>NC_092804.1:50182085-51635835 GCF_040954645.1 Diabrotica undecimpunctata | reverse complement strand
GTTCAGGTCTGAATTTAAAACAGTGCTAAAGTTCGTTTGGATTCCCATTTCCTTACTCAGCGTATTATCTTCATTTACGCCTTTTTATTCTTTTATGTACCTATTAAAATTAGAAGATACGTAAAAATTGTATGTCAATGCTTTTATTAATTTGTAATGTGTTTCAGATAACGAACTTATTGATGACATGGGCCTAAAGATGCCAACTGTAATTGACCTTGCTAAGGAAAACTTACAATCTAAAGTTCAAAATCTTTCAAGAGTTTTACAACCATCCGACAATGGAAGGTACCTTAAATGTGTAGCTTTTCACCCTGCATATCCTGGAGGTTCCGCTGAAACTAAAAGGCAATTAGACGTTAAATGTGAGTAACAGCTAATATTTTTAGTAGATTTTCTCTATTTTGCATATTGTTTAGTGATAAAGTAACTGTTTATCTGAGCCTAACTGGAATTACTTATTCTAATTCTATTGATTATAGAAAATTGAATGTTAAACAAAAAAATAACTATTCTATTTATTGATAATATAGATAAAAACGTTCATCTGCTATGTAAATAGTTTGCTTGCTAGTAGCTAATTTAAACATTTGATACGATTTGATATTATATCAATAATTTGGAAAACAATTGATGTCACTAAACAATTAATACTGTAAAGAAAATAAATTAGCAATAATATAGTTATTATTTGCAACTGATATAAGTGAGTTAACCAGCTTTATTCCTAACAATATAACGCATACACAAAAAATGCTTTGTATAGACAATAAGATAGAGGGGGAAATTAGTTATAATACAAAAAGTATAAATGAAAAAAAAAAGAAATATGATAAAATATAGAAAAACCAGTAACAAAACATAAATAAAATTATAGAGGATATTTCAAAAGAAATCAGAAACAAATCACATAAAAATCAATAAATTTTATAGACCGTTGAACAAAACAACTGTATCTTGCGGAAGAGATAGGACCTCGCCACAGTATATTGCTTTATAAAAAATTCTTAAATACTTATTTAGCAATATACTGTAACCTCGCTATAAACATGTGCAATGCGATCGAGAAATCAGTGGTAACTGATTCCTCTCCGATTGTGTCAAATTAAAACGTGACTGACTGTAAAAAAGTAAAGTTTCCTCTCTCTAGAGTGTCAGTATAATCGTAGAGGAGTTTGTTGCTGGTAGAGGTCAGCAATTTGATAAGGAGGTAAGGAAGTTTCTTTTTGGGGTGTGTGACGAATACATTGCCCAAATATGAGCAGGGAGTTTTTAGGGCGTTTAGGGCTTGGATATTTTAGTGTGCAGCTCCAGCTTAGAGGATTAGAAATTTCGATACTCGATGTACTTTCACTTAGGGATAGTCGTATCGTTTGTAGTTTGCAAAATTGTTTTTCTGAAAGCTAGCAGCTCGGTTTTTTCTTACCCGATCCAGAGTGATTTTTAGGTCCCAGTGCAGTGTTCAGCTTAACACCAGTCCAATATACCTGTCTTATTGCTAAAATGAATTCTTTCTTTCGCTTGTTGCGTATTGTAGCTGGTAAGCTTTGGGTATCTGAAGTGTATGAGTTGAGGTTTATTTATATTAGGTGGTACTCTCTAAATTATGTACCGGATATATGTCCAAGTGTAATACCTGGTGGTATTAGGTGAGTTTGAGTCTATCGTTCTGTGACATATGTATCTCTTAATGTCGTATATCGTCCAGAGTATTAATGCAAGAACGAAACTTTAAGACGCTCGTTCGAGGATGGATCAGTTCGACAAAAAGAATAATCAGGCCGATATTCAGTAGTTTCCTTAATAGTTTAGCACAATGGACTTAATTGAAGACTCTCAGAAAAGTAGGTCTCGAGCTAATTTTGTTGAGGTATAGAGATTTTATTGTGAGCTAAATTGTGGCTTGATGTGGGGTAGTAAATTCTACGAGTCTCTCTATAATGATTTCGGCCTGTACGAGTGTCGATTGATCGGTGATGTGCGCTCTTTTGGAAGCATAATAGTGTTGGCATCTTTCCAAAGATTTGCAAAGTAACATAACTTGAGGGAAGCATAAATAGTCGCGTCATCAGAGATTTGACCTCTAAAAATCATAAGAACAAGCTGGGTTTTGCTAAGAAGGTCAATTTTAGTACTCCAAAAAAGATGCAAAAAAGTTTACCAGTTGCACTTCTTTCCCCGTGCACTATCCTTAAATACCACCTAGAGGGGGGAAAATGAAAATATCGATTTACTAAGAATCTGTATGCCTTAGGAAAAAATGAGAAACAACAAGAACTGTAGCTCAGATAATTGCTCAGATAACCGTTCAATTTTTTGCGATTCTCATGAGATTAATAAAATGTATCACTTTCCTTAACTCTTCGCTGTAAAATTTCCATTACTAAAGTATAATCTTTAAAACTTATAACATAAAATTTGACTGAGTTTTTGGCATCAAATATGAGGCATTTGACATGTGCCTAAAAAACCCTGAATCTAAACTTTCACATTACAAACGATTTCACGCCACAGGAAATGCTTTCACGAAAATATTATTGTGTGTAATTTGTAACTGAAGTCGTGTAGTTTCAAAAAAACGTACTTGTGCAATCAAAAAGAAGGAGTTTTAAAATTTTAAGAGCCTTTGTAATGTAAAAGTTTAAATTCAGCGTTTTTTAGAAATACATCATATTTTCTGACATAACTCAAAATCGAAATTTTATGCTTTATTTTTGGAGAATAGACTATAGCAACGGAAATTCCATAGTAAGGGTCAGCTCATGAGAATTGGTAAAAATATCAAAAATCGCACGTTTATTTATTTAACATCTTTACAGAAAGTCACTTTATTTGCGGCAAAATGCAAAAATTGCATACGAAATCCGTAATCTTCACCTTCAAAATATATTTTGATTTTTATCGATAGGATACGCTGACCAAAAGATATCGAATTTTTCCTCCTCAGTCCGAAAGGGGTTTGAGGGGAACCGTGAAGGCAGAAGTGGCAAACTTATTTGCAACTTTTTTTGAGTCCCAAAAGTGACAATCTCTAGAGCATTCAGTTTTTTTGTATAGTTTTTAAAGGTTCAGTGGCATTTTCATCTTTGACGACTGCAGTAATATTATATTTGTCAGCTTGAAAGTAATGCTTAGCGAAAGGTGTTTCAGACAGTTATCATTATCAGGAATGTTATTAAAACTATGTACGTTGGTGCTATCAGTTTGCCATCTTATTTCGAAATTTTGTTGATCCACGGATGCCATGAGCGAAGTTTATTGAAAATCGTGATTTTCGAGTATATTTTGAATTTTTCAGTGGACTTACAGAAGTGAGTATTAAATCTAGGGTTGCCCGAAGTAACAAAGATGTTTGCAGGTCTGTTTTGAAAGTTTCTGTTACAAGTTAACAATTTGGTTGTTTATTAATAGATAGATCTGTTGTCTCTTGTTTAGTTGGGGTTTTCGTGTGTTTGGCTTTGTTGGCATTTACTTCGAGCTTAATATGTGTTGAGAGACAATTGTATTTTGTTTTTATTAAAGTATCTTGAGAATTTTTGTACTAATAAAGAAATTTTCTTTTTTGTTGAAATTTTGTTATGACGTGTGCACTGTGTGCGTGGGTCTGGAGTAGTTGACTTTTATATTGGAGATTGAGAAATCAATTTCTTGATTTATCAGTTATAAACGATGATATCGATAAATCGTGATAAACGATTTTCGAAGTGGAAATTGAAACGTCAATAAACGTACTTTAACCTTTAATTGTGGCTTATTCCCATTTAAATAGTAATTAGTTTTTAAAAGGGTTCCGCGTTTTTATGATATCTCAGTTTGTAGGTATTATTGGTTGTTTGAGTTAGATGGCAAATTGTCTGTTAAACTATGATGGATAGATAGCCAGAAGTGATTGAATCGGCACAATTAACTTTATCAATCTTATACTCGTCCTAGCAGTACATAAATAAGTCGATAATGTATGCGCCATGGATATTCATAAAACTGGGTTCAGATTATGAATTTTATGAAGCAATAGATTAAGGAGAAGGTCCCTGATGTTGATGCCCGTATATAAACAGTTTGCTCGGATAATATCTGCCAAATTAAAACGTAAATTGGAATAATGCTAACCAAGATAACAAGCAGGAGTATGAGGCAAAAAACCATGCAAAATGAATGACGATTTTAGTAGAGAGTAAACCATTAAAAATAGAAGACAGGATATAAGAATAGTAGATAAATGTATCTACCTGTGCCATAGAATAAAACTAAGGAGAAAACCAGTGTAAACTGCCGAAACTAATAGCTTTAGGATAGATGGCATATAGTAAACTAAAAGACTTATTCAAAGAAATCATCCCAATAAATTAAAAAAAAATATATAGCGTGTAGTCAATACATACTGCCAATGATTACATATGAAACTGAAATGTTTACATTGACTATTTTTATATTTACAAATTTCTATGCTTGCGCTAACTAAAATGGAGACATCAATTCTTAGGGTAACTTCAAGAGAATGTAAAACGATGAAATATGGCAAAGGAGTGGTTTAGATAATGTGACAGATCGTATTAAAAAGATAAAGTAGACATGGGCAGGTATACTGCAAAACAATGGTGCAATTAATAGATGACAAAAATTATTTTCGGCTATATATATATTATGTCGGCTATATATATTTGTCTGCTGTCCGACAGCAGACAAATTTACCTGTGTGTAAAGATCAGTATATTGGAAAACGTTCTTAAAAACAATCAAAATTTAATTATATGGTCTTCAAAAACAATAATGGCAAATGATCTGATCATAACGGGAATTGTACTCTTACATACAGGGAATATGATAAAAATATATGTAACGTAAAATAAGGCCTACAGAAAATAGGAAAATTCACAGAGGAAACGGATTTTTTAATCAATTTCTAAAACACAGGAATGAAAGTTTATAGTGCAACACATAACAATATTATTCCAGAATTTCTATTCCAAAAGAATGGCAAGGTAGCTAGCTCTACCATTCGTATATTTAGAGAAAGTCGATAAGAATATAACTTCCAAAATAATCTCAGAGGTATAAATAAACATACGGAGCACCACATTAAACTTAAAGCAAAGATGGAAACATATAAAATTAATAGTCTTCCTTTTCTGTAACGAGTTTTCATATTTTATAGTTGTTTTGATCTAGTACATGTGGCTGGTTATCACTAGGAGGTAACTGATTGAAGGCAGTTATGTTTTTTCTTTGTGATGGAAACGGACATATTAATATCGCTGCTACCACGTAGTGTTCCGATCCAGAGTTGGATCTTTTCCTATTCTGCAATTATGCTGCTTATATTAAGATTTAGAAATAACCGTAACGAATATATGTAGTAAAATTAGTATTTTACCTATATCTACTCAATACGTTCAAGTCAGTATTAAATAGTTAATTAATTGTATTAATATGGGATTCCACAATGTGTAAAAAAAGTAACGTACTTGCTAATATTTCCATTCCTGATTGGTTTAGCAAAAAAGTTTTTACAATATTTTTTTTAAATAAATCAATGTATCTGTATAATTAAATTATATGTATACCGGGTGCACCATTACTCCAAAATATAGCAAAGCTAAATTTTGTTAAATGGTTACGTTAATGGTTTAAAGTTACGTATGTGTTCTTTTTGTCAGAATCCAAGACAATTATAGAAAGTTGATATGCACACTAGGCAGTGCACAATTGCTTATTAGGCGAGGTAATAAAGCAGTAAAAAGCCCAAAACCTACCAAATTTTTGCAGTAGGATGAATTTTAATGAAACTTTTTGCATTCGATTCGTATGAGACTCAGGAAATTTTGTGTACAAAAATGATGTGGAAATGAAAATTGCATTACTTAACAAGGAACGTACATTTTCCAAAGTGCATTTCGAAATTATGAAAAATGATAAATTTTTAATTGTGAAATAATTGACGGAAATGAGATTAATATTACTACTGGACGGTTTTTGTTCACTGAACACGAATATCATGACGGCAATGGTCTCCTAAGTACTTGCTGCACCTTGCTATCATCTCCTGGAGTTTTGTGAAAATTTCGATACAAAATCAGTGCAAACTCATTACTCGAGCGTTATTGGGTTCGCGGAATACTAATTCTTATGTCGGCGATAACCTTTGAGGCACCTAGCGCCCACGGCGGGCTTCTCCTCCTTTAGTTTAATGAAAATTTTATACAAAATCAGTGTAAATTCGTTACTCTCGAGAATTTGGGGTCGCTGATCACGAATATCATAACAGTGATGGTCTCTGATGCTCAAACTCCAAGAGACCAGCCCTCACCTGGAGATATGATATTAGTCTTCAGCGACCCCACAAACCCCGAGTAATGAGTTTGCAACTGATTTTGTATCGAATTTACACAAAACTCTAGGAGCCAAAACCGTTCTGTGCCCCAGGTGCCTCTTACGTCATTGCCGGCATGATATTAGTATTCTGCGATCCCAAAAACCATACGTGGTTCGCTGATCCCACTCATAAGCAATATTTAATACTCAATACTCATAAGCAACATTTAATTAAAACAAATATTCTCATGCAGATTATTAATAAAGTGCATCAATTAAGAAAAAGTTTATCTTTACAATTATATAGTATAAGGGAAAGTTTTTAATAAAAAGTAATAAATATATACTTCTATTATTCATGATTATTCTTTTTTTTTTCAATGAAATAAGTCTGTAGCATTAAGTTTATTTGAGGAATTAATAGTGACAAGTAGGAATTTTGGTTCGTATGTTTTTGATAATTAATCTTTTAAAATATTTCCACGCCATATTAAAAAAAAATACTAAAATAAAAGTTGTATTTTTTATTTAATAGATTTTGCAAATTTGTCGTAAGGAAAAAAAGTTGTACGACTTAAAAAAATATATCTTTAGGATATTTTTTAATAATGGCGCAGTCCGTATATTTCTAATTTAATTTTAGAGGAAAAAAACATTTTATAATTTTTTTATATCAATCTACCAAAAATCGAAATATTAGCAAGTTACTTTTTTTTTGTATACTGTATAAAAAATACTAACACCAATTAGTTAACGTTGTCTGAAATCTTAGATTCTAATTCCTCTAGTTTCATGACCGTTATCGATCTTTAGATATCATGTTGGCTACCATATTCGCTATCGTGAATTTATTAACAGCAGCTCTAAATAATGATCTAGTTGATTTTCAGTACCATTATCTTAGATTTTCAGCCATGATGTTCTCCTTCTACCAGGATCATGTTTACCTTGGATCTTTCCCAGAGTGGTCAGATGCAAAAGTTCCTATTTTTCAGGATATTTCATAACGTGATCGAAGTATTCCAGCTTGCGTTTTGTTGACACAACCATTTGCCGCCCCGCGCTCCAGTTTCGTGAACAAGGCTATTCAGACCTGGGTTTGGAACTTCAAAAGTAATTCAACATCACGGAAAATAGGTGGCATACCACAGAATATTGAAGCGGTGTCAAACTCATTACACGCGAGTCCTTAAAGATCCCTGCGACCACAAAGCTTAAATATGGGATTAATCTATACCACTATAAACAGAATTTTACATTAAGATCTCTCTTATCATCGATACAAAATTAAGATTGGGCAAGCCCTTAACGTTCGATATTGTCCCATCTAACTAGGGTTTTGTGAACAAATGTTGTGAACAAATCCGCGGGAATTACACAAAAGACCCCTATATTCAGAAAAGGTAACCGTGTGGTGTGCAATTTCTTCGTTAGGGATCATCGAATCTTATTTTTTTGAGGACGACAGCCTTAATTTATCACGTCCACTGCTGGACATAGGCCTCCCTTAAACTCCTTTATTATGTGCTACGTGCACACGTTAAATAATATTTTTCTTACTGCAATTAAGAATTACAGAAATAAACACACGACCTTTGAACAGGATGTTGCAATATGTCACACATCACGTGTGTCAACGGATTTACTAAGAAGATCGTTTCCCGGTCATTTTATGAGTAAAAACCAAGGCCTGATATTCCGGTTACCGAAACTCGTCCGATTTGCGCATGACGTAGGCAACAGAGCACGCAACAGAGTTAAGCATAAACTCGTCTATGCCTCTGTAATACGAATACGAATGATATTTGTGATTGTTAGTAGTTTATAGGAAAACTATACTATAAAAATGACTTAGTTCTTTTGACTTTTATTTAAATAGATTTTCAGTAATTTGTAAAGTATCCGGTTTCTTATATTGGCGTCCGGAAAATAAAAATATTCATATAATCAATAATAAATAAAACTATTATATTTCGTTAGTTGCCAAAAATCGATTATGGGGCCTACACATTAGAAAATATTTAATATTTACCAAGGGGAAGAGAAAACACAAAAATTGGAACCATAATTTGATGGGTTATTTAAAAAACAAAATTTTTACTTTTTAATCAATGTATTTTATCATATTTAATTGACAATTTATTTATTTATTTATTTAGACACCTTACAAGCACTGTAGACTAATAGTGATTACATGTAATAAAAAGAATACAATAAATGAATGAAAGAAACGAACATTAATAATACAATAAAAAAATTAAATAAACAAATACAATAAAGAATAGATCTAGGTTAGTTATCCTTAACCTACTCTTGGGTACTGTAAAGTAAATAAACTCAATTAAACCACAATACTGTTAACAATCAAGTATATGAACATAATGGCCTGACTGTTTCTTCTCGTGGAAAGTGACTGCGACTGAAATGAGTTTAACATTACCCTGTATGAGACCACATATGGATATTTCTTATTTTTCCTTACGTATTGAAATCTTAAAAATCGTTTTTGCATTTTTTCAATCATTTCTGAGTTTGAAAATGCAGTAGGAGACCAGATGATTGAAGCATATTCCATATGTGGTCTCACTAGGGCATTATAGAGTTTTATAATTGTGCTTATTCTGATAAAAAGTACGCAAGACTGCATACCTTGGACATATATTGAGGAATGATAAATATAGTCTTCTGCAGGTCATCATGCAGGGTAGAGTCGATGGCAAAAAGGAAATAGGTAGAAAAAGAAAGTCATGGCTGCGAAATATTCAAGATTGGACAAACATGACTGTAGACGAATTATTCCACGTTGCAAAAGACAGAGAAACTTTTAGAAATGTGGTCGCCAACCTCCGTTAATGGGGACGGCATAGGAAGAAGAAGAAGAAGCTTATTCTGAAATTTGCTATTTCTAATGACAAAACCCAAAGCACGATAAGATCTGTTAGTTATTTCATAAAAGTGTATATTGAACTTCATGTTGATTTGGAATTTAACTCCAAGATCCTTCATAACACTCACTCTCTTAACTTGATCATCATTAATATAATAATCTTTAATAACACTATTGAGTTTTCGCGTATATGAAACTACTGCACACTTTTTAACATTAAGAGTCATTTTTGAATCGTTAAACCATTGAATAACTGATCTTAGATCATCTTGCAATTTGACTGCATCTTTCTTATTAGAGATTGTTTTAAAAAGTTTAAAATCATCGGCATACATTAAGCTGTTACAAGATTTAATACAGTCTGGCAAATGGTTAATAAATAAAATAAAGAGCAATGGTCCTAGTTTGCTCCCCTGTGGGACTCCTGAGGGTGACACATATTGGTGAGAAAAGCAATTACCTACTTTTACTGTATTTTTTCTATCTGACAAATAACGCATATTCGCATATAATAACGCATATTTAATGAAATTATTTACAACGTTACACAAAAACTTTAAATTGTTTAAAGCAAACCACGTTTGACGTTGACGGCACGAAAGAATGCGTTATTTTTTATACTATGGCGATACATTAAGAATTTGAGAATCCTCTGTTGCTGACGTAGTTGACTCCGCCCGGTATGCGCCACATGCGCAATATCTTATCTCTTGTGTTTGTATATCGTGAGTAAAAACAGTATTACCTGGCTACCTCGTAGTGCGGACCTCTCCCTATGCGACATCTTTCTTTGCAGGTTTCTAAAGTCAAAAATATTTCAAAGTAGCCCCCCAAGAAACATCGAGGCTTTGAAAAAACGGATACGCGAAGAAGTGGTAGAAATACCTCAAGAAATGTTACTTAATGTAAACACCTTTGTATCTGACAAAATGGAGGCCTCCTTTCCAATATTATCTTTAAAAACTGAGTATTTCTTTACTTATACATTAATTTCCAACTATGTAGTACACGTTTTTTATTAAATCCCATAAAAAGATAATTTCAGTTTTTTTTTGTTGGATTCGGATTTCCAAGTGATGGATTCGACCGTTACTTGAAGGAAATTGATTTTATACAACAATAAAATACTGAAAACTTTCGTTTTCAAAACTTCCACAAAATTTATTATAATTTCTTATCACTACAGCTGTTTCGGCAGCGTACTTTTCTCAAGTGATCTATTTTTGGTATGTGTTTATAATTTATAGTCTTTAACTGAATAAGTTGGGGAGAGGAGAACTGTGTGTCTCAAGTTGGTCATTTAGAATTATTTCTGTATTTTTTAAATTGTTGATTTTCATAGAGTTTAATAAAGATAAAGGGAGAGGATTGGATGTGAAGAATTTAAAATTCGTCATTAAAAGAATGATTCTGGTCTAGAAGGTAAAGTGCGTACGTAGATTCTGTTATTCTATTATTGAAAGCCCTTTGATGTTCTGCTATACATTTGTTAAAAGTTCTACCAGTTTGACCGATGTAAGTTTTTCTACAGTCGCCAAAGTCGACAGTTTGTATACACCACTGTTTAAGTGCTTTTTCTTTTGGCTCTTGTTGTTCTTAATATATTTGCCTAAGTTGTTGTTTGTTCCAAAATCTGGTGTTATTCCTTTCTTTTTTGTGTATTTGGCTATTAGCAGAACATACTGGGTTTTTTCTTTGGTGGTGAAAATACCAATTTCCGGGCTTTCTTGTGTAGTTTTTGATTTAAAATATTATTTATTGTTTGTTTGTTGTACACATTTTTTACTGCTATTTGCTTAATGATGTTTAATTTTATATCAAAGTTACTTTTTGACATCTGAATTTCTATTAACCTATAAAACAGTTTTGAAAACACAAGTTTTTTTTGTTTGTTTGAAATCGTACCATTTTATTGAATTACCTCGTAACTCCGGCTCGAGCATCATATTCGGTTTCTAATAACTACGGTTGGATTGATATCATTGCAGAGATACACGAGTTTCTCTACTCTGTCCAGTACTTCATCTCTGATTTTTATACCGTTATCGTGTATACAATTTTCTTTCTTCTTCTTAGCCTTTTGTCGTCCATGTTTGGACACAGGCCTCTCCCAACTCCTTCCATCGGTCTCTATCCTGAGCAACATATTTACAATTTTCTTTACTAACTATTAAACATTAGATCACCTATTCTAAAATTAAACCAGATAATCTTTAATTTGAAATCATCAATGTTGATATTGACACCAATAAATGAATACCGAATACGGCCAAATACGGCCAAAGGGCGTGTAGAAACAACGAAGACCCCGACGATGACATAGACTTTGAAGAAGAGGTAGAAAGAACAGCGAGAAGACTTAGAAGGAAAAAGGGCAGAATAGGTATTACACATACATCTCCCGAAGAAATAAAGGAACTTATAAAAATGACAAATGCCAAAAAAGCCCCAGGACCCGACAACATCACAAATAGGGCGCTGAAAAATCTACCAACAAAAGTTATTGTTTATATCACTAACATAATAAACAACATGCTAAAACTACGATATTTCCCAGATAGGTGGAAAGAGGCACACGTAATAATGATTGCAAAACCTGGTAAAAACGGCACATTTCCGCAAAATTACAGACCTATCAGCTTATTATCATCTATAAGCAAGATAGCGGAAAGAGTTATACTAAAAAGACTCAATGAAGAATCACAAATGCTAGGAACCATACCAGAGGCTCAATTCGGGTTCAGAAGCGAACACTCCTGTGAATTACAGGTACTACGACTTACAGAATTCATCACCAAAGGATTTAATGAAAAAATGTACACAGCTACAGCTTTTCTGGACGTCAGCAAAGCCTTCGACAGAGTCTGGCACCATGGACTCATCTATAAAATGAATGAATTTGGTTACAGTGAGGCGATGACATGCCTCCTTGCGTCATATCTTGCCAACAGAAGGTTCAGAGTTCGAATAGGGGCAACCCTATCCGAAGTCGGGACCCTGGAGGCGGGTGTGCCTCAGGGAGCGGTGCTGTCGCCGTACCTGTACACCATCTATACGGCCGACACGCCAAAAGAGCCAGGCTCTCTGTTGAGTCTTTACGCTGACGACACAGCAATAGCTGTTAGCTGGAGAAACCCGGATCATGCAGCTAATCATCTGCAAAGAGCACTAAACAGATTCCAAAGATGGTGCATAAAATGGAAAATAGCCCTAAATCCAGATAAAACACAGGCTGTAATGTTTAGTCACAGAAGAAGTGTACCAAATCGCGAAATTACAATCGAAAACACCCCAGTAGACTGGACCAACCAGGCTAAATATCTAGGGGTACATCTAGATAAGAAGCTAACGTTCACTGAGCACATCAATCAGCAAATACGCAAAGCCAAAGCGTTGAAAAGTCAGCTCTCAACACTTATTGGAAGGAAAAGTAAACTACGATTTAAAACCAAAATCAGGGTTGCGAATAGTATTATCCTGCCAGTCCTAACATATGCATCCGCTGCGTGGGGACACACCTGTAAAACAAACAGGAAAAAGATACAGACTACTCAAAATCAAATAGTCAGAGATGCCCTTAAGATACCAAGGTACGTACCCTTGAGATATGTATATAGAGACTCAGGACAAACAAGAATCCTACGCACGCTAGACGAGAGAGCATATGAAATTTTTAACGGACTAAGAAACCACCCCAGCAGAATGTTAAGAGAGCTGACTAACTACAATGAAAACACAAGGACGGTACACAGAAGACCAAAACAACAGATAGCTCGATATAGGGAGAACCCGAACGAATAAATAAAGAATGAGATGGTTGCAAGAAGAACGAACAAAGAAATGCAGTCAATCAGAAAACACACCAAAAAAAAACTCTGGCGAGAGGGTACGCTTTTCTTTTTTAGGTTTTTAGGTTTTTAGGTAATTATAAGTCCAATATACACCGGGGTGTGTGAGAGCATTATACACTTGGGAATGCACACCCCAATACACGCACACAAATAGGATTAAGGAAAAAAGGAAAGAATTGTTGCCCAGGCATTTTATAGTCCCGACGCCACAAGGAAGTCCACAAAAAAAAAAAAAAAAAAAAAAAAAAAAAAAAAAAAAAAAAAAAAAAAAAAAAAAAAAAATGTGTTTTCTGATTAAATTACGTAAATTCATATTGATACATTCATACTTTTCATTAAACCGTTTAACGTACATTTACCTTATATAGCAAATATAGAATTCTATATACCGCTCCGCGGACTAGGCCCTTAAGGCAGATCGAAATGAAAGATCTACTCGCGAAATCCGAGCACTGAGGTCATGTGCGGCATGCATGGGCTTGGTGGCCGGACCCCTCTCGGGTGCTCAGCCGGCGAGGAGAACAAAATTTATTTTGCCAAATCGGCGGCTGAGTGACCGAGCACACACTCTTTTCCGGACATAGAGTCATCAGCTCAGGCTGATGGCTCTATGGTCGGAACACACGCTCTTTTTTCTTTTTTAGGGACTCAAGTTCCGACGTAAAGCTAGAGTAAAATCAATTGAGTCAGTAAAGTAAATAGGGAGAAAAGCCTAGATGTGGCTACCCCTACAGTTAGGTGGCATAACCACATTCACTAAAAACCGAGGATGTCCTATTACCCAGGGCATCTTAAGTAAATTTCAGATCATAAGCCTCCTCACGTAAGTCACACGATGAGGAGGGGTGGTGGAAAAGCCTGGGGGTCAGATAGGTACCACTTCGACTAGCGGGGTGTGACCGGTTTGATCTTCGGACATGTGGATCCCATTCTTACATTGGTATACACATGTTCCTAGGGGCAGGGTTGATCACTGCGTGTGTGTGTGTGTGTGTACGGCCAAATAATTTACAAAGAAAAATACAGCTACAAAAAAGAAAACTTAAATAAAACCCAGGTCCAGTGTTAAAAAGTTAAGATAATTGTTGCTTTATTAATTAAATAAACCGTCGTAAGACTTATAATTTTATCACTATTTTGTGCTGTTCTTGTTTAACGATATGAACGATATATCATGACGGTATCAGTTCTTTATTATACGTTTAATTGATTGCAGTTCCACCCCTACCAATCGAAGAACCAATCGACAAATTCGGTTATCAAATTGGAAAAGTAGGTCTCATTAATATCTCGATAGAAGCAAATCCCAAACCCAGAATCGAATGGTCTGTTGGGGGACAACTCATCAAGGAAGGATCGACCGATAATACCGGAAGGATCGAAGCAGAAGCGATAAGAGATTTGGTAAGTTTTAGCGTTATTTATATACTGAATACGTAGTGACGTATATTTATTTTGTATTTAATCATATAAAATACATTTAGTTTGAGATTGTATGAAATTTTTCGAAACTTTTAAGTGTTATAATACTAGTAAAGAAAAAACTAATACAGTTAGATGTTGATCAATAATTTTAATACATTAATTGTTCTAGTATGGCAAATCGTTTACGCTTTATTTATAATAGAAGATTCGATAAGTATTTTGCAGTGATTTACCTTTACAGCAATTCTCCTACACTATCTTTCTCCTTGTTTATTTGTGAATTTCTTTATATTTACGGTTATCTTTATTCATGTGTTGTCTTCTCAAATTCATCATTTTTAATGTTTCATCAGTCATCCATGGTTTTTTTGCCTGTTAATTTGTGTTTTTAATTTGCCTAATTATTGTTTTCAATTCACGTCACAACTTGTCAGGATCTTCACTATCTCCACTTTCTGTATTTTTATTCTTAATTTCTTGACATTTCTGATTTTATGTGACGTATTACATTCTGCTTGGTTTCTTCTTTCTTCAGTAAGTTTATGTCTGGTTTTGGTTCTTTTTTTGTTTTGATTCTTTTTAGTAGTCTATCTGATTTCTAATACAATTTTCTTTATTGTTTTTTGGCGATTTCCATGTGTATAATTTGCGAGGTGATAGTTTAAATCATGTGCTCATAACAATCATGAAGTAGTATGTCGCCTCTTTCATTCCGTATTTTGCATTGGGATCTCCCATTATTATTGTTATTTTATGTTTTTTATGCGCTTCAATGAAACTTAAAGATATCTACAGAACTGTTCAATCTTAGTATCGGGTTTATCAATTGTTGTAGTTGAGAAGCTTGAAGCATAGAATATTGATGTTAATTGGTTTTTTTGCAGTTGTGGAAGTAGCATATGTTTTTATTGATACACTACATTTGTAATGCATTTTTATATATCTTTGCTTATTATGATTGTAGCATTTTCGTTTCATCATATTTTCATATTCTTAATCTTTTTGCGTCTCTGAGATTGACTATATAAACATTTTTAGCCTGTTTATAATATAAACAAATTACTCTTTTGATTGATCTTAGTTTCGCCTAAGTATTTACACAGAAAATAATTAGGAGTCTTTCCGCTTATGTTTATACTGATTTTTGAGGATGAAGTCACTCCTCGATGGACCAGATGCCAGAGCAGTCGATTGTTTGTTTCAGTCCGGATTTTGTCGTCATAAATTCGTTAGTGTAGCAGTCAAGGAGAACAAATTGGAGTCTGAACGAGGAAACATGGTTTTTGGTTCTTCTTCTTTAAGTTCCATCTTCTATCTATCGAAGGTTGAAAATCATCATGGCTATGCGGACTCTGTTGACTGCCGCTCTAAAAAGTTCTGCACTACTGCATTCAAACCATTTCCCTTAAGTTCTTAAGCCAGAATTATCTTCGTCTTCCCACATTTCGCTTTCCTCGGATTTTGCCCTGCATAATAAGTTGTAATAATGAGTATTTTTGCCCTCTCATCACATGCCCTAAGTACTCAAGTTTTCGTCTTTTGATAGTTAATATTATTTCCGCCTCATTTCCTATCCTTCTAGTTACTTCCACGTTTGACATTCTTTGAATCCATGATATTCATAGGATTCTTCTGTAACACCAAAATTCAAAGGCGGCCAACTTATTCAGATGGACTTGTTTTAGTGTCCTGCTTCCAAGCCATAAAGAAGAGTAGAGAACACGTAACATCAAAGCATTCTCAGGCGTAGTTCTAACCTTATATCCCGACAACAAAGAAACTTTTTAAGTTTATTGAATGATGCACGTGCTATTTCAATGCGTGTCCTAATTTCTTTGGTTTGGTTTACATCTGATGTTATCCATGTTCATAAGTATTTATAGTTATTACCACTCTCAATTGCAGTGTCTTCAATAGTCAATTGGATATTTGCATGTGTAGATTTAGTCATGATCATGTATTTAGTTTTCTTTAAATTTATCTTCAGTCCGTACTCATGACAGCGCTCATTAAGGCGTTGCATTACGTTGTGTAAATCATTGTTGTTTTTGGTTAGAGTTTCGTAAACCGGCAAATTTTGGCTTCAATCAGAACCAACTCAGCTCACTTGAACATGATTCTAATATTCCAGGTGCCGATCTGAATCATCGGTTTATTTTTAGGTTTTTAAACTTTTAGATGGGTTCTAGCTTACCATATCTTTACCTAATACATAGTAGATTTACGTTTACGTAATAGTATCAACTTATTTTAATATGGTTATTCTTATTTTTTCTGAATATTTCCTAGCTAGGGGATATTATTTTAAAGCTATTTTCTTGTGGCCTTCTCGAATATTACTTTTTCTTCTTCTAGTTCCGTGGATAATATCGATTATTGGATATCATGCTGGCTACCATATTCTCTATCGTGACTTTATTGACAACAGCTCTAAATAATGGTGTAGTCGATTTTCCGTACAATTATCTTAGATTTTTCAGCCATGATGTTCTTCTTCTACTAGAACCATGTTTACCCTTGGAACTTTTCCTGACTGTTTAGTTGCAAAAGTTCTTTATTATATTGATCAGTGTTATTTGTTTCAGCCCTCTAAGAACCTCCATTTCCAAGTATGTTGACCCAGCTTTTTATTAGTAGTCTTCTGTATTCCTCTTTTCAATCCTGACCTGGTGGGAGTGTAGTGTCTCCAAAGATCTCTGTCTCTGGTCATTTCTTTTAACTCATGCATGGGTCTTTTGCATATTTCTGTAATTTGATTACTCTATCTTATTTATCTTATTGGGGATATTCTTCGTGATCTTTGGCGTTGTACCTTTACTTGGATAATAAGTCTTTTCATGTTTGTCATTCCAAAGGAGTGACAAATTCACTCCTTTCTTTAAAACGCTCTCCTTTAAATAGTAGCATTTTGCGATTTTTCTATATTTGTTAGTCCATTGACCATATGAAACAATAAAACTCCTTTAACGTTGTAGTTTCTTAAAACCCTATTTTTTGAACATAATCAAAAGCCTATGAGGCTAGAAGACGGAACGAATTAGGTGAAACTGGAAAACCTAGAAGGATCCCAGTCCAGGATAATTACAAATAAAATCATTTTTTAATATTTCAAATTCTACTCTTAAGCGTAGGTGTTAACAATTTAAAAATTAACATATCTATCTAACAATAGAAAAATCTACTGAACTGCGTATAAAAAACTCCAAAAACAATAAACATTTTGTTAAAACGAAATGTCATAATCTCCTGTTTGGATCGGGTTAATACTGAAGTAGCTAACCGACATTTGTGGTTATTGTAGGCCTTTATTACAGATATAAAGTCTTTAAGGATAATATACTAAGTACATAAGTAAAATGAAAAAAGGTGAGAAGTACCTACTAAAATTTTTAGAGTTGGTTTTTATTACGTCTAGCAATATAAGCACTTGTTATGGCTCATATTATATTTTTCATATTAATTAAATGGATATTTCAAAGCATAAAATTATATTACACATCCGTTCTCCGTAGAAGGTGTAAATGTGTTTTCAGTAGAAAATCTATAAGCTGGATGTAAAAATTCTAAAATACGGTATATACACAATATAAATAAACAGATATAATGGAATAGTAAAGAATCTAATTACAAATTAACCGCGAATCAACTTTATGTCTATTATGTCATCGTGCATTTATGGTAGTCTGGGTCTTTTATTAAATGAAGAGAAGACAAAATACATGGTAGTAACCAAAAATCCAAGCCAAAAATCCAAGATCAAGAGTTAGGCAGAACATAACTATTAATGACCATAATTTCGAAGTAGTAAAAGAGTTTAAATATCTGGGGACGGTAATCACAGATAACAACCACATGGAACTAGAGGTCTCAGCAAGGGTGGCTGTACGAAATAGAGTATTATTATACTCCCTATTATCATTATTAGGATCCAAGCTGCTAAAAAGAAAATCTAAATTAAGACTTCTCTTTTTCTTCTTCCTCTTTATAAGCAATTCTGCTTGTTCATTGGCGAATAATACCTCTATGAAAGGTTGTCACTCTATATTTTGCTCGGTCGTCCGATACTTCTTTTACCGATTGGTGACTTATCTCTTGCTATTTTGACGACACGGGTCTCCTCCATTCTGCTTATGTGGATATTCCATTCTTTTTTTCTATTTTGTGTCCATTCATTTATACACTGTACGTTAAATATTTTTCTAATGTCTTTACTTCTTTTTCGATCTCTCAGCGTATTTCATGTAATTCCTTTCAGTAGTCTCATCTCTGCCTTTACTCTCTGTGTCGGGTCTAGTTTCTAAAGTTGTTATTTTATATTGTAGTATTGTTTTATATGTGATTCATGCTGGGTCAAATGACCCATTAAAAATCTTCCATGAACTTGTAGTCTATTATAGTTTTCAGTCTGTTAAAATATTCTTAACAAGTTGGTGTTATGGTGAATAAAATTATTTTAAACGAGAGTAACAATACTTTAGTAATGTACGAACTTTTATTTTTCTTAAAAGATTTTTGGATAAACATCAAACGGAAACTTAAAAAAAAACAAGTTATTACAGTTTCAATAAATGTATTGATATGATTATGTATCTTGTATGTATTACTAAGCATCCGACAGTTCCATCTTAAAAGCGTGTAGATATCTGTCCATCCATCTGTATGTGCTATAAAATACTCTTGAAAAAAAGTAGTAAAATCTTAAAACTTGGTAAGTAAGTTCCACTTGGCCCAAGGCCTAATCTTTTTGAATTTGGGTCAATAGATCAAAAATCAAACTTCGATTAGAGAGGATGTAGTCTAGAAACTTGGCATACATGCAGTTTTAGTAGGATAAATGCTTCTTCTTCTTCTTTTTCTTGACTATCTTTACAACTCGGGGTGAGTTTTCGCCGCATCCACTATAACTCTTTATCTTCTACGATCTTTCGCTTCCATTTTCCATTGTTATACTCCAATCCTAGATAAATCAGCTTTAACGTCATCCTTCCATCTTTTTCTGGGACGGTCTACTGATTCTCTACCGTCTGGGCTGTCAGAAAACACTGTTTTTAGCACTTTGTTCTCCTCTGATCTTACCAAATGACCTGCCTATCTTATCCAGTTAGCTTTTATATATCTGACGATGTTTTAAGTACCATAAAGAGTCACCAATTTAGCATTGCGGCACCTTCTCTACTCTTATGTCATTTCATCTCTTTAGGATTCAAATATCATTCTAATAACCTTTCTTTCAAATACCAGCATCTTATTTTTTTCTTGCTAGATGACGAATAATTTACTTGTACAGTCTTAATTTCGCTTCATAAGAGGTCAAAGAATGGAGGTAAAGAAACTAATAGAACCAAAACACATACAAAAGGATACGTGGATTGACTACTTAAAAAAGCTCTATGCAGAGGAAGAACAAGCGATGCTAGAACCGAAAACACCAGAAAATACCACAAATGAAGAACTTATTAAAAATGTACAGGAAGTTCGTAAACTACTTAAAAGAAGAGCTTTAAAGAACAGCAAAGCAGCAGGTAAAGATGGGATACCAAACAAATTATTGAAATATTGTGGAGCAGCAATGACAGAACAATTAAAAACAATAATTAATAAAATTATAAAACACAATAAAATACCGAAAGAATGGAGAACGAGTGAACAAATTCTACTATCCAAAAAAGGAAATAAAAAACAGCCAGAAAACTACAGAGGTAGAGGCATAAACTTGTTAAATACCACTCTAAAAATTACAACTAAAATTTTACAAGTACTAATAAATCAGAGGATAAGTTTAGCAGATATACAACATGGTTTTCGTAGTGGAAAATCATGTACAGATGCAATATTCGTTATAAAGCAAATTACTGAGAAATCTATAGAGTATAATAGACAAGCATTTTTGTGTCTGATTGACCTAAAGAAAGCGTTTGACAGAGACTCAAAAGATGTAATCCATATTCTGTATAATAGAGAAGTTTCCCTAAATATTATAAAAACTATTGAAAACTACCAAAACAACCAAATGGAAGTCAGAATAGATGGACAACTTACATAACCTATACAAATAGGCAGCGAAATAAGACAAGGAGACATACTCTTCAATTTAATTATGGATGAAATCATCAAAAGCGTTAATAAAGGAAGAGAATACAGAATGGGAAACAAAGAAATAAAAATGCTCTGTTACGCAGACGACGCAATATTGACAGCCCAAGATGAAGATAGTCTGCAAAGACTGGTCCACAGATTTAACATAAGAGCAAAAGAATTTAATATCACAATCTCATCTCAGAAAACTAAAACAATAGTAGTCATCAAAGAACCAACCAGATGTAAAATAGAAATTGATGGCATCAGTATTGAACAAGTAATGGAAATAAAATATCTGGGAATTACACTGTCCAGCTATGGAGACCTGAACGAAGAAGTCAGAGATCAAGTACAAAAAGCAAATAGACTGGCAGGATGCCTTAATAACACTACATGGCGAAATTGACACATAAACAATAAGAAGAAGTCTAGAATTTATAAAGCCAGTGTAAAACCAATAATGACATATGCTGTATGACCAATAATGACATAACACCAACTTGTTAAGAATATTTTAACAGACTAAAAACTATAATAGACTAAAAGTCCATGAGAGATTTTTAATGGGTCATTTGACCCAGCATGAATCACATATAAAACAATACTACAATATAAAATAACAACTTTAGAAACTATGCCGTCAATTCTTATCGGTAAAGGTGAGTCATAGGTAAGATAAACTTATCACATATTGTAGTATTAATGTATATGTGACTCATGTTGATTCAAAGTCCTTTCTTACGTGCAGGATTGTTTAACCATACTGAATCACCTCTTACGAAAGTTGTACCTGGCGGCGAGCCTGGCCTTGGTTTTATCATTTTAAAGTTTCAAACTTTTACGTCCAAATTCGTAGACTTTTTCCTATTTTTCTATCAAATTGTTTATGTACGTCAGAGATGAACGTAAAATATGAAAAAGGATAAAATATTGAAAGGTATTGACAAACACTTCTATTATCTCTTTTGACCATTTCGTCTGATTGAGGATGGAGAAGCGTAGTTCGAGTTTTAATAGTAGTTTAATAGTAGTGCTTAATACTTAAGATATTTATTAATTCTTGCAATAATTCTGATTCACAATTTCGTCATTGTTCAGAATGTAATTCTGAAGGAACTCCATGTCGTGATTCGACATGTTTTATTAATGCTTTTGATACTGTAGTCGCTTCTTGATTAGGAAGGACTACAATTTCAGGTCATTTTGAAAAATAATCAATTGCGACCATTAAGTACTTGTTTCCACTCTCTATCATCGGAAGTGGACCGAGAATATCCACTGCAAGTCGTTCAAAAGACTCTCCTGAAAAATATTATTTAATTTTACAATGACTTCATGCTCTAGGGCCTTTTTAACTGTGACAACTGATCGAGTAAAATTTGTCTCGAACTCTGGCTAGTGTTCTTTTTGATCAAAATGTCCTCCAGAAAGGCTGTCATGAAGTTCTCGTAACACACTTCTAATGTGTGATTTTGGCAGCACCACTTGTTGAACTGTACCTACTCGACTTTCCCATTTCCGATATAATAGATCATTGAAAAGATTCTCATTGAGTCAAGTCCGCTTTTATAGTTTTACTGTATTTTGTTCTTTCTTGTCAAATAGGTCTGACTCCAGTTTTGAGCCATTTTCGTATCACTCTTAAGGTCATTATCTATCTTCTGACTATTTTTAAGGCTTTTCAGGAATATTTGATCAATTTCTTCTTTATGTTTAACTGAGGTCCCCCGAAGACTTACCTTTTCGGGTACATTCCTTTTTGTTAAGCTGATACTGACTTTGAATCTGTAATTCATTCAAATCATCTTTTGATTTTTTTAAATTGTTCATTTTGCAAAATTAACAACTATTCTTCTAACTTTATATTTTATTTTTACTAAGTGTTAGTTGCTTTTTAAAACTTCTGGAATGATTCTTCTGTTCTTGCCTGTGATCGGCTCCTGTAAATATATTGTAACTGCCCTATTCTTCCGCAATAAAACATCTGTTTTGATTTGGAGATTTTTGTTGCAGATTCTGCAGTATACTCAACATCTGCTTCATATTATTGCAGGCTTTTATTATTTTTTTGATATCAAACTTTCTGCTGACTTTGAAAAACCTGCTTTAGGTACTGCTGGCCATATCTTGGCCAGAATAAATAACGATACAGAAGTTATACTGAATATAAAAAAGAGAAAACTTGAATACTTAGGCCACCTGATGAGAGGACAAAAGTACACATTCCTACAAAATATAATGCAAGGAAAAATCCAAGGACGCAGAAATCCAGGCCGTAGAAGAATGTCCTGGATGAGAAATTTAAGAGAGTGGTTTGGCTGTACCACTAACGAATTATTCAAAACAGCAGTAAATAAATATTAGAATCGCCCCAATGATATCCAATCGTCGATAGGA
Source organism: Diabrotica undecimpunctata (assembly GCF_040954645.1). NCBI lineage: Eukaryota > Metazoa > Arthropoda > Insecta > Coleoptera > Chrysomelidae > Diabrotica > Diabrotica undecimpunctata. The sequence continues at coordinate 51,612,885 of NC_092804.1, read as the reverse complement.
GAGGCACTCAAAGAAGAAGAAGAAGGCCATATCTTGTTGCTTAAGCTTGAACGAAAGAGGTATAACTGGGTGTATCCTGAAGAAGAAATTGCGACACTACCAAAAAAGGTGCCATTTATTTCGCAGTTTGATCTGACTGCAGCTTTGAATTAAAAACGATAAGTTGCTTATGCTGTTTGACTATTAAATATGTTTAAAAATTTTGCTATTTCTAATTGTGACTGTTTCAACCATGGGGGATGATGAAGCTGTTTATTAAGATTCGACATTGGTTACTTATACAATTTTAGATTATGAAGCTTGGGTGTTAGTTTTTGTGAATTTGAGATAAACCATTCATGGGTTAAAAACGCGACAAGGTCAATATTGTTCTGAAGCTAATTTCTTGTGGCATTTTAATACAAGTTACTATTTTCATTGAGAATAAGCATAATTTTACTTTAAAATAATGCTATTTTGACGTTTCGATTTATACCTCGGAAATTGTTCTCAAAATACAAAACATTAATGTTTTAATATATGGTGACCAGTAAAAATGATATAGGCCTGACCCGACTGATAATAAACCAACAAACGCTGGAAAAAGTACAACCTTTCAAATACTTTGGATGTTGAATCACCCAAAATTTAGAACTGTCGAATTAAACAGGCAAGTAGCACATTGCAAAAATTTAGGCCCTTATAACTAATTGAATTTGGAAATCCGTCAAAAGTTTGCAAGATGCTATGTATGGTCTACACTTTTATATGCATGTGAAACTAGGACTTGGAACGTCGATAACATGAGTATAATCGAGGCACTTGAAATGTGGTTATATCGAAGAATATTTAAAATATAAAGGACCCGCAGAACCAGAAACAAAGAAGTTCTTTGTGAAAAAGGACATCAACGAACTCTATTAAATATCATTAAGAAACTTAAATTCGAATATATAATATCTAATGGACATATAATCAGAGGACCAAGATATGAGTTTTTTCGGTTAATTGAATATAAGAATGGTCGCTGATGTTACCTAGGAATATGGCACTCTAAAAAGAAGATGTCCTGGCATGTGAAACTTGTAAACTTCATTAAACCTAGATAATGTACAGATGGACGTTTAACGTAAAGCCATTTATATTGATCTAATTGGCTGGGCTTTTAATCCAGAAAAATTTTAAAAACATTCCAACAACTACAAGAATAAAGCATTTATACATTTAGATATCGGCAAGCATTACATTTTCATGTATATTTGCGCAAATTCGGTTATATACATATATATTAATATCAAAAACGATTATTATACCCACAGCTGTTAAATACAATTTCATTTTAAAATAAAATAGATGCATCTGTCGGTTTGAAAATTAAATCAAATTGAACTCGTTGATATAACTAATAAACATGTTCCTAACGCTTCAGTTAGCAAGTGGTTTTAAAATTATTGTTTATAAATGCAATATCACTGTTTACCGTTATAGAAGTGCTCAAAATTTGTAATATAGTAAATTTTGTTTGAATAATTATATCGTAATTTATTATCCAAACGATTATTAAAATAGTTTTGAGGATTGCGAAATTACATATAAAGAATATTAGTTACTTTCATTTGAATGGAAAGAAATACATTGGAAGAAATATATACTTCAAAAGGATTGAGGTAGTTTTGTATGCTTTGCATATTTTTAGAAAACTCAGAATCTTTCCACATTAACTGCGAGAGTATTTTTTATAGTGAACAGAAGGCTATAAGAAACTTTTGTCTTGCCTTTGACCTGTAATACTTTCCAAGTAGACTATGTACATCAGTTTTTTGCCCATTTTGGGATATCTCTTAACTGTTTTCAGTTTCAAACTATTACGGACTCGTAAGTTGTAGATTTCAGAATGTATCTCTCTCTTCAATCCTGACCCCCTGGAGGGAGTGTAATGGTCATCGTGATGTCTTGTCTAATCTGTCTCAAAACATCTCTGTCTCTGGTCTTTTCTTTTAACTCATGCATAGTCCTTTTACAAATTCCTGTAATTTGTTCGATTCAGCTTATTGGGGATCTTTTGGGTTTGCTGATTTTTAGCTCATTTAGAACTGAATTATTTGTCCTGTGGTCATTCCACGGGATTCGTAACATTTTTCTCCAACAGAACATTTCAGTGGGATCTATCTTTCATCTTTCCGCTTGTCGTAGGGTCCAAGATTCACATCCGTGTGTTAGTATTGGAAATATTAAGCAGTTGATCAACCTCATTTTTAGAGTTCGTGAAATTTGAAATTCCTTCCATATTGGGGCCATCCTTCCTATGGCAACTTTTGCTAGATCAGCTCTACGTTTTATTTCTTCATGTAGTAACCCTGTGTTTGTGATCAATGATCCTAGGTGTAAATATGAGCTCACAAGCTCAAACTGGTCAATCGTGGTTATGTGAGGATGGTCGTTAAGTAGTATATAAACTTTCATGATCTTTGTCTTTGATATGTTTAACTGTAGACAAAATATCTGATTTTGATTTTCAACCAGTCATATGAGATCAATTAACTTATCTTTACTATTTACAAAAAGGGCTGTGTCAGCTGCAAAACGTAGGTTTGTTATTTTTCGGTCATCCATTGAGATGCCCTTTTCCCATTATTTAAACGGTCTTCTCATAATAAGTGCTTAATTTTTCACATGCGAAAAATCATGTCATTTTTTCGCTGTATTAATTATTATTATTCTGCCACAATTTTATAATCACTACCCTACTCCAACCATTTCTACTCCCACTTCAACTCCACTCCGTTAAAAATACAGACAGTTTGAAAATAGCAAACGTAAAAGACCCTCTCTTGCGTGTTGAGTATCACTACAGACGTACTCTCTCTCTCTCTACTGTTGACCGCCACTAGCAACAGACGTGTTTGGCTGTTGACTTGATTCTCTCTATCGCTTATAGTTCGTAAAAATACCGCGAATGCTCTTTTGAATCGTATACATACCCAAATTTTCTCTCTCTCTCTCTCTCTCTTTCGTGATCTTAGTGTTAATACCGCGAGACACGTGTTGAGAAACCGATAAAGAAAGCTCCCCCGTACGAAGGATAACCGCAAGTGTGTGTGCAGCAGCAGTATTAGCAAGACTTTTTATAAACTTGATTTGCTATTATCTGTATAACCCTTTACTTCCTATCCTCATTTATTTGGACCAGCCCTATATAATACAGTCCTTATACACTGAAATTATATTAATAATTTTACATTATGTATAATAAGCTTCCCAAATATATTAAATAATTGTGGAGACAGTATACATCGTTGTCTTATACCTTGTTCTGGATGGAATTCATTTAGGAGTGTGTCAAGCACTTTAACTGTTCCAGTAGTGTGTTCGTATCTTAAACAAGGAAAGAGAGAGGACAGGTAACACTCATTTAATAAACCTTCGAAGAGTGAAGCCAGGTCTACTGATTTTTTAGTAGATCTACTGATTTCAACTTCAATTTACTGATTTACTGAAACACTATATCGATCTACTAAAAAATATGTAATGATAAAATCATTTCAAAAAATGATCATTATGTCATTGTTCAATTATAAATTTTGAAAAAAATCTATTTATTGATATATATATATCTATTATTCTCAATCTACTGAAGAAATAAAATATGACTTGTTAACCTTTCTGGTGCCGGTTTGGCTTCAGTCAATTCCATAAGATTACGCGTCCGCTCTCTTTCCTTGTCTAAGGTTCGTATATCTCTTTCAGATATAAACGAAAATATATATACGCCTATTTCTTTTAGTATCTACTGTGTCAACACTAGTAAAGTGTTGACATTTGTCCATATCGAACGCTTTGCGATAATTTATAAAACTATTCAAAGTGTCTAGAGAAGCAATAAATATTTGGCCCACATAAAAAAGTTTTCTATTTACTCTTAAGCACAAAAATCTGTTGCTAGCATTGTTCTCTAAAATACTGTAGGAGTATTTTAGAATGGATATTATTAGTCTGGTGTTAGGATCAGTAACCCCTTTTTCTTCTCCTTCCTGTTTTTCCCATCAATATCATACTTGATGGCACCTCTTGCTATTTGGACGAATTTGTTTTGTGGACATGGCCTTAGACTGGGTTGTTTCAACACTGAAAATCTCCAGGTGTCTAGTCAGGTCACTAGGTTGTACATACGGTGCCCATTTCAGCCCAAAGGCAGTTCCTAAATTATACCTCACTGCATGTATATATATTAGAAGATTTAGTGGCAATCAAAAATACTGAAAATTGGTCCTAAACTAAATATGACAAAGGACAAAGTCATTGATAGTTAGCAAAGATCAGAAATAATACTTTAGTTAGATTAGATATTTACAGTAGAATAATATTAAGGTAGTAGCAGTTTATACAAAGTATTAACCAGATGTGAATAAAGATTTTGCTGTGTGTGCTTACTTCGTGTTGCCTTAAGTCTTTATTTATATGGTATTAAAACTTTTGAGTATGTATTAAGCCCAATGAATAATAATGAAAAGATCACGTTAAATGCCTGTATAGATGTAAAAGACTCATTTAATAATGCAATGTAAAAGACTTATTTAATAATGCACTACCACATTATCTTTATGATGCCGGAGCATTAAAAAGGATATCCACTAGAATCAAAGCAACTAGATTAAAGTAGTGCTGAAATATAGGCTGATTCTAAAAGACTTGCAAGGAGAGAAGGTTGTTATTAAAATAGCTAAGAGGTGTCCACAGGCGTGAGTGCTTTCTTCCATCCTGAGGTCACTCCTAGTGCTTGACTTGGTCTCGATCCTTGACGTACAGGGGGTAGAAGTGCAGGCCTATGCGGATGATCTGGTAAATATGATAAAATGAAAATGCGGAATTGTTCTATAAAGCACACTTCAACGAATATTAAATATCCGTACTAGGTTATGTGAGAGGAAAAAACCTTTATCAAAATTAAAAAAACAGTAGTAGTCAATTTTACAAGGAGGCGGAACCTATATAATATCTGGATGGCCGTTATGTATGGAGAAACTGTCAAAGAGCTAAAAGAGGTTAAATATATAGCGGTAATACCAACAAAAGACTAGCAGAGAAAAACTGAATAAGCTTTAAGTACAAGGATGCTTAATCATAGCAGAAGCGATGTCGATTATCAAAACCATTTCTATGAAGGTCATACGTGACTTTTTTCCATTACATATATGGATAGAGAAGGATTCGTAGATGGGAACATACAAAAGGCAAATAAGACGCCAGGAAGCAGAGCGAAAAGATACCGGGACCAAATTTGGAAAGATAATAAAAAATCATCCAGAGTGTCTCATTAATGAGATTGTTCGGTAATCAGAATATTCTTTTAAACTATACAGCGTTCCACGTTAAGAAAATAACATTAGGCTTATGGAGATCAGTGTTGCCAAAACTCTCAGGCATGCGGTTTACTAGATTGTCGATATATTTTTCGAATTTCCATTTTCAATTAACATTTAACTGTAAAGTCAGAATAACAACTGAAGAACCACAAAGCCTTATTATCATTATTTAGTCTCAGAGAACGACATAAAATTGCTGACATACGTACACCGTATTATTTTAAGTTGCAATTAGTAATTAGATATATGCATTCCAAGCGGTCTGTTTATTTGCTTTTAAACCTTTAATAGCCGGCAAAGTGGATGATTTAACTAAGCAATATTTTCTACTGATTTCTATGATTCATGGTATATGATATTCTTACCGAAAAACAAATAAACTGTCGTTACTATAATTAAAATAAGATAAAATAAAATTATCTTTTGTAAATACTATTTATTTAATTAAAATCATTTTCCCTACTTTTCATCTCTTGTTTCGAATGGACACTTTTGGTCAATTACGTTAAAAAACATTAATTTAATAATTCATGTCTGTGAAAACGAAAATACAAATTATATACAGCCTTGAATCGTGCTTGTGTTCGTTCATCGTGGCATCGCTGCGCTTCTATCGTCCATAAGAAATACATGGCCCTATCTCCGCAATGTTATTTTCTTAACGTGAAACGCTCTATAGCTGTTTTAGGTATTGTGATGAACATGGATAACAGTTATTGTTTCAGTACCGTATATAGTGTTCCATCTATGTGGTTCCATCAAAAGGTGGACACAGAATTGTTATATGTTAAATTTATTTTTATATTATTCTAAATTAATCAATAATTAAAGTCACATTTTTATTTTTTGCAGGGACGTGGAAGATACGAGGCTAATTTGAGACTGGCAGCTGTTAACAAACAAGATACGGAAACTGACTACATTTTAACGGCTTACAATGACCAAGGCTCTCAAACTTATAAAATCAAAATTTCTACCAGTCCGGAACCTGAAGGTATGTTCCAAACTTAGATGCTCTAAGAAAAAAATATTTTTTTAACGATAGCATGAAAGCTATATATATGTTATTTATTTAACTTTTTATTCAAATTATACACTCCAGTTTAAACTTCGAGAATAAATTGAAATTTCCTAATTTGGTTAAAAGGTCTGGGATTCGGAGATTTATTTGCGTATAATATCGGAGCGATGTTTATGTGAAAATCAGAATGTCTGTATATGATTGTGTAAACACAATAAAGTAGAGTTGTGTTACAATAATTTAATAAGAGGGGTACATCTCTATCGTTATGGTATACTACACTTTTAAAACAATATATATGGTTGCTACATTTTATTATTGTTAGCATTTTATCATAGATAATTTTGGACCAGTACGGGTTAGTGGTAGTCATATTTTATAAAACCAATTGAATAAATGCAAACCCCATAATTTGGACTGCTTTGATAAGGGTAACTAAAGAAGTAACCGTGGCAGTTACGTGTGATAGTTAATTCCAAATAAATGCCAGGCAGTATCATGATGTGGAAATGTTTGGAATAAAATTTGTAGCTTGAAATTATCTAAAAATAAACATTCAAATCATCTTCAAATAAACCACATGGATATAAATAACCTTGGAAACTTTCTACTTCTTTCATCAGCATATTATCTAATTTGACATCGGTGCACTTATTTAAATAATATACCTTTCTTCTTGTTCTTCCAGCGCTGTGCTAAGATATGTTTAGAGTATATATCAAGTAATAACGGGGATAGCACGCACCCCTTTCTTACTTTTTTGTCTATTGAGATTGTCTCATACAAACAGTCATCCAGTTGACTGTTGACAGTTGAGTTATAAGTAGATAATATAGGTGATTCTTAAGTCTCTATCATCTAAGTTTGTTTCTTTATATTTTACCCGAATAAATGCATTTGTATAGTCGTGCAAACATATAAGTGGCAGTTGAAACCTCTGTATCTTTAAATTAGTACTTGCACTTTGTAAAAACCTGTAAACCTGTAAAATCCTGTTTACCTTATTTTTACTTATTTAAAGAGAAGAAGGAAAACGTGCATACAGTCACATGTGGCAAGATAGTGTTGGATTCCTAATACCCAAACGAAGTTGTGCCAGCACGAGGTCCCGAGGGGATTAGACCTTTGACACTTTGTCTCGTCAACACTCTTCACGATCGGTGTCCAACTAAAAACCTCTCCTCTGTCACTCCAGACGTCAGTATGAACGGGCCGGTTAAGGTAAAACATATCTCCTGATGCCCTGCTATCACCCAATTCATCATCGGGATTCATCACCACATTCATCGGGAAAACTACACCCACATGAACCACCAAAGACTTTTAATCCTCCGCCTTGGTGAAAAGTAACTCCCAGATACTTGACGTACTTCGTAAGTGTTACTATCGCTCCCGCGCACTTAAAGACAACACCTCTTTTTCTGTAGCCTCTGATTACTACTGTCTATTTCTTATCCTCCACAAGAGTAATATCATGCTCGTTCATCCAATCCTCAACGAGGACATACGCATGCGTAATCCGAAGCAAGAGTTTGTCCCTGTCCCGTGTCGCCATCATTATAGCGAGGTCGTCCGCGAATACGAAGGACCGAGGACGGAAACCTGCAGACCCCAGCTGTTACATCCACTATCACATCATTCTCCACCACAATCTTTCGCTCGTTAAGATAATCAGCGACCACGTTCCTCAGATGTCCGGGGCAGTTCCTTGCTCCCAAAGAACTCATTACATGACCCCACTGCAATGTATTGAAAGCATTTTATATACTTTCTTGCAGTGAAGCCTCCAGATCTCACAATCACCTCCTCGATAGTACGCAGTATTCTCTCATACAACTTTCCGATGCAAGGAAGAAGGCAAATAGGACGATATTTTACCTTCTGTATAGCTAAAGCATCGCGAAATCCAAATGGTATCCATGACACTTATTTTGAGTATTACTGTAAAATGATTTTAACTAAATAACTCATTGGACTATTTATTTATTTATTTTCTAGTCCTATGTTTTATCATTTTGGAAACAATTTTACCAGTTATTTGGATATTTGTTAAATATAGGTGTTAACCATATTATTCTTGTTTATCCATAAAGTTTAAAAAGTCTGCACAAAACTTGTTAGGTCGTACAGATTTACTATCTTTGACTTTTCTTACAGCAATTATAACTTCTTCGATAGTAATCGTAGATACATACAACTGTGCATTGTTATATCGGATTTCTGAAAAAGTTCACAGTCAAACACCAGACTCTTTTAGGGTTGTATCAGCCTGCATCTTCGTTAACTTTTTTGTGCATATTGGATGAAAGGTGTTTATGTTGCAATAGTTGTATCAACATACCTTGTTCTGTAAGTCATTAGCCCTTAGCTATTCTAATGGCTTTCTTAATGTATTTATCTTTGTCTATCCTGATGTTTGAGTTGTTGAGTGTTGAGTTTGCTGTTTTTATTAACACTACATCCTATTTTGTTAACATGAGTTTTATTATATCAATCAGTGAGTTATGTTGTGACTTAATATCGGCTCCTTGGCATGTCAGAAATAGTCAATTTTATGACTCTAAAAAAGATGCAAAAAAGTTTACCACTTCTATCTCTGGGCTTTCCTCTAAAAGCCCCCACGTAGAGGTGTGAAAATGGAAAAAATCGCTTTACCAAGAATCTCTACATTCTCTCTCCTGATTCCGACCATAATGTAGCTTCACCTATTTTAAAAAATTTTAAAGTATTTGTCCTTGTGTAGTGTAGTGTGATGTACAATTTTATGTTTATGACATTCTGTAATTGTTGGATAGGCCAAAATTGACGAAATGCCCCTGAAGATGCTCTAGGAAGCGAAAGTACTTGGACAAGATTTAATTAATAAAACTGTGCTCGATATCTGCCTTTTATTTGATCAAAAATCATTTATGACCAGTTGTGGTCGTAAATATATATATATTTATATATATATATATATATATATATATATATATATATATATATATATATATATATATATATGTATATTTAATATATATAAATATATAAATATAGGACCATCAGTTTTGTAATTTTGTAAATCACTTATTGAAAATTTTTCTGAAGGTAATACATGGTCGTATCTACAATAAAAACCAGTTTGGTTTCCGTAACGGGTTTGAAACGAGAGAGGCACTGTTTGGAATGAGCGTACTTGCTCAAAGATGTCGAGATATATCTGTAGACATATACTGTTGTTTTATTGACTTCCGAGAGGCATTTGATCGTTTTAAGCACTCTATATTGATCGAAGCTCTAAAAGACATTGGCTTGGACGGCAGAGATGTTCGAATAATTGCAAATTTATATTGGAATCAAACAACATCAGTCTTAGTAGATGGTGTAGAATCACAGGCTCTTAATATTAAAAGAGGAGTAAGGCAGGGATGCCTCTTATCACCTCTGCTTTTCAAGGTTTACTCCGAAAGAATTTTCAGAAAAGCACTTTCTGAAAAACAAGAAGGAATACTTGTGAACGGTGAAGTCATCAATAATTTGCGATGCAAGAAGATCTGCAAACACTACTTGATAGTGTCGTTGACAGTTGTAAGGAGGCAGGTCTAGATCTGAACATACGGAAAACCAAAATACTCGTAATAAGTAAACAACAGCATATAAAACCGTCTATATATGTAAATAATACCAAACTTAAGCAAGTTGATAAAATCGTTTACCTTGGACAGCAATTAAATTGTAAAGCAGAAAGTCACGGCGAAATTAGATCTGGGATAGAGCATGCTAGAGCGGCTTTTAGAAGGATGTCCAAGGTGTTATGTAACAGAGACCTAAAATTGGCACTGAGGATCCGCCTACTTCGCTGCTACGTGTTCTTGGTCTTACTTTATGGTGTCGAGTCCTGGACTGCGAATAAAATCGTTCTAAATCGCCTTGAGGCTTTCGAAATGTGGTGCTATAGAAGAATTTTAAAAGTTTCCTGAGTGGAGAAGATTCGAAACTCCACAATACTAGAACGTCTCAGCAAGACTACTGAGATCATAAAAATCATCAAGCAGAGAAAGCTGAGGTATTTCGGACATGCAATGAGAGGTCCCAAATATAGGTTGCTACAAAATATCATGCAAGGAAAAATAGCAGGCAAACGCAGTCCAGGATGAAGAAGAACCTCATGGTTGAAGAACTTGCGAGATTGGTATGGTGTTGATACAAGCATGCTATTTAAGGTGGCAGTGAATAAAATTAAGATAGCTATGATGGTAACCAACATTCTGAAAGAACAGGGTACGTGAAGAAGAAGTGATCGTAAAAATTATAACTTTTTATATTAAGAAGAGGAGAATTGGCGGTAACATAATATCGAAGCTTGTTATACCAAAAGAAACAACCTGTTTTAGCAGGCGTCTCAACGGGAAAGGGACGAGACAAAAAACTCGTTTTATTTGAGCTAAGGTATATGCAAAATAAATAGAATATATTTAATTGTTTTATTAATAATTGTAACAAAATGATGTAACAAAAATTATTGGTGATATATTAAGACTTTATCACTTATCGTGGCACTACTTGTCAATCTATCATACATATCTTTCTTTACGTCTGTCATCTATAAATATTTTTGCGCTTGACAAACCTCAAGAGATAATCTATCATTTATGCTTTCTTACTGATTATCTAATAAAGTGTATTATATCAAGAATCAGCCTAAACACTGCATTCCATAGGTTGAAAAAGCTAATTCTTTAGAAAGGCATGGTAAAAAGTGTAACAAAATAATAATGGTTTTGATTAATAAATCAAGATTATAACATTTATTCTTCCGTTATTTTTAAGTGGTACCTAGTAGTAGTACTAGAATAATAAAGAGTAATAATAGTTACTCAGTTTGTACAAAATTAATATTGGTACATTACTTCTCATAAATACCTGACTTAGTGATAATATTTTAGACTGCTAATAACTGTTTCTACATTTCAATAATTTTTAAAAGTTTTTACCCAATTTTCATGCTGCTCACCAGGCTTCAAGAAATTTTTAAGACAACGAATTTACGGTAAGACATGCATTTTTATTACCATTTTCGTTTCTGGTATCTTTAAATCTTTCGAGATGGTTTTTTTGCGAGTTTTAAAATTTTATTTTTGTAGTTTCTTATTTTTATATACACAAATATACCCTGTTTTCTCAAAAAATATTATTGAAAATGTTAGGGTGTTAATGAAGGTGGTGGTACATATAGGTACCATTAGTCTTGTGTAATGGTACGTATGTGTACCTATATAAAAATATTAATAATATATTTTTATTACTTTATTACCCAAAAATGCAAAAAATTTCTTAAAAATACAAAATATTATTTACGGAGACATACTGTGTAACATTTAGATAAAGGAATTCACACTTTTCGCAAGCGGTTTTTATACGTGTTTGCATTTTATTATCAGTGCACCTTTTACATCGTCTTCTTGTGTTTCCTTCGATAATTAAATGATGTGATAATACACTTTTGAAACGTTTTATTTTCACAGATACTTTTCTCTTCTAAGATAAACGTAGTACAGCAGCTATTTTTTGTCCTTGAGCGATCATTTCTTCTGCCAGAGGTACCAAAAATTGTATCAGCGGATTTTTTTTATTATAAGTAGCACGGTATCATGTCGGAGCAGGACACATTTACTTTCGAGCCATCTCTCATGGATATATTTACAGATAAGACATTTTCATTATGACAATTACTCAGCATTAGTCCATCTTCATCGCCCTGAAGTTTTTTTATTGTGGATACAGGTCACTATTGCTGCGTACTGTGGCAACATACAAACTGAAGTAAAAATAAGTTTGTTTACTACACGTTCCCCAAGAGTTCCTTCTTAATATTCAGTTTCATGACTTGTGTAGATATTGAAATCTTAGGTATGTAAAGTAAACGAGTCTGACTTAAGCTAGATTCAGGCCACAGCTTCGTCAAATGGGTGGAATTAAGGCTTCTGTCTGCCAGACTTGTTCTTCTTAACGCAGCGTCATCCCGAACAGAAGTTTTCTTTGGTCGGCCACTACGCGGTTTGTCGACGATTTTTCCTTGTTTAGCATACTTCTTAATAACTCTAATTACTCTAGATTGATTACAGTTTATTGCGGATGCTATTTCGCGACTAGATTTGTCGTTTTTATGGTGAAAAATAATTTCAAAACGCTTTTCGTCCGATTATTTAGTTTGTTTAGTCTGGGATAACATGTTGACCTTTTTATAAAAAATCAAAGAGCGAATAAATGTGTTAGGGTAACTACAGTGTTTATATAGTCAAAATATGTGGCAAATTTGTCATTAATATTCAATTTAATAGTACTTTAACGACTTAATAAGCACCTCATAATTTTCTCGGATTATGGGAAATTCCTTTAATTAAATTATTTTGATCTTTTCTGTAGAATTTTGAGCTAGTAATTAAAAAAAAAACATTAGTAAGTATACCGATAATGCTAATTACAAGCACAAACTTAAAATGAATTAGCGAAAATATACAAAAAACTTGTGTTAAACCTCAAAAACTAGGCGCTTATAAACTAGGGTCTTTAGTTTATATATATATATATATATATATATATATATATATATATATATATATATATATATATATATATAAATATATATATATATATATATATATATATATGTATATATATATATATATATATACATGTACTAATTGTATTTCCGTCATTAGTCTTTTCTCATTAGTAATTCATTCATTACATAAAATCATTAAACTTCTCCGGTAGAACAACATCTTAACGTTTTGAGGGCACACTTTTATTTCAGCTAAATTTATCAGAGAATAATGATGACATTGTCATAGTAATGTAAAATTCAATGGTAACCGAAACAGCATGTAGTTAGCATAATTGATTTGGAAAAACCAACGTAATAGAAATCGGAGAGCGCGCTACGTCGTCTGCTAAAGGAGTAAATTGTAAGCTAAAAAAAATAAGTCTTGAAGAAGAAAAAAACACAAGTTTTTCAAATAATTATATTTTAAAAACCAAAAATCTATTTTATTTCAAATTAACACACAAAAAAGTTTAGCATTTAAGTAAGTTGTAAAAAAATTTTCATCAAAAAATATTGAAAATTGTTGATTTTTCATGCAGTTTTTCTCGTTTAGCCTTTTTTGCGACAGGCAGAATATTTCGGTGCTGGTTCATATCAATTTGAAAATTAAAAAATTTTCTTCTACTTGTCTAGTTTATGCTCTTGGCTCGTGATTAAATAAAAGAATTAAAGAAAAAAAAAGTATAGTTTTTAAATCGTTTTTGTTTTTCGTATAAAATAAGGACGAGTCAACCGATTGAAAATCCCTTGGTTCAATCACGAAACAAGCATATAAAGATGAACTGTGAAAAGTTTCAGCAAAATCGATCCATTCATTCTCGAGAAATCGTGCCTACAGCATGGCAAAACAAAGTTTCGAGAAAATATATAGTTTTTAATTTTTTTTTAAATATAAGGCCTATGTAACCCCTTAAACAAATGCGAACACTTGGTAAATGTACTACAAAATTACAAATTTCATAAAAAAAGCAGACTTTTTTATATTTAGAAGGAAGAAATTATAAAATTCAGCGCTTCAACGCCGGTTTGGCAAAATAGAGACAATTACTTTGTTAAAATAAATTCAAAAATAGCAAACAAACGAATACTTTTAGAGGCAATTTCTTGCTCAGAATTTGTGTTTTTCCGGAAATATTTATGAAATACACTAGTTTGAAGTTTTGTCTTATTGCTTTTATTTTTTATTTGTTCCTAAATCTTATAGTAGCGAAAAGCTTACAAACGGGTATTATAATTGCATTCTGTAGCACCTTAAATCGTTTTATATTTTAAATTCTTAAGAACTACAGATTCTGTTCCGAATTAGATGCTTGTGCAAACGGTTTGTTAACTGAGTGAGTTATTTTTTAATAGTGTAGTAGTGGTATCATTATTACCACATAATAGTGGTATATATACGGGAAAAATCAATAATAACTGCTTCTTCTACTAAGTTGGGTATTTATATACTGTAACCCAATAATATTTATTTTAACGCAGAACAAGCCTTGAAGGCCTATAGCAAAATTACATTTTTTACAATATACATAATTATACATATATACATAATCTACATAACAAAATGTATCACATAACGTAATTACTTTATATCTTATTATGATTGGCACATCCCATCTATTCTCATTCCATTTTCCTTCTAGTCTTTTATTGTCAGGCACTTAAGTATTTTCCTGCACTTTTTTCCGCCATCTATTTCTCGCCCTGCCTTGTCTTCTTGGAATAGTAATGTTTTCCACATGTCCTAACAATCGCATTCTTTGTATATATATTCAGGGATTTTACAGTATTTACTGCCTTCCCTCGCTTAACCGCTTCCATCTCTCTCTGTTGTCCCATTCTCCATCGTTAAGGTCTGTCTTACTCATGGCGTCGTCTACTTCGTTCCTCCAGGATTTTCGGGGTCGTCCTCTTTTCCTCCTTCCTATGGGGCTCCATTCGGTTATTCTCTTTATCGATCTGCTGTCGCTAGTTCTTCTTACATGTCCATACCACTTTAGTCTTTTTTGTTCTATATATGTTAGTATATCTGTCTCTATTGATGTTCTTTGCTTTATTTCGTTATTACTTCTCCTATCAATTCTTGTTACTCTGCAGCATCTTCGCAGGCATTCCATCTCTGTTGCTACTATCTTACTGCTGTGTTTCTTGTTTATGATCCAATTTTCAGCCCCATATGTCATAATACTTCGCACTAATGTTTTATAAATCTGTGTTTTTGTCTTCATATTTAGGTGTCTATCCCACCATACGGAGTTAGGTTGTCGGATTGCTGTTCTTGTTTGTCCTAATCTTTGTGTAATTT
Source organism: Diabrotica undecimpunctata (assembly GCF_040954645.1). NCBI lineage: Eukaryota > Metazoa > Arthropoda > Insecta > Coleoptera > Chrysomelidae > Diabrotica > Diabrotica undecimpunctata. The sequence goes on along the minus strand of NC_092804.1, from coordinate 51,597,634 downwards.
CTTCCTCTGTTGTTGCCTTTTTCGTGATTGTAAACCCCAAATACTTGAATTTATCCTTTTCTTTGATTGTTACGTTGCCATCAATCTGTAGATCTTCTATGTCTTCTTCACTTGTAGATAGGTATTCTGTTTTCGCGAGGTTAATATCTAGGCATTCTTTGTCATTTGACAAAATTGGTGATGCTGGGTTCTTTATACTCGTTTTTCTTTGCGTGCTGTGTTTGTTTTTAAGTGTAGACTATCGCGGATGAAATGTTCTGCTCGTTCGGCAGCTAGATGAAACAACTCCTCGACTGTTAGACCTGTTTATTGTCTAATGTTACGTAGCCAGGACAGTTGTTTTTTTCCAACTCAGCGTTTTTCATGGATTTTGCTCTAAATAATCAACCGGAGTAAGCGATATCTAGGTCCACTTATTATACGACCAAAATATCGGACCTTTCTCATTTTGATGATGTTGATAACGGTAACACCACAACTCGTTCTTTATACATCTCTATTAATTGTTTGTTGCTTCATCTTTCATCCATCTTTAATCTTCTTCCTATCAGATATGTCTCTCAGTATTTTTTTTCCGATCGCTCTAATATTTCCTCCTCTCTTTTAATTAGTGCCCATGTCTAACAGGCGTATATTACAGTGAATCTGATCATTGTTTGGTATATTCTTAGTTTGCATTTTGTGGATACATATTTTTGTGTCATTTGTGATTTCAGGCTACATAACTTATTGTTTCCTTTCCCTGTTCTTGCTTTCAGTTCATATTTTTCCCGTTTTCTTCATTTTTTACCTCACCCAGGTGCTAAAATTTTTTAAACCTTTATACTCCCTACCACTTCAAATCATAGTTCAATGCTTCTTCAATAATAGCTAATAATTTCTTTAAAAAAGGTATATTTCTAGAGTGCCTAAAGACAACCATTATTATTACTCTTCATAAGTGTGGTGAAAAATCTAATCTCTGCAACTATAGACCTACTCCTTTACTACCGGTCCTATCCAAAATTATTGAGAGACTTATAAAAGTGTGACTTATGTCCTTTCTCGTTGAAAACAACATTTTATCACACAGTCAGTTCGGCTTTTTATCTCATAAATGTACCAGCGATGCTATGTTTTCTGTACCACATGAGGTCTAACAAGCACTAAACAATAATCTTTACACTGCCACTGTTTTTTGTGACTATGCCAAAGGTTTTGATTGAAGAAATCACAATATTTTGATAAAAAAATTAAATTTTTACGGAATTCGGGGTATTTCTTTAAATTGATTTTAATCTTACTTGAGGAATAGGAAACAACTAGTTAGAGCAAATGATCCTTACTCTAGTCATAAAAGCATTAAATGTGGAGTACCACAAGATTCAGTAGTGGGTCCTCTACTTGTCGTTTTTTTTATAAATCACATCACTAACTTAATAATCGATAAAAAATTTTTTCTCTTTGCTGATGATATCAGTATCAACTGGAGGAACTCTAATATTTCAACTCTTCGTGCAAATATAACTTCTGATCTACTTAAAATAAAAATCTGGTCCGACTCTAATTTACTTTTTTTTAACGTGGATATATGGGCATTATCCTATAAAGGAGTTCTTCAACCCTCGCTTTTTGATAACAGCCAGATCAGTATCGATAATTCTGTAAAATTTCATGGTATTTTTATAGACAGCAACCTTTAATGGTCCCTTAATATCGATTTGTTAGGTAAGAAACTAGCCTCATCCTGCTATACAATAGGATCTGTTTCGAAGGAAATCAATTTAACATATTCCAGAAAAGCATATTTGTCTTTGTTTGAGTCTCATCTTCGATATGGTCTTCCTTTTTGGGGTTCTAAATGCTACCCAATCTGATGGTATTTTTAAATTACAATTTACAAACTGTTTGCTTAATTCGTAAACACTTACATGTTTTTCCTGCAAGACCTAATCATGACTAATCCACCAGAAATTTAACCTTTGATGTGTATTTACTAATCCCGTCCACTGAATCAGTAAAGAAATCTATATTATATTCGACAAAAAAATTATACAACTATCTCCCTTTGCAACTTCTTTTCTTAAGTTCCGTAAAATGACAAAAGCTTATCTATCTGAAAGGCCATACTATTCAGTGGAAGATTTTCTTAACGAATAACTAAGAAATTACAGTAAGTTTGTGTATAAGTATATATATATATATATATATATATATATATATATATATATATATATATATATATATATATATATATATATATATATATATATATATTTGGGTGTATGCAATTAGCAATTTATTTAAATTTGGCAATGTTGTAACGATGAGACTACCAAAGAGAATTGACGTACTATTGTGCAAATAATACCTCAATCAACCATGGGAGCTGATCGTCTATACCTTGCCTAGCTCAGTATCTCAAGGGTGAGTTCGTCTTGTCTTAAACTAGGGATTGAACCTGAGTATTTTGTGAAAAATAGTAAAAATTAAACTGAAGATAAAGAAATTAATAAATAAATTAGGAAATTAAAATGAAATAATTATTAAAATATAAATTAATAAAGATGTGACGTTTATAACGTTACAATGTATTGTGTATGTTATTATCTTTTATTTTGTGATATTGACGATTTATTTAATTTCAGTATTGTTATTGTTAGTTTTCTCACTTCTTGCAGGATTTGTCCATAAAATTGTACAATTTTCACTGACAATTAAGCATATTTCTATTCTATTCTAATATTCTTCGCTATCCTTTTTAGTTATTTTACGCTCTTTGGTAGAATTGTTAAGTCATCTGCGCAGGCTGGACACCAGCGCTCGTTTTTAAAAATGGTTTATTTGGTCTTAATTCTGACTATAACTTCCAGAATAAGATTAAATAATTAGGTAGATAGCTGTCCTGACTAATTGAAAACTTCTTTGAAGTCTGACTTTGCCAAATAATTGCACATCTCGTATTAGTTAGGGTTATTTTTATTATCCTGATCAGCTTTTTCGGGATTCTCAATAATTGCTCCATTTCTAAATATAATTTCGTTCTTTTCACCCGTAACACAACAAACGATGGACAATGTTTAAAGCATGCAAAATGAACGAGGCCGCGTTGCTCATAGTCAGAAGAGATGTGGGGGTGGTTTTTACGACATGCTAACTGACACACAAAGAAAAAAATTAGGAAATGACAGCTACTAGAGCTAAACCAGAAATCTTGAATATATAAGACAAAAAAATATAAATAATTTGCCGAAAAAGGCGCCATCCAATTCTTATTTATAGCTTCTTAGTAGGTATACAAAATTATTATACAATATATACCTACAGGCAATAACCACTATCAAATTACATACTTATAGTAATAGCATAAAAATAGAGCGGGGGTTAGATAAGAAGACCCAATGTCACCTAAACTTTTTAACACTATGCTGGAACATGCCTTTAAGAAATTTAATTGACTGAGGGAATAGAAATAGATGGAAAAGATCTAAATAACCTATGTTTCACCGATGATATAGTCATAATAGCTGAGGACTGAGTAACGATAAGGGAGATGGTACAGAAACTCGTACCCGCTATAGAAAATGTAGGTTTAAATAAAAACACCTCGAAAACAAAAATATTGACAAATTTAGTAACCAACCAGAACATCACTATTGGTGGGCAAGAAGTAGAATTCGTATATAAATATAAATACTTAGGACATGACATTATGATTGGCAGGGATAATCAGACCCATGAACTGAAGAGAAAAATCGGTCTTGGGTAGGTAGCATATAGAAAACTGAGAGAAACTTATAAGTGAGCTGCGCACATGCCTGAAGAGAAAAGTGTTTGATCAATACATCCTCCCAGTGTTGATATACTGAGCAGAAACACTTACTTTAACAAAAGCCTCGGCTACGAAACTCAGAGTTACACAGAGAAGAATGGAGTAATCCATGTTAGGAATAACTGTGCGAGACAAAATAAAAAACGAAGAGGTCAGGAAAAGAACGAAGGTGACTGACGTCATCGAAATGATAGCCAAACTAAAATAAAGATGGGCAGGACACATAGCTAGAATAACGGATGAGCGACGAACAAAGAGGTTATTGAAATAAATACCAAGGAAAGATAAGAAAATCTTCGATCGACCACCAACACGATGGGCTGACGATTTAAGAAGACAAAATAAAAACTGGATGAAAATGGCGTAAGATAGACGGGGTTGAAAACACGAAGAAGAGGCCTATGTTCAGCAGTGGGCTTTTGAGACTAGATGATGATAATGATGATGATGTATTAAACTCATTGCCAATAAAAGTGATCAACATTGTTGTATATATTAAACATCTCATTACAAGAAGTAGAAGTCATGTACATCATTCATTTGCTTCTGGTATAAGAACTGAAATTATACTGAAATCATTTGATGTAAACCCCTCTTTTCTGTACTCTACTGAAAATCGAGGAATGTCGGTGCTTATCGCATAAAACAGTATCATGTTTGATTTAGTATTTCGTGCATTTGGTGGCTAACCACAAAGATCCGCTTATGGTGTCGACAACGCATTATTTTATTAAACAATTCAGTTTAAAATGGCTTTCGAAATTTAGCAACTATTTAGTGTAAAGTTTGTGTAAAATTAGATACTTCTAATATGCCTTCGGCTAAAGAACCAAACCGTTTTGAGGTGTTCTGCGTAACATTTTTCTACTTCGTTCGACAAATGTGTAAGTCAATTTAGTCATGGAAAATAGTAAGTTTAAGGTTCATAACACTATAATATTTTTGCGAATAAATGTTGCGTAAATAATGAACATTGTTAAATTTCCTTCTATCGGAAGTTGATTATTTTCACTTTATTTATCTACTGATTTCAAAGCATTGACTGGAGCTCATATTAAAGCACTTTTTTAAAATTCCAAGTCAAAAAATTCTTCTTTTTCTAACACTGTTCTTCCCCTTTATCTTTTCATCAAATAGTATGCATATCTTGTTCCTTCCATTGTGACCAAGTTACAATTTTTTTTTTCTTTTCACTGTGTATACTACTTCTTTCCCTTTATTAATTATTTGCAATACTTCCTTATTTGTAATATGATTTATATGTTTATGTTATACCTATTACCTGTCATCCCATTGCACATCTGAACACCATCTTTCGAACCCCTTCCATTTCTGTAAATCCGATTTTTTCAGCATCCAAGTTTGAATGATGTATATTAATCAGTAAAATACTTAGCATTGTAATAATCTTATTCTTAGATCTAGTGTTGTATCTCTATTAGTAAATCTGTTGTTTCTAGTGATATATCTTTATATTCATAATGACTATATTTTTATTGAAATATACTCTTAACGTCATCAGTGTAACGTAAACTATTAAATTCTTATATTATTTATTAAATTTATATATACAGGGTAAAGTTATGAAGAACTTTGACAGACATGCCAGTTCCGGTTATACCGGACATGAACAACAACTTTGGTATTTTAAATAGAAAATACCTTTTATAATCTAACATTTATAGATTCTACGTATAATTCTAGATAAAATTTGTGAACGGAATAGGTCGAAACTTCATACATTTTGAGTTATTATATTTTTTCAAAAATTTTGACAGGTAGAGACAAACTTCTCAAAATTAATAGCTCATCCATTTACAAACATAATCTCTTGAAAATCTTTGCGCGCAAAGACTAAATGACGTTCTTTTAGAAATTTGTATCAAAGTCGATTTTCTAAATACACGGTGTTCACAAATGATATACCATTTCTTTAAACTTCAAACCACAGTAAGTCAATAATTTTAAATGAAACACCCAGTATTTTAAAATTATAATAAAAAAGAAGTCAATTGTCTTTGAAATAATAATATAATACTAGCGGACCAACTCGACATCGAGTTTTGATGTAAGTTTTGCTGATATTTAAGAGGGGCGGAGTCTAACGATCCATCGTTTCCGTCGCCTGGTGTAAATGTTCCAAAAATCGTAAAAATTAACTGTATCGACGCCAATTTTTTTAAATTGAAAATCGATACAGTAGTTTTTTAGGATTTTCAGGAAGATTTACATTAGGAAACGGAAACAATATGATTGTTATACTCCGCCCCTCTTAAATAAAAAACGGAAGTAAAACCGGAAGTAACTTCCGGTTTTACCGGAATATATACTATAGCATATTTTAGATTGTAAAATGCCACGTTTAAGAAAAAGAAGTTGGTTTGAGAACTCTAACTAACTAACTAAATTTATATTTAAATATTATTTAAATTTAAAAAATACAGAAAACAGTACGATGCTCCGCCCTAGTCTACACTACCGCCTACTGTTCCACTTTTTTGAGAATACGCCACAATTTTACTTTATAATAAGTTTATTTTTTATTTATTTATTTAAAATAAACCCAATTTAAAGTAAAATTGTGGCTTATTCCCAACAAAATTAATAATATATTTCTAACTAATAAATTAAAAACAAAGTAATGCTTACCTCATTATTTAATTCTTCAAGTATTAAACTCAAAACGTAGTCTAAATCTCTAAATATCAATCACAACAGCTCACACACGCTGCACTTGTTGGAAACAGAATACTTTCTAACTAAACATAAAAATAAAAAAATACCAACTCATCAGATAGTGTAAAACAGACCCCATAAATTAAAATCGGAGACAGGAGGATCCCGAATTTTGAGTGGTCATTATCGTTATTCCTTAAGTGGAAACACTTGTTGGTGCATTCCAGCATTCGAGAATTGACGCGTTGTTGCATTGTGTATAATATTGAATTCCTATACTTTACTATAGGAAAAATTCATTTTATGGCCGCCATTTTTAAACCAGTTCGAATTTTTAAAATTTTAAACCTTAGGGGGAATCTACTCAACAATCTGTTTAATTATTCGAAAAAATTATTCTCTTATCTATCACCGTTTAGGAGGAGTATTGCGCACAAGAAAAGGGCTTAGCCTTTTAGTATATAAGATTATGATAATAATAGTGATAAGGTTCCCTAGACTTAAGCTGAATTACGTTGGGATATAATTGTCGTGTTAATGTTAAAGATAATATATTTGTTGCTCTATTTTAGCAGGCCTTGCATAAAGATGTCATAATTGTCAGTATTTCTGGATACTGGCACTTTTAGTCCAGTCGTCAGATATTTGACCCCTAAAAATCATAAAAACAAGCTGAATTTTTCCGAGAATATCAATTTTGTGGCTCCAAAAAAAAAAAAAAGTTTACCACTTTTACCCCGGGCATCCCCCTAAAACCTCCCGCGTAGGGGGGTACAAACGCAAAAAAAAATCGACTTATTAAGAATCGGTACGTAGAAAAAAATGTAGCTAAGATAATTTGAAACAAAAATGTTTATTAGCAACCTTTGTGTAGAACCATTCTTTCAGAAACAACGCTTGAAGCAACCGGTGATTTTGAATGTCAGTTGCGCGCTGGAAATATGTTAAATAAAATTTGCATCAGCTCGACGGTAAAAATTCAATATCTTTTGATTAGAATATCAACAAAAATCGTAATGCGTCTTAAAGGTGAAGAGTGCAGCTTGCGTATGTAATCTTTCTATTTTACCGTAAATGAAGGCAGTTTCTATAAATATATTTAACAAATAAACTGTGTGCGATTTTTGCCATTTTTTACGATTCTCGTGAGATCATTAAAATTTATCACTTTCATTGACCGATTATATTAACCATAAAAGCTACTAACAAAATAAAAGTAATACAGCATACAGTGGAACGACTATGCTGGGAATTAAAGATCGCGTCCGCAATGAAGAAATGCGTAGAATAACAAAAGTAGAGGAGATAATACAATGCGCTGCTTTATTAAAGTGGTCTTCATATATGACGTTACCGGATGTTACCAATGTTACCGGACTAAACGCAGCATACATTGGAGACCTATGGTACATGGAGATGTAAGTCGACCTCTAAAAAGATGACTGAACGATGCAAAAGAAAGGGTCGGGAGACAATGGCTCAAGGTACCAAGACCAAAATTAAAATGGAAACGCCAAGGTCAGGCTTACGTCTACAAGTGGTTCGTCAAGGGATGTTAAAACAAGAAGAATGTTTCTATTGTTTTATCTTCAGCTAGCTTTAATAACGTTGTGGGTACTTTATCGGTCCTACGGTAGCTACTTTTCTCCACGTAGTTTGTTTTATTGCACCCATTACTTCTAATTAAAATTTTTTGGTCCATTTTATATGGCATAGTTTATGAAAGTTATGTTTTTATTTCCCTGTTATTCTGGTTATATATTAAACTTTCTTTTGAACATTAAAACTATCACATTTTGTCCTTATATTTTTGTTATAAACCTTTGTTTTCTCGAATTATTTTTGTGGTTTTGGCTTTTATTATTGTTTTTTTTTATTTAATAATACTTATTTATGTGTTCCGTTATCTATCCAAGGGTTTCGCCTTTTTTTGTTGGTTTTTAATCTGACCACATAAAGAATATTCCAGTAAAACTAATCTAATGACCAATAGTCATCGTTCGGCTATGTTTCCGGTATGCGCAGAAATACGCACAGTTAATCTATTCCCTCGATTTTTGACGTATGTTTTTATCACGTTATTTGTTGGTGTGGAGTACTTCCTTCCTATAATAGTGATGCAAAAGCCGCTTGCAAATGACGAATTGTACTTTATATTATATTTTGGATGTCATTCTGTGGAAGATTGTTCTATTTCTGCACCAGTATGTTTCAAAGCTTTCTAGAATTTCTGAGGGCCGGTACATGTCTCCGTAAACGTCTCTAAACCTAATTCTAAATAATATGTTCAATAAACATCTTTTGAGATACTCAGTAATTATCCGAGCAGTATCGGGCCGTACAATAGCATGCATAAATGTTTAGTCACCTTCAGGAATAAACATGAACCGTAAAACTATAGTCTTCTAAACCGCTTTCAGGTACCTATGCGCAGTCAACATCCCAAAATCAGCTCCATATAAACGCCAAAAGATGTGCTTATCTATGTCATAACTGATCCTCTATCAAATATCAATCGCTCGTCAATACACACTTTAGCATTTCTCCCACGTGGTTATAACCAAACCTTTTTTTATTATTCCATTTTATTTAACAATCTGTGTCGTTCTGAATAATCAGTTAAAGTTATCACTTTCTTAAAATAAGACATGTAGGTAAGAATTCCAATGAAAAGTTTCCTTTCTAAATTACCAACTATTAACATTTATACTGGCTATAATTTTTTTTAAATGTACTTGGTAGATCAGTTGGTTTATAACGCTTTAGTCTGCGAACCTCATCCTCCCTGTTTAACAATTCACTCGCGAAATTATTTGAATGTGCACCAAGTCTTTCTTTATACTTTTTATTATGTATTATATGTAGTTTATTATGTATATATAGTATTTTTCATATAAAAATGCGTACACGTCATTCAAAATTTACGACTTCAGAACCCCACAGCGTTGCCAAAACATCAGAATAGTTAGTAAGTGAGGAATTTTTATAATGTCAACTATTTGTCAAACTATTATATAAACAGTAAATACATTTAGTTTTAAGATTACTGCAATACACTTAAATACATAAGAAAACATTTTAATAAACAATTATATATTCTAAATTTTAAACTTACCAGTTTTAGAGCATTAATAATAAAAACGTCCCGCCATTATTTCTTATTCAAAATAATCTATCTTATATGAAAGCCTATCAGCTTTCTACAGACTATTTAGTTGTTTTGGCATAGGACAATCACAATACACAACAATAATTAGTTTTTAACGCTATTAATCTAAATTTAGTATGTATTTATAAATACAATTTATTAATATATAATATATTATGATCAAATTGTGTAAGAAATCAAAACATAAACAAAATTCTTACTCTAAAAAAGCAACAACACTTTAAACACTTTTACCACACGCTGAACTGTCAAAAAATTTGAAGTATTCCCGTACCAGTTGCGTACAATTGTCTAATATATTTAACTAAAATTATTATTTTGTGGAATATTAGACTTAAAGAGTTATTTCATAAAATTTATATTATTAATAATAACAAATGTTTTTGGTTATTTAATCAATATAATTCTAAAATTCCCAATATAATGATGATTACATTTTTTTGATTATTATACCATGTTGACGCCTATGAAAGATCAAGCAGTTTCGTATGGGTTTCGTATTATTAGCTGTGTTAAGAAAATTTGAACTCTAACGTTGACGTTCTGAAAATTTTAAATATAAGTGACATCACTTTATATAAATTGTGACGTGCACGCATTTTTATATGAAAAATACTATATATTGTATACTATGTATTATTGCATTGGAGACTTACCATGGAGCGTTCACTATGGTCCTCAATGCCTTATTTTGACAACGTTGTATGATTTTTAAGTTATAGTTGCTGACTAAGCCCCATAACTCTAGGCCATAGGTCCATAATATGGATTTAATTATGGCTTTGTATACCACTCATATATTTTCAATTGACAGTCTACCCAGGATTCAGTACATTTATTGACGTTTGAGTCCAAGCTGCTTTCTTTTAATGAAGATGTGTTTCCTCCATGTTGGCCTTTTATCTAGATGTATGCCCAGGTATTTGGTTGTATCTACTACCAATTGTTCAGTTGGTAAATTTTAATTTAATTAACTTTTAGTTTCCATGTTTTTTAACCATTTTTCTATTTTATTTAAGTGGCCTTTTAAGTTATGCGAACCGCTTTGGGGATCTGTATCAGATGCGAATGTTGCGACTGTTGTTAGTCTAGTTGTACGCAGGTTAGCAGTAAACAACAGGTATAATAAGAAACCGAGTACACCACCTTGTGGGACACTGGATTTTATTTTCAATAGTTCTGAGCGAGCATCTTGTTGTTTCACTTGTGAAAGACGATCTGTTAGATACGATTTTATAATTAAATAGTATTGATATGGAAGATTTTTCTTTATCTTATAGAGAAGGCCTGCTGCCACACTTTGTCGAACGCTTTGCTGATGTTAGAAAAGCTGTATTACAGTAGGTGTTGTTTTCTAGATCATCACTGAGTTGTTTGAATATACGATGTGTTTGTTCTATTCTTCCATGTTTGCTACGCAAACCAAATTGGTGTTTTAAAATTAATTTTGTTTCTTTTATTATTGGTTTTAACCGACGTAGAAACATTTTGCATATAGCTTAGATAATATAGGTAAGAGCCTAATGGGTATATATGAGATCAGTTATTTGGGTCTTTACCTGGTTTTAGTAATATTATGATCTCTGCTACTTTTCACGCGTTAGGAAAATGTGCATAAGTAAGTACTGTAATCCTATTCTGTAATCACAAATCGAATAGAGGTCAGCAAGTCGGATCGGAATTGTAGGAATCGGTATTCTGTAACTCATCTCGACCTCTACTATCGGAATATTGTGTAGAAATTGATTTCTACTAGACAAGCTCTGTTGAGATCAAGTTTCGACATCGAAATTGATCTTGACGCATGCGCATTTATATGCGTTATTGCCATTATTGTTTTCTTAGTTAGGTTTTGCTTTTCATATTCAGGCGTCTTTATTGGATTTATTTCAATCATTATTACCATTCGGATTTCTTTAGGTTTGAATTTTTTGATTAGAAGATCCATTTGAAAATGTATATCAAGAAAATGTAGGATTTCATTATCATATTCATCGTTTTGATCAATGTTGTAAGGTTTAATGACGTTGCTTACATGTTCAGCAAAGGCCTTTGCCTTTTTATTATTACTTCTGGTCCATGTTCCCTCAGAGTCAACGAAACTTTTACGCGCCAATCTAGGCCCTTAAGAATCCGAATATTCGGATATTCAATCAACGTGGGAAAACAATACACGACTCGGTTTTTTAAAGCACTAGAAACGATAATACGGTCATCTCTAGCTGTTGTAGTGCTACCTAGTCCTGAAGCAGGTCTTTAAGTCAGGAGACCAGTCTCTTTGCACATATGTTGCACATACTCGTTGCTGCCATACTCGTTGCACACTCAATAAACTTACAACAACGTTCCACAAAGATTTACGCTGACCACGGTCATCTTCTAAAATTGCCAAAATTTTTTGCCATAAGAATGCTCATAATAAACTTAAACAACGACTACGATACACAAACAACTTGGAATCGGCAGATAAAACCACAGAAACAATACTTGGTGATAATTGTTTTTAGGAATCCGAGTGGGGGGTCATTTTTGGTAGACTCTTATCGAAACAACAATAACGTTTTTTTTTCAACCAATTAGTTAGTAAACTAAAGTGCAATCGAAATACATAAAGTTACCTAATATGACTTCAAATTACGGGGTGATTCTAATTTTATGGTCGGCAGTGTACTATACTAAATGAATTGTTACTTTTTAGGTGTTGAACTAGGAGTTGGGGCGATAATTGCTGTAGTAGTTGTAGGACTTTTAATAATCCTTCTGGTTTCAATTCTGATCTTCGCCAAAGTTACCGGACGGTGGTGCTTTACTGGTAAGTACAATTTGATTTTTATGAATGTTCAGAATGCTCAAATTTTATCCTTGATTTTTTTCCATGCTAGACAATACTTAAGATTTGCGGGAACGCGAGTGTTATATGAATAAATGAATAAATGTTCACATTATTCCTGAATAAATTGAAGAACACAAGAGAAATATTTTAATTTGAAGAGAAGTTAATTAGGTTCTTCTGTATTTATACATTATGTTTGTTGCCTATTCGTAGCGTATGTTTTTTAACATTTGTTAATCGAGATGTTATTATTTTTTTCTGATATTAGTTACTAATCCTTGCGTTTTCATATCGACAATCTGCAATTCCTTCCAGCTATATATTCTGAATTATAACGTCTATTAAGCTTATACTTTTTTTATATCGAATTTTTTACCATGTTCATCTTTGCACTTTTCTAATATCACTAAACGGTTTGTATAGGGTTACGTTTTCTGTGCTATATGTAGAAATTGGTGATATACACCGGTCTATCTGTAAAAAAATCATTGACTTCACGTAAAATATTTATACAGATATTTGACGTTTCTGAAACGTATATGAGGGGTAGCTGATGAAAAATCAGTGAAGATCTACAGCTGATTTTGCTTGTTTTTTTTTTAAACAATCTTAAAAAGTAAAAAAATAATTTTTTGTCCATTAAACATTTCTTCTTCTTCTTCTTCTTCTTCTTCTTCCTACTTAATAAATAGGCAAAATGCCTGTTTTACTTCGGTTTTTAACCTCAATTGACGTTGTCTGACCATCTTTTCCTCGGTCCTCCCAATGATCTTCTTCCATTTGGCGATTTGTCTCTTGCTATTCGTACTATTCTATTTTCTGTCATTCTTTCGATGTGTTGATTTCATTCCACTTTTCTTCTTTGGTCCACGCGTTTATTTTCTCTATACCACATCTCGCTCGTATTTCCCCACTTCTTTCTGTCTCTTAGAGTTTGGTTTGTTATTTTTCGTAAGACTTTCATTTCTGTTGTTTCCAGTAGTCATTGTGTTTTCGCCGTATCGGCTCTTGTTTCCGGTGTGTACTTTATTATCGGTCTTATTGTTGTTTTATATATCCTGGTTTTCGTTTCCGCTGTGAGGTATTTGTTTCTCCAGATTGTGTTGTTGAGACATCCTGCTGCTCTGTTTGCCATGTTCACTTGTTTTTGTACTTCTTCCACTTTTCCGTAGCTTGACAGTTTTATTCCCAAGTATTCAGTTTCCATCATTTGTTCTATTATTTTGTTATTTACGACTAGTTTACATCTTCTCGGTTCCGCTGATATCACTATCGCTTTAGTTTTCTCTGTTGAGATCTCCATGTTGTATATGAGCACCGTATCTTCGAATTCTTTAATTAATCTTTGTAGGCCATCTTCATTTTCGGCTGTTATTATGGCGTCGTCGGCGTAGAATATTATCCTTTTCTCCCATTCTATATCCTCTTGTTTTTTTAACTTTCTTTATGATTTCATCCATTATCAGATTAAATATTAATGGGCTCAGCGAATCTCCTTTCTCCTCTAATGCCAGTTTCATATTTGATAGGTTGTGATAGTTTTCCTTTACATCTTACCATAGCTATGTTATCTTTATATAATTATATTCTCAATGGTTTTTACTAAATCCAGTGATATTCCCTTTTCATATAATAAATGTATCGCGTCCCGAATTCTCACTCTATCAAACGCTTTCTTCAAATCTATCAGACACATATATGCTGGTTTGTTGTATTCCAGCGACTTTTCTTTTATTTGTCTTATTACAAAAACTGCATCCGTGCATGATCTTCCTGTCCGAAATCCTTGCTGTTCCTCTTGCAGAAATATTCGTTCGTTTGTTTTTGTCGCTATTATTCTTGTTGTCAATTTGAGTGTTGTATTTAATAGATTTATTGCTCGATAATTATTGGGGTCTTTCTTATCTCCTTTTTTGAAAAGCATTTCGTACGCATTTTTTAGAAAAACGGTTTAAATAAAACTTGTATATCTTAATAAATTCTTCAATTTTCGAGTTTCTTAATTGAAATACATATACAGTTCACCAAGATACTTGCAAGACCCTTATTTTTGCTAATATAAATAATTGACATTGTGGCAGTTAATAACTTATTAAAATGTGCTACATTTCAAACAGATTGATGAAATATGTAGTTTATAAGTTATTTAATTTGTTTATTTCGGAGAGCGATTATTTAAACAACTGTACTTGCCCAATCATTCTAGAGGTATTCTGTAAATCGCTATCGATTCTTTAAGGGTTCATTTTTAAAGTATTTTAAAAAAAACTGCAACATTTGATTGAATTTGTTATTAAAAAACAGTTTAAAAAGCGCTGACTTTTTAGCTTATAAACATGTATAATACCTTTGATAATTTTTATGACACACGCTTGTACGTAGGCTCAATAAAAAGCTGGTAAAAATACAATTTTCAAGATAAAACCGAACCTTTTATAACTAATAGGAAAGAAAATAGCATTTTCTTTCTTAAAACCACATTTCCATTTTTTATTAATATTAAGAACTGAAACTTAAACAGATTGTAAATAAAGATCTATATTTTATGTTCCAAGTTATAAATAGCATAGATATTGAAAAAGTCAAAAGTTATAACCCATTAAAATGATGGTACTCCTAAAATACCGTCTCGGAAAAGTGGAGAACTATTCGCTGCAATATCTTGGATTGTTTCTTGTTATTGATCATATAAGGTTCTGTTTTTTTTTGGAAAATGTGTTTATTCACCAGTTTTTCATTGAGCCTACTTACAGCCGTAGGCCAGAAAAAAATATCAAAGTTATTATAAATGTTTAGAAGCTAAAAATCATCCCTTTTTCAAGTTGTTTTCTAATAAAAAATTTAATAAAATCTAGAATTGTTTTTAATAAATCTTAAAAATAAAGTCTCAAAGAATTGATTGCGATATAAAAAAGGTTGACCGTTAGAGCAAGTACAGTTGTTTAAATTAATGGCTCTCCGGGATAAACAAATTGAATAACTTATAAACTATTTTGTCGATTTGTTTGAAATTTGGTACACTTAATAACTTTTTTAATAATTAACTGCCACAATTGTCAGTTATTATATTACACATGTCATTATGCAAAAAATAAATTTATTAAAATTTATAAATTATTACAAAAGTAAGGGTCTTTTGCAATTATCTCGGTCAATTGTTGTTTATGTATTTTAATTTGGAAACGCTCAAAGACAGTTACTTTTATATATGGAGTTTAAGGATTTCTCCTGATTCAATACTTGTTTTTTTCCATGAACCATGGTTTATTTATCCTAACTATGTTGTGGGGGTACTTCCTGAGTCTACGGTGTCCAGTCAACATTTCTGTTTGTCTTCAGCTCTCGTTTGCCAAGATTCAGTATACTAAAAAGCATTCTGTCACTATTGCTAATAATTCTATTTCCACATGACTTAGCCCCTAAAGGGATCCCCATTTGCTGCTATGACTCGTTTTAGCTACTTTAGAATTTCATTTACAGTGGCATCTTTTGTGATGATACAGAATGGTTCTGAGCCTTTAAAAAGATTTTTTCTTGCTTTACCAGTGAGTTTGCTATATTGTTCCCCTTGGACTCATTCATGCCCCGACATCCATGGAGAACCAGTTTATTTAGGAGAAACTTTACAGTTTTCACTAGTTTTGATTCGGTACGTAGATTCTTTACCATCAATATCACTGCATTGTTATCAGCTATATATATTTTTTCACGTTCTCGCCGCCCTAATGATTTCATGGTGCATGCTTTTAGTGCAAAAACTTCAGTCTGGAACAGAGTACCTTTAAGATGAAAGATTAATATATATTAATCATGCTTTACATCAGCTTATTCCTCTTGATCTGTTTAGAGTTCAAATAAACTAGCTCTCCAGAAAAAGACGAAACATTTTCTTTTCGCAATCAGTTATTCTCCGCAAAAATATGTGTGATATTTTTGCCTAGTGGCAGTCGTTATATCTATAATCTCTATTCTGGATATATTCAGGGCTAACTGAAAAACTATCGAACTTCACTAAATGTTTTTTGTGGTAATTTATTATAGTTTAGTGGACAAAAGTGTTTGCCTACTTTCCATACAAAGTTTCTTAGTTTTACCTTTCTTATATCCAATCCACCTTTGTTTATACGCAGTGCATCAAATAAAATATTTCTCTTGTGTTCTTTTAATGTGTAATTAAAATACTACATGTATTACTTGATACTTTATGTGTAACAGTTTAAACATAAAAATATAGTAATGTGAGAGGGTAATATTGCAGATATTTTTATATTATACTTAATGTGTGTTAGTCATAATAGGAGACTTTTGGAGTTGGTAGAGCATATTTAATTTTGTATCTCGTAACATAAACATCGAAAAAGTTATACGTAAATTTTAGTAGAAAGCTCAAAGTACTGTGAATACAGTTTATGTTATCCATATTAACAGTCTTTTGTCTCTGAAAGGTAGATATATGAATGATTTGGAGGTCAAAAAGAAAATCAAAAAAACATCAACAAATTTATATAAATTGATTTGTTCAAATTATATATTACTAGCATTATGAATAGTGTTTCTATATAAAAACTGCAATCTTACATTTAATAACGTGCAGATAAAAATAAATAGTAGGCAAATATTAATTATAAGCAATATTTTTAAAAAACCTCGCAACTTTTTTGATAAACAATATCAAATTCCATAATGATAAAAAGCATGTAGGAAGACAAGTACAGTCTTAGCAGTGGCGTTCCAAAAATTGTTTTAAGTGTTAAAGTGTCAATATGTTAAAAATAGACACGTTGTAGTAAGCAATCATCTAGATGTAAAAATAGACACGTTGTAGTAAGCAATCATCTAGATGCGGTATTTCATAGGTATATCAATACTGTTATTTAGAAATTAATACAGGGTGTCTCAGAATAGATTTTAGTTTTTAAATCAATAAAACTGTTTCAGAACCTGTTAGAAAAACATTTATTACGAAAATAGACACACAGAACATGCGGATTTTATTTCTTAAATAACACGTTGGTTAGATATTGACCATCTCGCTCGTAGCACTCTTGCAATCTGGAGCGCAAATTGAGAAAGACGCGCTCACACATATTCACTAGAATGTTGTTAATAGCGTTGCGAATATTTTGCTTCAGCTCTTCGATTGTGTCTGGTGGATTAGCGTAGACGATGTTCTTTAAATACCCCCGCAGAAAAAAATCTTAAGGTGTAAGATCGGGAGACCTTGGGGGAAAACGAATATCACCATTTTGTAAAATCAGTGTGCCTGGAAACATTTCTGTTAGGACGTTTATTGAAGTGCTCGCTGTGTGTGGCGTAGCACCGTCTTGATGGAACCATATATTGCCTGGATTATACCCTGCAAAATTATTCAATTCTGGACGTAGCCAATTCCGCAACATGGCAGTGTATCCTGCACTGTTGACAATTAGCGTGCATCCCCTAGCATCTTCAAAAAAGTAGGGTCCGATGATCCCCGATGCAGACATGCCACACCAAACCGTCAGGACACCAGCATTGTGCTTATTGACATATCCATTAAGGTGAAAGTGAGCCTCATCACTGAAAATAATCCCTTCTAAGCCACCGTCATCCCAAAAACGAGTTATCATCAGAATCCTCAGAAAAGATTTCCTCAGTAAGTGATCAGTTTCTTTTAAATATTGGCTTAACTAAATTTTGTAAGGGTGAAAACTTGTTGGTGTCGTTGGCTTTAAAATATGCGTCAGCCATGTAGACTCTCTGCGTTTTCGTCCACTGTTCCATGGTATCGTTTACATAGAATTTCGAACAGGGTCGGCGTAAGGTAAATTTAAATAATAAAATCTACTCTGAGACACCCTGTATATAGTATAACTGTTTAATAAATATTGTAAATTTTAATTATTATCACGTCACAGTCGGTGTTATCGTGGCTGCAATTATTTAAAAACACCATTAATTCTTAAGATCCAGAACAAGGTACCTCGATAACATCGATGAAGACATAAGAAATATGGGAATAAGTGCTTGGCGGAGAAAGGCAACCGGTAGGAATGACTGGAGAGAAATTCTTGAGGAGGTTAGAACCCACACAAGATGGTAAAGCCAGTATTATGATCATGCTCTCACTTTTGCTTTTCTTTTAGCAACTGTTGCAGATGGAGAAGAAAGTGATTTTTTAACAATCCTTTTCACTATATGTAGAGATGATATATAGTTTTTGAAAATATTTAAAATATTGTAAACACTCATATTAAACCTCTGTATAACAAACGCATACAATTGCTTACTATGTTGTTTTATGGGTAGCACTATGTCAACAAATAAGCTAATGGGTCGACGTAGTCAAAATAAATTTGACAGAATCTTTGGAAGATCCTCCAGTATTTTTCTAACACAAACTAGGGCTATAGAATTAGCTAAAAATCGAATAGTAGCTGTACCAGCTGACCTATCAGTAAAGATATTCGAACTCGAACTGAACAACGAAAGCATACCACATTTTTTACTAACATGTATAATGCCGGTTAGATACCGAAAGACTGGCTAATGTGTACTTTTATTACAACACCAAAACGATTGAACGAGTGAAGCTTTAGTAGTAACTGATGTTATAATTTACTGATGTAAAGAAAAGACACCAAGTGTGACGCACAGTTTGCTTTTTAGACTAGTTAAAAGCATTTGACATGTGTAAACACAAAACATGACAGACTCAAAGAGCACAGATCCGACTTGATTATCAAAAGACTATGGTTATAAGCATGATACTATGACTAACAAGATAGGATCTTCCCGTAGCACAAAATCGGTGGTGTTCGCGCATGCCGTCATTGGAGAGTAGAATGTGAATTCTTGTTAAAGTTAAATGGGATTTGTATGCATTCTGTGATCAAATTATTCAATTAGCAAAATAATAATATTAAATAAAGGTTTAATAATTACAATAATCGTACACAAAAGGATATCTCTAAACTATTTATTAAAGATTATTTATTGACACATACAAAAAACTGACATTACGAACTCTCCAATTACGTCACGACTTATGTGCAATATCTTATCTTCTTAATCATAGTATCATGGCTATAAGCAAGGTGGACATCTAAGACACTGTAGTAAATGCAAAGGACTAGGCAATAGAACGAGATATATTGGCTGTACATTGAATGGGATTATTTACAGCAAAAAAATATAGAATCGAAAGAGCCGCTTTAGTAAATATTAATACTTTGATATATTTAAGGCTATTCCAATTTTGCTTACAGCTGTTCTGAACACTTTATTTGTGGAGCAGCCAAGTCACTCTTTTAAGTTTCTTATCTAGGGAATTCTCTTATGACGTGGATTTTTGTAACCTTAGAGCTTGTATTGAATAATTAAGCAAAGAACTATTTGTAAAAAGAAGACAAAAATTTTTGCTTTGGATTCTAAACTCAATTTGATATGTCTACTTGTACAGGTAACCGTTTCCCATATATGCAAAAAAAATTATTCTTGTTAAGTTTGCTTTATAAGAGTCGAAACATACTGGGGTACATTCCATAAAAGCCAAAACCATAAATTAATTAAACTAAATTCTAATTCAGATTATGCAAATAAAGAAGTCAATACAATATGTCATTATGTGGATCTGATAAGAGTTATTTTATAGAATGAAATAATGAAAAAATAAACAATATGGGTAGTAATAAATCATTTCTTAAAATTATTTGTCATTCTTTTTAATTTTATTTGTAGGTATACTGTTACAATACTTAATTAATATTAAATTTATAATAAATGGACGTCACTGCTCATTCAAAATAACAATATTTATTTTGAGATTTGATGTGGATTTGACTGTTGATACTTGCAGAAAGAAGTTTGTTCTCAATGTTCTTTATTTACCAAATTAAAATATTTAACTTTAAGAGCCGTAAGAGCCATCTATGAGGTATTAGCAGTATTTTTAAATAAAATTCTAAGGAATCTTGCTAGGTTGAAATTTTAACTGTATGCCATACTTATGTATTTATTTAATAAAAAAGAACATTTATTATCTTGAGAACGCCAAAACTGCAATGCTTTTTGGAAATTGCTTACTTATGTTACATACTTAAATAACTAGCAACTATTAATAATAAATTTGTTAATAAAACTGGAATTACGAAAGACAAATATAAACGAAAACTAATACATAATTTAAAATCACAGATATGACTTTTGTAACGTTCTCTAATGCTTCCCGATTTCCAATGTTTACCTTAACTGGTTAATCTATATATTCCTTTACTGTTGTTCTTTAGGGTTTTCTTTTTCCTCAGGACTTATTTTAGAATTCTACACCTCTCCATGCCCTGTAGTGTCCATACCACACCAAACATAACGGTAGTAGTCACGTCATTAAACGTAGTAGCAACTAACTTTCGAGTCAATTTCTTCTACTCGAAAAATATTTTCTGTGATTACCATCCAATTAGTCGGCGAACCACTTTCTCATTAGCCACCGACTAACCGATATAATAATATACTGGGAAAGTTTTCACGTCGAAATATATTGTTTCTAAAACAAGACAGTGGAAAGATCACTATGAAAGCTTGCTGACAGAGACAAGACAAGAATACCTAGCGAACTCCCCAACACAGTCAGTACATATACAAGGAGAGGAAGCGAGGGTAGACATCGAAACAGTAAGGAAGGCTGTAATGACCCTAAAGAATGGTAAATCCGCTGGACCTGAGGGAATCTATGCTGAAATGCTTAAGAATGGAACTCATGAACTATTTGAAATATTAACTTATGTGATTAATCAGTGTCTAAATGGACACCCAGTACCAGAACAATGGAGAACGGCATACATGTCCTCAATACACAAAAAGGGGAACAAAAGGAATTGTAATAATTATAGAGGCATATCGGTAAACAGCACCCTGAGCAGACTGTATGGACGAATTTTGAGAAATATGATCGAGGAAGAATATAAGCACAATGAAGAGGAAGAACAAAGCGGGTTCCGTGCAGGAAGATCGTGCACCGATAACGTATTTTGTCCTAAACAAATAATATAAAAAAGATCGGCTAAGAATCTAGAAACTCATATTACTTTTGTAGACCTGCAAAAAGCATATGACAACATCCCCTTAACAAAACTGTGGACAACGTTGAAAATATCTAACATCAACCACACATTGATAAATGCTGTACAAGAACTATATAGAGACTCAAAGGCACAGATAAAAACAGGAAAATATCTAACGGAAGAATTCCTGGTTACAAAAGGCTTGCGACAGGGATGCTGTATCTCACCAACCTTATTCAAGATATATGTTGCAGCGGCATTGGAAAGATGGAAAAGAAAGGTACATAGGATGGATATAGAGCTTAGCAATGAATGTATATATACACTCCAGTTTGCTGATGACCAGGTAGTGCTAGCGACCGACAGGGAAGACATGCAGTACATGCTAAGAAAACTGATAGAAGAATATAACGACTGGGGAATGAATGTTAATACAACAAAAACCAAATATATTTGTATTGGAAACGAGTCAGATAACATAGACCTCGAAAACGGACAACATATTTCCTGCTGTCAGAGCTACGACTACTTGGGTGTTGCCTTTGACAATAGAGGAACTGATACACGGGAAATAGAAAAACGAATCACTCAAGCAAATAAAGTCTTAGGATGTCTCAATGGTATACTGTGGAGTAAAGAGATAACGAAAGGAAGGAAATTTAATATATATGAGACCATGATTAAAACTACTCTTCTTTATGGCGCTGAAACATGGAGAATTAGTGAAAAGAACAAAAAGCGAATAGAAGCAGTAGAGATGGATGCAATGAGAAGATCTTTCTAGGTATTTCCAGACGAGACCGAATCAGAAATGATGTAATAAAACAACGTATGGGAATAGGAGGAAATATAACTCAAGATATAGAGAAGAAAGAATTAAGGTGGTATGGGCATGTTCAACGGATGCCAGCATCAAGACTCCCCAAGAAAGTAATAGAATGGCAACCGATAGGTCGACGGAAAAGAGGAAGACCCAGATTAGAATGGCAACACGGTGTGAACAAGTCCATGAGCGAAAGAAATTTAACAACAAACGATTGCGAAGATAGGAAGAGATGGTGTTTAGGTATCGGACAACGTCGAAAGACGTTCTAAACCGATGTATATATATATATATATATATATATATATATATATATATATTGTTTCTTGATTATTGCAATAGCCCCGAATAATTACGACTCCTTTTACCAGTCCACAACCCTTCTCCCGTATTAGTGTATACCAGATCCTCGTTAATGCTGCACCAATAGTTTTATTTCGCCTATTTTTAAAGTAAATGAGTCCTCCTTAGTATTTTAAGACTGTTATTTTATGAACATAACTACCGTTTCTTTATAATTATGCCACTACATTAGATGTTGCAGTAGGTACATGATGAATTGTACCTTTACCAATTTTTCACATCTTTTTTAAGAGAAGACACGCCAGTTGAAGCGGTGGTATTTTTAAAATTAAATAAAAAACGCGTTAACAGGGTGTCAGGCCCTTTTGTCTAGCACTGTTGTTCGGTCTAGACAGAATAATTGATGTTTTTTTTTACAGTAAGCAACTAATTTATTTTAAAGACTTAATTATTAGCATTCGAAACCACATAGGTTACTCCTTTTTGTGTCTAATTAGGATAATCTCACAAAACCGTCAGTCTGACATTATACAGAAATGTTGGGTTTAAAAGGAACACGTTGTTTTACAATAATATAGTAATGTATGCCTACCAATTTATCAGTTTGTAGACCGTTTGACTAGTTTTACAGTTTAGACTATAGTTTACAATTCAGTCGTCAGAGAAGAAAATGCCACTGAACCTTTAAAAATCATACGAACAAGCTGAATTTTGCCAAGAATGATACTTTTGGGACCCCAAAAAATATGCAAAAAAGTTTGCCACGCCTAGGTATACCCCGAGCTTCCCCCTAAAACACCCCTCATAGGGGGAGAAACGGAAAACATCGATTTAACAAGAATCTGTACGCCGTAGTTCATTCAAGAAATGTAACTGAGATCATTTTGAACAAAAATTTGTATTAACACTTTTTATGTAGAATAAACCTATTTCTCAGAAACAATGCTTAAAGCGACCGGCGATTTTGAATGTTAGATCAATTCGGCGCGCCCGAATCAATTTTCTTAATAACAATTTGTCGACTCCACTGTAAAAATTCGATACCTTTTGATCAGAGTGTTCTATTGACAAAAATCGAAATTCGTTTTAAAGGCGAAACGTGCAGCTTTCGTACCCAATTTTTGTCTTTAGTTTTTCGCAATTTTCAAATGCGTAGTTTTGAAAAACGTACTTGTGCAATCGAAAAGGAGTTTTAAACGTTTTTGATCATTT
Source organism: Diabrotica undecimpunctata (assembly GCF_040954645.1). NCBI lineage: Eukaryota > Metazoa > Arthropoda > Insecta > Coleoptera > Chrysomelidae > Diabrotica > Diabrotica undecimpunctata. The sequence goes on along the minus strand of NC_092804.1, from coordinate 51,573,766 downwards.
GTAATGTGAAAGTTTAAATTCAGCGTTTTTAAACATATTTCAAATACCTTATATTTGTTGCCAAAACTCAAAATCGGAATTTCATGTCATCGTTTTTTAAAATTAGTCTCTAATAATGGAAATTTTATAGCGAGTGGTTAAAGGAACTGATACATTTTATTGATCTCATGAGAATCGTAGAAAATGACGTCACACGAAAGCTGCACTCTCTTCATCTTTAAAAACCATTTTAATTTTTGTTAATAGGATACTCTAATCAAAAGATATTGAATTTTTACCGTCGAGTTAAAACAAATTTTATTTAAAAAATTGATTTCGCGCGCCTAACTGACATTTAAAATCTCCGGTTGGTTTAAGCCTTGTTTCGGAGAGAACGATTCATCCTACACAAAAGTAGTAATTAACATTTTTGTTTCAAATTATATCTTCTTTATTCTTACTTCTTCAGCTTCATTTCTTGTTTGAAAAATTTTTTTCTAAGGAATACAAATTTTTGTCAAATTTATATTTTCCGTTTTCCCGCCAACGAGGGGGATTTAGAGGAAGTCCAGGAGTACAAATCGCAAACTTTTTTGCATCTTTTTTGAGGTCCTAAAATTGACATTCTCAGCAAAATTCAGCTTGTTAGTAGGATTTTTGGAGGTCAAACCTCTGACGGCTGGACTATTAGGTATTAAAAAGCAGCAATTTTATTCCATAGGTAGTACCAACTCCAAACACATTAACTTTTAAATTTTTATCAACGAAAGGTTAGTTTTTTTGTGCGAAAGTTCTGTCGATATATAAATGTTAGTCCCATAGTGTCATAAATTTTTAAAATTCAATCGAAAAAATTAATATATATATATATATATATATATATATATATATATATATATATATATATATATATATATATTATATATATATATATATATATATATATATATATATATATATATATATAACTAGCAGTGCCTGTTTTTTTATGGAACCTTTATTTATGTGTATGTGTATCGAATTTAAGATGTATGTTTATCTTTAACTTGTATTAAACATGAGGTAATCTATAAGTAAAATTAGATGTAGTTGCTATTCCCCTACATTTTGTAACACCCCTTTTTTAATAAATAAAAGCTAATATCGAAGAGGCAAGCCCTGTGGTAAGTTTCTTTAGAGAATGTTTGTAGCATCAGCATGAATATCATATTTGAAAGCATTATTCACTATTCATTTGCATGACCATCAGATCCATTATGGTTGAAAAGCACGATTAGTCGAATAGAAATTATTATATAATTTATTGGATTGGTAAATAAAATTTATTTATTCGGTACAAGACTATACAACTATATTTATTTGTAATGCATATGTAAATGTTATTTTAATGTCAAATGAGAAAACATTTTATCTTTGTTGTGTTTGTAAACATACTATTTCCAAATTGTACGTGAAAAAGGGATTTTGCTTTATTCCCCGACGATAAGCTGGCCAAATATCCAAGTAGGTGGAGGCCAATAAATCAAAGAAGAAGAAGAAGAAGTTTGTTTTTAAAATATGATTATTTTGTATATCAGAATAATAATTATCAACGTTTTGGCATAATAAAAGTGGAAATAAAAACTGCCATAGGAAAAGTACTCAAAATAAATGTTTTTTGTATTCCAAATAGTTCTTTATTATAATACAAAACGTGATACTTATACATACGGAATACGTGATACCTACATACTCCTCATAGGAAGAAGGGTTTCAATAGAGTAAAAAGTAAACATGATACACATCTATTTCTATTATAAATATGATAGCTGCATAATATTGGACCTGATATAAAAAGTAGAATAGGAATATGTGTAATTCGATACTATGCGGCAGTGACGTTAAACAAAATTCGAGCAAAAACAGAACTAATGCAATGCATAGTGTACTAATGAGAGACTGAACAAAGAAGGCCTGTGATACCTTTAACTGTTTATTTTAATCATTGATAATAATTAGGGGCAAAAAAGAAAAATGGAAGACTCTTAATCTTTTTTTTTAATCAGGTGAAGTTAGGTTCAATATGAGTGAGCGCCTTTCACTTGACCTAATAGGTCTATTGTGGCTCATCCCTAGGTTACAGTTATCCTTTAAACCCGCCTTCTTAACAAAGTCTGTTATCGCCTTTGGTGGTACTTCTACGAAATCGTAGGACATAAGTTAATAATGCTCAAATGTATTGAGCCTAATCTGCAATCCGCACTTTTTGTCAGTTTAATCTTATTCGTGTACCAAATGAGGAGATAGTTTCGCATTAAAAGACCTACGATAATTCGCAGATCTTTCCTATTCATATCTAGTATATCTTTGAATATCTTTTTCAAATGTTCATGTATAAAAGTCTTCAAATGTTTAAGACCCATTTGTCAATATCAGTGGTTATGTTTTATCGTTTCTATCCTATTCAATACGGGATTCTTTGGGCAGAGCTTCTTGCTATTCCAACGACAGGTTCTGAGCCTATAAATGTTTCTTTTGCCCCTCTCCGGGTTAGTAGGTCCGCTTGTTCCCTCCCTCCAATACCAGTATGTCCAGAAACCCAAAGTAAATTTACTTTGTTACTTTTTCCAATCCGGTTGAGATTCTAAAGACAGTTCTAAACTAACTTGGGGTCAATTCAATTCAATTCAACTCCAGTGCCTTTAATGCCGCCTTCTGACATCAGACGCGACACTACTTATCTTTGAAACTTGGTCGTAAGAGCTCTGTATCAAACTCTGTTCTTTTAATCCACTCAGACATCTTTTACTTTAAATAAAGGTAAAAAGATTCTTACGGAAAGTTTAAGATTTCTGCTAGCTCAGTATTGGTTTTTAAGGTGTGCACTCGCTTTATGCCACTAAGCATATCAGATTCACAGAAAATATGTTTGGCTTTTAAATTTTCTGCACCATATTTTATTGAGCCTACCTATACATGAAATGAATTCGTGTCACCCCTCTTTCTGAAAAGTGTCAGAGATTTACCTTGGTCCTCCTGTCCTTTTGGCAAATGATCGTAAGCGAATCCATTGCCCCTACGAGTCCAACACCATTTGAAGGTAGCAAGGTTGGGGCTCCACCCTCCCCGTAGCTCTTGTGTTGCTACACAAACACCCGTCCGTTATTCAAACCAGGGGCGGAAATGTGAACGTAGGTAGGAATAAGTTCCTGACCTAGAACGTTTGGCGGGTTGCCGCCGAGGAACCTACTCCTCTATCACTCGTCTCTAGGGAGTGGGTACGTACCGGAAGCTCACGTTCTTAATGGGCAAAGGACGTGTAGAGATTGCAGTTCGTTTAACCTTACTTTGGTTATGTGGAATGAGAGTAGAGTGGTCCCACGAGAGCTCGTCTCGGATATTAGGACCACAGACCGGTGATGGTAACGTCTATACGCCTTGCGTGCGTTTCTGCGAACCTGACACCTTAAACGACGGCCCTTTACCTCTCATCTCTTTCCATGAGTCGTCTTTTGCATCAGGCAGGGAGAAAAACCCTAGCCGTATTCTATTGCCCTTGCTAGACAGCAATTTACCTATACAGTAGAGGTTTTTTCTCTGTTAGCCAGGTCTTAGACTAGGATTCATTAGACTAGACAATGCCTTCTGTCCATATTATTACTATTTTTATTGTTAAATGGGCTTGTCATTGAAGGACTAACCAGTTGTTGTTATGACTTTTTGTCATATACTTTTAAATTTCATGTTTAGCAACATTTTTTGCGATGCCGCAGAATGGTTCCAGCCTACAAAGACTGCTTATTAGTTCCCTTTATTCGTTGGTTCGTTCTCCAACACCTATGCTAAAGACACTTTATTATTTATTATTAGTCAGATTAGGATCTCAGTAGAACTGAAAGAGGAACGTATGGAACATAACTTTTGACAACAAATTTACCTTGTACTCCTACTCGATTTTAATATCTGATCTAGAACAACGGATAAAACAAGGTGTGTTTTTATTGATGAATGTCAACCTTAATCTATAAATTTTGCAAAAATCTTCATTGCTCTGTTTTATAACATGGGGCACTGATGTCTAGGGTGATAATAGAATACGAAGGAGATATTTCTTGTAATAATTTACCAAAACTGAAGACCTCATGTTTTGACATAAAACAGGATTAATGTACAACCCGCTCAAGATATGATTGGTGTTTCTAATCGAAATCTTAGAAGCTGTTTTGGAGTGTCGTGAGACCCTGAAACCGTGACAAGAATGACCACTAAATTTTTGTCAAGAAATAGTATTAAATGTCGAAAAAGAAAGGTGTTCGAAATATATTTAGGCACTAAAACGAATTACTGCATATGGCTGAGCTTTAAGACGAAAGCTTTCTGTGGAAAACCGTGTCATTGTACTGGACGATATAGAATATCTAATGCTCTTATATTCTAAAATAAAAGGTCACAATAAATTGTATTCCTCTAATACTGAAAACTGTCCAAACGAAGTTAAATTTAAAGTGCAAGTGAAACTGTGTGACAAAGTTTTAGTTTTCTGTAACATTTCTAATGGAGAAATTTCAATAAAAGATGGCTAAGTTCAGGGAAAAGCTTTTGATGCTGGTCTTTATATAAAAAGATATTTACCGGATATGCTTTAATTTATTAATATCATTTAACAGAACGACGAAGTCATATCTTCTCCTTATGTCGTTTCGTCACCATTATATCAAAAGTAATCATGGATGATTGGAACAGAATTATTTCTTTATTTTTCCTTTCTTTTTCATTATACACACGAATCATAATATTCACTAGGTTTCAGTAGTTCACGCTACGGAGCATCAAATTGACCAGGCCCTGTTTGGGATCCTCTCAACTGAGCTCATCTCACATTCACATCATTCTCATCCAACTTTATTTTACAAACGAAATATGCTCCGCAGTAACAGTTAACAGTATAACTTGCTTGTGCCCATGACCGAGCTATATCTTTAATTTACTATTAAGATGCCGTGATTAATTAAATTTCTCTTCTGTCTCCCTCCTTAGTTATTCGTCCGTCTTTTGCTCTGGTTTCCAATTGTTATTGCGTTCCTTGACCATCAGATCTATTGGTGGTACCGTCACCGTCGATAGTTATTTAGAAATGACATTTTTATACTATTTTTTGTTATAAATAGTTGCAGTCATAACATTTCTCTTACTCAAGATTAATTAAGATGAGTCAATATCAAATTTCTTTAAGTTGTACTGCAGCTGCTTGTATGAATTACATATATTAGGTTCACTCAATCTACATGAGATATTCTTTTAATATGGGAGTTCTAATTATCTGTATGAATTGCAGTTATGTTAATCTTTCAAGATATTTCGGTTTAAAAGTTCTGAACTAGACTTGAATTGTCCGTCAAGTTTGGTATTTTTTTTATATTCAATTAGATAATTTAAATTTATTGATGGCACTAAATTTTTAACTGAATTTGTTTATCTTAATTTGAACTTCTTATTAAATTGGTGATAATCTATCTCTGCTTTTATTTCTGCTGGAACAAAATCATCAAACTTAAACTTTACTGGCTTCTATTGCTGGATTCAGTATTTCATAAAATCACAATACTACGATTGGGAGTAGGTTTTTGAACATTAGAATCACTTTAAAAATTAAAACATAAAGTGTTTATTAAGTTACCATATTTTAAAAGTTTAACAGCATTTGTTTCTATGTGTACAAGTAGGGTTGGCTTAGTTTATCATTCATTAATTTTAGAGACATAAGTATCATATCCATATATTATTCAAATATCGCATATCCAATAAACATACATACAGTCTAGGTGCACAAAAATAGTAGGTAAACCCATCTAAAGAAGCTTTTGTAATCGATCCGTTTGCGTAAGAATTGTTCAATAATTTGTGTGAAATGCCTAATCAGACGCCTTCTTCATATTAGCTTTTATTTGTTATAGGGGGAGCCACAGTGATCGACTACACCACTGGCGAAAACGGCCAGCCCCCGCATTCTGATGGTGTCTCAGGAGACGGAGTGGACAACCCCCATCACCAAGTTTCATCCGAATACATCAACGGCAGCGATTTACCAATCAAAAAAGACGAAAAAGTCGACACGGCAGTGTAATAACTGTTAGATTTAAGTATAGGCGATAACGTGAACAAGGTGTTACTTTTTTACTATTAATTCCAAGAAATCGCAAACAACTTGTCTTAGAAGCATATAAAGGATTATACTGTTATAGTAAAAAGGTAACATCGCTTATATACTATAACTTCGGTGTATTATCCGTGTTCTTTAAAGATTATTTTGAAATCTGATGTTTCAAAAGCTAGGTTATGTTCGTCCCTGTCGATATTTTTTGAAGTTAGATTTAGCGTGATACGGGGTCAATCTGTGTTTTACATAAGCAGCTAAAATGGACATTATACATAAATAGGTTATATTTGTAAGTTTATTTTATAGAAACAACTATTACTTATAAGTTGGGTAAATTGGCTTGTAGTAGGTATTTTGGACTGATGGTAATAGAGATATGATCAAAATAAATATGTAATCAAAAAGAGTGGCGTGTTAAACTAAAATCAGTCTATTGGTCCATATAATTCTACATTTTATAATGTTGTTTGTTTAAATGTTGTACTTTGGAAAATTTCAAATGTTTGATCTTCAAAACAAATATAGCACTCGTGAGGCTGAAATGTTATAAAACGTATTAAATTTTATGTTGATAGGGGGGAAACGTTTTCCTCTGTTTACTTAGACAATAGTATTTAAGTGGGAAAGACTATATCTTCATATTTTTTATTTGCATTTTCTCTGCAATCCAACACTGTAACAAAAACTATATACAGTTATATTTTTATATGAGTAATTCATAATAGTTTTTACTTAGCTGGTAGAACGCAGAGCAACATTTTTAACATACACAAAATATTCCTCATTAACCTGTCGATAGTCACAATTTTTTGTGAATTTTTTCATATATATACGTATCTGAAATTGTATATATTTATCATTTTTATTTATCTGTATATCTCTAAGCCGATATATTTTAATATTATTTTTGTATATTTTTGCTTCATTAAAGTTTAGGAATCGGTTTCGTAATAATTCGGTTTTAACCTACTTTCGTTCTTTTACTCAGTCTCAATATGCGTTTATGTCATCTATTGTTTTTATCTGTTTTAGAAATTTCGCCCGCCTCTCATTTTTGCGAAAATGAACTGAATTGAACTGGACTCATGTGAGTCCACTCTTGAATTGTGAAATTTTCCCAAGTATAACAATTGACTGCTATTTATACGTTAGATATTTTTCAAAAAAGTGTTGTCTATTTCTATTAGAAGTTATATGTAAATAAATTATTAGTTATTGGTATACAGGGTGCAACACAGAACAATTAGCAAAACTTTAAGAAAATATAACATTGAATATGTTTAAAGAGGATCGCTTTAAATTTTAAATTATTATTATATTTATTTCACTTTTTATATTTCTTATCTGCATTATATCATTTATTGTGAAATTTTGGTAAAATGGTAATCATTTTTAAGAATATTTTTACGAAAAAACTTGTTTCATTATAAAACGTTCTGCATGGTCCAAAATGTAAAAAGCACCCACCAGATATCAAATTTTATTAGGCATATACGAGTTTTGTAAAAAAAATGTTATTTTTGCTCAAGAGTAAAGTATCGTTATAAAGATTTTGTTACCGTAATTTGGTAATTGTTGCTTTTTAATTAGACCTTATTTTAACTTTTTAAGAAAAAGCAAAGCAGCTAGAGACATATTCCTAAGTCATTTTCATATTAATACGGTTATTATTTTTACCTATCTCGCTTTTAAAAAAATTATTCTCATTGTCAAAGTTTTTCTATTTTCTTATTAATTATAAAGTGTTTATCGTTTATTTATAAGACGAATATCTATAAGTTAAGATTTATATATTGTTAAGCAACGCTATTATATGTGTTTCACCCTGTATTTGTGATTTATTAAATATTAGGTATTTGACTTTATAAATACAACGTGGTACATGAACAAGTAGCTGAAAAATATATTTGACAATATTTTTCCACCGTATGGTTAAATCAATTGATGTTGGAAAATATCAGAATACCAGTTATAAATTCTCTTCCGTCATTGTACTAAAATTATTTCTGCAGTTACAATAAAACACAAATTTATGAATTAAATCCATTAACACGGAATATTTTTTCTAGCAAAGGACGCTATTTTGCAAATGCAAAATTAGATTAATTTTATAAATCAGCAAATAGTAAATAAATGTTGAATGTTTCAATTTTCAATAACATGTTACCATATAATATGGTAACGCTAGCTTTTAAAAAAGGCATAGCCACCTGCAAAAAAATACATAGGTATTTAGAAATTTGACTTATCTGTGAAGTTCTACAGGAACATACAGATGATATGTAAGTTGTTAAATTTTCTGGCAGCCTTTATTTACTTCTGCGCAGTCCTCCGTCAGTCTTGACGAATCTTGATCTAGAGGATCCATACAAACATCGTAAACGGTTTGATAGACCATAAAATGTATAATAGATACATACTCGAAAAGTTCTTTTATGCTAGCGTTGCCCTTTGACAATGCTTAGTTTGTCAGAGGTATTTGGAAAAAATGTATTGTATGAAAAGCTTAAAATCAGTCAGTCTTTAAAGACAAGGTACCTTGACAACATATTGTGATGTTCTAGCAGTCACACAACTAAATAACAATAAATATTTTTCCGTAACAACAGGTTATAGACATCCAAGCGCTAAGTTTTGCCATAACTAATGGCTATTTTCTAATACTCTGGAACTACTTGTCGGTAAATATTGCATCCTCTGTAATCGGAACTCTTAAACATGGTAATATCGCTACCTGCAATAGCGGTATATTACAGATACAGTTTTATGTTGCCATATGGCAAGACCGAGGTTTGATGGGTTAATATATTAATATATTGGAGCAAATATTTGTTCAGTTTAGATTTTAAAGCATTTCTTGTAATATCCGACCTAAATCGTTGCGTAGTCACCTAAATATTAAGATAACTTAATATGTTGTGCTTAACACTCTATTTGAAATTCCAATATTTATTCTGAACTTTTCAACAAATAGTGTAAAACTATTAAACTACATAAAGGGTATCATGTACAAACAGCTTGAAAAAGCTTATAGAAACTCAGATCACGTACAGTTGCTACAATATTAATCCAGATGTACATCATTATCTATGTCAGAGATCTAAGTTGATATTGTTACCAAATTACAAAAAAATTGCTGAATTCATTTTAAATCAAATATATCACATAATTATTGCAGTGGATTATACAACAAAACAAATTAATATTCAATGTATTGGTTTAAGTATCTTGGTTGAAGACACGTTTGGTTCTTTCTTTAACAACATGCTATGGTATGGAGCGTTATCCATTATAATTAGGGATGGTTCAGATAAACTTTTTAATAGTTAATTTTCAAACCACGATAAAAAAGAATATAGGGTCTGCACCCTAAATGAAGCCATTTTCATTACCAGCATGCAGAATAATATATTTACAAAAACAATTTATTTCAACACCTTTTTGTTTTCAATTAAATTAAATATTAAATTAAAGAAGTAAATTTGTTTTCATATTAAACAGATATCTTTAACTCAATACACTTTATGATATCTAACGAAAAGTATACTTACTTAGATCATACGTATTGTAAATCGAATTACACATTTCGCTTGTATTTATTATTTCAGTATTGGCAACTTACTTAGGCCTAGTACATTTTTTGGGTGGTGATGTTAGAGTTGTATTAGCTACTTACAGTTAAAATATGTAAATTAAAAGCTGCAGCTACACGTTAAAAGAAGAATGTATATTTTAAGCATCTACATAAACTATTTAACTTCTTATGTGACACTTTGGAATTAAATCTCACTAATTTTGTTCTGAAATGAACGAAATTTAATTAATACTAAATAATAAAAACAAATCTGAAGTGTCAACACCGCAACTGTCAAATAAGTGTTACCATTTTATGCCAAAATGTCACCTTCGTTTGATCGCAGTGATCCAAACAAGTGTGCTTCATAAAAACGCTTTATAATCAACTTACACAAATTAAATGAAACAAGTTATAATAAATGAAACATATGTCTAGTGACTGTAATTCCAGTGTGTTTTACTAAAAGATTACAAGAAGGAATAGAGCTACAACTTAAATATTTTGTATTCGTATCATGTAACGTCACTTACTATAACGCGGATGACGTGCATTCTGATTTATAATGTACCAACTGTACAACATATTTGATGTTTACTTCTCACCAATGCAACATATCCGCAAGATGTAAATTCGTTTTGAAATATAAAAAGTATTTCAAGTTACTGATTTCTTGGAATTTTTAATCATATACATTTTAATCTATATGATTGTATACTTCATCTAATTTACTTACCGTTGCACGTCATCCGCGTCATAGCCCGTGAGGTCACATGATACCAACACGAAATATTTAGGCGGTAGGTGTGTTCTTTTTTAGAATCACTTTGCCGAGTACACTGGCACTACATCCACTAGACATATTTTATTATATATTTTTATTTAATTTGTATAAATGCATTATAAAGCGTTTTTACGAAGAACATTTGTTCGGAACACACTGTAATTGTAATCGAACGAAAGTGATATTTTGGCATAAATTGGTAACACTTATTTGACAGTTGCGGTGTTGACACTTTTTATTTTACATTTTACATAAAATAAAATAAATATCTATGTATTCCACTTTACATCTTTATACGACGCATACAAGCGGCTCAAATTGTTTTTAACAAGATTATTTTTTAACTCTTGTTTTATTTTTATTTATTTAAATTAAATATTAATTTGTTTTGTTGTATAATCCACTTTTGCAATAATTATGTGAACTATTTGATTTAAAATGGATTCAGGATTTTTTTATACTTTGGCAACTATGTCAACTTCGATCTCTGTCAATGATAATGACGTGCAACGGTAAGTAAATTAGATGGACTGTACATATTATCAATTGATAAAAACTTACAAGTTAGGTAGTTACAGTGTGCAATTATATTTTGAAGCTACTGTTTTTATCTCACGTTGTGTGCAGATTATGTACCATTTAGTTTTTTGAAAAATGTTAACATCTAATTATTGCATATGTTTAAGATTACATTAGTTAAAGAGAGAGGTCCAATTTTTTTCTCATTGTATATTTTGTATTCATTATTATGACGTTTTATTAAGACTAAATACTCAATATTTTTTAGTAATTTACTCTTTGTATAGATTTAAATTATTTATATTGTAAACTTCTTTCCAAGTTTATTACAAAAATACTGCCATAAGATCAAATTATATTTAAAATAATTTTTTAACTTTACCTAGCAGTTGGTAGTGCATGTATGTTTCAAAATTTTTGAATGTTGAAAATGTGGCAAATTTTAGTAAATTTTTTGTGATTTTTTCCATCGAAATATATTTGTACGTTTAATATATAGGGTAGTCAATTACCGTAGATAAGAAATTTATTAGAACAGATCGTTTTTCACATCTTTTTATATAATTATTATTTAATGTAAACAAATAATTATATTATTTGTTGTATGAGAATTGTATAATATGGCCGATCTTCATATGGTATTTGTATAGTTGTCAAATCTTCCTTTTTTTACGGTATATTTAACTATTTTAGATTATTAAAAATATTTTTTTTTTGTAAAATTCCCAATAACTGTATGAAACAGTATCAAATTGGTTTATAATCGTTAAATTTTTTGTATTTCTTTATATTGGTAAACGTTACGTTAAACTTACATACATACATACACAGCGATACAGCTAGTCTGTTTTACAGCCCAATCTGACGTCCTTTGCGCCAGCGATATCTGTCAATCCAGTTATTTCCTCGCTGTCATTGCTTCTTGGACCTTAACATTTCAAGTCCTCTTTTACCATTATCCTTTTCCTCCCATTGTCACACTAATTTTAACTTTTATATCACTTTATTTACAGTAGACTTTATTATGGGATTACGGTTAAGACATTTTTTTTTATTTTATTTTCCAAGTCAAGATTTGCCATCTCTCCTGTTTGGACAATAATTAAATTTGATAATTCAAACAAAGAAATTAACATGAACGAATAATAATTACCATTAATATTTAAAAAAATTCTTATATTCTAAACAATTTACTTATGAAAATCTATCGGGTAAGTCCAAGGGTTTGTGTCTCTTTAGTCTTCTCACTTCGCTGCTGTTGTCCAATAGGTTTACCGTACTCGAATTTGGGTAAATTACTAACCGCTTTAAATGCCTATCACTACACTTTTTTATTTCTTCGTGCTCAACACTCGCAGAGAGATCACGATGTATGACTTCATTAGGGACGTAGTATGGTGCATTAGCAATCTGCCTTAGGACATTCTATTGGAACCTCTGCATGATTTCAATATTGGATTCGCTTGCACACCCCTATAGTTGAATGCCATAGGTCCAGATTGGTTTTAGAATTACTTTAAACACTACTAATTTATTTTCTACTGATAGTTTAGATCTTCTTCCAAGTTGTCAATAAAGTTATTTTAATTTTATTCCGAGTTCTTGTCGTTTATTGAAGATGTGGTTTCTCCAAATAAGTCGTCTATCAAGATAAATACCAAGGTATTTTGCACTATCGGATTGTGGTATATCTTGATTGTTTATTTGTACAGGTGGACATGTCAGACGTTTAGTTGTAAAAGTTACATGGTTTGATTTACTTTTATTAACCTCGATTCGCCATTTTCTTAACCACATCTGAATGGTGTTTAAGTAGACTTCTAACCTTCTTCTTGTAACGGAACCCAGGCCGTAGCAGAATGTCATGGTTGCGTAATTTGAGAGAGTGGTTTGGCTGTGCCACTAATGAGCTCTTTAGGTCAGCTGTAAACAAGGTCAGGATAGCCTTGATAATTTCCAATCTCCGATAGGAGTAGCACAAAAAGAAGAAGAAGAAGTAACCTTCTAGATGGTTCGATCGAATATGTGCGCGACGAAAGGATGACCGTGTTATCAGCAAACGTTGCCAAGAAACACTGATCAGAAGTGTGAAGATCTGACAACACCGCAAGTACCAGATAAGGATAGCCCATATTAGGGAACTCCTACAAAATTAATTTTTATTTATTTTAATAATCATTTCTACAATAATTCAGATGCCCCGTACATTTGCCTTACATGCTATAGTCATAGTGATGAGTAACGTTATTGGCAAGGAGAAGGTTATTTATATGTTGCTCAAGTGAATATATTTTGTATCTATTCTATTTTCTGGTCTTATTCAATACTCAATGTAGGTTTCGGGTATTTGTATATAGAATGGCAGTTACTTCAAATTTTTGGCAGCTTTATTAGACATGTATCTTCTTCTTACTAAGCCGTACATAACAAAAATAAAACTGTTTCTTGGCAGGTGCTTAGAATAGATTGTTCTAGTAATATGGTAATTGCCTACCGTGTAAATTTTGCACCATCTTTCTTTAAGAAAACTAAAACACATTCCAATTATGTTTAATCTTGATTATAAGTAAAAAAAATATTGATGTAAGTGTTTCCGAACACTATAACTGTCATTTTTGTCGTGGTCTTGAGTTAACATGCAGTTTGCATCAAATTTGTAAGTATCTAATCGAGCAGATAAAATTCGCAAACTGTCGCTCTAAATTATTTTTAAAATGCATTAGATTAATTCTTTGTTTATAAAAATGTTCAAACCAGTTTTGCCAAACCAGTTTTTGTTTTGTCATTTTCAATTTGAATTGCACATAATTTTTTTAATAAAAATGTGCACGTCCTTGATCTTATGTAAATTTCATGATTGATATATATCTTAATTAAATTTAATCATACTCTGTTTCCGTTTTTATCTACATGCATATATTTTAAAACCGAATGCACTGGATGATATCTAAAGTAATGAAAATATTTTGAATTAACTTATTAAAACTATATGTAGATATATTTCTTATCCACAATTTGTCTCAAAAATAATTTTGGATGTTTTTAACTGTAATTTGGCCTTTTTATTGTTGGAATTATCTGCTCTTTTACTGACCAAATCAAAACCGATCTCTCCAATAGAAGTATGTATGTTATATCAAGATCTAAAATTTTTGCTATATATGCTTTTGTACTCTAAGGACAATAAGTATAATTTGTCTTAGTTAAGTTTTATAGAATATTTTGCACTTTATGTTGATGCAACATTTTGACGTATAAAACCAACTTGAATAATGTTCTAACAAAAAGTAATACAAATGTTTAATTTCCACAATTATCAGTATTATCAGATGGCAGCAAGTCTAAGATAATGAACGGTTTGTGTACATAAAGTAAAGTAAGTGCTATATTATAATGAATAAATACTTTTTGTTTGAAATAAAGAGTTTATTGGAGTATTTTATTTGAGGAGACAGCCTTTTAAACGAAAAATGGTTGTGATTAATCAAAAGTCTTTTGTTAATTAAGAATTACACTGTAGTTGCGTTATTGATAGTTGTGTGGTATTATATTAGTGAAAACAATAATTTATGTTTTCAAGAAACTTTTATTTTTCAACTTAACCACGTCTTCTTCTGTAATAAGGTATTCTCCTTTCTTAGTGTTTGCCTGAAAATGTTACAAAAAACTTATCTATAACCAAAATGGCTTCTTGACACGGCACTCTGCGCTGACCAGTCTAAGGAGCAAAATGTGGGAAAAATGATGGATGTTTTAACACCTCATGAGGGCTCTAAATAAGTCTAATATAATAAAAGCTTGGGTTCAGTTTCAAAGTTAAAATAGTATCTTGCGGCGTTTTTAATATAGTCAGTCAGCAAAATTCATTTCGCATCCCAATCTTTCCTGTCGATCACATCTTTGTAGTGTTCTTTAAAGATAAACAGTCTGTTGTACCCACTAGTTAAACGACTACTTGTTTTTTGGGTATCTAATGGTGAATTTATAATCCATTGTAAGGTGTCGATCAAGATGTCATTTTTTTGTTAGAAAAATACTGACTTCATTACCTTTTCCGCTGACGGCAATCTCCTCGCTTTCTTCACCAGCTCAGGCATTTTTTTTAATAGTTTTATCGCTCTCCAACTCCTAAAAGTGACTGCGTATAATCAGCCGCTGCTTAAAATGAATTTTACATGGAGTTATACTAACACATCTCTGGGCGAGGTAAATAACTTATCAGACCGCCTTAATACTTTGATTTTAAACAAATTTGTAGACGTAATATAGGTCGTTGTGTTGAAGTTTCAATCGGCACTGTTTTTTTTTTTGCTAATTTCAATATTTTTGTGACAAAATAATAATTATTAAAACATCTATCAATGTTCTCCCTACAGCACTCCGCTTTAATTAGAAGATTATTTCCTTTATTTATCATATTAAACTGACACTATTGCATTTCCGAAGTCACATTTGGTGTCTATTATAAAAAAGCTCTTGGAATGTGATAGCATAACTATCATTAGTATGTAAACTTTTCTAATAAAAATAGTTGTTACTTTTATTTCAAGTAAATTTTGTGGTTAAGTAACTATGTTTTAACAGTTGAAAACAATGAATATTTAAAAAAAAACGTGTTTTAACATATAAGTGACACTTCTAAAAAAAAATCGATAATCTACCTATCCTTAGCTGTCAATTTCATGATTCACTATTGGTGTAATTTAGTTGACGATGAAGTCCAAATAAAAATTGTATTTTTTATGAACAGGATAAACTCATACAGTTGGTTTTATTTTATTTTGCATCAACTTTAATTATTTGTAATTTAAATTCACAGGGCGCTAAATAGTATGGCCGTTTTTTTATTTTTTATAATAAAATTATTTCAATCAACTACATATACATAACAGTTTCTAATGGTATTTTATGTATTAATTTGTTGTTGTAAATTTGTATTACTTAGTTATTTAGGTCTAATTGTTAACTCATCTCTGTAGAATAAACAAGGGTTTAAGCTTTTTATCTTCTTCTTCTTTTACGCGTTCTTTCTATTAATGAAAGTTTACCACAATTATGGCAAATTAATCTTTTTGTATGCTCTTGTCAAGTTGTTTTGTGTCCAGTAGTATTTTTTCCCGATCACGTTGTATCTACCTGCTTGGTAATCATGTCCTAGAATACTTCTTCTACGTATTTTAATTATAGGTACTTAGGATCTATATACGTTTGTAATATTTATTACATTTTCAATCGTTCCCGTTCTGTTTAGAAGATCGTTAGAATTCTTTGGAATGTCCACATTTTAAGTCCAGTCGTTCCATATTGTTTGCTTCTAGATAACATTTTTGAACGTCATGCAGTGGAAAGAAGTAATAAATCCAGTGGCTTACGAATATATACAGACTATTTAACTAAAAGGTAAAGTTCAGAAGAGTTTTTTCTTTACTTTAAAGAAAATTTAAAATAAATTACGAAATTTGCAAAGGCGGTCACTATTGTATATCCCTAAATGATTTTAATATTTTACGCATAGGTAGTCCTTCACAACAAATAATACCTAGCTACTGTCACGAAAAAACCGTCGAAATATTCGATATAATAGCAGTATTGTGAAGCATTTCATAACTGTGGATTCCTGTCCATTGGCGAATTTCATGCAGCCATGACTCTACCAGCCTTACCCCCTAAATTTCCATCTAGTACTAGTTGCTGAATAGTGTATCGTTCTCCTCATAATATTTGTCCTAAATATGCAGTCTTCCTACTTTTTACATAATCAAAATATGTCTTCATAATATTTCTTCTTAATACTTAATCATTTCTGACTTTGTCAGAAACTTCTAGCTTGTTAATGGATCTGGCCTTTAACGTCCATGCTTCCATTCCATACAACAGAACAGACCAAACGTTACACTTTAGTATCTTGTATTTTAGGTTGAAATCCAACTTGTGATCAGTTAGAAATTTACGAAGTTTCAAAAAAGCTATTCTGACTTGTTCTACACTGCTATTTTTTTTAAGTTTTAGGCTCTCAACTACTGTTTACCAGACAACCCAAGTATTAAAACTGCCTGACTTGTTTCATTTCTTCTCCAGCTACAATATCTCTTTGCAATTGGGGAAATTATTTTTATATATAATTATTTTTTTTGTCATCTTGATATTTATTTTCAAATCCAAAGCTTCACTTGCAAGTGTTAGATCATTTAAAAGACATTAAAAGTCTCTGATGTTATCTGCCACTATAGCTTTGTCACCGGCATACCTAATAAATATGCCGTTTTACTTTTAATACCCTTATTAGAGTATGCCACTGATTTTGCGAATGGTTTTTCTACGTATAAGTTAAAGAACATTGGAGAAAGTCTACAACCTTGCTTTTTTTTATTGAGAACTCTTCAGTTTCGTTGTAATTTTAAATATTGATGAATAATTTGAATATCGCAGATTGACGATAACTTTTATATGCTTGGCTTTCAATCCCAACTCCCAACTGTAGATATTTTATCATTGTGTTTAACGTTATCGAATGGTTTCTTATAATCGATGAAACAAAAAAACATTATTTCTTTGATCTAAACAATTCTGTATTAATGTTTGCACACTGACGATCGCCTCTTTCGTGCCAAATCCATTTTTGAAACCAAACTGACTCCAGTCACTGACCTCTTTACATTTCTTAAATAATCTCGTGTGCAGTATTCTTAAGAAAATGTTTAAAAAGTGGCGCATTAGGCTTATTAGCTGGTGGTCCTTGCAGACTTATGTACGTGGTGTTTTGGGTAGTTTCAATCTTGTAATCTGGCCAGTAGAGCTTTACAATAACGTCTAAATTTATTTCATCAAGTAAGCAACTTGAGTGTTTCTGGATACATATCTGCCTCTGCGGCTTTCTTACTCTTTAATAATTTAATTTTATAGCGTGTACAACCTAAGTTTTCAAAATACTTGAGCCGTTTAAATTTTTAGGGATTTTTTACTATTATCACAATAAAATGATCAACAAGTTTGATACATTTGTAATTTTTGTTTGACTATCTAATACCTTAAAAAAATATTTTTACATCCGTTGTTTAAATATACTAATCTCATTTTGGATTTCACAACTTCGTGAGTTTTCTCCTACACATGTTTTAATTATTCATAATACTACAAAACACATATCTACCATTTATTTCATATCTCGTTTGTATGTGAAAGTTACTTCACATGGCCTACTGCATTAACAGAATACGCAGTATTCAATAGAGTATCATTTTCCTGCAAATTTAATCATATTTATAACTATCACTAACAGTCCACTGATATTATAGTAGGTAGTTACTTTATGCAGCTTATGACGTAAATACCCACAATGATAAGATATCATTAGCAATCTGTTATGTATAAATAATGTATAATTCACTACTTTTTCTGTAACTGTAATATTTTAAGAAACATATTTCTCTCATACACTTTTTGTTTTGTAAAACAGCATAGGTTCAAGTTTTTTATTCTTAAGTACTTAAGATAGGTATTACAGAAATCAATGTAAAAATTTTTGTATGTTACATATTCTTAAAAATATTTAGAATAAGTTGGACAAATCAATTATAAACTTGTTTTATAAATAAAGATATTGATTGAAATCGGTGCTTCATTTTCATTTTACCTGTCTGGCATGGAACTCTTAAATTGATACTTTGTCATTAAATTAAATATTTTTAACTTATTTCAGGTTCGATAGAAACCAGACATTTTGGAGAATCGTAAGTATATTTTACATTACATTAGGTATAATTTACAATAAAGAGAATATGTGAAAGAGAAAGTAATAAAAAATAATACACTAAATGTTGTAATACAAGTTCGTGTCTCGAAGGAAATCTAGTACATTCTGAACAAGTTCTAATTGGCTGAGATAAAAGTTGTAAGACCTTGTATAAAGTATTTTTTTTGTCCTTGCTCGTACTTGACACATTGGGTAAAAATATGTTGATTGGTTAATGATTCACTACACTTTTCACAAACAGGTGAATTCTCCGAAGCCATCAGGTGTCCATGTGTTAACGGTGTGTGACCAATGCTTAGCCTGCGAACGATTAATTTGTATATTCTACTTAAGTTAGGTAGCTGAAAGGTTTCGATGGTGGGTTGTATTTTGTGTAATTTCGAGGTTGAATTCTACCATTGTTTTTGCCAGGACTTTTCTGAAAAGTGGTTTTAAATCTGATGCTAGTTAAACAGATTTGATGTCTGATTTGGTTGTCATTGCTTCTTTTGCAGTAGTATCAGCTGGCTCATTACCTAAAATGCCAACGTGTGAAGGAATCCACATTAATGTTATGTTTGGTCCAGAAGAAGTGAGACAGTTTATTGCTTCTGAAGCTATTTGAAGCTATTTTTCTTCTGAACAAATGATTGAATTTTGATGATGTTTTTTTCATATTATAGGTCCTAATTTTTTTTTTTAATATCAACGTTTAACCCGTATACAGGGTGTTTAAAGTCTAAAGGTGTTTAAACAAATAAAGTTGTGTTTTTTCATCGTTCTTTGCAACACCCTGTGGAATTTATTGGAAATAAACACTACATTTTATTAATATTTTGAGATAGATTCATTTTTTTACAGATTTTCGTAAAAAAATTATCTCGATATCTCTATTATCAAAAATTATACAGAACTTTAAATGTAACACGTTTTTAATAATATTTAAAGCAAAGAAAACATTACTTACATATCCTTTATTGACATTAAATACAAATAAACCCTAAGAAAATATAACCCAAATAATCTTTAACAATTTCTCTTTCCCAAAAACACTTAATACCGAGTATTTCCACCTCTACATCTAATTACATCTTCACAGCGACGAGGCATACTTAAAATCAAACGGCGTATCTGGTTTTGATCAATTGCATCCCAAACTTCTTCTCCCACCATAACTTTTATGTCATCAAGAGAGACAGGTGGTGGTTATCGGCTCCTGAGTTAACGATCAATAATATCCTACAAATTTTCTATGGAATTGAGACCGGGGCTGCAGGGTGGCCAGTTCAAGCTTTGTATTCCAACCTCGTCCAAATATTCACGGACCACACGTGCAACATGTGGTCGAGCGTTATCATGCATTAAAAGAAAATTGTTTCCTATGTATGGATCAAATGGAACTACATGATTAGACAAAATGTCTGTAATATACCTTTCACTTGTTAAGGAACCTCTTCGTAAAGCAACAAGGTCCGTCCGCGTTGTAAGAGATATTCCTCCCCAAACCATTACAGATCCTCCATTGAATAAAGTAATATGTCGTATATTACAATGTGGTCGTTCTCTTGGTCGTCGAATAACTCTCACACGTCTATCTGAGCTATATAAGCAATACCTCGATTCATCAGTGAACAACACGTGCTCTCAGTCATCAACATTCCAGTCAAGGTGCTCTCTGGCAAATTATAATCTACTTCTACGATGATTTACATTTAAAGCTGGTGCTCTGACTGGTATCCTTATATGAGGATCTTGTTCAGCGAGAGTCCTTTGTATAGTGTTTCTACTAATTTGAATATTATGAACATTTGCCACTTATATTTGTAAATATCTCATTGTGAGAAAACGTTCTCTTATTGCACGAAGCCTGATAAACTGATCTTGTCGTGGTGTTGTAAGTCTCCTTCTTCCTTGTCCACGCCGTCTCGTATGGTCGTTTGTTTCTCAAAAACGTTGAATAACTAGTGATATGTAGTATAAGATACTCCTAATCTCAAGCCAATTTCACGATAACTTAACCCTACATCAGCTAAAGTAATTGCCTGAACACATTTATCTCGGCTCAGATTTTTTGAAATACGGTCCATATCAACTAACTAACACACGCAAAATAGCAAAACAATTTTTTGAAATGTAAACAATATTGCAATATTGATAATTATTAAGCGAAAGGTTAATTTTTGGTATGTTATTAATAAAAGGAGCAGTTGATGACAGAATATGAGTATCTGTTATTGAAAAAACAACAAGTCGTAAAAGTGGAAGTAAAATTGAGGGTAATGTCTGGTATTTATTGTTAGGCTCACAATTATAGGGTTTGTATATTAGCTTATATATAGGGTTGTTTTGATTCAAAGAAACTCTAGCAAAGTATGACAGAAGTTGTTGCCTGCGAAGCGAAAGGGGAAGTTTACCTGTTTCATAGCGAAGACTTTCGGCAGGACTGAATCTGAAAGCTCCGAGACATATTTGTAATACGGTATTCTTAATAATGGCAAGTCCTTAAATAAGTCTTTGATTCTGACATGTATATAAAGCATCCATAATCCAGTTGAGAGCGAATGAGAGATCTATATACTTCAATTAAGATATCTTCATCAGCTCTGTAGTGATGGTTTGCTAGAGATTTTAATAGATTTAATCTAGTTAGGCAATTAGCTTTAACGTTTGTAATCTGTGGTTTCCCTGTTAGTCGACTATCGTCGACTATTAAAAATTTAACCTAGTATCTTGTGTTTATTAGCTACTGTGAGCAAAGTACCATTTAATGTAATTTGAGGTAATATTTCCCTTAATATTGTATTCTTTTAATTTGGTCAATACAGTAGAACGTAATAGAGTGTCGAAGGCGCTCTCGATGTCAAATGATGTTGCTATTAGATCTTGCTTATTTTGAAAGGAGGTTGTGATCTATATTTGTAACATTACTAAGTTGTCAGCCGTGCTTCGTGATGGAAAGAATCCGGATTGAGCTAAGTCTAAAATTTTGTGTTTTTCTAGATACCACATAAGTCTTTTGTTTATTAGTTTTTCTACCAGCTTACATAAGGTGCATGTCAGTGAAATAGGACGGTAGGAATTTGTATTATTCGGGGATTTGTCCTGTTGCTTGATTGGTATAAAGCTAAATTTCCTCCATAATATTGGAAATTTGTTATTGGTTCATATTGTGTTGTATAGTATAAGCATTTTTTTACGGCAGATATGGAAAGATTTTTGAGGAATATGAAGGTGATGTTATCGGGACCTGCAGCTGAATTTTTGCAAGTTGAAAGAATATTTAAGAGTTCCTGTAGAGAAAAATGGAGTATTTAAGAGAGTAGAGTCGAATTTGAGAGATTGGGAAGGATATTGTACAGGATAATTTGTTTCTTTGAATACATTTTTGTTTTTAAATCTTTAATAGAAATTTTCGGCGATTACATTGGCGATTTGTTGATCAATAAATTACTTTTATGTAAAAGAGCTTGAATTCTAGTGTGCGTTTTAAGATATAATTCGCCTTGGCTCTAAGTTTTTTAAAACAAATAAAGTTTTCGTCACCTTTGTTTCGCCGGACTTATGAACAGCAATTTTGTATTCTTATACAGCAGTTGCACAACTTTTATTTCACCAAGGTGTTTTTAGTGCATTTAATGAAGTTCTACGGTAGAAAAATTGTAAAATAATATTACAACTAAAGTTTTGTACAGAAATTATTTATTTAATTAATTTATTTATTTACATAAAATACCTCGACAACTATGGTCAATAAATAAGAGACAAAAAAATTTTCAGAAATAATAAACAAGAGATTTTATTTTATCAGATAATCTTGCTCCAAAATCTCATGTAAATGCTTTTTGAAAGCCGAGAGCATGCATTTTAGTGTAACTGTAATATGAATAAGTATGTCATTTGATGATTTCATCAAGGAGATGAGCAGGTACATAAAGGTTTAGATTTGAAAACTTGTAATGTTTTAATTGATCCTCTCAACAAACTATGCGTTTATGGATTTTAGATTGGATGTTTTATATAGAAGTGAAATTGTTAGTTAAGCATCACTAATTGTAAAGCCTTAGA
Organism: Diabrotica undecimpunctata; assembly: GCF_040954645.1. Classification (NCBI taxonomy): domain Eukaryota; kingdom Metazoa; phylum Arthropoda; class Insecta; order Coleoptera; family Chrysomelidae; genus Diabrotica; species Diabrotica undecimpunctata. The sequence continues at coordinate 51,550,977 of NC_092804.1, read as the reverse complement.
CACATTCGACTCAAAAATGAAATGACCGAACTAAAAGTAAGAAATCACATGAAACCTAAATAGTAAATACACGCTGTAAATATAAACGTTTTTAAAGCTGTGTTTATATCACTAGACTGCCAACTCTAATTTGCCACCACTTTTTCCAAGGCAACCTATATCATCATATTAAATAAAATAGCTTTAATTTGATATAAAAAACATGCATATACGTCATGAGCAGCGTACTTTATTTAACAATTAATTGAATTTTTGTGAAAAAATTACTTATTATTCATTAAATTAAAACTATTTGCGGCCACTTTTGACTCGCAACACATTATAATGGTTGCGTATGTGCACAATAAAGATGTTTTGTTAATTTTATAGTTGATACAAGTACGAATATGTCTGAAATATAAAAAATATGTGTATTTAAACAAACTTTCTGCACAGTATCTTTTTATTTATAGCCAAAAAGAAGATAAATATGTTAATCTGAAAGTTCAGCGGTCAAACTGACCAGCACCGGTCGTACTAGGTAGTAAAATAAGCCCAACCTATGTACTTAAAATCGAAAAAAAAAATTGAATAGTTTATATCGTCGGCTGTATGCAATAGTGGCACAACCCAAAGGCCAGACAAAACTGGCAATTTTTTTTTTGTTATTCCTATCAACTGAAATAAAGGTTTAATAAAGAATACTACAAGTTACTTAAATGAGAAAATTGTGTCTATTAACAACTATGAGAAGTACGAAATAAAAAAAGTATATATTGATAATAATGGAAAAAGTTATGATTAACAATGCTTTAAATGTCGGTGAAAATCAGTGTGGATTGGAGGAACACTCTTGTCTTCATAAAGGCTAGTAAGGTCTTTTTTCTTCTTTTCAGTTATTGGCAGGCTGCTAGTGTAAGCCTTTTCTAGTTCTATAATATCTGTAGTCCTTTTGTGTAAACGAAGTTTTAAAATAATAGTGACTACCACAGCTTTTTTTACATGAATTTCACAAATATCGTTGAAATGAAAATTATTTCCTTGGACATCTTTATTGAAAAGTGTCGCTGTTTTAGTATTTAACTTTTTTAGGTCAAAAAAATTATTATGATATAATTCGTGTATTTTGAATGGTTGTTTAAAACAAGCAGTTCGGATTAGCGTAGCGTAATGAGTCGGTAGATAAATAGGCCCTCTTTTTAAAGCTTTGATGATATTTCTTTCTTTTATAGAGTGGCAGCTGTCACCCCCATTTTGATTATGGCCGACAACTAAATAACAATGAGTTATAGAAGAAATTTTGAAATAAATTACAGCGTACTGATACATTGAAATTAGGTACTTGGTTTTTCCTTAGCCACCACAATTGTCTGAGTAAAATATGAATTTCAAATCATCAGAATCAGTTTTTATAGATGTTAGTTCCAAATACATCAGCAGGTATGAATCAATTTATATGGTATCTTTATTGTCTTCTCCTTCGTGTAAAACATAGCTGTGCACATTTCTCAGTCCCTTTTTCTGAAGTTCACATATAGAGAAATGCTATGTTGACAGCTTAGATTTATAATAAAAAGCGAAAACGTCTTCTTCTGGTGTCGGCAGAGCAGCGTGTAGGTCAACACAAGCAACTTTTTGTAAGTTAGTTACATTCTCTTTGTCAAGTTTTTTTAGCTCCCGGCTTAAGTTTTTCTCCCTATGACGGTTATTATAAGCATCTTTTACGGCAATTTTTTCTTCACTGCTCGACTTTTGGTATTTTTCATAATACGGACAGTGATCTTTTTTGGAAGAAAAGAATGCATAGTTAAATTCATAATTAAAAGGTTTACGATATAAACCAATTTTTACAAATTCATCATTGTCTCTTTGGCAATCAGCTTTATAATCATTGTACAGATCTGTCAATGTTTTACATCCTTCTATATATTTTTTTAAGTACTAACTCGACAATAGTGGCTCTCCATTGTCGGAATTAAAGAAAGGTGTTTACGAACCCTGTCCATAGTTTCGTTATGCATGCTATGTTTACCTCTTTGATTTTTGCTTATAAAGCCACTTTCCGTCTTCCCAATAACAGTTTGAATACATCTATTAGGAACAACTCCAATGGTGGATATAAAGTCTTTTGCACACTCCTATTTTTCTGATCACGGTTTTCTAAATAAAATGCATGATTATAACCACGGCTTGATATATTACCTTTATCTGCATATCGATATGTTGGTTTAATTGTAGACATGGATCTCAGAATTTAACTTCGTTGTTGATTTATACTTCCCATTGTCCAATATTTTTCAAAGATCTGTGTTTATTCTTGTAACGTGAATTTTTTCTGCATGGATTGCAAGATAGACCTAAACTACAAGTCAGATTTGTAGGTTTTGTTTAGTTCTGCTTTAAGGTATAGTGCAGCGGCTAGTCTTTTCTGATACCTACATAATTAAATATGTAATTAAAAATATTTATTTTTTACTTTGATATTTATATAAAGTTAAAATAGGGCATATCATAATATGTGCTAAAATTAATTTAGCCCATTTTTTATTAATATTTAATCTGTTACCGCATGCTTACATTGATAATTTTTGGACTGTTCTAACAACCATTCAAATTTCGTCATTTTGTGTCATGTGGAACAATTTCACCCAATCATGTCAACATTAGACTGATAATTGCATTCAGTGCAATTTTCAATCCCTATGACAACACGATCGAGTTTGACAACTTCATCCAAATAAATTTCAAAATGTCACATTTCGGCAATGAGAATGTTCAAAGTATAAATGCGCTAATCAAAGAAAAAATTCCCAGAAATACAACCTACAGTCACAAATATATTCATACTTAAATCTCGATCAAGAACACCACAACAAGATTATAAATATTATGCGTGGTAATAGATCTTCTATAGTAGAGAACAGCAACGAATCTACTGTTAACTTAAATTTTAATAATTGTACTTTCACTAACTGTACTTTTAATAAATAAATGTTTCGTTATGTTGAGTTATGATTTTTTTTTTCGAAAAATTATCCGCCGAATATCCCTCGGACATTGATGAATGCCTCATAATTTCATGACAAATTTCTCAAGCTCGTTGCTTGGTAACAGCACTCAGCCTTCGGCTTCGTGCTGTTACCAAGGAACGAGCTTTCGATTGTCATGAAATTATCTCGTCTGTTATCAATGTCCTAGGGATATTACTACTGATAACTGATGTAGAATAGCCTTTATAAAAATTGTCTAAAGTTTTCTACTAAATCGATTATTTGGAATTATACATTAAAATACTATTGATATTATTACTTACATTGCTGCTGCTCGAAATAGGATTAATTCACTTCTTTTCTGATAACCTTTTAGATTCTGATCCAAATTGATTACAAAATTCTGACTGATACTGTTTAAAAATATCTAAAATTATTTTCTATAGTGGCAGAACTCAAAAGTGCCAGTATTGCATAGAAACTTGATATCGACACAGTTCGTCTTCCACTGCACAACTAAAAAGGGCCAGTACTGCAAGAAGCAATTTATCTCAACCGACAACATGTCATAGCGACATTAATGACGTCTAGCGGACATTTTTGCTCTTAATATTGTGCCAGTTTTGCAAGTCATAAATAGAGCTTTTTTTAACCCCTTTGGCGATGTTAACTCAATTTTATCAATTTTTGAGTTAAGCCACTATTGCATACAGCGACGATATATGATGATAATAGTTGATAAAGACCTGAGAAACAACAAGGTTATGATAAATAAACTATGAGATTGATAAAGATTTTAAAAAAGGATACGGTCGTTATGACCGGTCCTCAAATTCTAGTGTAGAAAGCTTAACCAAAGCCTTAACAATCAGTGTCTTGAAGGAGCTGTTCAACAAATATTTCTAAAAATGCAGAACTCTAATTTTAATAATCCTTGGTATTATGATTTAATAAGAATTATAAACAAATGTGTCATTTGGTGTGGTATTATATTACAAAATACACACTCATGGACAAAAATATGGAATAATTTAGTAACTAAATGATTGTCAAACATTTAGCTAAACTTTAGACCGATATCAATTTGTAGCAGGCGGTGCAACAATTTTGACAGATGAATAATTTTGACATTTTTGAGTGTTTTGTTGAAAGATGTTTCACTAAAATTGTAAGATTCGTTGGCGGTTCAGTAGTTTCAACGGACGATGACAAAACATGAATCAAATTTTGTTTACATTTTTTTACTTTGTGAAACAATATAATGCTTTTAGTCAGACAGGGCCATGAAGTTTAAGTAGTAAAAATTGTAACTCTATCTAATGAGGGGCATTCACAGAAAGATACATACAGAAGTGGCTCGCTTTGACAGCTTTTTAATTCTTTGAAGCTTACTAAATCACTTATTTGCATCTATGCATATTCAAAAAAGTTGTTAAATGCAAGGCAGAATAATGCTAGTACTGTAACAATCCATAAACATATATTATACAAAATAGACTGACTGCTGCAATACAGTGCGACAGAGAAAACTGATGCAAGGCAGTCTCTGCATCTCTGTATAATGGGCCGGGTTTATCGACCACGTGATGAGTGAAGAGATACAGGGACTGTTGTGCATCAGTTTTCTATGTCGCACTGGGGAACCGGCTGGTATTGCAACGATCAGTCTATTTAGTATTATATGTCCATGATAACAGTCAGACCAAGGTTAAAAGATAATAACCTAAAACCAAGAAACCCTGCCAAAATTCCAAAACAACGAAAGGTGTTGATTAGAATTTGCCAGAGCCCATTAATTGGACTATTGAGCAGTGGAAAAAGGTTTTGTTCACAAATGAGACCAGGATTTAGTTTTAATAATAATAATAATATTATTTCAATTATAAAAGATTTACAACCAAGAACTAGCTCAAAAACTGTGACTTCTCCAAATCGACCATCTTCCTTATTATCAATACGTCCCTGACAGAATGCTTAAAAATAACAACTACAAGCTATACTAGGACCGCACTGTGCTCACAGATCAACCAGTAGCACATAACAGATCGGATCTCATACTAGTTAATAAACTTACTAGGCAAAAAACATTTATCGATGTGGCAATACCTAACACCAATAATTTGCGTGTACGCGTGTGAAAAAATCGCCAAGTAAAGAGATCTACAAATACAAATCAGGAGACAATGGAGAATAGAAAGTACCCAGACAATAACTATTGTTCTATCTACTACTGGTGTAATTCCCAAAAACCTCCTAGAGAACATAAAACAGTTGGGTCTAAATGAACATCTCTATAAGGCTATGTAGAAAGCTGTACTGGTCGTGACGTTCAGATATGTACGAAAATTTTTGGGAGATACTCCAGCATACCAAGTCAACTAGGGCTCAATAACACGGAAAGAGTCCCGAGCTCAATCCTTTTGATACTGTGGGTATCTGGGATGAGTCAATTTTCCCCTTAGAGGGAGTGTGAGCCGTATGGCTAAATTTGTATAATAATATGACTTTTATACCTATTGTTGCCTCTACTACTGGAGTTATTTCAAAGAGCCTCTTAGAACACATAAGTCGGATGCAGAGCGTTAGTTTTGCTAATAGCGGCGTAATGCTATGAGGCGGTATTTTTTGCGAAGGATATATCGATCTTGTAGGAGTAATTGGGCAAATGACACCTGACATGTACATTAAAAAAATTTTAGATCATGTTTTGCCATTTGTTGGGCATATTGAATTTGACAAAAATAACGGAATGCAATTGCTTAAGTATATATTAAAGATTTAATTTAGATCATTCCAATACAGTTACAAACAATAGTGAACGCTTGGGGGGAATACTCGCTATTAAGTTTATTTTTTCTTTTTAGACAAAACGTTAAAATATGACGTCATAAGTAATACTTAGTTTCAAGCTATTTTTTGTTTTCATTCCAAAAATTTACTTCAACACTCAAAACGTGTTAACTTAAGTTATCTTTTTAGAACCATCATATATTCGAAATATTCCATATTTTTGTCCACAAGTATATTTAAAATTCTGTTTAAAACATAGAATTTAAGAATTATGTATGCTTTTATGTCTATATTGTACAACCAGTTTCTTAATATAGGACTTTCCTAAAATGTTTATGTTTTTAGCAGTGACACAGAAAGTGCAGATGTTCGGCCCAAAGATGCTAGAAAACCACTCAAATTGTCATTATTATTCAAAAAGAACAAGGACCATGTCGCTTCAGAGCCTGACCTAGAAGCTAGAACACTAGAGAATGAATTGTCGGAGCCGAAGAAATCACCTTTTCCAGATGGAGATGAACGAGCCTTAGTTTATGCTGAACTGGATCTGGTACGAGCCGATATGGTACCAGTGGTCAAAAACGACGACGAAAAAACAGAATATGCAGAAATTGTATACACCCAAGCCGATGAGGGAAAAGAATCTCCCAAGAAGTAAATGAAAGACTGAAGAATATTAAGTTAAGGTTTTGTCTGTAAGGATCAGATTTATTTCTTATTTTTTGTTACTCGTTTATTTTATACCACATGACTATTACAATGTAACAATAATCGTAGCAATTTTGATAGCAAATGAAAGTAATTTGAACGATAAGTTATAGTCTTTTTTGAATATTTAGTAATCTTCATTGTCATTTTTAACCAGCTACATATATGAAAGAAATTATATAGATATGCTATTAATTTCGAAAATGATAAAGAAAACCACCAAAATGTTACTATTTTGTGGTAAAACCAATTTATAGTGGAATTTATAGTGCTTAATTTTGTCCAGTCTACCATCTAAAATCACATAATTCCATGTTCGGTACCCTGGATTATATCTGGAATTTTCATAAAAAATTATGTATAACATTGTGGTCTCCACATTATTTGTTTCTATATTTCCTATATTTGGTATGGTTTTCTGGTTGCCTATTTTCTGCTTAAATTTTTGTTTTTTTTATCTCTTTATTGCTATCTATTATCTGTTATAAAACTTGTCTGGAGTATATATTGTAACTTAATATATTGTAGCTGAATGTATAACATAATAGTAGATTACGATTCCACTCAAAACGAACTTAAATTTGCTGATTTGTAGTTTATATTTTACCTTCAGAAGTTGAAGCTACCTAATTATCTACATACTTAATAAGTCTTACGACGATATCCACACCAAACAACTACGGGTGAGTTTATAAACAGGGGCTTCTTCATACATCGGTTTTTTATTTTATTAATTATTCCTTCAAAAGTTTCTTTGTTCTACGTTTTCATGGAATTTTAAAAACGTAACTTTAGTGTGTTTAGTACACTTTTATGTGTTATTTCTGTGTTTTCCTTGTACTTTACCTATCAAAATTGCTACAAATAAACAATACAATTACAATTTTAATGTATTGGTATAATGTATAAAGTTAATGGAACAAAACCGATATATTTACGTATTTCAGTAATTAAAAACTTATTTTGTTTTAAACTTTATTTAAAGCTTAAAAAGGAATGTTATTAAGAGAAGATTTTTTAAACTAACAGGATGATTCAATTTAATTATTTTGAAACTTTTTTATTAAAAAAAATAATGACTTATTAATGATACAGCAACTACCGAATATAAATTTCAAACAAAAAGTTAAAATCCAAACAACAAAACAACTAACAACTAACTTATTTATAGTATATCATGGACATGTGGCTTTCTTATGGCAGAAATATTATAAAAAAAAATAAAAGTGAAACTTTTACACCCTATAAAAATTTTATGGGGGTTCTGTTCCCTTAAACACCCCCCCCCAAATGTTTGTATACGTTCCAATTAAATTATTATTGTGGTACCATTAGTTAAAGACAATGTTTTTAAAACTTTTTTGCTTTTTAGTACTTTTTTGATAAGCCAGTTTTTATCGAGATGCGTCTTCTTTTTTAATATGTTTCAAAATTTCTGAGTACCTAACAAAATATAAAATTTAAATAAATTTTCATATTATTACCAGGTCTCTCTATGATCTTACTTAACCATTTATAAATATGTGGTGGATTTTACAAATGTTCAAAATGACTTCCATTTTCTTGAACACACATTCGATATCGTTTTAAAATGGAAAATCGAATATTTTGGAAAATCATGGGCTTCTGGTGAAATTGATTTGCAGCTTCCATAATTCTATTCATTAGTTGTTTGTTTATAATTGGTACGGAATATACGTACACTTTCATAAAACCCAGAAGCAAAAGTCATTTTGGGTGCCAAGAAATAGGCGCATTATGGCCCCTTCCAATCCAATGTTCAGGATACTAATCGAAAAGATATTCTCTTATTTCATTAATAATGCGCTGGAGTGATACCCTGTAAAAACCACATATCTTTTCTGACTGCGAGATTGACCTGGTCCAAGTACTCGGGTAACACGTTTTGTGAAAAGTGTAAATAATTTTCACCTTTTAAATTGTTTGGAAAAAATACTGGCCCTATTAGGTTATTATCAGCTGCTGCACTTCTCCCTTGACATTTACCTGTAATTACCAAATTATCACTAAATATCTAAAACCCTAATTTAGCCTGCTCAAACTTACCCAGAATTAAACCATTTCTAAAAACGTGTACATCATTGTAATAGAAAAGTTAGTTTTTCTTAATAATCTTTAATGCACAATAATTGTAATATTTGTTACTGACAATATGTATTGTTGATACTACTATTTAATATATAGTAACCATAGCAACACGTGTTATACAGCCGACTAGAGAATTTTTAAAACATAATAAAAAAGTAGCCCCATCTCGATAAAAACTGGCTTATCAAAAAAGTAATAGGAGGCAAAAAAGTTTAAAAAAAAATTGTGTTTAACTAATGCTTCCACAATAGTAATTTATTTGGAACGTATACAAACGTTTGGGGGGGTTTAAGGGAACAACCCTATAAAATTTTCATGGGGTGTACAAATTTCACTGTTATTTTTTACCATAACAAAGCCACATGTCCAGTTTCAATCAAAAATCTCTTTAAAAACAGTTTTCGATATATTGGAAAAAATCGATTTTTATTTTGTTACTTTAAAGGGCTGTAACTTTTTTTATGTGCACATTTGTACTAAATTAAGTTCGGTTCAATCAGACTATTTTTGGTCCCAAAATACATGATTTAATTAGGACCTACCTTTTTGTTACACCCTGTATATATAAACAACAACAAAAAACTGAGAGTTACTATTTCATATTCTCCTTAGTCGTACTATTCTGTAGTACTGCCTATAGTAAGTGAAACGCGCTGATAACTTCAACCGTTCTTTCACCACATCCTACAAACATACTGAAAAGTATAATTTCCAAAAAGTTCTTGATATAAGAAGACATGAAAAATACTTTAAAACAGCAATTGTTTTTTTAATTCGACGAAAAACGCTGATGTTGTCATTTATAATGACAGCAAGGATCAGCTTCAAATATATGGAAATCCGAAGGTGTCAAATCTGAGGAATAGGGTGAATAGTCCAGAAATTTGTATTGTAGGTCCACCAATTCATTCATACCCAAGATACTCTTGTTGGTGGATACATTATCCTGGTGGAAGAGCATCTTGAACACTTTCGCGGCCATGATTTGAACTTCGCCGCCCATTTCTTCATGACGTAAATTTAAGGTGAAGAGTTACCATACACATTTATGAAAAGTTTAATCGATGCACGATAGATAGACAGCATAGGCAACGTTTATTCAATTTAGTTATGATATCTACTGATATACCTACCAACGTAATGAAAAAATTTAAGCGGGTAGTGCTAATGTCTCTTAGCGAGGCCGAGAATTTATCATGCTTCTAGTAAATCAACTAGGACCATAAATGAATAACAGATATTTTTAAATACATAATAACATACGACATTTTTTGAACAGAACACAAAAAATTATAATGTAATATAAAAAGAACCAATATAATATAAAACTGTAATTTAAAGGGCACGAAAACAAAATGTTAACTTTAAAGAAACAAGGCAATTAGACTGCCCTGCAAAATTAACCGAATACTAAGTATATTTTAGTAACATTAAAAGGTGTTTTAATGTTAAAGATCTGGATTTCTAGGAGACCAGGCTAGTACACAAATACCAACGTCTGTAAAGTATTGCATTGTTACCCTGGCTATGTATGGCCGAAACTTGTTCTGGAGTACAATATTTTTATCTACAAAAGATATCACATTTTCTTCCAGACATTTGCTAATGTACCTATCAGCATTAAGTCACCTTCGTTTAACATAACAAGCATATATATATGCTTCCAAAGAAATACCATCCCATACCATTATGCCTTCACCACTGAAATGTACTCTGGGGGAGAAGCAACAATGGGCATAACGTTCTCCAGGCCTTGAACCTATGAAACTATGGTACCATGAACATTTGCCAGTTTCCTACTCAAAGGTGTAGTAGTAACTGTCGACAGTCGAAGCCCTTAAAGTCTAAGATACCGATCTTATAGGGCGTTTGTTGCCTTTGGTCTTCCTTATCCAGGCATTCTTCAGTAAAAATCAGTTTCTCTAAATATTTGGAAAATATCGGATATTTTACTTTGCGGAACGCCAAGCATTTTTTGGATAAACCGAATGGTATGGCATCATTGTAAATTATTCTTTGTTATTAAAAACATTTTTTTTAAAGCAGCCAACAATACACGAAAAAGGAATACAATCAATTTGAAAGACATCATTTTATAAGTAAATATTCGATTTATCAAAATGATATTTAAGTATACTAGGGAGGTCCGATAAGTACTTATCGTACAAAAGAAAAACGGAAATTTTGGAAAAGTAGAGATTTATTTCTCAACATAGTCTCCTTTTAGCTCGATACACTTGATCCAGCGATGCTCCAACTTCTTTAACCCGTCTGAAAAATACGTTTTCTCGAGGTCTGCGCATTAGGCTTTCGTGACGACGATGGCCTCATTCTACTTAAGTTTCTGCCCAACGAGTGCTCTTTTCAAGTTTGGAAATAAAAAAAGTCACACGAGGTCAAATCTGGAGAATACGATGGATGGGGCAACAGTGCGCTGCCCAATTCGACCAATTTAGCCACATCAAAAATGGAGGTGTAAGCCAATGCGTTGCATGGTAAAAGAATAATTTTTTCTTCGCCAAATCGGGTCGTTTTTTCTTCAATTCTTCGTCGAATCGGCCCAATAATTCGGCGTAGTAGGGCCCTGTATTTTTTTATCTCTGGTATATACCAGTGGATCTATGTTTCATCAACGGTTAGGAAACGACGTAGAAAATCCTTTGGATTACGCTTAAATATACTCAAAAACTGTGCCACCATCACTCGACAGTCTGCCAATACGAAATTATAGATTTTGTCACGTTATCCTCCGTGGTAGCCATTTTCGGGACACCAAGGCATGGCTCATCAAAAACCGACGTCAAAACTCGTTAATCCAATTTTTGACTGTTGCCTTCTAAGAAGAATACTCACCGTACACAGCATCCGAGCGCTCTTTGGTTTCACTGTGTGATTTCCCTTCCAAACACAAGAATCGATTCACCCACCGATATTGCCCGTTTTTCATTTTTCAAAAATCCGATTCGGTTGAAATTATCACATTACCTGTCGATTAGAACGTATTACACGATAGTAGATTCCTCTTAGGATAGTGGCGCCATCGGACGGTGAGGCTAAGTAGTTATCGGACCGCCTACGTATTTATCAAAATTATATTTATTTGGCAAAAATTTTCTTTTTAACTACAAAAAGTAACAAACTTTTAAAAAATTAATGGATAAAAGAAATTTATATTTTGATACATTTATTTACTTAGTATACAGGGCAATTCGACAAAATTAAAAGGAGAGAACTTTGTAATTTCAAGTGGTCAGTTAATTTAGCGGGTAGTGTATTCCACGGCAATTTTCTGTATGATTAATTTTTATAGTTGCATATTACATTTATATTTATACTTTATATTTATATTTACAGTTTATATTTTTTAAATATATACACTTTCTATCTATTTTTTGGATATCCAATGGCAAAGCTTATTATGACTTATAACATGATTTCTTACAGGTAATATGCTGCGGTGCTCTGCAAAATTTATTCGGTAAAATTGATTAGAATAGCAATAACCTATAAATTTCTATAAGAATTTAAATTAAAGATTGCAAGAATTAAAAATATGCAAAAATGCAAATATGCAAAAATATATTGGGTCTTTTTTACTAGAGCTTTCTACTTCGTAGATATTACATATTTTCAGACTACTGTCTACTACTACATATTACTAAGGCATAGAATGTTTAATAATTTCTCAATTGAAATTGGGATTGAAAAATTTAGACATTTCAATTTTCGTATTAGTACTTAATGTTTAATTTTCATCATAATCATATAATATCTTCTGTTAACACTTTTGGTTGTCTGTTGATTATACCAATATACGTAATCGCTGATATCTGCCACTTTTTCTTAAAACGATAAAAAATAATATCTCTCATTCAAGACTTTGATGCAATTTACTTTTTTTGAGAATAAGCCACAATTTTACTTTAAAATAAATTTACTTGTCGGTTGGTTTTCCTTTTCTAAAATCGTTCTCAATATACAAAACATTAATAAATTTATTAATTAATAAACTTATTAACGTTTTGCATTTTCAGAACGATTTCAGAAGTTGAAATCGAAACTTCATAAACTTAGTAAAATTGTGGCATATTCCCAATAAAAATAGTAAATTGCATTAAGATGTGACAAGAAAATAGCATCAGAACAATATCAAGACTTTTAGGAAATCCAATCTTTTGGGGTATTTTGTATAATTTTTTTTTGCAAATTTTGTTGTACTGATCACTATGGAACAATTTGTTAGAAACGTTGTGGAAGTTTTCTGTTTCATATTATAGATAAGTAAATTAAGTTAGCTTTGTTTTGTTTTAAAATTTGGTGTTAGTTTGAATCATTCTGTATTACTAATAAACTAAAATATTGTCTAATATGGATTTTTGTTTATTTTACAAAATTGGAGCTCAAAAGTTATGTTATACTGTAAACAATACTTCTATACTTAATGTTTTTTATGGGCATTATAAATTTGTTAAATAACAAAATAATTAATAATAACAAATATCCATATTTTGAAAGACACATTAGACACATTATGTTAGATTATTAAAACATATTATTTTATCTAAAAGATTTTGTACTTAACAACTAGGAATCGAACCGCTCTTGTAAAATCTTTTTAACAGTATTTAGTAGTTTAATTTTAAAATGAAGAGAAGTTTGTATTTTGTCACTGTTTTTTGACAAATAAATGTGGAGGAATATGGACAATTAAAAAAAAAAAAGTAGTTACTTATGCAACAAGTGCCAAAAGTAAAGTCGGCATCTCACAGCTCGCGGAAAGGCGGTCGCTTTTTCACGTCGGCAAAGAGGAACAAAAAATATATACAATGAAAAGAACAAAAAACACGGTTGGCACCTCATCTTAGTCTGAAATATTTTTTAAAACTACCCAAATGAAGCGTGTCTCTCCAGATCAGGGTCTACCAGTGGTGCCGGTAAAAGCTTGAGTAAGTTAGGTAATTTATAAAATGATAAAAATTCTAACCCAACTTCGTTGGGCTATTCCATAGTAAGATTACCACGACGCTGACCATACCTGTACCTAATCACGTCGGAAGGTTTGATGGGGTAAGTACGTGCTACCAAATTCCTTTGAACCGTATTAATTTATTGACAAACAACGGTATTGGATGCGCTGGCCACAAATAGGCAGTTTTGCCCTATCTCAGAGATCGTAAACCACAAATATTGAGAGTAAAAATAATATTCCATATTAGGTTGATTAACGTTTTATATTTTGTCTTTTTCAATTATGTATTTTCTATTTCTCTTCGCCGGTACAGAACGACGCTCCATCTGTCAGATCGCACCTTAAGTGTTTATTACACACTAAGTCACATATAATATTTTTTTATGTTAAACGTTCAGTTTGGACCGTGCAATTTCGAGCCTAAGCCTAATTTCTTTAGCGTGGTCCACTGTAAGTTAAGCGCAGCTACCACGTAGCTGAATCCCTGCAAATTGCATTTCTCCCGAAATCTTCGCATTTCTTATACATCCTGGCATGTTTGATTTTAAGAAAAGCTTAAGACACTTTTATAAGGCTAACAGTCCGGAATTCCTTGCACATTTTCGCAGCCAGTTTCTTTGGCAGTGCTGCAAATATTGACAACAGCTATTTCTCTGAAATATTACCTGAATTGTAGATGACACTTGCCTTCTTTGTGCTTACTTCACTCTCATCTTCATAAGTTCGGCGGGTTATTTTCTCCGCACTTATAGCTTTACCATTTTTAGACTATTTAAAAGGTTCTTTCACCTCGCTCTCTAGTATTGATGGGCCGGTCATTCAATTCATTTCTGAAGGACTGCTTCAGTATACCCAGAAAAATTCTTCGATCTACACTTTCAAGATGGTCATTACTCTTCAACTGAACTCTTCAACTTTCATTACATGAAAAGAGTTCTAGATCTCCTCTTGTAATGTACAGTGGCTTCTCAAATAGTTCCGTCAACGTTTATATGGTCGTGTTTCATTTATAACTTCTCAATTACTTAATTTTTTTACATCCATATTTCCTTGGCTCTTCTCAATTCTTTTTTGATTATTTTGTTACTTTGCTGTTATTTCCCTGCGACCTTATTTTTAATCAATCTCCTCTGATCCATCATCCGTAGAATGTCATCAGTCATCCATTTTTTATTGTTTACTTTTGTTCTCTTTCTCAGATGTTATTTTTTTGCAATGAGCACTACTTCTTCAATATAACTCCATTTTTGTTATATTTTTTGTTCTTGTGTAGCGTTTTCTAGCTTATCTTCCTTTAATTTGAGTTATACCGAGCACACTAATGGATTGAGGTCCAATAGTCTTTTTCTGAATTAAAATTTACTCCTCATTTGATAGAAAAAGTGTATTATTGTATAAATGAATACTTCATTTAAATTTGTATTTAAAGATTTCTGTATGAATTACATCACAATTTTTTTTAACTCATTTTCATAGAGTTTGTTTTTATTTTTGTGAAAATATTGATAATTTAAAAAAATTACCAGATATTTAATTATGTAATAATAAATGTATGTTTAAGAGTTGAAAAATAACAAACTAATAGCAATTCAATTACTTAAATGACAGGATTTAATTCCAATATAAGTAATAGATTTAATTATTTTGGTATTTTTAAAAACATTTGACTTTTTAAATAAAGATTTATTTATACATCAGAGAAGGTTATACAGGGTGTCCAAAAAGGCTATTCACAGAAAAAAACTAAAAAATCTGGATCTTATTTTATGTCGATTTGACGTAGGTAACTGAAAGCTAGTGTTCTTTAAAGATGGCGCCCTAACATCGGTTTAATTCAAATATCCTAAACACCGTAATATTTTAAGTGATAAGATTTTTCATATTTATTTATTGGAATATACCCAATCGTTGGTTTATTGTCGTAAATATAGTTTTTTAAATTTCAGTCATAAACGGTTCGTTTAGGAGGGGTATAAGAATAGCCTCATGCGTAGCCTTACGAATTTATGGTCATGCAACTATATTTGTGCTCGTATTTTTCATAATTTTTATAAAAATTTTCCATTAATATTGTAACGGGGTTGCAAAGAAACCAAAAGTTTGTATGGTAACTAAATCAATGTTTCTTTTTTCAGGAAAACGCTAAACGGTTTTCGCTATAAAATACATTGAGAAAGATCATATATTATAGGTATTATAAAAAAAACGTAAACCTTGTTTGTCCATATGAACCTTATGAAAGTTAAACTATTACATTTTAAATTTATTCTCTATTTTAAATTACTAAATATTGGAAAGACGTAGATTGGAATATATTAAGTAAAAGATACTGTTGTTAATATAAATATAAGTTTTCTGAAAATTTACTTTACATATTTTTATATAATATTTTACTAGCATAAGGAAAATTGTGCGTAAAGTTATACTCACTTTCTTCATTTATTTTATAGCATAGTTGTTAAGTAGACATGTACTTAACTATATTTTACTCATTAACGTAAGAAAATCGCAACAAACTATATTAATATTTTGATATATAAAATAGCCGTATTTTATATTTATAAAAAACACCAGTAGTATTGAGAAATGCCGTATACGCACGACCGTTCCACAACGTTTAACAGTAGGTAACTAAATAAAACAGCTCACTTTCTAACAAGTCGCTTATTCTCGCGGGCTCTAAACCCTTAACTTGGATAACCTTCGAGATTAGTTCGCCTACCACAAAGTCTACCGTTGCTTATTTTCAACAAAAAGTGTTTAAAACATTTAGCAGGTTCTCATTCGTCCCACAATTTAGACTAACATCAACATTTTTGGAGCAACAAGATTTCATAGACACTTACACTAACTCAGTTGGTCTTAAAATAGTGTAGAAGGGAGAAAGAATTGCATACCTCTTATAATGGGGTTTATGATCTATAAACATATAATTTTATAAAGATAATTTAAGTATTTAACATACACGTTTTAAAGCTGTATTTTATCATCTGAGTCATTCTATTATTTCGTTCTTTGTAATATTATTGGTTATTTTTTACATGTACAGTGTAATGTATAACATATGAAGCAAGCATTAATATTGAACCTAGCCTGGGAGACTTGCACACTTGCAAACAAGAATGATATTCGGGTGATACAATTCATTGGGGCGAGGAGGATTAGTTCGTGTAATCAGGAACCACTTCACCCCGATAGCAGGCTGATGCGCTATAGAGACTTCAAATCAGCAGAATACTTCTCCAAACTATGCGGGAGAGCGTGAGACGTTATAGTCCCACTGCCTCTAGTATCTTATCATCGAACTTATCATCGCATATTTGTTAGTATTTTTTATGACTTGCGCATTTTGTTGGTGTTTTATAAATTTTTTGGTTGCCAAAGCCGTTTTTTATGTTTTTTGTAGCTCTTTTTTTGGAGACTGTCTAAAACATATAAAATTAACATTACGTAATACTCTGCGATGTCAAAGGTGAGCGCGGATTCTTCTTTTAATAGAGCTATAACTATCTAGACTTAATTTAATGTTTGTTAATATTTGCTGTTTGGGTCTTTTGTACTTTCATCTATGGTACATCTTCTTCTTCTTAAGGTGCCATGCATTTCTGCGTAGGCGTCCACCGTACATCGTCTTGTCAGGTGAGATGTTAAATATTGTGGAATATTGTGGAATACATATTACACCTTAATATCTCCCACAGGATCTCTTTTAGGTAGCCTTCTAGCTCAGCTAATTTTGTTCTGGCTTTTTCTTCCATCGTATTCAGTACCCTTATTTGTTTAAGTTCTCTGAGCAGAAAACGTTCAGCTACCTATATGGGCATCTTTGAAGCTTCTCTAAGACATTTTTTGTGTGTTCTTGTATCTTCTTTTTGTTTTTACGATTCATGTGACCCCATTCGAGAGATTCATATGTAATTATTGGTAGTATGATGCTCTTGTATCAGTCTTAATCTTGTTTTCATAGGATATTTGCTTCTTCTTCCTGCGAGTCCTCTTATTTTAGCTCTGGCCATTGCTATTTTCTGGATTGTCGCTTTAACATGTGTTGTGAATATTAGACCTTGGTTTATTATGGCTCCTAGATATTTAGCTTCATTTTGCCATTCGATGGGTCGGTCTTGCACCGTTTTTCTGGGTTACTTCTTCTCTTTAAGATAACCGCTTGGGTCTTCTCTGGATTTACTGCTATTTTCCATTGGATACTCCATTCTTCTATGGTATCCAGTGCCGCCTGTAGATTTCTTATAGCTATATCGAGGTGTTGTGTTTTGCCATGATTATAGTTTCTTCTGTAAAAAGGCTGAGTAGTGTTCCGGGTGTTCTTGGAACGACTGCTGTATATATGCTATACAGAAGGGGTGAAAGGACCCTATGGTGGTCCAGCTGCCGGAGTTACGACTTCAGATATAACTGTACTATCTGCACTCTGAACCTCCGGTCGCTTTTGTACGAAGATATGAGTTTAATCATAACCCTTCTGTATCCATAAGTTTTTATTATGTTATATGGCAATCCTTCATGTGAAACTTTATAAAGCCTTTGATTACATTTAGAAAGGCTGCTCCTGTATATTGCTTGTCGTTGAATCCAGCTGCTATGTACTCTGTAAGTCTGAGTACTTGTAGTTCGCTGAAATGTTGAGCTCTGAATCCAATATAACCTACGCTTCTGGGAAAATCCTAGCCTGTCTGTCTCTGATTGGAGTCTGTTTTGGATGACTTGCGCTAGTATATTCCTGACTGCTGGAAGTAAGCTAATTGGCTTATAATTTTATGGAAATATATGGTTCTTTTTTGGCTTTGGTATTATGATTACATGGGCTTTTTTCCTCCATCTGTATCTTAGTATTGAGTTTGGTATGTTTATAAAATATTCAATTGCTTTCGAAGGAAGATACTTTAGATTTAGTCTAGACCAGGTGCTTTTCTTGGAGAACCTTTTTCGATCAGTTCACTTGTTTTTATGGATAATGTAAGATTTATTATTTCCTCTTATTTTGCGTGAGGTTTTAGTCCTGTTTCTTCGACTCCTTTAATTAAGTCTATGTCTTGGTCTTGGTGAAAATTTAGTGTATAAAACCTCTCAAGAGTCCTCATTGTTTTGGCTTTTTCTATGGAAATGAGTGGATTATTTCGGTTTCCCCTTGTAGTGGGAGAATGGGTTTTCTGTCGTTTCTTTCGTAAGTTCTTTGAAACCTCCATATTTATTTTTATACCTCCATGTTTTTTTATACCTGTATTTGAAAGTACTCTAAACATTTTAATAGTAATCCTTAGAACTCCTCGAGCTCTAATGACATGATATTAGACAACTGTCATAAGTTCTCTTATCGTAGTTGGTACTCTTACTCTAGCTCAAACCTGTCATGCGGTATGGTACATGTGCATTTATAGTGAAATGACTACGTATATAATCGCGCAGTAAGGTAAAATTTTCTTCTTGCGAATGTTACCACAGGATCTTGAAAAATGACTACTGAATCTTCTTGGTACCCCATGTTTCGAGCATGAAGTAAATCTGTCTCTAAAGTAGTTCTCTAAACGTACTAAAAACACTACTTTCTTTTCATATTCAGTTGTCCAAGTAATGTAATCTCGCATAAATAGAAGTATAAATTTACGACGCTGTATGAGAAGTATAAGGCTCGAGCATTATAAACGCTCTAAGATATCTTTGAGTTAATCTTCTTACGAGTCGTTGACATAAACTAAAATTTTAAATAAGTAACATTTAACTATATAGGACAAGAAATACCGAGTTACAGTGATCTGACGTTGGCTATATCCATCACCGGCAAAAGCCATAAACCAAACTGCGCCAGTCGGATCTAATTATTATATTTTTGGTCATTTTAAGGTTTAAAACGTAGTCATTACTACTAATAGAACAGCATTAAACATCCAGAAATAAACACAAAAGAAACTAAAATCAAGAGCAAGACTGGTATGAGCAAAACAGGCGGTGTATTACAGACTTCTTCTAGAGAAAAAAGCGATCGAGGAATATAAACTTATCAAAGAAAAAAGCTTGATAAACCCAAGAAGCAAAACACAATAGTGTTAGTGTTTTAATTTTTTTATTTATTTTTTAAATACTCACTTAATGAATAACGTTAATGGGCAGTTAATTATGTCGGTAAGTGTACCATCTGAAATTTGAATCTTTCTTCATTTCGTCCAAAGATTTGATGATCTCTCTTTTATCACTCATTTCATGCATTCCTTTCTTTTTCGTCTTCATCTTAACCACTGGTTAAATATTCCCATTTTAAGATATTGTTGATATCATTAAGATAGTATAAGCCATAATTCGAATGCTAGTTTTCTTTGTGGAGAAAGTTTGGCGGATCTCTCAATAAGGTGGCACTAGCCATTATCGATGTCGGAAGCTGTCGTGGTTCACCACCAATTTATTATTATTAATTACATAAACTTTTTTAATTTTTAGTTAACGGTATTTTTTAATATTAAGTATGGAATTTGTACTTATTACACACATTGCCTTATATTATTACCATATACCAAGTTAATGAAAATACTACTGGTAATTTTTAATAGCAACTCATGTACAACTTAGATTTATTGTAGTTAACCAAAGTCTATATGCACTTTGCCTTAATGTTTAATTCGTCCGTTTTATAATAGATAAAAAATATAGGTAATATATATATTGTACTTAATTTATATAAGCTTGTACTTTTATATAATAAAGCCTTTAACTTTTCAACGAATTACTTTATATCCTTTATCATAAGTTAGATACATTACGTTTGGGTTATTACTTCCACCGTATTATTCCACAAATATTATTACCTCTGTTTAAATAAATAAATTAAAATTAAGTGATTTAAAATTAACTTTTTAATGCTAAAGGAAGATAAGAAAGTTCAAAGGAAGTATTTGATGTCCATTAATCGAATCTTATAAAAACCTATTACCAAAACTAGTACATTATAAATATAAACAAGAACTTCCAGAGATAGATCAGAGCCAAATACCAAAAGTTAAAAATGTAGGGTCAGAAGAGATCCCAGATATCGCAACAGGGGAAATAAAAAGGGCTCTCTCGGAGACGAAAAACAATAAATCACCTATAGGAGATGAGATAGTTTTTAAACAATTTAAAAAATAAGGGAACATTTATAAATGTTAAAAAAATGTCTAATGCTTGTCTAAAAAGATGCATAACCCCTTTTTAATGATATATTGAAATAATAACCATAATTCACAAAAAAAGTGACAGCAAATCTAAAGAACTAAGCACCTATTAGTTTGCTCTCCCATACATACAAAATATCCATGAACATAAGAACAAAACAGCTTGTCAACAAACTACATAGTTATCAACCTTCCGAACAGTTTTTTAGATGAGTATTGTTTTGAATCGAAGCGTTCGAGCCACTTCTGGCGTCTTATTTCACCTGCTGTTGAAGAGAAAGCAGTTTTTTTGGGACCATAAAGTAGAACAATATAGCCATAGAATTGCTTAAAGAAATGCATTGAAAAAGGTAATATCAAACTTCAAAAAAGATTTTATGGAGAAATAGAGTAAAGGAAAAACTACTATAAGTATGTATGTAATTTATTAAATCATAAACTTTTTTAAAGAAATCAATATCTAACCGTATCTAATTGCCAAGACACTTGTACTTCGTTCATGAAATAGTTTGCAAATTGATCTCAAATATTATTAGGCAAGGTAACGAAGAACTAAGCCTATCAATTTTCCGCAGCAAGACGAAACGCTATACAACTTTTTGCATTCGACTCTGGGAAGGTCCTGGTGCCCAGGGTTGATCTCGTGTCCTGAAGTTTTGTGATAATTTCATTCTTAATTAGTGGACAGTCATTACTTGGGGATTCTTGAGATCGCTGAACACAAATATAACGACGATGGTCCTCGAACTATCTGGTGCCCAGAGTAAATCTCGTCTCCTGAAGTTTTATGTTAACATGTTATTTAGGATTTGTTTTTTACAGTGTGGTATTAAATAAGAGTTAAAATATGATTTCTTGAATAAAAATACAAAAAATTTTTATTAAGTCAAAAAAGATTGATTACCAAATAACCGCACCAAAATATTTTCTTTTGGCGTAATAGTTTTTCACAAAGCATCGAAGTCTCTCTTGCAATAAAATTAACAGCTCTTTGAATGATTTGAAAGACATCTAAAGTAGAAGACTGTATTTGTATATTTTTTTAAACCTGATATCAAAATATACCCTTTTGATAATTTGTATTAATATTACTCATAATATTATCTTTATTTGTCTCCTCCTGTTTGTAGTTTTAATCCGTGTCAGTCACCGATGTTTCGTTTGGGCGGATGATGAAGAAACACCGCACAGTAG
This sequence comes from Diabrotica undecimpunctata, assembly GCF_040954645.1. Taxonomy (NCBI): domain Eukaryota; kingdom Metazoa; phylum Arthropoda; class Insecta; order Coleoptera; family Chrysomelidae; genus Diabrotica; species Diabrotica undecimpunctata. The sequence goes on along the minus strand of NC_092804.1, from coordinate 51,529,078 downwards.
GGCGAAAACGCCAAAAAACGCATAAAAATGATATTTTATATTCAAACAATTATCGATTAGTAAATTTGCATAGGACCTAAATTTTAGGAAATTGAAACTTAACTTAACTCCAATACAAAGCTAACGGTAGCCTTTAGACGTCGAAGAACCATGAGTGCGGGAATTTGAAAAAAATTTTAAACAAATAGTAAAAGTATATAAATTTCTCTCGTGTCAAGTGATAGTAATAAAAGGAAGAAAGTGAATAATACAATATTAAAACCGAAAATCGATTTTTATTAGCTTCGAAAACCTAGGGAATTCAAGATTTTTTTTCCAAAACACTACAAAGAAAATGGCCTTTTCTATACTCTTTAAAATAAATATTAATTAGTTATTAAGGTTCTGAACAAAGATCCTGAAATGGAAATAGCAAAGTAAATCTGCGAACTTTAAACCCCGAGCCGCAACAAATCGAAAAACTCGCTTATTAGAGAGAGAGAGAGAGAGAGAGAGAGAGAGAAATTTGTTTTGAAAATTAGTTTACTTTTATAAAACACAACATAGTATAGTACAAACAAGGTAGAAGATACATTAAAATACTAATTATAAAATTTCCATAATTAAAAAAAAATATAATGTTTATATATCAATTAGCGCAACTGTCCACTTACTAGTGCAAATAAACGATTTTTTAATTAATCTAGAAGAGGGAATTGGAACTTGAATAATATAATTAAGACGAGTGTTATATTATAAGGAGAATCTGTCCAAATATTCCGTTTATGTTTTTAAAAAATTAAGCACCTCAATTCAACGATATACATGCAATTAAGTGTCAAGATACAATGTTTATGGAACAGAGGCCTGCATGGTGTACCAAACTTGACCTTGCCTAAATATCTGAGCGCTCTCTTTTGTAGCATAAAATTTCTACTGAAATGATGAAGAGACCAGCTACCCCAAAAGGCAATACCGTATCTCTTATTTACCCGATATCTTTTTGCTTAAACATACAGTATGTTGCTCAAATTTAAGTTTATTATCAATACAAAGACCTAAAAATTTGTTTACAGTGTCAGAGCAAATGCCTTCATTGCCCAGAGTATTGTTGTTTAGATCATTCTTAAAAGAAATTATTTTGTTTTTAAAAAATTAAATATCAAATGATTAGCTTTGCACCACTCTAAGATTTTTAGCATATCACTACTAATAATCTTGTTCAGTACCTTAGAGTGCTTGTTTTGCCATAAAATTGTGGTGGCATCTGCAAATATAGTAAACAGGCCATTAATGTCGAAGTTAGTTAGGTCGATAAAAAATATCAAGAAAAAGATAGGACCCAAGACAGGGCCTTGAGGTACTCCACAATTAATAAAGATATTACTAGAGTAGCGCTGATTGATTGATACAAACTGGCATCTGTCTTCCAAGTATGAACTGAACCACTTTAGAGCATTGCCTCTAAAATCATATCTTTCCAGTTTATTAAGAAGTATTTGGTGATTGACAGAGTGTCGTGTAAACGAACAAACGAGGGATGGAAGATCATAATCCTTTAGTTCTTTACTCCATAGTGATATTGGGGGCTATTATGTATCGTTAGGTAAATAATTTAATAAATAAGTCATAAAACGCATATTTAAATGTACAGAGTGATTCACGCAAGCCTAGCATAGTCCGTAAGCTTTATTTTTAATAGAACACCCTGTATATTTTGATATTTTTAAAAGCTGCTAACAAACTGATCTCAACTAACTTAATATTGTAGGATCTATAAACTCGGTTCGCTATTCCCAGTCCGAACTGTCTAGTGCATTTAGTAATTATTTTTTTGCGAAGTTAGTTACTTTTTGACAGACTAAAAGTGGCTGGAAATTACTATACAACCAAGCACACGTACTCACAGCCAATATTAATAGTAAACAAACTAAATAGTAAATAAAATAGAACTTTGCACTATATAATAAATGGTTATGTTAAATTATAACGACTAAAATATATTTTTTAAATATATACTACCCAAAATTTGATGAGTTTAGTATACACTTCCACTATTTAGAATAATTCTTCTTTTTCAAAGAAAGAAGTCTGCAATAGTAGGATACTTGAGCTATTAATACTGAAAAGTAGGAATTGTTGTGTTGTAGGTTTCCGACAATGAATCTGTCAAAATATGCCCGAGCTAAGCGAATGGAGTTTACAAATAATACTGGATGAAACTTTGTAATTAGGGGAACACGGGACGCAATGGCACGTCTTATTTTGATGCTTTGGCTAGTCAACAAGTTTTTGTTAACACCAAAAAGAAACAATTTACCAACAAAAATAATAATATATAATACAATAAAATAATACAATAAAACTTTAGAAAAAATCAAGATAGTTGACAATTTTACTTTATACGCAAAGTAGTTCACTTTTCCCATTCCACTCCATGTACGGAGGAGAACTGGATTTAATTTTTTAATAGCTTTTAATGTATACAGTCATAAGAAAAGCATGTGTGTTTTATGTCACGGAAAAAAAAATAATTTTTTTATGGCAGCCATCAGTAAAATCCGATGTCTCATATGGGCGGCATTGGGTCTTAAGATAATCAAAAATTCTCAAAAGCAATTTGTGTTTTATGAGAAACATGACCATGATTTTTTATAAATACATGGGAAATAAATACACAACATTAGCCATACCATTTACTAAGCAATAAAAAATGTAAAAAAATAATGGGTAGATAATGTACTGGTGTCAGTTTATTCACAACGTTGACGCTGTTTCAGTTTTCTTGTAGGCAGAGGAACACCTGACATTAGAAAATCTGATTCTACATGGTACAGTTTGAAGCAGTTTCTTTTTTCTTAGAGGCAGAGGAACACCTGGCATGTAAAGCACATGATTCTAGCTGAGTTATCTGCATATCCTGGCGTTCGGCATCTATTCTGTTTGACTGGTGTTGGGATTTCTGGAAAATGTAAAGTATGTTTTTTTACGGAGCAGGTCTGGAGGATGGGATACGTTGCGTTTCTTTCGAGGAGGGGGCACGTAACCGTGTTGGCATTGTAGACCTACAAGAGGCCTGTTGACTACAAAGAATCTCTCTTGTATTTTGCACTATCTTGCACACTTATCGACAGGTTTTGAGCCCTCTCAGTTTGACATTAAAACAAAGGTATTGTTATCAAAGCATTTTACAACAGACACTTGCCCATCTGATCTCATACTATTATTAATTACCCCCCTAGCTTGTTTTTTCAAATCAGTATCACTTCTTAGCTTGGAGTGTTTGCGTATTCTTACTTGTTTCCAAGTGCTAGTACCTGTAGCTTCTCTTTAGGAATATATTAAATCTAAAATATGTTCAGAATTAAAATATCTATCCATATAAACTGAAACCCAGGAGGAAACCTACTCAGAAGCTTCAATACAGCCTCACTACCAACATCTAGAAGTTTGAAACGTTTATCATCAACTATAGGCTCATATTTTCCCTGGTAAAGAAATACTTCAGTGGCAGTCCATCTGGTATAGCTACGACAAAATTTTTCAACCCACATGTATTGGGCTTTGTTTTAATTACTTATTTGACTGGGCAATGCCCCAAGAAAGAAATCGTTTGTGCGTCTATAGTCCCTACTTGAGGTTTTGGATTCAACAAACCACCTTTTTCAACTGACCTGATCAGTGGTTCTACTTTCCAAAAACTTGTTGTTGATCTTTTCTTAATCCGTTACGTCACCATCATACACAACCTTCAGATATTCAAAAATATTTATCCCTTGGTATGAGGTTACTTACACATTCTACTTTGATTTTGCGGCGCCAATACATCCTAATCCGAGAATATCCCATAAAAAACATCATCAAACTTGCTGAATAAATTTTTTTACATCTTCCACACCATTCAAACGAACTTTTCCAGTTTTTTCCAAATACGTTCTGTTTGACTGATCTATAATAACTCTTACAAATATACTTGCTAACATATGCATGAGATAGAAGATTTACATAATTTATTTCTAAAGAAGTATTATCTGGTGTTAGAAATCATGGTTTAAAATCTGAGTTCTTTCCAGAAGTATCTTTCACTGCTACTCACGGCTTGTACAAATTTAGCCGGAAGGAACGGTTGCCATTTTTTCTTCTCCTTCATTGCCGTCTGTTGCGGATGAATGAACTAAAACACACTCCAGCAAGTACTGCTACCTCTGCTTTTCCAATGAACTGCTTTTCAGGGCTGCCAACCTAGACTGACATTCCACCAAAAATTCCCAAACGAGGTATGTTTTATGTCGCCTATAGACGACGCTGGGACTAAGGAGATTAAAAATATAATTAGTGATAAATAACTTATTACTATTACCCCTAACATAATTTTTAATTGACACATGATTCACAAATGAAAACTGATTTATCATCCTTGTTATCTACGTCTGCACAAGAATTATGTGTCAAGTATATCACAATGAGCATGCTACCCATCCTTTATGGAAGTTGAATAAAAGTTGGGGTAGTATAAATACTGAGCATTATTTTCAGTGTCACGGGAATCGGAGTTCCTTTCTTTGCCTCTTCTTTCTAATCAGCTTCTCTTTATAAATTTTTTGTCGCTTTTAAATTATTAGCCATACTGGGTTTCAAATTATCATCTATTTAAACATCTATTAATGCAGATAAAAGAAATCTTCTCCTGAAGCTTCCCGTTGCTGTTTTAATTATAGTTAAATTAATAAATGCAAAAACGGTGCAATCTGAAATAAAGTTACTACTTTTCCAAAATTTGATCTTAACCATTATCGCACTCTTCATAATAAACACTAATAGGCTTCATCAGTAAAACGTCTAAAGGCTAAAGACGATACGAATACCTTTAGATGAAATGGATAGAAAATGCAACAAAACCATTGAAATTCACAAGTACGTTATAAATACCACCTTCGCTTCGCAGTGAACAATGTTACCAGTTAAAGAACTACCCATCGGAGCGTAGCTTACTACCAAACAGCGTAGATGGCAACATAACATACCCCTGAAAAAATACAAATCTCATTCTGCCTCGCCGGTTCATTCCGCCCTGTGTTCCTCTGTAAAGTGTGAAAACCAAAATTCAGCTTGTTCGTATGATTTTAAGAGGTCAAATCCCTGACGACTGGACCAAGGCTATATTTTTCTCCTCACAATGCATCGATGGCGGACACCAGTCACTTCGTCTGTAAGGGAACTAGAGTGTATACAAAACAGGTACAGTCTGTTTCGGACGTCATACAGATAGCAAAAAGTTTCCCATAGAACGTAGAATTAGACAGGTTAATACTATCTCTCAGAAATTGTTTACAGCTATGCTCCAATATACATAATATGTTCAAGCGAAAAGAAAGAGCGGATAGGAATTAATATAAACAGAGAGAATGCCTAGGATTCGCCGAGGACATCGTGTGGATATATCATAACGTTGATAAAGGTTAAAAAACAGTAAATACACACTAGGAAGCGTCAAAAACAAGTGGTATTAAAATTAATAACTCAAAGAACAAAATTTGTAATAAGCGAAAAAATTAAAATTGAAGGTCATAGATCATAGCGTCAACTAAGTAAACGTGAATCCACATATGCTCCGAATACCGTCTCAAACTCCGTCGCGTTCTTAATTGTGGACGGAGTCATGCACCGCGACGTGTACACCGTACCTCGACGCGTCAACGACGTACATCGAAGAGTTCCACTGGCTGGCTGTCGGTAAAATGCCTTCGCATCAAAAGAAACGTGAGCGCGACTATGTACACCGTAAATTCATGTCTGGACTCGCTTGCTAATCTTCTACCGAATTTCCAGTCATTTCAGTCTATTATTTTGAAGGTGTTTCAAAATTAAGTGTATCAAAATGGAATGGACGGAAGAGAATAGTTTACTGTTAATAGAAAATTATCGGGAAAAAGAGATATTATGGGATACAAATAATCCCAGATATTATAACAAAATAAAAAAAACGAGGCGCGGGAAGAGATTGCTGCTAAAATGGAAATAACAGCGGATGAGTGTAGACAAAAATGACAAATCTTCTATCTGGTTTACGGAGAGAAAAAGGAAAAATCAAAAAAGTAAAGGCACAGGAACAGGTGAGTGGTTCATTAATTTTCAAAGATGTAATTTTTTTGGTTAGAATTGATTTAATATGTAAAGCTATAATGGTATTACAAAATGGGGTAGTGTCGTTAAAAATCAAATTTAGTTCTCTATATACTAACAAAAGACATGGTAAAGATAAGAGGAAACATGTACATAAACTACTATAGATTCTTACTTTTTTCAGTAACTAAAGTTTCAAATTCAAATTGAATCTTCAGTAGGTACCTATTAAATAACATTCACTTTATCTTTTTTTTATTTTACAGGTCGATCAAAACTGTACGAGAGTAGCTGGTTTGCTTACAAGAGCATGATTTTTCTTTTGGATAGGGATAAAGTTAGAAATACTCAGAATACTGTAAGTATTCTTTATGTTTCTTGTTTTTATAAAGTCATTAAAATAGTTCACGCGTATTTGTCTTGCCATGAAATTCTACCTTCTTTCTGGAAGAAATTTGCTAATTCATCTCGAATCACTTTAGCATCGGTAGGGGATTTCCTTGGTATGTTTCTCAAAGGTAGAAGGGACGACACAGGATCATTAGTTACCATTCTATATGCTCCTTCCACAACGTTTCCATCTTTTTCGGTATCAAATGTTCCTTTCGGGGTATACAACGGGCAGAAGGTTGAGCTTTTACGTAGAAAATTATGTAAATGAGCTATTGTCATTACTATGAGCGCAGCTTTTTCGGGACTTAATGACATAGGCTTTCGAAGTATTCTGAATATTGCTGAAGCAATACCAAATACATTCTTCACTCGCGATAACCTATAATTAAAGATTCTCTGAACCGACCCTTTATTATGAATGTCAGAAAATGATTTCATTAGCCTTTCGCTTAAAGCAAATGCCTCATCAGCAACGACAAAATACGTAATTTCGCGTTGTCTTTCAGTCAAGGGTTCTGCTTCAGGCAAACTCAAAAAATTATTTTGCAAGTTATTGTACAAAGAACAATTCTTGAATATTCCACCATCAGAAATTCGTCCTTGACCACCAGAGTCAACATAGAGAAAATTATAATTAGCATCAACCAATGCAAGCAAGACTATACTGAATGTTGATTTCTAATTAAAGTATTCGCTGCCCGTATTCATTGGTCATTGTAATATCACATGTTTACCATCCAGGGCCCCTAGGCAATGAGGAAAATTCCAAGTATCATTATACAGTTTAGCCACGTTTAACCATTTTTCGGATGTTATCGGTATCTGCAAAAGATAATTCGTGGAAGCAACTTATACAATTTTTTTTAGATAGAGACAATAGGTGAAGTAAATGAGAATTTGGGAGAAGATAATCTTGATATTCCTAAAGATATAATAGAAGCAAAAGAGACTCAGGACACTTTAGAAAGTCAACAGACTGTGACAGCTCAGGAAACTGTTCAAAGAAGACCAGATAAATTCGCTACTCTAGCCCATATATAGATTGTAGTAAATATGCAATTTTTGGGAAGCTAGTGGCGTCCAAACTAAAAAAGTATTCCAATGCTACAGCGTCAATTGTCCAAGAAAAATAATGGCTGTTTTATTTCAAGCAGACAGAGGAACCTTTGAACAACAAATACAAAGCCCTACTCCCTCAGTACATTCTAACAATTCTTCTATATCTATATATACCAATCCAATACCTCAGTCATCTGAATCCCAATTTTCACCGCAATCTTTCCAAACGACCCCATATTCCACTTCAACATATATAGAGTCCCAAGCCAATGGTTCCAATACAATTTCCCCAACTATATTCTCTATAGGTATGCCCAGTTTGGACTTGAAATAAATTAGTACTAAACATAATTAGAAATAAAATTCAAATAACAAGTGAGACGTATAATTACCTGAATGTTTTTTTTTTCAACCCTTCGACTATAGCTCCACATACTTCCGGAATTATTACACTTATAGATTGTTTCGAGATCTTAAAAAGTGTAGTAAACTAGTGAAAGAATCTCCAGTCGCCAAAAAACGGATCGTGACAGCTAACGGTCCTTGAACAGAGATAGATTTTCTCCATTTTGTGTCTTTTTGACCTATTTGTGGACCTACTAATGTGATCAAAAATTCAACGTCGGAAGGATGTCCTTGTGAAATTTTTATATAATCCACTGATCGACTGAAATTTCAAATCCAAAAGTAAGTGATTGCCAACATATTTCTCCATACTTTTATAAATTTGTGTTTGCCATCACCTTCTTTCACGAGTATTTTTTGTTTTATTAACTGAATAATGCATAAGAATGTAGGTGCTGCAGAAACCTCCATCTTGCAGATGCGGATTCAACTCAATTACTGATGGAACGCCAAAATGTTTGGTACGGAGTACGGAACGGTGTTCGATTCGTTAACTTATTTCAATGACGTCGCGAACTTCTGTTGATCGCGTCGCTGTACGCGACGGGGTTCGAGACGATATTCGGAGCATATATGGACCCACCTTAACAGCTTAAAAATTTCTAGGGCATAAGATTTGCTTACGACGAAACAATCAGACAACTGAAATACGAAGAAGCATTTAAGTCTTACATAGGCTGGCAAATTGAACATGTTCTAAGTCCAATATTTCAGTATGTTTAAAACGAAAGGTGTTTAACCAATGCGTTCTACTATTTTTCACATATGGTCCATAAGCACTAACTCTGACGAAAAAAGCAATAAATAAAATATAAGTTACACAACACGCGATGAAGAATAATTACTATTTAAATGGGAATAAGCCACAATTAAAGGTTAAAATACGTTTATTGACGTTTCAATTTCCACTTCGGAAATCGTTCTCAAAATACAAACATTAGTATTATAAATAAGACAGAGAAATGTTTACCACCATAAACGCTAATCTCAATAATAATGTTTGTATTTTGAGAACGATTTCCGAAGTGGAAATATTTTAACCTTTAATTGTGGCTTATTCCCATTTAAATAGTAATTAATTTAAAATGCCACAAGAAAATAGCTTCAGAACAATATTAAGAAACGCGATGAAGAGATCAATATTTGGCATTAGAGATAAAGTACCAATCCTGGTTTTAAGAAGAGGAGTTATGGATGGAGTTGAAAAATAGCCACGACAAAATAGAGTTGGGCCAGATGTGTTGCCAGATTGATGGTCGACAGATGGATTAAAAGATTCTGGAATAACGACTAAGACAACAGCATCACAAGACAAGATGGAAATAAGTGGAAAAGTTTATCGCAAACCTACATTCAGCAGTGGACAACTATAGGCTGAGTTATGATGATAATGAAAACTATTAAAATTAAGTTGGAAAAATTAAATGTAAGGAAAATCGCTACGAAAACAAACTTAATACATTTATTAACCGTAATTTAAAAAATTAAAGAGAGAGTAATGGAATATACAGAAAAGAATATTTACTCAGAAGCATATAATGGTTAAAAAACGTAGAAATATCATCAAACTAACGTTTCTCAGGTGCTTGAATAAGAAGTAAAAGATTATTAGGTGAAAAAAACAATTAAGTTAATTAACGTAATTTTTTTAGGTTCAAAACCAAGTTGACATCACAAAAACAATAACATTTTTAATTAATTGGTTTTAAATCGGCAACTTCCACTTCGTAAATATAAAAGTCTCCACCTCTTAACGTCAAAGTTAGTACATGAAGTAATCTGTTGAGGGTTGTCATTCTTAGAATATACGCAACTCCAGTTCCTTGCAGAAACATCGGACTGCCTCGACAACTCGAATCAAACATGAAGTATTCCGATTCTCTTAGTTTGCCAAAAGCTACTTGTCTTTTACTTTGTTGTCTTGTCACAAATATTATGCCGCAACGGTTGCTAAAATTATTGAAGAAGTACCTGAAAAGTAATAAACATTTTTTTAGTTTCAAATGTTTGGCTGTTTTAGAGTAAATTTTACATTTATGTCCCGGTCAAATGTCATTCGGTATTCTGTCCTCTCCTGGTAATTTTCTTTTTTTTTAATTTCCTTACAGATTCCTTTACTTAAATAAAGAAATTCTAAATAGACTAACTATAAGAAAACTATATAGAACAATTAAAATAAGAAAAACCAGTAATTTGGGACATTTGCTACACAACTAAAGTTATATTGTTATATATATATATATATATATATATATATATATATATATATATATATATACTACACTCCTTAATTGATTATTAAGGGTAAAATAGAAAGGTATTGAAAAAAAAATTGTCCTGACTGCGCCATATTTGAAAACTGGACGGGACTAGACTTTAGAATAGACTAGAATTTATGCACACAACTGAAGACAGAGAAATGTTTGCCACCATAAACGCTAATCTCAAATGATAGAGACGGCACGTGGAGAAGAAGAATGAAAACGCCCTCTAAGAAATGTAGAGCTATAAAAACAAAGGTTGCTAGCCTCTCTGGAGAACGTGGTGTAACAGTAAGAACCTCAACTTACTGAGCTTCAAGAATATCAGTAGTCGTCACTTTAAATCCTGATTTAATGAAAATTTTTATTTAAAAAAGTCTCTCCTATATCAGATTTGTACTCTTTCGAGGTGTCGAAGTTATTCGGATATAATAAGCGATTTTTGTAAATATAATTTAGCCGACTGCTCGTAACAAGGCAATTACTCAACATACATACAACAAGATACACAATGTTCAATAAATCAGTTGCCTGTAGTGCGACTAAGTACCTCATTTGACTATGTATATGTTTGAGTTTCAGCGTATGGTACCAGATATGGTATGTTTTCCAGAGAAACTCGTGGATATCGGGTAAGTTTTATATATCATTTGTAATAGGAGAAGATTAAGACCTTACTTTATTTTAAGTAAGGAAAGGAAGGGTAATATTGCGCTGTGGGTAATTAAACGCAGGCTAAAAATATGTACAATGGATCGCACAAATGTAAATCCAATGTAATGAAATGTAATCAAATGTACGGTGTTAGGGAAAGCTGGCAACTATTTAGAAATAATCGGCTGTCTGCTCAATAGACATAGTTGCACGTGGTAGATAAAAGTTGAAGTTCAAAGTTTTTCCTATAATTTTGTGCTCTTCTAAAATAAAAAAGGTACTTAAGTAATAATTTTAAAACAAAGTAAGATACGTAAGTACAGATAATTTTGCCCATGCTTGTATGAAATTTGTCCATATTAGGTTTAAATTTGATTTTTCATTATTGAAGGAATGGTTAGAAAACAAAATCAAGGTCGATGGGTAGCAAGATAGAGCAAAGATGAACGATATTGTCGCTCATTTGTTTTAATGATAACTTTTTTGTAAACTTTTTCCTGGGTTTTGGTAAAGAAAATAAACGTTGGATGGTATTGATAACTACAGATGATTACCGTTTAACTATTTTTGTTTTATTTTTACCAAATATTAGGCAAAAACATTTAAAAAAAAAAGTGAACATATTCACATTTATTGATAATGTTTCCTTTTTATTTCAGATGGTAAGAAACTACAGACGAAAGACCCAACGACAATTCGGGTCAATTGAGCAGCTTAATAACGCTATAGCTGCAATTAATACTTGTGCCAAAATACGTATAGCCGCTAGAAATTTTAATATTTCGGAGTCAATAATACGTGATCATTCAAGGGCAAGAGATTTTGAAAATCGAGCTTCGGCTATAGCTGACTGCATGGAAAGATAGAAAGAGTTAGCAGATCACATAATAAAATTGGAAAATTTTTTTTATGGAGTTACGCCTTGGGAGTTGAGATGAATAGCTTCTGATTTCGCAGAAGCTAATCATTTAAAACACAGATTCTAAGGCTAAGACAACTTTTAAAACGGGATCCTCTATTAAGTCTTTGTCAGCCATAAGGCACTAGCGTAAACCTTATATCTTCATTAAATGCTAAAGCTGTTAGAATTTTTTTAAGATTATGCCAAAAGATGACAAAAACGAGTGGGTGTTGGTACTTTAACCGTACGTGAACGGACAATTACCATAATATATGCTGCTAGTGCTTCTGCCCCTTTAAAGTGGATCCATATTCCATCTAAGTGGATATTAGTGCCCCATTAAAAGGGATCAGATGTGGAATGCAATGGCAGAACTTTCAATTCCAAAAAAACTTATCCAGCTTGTTCAGTTATGTGCGAATAGCTGTAGATCCAGAGTACGGATAGGTAAGAAACTCTCAGAATCTCAGAATAGGGCAAAATGTGACAATAGACCATATAACAATCACTGCAGATAACGATATCGCGGAAGAGATTAAAGGAAGAATTCAGGCAGCAAACAGATGTATGTATAGCCTCCACAATACTATTAAATCTAAAAGCCTAACACGAACATCAAAGATTAGAATATATAAAACGGTGATTAGACCCGTGCTCATATATAGGTGTGAGACGTGGATCCTGACCAAAGAAACTGAAAGAAAACTTAGATGTTTTGAGAGGAAAATCCTCAGAAGAATCTTTGGGCCTTATCACGACATTAATAGCAACCAATACCGAATGAGAACAAATGCTGAGGTCAAGCAGATATATAGAGCGAGCGATATAGTCCAAAAGATTAAATCCCAACGTCTTAGATGGGCTGGCCATGTCCATAGACTCCCTGATAACCACCTTGCCAAATTAATATAGGAGGAAGCCCCCACAGGAAGAAGACCCTTAGGACGTCCACGAATGCGATGGAGAGACAATATATGGTCAGATCTAAGAACAATGGGGCTGCCCACTGACCCAACTATTATGGACGACCGTTCAAGATGGAAGCAAGTTGTGCAGTCAGCCAAAACCCACCCCAGGTTGTAGTGCTACGAGAAGAAGAAGAAGAAGTGCTTCTGTGTCCTACGTCCCCCAATGAGCATTTATCCTACGAAACGGTTATTTCTACATTTAGAGAGAGATGGTCCAATAGAATGTGCATCTTTAGACAAGGGATGGTCAAACGATTTGTTGTTCTTGAAATGACTTAAGCATTTCCAAAACTATTTGGGAACTATATAAAATCAACTGATGCCGATTCAATTTTTACTGGTATTAGACAAACGTTCGAAAAATGGATTTGTCGAACAGTATCACAATCCCTCTGTAGCAAGTTAAGTAAACATCGTATGCGATGAATTTGGGACAAACAAGGAACTTTGGTATCGCTGCATTGGGTGTGGAGTATGGGCATATGCAGCTTATGGTGGTTGGAAGTCAGCTGAAAGTTTTCAATGCGATGGGTGCAAAGAAAGTATTAAGAAAGCAGAAGTATTAAAACGACGTTTATTGTAATACAATTTTTTAAAAACTTTTTTAATATGTTGATAATGTGTTATAATGTGTAAATTAAAAATTTCTTTAACTATTTTCATTTTTTGTTACTTTTCCAGCTTAAATAACATACAGGATATTGCTCGCGATATTACCCCACCGGTTGGGGCAATATCGTGAAAAGCACGTGTTACGTATGTGTACAATATTTTAGTAATATATATTTAGTTACATTTAATTCTTATACCATCTTAAAGCAAAAATTTGTGCAGAGTTTACCAATTTGTCAAATGTTTATTGTGTAAAATGTACATTTCTTTAATATTTCTGCTTAGCTGCGCGATATAACCCCTCCTACCCCTAATAGATACACATTTAAATATTTTAATTGGCGTTAGCTATTTTACTTACCAAAGTGCTTTATAAAGATTATACTGCGTGGGTCTAACTAAAAACATTGTACCCTCCACAATTGGATTGAAGGTAACTCTAAATGAGAAAGGAAAGATGGAACACTCTGCATTTAAATCATCTATCGTCAACTCGTAATCTTCTTCAGATATGTTTTCCATACATTCACGGAAATAGTTGTCGCCATTGACCAACACTGAATCTACCACAGCAGAATTCCATTCCTCTAATTCGTAGATCTTGGTCATACCGATGGCTGTCACTAAATTGGCTAAAGTTTGCTTTGCTCGGGATTTCGACGAAAATCTAAACAATAAATATGATTTGAAGAATGAAGAGACATAGAGATATAATTGATAATCATTAACACATTACATCCGAAAATGACATTTTTCAAGAAAATGATTTCCGTATACAACGGGTTTATTAAGCACTAAAAAATGTTAATGAAACGTATTTATTAATATTATTTTTTTAAATACTGGGTGCACTATAAATAGAGTGCTGTATTTATAGATATCACTTATAATAAGATAATTCTGATATGACACAAGAAGACAGAAAAAATTAATATCATTCATACAACAGCAAATATTTAGTTTTATGCAAACTGCATTTACTACAAGAAGAAAATGTAAGAGATCTTCTGAAACAACAACTTACAAAACCATATTTAAATGATGAATGGAAGAATTTGAGAACATGTATTGAAAAAGCAGCTTCTGAGGTGTCTAGGAGGAACTTATTTTGCTGTAAGGAAAACTTATGCAGCTACAAATTGATCTGAGGAGTACATTTTCTTTGTGTACTTTTGGGACTTTGTGTAGGTGTGGTATACTGTTGTAATGGGGAGTTAGTTTTCTTACCAAAGGGAAATAGTTTCTGAACCTTTTTAATAATATACCTTGTATTAGCTACCAAGGCGCACTTGGCATTCTACGCAGCACGTCAGCGCCATGAGAAAGACGGAGATAGGTTTATAGTACCTCACCATCTGTAATGCAATTTCCAATTTGCAGCATTGTATTCACAATCAGCAGTAGTAAGTCGATCGGCGACGATCGAAGAGTGCTGATATACTAACGCGTGCTTGGTGGAGTCGAGCTACAAGGCTTAGTAGTCCTTAATAGGGCTAAGGGGCGGAGACGCGGCGGCAGCCTTGTAAGTATCTTGGCAATATCAAAGGAAAAAGCGGATGCGAAGTTGGTTTTAATTAAACTGTCGAGAAGCTGTCTTTATAGGCTTCTCGCAGAGGTTATTTTCAATTAGCATATGTGCAGAATCGGGTCTATCGCATGGTGTCGTCATGGATAACACTGTAAATTTTTGACATTTGACAAAAACGGACAGAAACAGCCCCTGCGCCTGCAATAACAGAAAAGCAAGTGGAACCCTTCCTGAGAAATCAGGGAGTTATCTTTCGCGAAGGTAGCTGGGACGATACCCAGAGAAACCGCCTGGCAGCGGTCAGGCGGAAAGACAAAAACAGTATGTTGAAAGACTTTGATACGAGGATGAGATTCCAAGCCACTTTAAAGGAGCAAAAGACTGCAATTAGAGAAGATTCGAACGAAGAACAAACGATCAAACATATTACAGAAATGGTGCAAAATGTAAAGGATAAGCACTTAAAGGCAGATAGATTAATGAAAAAAATCATGGATGACATATGAGATCCCGAAACTAATGGTCAAGAAAAAGAAGCCAAAAATGGCCCAGACAAATATAAAACCATAAATATATTAATAGGAATGAATATCAGAGAAGCGAAAGAAAAAGAAGCAAGGGAAATATGCGAAGAAATTGAGATTCTGCAGTCAAAGTACGATAGTCACAATGTACATAAGAAAGTTAAAGAACTCACAGAGGGACTGGCGGAAAGGAACAAGGCAGTAAGGAAATATAACTGATTCTGACGGAAACACCATCTTGGACAAACAGAGTAAAATAAGAAAAAAAGAATATCTAGAAAAATTATTTGAAGATCAAAGAGATAACACCTTTAAGCTAGAAGAAGAGTTATATAATGGACCAAGAATATTACAGCAGGAAGTTTATTCCGCAATAACACAGTTAAAGGATTTCAAAGCGGCAGGCCCTGATAATATACAAACAGAACTACTCAAACTAATGGACAACGAATCAATAGCAATAATCGCAAAGATATTCAACAACATATACAACTCTGTAGAAATACCAACAGAATGGCTGTAATCTAAGTTTATTGCACTTTCAAAAAAAACCAGGAGCCAAAAGATGTGAAAATTACCGACTATAAGCCTCATGATTCATCTCCTAAAAATGTTCATAAAGATAATTCATCTACGAGAGAATCTACAAGCTGTGTCAAAGTCAAATTTCTCCCAACCAGTTCGGGTTCACAAATGCTGTTGGTACTAGAGAGGCTTTGTTCTCAGTACAAGTCTTATTCCAGAGATGCAGAGACGTCAACTGCGACGTATACGCATGACTGGTTGATTACGAGAAAGCGTTTGATCGAGTGCAGCATGCCAAGATGATGCAAATACTAAAAGAAGCAGGAATTAACAACCAAGATCTAAAAATAATTAGAAATCTTTACTGGAATCAGACAGCAAATACCAGGGTTGAAGGTGAACACACTGAATATGTGAAAATCATGCATGGAGTGAGGAAAGGCTGTATTTTGTCTTCTCTAATCTTAAATCTGTACTCTGAAAGAATATTTATCGAAGCTTTGCACGAAACTAAAAAAGGTATTCTACTGAATGGTTACCGACTACACAACATCAGATATGCAGATGACACCATAGTATTTGTGGACAACTTAGAAGACCTACAAATTCTTATAAACAAAATCACGTATTACAGTCAACAATATGTACTCAATATAAACGTTAAAAAGACAAAGCTTATGATAATTAGAAAGAAAAGGATAACAGAAGGTCAACTCTACGTCAACCAATCCCCTGTAGAAAGAGTGACGCACTACAACTACCTTGGCACCATAATAAATAAAGAATCAACCAACAACCAGGAGAATAGAGCACGCATAGAAAAAGCTAGATCCACCTTCAATCGTATGGGGTCCTTCCTCAAGAGTCACAACCTCTCATTTGATACAAAAGTAAGAATGCTGCGATGTTACGTCTTCTCTGTCCTTTTTTATGGTGTTAAATCGTGGACCTTGAACGAAGATATGTGCAGAAAACTGGAAGCATTTGAGATGTAACTATATCCGAGAATACTTAAGATCCCGTGGACTGACCAAGTCACAAATGAGGAGGTCCGCAAAAGAATGAATAAGAACCGAGAGGTACGGACCACCATTAAATCTCGAAAGTTAAAATTCTTCGGACATAATAAGCTAAATAAATCCAGATATGCTCTCTTTCAAGCCATCCTGCAAGGAAAAATATTTGGAAAACGAGGTCCAGGGAAAAGAAGAACATTTTGGTTAAAGCACCTCAGAATCTGGTTCAATACAACATCTGTGCATCTTTTTTGCGCTGCTGCAGATAAGATAAAGATTGTCATGATGAACGCCAACATTTGTAACGGATAGGCACATCGAGAAGAAGAATACCCTTAAGGTTGATTTCTTGCTTATCCAATAGACAACAATAAACTCAAAAGAGTAATTATTAAGGGACTCTCTGCGACAACCAGCACTGATAGAATTCTTAATGAATTGGTTAACAAAGGAATAAATGCCACTAGAGTGATCAATATGATCTCGAAAAAGCCGGACAAGAAAATACTCCCGCACTTCATCGTAACCTTAAAAGAGGAAGACGATGCCAAAATAGAAGCTATAACAGACTTATGTTACATGAGAATCTACATTGGAGACGAGTTCAAACTACAAAAGACACCTTGCAGTGCTACAACTGCCAAGGTTACTATCATAGCTCGAGGGCCTGCCATTGCTGCTCCAGATGTATTAAATGCGGCGAAAAAAAGTCAGTAACGATTGCGAAAAAAGCAAGAAGACATTGTTGTGAAGACAAGTTACACAATCACTATGACATTGCTAATTGAATTTTTTTAATGCTTTTAAAATAAACTAATAATACCTTGTCGAATATTCATTAACATTTCCCATTAAAGAATATAGATCCTTTGGATATTCTTCATCCCAATTATGCCAAAGGTTCTCAGGAGTTCCTCTGATTTTACCATTAGGAGCTTTAACGTTCTTTCTGGACCACGCAATGGGATCCACTTTTAACCATTCTACATCCTCATAAAATGGTATATTTTGCTTTTCTTTTCTTTCTGCTGTTATCATATCGTACGTTTGTAGTTCGTGACTTATTACCAAGTCTTTGGGAGCTTTGGTGATCGATGTGACTTCAAATGTGTAAAAGTTGTATGATTTTGCATCTAAACAGATATAAAATGTACATATTTATAATTAGAAAATAAACGTAAAAATTTTTAAAACTAATCTATGATATCACTTGTTAACTATACTCAATGATATTCAAAAATCTGTGTACACATCGGTGGGATGGTTGCCAAAACGTGAAATTGTGAATTTATTTAGGGGTTAAAATGTCGCAGTTTCGTTTAACCATAGCTGATTGCGAATTTAGTTTATATACCATGTGTAAATCTTCCTAAAGCATTGAGTAATTCTCAATCAAATAGGTTGATGCCGTTCGCAAGCGGCGCATTCCTGTTAATTACTAGTTTGTCACAGAAAAAGGAAATGGTGCAAAATGGTATCCAGTGTGTGTCACTTTATAAACACATATTTGACGCCTAATAACACCCTAAACAATTTAGAGTTTATAAATTAAAAACAGATACGTTGATTAACGAAAACTACTTTTTGAAACACTTAGAGATAAACGAAAAAGTGAAAAATAAAAAAAGCAAAATCAAAATATAACCTAAAATTCATTTCATCCATTGTAATTTGTATATTAACGATACAGATAATTTAATTAATATCGAGAGTTGCCTACTTTACTTTATTACTATTACATATATTTTTTTTTATCAAATAAAAGGCAGATATCGAGCACAGTTTATTAATTAAATCTTGTCCAAGTACTTTCGCTTCCTAGAGCATCTTCAGGGGCATTTCGTCAATTTTGGCCTATCCAACAATCACAGAATGTCATACACATAAAATTGTACATTAAACTACACTACACAAGGACAGTTTAAAAATTTAAAAAAATAGGCGAAGCTACATTATGGTTGGCATCAGGAGAGAGATCCTGAATTGCGAAGTGTGTGAAAAAGATAAGAATTATGTAAGATACTAATAATACTGTCTGACATTGAAAATGCAATACCTAGTAAATGTGAATAAACCTTAATAGTTTTTTGATAATGAACTGAGTGATTATAGTTTATTAAATGATAAAGTTTTGAAACAATCTAAAAAGAAATCTAATATCTAATGCTTGTTATTAAAAAAAAACATCACTGTTTATTACTACTATTGTTTAAAAGTTTGACGTTTAGTGTAAGTTTTATTTCTAATGGTGTCTTTAAAACAATATTTTGAAATGCCTTGTGTACGCCCACGCAATAATTTTCACCAATTAAGTGATTTTAAAAGGGAACGAATAATTGGAATGCAAAGGACTGGAATGGCTCTTCGGAACACGACTAATAGGGTTAGTAAGAAAGCGTATCCTGTAATGTGATGTTGGAATATAGAAGAATACAGGTACCAAAATAATTCAGAATCGTGGAAATACCGGAGCCATTCCCAGAACTTATGAAGGTGAAGAAACGCGACTGAGAGAAAATTATTTTAGGAACCGCTTCAGCACCACTAGATCAATTGCTACAGGACTATCATTCCATGGTCCTATGTGGCAAAGATTTAACATTAACTCTTAAAGTACGCCTAACAAAATGTTACGTATACAGTGTACTATACTATGGAATTGAATCATGGACGTTAAATTTAGACACAATGAGACGACTTAACGCCTTTGAAATGTGGACCTATAGAAGAATTAGGGTTTCCTGGGTAGATAGAGTTACGAACAATGAAGTACTGAGAAGAATAGGTAAAGAGAAGGAAGTTGAACTTACAATTAAAGAAAGAGAAAGCTACAGTATCTCGGACATGTGATGCGGGGCGAGAAGTATGGCATCCTGCTACTCATAATGCAAGGAAAGATAGATGGCAGAAGAAGCATCGGAAGAAGACGAATTTCATGGCTCAAGAACCTGAGAGAATGGTTTGGATGCAGCTCAAAACAACTATTTAGAGCTACTGCCTCAAAAATTAAAATAGCTATGATGATTGCCAATCTTCGTAGCGGAGATGGCACCTGAAGAAGAAGAATCATTCCATATAAGATCAATTTATCGGAAAATAAGGGGTGATTTAGTGACAAATGGTTCTGTTTGTTAGTCGACGATGACCGAGGGCGGGTTAGCCGAAGACGAGTAGAAACGCAAGAACCTGGCTATTACGTGAAACCTTAGAAGGTGCGTACCAGAGGAATTATGATTTGGAGCGCCATAACATATGGGAGTAGGTGTCCTCTTCTATTTATCGAAAGAAACATGAACGCGCAGGGTTACATACATAATATCTTTCAAACTGTTACAGTGTTTTAAATGCGAGAACTAGAAACCCTATTTTCCAGTAAAATAAAGCAGGTCCTACAATACAGCTTTCATTTTAATGGTTCTAGGTCTAGCTGAATAAAGTTACCGTTCTTCAATGGCTAGGAAGATCTTTATTGAATATTTGTAGTACGTGATAACAGAAGATTGGATCAATTGAATATTCCGTTTATGGATTTACAGCAGAAAAGACAAACTATTAAATATATTTACGTTTACTGAGTGTTGCATTTTCAATATCAGGTAGTATAATATAAAAAGATTCAAGGAATACCTCGTAGTATCTTCTTTTTTAATTGCCACTTAAGCTCCCTTATGTCCCGACATTTTAACCAACCGGCAGGTTGATTCTTTGGTTGGCCATATGGATCAAAGATGTGATATTTCTCATCCTGAGTTTTGTGGATTACGTAGCTAGCATTGGCAAACTGCACCAAAAAATAAGAAAGTTTTTTTGCTAGAAGGTAATCTATCCCTGAAAGTAAATCATATTATTTTAAAACTAAAAACGAAGCATAAATTTTATATAACATCCAAAACTGGTAGCTAAAAATGAAGAAAAAATAATCCTTAAGCAATTGAAGTGTGTTTTCACAAATAATTAAAATAAAGAGTGTATAATTGTCAATAAAGAAATTGATCAGACCATAAACAAACAAAATACAAACTTTACAAATAAAAGGCAGCCCAGCCAATCCTGCCCAAGTACTTTCGCTCTTAGAGCATCTTCAGGGGCGTCTGAAAAAGGCAAAGAAACGTTTTTTCAAGCGAGAGAAAATTAGTTCGAAAAAACTCGAAGTTGATGATTGATAAAAAATTTTATATACCGTTTTAGACTTACTTCGTCAAAAATGTTGGCGATCCAGCACGTGAATGAATGTTATACACATTAAATACATTTACACAAAAACTAACACTAAACAAAGGACAAACAGTTTAAAAATTATTTCGATGCTTCTTCGTGGGCAACGGCAGAAGACATAATGGTTCCTGCCTGGCCTTAACGGAAATATTATAGTGACATCTACCATATGACAACTTGGATGGACAGTCGCAATTATGGTGATCTGCACATTTCAAAAAATGGTAAACTAAACATTAACCAAAGGTCCAGCTGACCACTAATATAGAAAAAGCCAACTGATGAAATATGAAATTATATTAATTACCTTATGTCGGTTTGTTGTATTCTAATATTTCTCTTGCACTATAATGAGGAAAGTGCAAGAGAAATCATTAGAATACAACAAACCGGCATATCTATGTTTCGTGGACGGTAAGAAGGCATTTGACCTGGTCAAATTAAAGGACGTTATCCACTTATTGTACGCAAGAGAGATACCTCTAGGAATAATCAAAACGAATCAAAACGAACAATCAAACGAAAAATAATAAAAAAAGTAAGAACTAAAAAAGGATACCAAATGGGAGAAAAACAACTTAAAATAATCTGCTATGCAGACGACGCAATACTACTCTCTTAAAGTGAAGACGATTTACAACATATGCTACACCAATTTAATATAACCGCCAGAAAATTTAACATGTCAATTTCTCCAAAAAAGACAAAATACATGGTTACAACAGCAAATTTACTAAGATGTAAATTGGAGCTGAAAGGTCAGATAACAGAACAAGTGATGGAGTTTAAATATCTAGTCATCACATTATCTAGCTACGGAAATCTCGAAACTGAAGTGGAAGATCAAGTGAATAGGGCAAACAGAGCCGCCGGTTGCCTGAATAAAACAATATGGAGAAATAAAAATCGGGAAAGAAATGCATGACAGAATTTACAAAACAGTCATCAGACTAATAATGACATACGCGGAAGAAACACGCTACAGAGAGAGGACATAGAGAGGACAAAAAGGATGTTAGAAACAGCAGAGATGAAAACATTTAGAAAAATTGATGGCAAGACACTATGGCACAGAGCTAGAAATACAGATGTACGACGTAGATGCAAGGTGGAGAACATCAAGAACTGGGTAAGAAATAGAAGAGTAGAATGGAACGATCGTATAAGCCGATTGACAACAAATAGAGTAGTAAAGACGGCAAGAGCCGGTTCCACAATAGGAACACGATCAGTATGAAGACCACGAAAACGATGGAACAACAACTTACTGGAGGCACATTGAAAAACAGACAGAGTCATGTCTATATAAAAAGAAGAAAAAGAAAAAGAAGAAGAAGACTATATGTAGACTGTATACTCTCCCACTCTGTTAATCTGTTAATCTCAAACTCAAACATGTCAATGATAATTTAGGTGTTAGTTTGCGGGCAAATGTAGTGGACACAAAGTGTGAATGTAAGAGCTAGACCAAACAATCTGTTAGAGGATGGGTGCAAATAATATAGATGCATATTCTTGTGCTTACCTTTGCTTAGATTTCGGTTTTGCTTCCAGTCTTCAATTTTAATCAACTTGATAATTATGTCGAAAAAGTGTTTACCTACCAAAATGTTCTTTATTGTTCGCTTTTCAGAAATCAATAAATCGTCAGCATGGGAGTATACGTGAATTCCATAATCAATGGCCAAATCCACCTTTCTGGTATCCCATCTAGTGACGGGAGTCGTCAGCAGTAGAAGACAAGCACAAACACAAATAAAATGATCTTCCTTAAGATCAGCGCTCACGGCTTTTCGGCCGGGGAGCGCTTTGGTACCGAGAATTGTACAATATCCCGATTGATAGTGGTATCTGCAAAAATAATGAAACAAAATAAATTTACAATATAAATTATAAAACATAAAAGAGACATATTTTATCAATATATTCGGCCTCTGCACTAGGTAGTATGACAGTTTAGTTTTCCAGCAAATAACATTGTTAAGCATTATAACATAGCCACTAATACTTTTTCTGTCAATTTAATTGATACTGTGTATATTTCTTTGTTTCTATAACCGTTATAAAATCTCAAAACAAAATTTTCTGTAGCTTTTAAGTATCCCAAAAAATTTAAATTTTTTCAATGTTCTTCAATGTAATTATTTTGTAATTGACTAAGATGTGACACACAAAAACTTAAATTTAGCCTAGAGCCCAACATCAAATACATAAGATAACAAATCAATTGCCTATTAGAAAACTTTGGATTTCTACCAAATTTTTATCTTTACCAATTGATCAATTAAGTTTAGGTTTCATGAATGCACTGCTGGAAGCACAAACATTTATTGAGCCTTGGAGGACATCGAGGTTAATACTGCTCCCTAAGGCTAGGGAAAAGTATCGTCCCATCTGTCTGCTTCCATGCATCAGTAAGCTGTATTAAAAGATGCTGCGAGTACGCATAGACGACATAATTGGGAGGTCAGGTGGTTTATCTCGGAGACAATTTGGTTTTTGTACAGGGAAAAGCACGATTGATGCAATCATGAGTGTACTAGAAGTATTGCGTAACAAAGGGGATGAACATCGCTGGGCGGCCCTGCTGTTGTTTGATGTTAAGAATGCATTGAATATGCTGCAGTGGAAGGAGGTAACGAAGGTTATGGAGGAGAGAGAATGTCCTGGTTACCTAATAAATGTGGTGGAGGAGTATCTGTCCGAGAGAAGGATTATGATGGAACAGGGCACGATCGTGGATGTGACGATTGGGGTCCCTCAGGGATCTGTCTTGGGCTCGACACTATGGAACCTGGCATATGACGGGGTTATGCACTGTAAATACGGAGAGGGTACAACCCCCTTCGCGTTCGCAGGTCGCACTATAAAATTTTCTTGACAACGCTTCTTTTAAATAAAACTAAAAATAACTCTAGAATTTCACTTAAATTTTTAAAAAATTTTTAGGAATGTTTTTATAAAAGAAAAAAGATATTCAATACGTTTGATGACATTATTTTAAATTTACTCTTTTAAGAACAATATCAGTAGATAATAACATAATCAATATCTCGTATTTCAGTTTCTAATATTCACTGTTGGTAAATCCCCAGTTGTTAGTCACCGTTCGCAAATCACATTCACTGAGAATATCATAATATTTATTATATAAACAAGTTTTGTGAGACGGTGACCATGAATTGATATCTGATATATCTGGACACCGATCACGATTATAGAAGTTAGCAAGGAACGCTAATTATGGGTGATTCATAAATCACCCTGACTGAATCACCGTTAGTGAAATTACGTCCCATTACTAATCAGAAAGTAATTTTTATCTCTGAGTTGGATTTTGCAAAAATGCATTACCTTGAAAAATATGAGCCAGAAAAGTATGTTCTCCTAGACGAGGCAAAAGATTTAAACGACATTAAGCCACTAGTAACATATGATTTTTATCACCGGCAATTTAATCTCAATTATAATTTTAGTTTTGGACATTCCAGGTCAGATACTTGCCAGAAATGTGACCGCCTGAACAACGCAATTGCCACAGAAGCCATTGCAGAAACTAAAACCCAGCTTGGAAACTGAAAAGCATCTACACTTATAGAAGGCCAAAATATTTGATACCAAATTACGAGAATATACAAATCTTGCTCGCAAATACGAATCAGTTGATGTCTTTTGCTTTGATTACCAACAAAACCTGCTACTGTCGCATATGCCTTAAGGTGACGTATTCTATAAAAGGCAGTTATTGCAATTCAACTTTTGTGTACATTCTGCCAAGAAAAAATTCTACTTTTTATAATGAACGATGAGCTCACTGCTAAAAAAGGTTGTAACGAAGTGGCTGCCCCAAATGTATTCGTCTGCCGTTTTTAAACGCGCACCATAAACCATCGATGAATTAAAGGATGCAATTAGAAACTTCTTGAACATGACGAGAAACTTGGAACATCGTTATGAAGTCTGCATTGAGCGAGGAAAAGTATATTTAGTACTGTTTATTTTGGGCTATACTGTACATTATAAATGTCACATCTAGATATTGATAGACAAAACCAGAAACCCGCAATGTCTTATTGTGCATTACAAATCTTATAGGATATGCAAGATACATGATGTTTACGAGATGAATATTTTCGTAATATTCTCTGAAATATTTGTTAGAGTTTGTAAATATTCAACAATAACTGTTAAAAAAGTATTAAAAACAAAAAATTAAACTCACCCTACTTTGTTTTCTGGATATTCCTCCTTTTCTTCTTTATCCATTTCTTCTTCAGCCTCCTCCATATAATATTCGGTGAGTTGACCCTCTCCTTCTTCATCCGACAATGCAATTTTGCGTTTATCTTTCTTCTTTCTTGGTTTACCTCTTTCAGCAAAGTTTATAATTTCTTTTACTTTCACAGAACTTAAAACGAACCTACTATAGGCAACTTCTTCTGCACTTTCTCGTTTTTTCTTGTTATATAGAATTCTCATTGTTAGGGAATGAAGGTCTTTAAATCTCGCAAAGCAAGTAACGCCTTTTTGACTAGGGCCTAAATTTAAAGAAAAGTATTAAACCAAATTAAGAACTGAATAATATATTTGGAAAATCATATATAGTCATACTTTCAAAGATTTTTTGACGTGACAACATCTTAAATTAGGTTGTGGCTCGGAGTCACTCATGAAAAAGTGTAACGCCCGCTTACGTCTGTTACGATGAGTCACCGAACGAGAGAGAGGCCCGCCGGACCGGCGAATGCCTTGCGTCTCTCTCCGACTCAAACATGATCGGTCCGCTGCGCGCGCAGCACTAGAGAATTAGGCGCGTTGAATCAGTGCGTGCTTGTGTCTCTGTCTTTCTCGAGCGTTCTTGGCGTTGGAAAACCGAGAAAGCGTTATAATACAAGTTCACACGTGTGGTTAAAGTATCGTCAGCTGTGTCTGTAGTGAAAATGTGGAGTGCTTAGATTCGTCATTTACAACAACTACAACAATAAGGGTAAATAATTGTACACTAATATTTCATTATCGTAAACTATGATTGATTGATTAATTGTTAGATTGACACAAAAGTTGAGAAACTGAGTTTATAGGTTATGTCATACTATTGACAAATGTTGATAGTGTTAAGTAAATTATTAGTTTAAATCACTCTGCAATCAATCGTAATTCAGTCGATTGAGAAGAAACAGCGCGTTTCAACTGCAAACAACTATTGTGCAATTTAATAATATTCATATCAATAAATATTCTACCGAGAAAAAGACGTTGTCACGTAAAATCTTCGCCCGTAAAACCGACTTTACAGGCAACCGATTTTTTTTCTTCCATGTTCATTTCCCTTTATTAAAGATTGACAACCGTTGTCTTTTATTGTCAATAACTTTTTCTTTTTAATTTTAAAGTTGGTGCATTTGTTGCTCTATCAAACCTTGCCCCATCTTTTCATTGATTCAGTTTTTTTTTCATTTTCCATTCTTCTAAAAAATTTTATTTCGCTAACTTGAATTCTAACGTTTTATCTTTACGTCAGTACCCAACCTTCACATCATGGCCATTTTCTCTGTAAAATCTAATCAAGCAATATATCGTTTCTTGTTCTTATCTTCAATGTAGTGTAAATTGTTTCGCATATATACTAAAAGATCTAGATTTTGTGATCAGTCAGTTAGTAAAAGTCCGTTATTTGTCAAGTTAAAATGTGTTAAGCTTTATCTGTCCAGGAAAATCTTAACATTCGTCTACAGCACCAGTGTAACACTCTTAATAAATAAAATTACTCATTTGTTTTACTGGATGATTGATAATTAGTACTTTTGTTCTTATTGGGATTTGCGTTCAAATGCCACAACTTTTATCTTTATTGTCGATATGTTCATATTGTAATCATTATAATATACTAGATTCTGTTTAAAAATGGGTACTTGGTGCTCACTTTTCCATTAGTTATATTAGTTTTAAGTTTATATTCAGTAAGAATTAAATTTAATTTAGATACTTTATATTAAGAAGATAAAAAAATCAAGTGTTCGGTTCAAGACTAAAAGACTTTAAGCAAATTTTAGAGGTATGATATTAATAAGGTGGACAATATTGATGATTAGCTATCCTTACTTCTATCACCGAGGCTTTAACTTATTGTTATTGAAAGATTAGGACAAATAAATTGTCATATTTGAAATTTTTGGTTTACAATAATATTAATTTTAAACTGTCACTAAAACGACATTTTTAGAGCAAAACAAATGATACATAGAAACATTATATTAAAGAAAATAAATCATGCTATTTTCGTTGACTAAAAAAAATATTCCTAATACCGGAGAGGGTATCCAATATTAGGATAACAGCATTAAATTAACCATCCAGGCAGAAATCATAAATATATGCGTTGTGTATGTTAGCATAAACGGTATTAGCCCATTTGAAGCATCTTACAATACGAAATCCATTTTTCCCCCGCCCTATCTTCAGTGAAAAGTCCAGAATAAAACATACATTACGTTTTCCCTTCTCCAGTGTCTCACTCTATATCAGAATCATCATCTAAGATAAGTTCCTCATCTTCTTAAGATTACTAGAACATACTTATGGTTCTTAACACTCTTCTTGCTAACCTTGATTATTAATTTCTTTTTACCAATAGCTTTTCCTTTTTATTTATTTCTTTTTTTAGAAGGCACATTATTCATTTTTAATTTCAATATTTACTTAAGACGATTTTTTTTCTTTGTTGATCTGACAAACTACTTTCTAAAGCATCTTTATATGGAGTGCCTGTAATCAAGGTAGGAGATCCCCTTCTGGATCTATTGTACTTGGTTTTGTGTCAATATTTCTTGGGGGAGCCATATTCCTTAAAGGAATCACATGTATTGGAGAAGGAGTCACTTAGTTTTGTTGCTCAGCATCGAGTGAATTTGGAGCTAGTTAATAAAATGTTGTAACCATTAGGTAAAAGTGTGGCTCTGAATCCAGCCTTATATGTGACAGGCAGCAATTGTTACTGGTATAGCACCGTTGAGTAATTCTGCCTTCATGGTTTTTCAAGAAAATATTAAAATTAGAGGCACATAACCACCGGCCACATTCATACAGGAAGATCCCCTTTCTGCGGAGATAACGGTCCCTACCTACTTTGTCCCTTTTAACTTGATTATCCTGGTATGCTTATATTGTACAGATGTATCACTTTTACCAAAGCTTTGAATTTTTTTATCTATGATGTATTTTAAAGTACAGCAATTGCATTTCTTTACCTACAAATTGTAAATTGACAGCATCTTTTTAAGTGATTGTTGTATTATATTATATCCAAAATACAGTTATACCCGTTTGACGATCATTTATTGTCTATTCTCGATGTGCAGTCTATGTTGAAAATGTAGAAGGAACTGACTGATAGCAATTGTATGCAGAAGTATGTTATGGTTGGGAGATACTCCGTTAAACTAATAAATATGCCTTTTAACAAAAAAATTTTTGTAAGAAAAGCTTTTATCAGTTTGTCAACCATCAACCAGAGACAACTCTTAATAAAAAATAACAGCATTATGGGAGCTGTTAAATACATTATAAAGGTGTTCGAAAACTCCTGAAGAGACGCCACAGTGAATTCTACATCTGCTGGAGATAAAATGTAATATATATGAATATTTATGTATCATGCCCTTATTCAGAAATATTAATGCGTATCTTTCTTAAAATTTATTTTGAAACCTTCTACCATAGACCTAATTATTTTTTCTTTTTATTTAGTGTACCATTGCATATACCTAAAACTGTGTATAACTGTGTATTTTAGAAAAGAGTTATAGAACAATTTTTGCCGAAAAAAATTGAAAAAATGGAACAAAAATAGTGTAAGTGGCGAATGAAAAATCGTATCTCGGATACTAAGAATCCTTAAGACTTTTACTAAATGTTATTTTAAAGATTAAATTAAATTTAACAGTTTTTTTTTGTAAAACAACGCCTATACCTATACCCCGTGGAAAAAAACTTATGGGACAAAAAGAAAAATCGCATCTGTTTTTTTTTACTTTGATTTTTGAATATATTTTGGTCAAACAAAAATTATTTTTAACTGTAAAAGGTGATATTTCGATAGAAAATTTAATTTTGAACAGCTTCTTGTAGATGTATATGTACGAAAACTGCACAGAATTCACCCATATGAACCCTAGTGCATAGGAACAAATTCACCCCTTTCTCAAAAACGCAACCCTGTAAATGGTAGCACTCTGCGTTTTTTTTTTTAAATTTGATGGTCCATTGACCATATCGAATAATAAAACCCCTTTATAGTTGTAGTTCCTTTCTAAAGTACACAATCAATAGCCTATTAATATAATAAAAGTGTAAAAGAATCCCATTAAGGCAAACAAATGGTATTGCATAAGTTTAAGGTTGTGTATAATATTATAAACTAAAAAATTATTATTAGTTTTTAGAACTAGCTAACTGTTATTTAATAAGTATGTTTCTCAATACCTTCACTTAATCCTACTTCGTTATTTCCGAAAGGATCAAATAAGTAGTACAAGTAGTTTTTATGCATTACAGCACAGGCATAAGTTGGTGTCACCAATACTCCAGTGTCGGATCTTACAAACAAAATCTTCTCCAAAGCAAGAGCCAGAATGTTTTGTCTAATATAGCTATCGAAGATGTATTCAACCAGGACACTATAAGCGTTGTTTCCCAGAGTTATTCTCGGAATTTCTAGTTTTGATACCTAAAAATAAGATAGTAGGTAAAAAACTAAGCAAAACTAAAAAATATATCTTTATAAAAACACTATTATGCGAATATCTGTTACATAATATATATATATATATATATATATATATATATATATATATATATATATATATATATATATATATACATATATATATACGGTATATATATACAGATAATATAACTTCCAAAGATTCGTGAGATTGCGGTCAAAAGGCCTAGTGATTAAAACACTAACATATGTAGACTCTTTTATTAAAAGTCGAGCTTTCGAAACTGTCTAGTTCCTTTATCAAGACAACTAAAATATATTATAATTAGTTTTAAATGTTGAGATTAGAATAGTTCGCTAAAGCCATGCTAAAATGAAAAACAATATAATACATAATTGTAAAATACAAAAATTCAAACATATATTACAACATAATTTTAAAGAAGTCAAATTAGTGTTGCCCAAATGCAAGAACAAGACGAGACTTAGACAGTCTTGGTCTTGGTCTTGCGCCAATACACCTGGTCTTGATATTGCACTCCCGGTCTTGGTCTTGTTCTTGGTCTTGCAAGTCTTGCAGTTACCATTAGCCTGTTGCTATTTATTAAACGTTACTTTAGATCTTAGAACAACGTAACAGAGTAAGTACATTTTAAGCTTGAATTAACATAGCCATAATAAAGACCGGTTTTGTTATATGGAATGGAGGCGTGGACAATGACCGCAACAATGATGAAAAAAGTAGAGGCCTTCGAAATTTGGGCTTACCGACGTATATTACGTATATCCTGGACTGAGCACGTGACCAACGAAGAGGTACTACGCCGGATAGGTAAAGAGAGAGAGGTAGGAATAAGTATAAAGAAAAGAAAGTTGGAATACTTGGGTCACGTTATGAGACATAAAAAATATAGAGTACTACAACTGATCATTCAAGGGAAAATAAACAGCAGAAGGGGTCCAGGGAGGAGAAGACACTCGTGGCTCCAAAACTTGCGGCAATGGTTCGGATTGTCATCTGCTGAACTATTCAGATCTGCCGTAAACAAAGTCAGAATAGCCATGTTGATTGCCAACGTTCGGAACGGACAAGGCACATGAAGAAGAATAATAAAGACCAACCAAATTAATAAATGTCTAAACAACTGACACCGAGTGGGGTTTGAAGCCACGATCTAAGCGATCCGTGCCTATGCTCAACTAACTCAGCTTTCTACTATCTACCATACTAAACTTACATGTGCTAAAACATGGCGAAAACACAAAAAAAAACAAATTAATGACATAAGCATGCCTGTATTTTAAAGAATATTATCTGGCTAGAAAGGGATTGATGGACATGATGGGCAAAAAATCTACATACATGTATCAAGGGCACAGATTTTTTAGGTGATAAGACAACAAACAAACAAACTTATCTCTACTTTTATATAAAAAACTAACTTGAAAAAATAAAGAATAGGTAAAAAAGCAATGATAATCAAAAGAAATTATTTTAAATTAAAAACATTAATTTACCAAAATAAAGTAGTAGTATATGTAAAGGTAATAAGGTAATAAGTATATTTTTTTACATGCCCACTTTTTCCAGCGGTTATTAAAAAGCTTATGATATTTCCACCGAATTTTGGTTTTTCAGGAAGAAATATTTGTAATTCCTTTTTGTGGAAAGATATTAGATGCTTTCTTAAACCTGACGTGTTTCTGTTGTTCATTTTCATTTCAACCTTTCTATGTAGGCACAATTTACAAAAAGCAATTTGGGATGCATGAATTATTTCGAAAAACTCATCAAATTTGCTTTTAGGTCTTTTAGATCTATAACTCCAACGTTCACTACTCCGACTAGAACTATTTGAATCTTTGTTCCTCATGTTAAATTGTAAACTTGTCACTCTGGGAACAACAAGAATTAGATGAAAAACACATTACATTAGACTCAAAGGAAAGCTCAATTGGGAATGAAGTTAAGTGATGTCGAAAAAGTAACGACTATACTTACTAGTTACTTTATGTTCGTTACTATCCAATACCCTATTTTATAACTATCTAATAAAAAACCGAGAATTATGTATCACTACCTCGTTATTCTAAATACTTCGGTATTTTGTTTACATGGTAGGCGACATTATCTGTTATTAATTTGTCTCGTTACTTTTGAATATTAGTCACGCTCTTTCAGCAAATTTTGTTTAACCTAATGATCTCATCGCACACTCAGCAGAAACAATTTATAGTCTAAGGTCAATAAGATTTGTTTATTTAGATTCCTCCTGACTAAATTATAATGGGAAAAAAATTGAATTATTAAGTGGGTATCCGTAACAATTATATCTTTTATTAGCTAGGGTGACATATTTTAAAAAATATAGATACGATATTACTGTCGGCGTCGCAATGCAAGAAGATTATTTTTATGGTTGGAGGGTGGCTATTCTCAAAATATGGACAATTAATTTCAAAGCGAAGAAGTCGTCTGCTGGAAAAGAATGTACAAATTATTTTATTTTTACATTGTAATTATGACCTCTGAGCACGTGTCAAAAGTGTTTTTTTAATGAATATTTTGATTCGGTATGTATGTTTATGGTATTGTTTGTAATGCGCATAAGTCCAGTTTTTCAAATTTTTATTACATATTTTTTGCGTCTCATTCGAGTCTTTAAGCATATACCCGAACTACTATACTCGCTAAAACCACACTTAGTCCTAACTGCAAGACGCAAGAGTCTCGCAGACTTAGTCTTGCTCTTGCTTAAATCTTGCACGGTCAGTCTTGGTCTTGGTCTTGCTAAAATTAGGCGGTCTTGGTCTTGGTCTTGGTCTTGCAAAAATGCAAGAACCAGACCAAGACTGCAAGACCAAAACCGATTTTGGGCAACACTAAGTCAAATAATCAGTCAGTAAACTTTAAAAAATATAATTTAAAGTTTATTTTAAGTGTTAAAAATATCTAATATTGACTAATTTATTTAACAAAAGCAATTTCAACATAAATATCCTGTTGTTTATATAGATGTAAATAATATAACATAACCGGGATAAAAACTGGATTTTAAAGGTTATTTTATAGAATCTGATATTGCAAAAGGCATTATTAAACCCAAGGTATTGTCCAAGACAAATATACCAACACTATTTGGAAGATCTATTTAGGGATTAAAAAGATAAATCAAAATCTTTTTCTTCAGGATTTTTTATTTTTATATTTAAATATTTTATATATAAAATATTTAAAAATTATTATCGCTATTATTATAAGCTATAAAAAAGCTCAAATAATGAACTGTAAATAATATAGATAATTATTTATAACGTAGAGATCTTTATATGTATAAGTTGTTCTAACTACAGATTGTATTAAGTTGTTCTGACTACAGATTTCTCAATAGGAGTTGGACCTGCTGTAACACGCACTATGATCTAAGACTCCCAAGGATAAGATAAATGCATACATATAATTTTTTTGAAAATCAGAAATAAAAGTGGTTTTGATGCTGAAGAGTCTTATGTTATTTTTTAACAGTATTATAAAATCCATCTTATTTATAGAAATATTCATATATGAAAAAGAAAGCCACTTGTAAACAACAAATTTTATGAAATTAAAAATATTAATACTTATTAAAACTGCTCAAAGTAGTTTGCACATTTCCTATTCGTTTCTTTCATCTGTTTTCTTTAGTTTTTTTCACTAAATTTTGATTTTATTCATTGATGAGGTTTATTTCTTTTTTAATTGTCCTATTTTTTATTTTGATGTTTATAGTACATCTATGAAGGCGTAGATGGTTCAATAAGGCACGCTAATTGGTCGAATCCTTCCTTGAGTATCAATTGGTCATACTCCGGCACACATTTTGTGTTATGAGCTCCACACTTCCATATGTTGTTACCTTTTTTAATAATTTGTTACATTGGCGCATACTCACACAGCGCCCACTTTTAGTTCTAGTTATATTGGCTAATGAGTTTAATATAATGTCGGAGAGATTTCTAGAGGCTCATAAAAAGTATACGCATGTTATGCTTATTACAATAATTTTGATTAAAATGAATGTTAAAAATGATATATATATATATATATATATATAATGACGAAAATAAATAAAATAATCATTTATATTATGAGATATACCGACAACACTATATCTACTATTAGCTAAATTAAAAGACAAAACTTATATCTCGAGAATCTGCGACACATATGACTGATAATAAAAGTAAAGATTTAGGTAGAGAATTTAGGTATAAATACTATAAGTATAGGTATACTTATAGGTATCTATGTTAGCTGAAAGAGTGCTATCTCTTAGTAACATATTAAAAAGTTGCACTTTGAGATTTGTTCTACCAAAATTTGACTACTCTCTGTCTAATGATTTAAGGCGGTCTTAAAAATTCAATTATTGTTATCTAACATTGCATTAAACTTTTAATTTATTTTTACTCACCTGATCGTATCTAAATTTCGATACTGAATATAACTCATTGCCACACCTCAATATATAATCCACTATTTCACCAGTCCAAGAAATAATAGAGTATTTTTTGGCAACAACGTTAGCCATTATACACACAAATGGAGCTATATATTCGACAGTTTTTCCCAAATGCGCTACATTCTTACTACCAAGAATTATTTGAGTGTCATCTGGAAGATCTATAAAGTTGGTATCTTTTTTAAGTTCTTGTGATTGCGTTAGGTCTGGTGGAGAAGGAGGTAAATAATTTTCCCAATCCTCTTCGGTAAACTTATATTTTTGGAGACGATATTTCATTTGTTGTTTCCCCCTTATATAGGTTGGATAGAGAATTTCTTTCTTAATTGGAAAATACGTAAGTTCTGTATTTACCTAAAAATGTAAGGTTCTGTTAATAAAATCTTTAAAGGTATATACAGATTTAAGTAAATACGTAAATAAAAGTAAGTTTACTTATGTAACACTGATGATTATGTGAAATAGACGAGTCGTCGTACTGAACCTATTTTTGCACTTAGTTAAAAAAAACAATTTTGGTTATTATTCTACATATTTAGGTTCCTTTTTTATTTTACAATTTGGTGAATTATATCTGTTCAGGAATCTATATCTCTTTATGTCTAATCAAATATTGCTAATCAAATCTCAATAAGTAACCTTAGGAGGCCTTAGAAAGTACTAAGACAGAGAGTTGTTAGCTTCAGCTTTCGTGATGTGACTGTACCATCCGCGACGTGCTTTCATGGAAGAAGGAAGAATCTAGCACTCATTCTGGAAATTACCGAGAAAGCTATGCAATAATGAACTGCGTGGTCATTTTCGTCGACGTGGATTATCTAAGTACTACAGAGAAGCATTTAAAGATAAACGACTTGTGCGTAACGCGAAACATTTTCCTTTTACATTTACTAATAATTTTGCTAGTTGTTGTTTTTATTGTACTTATTGTACTTGTTGTACTTATTGTTTTTGTATCTCCTTCTTTATAATATTGTTTCACATATTTGTTTTTGTGATAAGATCGATGGAAGACCAGTTACGGTATGCAGACTGATTGTAATTACGAAGAAATAATGAAAAAGGATACATGTTGTAGAAATATCTTAAGCATAGGTTACACATATACAACAATAATAAATAATATATACCAGAAAACAGCATCTCTGACTAGACTTCAGTATTCAAAAAGCTCGAGTCAACAAGGGGATCAAAAATTTAAGATTTGTGACTCTGCAATTTAAATAGGGGCTGCAAGTATTTTTCGTATTGTAACAGTTAAAGATTACATATTCTTTATTAAAATTTAAATTTAACACTGCAAAAATCTGACAAAAATTCATTCAAGCTTTAAGTAACGTTTGTAATGAACAGACCTTAATCCGTAGTTTAATGTCCCATTGAGGTAGCCGCCTACGTGAATGCAGTAAAAACATGACCGATAGCCCACGGCCAGACAGAGCGAGAACATCAACTGATGAGTAAAGCGTCTAGGCTCTTGTTGGATTTTTTATCTAGAAATCGTGTAAGTCATTGAACAACTTGTCAACTTTATCCGTTTTCCCCATTTTGAAAATCAATAATTTCCACATTCTGCATAATATCTTATTTCGGCTCATTTAATTTCTTATTGTTTGACTAGTGAACAAAAAAAAACCAAAGATACTACAGCAGTATTAAAGCAAATACTCGGGTTATTCAGGTAATACAAAACTTTTTAAACTGTCGTGATTAATAAAACTTAGTCTAGAGACTCGAAACCAGAGCTAAAATATTAGGAAAACAAGTGAAGAGGTTCATTCGATATACAAAAAATTTCTGCGAACGTTATCAACAGTTAACCCCATTATGATGTTTGCTTCAGATCATCAATTAATGGTTTTAGCAGATCGAGTTTCATGTACAAATGTGACTGTTGCGTAGTATCACACTTCTTGCAGAAGTTAAAAAGAGAACACACAAAAGCCAGTGCAAACAAAAAGTTTGTGTCAGTCTTAAGACACTGATAATACATAATAATGAACGCTCATACAGTACGTTAACTTTCGGATTAGATATTGCAAATACATAAAGCGCTAAGATCGATAACATTGCCTCGTACGAGGTAATTGTAATTTTCCGATCTCCCCGCTACGACACCTAGACTCCTAAACAGAAAACGAGAAAGAAAACCATTTAGTTACAGATAACAATGCAAGGGATATACAACTCCGTCGATTTTTGTTTTGCTTACGTACACTCGGTTCATTTATTATAGCTTAATAAAAATACACTGAATATTATGAGGCAGTGCATTTGTATCGGTTTTTAATAATGTGAACAATTTTTTTTGGTTGAATTATAAATAAAAGCGCATTTCTTTGAAAAGATAAAACAAAAAATATACTCTTATTGAAAATAAAAAATAATTCCTAATAAAATAAGAAATAATTCTTTATGCCCTACAGAAATAATTCAAATATTTGACCTTCTACGGCTGAATAGTATCCCAATCTATCATAAAAACTACTGCAGACAGATATACAAGTTTCTGCTGTAATAGAATTGGAGACTTCTCTTATTCGGTTTCTTAATTTATCCAAATTTTGGGCTCACCCTCATTGGTGTAAGATCTGGAGATCGCGCAGGCCACTTAATATCGCCTGTTTCACTGATAACTCGATTCGGGAAAGTATTGTTTAAGTACTCTAATTATTCAAGCTTTGTGAATTGATCCGTCCTGATGGAACCACTCCAGATTTACCTTAGGAAGATTGAGAACAGCGGGAAGAACATGATTCTGTAACAAATCGAGGTATACTCTAATATTCAAGTTGCCCTCAATAAAAAATAGACCCATTATGTGGTCTCTTATAATGCAAGTCGTCGTTAACTTTTTGAGGACGTTGAGTTCGGTAAATAACACTTCTGTCCTGGTTTTCCCGGTCCCAATACCTCGTAATGAAAGGATTGTGTCTCCCTACTAACGAAATACAAGATTCATCAGTAAATAAAATGTTTTTAATAAATTGGGTTCATCATTAGCCTTCGTTATTAGAGTTTCACAAAACTCCATTGTTCGAAAGTAGTCGTCTGGATAAAACTGCTGAGTTTTCGAATAATTAAAACTCCCTAGAAACGCTTCTACTCGAACGTGTTGAATCTACCTCGATTGTTGCACAAATTTGTGTATCCCGGTATTCTCTTTCCTCAACTGTTTCTGGTGACACTTCTTGAGCGTGGACATTTCCTGCATTTTTTGAGATAATAACAACAATTTTTAACAATATTATGAACTGACTATACTCAAGGAATTGGTTTCCCCTCAAAAAACACAGAAAATAAATCTACACACTGTTGTCCAGAATTACCACTATAAAATCATTTTATTATTAGAACATTTTCTGCGGGCGTATGAACAGACATATTATTTACAAAAATAAATTAAAAATCCCTGCTCTTATTGCTTTAAACAATCACTGTATAATGACAAATTATTGTAGACGGGGCAACGGACGTTCGTGGAAAGTCGACGGACAGTGTTGCCATTTACAGTTTTCGTTACAGTGTATATCTAATATAAAACTTAACGTACGGTATAATTGCATGGTACAATGAATACACATTGAATGTGTATTCATTGTACCATGGTATAATTGTAACATTTTCGTTGATTTACTGTGCAAATATGAGTGGAAAAACTAGCCTATACAGCCTAGTCATTACACCACCAGACTTTTACTTGAAGAAACTTATACGAAAAAGATTAATTGCAACTTTTAAAGACCTTATCTACAAAAAAAAAAGAATATATTTGTGATAAGTGTGCATATTCTTAAACATACAATTATACACATACAATTTTATGACTGTCACCTTATTATTGTATTTTTAATCCTTTGGAACACATGTGGCATCAATTAAAATTAGAGAAAAAGCGCTTCTGTAATTTAACTTAATAATGAAGTACAAAATATTAATATTAGCAGCAGGCAAAATGTAACTGCACACATGGAAAAAGTTGAAAATTCTTATCCTCATATTTGTGAATGTACCTTACGTTTTATAATTTTTTTCATATTAGTCTATTAGCACATCACTACTCAAAATCTGGTAGTGTTTTATTAGTCATCTTATAATATTCTATTGATTCAGAAACCACATAGGTGGTTGTGTGGTGGTTGTATAAATGTTTCTGTTAATGAATAAAACGTATATTTTTCACTTGTATCTTCCCCAGAAGTTATATTGTTCTTATTCTTGTTCAGTATCGTTTTGTAGAGGATGGAATAATATCAGTAAACTACATTAAGTACTTACAATCGTTATGTTTGATTTGTAATGTTAACTAAGAGTTACGTGATTAAATAATTGTCCATTTTATAATACCAAAACAGTTCTTTAAATAACAATAAATTAAAATAATCTTACGTTAATGTTTAGTACTCATGTTGTTGTAAAAAGCAACCTGTATAATATAGTTATTTTATCGAATTGTGCGCTTATGTCGTCAGCTGTCGTGTTGACGTGTGTGCGACTGACTCCCTACATCATAAACACTCTACTCCTTGCTTTATATAACTTAGGACTAGGACTAGACAGTGACAGTTTGCCTCTCGAAAATTGAAGGCCGTGCGTGTGTTGTCGATCCAGAAAAGTGCGTGGTCCGTAAGTAATAAATGCGCTTGTAAACCCGGTGTTTTGTGTTAAAACGTATATAGTTGGTCTCTCTCAATTTTATCATTTCATGTATATCTGTTACTGCCTCCCCGCACTCACTGTAAAGCTAATATTTTTATAACTATCTAACTTTTGTAACTGTCAGAATTGCGATAATTGTCAATGTTTGAATCAGCCCTTAAGTTCACTGTAAATAAATCGAAGGAAAATACCTCTTAATTGTTTTATTGCTTCAGTGGTCCTTTATAAATATTTTGAAGCAATTAGGTGTTCAAATACGCCTCTCTTAAATGTGGATAGTTTGGCAACAAAGTTTACCCTTTCCAACATCTTGTGGTCTCTTCGAACCGAATATATTGTTTATCGCAATTCCTTTTCATAAATCAAATTAATTTTCTCTTATTTTAATTCTTTTCCCATAAAAATTAAAATAATACTCATTACTAAGTGCTCTTCACAAAATAGAACTTAGCGTAAAAACATAAGATAAACAATCTCACGGCACATGGAACATTACGTCACCACGCAAGTGTTTGAAGTGTTCATCCTCAACATCTCAAGTGAAATTGCTGACAAGAAACATATGGATTTATGGATTTTTTACGATTCGTTTCTATTAATTTGGTGAGTTCGTTCCATGATATATTTTTATAATCACGCGTACAGGGACATTCAAAAGTTCGAACGCATATTATTAGTATACAGGACAAGTTTATATTTCGCAGGATTCGTACAGACGTTATTTTCTGAGACTCTTGTTTATTATACGGGGTGGACTAAGCTGTGTTTTAGACTCTAAAATTTTTTATTTCTCGTGTATCTCTCATAGATAAATATCTCGCAAAGCTTTTGATACATCTCTAACCGCAATGGATCAATTGAAGAAACAACGCAAACCGTTGAAATCAAAAATCTCTCGTATCTCTAATTGGTTAAGGGATAACTCTGCTAAAGAAACAGATCCCTTGCAGTTCCAACTCCGTCATACTGAACTAACGAATTGTTACGCCAAATATGATGACCTCATGGATCAGATTGAGGAACTGGACGAAGAAAACACTGAAGAACGCGATAGGGAAGAAATTGAAGAAAAGTACTTCTCAACTCTGGCAGGCCTTCAACATAGAATGGAGATGCTCCAACCTCTTTCACACCAGTTCAGTTCCACTTCTCCACGTTTAGCTAGTGCTAAAGTGACTCTTCCTGAAATTAAAATTCAAACTTTCTCAGGATGCTTCTCAGAATGGAGTGCATTCTATCAGCTCTTCGAGACGTTAATTATTAATAACCCGGAACTCAACAACGTCCAGCGTTTTGTTTATCTCAAATCCTTTCTACGCAACGAACCTCTCCAGTTGGTAGAAAACATCCAAGTTTTAGAAGAAAACTTCCAAATCGCGTTAGAGACTCTTCGAAATCGCTACGAAAACAAATCGCGCGTAATTAGTTTGCTTATACAGCGTCTTTTGAAAGTTCCATCCTTAGTCAAAACTAATGCAAAGGCCTTACGTGAATTTTTGGTCACCGCAAAACAGACCTTACTCGCGCTAAAAAATATGAATGTACCCATCGAGCATTGGGATCTCTTATTAATAGAAATATTTTTGCAAAAAGTGGACTTTACTACTCACCGGTCTTTCGAATACGAGTTAGGGTCAAAAGATATTCCCACGCTAAATCAATTCTTTGATTTTTTAGAAAAAAAGTGTGACATTATGGAAAAGTTAAACTCCTTAGATAATAACGATAAAAAAGTTATTAAAACTCACTCTAAAACGGTTCTCTTCTCTTCGGCAAATAACAAAACTAACTCGTACTCCAAAACATGCGTATTTTGTAATAATGCTACACACACTATTTATGCATGCACAAAATTTGCTAATCTTTTCTTACAGGATAAGTATAAATTTGTTAATGAAAACAAACTATGTCGCAACTGTTTAGGAACTAAACACTTTTCACAAAATTGTTCGTCTCAACGTTTATGTGGTATATGCAAGAAAAGGCATCACACACTCTTGCACAATGACCATGAAAATAGCTCTTCTTCTAGTAGATCTTTTCAAAGACAAAATCACGCAACCTCTCGCAATGTACAAAACACTTGGTCTGATGGTGAAGCCGGTCCAAGTAATTCTGTCTCTCTCTCTGAATCTCAAACCTCTCAGGTCTCAAATGTGATGACTTCTCTCTCTGCTCTGTCAATAAAGCAGGATGTTCTGCTGGCAACCGCTCTAGTCACTATTTATTCAAAGCATGGCGTACCCATACACGCTAGATGTATGTTAGATAGTGGATCTCAGTCGTCATTTGTCTCTAAAGATTTGGTTCAAAAATTAAATCTCTCTCCTTACACCAAAAGGTTACAAATCTCTACTATCTCTGAACATAGTTCATTCTCGAACAAAATGGTCGATCTAGAAATTTTTCCATACAAAAGAAATGGTAATGGTTTTAAAATCTCCTGTTCTATTTTAGACAACATAACTTGTAGACTCCCTCAGGTATCCATAAACAGAAGTAAATTTAATATCCCCTCTACAGTCACTCTCGCAGATCCCACCTACTCTGTCCCTGGAAATATAGATCTTCTTCTTGCCAGTGACATATATAGCGAGTTGTTATCGGATGGTTTAATACGTTTAGGTAAAGGACTCCCTGTTCTCCAGAACACACACTTAGGGTACATTATGTTTGGTTCTTTACCTCCTTACGTACTTCACAAAGGAATTTATAGCTCACAGTTGTCCCCTACACAGTCAAATGTCTCTTTATTTGTCCAGTCCACATCTGAGGAAGATAAGCTCGATAATATAATTCGACAATTCTTCGAAGTCGAAGAAGTGACCCCCTCTGTTAAAATCTCCTCCTCTGAGGATCTGGCTGAACAAATATTCACTGAAACAACTCAAATTCTACCTTCTGGTCGGTTTCAGGTAAAGCTTCCTCTCATTTCTGTAACAGCACATAAAGAGCTGGGCAATTCTTACAATATGGCTATGAAAAGGTTTATTAGTTTAGAAAATAAACTCTTAAAGCACGAAAATGTATACACTCAATATAAAGCATTCATCAATGAATATGTTTCTCTTGGACATGCCAAAAAGGTTCCTCTTTCTCTCACAAATGTGCACTTAGAAAATAAATACTTTTTACCTCATCACTCTGTCATAAAAGAAGAATCATTAACTACCAAATTACGGGTGGTTTTTGATGGCTCCATGAAAAGTTCCAGTGGCTATTCTCTTAATGACATCCTGTTGAAAGGAAAAACTCTTCAGCCTGAACTTTTCGACATTCTCCTTCGGTTTAGATTGTATACCTATGTCTTCACTTCCGACATACAAAAAATGTACAGGCAGGTACGAATTCATCCTGATCACACATTCCTGCAGAATATCCTCTGGCGGGATTCTCCAGAACAGGACATCGAATGTCTTGAGCTTCAAACCGTAACTTATGGAACAAAAAGCGCAAGCTTTCAAAGTACTCGTTGTTTGATGGAATTAGCTAAAACTCATCAAAACAAATACCCATTGGCCTCCGATGCTCTCTTAACAGGATGCTATGTAGATGACATTCTATATGGGGCCAATGACACGCAAACTCTTCTTAAGGCTCATAATGAGATAACTGACCTACTCAACAAGGCATGCATTTCTCTTCATAAATGGTGCTCTAACTCAAAAATGTTTTTGGAAAATGTTTCTACTCTCTCTACAAACTCTGCGTATATTATTTCACCAGAGAATGCTTCTAATAAGGTTTTAGGTCTCTGTTGGAACCCCAGTACTGATACATTTTCAATTTCTGTACCTCAATTATCAATAAAGGATAATTACACAAAAAGGGAAGTACTCTCTATTATCGCTCAAATTTTTAATCCACAAGGGCTCATTAATCCCGTAACTGTTCTTGCTAAAATTATTATGCAAAAAATTTGGATTTCTAAAATTAATTGGAATGACTCCGTGGATTTAAATATTTTAAATGAATGGTTGAAGTTTATAACTGATCTCGCTGCTCTCAAAGACATAAGCATACCCAGATGTCTTTTCTCATGTCATGAAATTTCTTCTATTGAAATTCACTCTTTTTCTGACGCAAGTTTGAAAGCATATGCTGCTTGTTGTTATATACGGGTCATCTACAAATCAAAAAATATCTCGTGCTCTCTTATTGTTTCGAAAAGTCGTATTGCTCCTTTAAAGACCATAACGCTTCCAAGGCTGGAACTTATGGGTGCTTTATTGGCTAGCAAGCTCACCACAAAGGTGGTTGATATCATAAAGGATAAATTGCCCTCTATTACCTCTATAAACATGTGGAGCGATTCTGAGATAGTTTTGGCATGGCTTAGATCACATCACTCCAGATGGAATCAATTTGTCGCCAACAA
The DNA here is from genome assembly GCF_040954645.1 of Diabrotica undecimpunctata. Lineage (NCBI taxonomy): Eukaryota > Metazoa > Arthropoda > Insecta > Coleoptera > Chrysomelidae > Diabrotica > Diabrotica undecimpunctata. The sequence continues at coordinate 51,485,654 of NC_092804.1, read as the reverse complement.
GGTAGCTCAAATTCAAGAAAATTCTTCTCACTCTCATTGGAGACACGTAAAGTCTAAAGACAACCCTGCTGACATCCTCTCTAGAGGAATGATGCCCTCTAACATACTCAACTCCACTCTTTGGTTTCACGGTCCTCAGTTTTTGCAAACATTTGACCTAAATTTGTCTGAATATAGTCCGAAGTTTAATTCTAATAAATTACCTGAAGAAAGAAAAGTTGTTCTTCACACTCGAAGTGCTCAATTTGATTTCTTTGTCATGCTTTCTGAAAGGTTCTCCAGTTTCACGAAATATGTAAGGACTATAGCTTATGTACTCAGATTTGGTAATAACGCAAAGTCTGGCACTCAAAAATTATCGGGTGCACTTGAAGTATCTGAACTTCAAAATGCCGAAATGAAAATTATAAAATTATTGCAAAACTCATGTTTTTCCTCAGAAATTGCTGATCTCAAAGGTAATAAGATTATTTCTAATAAGTCTCTCTTACAATTTGCTCCTTTTCTTGACAAAAATGAAATGCTCCGTGTAGGTGGACGTCTTAGGTATTCCGAAGTTACCTTTGATCAAAAATATCCTCTCCTCCTCCCCTCTAAAAATCATGTTGTTCGTCTAATTCTCAAAAAAGAACATCTTAGGCTACATCATGCAGGTCCTCAGAATACTCTCTCTCAAGTTCGCCTTAGATATTGGCCCTTGAATGGTCTACGGGAGATTAAGAGGATAGTCCACGAATGTCATGTTTGTTTTAAGTTTAACGCCAAACCCTTAGCTCAAATCATGTCTGATTTACCTAAGGAACGCTTATGCTCTGCTCAAGTTTTTGCTCATGTAGGTTTGGATTTTGGTGGTCCCTTTCTAATAAAGGCCTCTAAACTTCGTAAAAGTCCCTTGATAAAGTCATACATAGCTCTGTTTGTCTGTATGTCCACACGTGCGGTTCATATAGAATTAGTCAGTGGGCTTACAACAGAAGCGTTTCTTCTCACTCTCAAGCGCTTTATCAGTCGCAGAGGTCTCCCTCAGACTATTTTCTCTGATAATGCGACAAACTTTCTTGGGGCTAAAAATCAGTTATTCGAACTCTACAATTTCTTGAAAAATAAGGAAACTAACTCTTCTATTCAGGAATTTTTAGTCTCCTCTCAAATTCGGTGGAAAACAATACCACCTCGATCTCCTCATCATGGAGGACTCTGGGAGAGCGCTATAAAGAGCGCTAAACATCATATCTATAGATTGTTGGGCAATCTCAAAATTACATTCGAGGAATTCAGTACCGTGCTTACCCAAATTGAAGCCGTACTTAATTCTCGGCCCATTTGTGCCCTCTCTAATGATCCCTCCGATTTCACATATCTTACCCCTGGTCACTTCCTGATTGGAAGGTCTCTCACCTCGCTACCCGACCAGGAGTATACATCTATCCCGGAAAATCGACTTAGCATCTGGCAAAATCTCTCTAAGCTCCAGCAACTTTTTTGGAAAAGGTGGTCGACTGATTATCTGAATCGACTTCAAAATCGTCCAAAATGGTTTCTCCCATTTAAAAATTTACAACCCAATGACCTTGTGCTAGTTAAAGAAGACAATCTCCCTCCTCTCTACTGGTCATTGGCACGAGTGATGGAAGTCTTTCCGGGTAAAGATGGCCGAGTGAGAATTGCATCTGTTAAAACTAAGGATGGAAGTTTCAAACGCTCAATAACAAAATTGTGTCCTCTTCCTAGTGAAGGATTATGTTAATGTTATTAGGTTTAGTACTTTTACTCATAATATGTTGTTTGTATGAATTTGTATACTATTACTCATATTGGTTTTTTTATGTACTCTTTTCTTTTTAATGTCTTTTATAATGTTAAAGCTAGTGCTTCAACGGGGGGCAGTATGTTGTAAAAAGCAACCTGTATAATATAGTTATTTTATCGAATTGTGCGCTTATGTCGTCAGCTGTCGTGTTGACGTGTGTGCGACTGACTCCCTACATCATAAACACTCTACTCCTTGCTTTATATAACTTAGGACTAGGACTAGACAGTGACAGTTTGCCTCTCGAAAATTGAAGGCCGTGCGTGTGTTGTCGATCCAGAAAAGTGCGTGGTCCGTAAGTAATAAATGCGCTTGTAAACCCGGTGTTTTGTGTTAAAACGTATATAGTTGGTCTCTCTCAATTTTATCATTTCATGTATATCTGTTACTGCCTCCCCGCACTCACTGTAAAGCTAATATTTTTATAACTATCTAACTTTTGTAACTGTCAGAATTGCGATAATTGTCAATGTTTGAATCAGCCCTTAAGTTCACTGTAAATAAATCGAAGGAAAATACCTCTTAATTGTTTTATTGCTTCAGTGGTCCTTTATAAATATTTTGAAGCAATTAGGTGTTCAAATACGCCTCTCTTAAATGTGGATAGTTTGGCAACAAAGTTTACCCTTTCCAACACATGTAAAACAATACAATCTGAAATGTTTAAGAAGACATTTTATAGGTAACCATTTTTAAGCTAAAGTTTAACCTGTTGTTAAAAAAGGAGAAAACCTTTTACTCAAAAAATTGTATGACATCATTCTGAGAGTATAGCAACAACAGAAAATGCCTAAAGAATAGAATCGAAGCGTTATAATTCCCACATATAAGAAAGGAAACAAAGAACAATTCCGAAACTATAGAGGCATATCGCTTATTAGCACCTCATATAAAGTGCTATCAATTATCTTGCTAAAGAGACTCACACCATAATCGGAAGATATTCTAGGCAACTACCAATGCGGCTTTCGTGCTGGAAGGTCAACTATATATCAGATATTTACCATCCGACAAATATTAGAGAAAAACTGATAATTCAACTGCGATGTGCACCAAATTTTCATAGATTTCCAGCAAGCATATGATTCCATAAAAAGAAGCAAATTGTGGATAGCAATGTTAGAAATGGGAATACCAAAAAAATTAGTTGAATTAATGCAAATGTGCGTGACAGACTCATATGCACAAGTTAAGATAGGAAGCAGAACATCGATGCCATTTGGTATAAATTCAGGACTTAGGCAGGGGGACCCCTTGTCACAGTTGCTGTTCAATTTTGCTTTAGAATATGCAATAAGTAAAATCGTCTGAGCTGACAGGAAGATTTGCTGATCAAGGATCAAAACTGTTGCTGGCCTTTGCTGAGGATATAGATATAGTCACTCATTCTACAAGAGACGTGAGAGAGGTGTTGTCACAGCTCGAGGACGAAACAGGTAGTCTGGGTCTCCGAATACATGAAGAAAAGACGAAATACATGGTAGTAACCAAAAATCCAAGACCAAGAGTTAGGCAGAACATCAGTATTAATGATCACAACTTCGAAGTAGTAAAAGAGTTTAAATACCTGGGGGCGATAATCACAGCGGACAACCACATAGAAAAAGAGGTCTCAGCAAGGAAAGCTGCGGGAAATAGAGCATTATACTATCTTTTAACATTATTAAGATCGAAGCTGCTAAAAAGAAAATCTAAATTAACACTGTACAAGTCGATTATTCGCCCAAGCTTCTAGTATTTGAAAGAAAGGTTCTCAGAATAATATTTGGCCCTCAAAGAGATGATTTCACAGGGGATTGGATAAGACGCCGCAATGCTGAATTTGTGACTCTGTATGGAACTGAAAACATAGTTAGACATATCAAGACAGACATATCAAGACAGAGGATGACAGAGTGTTAAAGACAGTATTTTTTGAAAAACCAGATGGTAGAAAATCAGTAGGCCGACCAAGAAAAGATGAAAGGATGATGTTGAAGCCGATTTATCTAGAATTAGGGTACAACAATGAAGGGCGTTAGTGGATGTGGCGAAGACTCACCCCGAGTTGTAAAGCCAGTGAAGAAGAAGTGAAGAAGAAGAAAATTTTTAAGCTAACCAATATTTAGTTACTCATATAATATTAATAGACATATGATACAAATAATATTTAAAAATGATTTCACCTCCTCAGATACTCTGCTCGGTTCCTTTGCCATATCTTTTTGAAGGGACTTATCGGTTGCGTAGTACCATTCTTCTGGTTCTTCGAGTAGTTCTTTTTCCATTAGAGCTTTTTTTGTTTCCCATTCACCTTCTCCTTCTGCATCATGAACAAACCCTTTTGCTGCTAAACCACCTTCTCCTTCAGCTTGTGGTTCTTCCATTTCTTTTTCTTCCATAGTCAGTTCAAAGTCATCTAAATCCATAAACTCTATTTCTTCGCTTGTCTGTTGAGGCAGTGGAGGTTCAATCTGATACAGAAATAATAAAATGTATGAAAAAATTAAATAAAATCGAAGAATATGGCAATATCGGACCATAAAAATTAAAAAAAAGTCAATGTTTTAAATAGGCAATAATACCAGACAAAAAGGTAAGTTTAAAAACAACACTTACATATTTGAAATGAATAATAAGCATAATTACTACCTGTGTATCTTCTAGGCTTGGGCTGTCCAAATCTGCTATCACTTCCTCCATTGCCTTTTTAAAATCTGCTTTTAATATCAAACTGGGGACACGTTTTTGATATGGCGATAATCCTAGTTGATCCATGCCAATACTTCCAACTGTAGAGCCTATTTCTAATATGGAACCGTGCGGGCTTTCTTCCGCTAAAAGCCTTCTCATAGCTATTGCTGAGTAATCAACAGTTATCGGTTTTTCTGTAGCATTCTTTTTGGATTTTTTTATTTTATACTTTTTGAATGTGTCTACAGGAAAATCGTCCATGGAAAGATGTCTTGGAAATCGACCTGTTTTAAATAATTATTTGTAATATAATTTCATAATTATAACGATACTGTGGTATATTATATCTGGATTTACTTTGGGGGTAACAAAAGAATAAGACATACATGTAGGGGGGAAGATATTACCCAAGTACTAAAAAAAGAGTGGAAAGATCACAGATCACATTAACACAGTGGTAAGAGTCATTTACAATAAATCACAAGTAGTGTTCCGAAAAGGGTAGAGTGGCGACATCAATGCGAAGGAGATAGGCGAATAAAATTACTTAATGCAAATGCATAAAAATGTATAAAAATAAAAGAAGGAATTTGCCTGGAAACAAAAAGGAAATACAGTAAAACCTCGATATAACGGACCTCTATTTAACGGACTTATCTACAAACGGACTAAATCCGGCCAAATGTAAAAAAGATAAAAACGTACTGTTAATATTAATTATACAGTCTTAAACCGTCTTATACCACTGTATTTTACAAAGAATTTCAATAAAATTTAGCATAAAAGCGCACAATCTATAAATAGTAAAATGTATATATTATTTTGCTGAAACATACATAAATCAGTAAATAAAGCATTTGTAAGAGAAACATAATATTTTATCATAAACATAATATACTTCTTCTTCTTCTTTAAGTTCCATCTTCTATCGAAGGTTGGAAATCATCATAGCTATGCGGACTCTGTTGACTGCCGCTCTAAAAAGTTCTGCACTACTGCATTCAAACCATTCCCTGAAGTTCTTAAGCCAGGATATTATAAAATACATGATATTATAATGTACATAATTTCATATTATACATGAAATATAAATTTACACATTGGTAGGCAAGAGAGCAAGAGACAGAAAGTGAGAACATCATATTTTATTAGGGGATTCCCTGATATAAAACGCGTAGGTTTTAAGTTTCTATGAGTATATGGGTATTTATCACGCTGGCCGGGGATTTACGCAACTCTACAGCAGTTTGACTTGTTTATTCATTGTGAATAAACACATTTAGTGTACCCCAGTAATTAAGTTAAAATTTTCGCAATCCTACCTTTTAAATTTTTACAAAGGAAAACATGGAAAAAATAGCAAAGACCCAAAGAGCCGTGGAAAGACAAATGCTGAATATCAGGCTATCAGACAAGAAAAGAAATACTTGGATCCGCAACAAAACAAAAGTGACCGATGTATTAACGTAGATAGCAAAACTAAAGTGGAAGTTCGCTGGACATACCATAAGACAGAACGACGACAGATGGAATAAGATGATTATACACTGGAGACCATATAGTTACAAACGAAAAAGAGGAAGGCCACAAATGAGATGGTCAGATGACTTGAAGAAACACGCAGGCCCGAAGTGGATACACACTGCCTACAATAGAGAGACGTGGAAGAAGGAAGTGGAGGTCTATGTCCAAAATTGGACAGTAATGGCTGTATAGATAGATAGACAGAGACCTTTTAAATATGGACAAGCGGAAAAGAATCAATCTAACGATCAATCAAAAACTAGAGATTATACAAAAGTTGGAGTCTGGAACGTCTGTTTCTCATATATGTGATCAATATGGTATAAAAAAGCAAACTGACATAAAAAAAACAAAAGCAAAATAAATAAATTTACATTGTGTGATGTAGGAGAGAACAGAATCTTAGAAAACGATTGAAATTGGCTCATGAAACTCCACTGGAAGAAGCAATCTTAAAATGTTACGGCCAACAACGTTTTAGTGGGGTCCCGGTCCGGGCAGTCGAATTGAAATCTGCTGCAAATTGCAGCAAATCTTTTTTTTTTTAATTTTTTCAAAAAATTGCTATTTTGTTTCCAATCAAAATGAAGAGTTTGGATGCATTTTATTTTTTGCAAAAATGTCCATAGTATATTATTTCAAAATTTTTATTTAAAAAAGTTGTGCAACTTTTTAATACGAACATTTTGGTACCAAATTTTTACAGTTAAAGATTTTTAGGATCGTTAACCGCTTAACGTACTCACCCGAGTTAACTCGGTATTAAACTACGTTTCCATTTTCGCATAACCGAGTTAACTCGGGCTTAAAATATTTGTACGATATATAATGCGCCTACGCGTTTTAACTCGTCTAGAGCTAAATAACGGTTTCCCCCACTTGTTTTCTCGTTTCTAATTTTAAACTTCCTACGATCGACCGCCAGCTGAAATGTCTAGTCAAGGCCAAGGTTAGTCAAGTTTAGTGCGTTTGGAAGACAGATATAAGTGGCATATTTATTCGTCTCTTACAGAGCGTTAGTTATTTTTATAGTTTTTTAATTTTTTTATCGACTGCAAAATGAGTAGTGGTGAGTATTTATTAAGTTCAGATGTATCTGTCGAAGTTAATATGGACAAAAGTGGTTCAGATACAAGTATCAACCTTTCTTCAGAAAATTCTTTAACTTTGGATGATACTGTGAGTATGACTATGATACGACCATGGTGCAAATTACAGCTAAATGCTCCTACATCGCCATATTTATCTTTTACTGCTGTTTTGGGTATAAATTTTACTGCTACCGACCGAAATATATTGCAATTTTTTGAACATTTCTTGGATGATGACCTAATAAATTTCATTGTAGAGGAAACTAACCGATATGCGGATCTAAACAATAGAGACAGTAGTTGGTATCCCATACTTTTGGCGGAACGGAGAGTTTTTTTAAGCCTCATTATTTTGCAAAGCATAATCAAGAAACCTGAAATACGACAGTGTTGATCTAAGAATCCACTGATGACGACACCTGTTTTCTCCCAAGTGTTTAAGCAATAAACTGTTTGAAGCAATAAACCAAAACCTTCACTTCAGCAGAAATGATAATTTCGACGCCGCAACACATCCTAATCCTAAGCTGAAAAAAATTTGGCCAGTGTACGAAAAATTATGTACCAAGTTTCGTGACGCAGTGACACCTTGAAAAATATGTAACCATCGATGAAAGCCTACTATTATACAAAGGTCGACTTAAATGGATCCAGTATATTCTAATGAAGAGCCAGGTTTGAAATAAAAACCTATCCATTATGTGAATCAAAAAGTGGTTATGTATGGAATTTTCTCATTTACACAGGAAGACAGACCAATCTTGATCCAGATTACGCAGACCTTTCAGTTTCCGCTTAAGTAGTCATGACTATGTCGAAGCCATTACTCAATCAAGGATATTGTTTGACTATGGACAATTTTTATAATTCACCACAACTTGCTAATATACTTATTTCCAATAAAACCGATGTGTACAGGATATTGGAGGTATCTAGAAAAGAAGTTCCAACAGAATTAAAAAATAAGAAGTTGCGAAAAAGTTACATTATAGCCTTTCAAAGAGGCAAGGTGTGTGCTGTCAAATGGAAGGATAAAAAGGATACATCATTGATTTCAACTTCCATTCCAACGCTACACGGAAGGTAAAAAAAGAAATGACAAAAAAGTTAAGCCAACAGTTGTTATCGACTATAACGATACGATGGGCGGTGTCGATCAGCATCTAGTAGATTACAATATTCCACGAAAAAGAGGAAAAAAGTATTATAAGAAAATTTTCTGTTACCTGTTAGATTTTTCTTTGTGGAATTGAGGACCTTGCTGCAAGAAGGGGGCAGCTCCATTTTTGGTCAAATTTTAGTTTATAGATGCATATTATGTAAAAAAAATAGTTGAATCGATTGGTGCAAAAAAGAAGCAGATCCATTTATAAATGGTAAACCTATAACTGTTTATGTACCTGCCTCCGAAATTGTTTGCTGCAAGAATGCCCCCTTCTTTCGCCAAACATCGAGACGCTTCGGCTGTACGTTAACTTGGCCTCGAATGGAATTAATGGAAGTTTAAGTTTAGTATTCAGTCGATTGAAGTCCATTGCTCTAACGGTCTAACGTATTCTCGCAGTACATTTTACGAGAGTTGACCACGTGTGTTTTTATACAATTGTTTATTTACTTAAGTGTTTTTTAATATTTATTTGTATCATGAGTGGTACATAATCTGATTTTGATAATGTTAGTCTGTTTAGTAGAGGTTCGTCTGATCTGTATAATCCATCTTCTTCTTAACGTGCCCTATCAAGTCCCCTTGACGTTGGCGATTAACATGGCGAAACTGTCTCTGTCTTGAGCTATTCTAAAGAGTTGCTCAGCTTTCCTCATTCCTGTCCACTCCCTGATATTCTTCAACCAAGAGGCCTGCTTTCTACCAATTCCATCATAATAAGTTGAAGAATATTATATCGGTCTCCCATTACTACGTGTAAAAATAAGGCCATCTTTCTACATTTGATGTTATCAAGCAGCTCGCGAGCAGTATTTGCTCTCTCAAGGACTGCCACATTTGTCAGCATAGCCGTCCATGGAATTGTTAGTATACGTCTGTGCAGCCACATTTCAAAGGCCTCCAGACGATTAATGGTGGATATTTTTAATGTCCATGCTTTGACACCGTATAAGAGGACTGACCAAATGTAGCATTTACCCATGCGCTTTCGAAGTTGAAGTTGCAAGTTATCATTACAGAAAAATGACTTCATTTTTAAAAATGTCGTGCGGGCTATCTCGATTCTACGTTTTATCTCTTGATCTGGATCTAGTTGTTCAGTAATATGGCAACCAAGATAATTAAAACTGGGCACTCTTTGAATTATATGACCATCAACATATAATCGTGCATCTTGATGTGCTAAACTGCTAAACACCATGTGTTTTGTTTTTGAACAGTTTATGTTTAGGCCAAACTCTCTTCCCACTGTATCAATGGCATTTAAAAGGCATTGTAATCTATTTATGTCATCACTTAAAATAACTGTACCGTCTGCATATCTGATTGTATTTATCAGAATTCCATTAACTTTCACGCCCCATTCCAAATTATGCAGCGCTTCTTTAAATATTCTATCTGAATATAAATTAAATAACAGTGGGGATAGTATACAACCCTGTCTGACACCTCTTTGTATTTTACATATTTCTGTTGATTTTCCGTTTATGCGAGCTGCCGCTGTTTGACGCCAGTATAACTTTTCTATGAATCGTATGTATTGACTATCAACTCCTTTATCTTTTAATATTGTAATTAATTTGTGATGCTGTACTCGATCAAAAGCCTTTTCATAGTCAATAAATACAGCAAAGACGTCTTTCCTTTGATCTCGACATTTCTGCAGTAATACATTTAGTGCAAAGAGGGCGTCCCGAGTTCCCAGTCCATTTCTGAAGCCAAATTGTGTTTCATCCTGGTCTTCTTCACATTTATCTCTGATTCTACTTTGGATGATGCGTAGAAATATTTTCAAAGTGTGGCTCATAAGGCTTATCATTCTATAATCGGTCCAGTTTTTCGGACGTTGTTTTTTTGGTAGTGTTATTAATTCGGACTTTAAAGAATCTTCAGGGATATCACCAGTCGAATAAACATCATTGAAAAGCTTGACCAGTATTCCAATGTTTTCCTCATTTATAAGCTTTAACATCTCTGTCATAATCCATCCGAATTGAAAAAAGCTCTGATCCTGATGAAGCGGGGCTTTCAGTGAAAAGAAGGCGTGTAAAAAAACACAAGTTTCCAGTCAATATAGTTCAAAAGGAGGTTCAGGGTGTTTCGTTTGCGAAGAATAGAAAAAGTGTTGATCCAGCTAAGTGAAAACGGAACATTAAGAAAAAGTGTATTGCAGAAGGAAAAAGTTATGTTAACTGGAAAGGTAGTAGTGTAGGATCTAGGCAAAGTGAATCTAACTGTGAATGTAAGTTTAAATGTTTTGAAGGTGAACGAAGAACAGAGGTAAGCAGTTTTAGTAAACTTTAATGAAATAGGAGACAAACAGATTCAAACTATCTACTTCGGTGGTTAAAATAACAACAAGCAATGTTAAAAGAACTCGAGCTAAAACTGGTGAGCAAGAGAGGCGTAGTTGTGTTCACAAGTACTATATTAAGCTGGGTATGGAAAAAATACGAGTTTGTAGGAGTGCATTCGGAGCAATATACGGGATATCCAAAAAACGAGTGGATAATATTACTAAAACTGCGCAGTAACAACATTACACCCCCTAACAGCAAACAAGGTAAACCTAAAAATAGAAAAAACCGCATTTCAAAAGATTTACTGCAGAAGGTAGATAATAACATAAAAAGTTTTCCACGACGTGAGTCACACTTATATAGCCGAATGAAAATGTCCCGTTTTTATTTGTCTCCTGATCTCAATGCTAAAAAGATGCATGAACTTTATTTGCAAGTAAATGAACCGGAAAGTGTTTTTGATAAAAACTATAAACCTAAAGTAACCTACGATTTTTATTTTAGGTATTTTAAAGCAAATTTTAATTATAGTTTTGGGGCACCTCGTTCAGACACCTGCAAAAGATGTGACATATTATACAATAGTCTTCAAGATCCAGCTCTTGATGATACTGAAAAGGAAAATTTACGGCTTGAAAAGAAAGTACATGAGGTTAATACAAGTCGTTTTTTTACAGACACAAAAGAAAAGACAAAACTAAGCCAACAAAATAACGATATAGAAATTTTAACGTTTGATTTTCAGCAGAATCTTCCTCTGCCGAAAATTCCTGCTGGCGAAGCCTTCTACAAACGTCAACTATGGGTCTACAATTTTTGCATACATTCGGGCAAAACCGGCAAAGCTCATTTCTACAGTTACGATGAAACAACCGCTAGAAAATCACCGATTTGGGACTGCCAAATCCAACTCATCAATGTGGATTATGTAGCAGAGTTCGAGATGCGCATAGAAAGAACATTAGAAGAGAAACAAGATATTTCTGACATAACTGTGTGTCATCCCTTGTTTTAGAGTGTATCATACCAATATTTAAAAATACGTGAATTGTGATTTTCTTTTCTTGTAGTATTTTTGATGTAAAAGGATTAGGCCTGAGTTAACTTGGGTGAGCGCAAGAGGATATTTATTATTTTATATTTTTCTAATAAGATCTAAAAAGCTTTTTTTACTTTAGATTATATCTAGTGACAATAGTCTTGTTGGTAGTTTATTTTACTGTAATAAAATAAATGGATAATTTTACGACTTATTTTTATCATATTATCTGTACCCTATTTAACCGATATTCTAATACTAACCAGCTTGACAAGGATCTCTATGTATTTTGCAAACTTTTAAAGCATGGATATAAAACACAGCATCTTTGTCGTAATTAGTAGCTACCAGATCAATTAAAGAATCCAAAGTTGAATGCATAGAGACACAAGCCACACCACGGGCTGCTGCGTATCCTTCTGTGTTTCTAGAATAAGGATCAAAGCAATATAACATGTTTCTTTGTTTCCAAACAGCCATGTGACATCTAAAAATATACAAAAATAGTTTAGATTTAGACATTATACTGGGTATTTCACAACGAGCTTACACTTTCTATATATCGGAAACTACTTAAACGATATATTGGTTATGACAAACTTAAGGAAAATACTTTGACAGACATGCCACTTTCGGTTATACCGGAAGTGAACTGCAACTTATTAATTTTAAATGGAACACCCTGTATATCATTTGCATTTTTAGATTTTGCGTAAGATTCTAGATAAAATTTATATAAGGTACTATAGGTCAAAACTTATATTAACATATTTTTTGAGTTATTCATCTTTTTTTAAAAATTGTGACAGAGACAAACATCCATTTACAATTTATAATATCTTGAAAACCTTTACAAACAAAGGGTAGGTAACGTTCTTTCAGGGATTTACATCGAAATCGAATTTCTAAAAACAGGGTGTTTACAAATGATACGCGATCTCTTTAAACTTCAAACTACAATAGGTCAATCATTTTAAATAAAATATCCTGTATTTTATAATTTTAGTGAAAAAAGAAATCAATTGTCTCTCAAATAGTATTAGAATTCTCTTACCTAAGTTAATACTTATGGAGATAATTGTGGCTTAATGTTGAAGACAAGATATTTATTGTTTTCTTTTAGCAGGCCGTGTATAAAGATGTCATAATTGTCATTATTTGTGATTATTTGCACTTTTACAATGTGATAGAAAAGATGGCGTTTTACTTTAAATATATTGAGATAACTTTCTCCTAAAAAAGTAGTTTAAGTTACCATCATGAAAGTGGAGAGCTCCAACCGGGTGATCTCTGATCGTACAAAAGACATTAAACTCACATTGCTCCTAAAAACCACATGTTTTGTGCCTATTAAACATTCTGTTTTTGAAAATTTTGATTCGTCACAGCATATAGGATTCCTAAAAAATTCATTATGCTCTTGACATTTCATCGTTAAAAATTCTATTCTTTTAATAGTCTGTTTCCTTTAAACTTCGAACTGTCGTGTAAAAATAAGAATGAAATTTTTGTGTCTTTTTAAGTTGCTGAACAACGTAATGACGATGACGCTTCGGGGAAAGCAGCATAGTACCCAAGAACATTAATTGTATGATCATTATTATCAACAATAGGCTTTGTATTATTAACTTTATGTTGAAAACAACCAAACTGTGTTAAATTCTTGATATCTTTTAGCAAATTACGCACAGGTTCTAGTAATGAGTCTGTCACATTTTCCATATATTTGTAGCAATTTAATTTGCCTACCATGTTGGGCGTCACTTATAAGCAATTATTGCTAAACTTTAAAATTTTAAATTCTGTTTTGTTAAAGGGTTAACTCAATGTAAAGTTTGTTGATAAATTTGGATAATTTTATTTGTAATAACTGTTTATGTAAAATAATAATAAATATGTAATGTTTTTCTTTAAACCAGGAGTTTAAAATTATTTCTTTTAAAAAGATTTTCGCCGTTAAAATTTTTTAGGAAAGAAAAGCCTTTTTTCTAATCAGCAAGAGGATTTTTTAAACGGCGTCCATTTTAAATAGTTTAGGAATTCTCTTGTATTTGCTGTCCAGAAAATCACAACATTTTACAACATATTGTAATCGGTGATTGACACAAATATGAGCAAAATATTAGAGCACGTTGCCAAGTGCTTCAAAAATCTGTAACTTTATTTTATATGAATCGAGAGTTTTTGCCGTTATAAATGTATGAAAATTTTAATTGTTTCATTCATGTATCTAACAAAATAATATATACAATTAAAATTGTATATGTTTGATCAAGTATCACTAGTAAAAATATCAATATACCTAACATTGGTAACTATTTTTATAACTATTTTTCGTCTCGTTTATATTAATCCAGTGTTAGTTCATTGTTAGTAGATATTCTGCAAGCAGTTTGCCTCAGTATTCATCGTGTGGTAACAAAATACAATCATTTCAATGCTGCTGTCTTTCAATGATGGACATACAGCGGTTTCATAAAATTTTTTATGAAATAAAAAAAAAGATGTTCAAGATGCTTTTATTTTAAAGCATTGTGTAGTGCGTGCACCAGAACGTCATAAGTATCAGGCGAAGAAAAAAGCAAGAGAAGTGAGTGTAAAATATTTTATATACACTGCTGTTAACAAACAAAAATACCCGTATGTAGAAAGGCTTTCTTAGGTATACTTGGTATTTCCAAACACCGAGCTTGAGGGTAATAAAAAAATTTCACAAATGGGGGACAATGCCGACCGCTCAAAGGGGTGGTGAAAGAGTTTCTCATTTAAAAAATGCCCACAAAAAAATTCAGGAATTTATCGAATCACTTAAATGTAGCAAATCACTACTGCAGATCATCATCAAGAGTAAGAGTGTACTTAGATCCAGAGCTTATTACTAAGAAACTGTGTCGTATGTACAATGAATCAGTCACTAACGAATTGAAAGTAAGAGATTGTTTTTTTTTGTACACTTTTAGTTTTGACTCTCAGAAAAATGTGTAATTACCAAAAATACCCGATCAAGCAGCCTACTGTTCGAGACAACTCTACGTATATAATTTTACAATAGTACAAGGCTTTTCAAAAGCAAAACTTGTAGCGTTTTTAAATTTGTGTCTATATATAATATTTAATATCTATATGATAATATAAATTCTGTATAACGTTTTGTAGTCCGCCCCTATTTTGTTTATCCCGTTAGTACGCATTAAAAATTACCAGGAAATCTGCGTTTGTCTTTTAAAAGGGAATGTAAAAACGATCGATAATATAACAAGTTTTGTATCCAGTTTTCAAGTTTTTTTTTTCTTTATTTACATTCAAACCCCCCAAATCTCTGAATACATTGTGAGGTAGAAAAATCAATATAATACGTGTTATTTCTTCATATTTGGAAGTAGTTTGTTTGAGGGTCGCTTTGTAACATAGTTGAGGCCTGTTTTTAAAACAAGAAATTTATGTTATGGACGTAAGAAGGGTCTCCCATACCAGTATTAGATTTAGGTCAAGAGGGGAATTCAAGTTAGGTTAAGAAGAGCAACGAAGCAGGCAGGTTGTATAGGGCAGCTCGAGTTGAACATAACCGGTAATTTTGTGTAATGGGTTGAGTTTCAAGACCGGTAAAAAGTGGAAATCTACTCTCTGTAATATGACTGATTTATAAAAGAGTAACCACTTGAATAGTTAGAGGATTTGTGTAGTATGCCAGAACATGGTAAAATTTTAAATCAGTACATAGGGTGTGCCACCAGCTTCGTTTGTCGTCTGTTTGCCCCAACCTCGTTCCAGGCTATAGAAATCGTCTTCCTCTAGCAAGTTTCAAGGTTAAGTGTGAAAAAATGTGAATTATAAGGTAACATTCAGTATATTGGTTTTAAAGTAGAGACGGACATTTTTTTGCTAAAGTAATAATTGCTTTCATAACAATTTAAAAATTGTAATATGTATGGTTATGCTGTCAATATATTTGTTCTTTGTCATCAAAATTAAATGTGACATCTGACAGCTAGCTTTAATTTGTTTTTTTGTTGTGACAATTTTTAATTTGCTTGTATAGAAAAGATGTTTTATAGAAAAAGTTAAATCTTATATATTTCCATTTATAAGGATATCCTTAATCTTAATTTTTAATTTGGCCATATTAATAAGATAACCTAGGAACCATTTCGAAGAATTTTGTAGCAATCTCCTTTGTAAACAGGCAACACATGTAAGTTTTTTTTGTAATTTTGTATTTTGCAACTTTTAATAATTTTTGTGCAATCTGTATTTTTGATGACTGTTTGTTAGAGGCACAAATAAATGTTTGATTTATTTCTCTGATTATTTTTTGTCTTTATTTTAGAAAAATCTCCTAACCTTTTTTGTGTGTTTAATTTTTAGGAAAATAGCTAGAGGTATTTCTTGTCTGTCAATTTTATTCATTTTGTCCAGGAAATTTATGTAAGTACCCCTTTATTTCATTTTTTGTAGCTTCCCCAATCTCGACCCCCTTGCCATTTACTTATCCACGACTTCAGCTCTCCAACAACCCCCTGAGTGCCGTTCGCATACGTATCGATTTGTTTTGCTTGCCCTATTTTCACCCCCATGGTTTCTGTCCCCAATTTTATACCCCATAATCTTACCCTATGGTAAGCAAAATAAATTCGTTACAAACTTACCAAAGACAATGTGTTTAGATACACATGGACCGAGCTTGATCGATCAAAAGGTTCCTACGAAATTGCTTCAGCAATATATCACAGGCTAAAACATACAGATTTTGCCTCTGAAATAGATACAGTCTATCAGATATGTGACGGATGTGGTGGACAAAATAAAAATTCGACACTTATATTTATGTGTCAAACATGGCTTGCTGATGATGCTCCTATTAATATTAATAAAATTCAACTTGTCTATCCAGTTACAGGACACAGCTTTTTACCTGCTGATAGAGTTTTTGGCATTATTGAAAAAGCGGTACGAAGAAAAACGACAATAATTCAACCCCAAGAATATTTTGATATTTATTCTGAATATACAACCGTAATTAAATATCCAGAATTTGAAGTAATGGATTGGAAAACAGACAAATGGAGATATTGAAAGGGCTCAGAAAATGGCATTTCCAAATCAGCAAATCGTCAAGAATTACAATATTATGAGGGAAGAGTTTGCGAGGACATAGAATTCTTGTTAAAGGAGAGATGTTCTACAAATCTGACACTGGAACTGCATTATCAGTAACCAAGAAAGGTAAAGCATTGACTGGTATAAATCCTGCAGTTTTACCTTTAGGTGTAAAGGCCAAAGAAGCAAAACTTAAAGATGTAAACGAGCTACTAAACAAACATTTCGGTACAAACCGGAAACAAATGCAGGAGCTAGAATTCTATCCCAAAGCTTTAAACGAGAATGAGCGACATACGCAGGATTTTAATGATCCAACCTGTGAACATACTGAATTTATTCCTAGTTTTCGTGTGTAATATATTAATATAAAGTAAATCCTTTCCTCTAAATGAGTATGGTCTTTTATTTTTTTACCCATATAATTTCTCCAATTACATTATAGATATTTAGAGATATAAAATTGAGCAGTTTGAATGCAAAAATGGACATTTCCAATTTTTATTCCTTTTTCTCTAGTTTACGCCTTATCCTATATATTAAATTTTATAATAGGATCATTTTAATTGTTTTCAAAAATTGACAGAAGAAAAATATCTAAAATATATTAGAAAGTAAAGTTGTAAATTGTTTTCTTTTTAAGTTTACTCAAAATGACAAAGTGAAAATGTCCGGTTTTGAATCTAGACCACTCAAATAGCAAATAACAATAACGAATTTTAAGAAAATCCGGAGCAAACAATTCACAAACAAAAGATTCATATTTTTTTAAGCGCCAATATCTGGCGAAATCAAGATCAAACGAAATACAAATTATAATTATTATAAACAGACTAAAAATGTTTATATTACCAATCTCGGAGACGCAAAAATATTCAGAATATTTATCGGTGTTTTAATATATAAGAGATAAAACAAAAATGTTATATTATTATATTAAAAGTAAAATTACGCATTCTTCATTGCTTAATTCTAAATTAGTTATTTCTATTACTTTTTTTTTCTTACTACAAAAAGTGCCAATAACACGCAAATGATGACAATTATGACATATTCATACACGGCCTGCTAGAATAAAACAATATTAATATCTTATCTTTAACACTTTGTTTATAAGAAACTTAAATACTATTTGAAAGACGACTGATATTTTTTTTTAATTATAAAATATAGGGTGTTTCATATAAAATTATTTCTTACTATGATTTGAAGTTTAAAGAAATGCCGTATCATTTGTGAACACCCTGTATTTAGAAATTCAATTTTGATGTAAATTTCTGAAAGTACCTTACCTATTCTTTGTGTGCAAAAATTTTTAAAATATGTTTGTAAATGGATGAGCTATATACTTTGAAAAGTTTGAAAACCCAAAAAATATGAAGTCTTGACCTATGGTACCTTATACAATTTTTTTAGAATCTTACGCCAAATCTAAAAATGCAATAATATACAGAGTGTTCTACTTAAAATAACTAAGTTGTTGTTTTTTTTTTCGGTATGACCAGACGTGGCATGTCTATCAAAATAGTTTCATTAGGTTCGCCAGAACTTGTAATCCCCATAAACCAATTTTTATAAATATCGTGTGAGTAGTTTGCTATACATACATAATGTAAGTTCGTCGTAAAACAACCTGTATAGGCACTACTTATACATACCATAAATAATATATTATCCACTTTAAAAATAAAAAAGTGGTAGTCTATTAATAGTGTCAGACAGGGTTGTGTATCATCGCCTATTCAGTTTAACATGAATTCAAGAAATAATTAACGAATCTTTAGAGAACTAACGTCAGAGAAGTCAATATATATTATCCCTTAACATGAAGAAGTTACTATTTATGATGGTCACAAAATTTCAATAAAATAAAAAGGGTATTCTCTAGCAGGAACAGGAAAAAAGTTTTGAAGGAGATATATATCTTAGTTGAACAACTTGTGAGCCCAGTTTAGAAATAATTAAGTTAACTTATTATTGCCAAAGTTCTAATGGCATTTAAAATAAAGATTTTCACGCGTAGTAGGAACAGATATGTTAGTAAATGAGAAAACATCATACATAAACAGAATAATGTAAATTTTTCGTAAAAAATTTGTAGCCAGTAGACGAATATAAACAATGTAGAATAGATCACCGATACATATCCCTCATCATAGATCTATCAGCATGCTACAGACTGTGTAAGACTTAATGAAGATACTGGGACCTTTCGTATTGAAAGAGGCGTTCGGCAAGGAGACAACATGTCTCCTAAATTATTTACAACTTTGCTAGAATACGCTTGTAAAACAATAGATTGGAACGAAAAAGGCATCAATGTAGATGGAAAATTTTTAAATAACCTTAAATTTCCAGATGATACCGTTCTTATTGTAGACAGCTTTGATTAGGCACAGATAATGCTCCAATAACTCCATACTGCCACAAAAAGAGTTGGTCTTAAAATAAATTTTTCAAAAACACAATTTATGACAAATTTAGTACACAACAAAAACATCTCAGTAAGAGACAAAGATATTGAGCCAGTTGACTCCTATAAATACTTGGGCCATGAGATCAGAATAAGTCGAGACAACCAAACAATCGAGCTAAAAAGAAGAATAAACCTCGCTTGGACGGCATTTGGAAAGATGAAGGATATTTTTAGGTCTAAGATTCCAATGTGTCTGAAAAGAAAAGTATTTAATCAGTGTATTTTGCCAGTGATGACCTACGGCGCAGAAACCCTTACACTCACAAGAACAACAGTGAGTAAACTATAAGTTGCTGAAAGGGCAATGGAGAGAATAATGTTAGGGATTTCTCTACGTGATAGAATACCCAATGCTACTATACGCAAAAGATCAGGAGTAGCAGACGTTATTGAAAGGATAACAACACTAAAGTGGAACTAGACAGGTCATGTAGCAAGATCAGTTGATGACCGGTGGACAAAAAGAATTTTGGAATGGAGACCCCGAATACAAGCTAACAGAAATAGTGGTCGACTCCAAACGAGATGGACAGATGACATAAAAAGAGTGACTACAAATTGGATTCAGATGGCGGAAAATCGGACTAAGTGGAAAAGCATGCGAGAGGCCTATGTTCAGCAGTGGACGTTAAAGGCTAGTTGATGATGATGATGAGACAAATATAAAATGAGCAGAGAAAGAATGAAACTAAGAGGGAACAGAAAAGTAGCTCGTTTAAAACCCATATGTATGAAGATATAACGACCATGACTCTTTATTAGTTTATAAAAAATAAGATAAATACGCCAAAATGTTAGGATTTTTGATTTACTAAACTTACTGTCCAATTTGGAGTATAGCGTTCGTACATTTTCCAAAGAATTGCTCAAAACATCTTTTTAGTTGGCAAACACAGGATCTATACATTAGGTCAGCAAAAACATTGCCAAAAATATAAATTTCAACGATATATGGGCCGATAGTAAATAAAGCTGGTAAATTTTCGAGTTTTAATTCCAAAACATTTTTGCACTCTATACATTCTTTGTAGAGAAGGTTTCCCAAAATTAGTATTTTATCCAAAGTTCTACGGTGCCAAACGCTTGGATGAGTTATACGGGAGTACACCTATAAAAAAATAACTTTTAACACTTTTAAATACTAAAACGTTTAACATTTTAAACTAAAATATTTTCTAAAGTTATTTTCTTGTGGCATTTTAATTAATTTACTAGTTGTATTCGGAATTAACGAGAACATTAGTTTAAAATAATGTTTTTTGACGTATCGATTTTCAATTCGGAAATCGTTCTTAAATTCCGAAGTTGAAATCGAAACGTCAAAATAAACATATTTTAAATCAAAATTGTGGTTAATTTCAAATTCAAATAGTAAATGAATTAAAATGTTTTCTAAATTTTTTTATACTTTTCGTTTTGACTTTTTCTGCTTCTGTTTTGTAATGAAAACACATAAAATTTCACTAAGCATTTCACCTTTATTAAGAACATGCATTGCAGTTTTTTCCTTTTTTTGCTTAGACGTATCGTCATACAGCCAGACACAAAAGGAATAAGACAGTATAGAAGATTACATCGATATTAGGAGAACAGGGACACACTCTTCTCGTAATATTGATGTAATCTTTTATTTTGATAGGGCATTCAGGTAAATTGTAATGATGGATACTTTTTTCATAGAATTTTCTACAATCTGATATATTTCTCAGTTGGCAGTATCCAATCACCATCTCTATAACCGCCTTTAACTCTCGTTTGCTAAAATCTATTAGATTAGAGGAAAATCTTTTGATAATATTGTTTGCGATTTGATTCAAATGAGTATTGCTCTTTAGAATGCTCTATTTTTGTTACATCTGTTGGAGTACCTTTGAATTCCATTTTAATTTATTGAAGCCAAGAATGGTTTTGTGTGCCTAAAGACTCTTCTAGAGCCTTTGCTTTGTCCTGTTTGTTTTGAGTCTGTTACTTTATTTTCTGTGGTGGCCACAGAGACAGCAAAAAAGAGCCATCCTCAAACTAAGTAAGGTGCGAAGACTTGGAATTTCAGTGGCTATGAGGGGCACACCAACGGCAGCTATGACTCCTGTACATATAGCTATAAGAGGGAAGAGAAGGAAGGGATATTATGGACAGCAAGAAAACCTAAGTAACGTACCGTAGAGAGATGGGGCAGAGAAAACTCTCGACCCAGACTGCAAGGTTATTCCTGGTATACGAACGGGTCGAAAACTGCAGAAGAGTAGGGTGCACAAATATTTGATAGTGGTGGAAATTTAAACATTGCTATTCCACTAGGAGAATATACTACAGTAATTCAGGAATAGGTTTTTGCAATCTTGCAGTATGCAAGAGAAATTAACATGAGGACTTTGGAACTGAAGCAGGTTAATATATGCGCAGATAGGCAAACAGCCATGGGAGCTCTCATAAGTCCTAAGGTAAACTCTAGGCTAGTGCTGGAACATCGAAAAGAACTCAACAGACTGGCAGAACGTAATCAATTGGTATAGGTTTCAAGTGATCAGGCAGTATATGGTAGTGATGTAATATCATAATATTGCCAAAAGAGTTTCAGCTACAATATACTTTGATCCAGAGCCAGCTGTGGGAGTGATAAAAATCATCGTTCGCGATCGGAAAAAAGCCTGGATCCGAAGCCAACACAACTCAAACTGGGTCAAATATACCTGGTCAAATATATGGCAAGCAGAAATCAGCTCAGAATCATAACAGGCTTCCTTACTGCACATACTATAGTTCAGGGATACCTGCATACAATGAGACTGTTTTATGGAGACTTGAGCTGCAGATTCTGATTGCATCCCAGATGGCAACTTTTTGGAGACAACAAAGTAAGTCCAAATATATATGATACCCATCCACTGGACCTTTATAAGCTGGTACAGGGTTCCAGAATCCTGACGTGGGTATCATAAAAGAATAAAAGATAGACTGGACTGCAGCGATTACGATGAGAATAACACGTGGTCCGGATGCATGAGAATAGAATCGCCAGAAAATTACTAACGCAAATCTCCAAGAAAAAAGACCTGTTGAAAACAAAGAAATGGCGGGACGAAGTAAATGGAGATGCCAAAAACCTCTTACAAACACGTTTATGAAAAAAGAACTGCAGTCGATCGAGATTTTTGGAGAAGCTTAGTAAGGAGGCCAACAACCTTGGGTTGTAGTGAATTGAATGGATGGATATGTTACAGATAAGCAGTAAAAATATACAACTCTGCCTTATCTCTATTTTAAATTCAATTTCTGATATAGTTCATTTGTGCGTATTTCTGCAGTTTTATGTAACATATATTTTATATAATTCCAAGGTTATATTGAGGCCTATTTATTTTGTTTTAATGACAAATATAGGTGTTCTTGGAAGATTTTATCAAAATATTTGCTATAATTCCTCCATTCCTCCATTTCTTGCTTAACATCCAAGTGTCTCTGGATTTATAAAATGAATACGAAGAGAGCTTTCCGGGTACCTAGGTTTATACAAAATCTAAATTGTGTTTCTTTTTATGTCGAACTCAAATTTTTAATATATACGTTTGTGAGTGATCTTTGGAAACGGTTTTTATGTATAAGACACAGTCGTTGTCTGATGTTCTATCGGTAATCGTTGCATTCTCTAATTTGAAAGTCAAAATCAACCACTACTGTATATCTAAAAATAAAAACTTACCAAAGCTATTACTGACATAGGCAAGGACTGCATATTTCTGGAGAAATCAAAATATTTATCTGCCAAATCAAAAGAAGCTAGAACGACAGCCTTGTTCTCGTTTAAAATAATATATTCACTCTTAACATCTAAGATTACGGTTGATTCTTCTTCAAAGTCATCTATATGCATTACTTTAAAAACCTTTAAGGGATATATAGCAAAAGACCAATTTGCAAAATTAGATCTACCTAGCAAAACTGTTGCCAAGGATGTTATGTCATAAAAGTTAGCCATTACGGCAGTTCCAGCACAACTAAAACATAATATTATAAGTAGCTATTTTATTATTTAAAGTTGATTGTTTTAGAAATTATTATCTAACTAGTTCATTTATAATAAAACTTAACTAAGATGCCCGCAAAATAAACATTATCGCAATCCATAGCGCCGAGGATCTGTTCACACCTATTTCATTTATCATATTGGCATATTTGTTAGGTATATTATGTTACCTTCATATTAAATTACGATTTGAACCTTATTTATTATGGTGTTTTAAAATAAAAACAATACAGAACCTTTCTTCTTCTTCTGGTTCCTATCCGTTTCGGATGTTGGAAATCATATTGGCAATCATGACCTTGCTCGCTGCGGCTCGAAACAGCTCCGTTGAGGTTTTCTTAAACCATGTTCTTAAATTCCGCAGCCATGATATTCTCCTTCTACCGGGTCCACGCTTACCTTTGACTTTACCTTGCAATATCGACTGCAGCAGGGAGTAACGGTGCTGATTTTATATATATGATAACAGAACCTTTAATGATTAGTAACTGACTTATTTCTGTTTTTTTTTTTAACTGAACGTTTGATTCTGGAGATGAATTTATGCTGCACTTTCATCTTTTTGTAGCTGTAACATTGAAATCATCTGCTGTTAGCTGTTGGGCTGTTCTTATGGGTGGTTTTCTGGATGGGAGTCGGTTTGCTGCTAAACTCGGGATGTCTTCATGGATTGGTAGTTGCAAGTTGCTATTTACTTTCTAATACTCCGTTATCAAGGCCTTTTGTCTTCGTAGAATAGGCGGAGGAATATGGCTAAGGATCGGAAGCCAATATAGTGGAGTAGTCTTGATGCAGCCGCTAATCATTCTCATTGCTATATTAAGCTGCATATCAACTATTTTCACATGACGACTATTTAGCCAGACCGGTGCACAGTACTCTGCCACAGAATAAACCAAACTTAGCACAGATGTTCGTAGTGTGTCCGCAGATGCGCCCCAGTTGGTACCGTAAAGATTCTGGATAAGGTTATTTCTACTACTTATTTTTTGTGCAGTTATTTGTAGATGTTTTTTAAACGAGAGAGTCCTGTCCAAGGTAACCCCCAGATATTTTGGGTAGGGTAGTGCTACATTTCTCATTTTGACCTCTAATTTTTGGTTTGCCTGTTTGTTATTGAGGTGAAAACAGCTTACCTCAGTTTTATTTAAGTTTAGTATCAGGCGCCATTTTGTGAAACAAAACGTAGCCAAACTTTCTTCCATCAGTGTCAGGTAGGTCCGATATATATATATATATATATATATATATATATATATATATATATATATATATATAAGTTGAAAAACATCGGAGCAAGGACTGATCCTTGGGGTAGTCCATTATTTAATTTTCTCTGTTTGCTTATGTCATTACCGTGGATTACCTGGAAGTATCGATCAGAGAGCATGTTGTTTATTAGTTGCAATAATGATGAAAACTATTGTAACTGGTTTTGCTTTTCACATAAAATAACTGTATATTCATTTATATATGTATGACAATCAACCCAACATGATTATGATATGGCAATTTAATTTTAAGAAAAACAATTTTTTCTTTAAATTTTAATATGTATGTGATTGTACGTTTTGTAAAGTCATTTTATCTAAATTTACTAGATATAAACTTAGTATTGGAATTATTTATGCTTTTTAACCTATACCAACTCTAACATCTCTCTTTTGGTGGTTAAGTAACCTTAATCGAAGACCTGACAATTGGCTAGAATTAGAGAGCCCGAAACCGATCGTCCAAACATTTTTGATTGTAGTTTGGGTTTAAAAATCACAATGAAAAAAATGTTCAGGTATTATTTTAGATCATACTTCTGCTCACAAGATAAACAAGACATAATAAGTATACAAATAACGTTTACACAAAAATTTTACGAGATCTGGAGAAATAACAATTAGCGTTATCTCCCTCATACTATCGGATAGTTGGTTGCAGTAGATATGTATTTAAGAAAACATAAATAAAAGAGTACTTTAAAAATAATGGAAACATTTTTATTAAATGCAAAACTACAAAATATTAAGATCTCTAGCTATTTATTTCACACATTTTTAAAACATAACTGTGTAACATGTGTGACACAGATTCACATGTTTGGTTTCTCGTGTAGCCAAGTCTCGCAACGTACACAACGAATCCAATCATATATTTATCATATTTTTTTGTTGTAGAATTATAATCCTCACTACAACCAACGTACTAATTATCACCAAAACCTTCGTTTTTATATGCACTACTGGAAAATATTGTTTGTTCTTGTTTACTTTCGCTACTTCGTGACGATTCATTTTTTTAAATATTTTTAATAGGCGTTTTACCTTTTAAAAGTTTCTCATCCTTTTTCATTTTGCTAACATGTTCTGACGACGTTGAAACAATGGCCACATTCTTTACGTTTACGCACCATTTCAGTCAGTTTTGGTGCAGGTGAAATATCTGAAATGACTTTTGATAATGACGACACGTTGTGGTTCTGTATTTTTGATGTTTTGTTGATTTCCATTATTAAAACTTGTCTTGTCTCATCTTCCAGGGCACTTGCATTATTTTTGGCTAAAAAGAAGGTGCAGTCAGGGATCGCATTGGGATCGACAGGATAAATCACTTTAATTTTAAATCCGTCGATACCGTTTTTAGGGGTAGCAGATTTTTCACCAGGATGATTGTAGAAGTTTTACAAAATGGTAACGAGTGATACGCCGTCCAGTATGCCCAAGGGCTGGACTACGTCCAGCCCTATCAAGCGGCTGGAAGTAGTGAGTTGTGTGGCTCGGAAGGCACAGCAAAATAATTTAATGCTTATTCACAAATTAAAGTCTTACAACCTAACTTAAATAAGAAGCGTGGCCGTACAATATTAAAAGAACTTTGCCATCAGGTTTCCTTGGAAGGAAATGATATTTAAGCCACTGCATAAAAATAATGTTATTCACGTATGCTGATTTTACTGATATGTAGATCTAGGAAACATGTTGTCGTTTTACTCATCTTTCTTAATTTTGTCGTTCATCACGCAGGTTGGAGGCAAAAAATTTCCTTCCGCATTACAGGCTATGAGTGTAATAGTTCCTCTTTCCGTTGACATAATCTTAGATATATTTTTTAAACCTTTCGCAGCTAGTACAACTCCTGGGAGTACGGGAGTTTTAATTGTAGTCCTAACTCGTCCATGGTGAAAATGTGAATAGGTTTGTTATAAATTTCATTATCTTCCAAACATTTTCCAAACAATTCGAAATATTTTTTTACTCCGTCGTGATTCATTGCCTGAACGCAATTAAGTGAAACGCCTTCCGATTTTCTCAGAAAAATCAATATTTATAGATACAAATTATTTTAGCCAATCATATCCAGCCGTTTCCTTTCTTTGGTTAAAAGAGTGTTTGTTTACAAATTAATATGCTAGGTGGTAAACTGTAGAGCGAACGGCGCTTCACGTGTTAATATAAAACCACGGTTTTGCATATCTTTAATATAAGGAACAAACGTACGTTCGTTGTCTTTCCCAAGCCAGCAATCGGAGCCAATGTTACCTTTGACAAGATTTACGTCTGTCTAATGGTTTTCCATTTCATAAGTTATATATGCATTTCTTATAGAAGAATTATTTTCAACGGCTTGGACGGCACAGAGGAGATTTTCTTTTGTACTTACTTGGCATCTGAAAAACATACAGATTAGATACCTACTATGACCCCAAATTAGGAAGGTCATCTCGCCCGATTTTTCGAATTTCTAGAAAAATATAAGTGAACGAGACCATTTTAAGGTTAGGAAAAACTTCAAAATGGGTTTTACTTATATATTTAATTTTAGGCAAATCGCTTATGTCAAAAACCGAAATACGGAATAATTATGCAACTTTTCAAATCTACTTCAGTTACCTTGATTTGGTTTTATCACTGTATTATAATAATAAAACAACGTAGAGCAATATAAATATGTTGTCACTGTTTGGATATATTATATAAACTGACTCTATTCTGTACACAGGCAGATATCTGTCGGTAAATGTAAGAAATATTAAGCTTTGCCCTGGTATGGCCATCCATCCCGGACTTACCCTAATAAAACCAATTCTGAGTAATATAGATCAAACTGGCAACAGGTGCATGTCTTCAAAAACTTTATAGTGTGTAAAATTTTTTATTAAAATCAACTTTCAACTAGTACTTTCCACATGTCACATAATATTTTCAGAGCTTCGTCTTATAGGAGGTTATAAATAACTCTTGGAATTGTAATTGCCAACACAAATCACATTAAAAAGACACATAATACAGGCCAAAGTCTCGACTAGAAACTACAGACTCAAATATTACAGAACAGCTTCGGTATAATTTTTCGGTTCCACAATTTAAAAATTTAGCGTTAATTCCTTTAACACCAGGAGATATATGTTTTAAAATAAAAAAATTTTTCTTAACCATTTCTATATTATTTTATTTAATTCTCTACCTATAAATGCATGCAAGATTTTTTTTGTGTAGCTTCTATGTTTTATCATTCGATCTGTCTTGTTCCAGGCTGTAACTAACATTTTTCATAATAGTTTTTTTTATAGAGTAGAGAAGCTCACCCTATGTCTAACCCCCTACCGTGAGAACCAGAATTTCTCTGTCAAGATAATATTACATTAGCCAAACTGTTTCTCATTTACAACGCCAGAAACTCGCGTTTTGATCTGTGCTATTTGCTCCATAACATACGACCATTACGTACTAGGCATTAGCTAGGCAGTGGTCTCGCTATAAAAGATTGTCTTTGAGGACGCACGAGTAGTACTTATTGGTAGAGATAACCCAACACATGTATATAAAACTCATAGGAGTCATTTGCCAGAAAGCAGCGAGGGTTTCTTCAAGTTTCTCCAATCGTTAGTAATCTTTGATTATATATAAAGAGAAAAAACCGCATTGCTAATAACCGATTAGTTTATTACATTAGTACTATATATCTAAAATTAGCAAATGTATACCTACAATTTTTACTTACCAAACGTATAAATCTTTAGTTCTTGGTCTTGCATCAAACATATATAAATACTTGTTTTTCCAAATCGCTATACATATGTCTTGAGTTTTAAAAATGCCTGCCGTTTGGCGGTAGAAAAATATTTTTAAAGCTTTTGTTAGGTTAAAAACTCTTTTATCGTCAGATCTTATATAACCTGTTACATCTGGATCTTCGACAGAAAACCTCATCTTATTGCAGCCTAAAAGTTTTAATATAATTTTAGCGCTGACAAATTTTGAACTTTTATAACATAACGAAGATCTGGGGTTTACGGGCTCTTGCTCTATAACCAAAGTTGGTGAAACACATTTAATAATGAGATCGTTAGAATGCGACTATTGGGAAAACTTTGGCATATATCCAGGAATATTCTTCTTGGGAGACTGGAAAATGGAGAATGATGATGATAATTATTTGCTCAGAAACAAACCACTCAGACCAAATAGTCGAGACTCTTATTTTTCCGAAGGTTTTTGGTGCGGTAAATACGAATCTGAGCCCCAAACTGCCGAACTCTGGATTCTGCGATAAATATCCTAGTAAATAAAAGTGCAAAAATAGCGGTTTCTGGCCTAGACATATAATGTAAGATAACAATATATACACATATAATAATAGATACAAGACTGACTGCTGCAATGCAGTGGCGTTCTTCCACTGAGACCGAGGAAACTGACGCAAAGCAGTCCCTGCATATCTGTCTAACAGACAGGTTCTCATTGGTCATTTAGGCCACGTAATCGATAAACCTGGCAAATTAGAAAGAGATTCAGCGACTTGCCTTGCGATTCCCCTGTCGTACCAGGGGAACGTGCTGGTATTGCAAGGATCAGTCAATCTTGTATTATATGTCTATGGTTTTTGGCCATTTTTGAAGTTATGTAGACCCTTCTTGCTGTACGTAATTTTATTTTAATAGAAAAAATTAGCAATTAACCTTATGAGTTTTAAGGTAAGGTGGGTTTTTTGCTTTTGGATTAAAACTGGTGGTTTGTAGGAGTTGATAAATTTAGATTTGTTTTGTTTCGATCAGTAGACACATTTACTGTATGTGATTTTATTTTGATATGATACAATAAGCAATTAATTTTGGAGATTCCAGGATTAACTGAGTTTGCCTGTTGTGTGAAAGGGATGGTTCCTAGGGATTGGTTTGGTTTGTGGTGTGTAGGTTTGAGATTGTTGGAGTTGGGGTTCTTTAATTTGGGTTGCCAGGCTTGAGGTTGTTGGAATAAGGTTTTATGAGTTTGGTATTTTTGAGTTTAGATTTTTCGTTCTACTATATATGGTGTGTAGGTTTTTTTAAATTAAGAAACTTTAAAATGTGGTATCTCAGCGACAAAAGAAATATCTGAATAAACTTAATGTCGTTTAAATTATTGAGACTTACTCTTTAAGAAGGTTACAACAGTTACTAAGAAAAAAATTATACTACGATGCTCCATAACCTCAAAAACGGCCAAAAACAGCTATTTTTGCACTTTTTAGGTTAGGATATCTCAGAAATCAGAGCCAATTCTGATTAATTTTGCCAATATATTCTGATCTCTGAGTCCGAATGTTGGTCAAATTTTGTCGGCATGTGTTATTTAATAAGATAAAAAATTAGATTAAGTAGATTAGATAATTAAAAAACAACAATTAATAGTTATTTAACCAACAAGTGTATTAATAAGGGCGATTAAAAATTGAGATATTTTAACGCGTGAGCGAAGCGAGCGCGTTAATGTTCGAGATTGTTAATCGCCATTTTAATTCACGAGTTCGTTACAAAACTTTTGTTTTTTCGTACTCGCACTTTTCAGAAATAAAGATATCTTAGTTTAAATATTTATTTACTTAACAATAAACAACAATTTTTTCAGCTTTCATTGACTTTATTCAAAGTTTCCTTAGTGGCAGTTTTATTATAGTAAACATTAATATTCGAAATGGTACAATTACTGAAATTAAAGGAAGATATTGATAAATGATTATCTGCTGTATAGCATTTTGACAAATTTATATTCTTATATAAGTCTTCTTGGACCTCTGTAAATTCTGTGATAGAAGAAGTTAAATTCTGGTGGAGTTAAATTAAACTCTTCGTCAATATCTATCCTCTGATTTTTTAAATACACAGAATTTTAAACAATAAAGTAAATAATGACATACAATGACAGATAGTACTAACAGCGGCTACTTTATTTTAAATCAATTTTTAGTGGGAATATAAATAGGTATATGTTTGGTTGCCTACACCACAGGTCACTGCCAATCACAGAGCATTTAATTAATTTATGCAAGCAATGTATGTTGTGTTGCCTATAATAAAATCGTTCATTAATAGAAAATCATTCATTAATAGGGGTCATTAATCAATGATTTTGAGGGTGTTAAAATTGATCATAAATGGACGGTCGACGGAAAAAATATTTAATTACCTATTATTTAACTACTAATAAAATTGTAGAATAAGATTAAAATAATTCTTACCGATAATGCAATATTTAATTAGATCTTCCCTTTTAAATTCTTTATCAGTACTATAAAAGATATTCTTTTCGATACTATCCATGAATAATTGGTTTCCGTAAGATAAAATTCTGTCAATTGTTTCAGTTGTCCATTTATTTGGGTGAGTTAACATAGAGTAACAATAAGCTGCAACTGGCATACACAATCCTTGTTTATTTCTTATGGATTCAGGAAAAGATAAATCACCTATAAACATTTGTTTGGTAAATTTAGGATTTATTACCACATATATGCAACTTCATAAAGATAAGCTCAAAACTTACATTAACCTTCGGAGTACGAAGACTGGGTCAAGCGTGACCCGAAATTCACTGATTTCTTAATTTTCATGAAATAATTTTTTTACAAATCCGATTGATCGTAAGTTCTCCTTATTTGTTTGAATCTATTTTTTCGTGTATCATTCGTGAACATGCAAATTACAGTTTTTCCTCTACGTAACATCTATGCCGGGTCAGTCCTGACCCGGTCTTCGGATTTCGAAGAATATTTTCAATATGTTTGCAGGTACACGTAAAACTCAGCCGCCTCTGTTTACCAGTAAACGTATTTAAAGCCAAATGATTATGTTTGTAGAAATATTAGTAGATAGAAGTTATAATCTATTTCTAATGAGTGTAGAGTAATAAAATCTCATGAAGTATTCAAAAGCGCTACAGGGTAATCCGTCAATAATCCGTCAATAAATTCCGTCCGCATTGCAAAATTCTGTCGTTTCATAAAGAGCAGGTAGGTATCACCCTGTTTTAAGGGATTAGTCCATTGTTATCGACAGATAAACACTGAGCCAGAGGCGCGCTAGTGGGTTAATTGACAAAAGAATATGCATTCTTAAAAATCATATTAAAGGAAATAAAAATGTAATACAGCAGAACAGTGTTATTAAAAAAATATAAAATGTAACAATAAAATATATACGAACCGAAATCGGGAAATACTCACAAACACACACGAATGAACTTTACATATTGAAACACTTGTGGGGAGTTTAAATCAATTTATTCACAAAAACTACAAAAACTTTACTGGATACGTTATTACAATTCTACATCACTATAGTCTTCATCCGAAGAACTGTCATCATCCCCTGGTGTTATAATTATAGGGTCAACCACCTGATCGACCAAGTTGTCCAGTTCCCACATTTTATCTTCCTCTTTTAAAACATGCTGGATTGCTTTTTGCCAGTTTTCTGATGTGATTTCCATAATGGCTTGATCAAACAATACCTTGACATCTTTCATTTTAAATGTGGTATTGTGCCTTGCAACATATCCTTTAACTTGTGCCCATATAAGTTCTATGGGATTTAATTCGCAATGATATGGCGGTAGGCGTAGCACAGTTACTTTATACTTTTCTGCTACATCTTCTACGGCATATTTTATGAAGCGAGATTTATGTTGTTTTACTACGGCTAGTAGTTCCTTCTTTATTGAATTCGTCTCAAACTGAATACCTTTATTTGACAGCCAGTTAATAATTTCTTGCTTTCTCCAAGCTGAAGTTGGTACCTTCTCTATGCGCCTTGAATGGTAGCTTGCATTATCCATAACCACGACCGAATCAGCTGGAAGAAATTTTAACATTTCCCCGAAGTAGTCTTCGAAGACATCCGAATTCATGTCCTCATGATAATCTCCCGTCCGACACGACTCAAAGCTTAACAAACCTTCTTTTAAAAATCCTTCTTCGCTTCCAATGTGAGCAATTATAAGCCTCTTCCCTTTTCCCGAAGGCACTTTAATACCCGTCGAAAGGCCTTCTATGAAAGCTTGGCGAGCACTTGTTACATTTTTATCTTGCCACATTTTTTGGACTATATAACCTTCGTTTATCCACGTCTCATCAAGATAAAAAATTTTCTTGTGCTCTCTGCGGTACTGTTTTATAGTTCTCAAATATTTTCGTCTCCAGCAAATGATTTCATCACTTTCCAGTAATAGTGCCTTTCGATTGTGCTTTTCCCAGGAAAAATTCATACTTTTTAAAGTTTTCCATAAAAGTTTTCTGGATATCAAAGGAATATCGTTATCTTGGCTTATCTCCATTAGTATTTTGTCAAGGGTGGGTATTTCCTTTTTAAAATAAAACGAATGAACTTTTCTTCGAATGTCACGTTTGGTGTCTTCACCTAAGATTTTTATTGGTCTTCCTGATTTTCTCTTGCATGGACTTAACTGGCCTGATATCTTTCTTTCTCGCAATAATTTAAAAATCGTGGACTGTCCAATTCCAGTCATTCGGGCACATCGCTCAACACTTTCTTGCACAGACAAACTAGGGTGATCGTGTTTTATGCAATCATATACATTTAAAATTATAACTTTTTCACTAACAGATAGCGGAGAATTTTTTACGCCTCTTTTCTTTGGAGTAAATGTCGCCATTTTATAACTTTTTCACTATTTCTATATCACAATATTACTGTACGTTTAATTGGTGTAGTAACAATTACTAACTCGAATGTCGAATGTCGAATGATAATAATAAAATAAAAGAGGGATTATAATGAAAGTGTAAGTAAAACCTCATTACGCGTTATTAGTCTTCATGTTGATTTATTTTAGTTCTTAGTAATATTAGGAGGTGCGTCATACCCTTATCAGTTTCTTCTAATGCTTTTATTCGTTCAGTAAGGAAGTGAATTTGTTTTTATAAATAAAAATGTAATTAGCTTTAATGACCATATAATGGAATACGAGTTTGAAGAATAAGTTAATCGAAAAATTAAATAAAATTGGTTATCACAAAATATCCAAAATATGATATTTTGAGGTACATCAATTTTTTACGACGAAGTTGACATCCGTCCATTTGCCTACGCCCATGACGACACCGAAATTCAGGCAAATTTTATGACACTTCATGATTTATTACTCTACACTCATTTGAAACCAATTATAACATTGGGAGTAAATGTAGTGTCTAATAGGCATATTCTATAAGAACGTCCGAGACGAGAGGTCTAACTTTGGTGTAAAGCGGTATTTCACGTTTGTTTTTAAATTTAATTCAAGCATCGATCTTGAAGTATGCAGTAGTATATCAAAATGTGGAAAAAGAATAAACCTTTGAGTGAAGCTGAGTTGTATGCCTTACTTCTATCAGATAGTGAAGAAGATGAAGTTGCAAAGCTGGATAAAAGCAATAGTGAAACAAGGATAATGATGGTTGTGAACCAGAAGCACATAAAGGTAATTTATCAATTACTGAACTCGAGAACGAAGAAGTTTTAGCGACAACTTTTGAAAATACAGATAGTGAACGATCTAACGTGTCTGATGTTATGTGCGAAGGACAAACATGGCGTTATTTAGCTCCAAAAAAGAGTAAGACATTGGCATGTAATTTATTATAAAAAAACATAAGTCTCACTACAAAAAGTCAAAATATTGAGACATGTATAGATGCATTCAAATAATTTTTTTTCCTGATAGTATAATGTCAATGATTCTCGAGTATACCAATAAGAGAGCTATTGAGTTCATAGCTACGTATAACAGTAAGAACGAGAAAAAAATGAAGGATTGGATTGACGTTGATCTTTACGCATGAACGCAATGAACATGAAATTTCTGGTGAAGACCAAAAGTTTAAACCAAAGATTATTTTGGATCACAACAAAACCAAAAGTGGAGTTGATATTTTAGATAAATTTATCCGAGAGTACACATGTAAAAGAGCAACAAGAAGATGGCCCTTACGTATATTTTTAAAATTTTTAGATATTGCATGCTACAATGCTTTCGTTCTACGGAATATGAAAAATCCGGAATGGAACACCCAAGTAAATATAAAACATCGCAAAAAACTATTTCTGGAGGAGCTTAGAGAACAATTAACCTCACCAAATATAAAACGAAGAGCTGAAGCAATGCAAGAAGAACCTACCGGGAACCATAAATCCGTAATCGCTGCAATAGAGACCACGGCGTTAGTGTAAAAAAGCAAATAGAAGTGCCACAATCTGCAACAAAACGAGGTCGTTGTTATTCTTGTAGGGGTAGTGACAATAAATATTCAAAAAGGTGTGACATGTGTAAATGATTTGTTTGTAATACTCATTCATAACGCGAAGGAATCCATAGTGTCAAAATTAAATGCAACTAATGCCAAAAAGACCAAGGATGGTCAACCATCTTAAAAAATTTAAATCCAATAATTTAGGACTATAATTTTTATGTTTCTTTGTTTTTTATTGAATTAAATGTACTGTTTAATAATACTGACTATTTAAAACATCCTTATAAATAAAATGAGAATGGGTCGCGCTTGACCCATCATCGTAATCTTAGCCCCCTTTCAGACGAGGATACTGTATCCGAGATACGCGTATCCGAGACGCAGATATTACATAGACTCAAATGGAGCTTTTCACACGAGACGCGCGAGAGATACAGTATGCGAGATACCGAATTCAGTATCTCGGAGTTTCCTGTCGCCGACGACTGAATGCGTATCCCAGATACAGAAGAAACATTACGTAAAGGCGGGTACACATTTGCGAGCAGAACTGTTCGCGAACCGTTTGTGAGCGCTATATTCGTTAATGTGTACGGCAGAAAAAACCGCTTGCGTACTGTTTCATCGTGACTCGTCGCGAACCAAATTGTTGCGGTTTATTTCACGACTTCAAAGGAAGCTCGGCTTTCAGTTTGGACGGCGCTTACTAGACGCAGCGAACATTTTTATTGTCTCTTATCTTATCTAAAGTCTTATCAAATCGACATTGTGTGAATGACGTGTTCCATCCTAGAGAGACGTGAGAAAACAGTAAACTGATTATTGTACATATTTTTATTTTTGTTAAACAAGCAAATGCTGTTTTGATTTAACATTTTCGATTGTGCCTTTCGTGTGTGTGGGGGAGACTGGTGTGGGTTGTTACAAATCTCACAAATTGTTTTTTTGAGTCAGTTGAAGTTTTTGAAATTTTTAATTTATTCTAGCCTATACTAGGGAGTCTATTACACAGTATCTTTGGCTCAAAAGCTGGTTAAGTATTACAGAAATGATTGCTGGTGTTGATTGTTAGAGAAATTAACCCATAGAGTAAATAAATTAAATAGAAAGTAGTAAAAAATATATTTAATACTACAATGACAGAAAAGAATATGTGTAAGCGTTCGAAATAAAACCAATAACAAATTCTGGTAACATATTTTTAAAGAGAAAACACTAATCACAGTCAGATTTACAATTAAAGCAAATGTATAATGGGCTTTTGTTTATACAGTTTAAATGGGTAACATGCTTACATTCTCGACATTGTACTAACCACCAATCTTCGGAGCTTGATGAATATGGACCACCGCATACCAAGCACAAAACTTCCTCATTGGAAGACTCTTTTTCGGTTGCTTTCAGGGCTGCTTTTCTCTTTTTGATATTTTTCTTTAATTGCAAAGATTTTGTCTTTAGATTATGTTCAACCTGAACTTTACGCTTGAAGGTGTCCCTTTTCTTCGAATTTTCTTCTTCAATCAACATCTTCTCTGGTGTATCAGTCAGAATATAGCTGTCTTTCGTCTCGTTCTTCCTTCTTTTTTGAGTTTGGTTAGATATGCTTTCGGCAGTGGCTTAATATCTTGAGGCGAAATAAATACAGCTGGATTATTAGGCTTGGCTGACGGAATAGTGTGTATTTTAGGTGACAAGGTAGTGGATGGACCTGGTTGACTTTTCAAGTGACTGTTGTCTTGAACTGTAGGTTGTTCAGGTTGATTAATTTCTATGGTTTCTTCATATAGAGGTCTATGAGTTACGGTCTATGAGTTGATGCAGTAAAATCACTATCGTTGGAAAATATCTTGATTGACAGGCCAAATACCAGTGCAGGAGAAACCAGCAAGAATATTGACAGGCATAGTGGTCAAAGGAAATGATGTTCTCATAATTGAAGACCAATCGTATAGTCATTCTTTTTTCAGCATTGTTTTTCATCCACTGATTTATTATCTAAAGGTTTAAGCCTATGTGAAGTGTGCGGCAGAAATGAAAGTGGAGTAATGAAATTAGCTCTCCAAAATTCAATCAGAGAAATTGAAATATGAGACTAGTGGTTGTCTAGCAATACAAGCACTTTATTGGCTTCACTTGATTTTACGTGTTTCGTAATAACAAGAAATTCATTATCTTGCGTCCATCCAGACTTATTTCCAGTTCCTATACACTCAACTGGTCCATCTCTAATAAAGTGGTCTTGAAAACGTAACCGTGTGAAGACGAACATTGGAGGTACGGTATTCCCCACTTGCTTAGTTTTTTTTCTAGCTATAACTTTGGATAGCTTGTAAGGCTCAAAATTATATCTGTCTAATTTAGTTGACAATTTATTAAAAAAGTTTACATTTTCTTTACTAAAATTCATTGCTCGTGAAGGGCTAGTAGCTTGAGGTGTACAAAGACTTAAATTTGAATTTCGTCGCATGAATGCAATAAGCCAATCTTCACTTGCACGTTCAGTCGTGTCCAATTTTTCTGGGCAGGGCAGTCTGTTACACTTTGCAAATTGAAAAGCTAACTTGCGTAAATCTTTTGTGGTAAGTCCGAAATACAAATATACAGCAGTTTCGCAGTATTTAGCAAGCTGTAACTCCATTTCGTCATTAAATACTCTGTTGTGAGGATTGTATCCAACCAGAGATTGTGAGTTTTCAGCTAACGATTTAACATAGCGATATAAAGAATCGTGACACATACCATAATCTTTAGTCACTTTTCTAATAGATTGGTTAGTATCTATTTCCTTCCTAGCTGCTTCGTCATAAATAACTATTGGTGTTAACCCCAATAATTGGTTAAATGTGCACTGGAACCAGTCTCTTAAATTGCGCAGCCAAGATATACGTCGTCTCCCCACGCTTCGTTTGCACTGAATCTTTCCTTGGATAATTAACTGGAACAATCGGTACTTTTTCCCTCTCATCACATGACCAAAATATTCCATAGAAAATAATTAAACTCTATTAAATAATAGTATAATAGGTGTAAATTGTAACATCTTAGAAACGACACCGCAGTGTGCGTTACAATCGACACCAAGTTAACCTATAAATAAGAAAGATGATTTTTGTATATATTATGCCCTTCATAGAAAAAGTTAGCTACAGTAAACGGAGGTAAAGATGTTAAAAATCAACAATTTGTGGCGCAACTAAAATTTACTTTTATGATGATGATAGAAACAAGTGACTCTAACTTGTGCAGTAGGTTACGGCCAACTCTGAAACTACAGTCGGTGGTGTGAGGCATCCGTCTATGCATATTAGTGCGTTTTGATTTATCTCAAATGATTGCGCTAATATCACTCTTGTTACAAATGACACCAGTCTCCCCTACGTCTCCAAAATGTGTACGCATTTTGACGTTGAGTTCGCGGTTTTTAGTTTAATTGGTTTAAATTTTGTACTACTTTGAAATAGTTTGTGATATAAAATATTTTGTTGACTGAACATGAAGCTAGAAACGTGACGTAATAAATACCCTAATTACAAATTAAATGAATATGACGTGTCCCTAGAGACGTGAGAAAACAGTAAACTGATTATTGTTAAACAAGCAAAAACAGAAACATAATCAGAAACATAATCAGTACCCAAATTATAAATAAAATGAATCATTTCGCACATATGTGTGTTCGTTGTTGGTTTGTCGCTTTCCATGGATCGAGATAAGTATGCGATCAGTACGATGTAGAATATTTTTCAACGATCTGTACGCGTACGGTTCGCGAACAGTTCTGCTCGCAAATGTGATGAACGCTTTCAGACACGAATACTTTTGCACCACATTCCATAGACGCGCGATTTTCTGTCGAATAATTGTGAATGAGCAACGAAAAAAAGACGGTGTTTTCTGAATATAGTTAAATAATGGAGCGTACTGTATTTGATAGTGACAAATTTATTTGTTTGGTACAATCAAATCCCTGTCTATGGGATACAGCATCGCCAGATTACTGCAATAGAAATAAAAAGCAGCAGTGCTGGGTCGAAAATTCTAAGCGACAATTTTGAGGCCATGACTGCAGTACAGCAAAATGAATATGGTAAGAAATAAACATGTTTTTATTATAAATACATAGTAGAATAGTTTAATATTTTGTTTCATGCGTATACAGTTTAGTTTTAAAAGTTTGCTAATTGGAATTTTGATTATTTAACGAATATCAAACTACATTATTGTGAAAGGAATACGCTCATTTTTTATTTAGGGCGAGGTAAACAATTTACAAATTGGAGATAAGTACACATATTTATTTTAAATTTAAGTCATAGACTTTAACTTTAAAAAGTCATAGGAAGCCGTTCTTTTGATGAAATAATTCTACGCATAGTTGTGTCTTTTTTACTCAATTGAATTTCCAAAATTTTGTGAAGTTCTTCAAACGACTTCACAGACATTCGAAAATAATTAAAAAACTTCGATGGATCTTGCAATAAATCTTGATACAGCAATCTATACGTTCCCTTGGTTTCTCTTAATTCTACAATAGGATGAACCCACAAATTACGTCGTCTTTTCAGTTTCTTTTTATTTAATATGTACCACAGCATAACACACTCTTCTACATCCATAATCCAAAAATATAACCGCACTGCACTGCTACTATTTTCATACTGACGAGCATGCCCGTGAATCCGATACAGCCGCCATCGAAAATTCTGTATCTCGCATACAGTATCTCGGATACAGTATCCTCGTCTGAAAGGGGGCTTAGTAAGTAAAATATTTTCCGTACTCCGAAGGTTAAATACCAAGAGAGGTGCAAATGCACCACAAGTTTTGTTTTATTTATTCACATGTTTAACGTTTGCTTCTAAATAATATACAGTTAAGAAATAGACATACATAAAAGATCTATAATCTACATCAAAACCAGAAATAGAAAAGTGGTAGAAAAGAAGTTATTATTAAACAAGAAATTTATTCATCACACATAGTACAGAGTTTTATTTTTTAAATGCTCTAAATACACAAATTTATTGCACATTATACAACACTTTTAAGATTTTCTGCTTTTTTTATGTTACATGAATAACATCGCCTCTGACTGTTTATTACTGGGGGCATTTGTTCTTCTCCACTTTCTTTTTCTAATCTGGGGTTTTTTTTATCCAAAGGTTATAGGCATTAATACCACATATGGACCGCATAACTTGGACCTTGAATGCGATATCAATAAAAAAAACTGAAATCATTCGAGTTATGGGTGTAAGATAAATTCTGAAAATATCATTGACAGAACACGTCATAAACAAAGAGATTCTGAGAAGGATGAATAAAGAAATGGAAGTCTTAAATACAATTAAAACAAGAAAATTTGAATATACCGGACATATTACACGTGAAAAGAGGTACAACTTGCTCCTCCTACTGATTGTGCACGGAAAGGTTAAAAAAAAGTAGCATAGTTAGACGTAGAATATCATGGATGTGAAACCTGATAGAATTTCTGGTTTATAATTATATTCCGCTCCACTCACTTTATCATCTCCATGTTCTGTCTTTGTCCATGTATCATTTATTTCCCCGCAAAATAACACACAAGAAACTTAAACGAGAATCTGGGAAGATAGGTTTAGAAATAAGTTTAAATAAAATAAAAGTGTTGACATATCACATGGGAACTACACATTACAGAAAGAGCATCGCAATAACAGTTTCCCCAAATATTATTCTGACAATAAAATCTTTCATTTCCTATTCAAATAGAATGATGCTTTTACAAATTCGAGCAACGCTGGTGGATATTACCATACTACAGATATACGCGACAATGGCAGATAAAGTTTATTGCCTGGCAATGTTCGCGAATTAAATTTTGACAGTTAAATGACAGATGTCTTTTCAGACCATAACCCTCTAATAGCGCAAATGAGTATTAAACTAAAAAGATTGGAGCAGAAAAGAAGAGCAAATCAGATAGACGTCAGTCATTTATGTAACCTGGAGGTAAAGGAGAAACTGCAAAAATGTATTAATAATAATTTGAAAATACTTCATGAAAAAGAAACATCTCAGCCAACGAACAACATAGATCAAAAATGGCAAAACGTAAAAATGGCGATAACAGGTCCTGCGAAGAAAATTCTGACTAAAGAAAAACCAAAAATAAAGCAAAGGTGGATGACTGATAAGATCCTTCTTCTCATGTACAATCGGAGAATAATGAAAGGAAAAAACGAACAGAGGTATAAACAAATACAGAAAGAAATCAAAATAGAAATCAGAATAGCAAAAGAAGATTTTTATAAAAGAAAATGTGAAAAAATAGAGCAATTGCAGGCAAAACATGATATTTTTAATGTACATAAAAAAGTGAAAGAACTTGCAGGTACACAAAAACGTAAGCAGCCAAGTACCCTGTATATTGTCAACGGAAACATAATAACAGAACTAGAAGAACAGTTGAAGACATGGAAAAACTATATTGAAGAACTCTTTGCAGATGATAGACAACAATCTGAGCTAAGTAACATACAAGGAGACGAAGGTCCAGAAATAACGGAAGAAGAAGTAATGTACGCACTAAAAAGAATGAAAAATGGTAAAGCCCCAGGTCCAGACGAAATACCAACGGAAATCCTTAAACTAATAGAAAAAGACTCGATTCACATTTTAGTTGAACTTTTCAATAGCATTTATACATCAGGAACAATACCACAAGAATGTCTTTTATCTACCTTTGTTTATATAACAAAAAAGATAAATGCCAAACAATGTAGTGATTACCGTACAATCAGTCTGATGAGCCATGTACTGAAAATATTTCTGAAAATTATACACTCTAGAGTACACAGAAAACTGGAAATGACATCAATAATACCCAGTTTGGATTCCGAAATGGACTTGGAACAAGAGAGGCGTTGTTTGCACTGAACGTTATGTCTCAAAGATGTCTTGACATAAATCAAGATGTATTCGTGTGTTTCATAGATTACAACAAGGCCTTTGATAAAGTGCGGCATAATCACCTAATCAGACTCCTGACAGAAAAGAATTTAGATAAACGAGACATCCGACTAATAGCAAATATGTACTACAATCAGAAAGCAGTAGTGAGAGTAGAGAATAATACCACTGAAGAAATTGAAATAAAGCGAGGTGTGAGACAAGGGTGTATACTGTCACCAACCCTGTTTAATCTCTATTCCGAAGACGTAATGAATAGAACACTCTCTGAGAAATCCGTAGGTATTAAAATATAAAATGGTGTTAGATTAAACAATCTGAGATATGCCGACGACACCGTTCTGATCGCAGAAACACTTGAAGAGCTACAGACATTGGTGAATAAGATAGCAGACTGCAGCGAAGAATATGGACTATCTTTGAACATAAAGAAAACTAAATTTATGGTAATATCGAAATCAACACAAAATGTCCAAAATTTATATTTACACAATGAAATTATCGATCGAGTTAGCAAATACAAATATTTAGGCACTTTTATAAATGAAGACAACGATAGCTCAGCAGAAATCAAAATAAGAATTGAAAAAGCCAGATCCATATTCACTAAAATGAAGAGATGTTCTGCGGAAGAGATTTGAGCCTTAAAATGAAACTTCGCCTGATGAGATGTTACGTACTTTCTGTGCTGTTCTACGGAATGGAGTCATGGACGTTGAAAAAGATTGATACCAAAAAATTAGAGGCATTTGAACTGTGGATGTATCGCAGAATCCTGAGAATATCATGGACCGAGAGAGTCACAAATGTCGAGGTCTTGAGAAGAATGAATAAAGAAAAGGAAGTCATATTTACGATCAAAAAACGAAAACTGCAATACTTGGGACACATTACAAGAGGCGAAAAATATGAACTGCTTCGAATAATTATGCAAGGGAAAATAGCAGGAAAAAGGTCCATAGGAAGAAGACGAAACTCCTGGCTAAGGAATCTACGGGAATGGTATAGCTGTAGCAGTAACGAATTGTTTCGGTCAGCAGTTTCGAAAATACGTATAGCCCTGATGATCGCCAACCTTCGGAACGAAGATGGCACTTGAAGAAGAAGTTAAATCACGAGATGTCAGTCGAGTGATTTTGTCAAAATTATATAAGCGAGCATTGCCCAAAGGCAACAAACTGAAATAAAACCCGAAGAAAATTTTGCCGGTAAATAATTTTCTCTCCAATGATATTTGACAAGACTATTTCACAAGACAATTAATGCACCATGTCAACGAAACATAATCTTTGTTTATTTGTTAACATTATTAAATGTACAATTATTATAAGCTATAGTAGTTTGCACATTATTTTCTACCAAAGCATGATTTTGTGTATTATG
Organism: Diabrotica undecimpunctata; assembly: GCF_040954645.1. NCBI lineage: Eukaryota > Metazoa > Arthropoda > Insecta > Coleoptera > Chrysomelidae > Diabrotica > Diabrotica undecimpunctata. Next base: position 51,442,622 of record NC_092804.1, on the reverse strand, counting down.
ACCTGTAGCATTTGGGAGCTCGAAGGTCCAGCGTCATTTGTTGTTTTGAGATTTTCGATCAACTTGTCAACTGGTGGTGACTGGAATTTAGCTGTAGATATGGTTTTAGAGAACTTGCATTTGAGTGACCCGTTAATTTAATTAACTGTTCAGAAACACCTTGCTTGAACAAAGCTAACACAGCTGATGATCGATGAGAATGGTTTGTTATTTTATGTTTTTTGTGTCTATTTCAATTTTTTCAGCTGACATTTTTGTTCACTTAGATACGGTGTTGATGCCAAGTGAAGAGTCTTTGAAACAAGATCCGACCTTCCAGTTGGGGTGAACGGTAAGAAAGAGTCTATCTAATAAAATCTTTGATCCCCGTTTTTCCATTAATTTCTAAAATAATCTGACTGGGCATAAATTTGCGTTTAATGAATTCCTTACCAGCCATTTGCAGCTTGCTAAACTTTTCGAACCGCCTTGATTTGTTTTGGAAAAAATGCTGTTGTATTCAGTTCGGCCCCTAAATTCTCTCATAACATCAAATTCCTTCTGGAAAAAGTAAATCTGGCAGTTTACGTTCTCATTACCTCCCCAAGAAAGTTAAAATGAGCAAAGGTGAAAAAACTTTTTTGTGCTACATCGAGGGTTTCCTCGTCGTAGCTTTGAATGATTTTTATTAGTTCTTCGGTGGATAACGCTTTCGAATTGAGTTTTCTTTTTTTTTAACACTTTGAAGCTGCCTCTGCTTGGTATCTCTGGCCAAACTTGCACATTTGAAAGATATATCTGTGAAAGTGTCGATTTTTATGCCGTACTCAGTAAAATATTTTTCTTGTGCCATTTTTTTGCTGTAGTATTCCACATTGACTTTATAGTCTTCGCCATTGCCTTTTTCATGTTAAAGGCATAATTCTGGAAAATTTTTGCTAGTTCCGTTATGGTAGTACATCTTTCAAGCGTAAAATTTCTTACCTGTTGAAACTCCGAAAATTGGGTCCAAATAGAGCTTCTGGACCTCTGCGAGTTCAATGGGACATTTTCCAAAACCAATTTTTTTATTTCTTCAGCTGACTGGCATCCAAATCTTGATTTTTTGTCTGGATTCATTATATCTGTCCAAAATTGATTACGCTCAATGAAGTTTGTCAAACTGACAACAATAGAATTACTAGACACCTATGAGACAGATCTGTCATAATTTTGTTGCTGAGAAATCACGGGCAGGAAGGAGTTAGTTTTGTCAGTAGAAAATTTTGCGTTGCAATGACGTTTTATCAGTTAAAAATAGTCTAGTGAAATAGTCCACGAATAACTGAAAAGTCTGATGAAAATGACAAAAAAAAAACATGAATAATTTGCCCTATGGAAAAGAAAAGATAGAGGCAACAGGCTTATATGCTTTTGCCAAGAGTATAAACTTCTATTAAGCAATACACTCTTCAAGCTCCCCAATCGTTGAATATACAGATGGAAAGATTAGCTATTAACTAGATTAGTGGCATTAACAAGATATAAAAACATCATAAAAGCATTGAGATAAAGCAATAGATATAAAGAGGTCCACTAACCCAGAAACCGAAATAAAAGTACGGGAACAACTAAAAAAGAAAATAAAGAACATTAAAAAGAACACGTCGGACAAAACAGAGTGATGGGACAAATCTAAGGAAACTAATGAGATAATGGGTCAAATGAATGAAAGATGAAAATTGAATAAAACTGCAGAGAATTATAAGCAAATCCACAACACAACTTGACCATAAAGTTGGGTGACCATAAAAGGTCACCCAACAGCATAAAAACCAACGAGGTAAATCTCATCTCGGAGCTATCAAGGATCTTAGAAACATGAAAATTAATTGCATTGAATACACACACATTAATTGCATTGAACAAGACTGATGATCAGTTATATGTAGAAGGAGAAACAGGACCTACTATCTTTAACCCTTAAACACCCAACAATCTATAGGTTACATGCATGCCCAATGGTGGTTAAAAATGTCCATTTCGAAAATTGCTAATATATTTATTGAGAGTTGTTACAAATATTATAAATGGATTACACCTAAGAATCTTATGCTTAGTAAACACAGCATTTTCTGAAATATTAATATAAACGATGTACAAACCTTACGAAACTAACGAACTATTATAAAAAAAATCAAAAAACAATAAGGTCTAAAATACGAAGGTAATCTGACTCCCAATGTTCAATTGCAGCATCTCGGCAACTGAAAGAGACATTGTGTATGCCATACAAATATATTGCATTTCGCACACACGGTAGTTGTTTTTGACAGCTGTTTTACACATTTATTTCTACCCATAGCTTCATTAACACAAATGGAACACCGCGTTTTGTTAGGACTATCATCAGATTTAGCATCATTTACGCTTTTAAGTTTTTGCCCTAAGATACCATTCACTGCAACTATAATGTAAAGACGCAATCCCTTCAGATTCTCAGCCCTTCGTTGGACAAGAGCCTTTATTAGTTCGATGCCTAGCTCCTGGATGAAAAGAAACCTTATATTACAATTTTTTATATTCCATTTTGGGTGGTTAAGTGTAAATAAGGAAAATGCGTTCAAGGAAGAAATGTCTAAAAATGTAAAGAATGTTGACAATGGCGACCTTCGTGTAGATCTCTGGAACTGTATTTCCTCGCCATTTGGTCTATTGTGCCAACTCCACCCTTAATATTATAGAATAGATTTATATCAGACTTATTCTTGGCATCGTTGCTCACCATGTCATCATTATGTGTAGATAAGAAAATTAGTATTTTTGTGGACTTTATCCTAGGGAGCTAGAAGAGAAGGGTAACTGGTGGAGTTCCGGACTGGGAACCCGTAAAGGCGAACATCGTTGCATATTTTTTCCTATTTTAAGTTCTTTTGATAACGTCAGGTATATGTTTGTGGTTTTGTTACATTGTATTTTCATATAGTTCATCTGCTGCAGCTCTATAGAAGTGTGATAGCGATCTGTAGTAACGTTGCGACCTGTATTCTTTCTTGGTTCATCTAGACGCTTCACAACACCTTTTGGTCTTTTAGAGTCTTTTACAATCTGCTAACATCCGAATGAGAATCTAATACTTTCCTGGTTTATCTTTCATGAAAACTTTAAAAGGACACTTTTCTTCAAGGGGGGACAGCATCTCATGAATAACGACATTCACTGCTGGTGTAAGGTATCTTGGAAATGTGTCGTTTAATAATTTAAAGATATTTCTAATTGGTGCAAATTTATCTTGCTTTCGCCGTTCTTTCCTTGTCTCTCTTATATTACATATTATGTATCTTGCCTTATCATTATGGCAGTTCAGCTTAATATCTGCATTCACACATATCAAAATTAAAATACTGGTAAAAGCTAGTAATTCAGATTTGTCGATTTTCTTCATATTCTTCCTTTCAACCTCCTTATTAGTGTGGCGGATAATTACGTCGATTATGTCATCGTGTAGAAATTTTAAAAGTGACTTATAATAGACGTAACGATACCTTCGTTACGAAGAACTTCTCGTTATCGGAAGACGTTGAAGATGTTTTGCTTCGTTCGTCTACTCATTCTTGGAGAGTTAGCCATTTATGCTTTTCCTGTTTTACTTGCATACTAATGCACAGAACTTACACCCGATTTCTCACTCTGAGAATCATCAAATTCAAAATCTTGGTTGTGGGGATTAGTAAAACACATCTTCTCTTTCACTTACATCGAAATCATTATTGTCATACTCAATATCTGAATCACTAGCACTATTCAATATTCTCTGTTTCTAATTCCAACTCGCGTTCTGACAAATACTTGTTCATTATGTATCAACTGCGTTTTTACTACTTATAAACAAGCACAAACAGCTCCTACAGATTTATCACGATAATTACTGACCTATAAGCTTGTATATCCTTTTAAATATCTAAATTATCTATATCTAAATTTAAATATCTAGAGTATTTTATTTATGTACTATATTAAGTTGGTTTGAGACTTTAAAAAATATAATAACTTCTATCTATAAGAATTTGATAACACACAGAAATGTTACTTGATGTGGGTGACAAGCAATAAAGTGATTAGGGAAAATGAGAATGCTTAAAGGTTGACAAACGAGAAGTAAAACCACTTCTCCTAGGTTTTTAACAGTATTATTAGCTAACTAGGAGCTACGTCAAAAGAAAAATCCGTGCTTGGTAATATAATTAGTTATGAACTCATTGGTTCAAAACATTGGGATTAAAACAAGTAATATTGTTCTGAAGCTATTTTCGTGTGGCATGTTAAAGTAATTACTATTTAAATGGAAATAAGCCACAATTAAAGGTGAAAGTACGTTTATTAACGTTTCAATTTCCACTTCGGAAATCGTTCTCAAAATACAACATTAGTAAATTAAACAAATTTTGTTTTCTTGTTACTTAGTGAAAAATTCTTCTAATAATTTAATTTTATCTGACTCATTTATATTGACAATTCAGACATACATAATACATTTTAAAGTAGACGACTTTAAAATCATATTGCCAGTATTGTTGAGTTGCGTTCCTGGGACGACTTTACTTGTAAGATAGTTCATTCGAGTCAGAAAAAATCATAGCATGTAATTCGTCTTTAAAAATACAAACACATGACATGATGACAGTAAACATCTCCTGTTAGTAATTCCATAGTAAATTATGAGAGAAACACCAGGAAAAAAACCTCATAATACTATCCCGACATGGTAAGTATTTGGTCGTGCATTTAGTTTACTTTCAATAAACACCAAATTCTGATTTTATATGTTTGTTATTTAAAAAACATCAATGATGTATCCTCTATATGTTACCGACTTACTAATACTGGTATTTTCCTTTTAATTACTTCCTCTTTTTTATATAATAATATTATATAAATTACTTACCCTGGTGCATAGTGCCCTGCATGGATCCAAAAAAGAAGTCTTTTAAAATAGGCTGATACATATCGGTGAATGAATGACTTTGGAGTGTTCCTCTTTTAATCTTTCTTTTCTTTGGTTGAAATTTTTTCATTTCTGAATCTCTTCTGAATTTTTGAATATATTTGTCAACACCAGCATCCGTAACAAGTGATATAGTGGAATGAGGAATATCTCTGCTCTGGTAAGAAGTTGCAGCAGACGTCTAAAAAAAAGTATAAAGTTGTTCATATTGTTACGATAATACCGTAAGATTTATCCCACATAGAAGAAGTTTTTTGACGAAAAAAAAAAGTATTAAAGTTCTAGAATATTCAAGATGCCATCGAAAAATCACGAAATGTCTAGTGAAGTCTTTTTTTTTTTCGTCTTTATAGAGGGGGGGTCTGGAATCTTCAAAAGACATCTCAGTCCAGGACGCCGCCTGACTAACTTTAGTGCAGGATTCGTTCTTCGTACTCCCGGCGATAGTTCTCGAGGTACTTTAAAATGCCCTCTCGTCGCCGAGTCTACGCCGAACGCCTACCTGCTAAACCAGACCCTCCTCCCGTCATTCAGCGATCCGGAAGCGGAATGGCCGCTGTAAGGCCAGCATCACTTCCGAATCACTACCTTTATTCATTCATTTTCCATTCATACAAATCCACACTCTATTCATCAGCAAGGAGGTTCCCTGTCTCGTTCCAGGTAACGCGTAGAAGACACTCATCGCTCCTAGTTCGGCATTATTTCCAGATGGACATTTCCTCCTTCCCCACAGTCTGACTCACGCATTCCAACTCATACAGTGTGACCCACTTTTCTAGCTTCACCTTTCAGCATCATTCACTCTTACCTTTAGCGTTGGTTCAGCAGTCTTTCTTCATCTTCCTTTTTCTTGATCACTGCACGGATATAGCTGTGTATGCTAGTCCAAACTAATTTATTTTCAATCATTCTCTCAATCATTTCTCTCACTGTAACAAAATTCACACCTGTCTCTCTCTCCATTCTGTTCCTTTCCACTATCCATCTGCTGCAATCTAACATCGTATGTGTCACAGTGTTCGAGTATCCATAGTATAGGCATTCATCTGTATCAGCCTTTCCGATCCTATAGAGGTAGGCCCTAAAACACCCGTGTCCTGTGAGCACCTGCGTCAGGAAATGATCCAGTCGCCTGTGTCCACAGTCCACTAAATCTCTTATGTTCGGGATCAGCATTTTCGTCCACTGTGCCACATCTTTCGTGTTGTTCCATTCTTCTTGCCATCTTTCAACTGACCTTTCCCTTTCCTGTCTTTTCTCGGCCACAGTAAGGTTTGGATCTCTTCTCTCATAAAGCTCTTTTCTTTCCACCGCCAAAACATGCAACGGAACACATCCAGTGATGGTCCATAAGGCTGCCGCAGACACAGTCCTGTAGGCGCATGCCACTCGCTACAGACTTGTTCTGTCTACTCGTGTCATGAGACTCCTATGGGCAGTTATCTCCACCGCCTCGCTCCAGACTGGTGCCGCGTAGAGAACGATCGACTGTACAACACCGTGTAAGACCCTCCTCCTTTCGGATTTGCATTTCCATTTTAATTCAATATTTTGCCTGTTCCTTGTCCCCTTCAGAATGATGGCTTCGGTTTTCTCTGTCGCAAGTTTCAGTCTGTGCTGCGTCATCCATTTCTTTACGACGACGCCTGCGTTTCGAACCCGGTATTTGAGATCTGGCTTATCCCTGGCCACTACCAGTACAGAGAGGTCATCCGCGAATGCGAAGGGGGTTGTACCCTCTCCGTATTCACAATGCATAACCCCGTCATATGCCAGATTCCATAGCGTCGGGCCCAAGACAGATCCCTGGGGTACCTCGGCCGTCACGTCCACGACCGTGCCCTTTTCCACCATAATCGTTCTCTCGGACAGATACTCCGCCACCACATTCATCAGGTAACCAGGACATTCTCTCTCCTCCATTGCCTTCATTACCTCGTCCCACTGCAACGTATTGAATGCATTCTTAACATCAAACAACAGCAGAGCCGCCCAGCGATGTTCATCCCCTCTGTTGCGCAATGCTTCGAGTACACTCATGATTGCATCAATCGTGCTTTTCACTTCACAAAAACCAAATTGCCTCCTTGATAAACCACCTGACCTCTCAATCATGTCGTCTATGCGTACTCGCAGCATCCTTTCATACAGCTTACTGATGCATGGAAGCAGACAGATGGGGTGATACTTTTCCCTAGCGTTGGGAAGCAGTATTAACCTCGATGTCCTCCAAGGCTCAGGAAAGGTTTGTGCTTCCAGCAGTGTATTCATGTGTTTCAGAAGCCACGCAGGTTCCACCCCTCCTAGACCCTTCACCGCCTCAGGTGGTATCTGATCTAGTCCTGGGGACCTACGAGTCTTCAGTGAACCCAATGCCTCGATAAGTTCATCCATGGTAAAGAGTACAGCTCGCTCAGCTCCTTCATCCCTCCATACACTATGACATCTGCCGTCCGGAAAGAGCTCTCTTGTTACCTCAAGCTTCTTATCCATAGGCATTTCGTAAGGAGAATACGCATGGAACTTCTTAATGACGATCTTGTATCCCTGACCCCAGATGTCCTCATCCAGCTGCTCACACAACTCTTTCCAGTGCCTTCTTTTCTCTGTACGGATTTTCCTGTACAGTTCCCTCTTCCTTGCGCGGTACTCTTCCTCGATCTCCTCGATGATCTCAGGGTTGATTCCTGCTCTACCTCTTGCTCTTGTTAACCTTCTTCTCATTGCTATACACACATTTCTTAGTGCCTCGATGTCGCCTTCCACCAATATGGCATCCTGTTGACATCTTGGCGACCAATCTTGCGACCAGTCTAGTGAAGTCTGGAACGTCAAAAAATGTATATAGACAGATGTTGACAGTTTAGAGAACAGTTATAATTGAGTTTTTGAAGTTTATAGTTGTCATTCTGTTAAAGTTTTGTAAACAAGTTGGTGACAGCTGTGGGATCAAAGAAATATTTAGGAATTGTTAATGGTAAGTATAAGATCTACTGATTTTGATAAAGAAAGAGAAACTTCCGGACCCTTGCATTGTTTTAAAACATGAAAGAAGAGGAAAAGCTGAAAAAAGTAGACAAGAATAAGAAGAGAAACGTAGGCAAAAAGAGAAGTATGAAAATCAGAAATGTAGACAAAAAGAGAAAGAGAAAAAGAAGCGTAGGGTGGTGAAGGTGAAGCGTAGACAAGAAGAGGAAAAGATGAAGAAGAAGCATACACAAAAAAAGGAAGAGAGGCGTAGAAATGTGGAGGTAAAACTCATGAATTGTTTATCTTAAATTCACGAAAATTTTCAGTTGGAGGTAAGTCAAATTACTAGTAGAATAAATAAATTAGAAGAAAAACAGAACGATATGAAAACCGATTTAGAAAATAAAATAATACAACTACAAAACGATTTAGAAAATAAAAATTCACAATATTAAAATGATTTTAAATCCAATTTAGAAAGATAAATAGTTAAGTTAGTTGAATAAAAATTGGTACCCAAGCTGCTTTATCTAATATTGTTTCAGTATATAATGTTGAATCTGAACAAACAGCTTCATTATCGTCCATAGTTGAACCAGGCACAATTAGAACTAGCAAAATTTTAAAACCACCCACATTTGATGGTCAAACAGCATGGAAAACTTATCGTTTTCAATTTGAAGCTGCAGCTAGGACAAATGGCTGGACTAAGAAAGTAATGGCAGATTCCTTGGTAGTGTCGCTTCGAGAACATGCAGCAACTATTTTGAAATTTCTTCCCCAAGATGCACCCAGTTATAACACTCTCATTTAAGTTTTAGAAGCAAGATATGGCCAGCAGCATCTAAAGCAGGTTTTCCAAAGTCAGCTGAAAGTTCGATAATAAAAGCATAACGAAAGCATGCAAGAATATGAAGTCGGTATTAAAAGATTTGGTGTACCCTTAGGCACCTAAACATTTTCTGGAACAAATTGGTATACAGGGATTCATAATAGACGACAGGCTGTTAAAATAAAACGAGCTCTATGATTACAGCATCACCAAACACTAAATGGAGCACGAATGGATCTCGCCCAAAATTAAAAGATTTCGAGAAAATGAAGAGGTCACAACCGCAGATAACTAAGAACTTATTCTATCCCAGATGTTGAGCATACAGTAAAATCTTTAACAAAAATCTCCAAATCAAAACAATGTATTGCGGAAGAATAGGGCATTTGCAAAATAATTGCGGAAGCCGATCCCATGTAAGAACAGAAGAACCAAATAATGAGGTTGGAAGGTAGCCCAGATCGACATTTAAAAGCCCGTTACTCCATGTCTCCAAGCAATAGATTTTCCACAAGTGACCACAGAAGTGAAAAAGACACTTTGGAAACTAAAGTTGCATATTTGAGGGAGCAACTAGCGATTAGTAAAAATGAAATACCAGAAATTAAGAGAACAGATGTCAATGTGTAGAATAAATGGCAATTACAAAAATTCCAAGCTTCAAATAAATTACAGCTTCAAACTTTGTATCACATTGAGGAAAAGGAGAATGTTACCAAAGAAGTAAGTCTCCAGAGTACCATAGGTGAACAGGAAGAAAATATTGACCATTTTTTCCTGGAAAATCTTCAAAAGAGTCAAAAGAAAGATAGTGACTTAAAAGTTATACGAGAATGGCTTAAAAATGGAGTCAGACCTATTTGGCAGGAAATAACCAAATACAGTGGAACTATAAATTCGTACTGGGTTCAATGAGAATCTCTGTATCAGAAATGGGAAAGTCCATATATAGTACGTACGATTCAACAAATAGAACTGCCAAATACACACATTAAAAGTGTGTTGCAAGAAATTCATAGCAGCCTTTCTGGAGGACATTTTGGAGTCAAAAGAACAATGGCCAGAGTTCAGAACAGATTTAACTGAAATAATTATCGCCGAGATGTAGAAGATTGGTGTCACAAATGCGATTTATGTACGGGTAGAAAAGGCAATAGAATAAGAATTCATAGTAAAATCGTACAATAACTTTCCGGAGAGCCTTTTGATCTTGACTTCTAGTGGATATTCTTAGTTAACTTTCAATGATAGAAAGAGGAAACAGGTACTAAATGGTCGCAATGGATAATTTTTCAAAATGGCCTGAAATTTCACCGCTTCCTAATCAAAAGGCGACTACAGTAGCAGAACCATTCATAACACGAATCGTATGTATTAAGACTCGGAGTTCCTTTAGAGTTATATTCTTATCAAGGACGGAATTTTATAATAAGAATTATGGTATGAATTAATAAAATTCTTGGGTATTAAGAAAACTCGCACTGCGCCTCTGCATCCCCAATCAGACGGAATGGTCAAAAGACATAATAGAACTGTTTGTTAATCCCTTTCAATGTTTGTCGCTGATTATCAAAAAGATTGGGTTACTTTAATTCCTTTATTCCTATTAGCATGTAGAAGTTCCGAACATGAAAAAACCGATTATTTTCCATCGATGATGATCACCGGAAGAGAAATGAAGCTGCCTTAAGATCTTATTTTTGGACGATTGTCTTCCTGCGAAGAAGAACGTAGATCCCTGAAGTACATCGAAAGTTTAAAATAAAAATTGAAAAATGTCTGTGAATTTGCTTTTCAGAAGTTTGAAACTTCAAAGTGATAAAGCCAAGATCAGGCTCAACATTCATGCTGCGGGTACAATATTCGAAACAGGTGACCCAGTATGGTTATACAATCCCACACGTAAGAAAGGAATTGATCCAAAACTTTAACGAAACTGGGAAAACTCGTACACCGTGTTGCATAAAATAACCGATTTAATCTACAGCATCCAAGGTAATGCGTATCGAGAGATTGGCGTTATGTCATAGAACTGATTCACCCTGTTGGCTTTAATCCGTCCCTATTAGGCCAGTTATTCGAGAAGAATAACTAAAAAGGAAGGAGCAGTGTTCCAAAAGTTCCATAAGATTTATCCCACATATAAGTCCCTTGACGAAAAAATAGAAGTATTAAAATTCTAGAAGATTTAAGATGTCATCGAAAAATTATGAAATGTTTAGTAAAGTGATTAAAAAGGGCACATACAAAGACGAAGGGCCGTGTTATGAATCGAGTTTGAAAAGTTAAGGTATGGCTTAGAAGAAAAGATATATATGTGATAGCCATAGTCTAGTTTGAAGCGTATAGGAGACCTGTAAACTGTAAGAAGTGAGTTTTTGTCACAGCTCAATGATAGTACAAAAGAGTTTTTATTATATTAAGTCACTCGCATATGTTTTATATTAAGTAAGAATATGTTGTTTCAAGACGTAGAGAGGTTTTAGACAAATATGCGTGTTGTCACCTGACTTATTCAACATTTATGGTGAACATGTCATGAGGATGGCTTTAGATGAATAAGCCGGCGAAGTAACAGTGTCTGGTAGGAAAATTTCCAATTTAAGATTTGCTGATGACACTACACTTATAGCAGCAAATGAGCAAGAAATGTTTAATCTCATGCGAAGAGTTGAGTAGGATAGCAATAAAGTTAGTCTGAAAATCAATAAAGCTAAGACAAAAATAATGGTAGTCGACAGATTCCACACTATTCAACTGACTAACATGTTACAAGAATACCAGATAGTGGACAGTTTTGTCTATCTCGTTTCTAATATAACTAACGATGGTAACTGTGAAGCAGAACTTCGGAGACGTATTGTTATGGCACAAAAAGCGAGGAGTCGCCTAACTAAAGTTTAGAAAGACAGATCTATTTCTCAAAATATTAAGATGAGACTGGTGAATGCCCTTGTATTCTCCATATTTCTATACGGGGCAGAGACTTGGACTCATCGAGGTCGCGAGCGCCAAAAAATGTATGCCTTTGAGATGTGGTGCTGAAGAAGAATGCTGCGCATACCTTGGACAGCTCATAGGACAAACGTTTCCATTTTAAAATAACTCCAGATTAAAAAAAGGCTATCCACAATATGTCTGCAACGTATTACGCAATTTTTTGGTCACGTGGTTCGCAGAAGTGACGATAGTTTGAAGAGATTCATTGTTTTTGAAAACGTTCCGGGGAGAAGATCAAGAGGATGATCACCAACTAGATAGTTCGACCAAATTAAGAATTCAGCTGGAAACTCATTCTGCGAAGCTCTAAGAGCAGCTGAAGATATAGACCAATGGAAAAAAATTGTTAGGAATATTGGAAGAAGTCACGATCCTCAGTAATGGGAACACGACAAGAGAGAGATATGTTGTTTCCAGGTAAGTCGAGAATCAAACATTAAGCCGAGAATTTTGCATTGTTTAACAACGGGAAGGTTGATATAGTTAATCATAATTTAAGCAGATAGGAACGGAGGTCGTCTACTAAAATTTATAGTTTTGGATTTTGCATAGGATTAAAGATAAGCCCATGTTGCTTGTCTACTTATAGTATAGAATAGAAATATGCTTTATTGTCATTGAAAATTATTGAACAATTTTATGGACAAAGCTAAAAAAAATCAGTCAAAAAGTACAAAAAGTATAAAACAAAAAGAAATATAATAAAAAAACAAAACAATACAATTTTAAATTAGTAAAATTATTGTATAACTTACATAATTTGTACAGACAACAACAAATGAGACAAATTGTAGCCACTGCTTGAGACACCCAAATGTAATTATAAACAATACTAATTTTGTTTCTTTGTTATACATCGTCAACTGAATAATATGGTCTTTCAGAGAGATAGATTTTTGTCATCTTACGAAACTTAATGAAAGATGTTGCGGATTTAATTTCTCTTGGAAGGTGATTATAAAGTTTTTTTGCACTATATAGAATAGAATTCTTTACTAGCTGAGTGGACGGGATCGGTAAATAAACGTTACAATCCGAATTTCTAATGGAGTAGCCATGATCAGGTCTATCGGGAAAAATGTTTAGATGCTTGCGAATCAAACAAACCGTTTCCAAAATAAATAAAGAGGGAAGCGTCAAAATTCCGTGATTTTTGAAGTAGGTCTTGCAATGAGTTGTTTGTTTGAGACCAAATAGATAACGAATTGCTCTTTTTTGCAACTTAAAAATAGAATCAAATTGGTCCGCTGTACTAGAACCCCAAAATGGAAGCCCATATCGAAGATGAGACTCGAACAATGAGAAATATGCCATTTTGACAGAAGCTAAATTTAGTTCCTTCGAAACAGATCTTATTGCAAAGCAAGCTGAGGCTAGTTTCTTCCTTAAGGAGTCAGTATGCAAGGACCATTTAAGATCGCTGTCGACAAGAATACCTAGAAATTTCACGGAATTAACGATACTGATTTGGTTCTCATTCAAAAGCAAGGGTTGAATGACTCCTTTATAAGATAATACTACTGTCTTATCCACGTTAAAGCTAAGTAAGTTGGAGTCTGGCCAAGCCTTGATTATAAGCAAATCAGCGGTTATAATTAAATGAAGCGTTGAAATATTAGAGCTGCTCCAAGTAATACTGGTATCATCAGCAAATAGAAAAATTTTCCCTTTAATTTTCAAGTAAGTGATGTCATTAATGAAAAGTAAAAAAAAAGGGACCTAATACTGAACCTTGCGGTACTCCACACTCAATGTCTTTACAACTAGAGTGGGTGTCTTTTATTCTAACCAATTGTTTCCTACCTACCAAGTAAGTTTTGAACCAATTCAAAGACATACCCCGAATTCCATAGAAAGTTAATTTTTTTAATAGAATGTCGTGATTTACGTAGTCAAAGGCTTTGGAATAGTCGCAGAAAACGGTGGCGGAGGAGAGGTTACTATTTAGGGATAGATATACCTCATGTAACACAGAAAACATGGCATCACTAGTACATTTATTAGACAAAAAGCCGAACTGATTTTGCGATAAAATATTATGTTTAAGGAGAAAGGGCATAAGTCGAACTTTTATAAGCCTTTCAATAATTTTTGATAGTGCTGGTAACAAGGCAATGGGTCTATAGTTGCAGGCATCAGATTTGTCTCCACCTTTATGAAGAGGAATAACGATGGCAGTCTTTAGGCAGTTAGGGAATATACCTTTCTCAAGGAAATCATTTACTAGGACCATGACCTCCAATACATTATGCGGAAGATTTGAGAACATTTTAATAGATAATCCATCTGTACTACAGGACGATTTGCTTTTTATACTACGAATTGTTCGAATGAGTTCAGTCTTATCAACTGGTCTTAAAAAGAAGGTACCAGCAATGTTTTTCGAATTAGGGAGATAGGAAACTGGATCTTGTTGTGGCGAAATAGTTGAGGTTATATTTTTACTCACATTAACAAAGTAATCATTTAGATTTTCGGGGTTAGGAAAAAAAAAAGGTTTGATTCGCTGTACTGGTTTTATTTCAAAAATCGTTTATTATTGACTAAGTTTCTTTTGAAATATTTTTGGAGCTTGTTAGGCATTATGAAAGTAGGATTTTTTTGCTACTTTGAGTAGTTTTAGATAGCATTTTCTGTACGTATTGATATAATCAGAGATGGGAATTCTGTCATTAAATTTTTTAATATATAGCAGAGAACGCATATTCTTCGCAGATATGCGAATGCCTTTGGTAATCCAAGGTTTGTAATGTTTTGGCCTGATGTTTAATAGAGGAAATGCTTTATTAAAAATAGATACAACTCTATTTAGAAAATCACTAACATTACAGTACTTAAGAAGAATATCTACTGCGGTTTGAATGGGCTTAAAGATGGTAGAGGCACATTGTTCATGTCAGTAAATTATAACGGAATATTTATAATAACGGAAAGGAGGTCAGAACATAAATCACTTATAGCTAGATATATAACAGGTGTTAAATATCATAGTTTAGATATTACTATCGAGATGAACGTTGTAGAAATCAAAGTTTAATTAATAAGATAAATTAGTTAGCCATAACCGTATTTTAAAATATCTAGGTACATTTAATAGTGGTTCCAACTTTATATATTGGGAGATTTTTTTAAATAACCTTATATTTATTATTTTAACAAAGTTTAGTATGAATTTTATCGTGGCTGAATGAATTAAATAATCAAAAGCTAGTAAACTAAGTATACATTTGACAATGTAGTTTTATCTAAAACTGTTCATTCTAATTTTATTTGGGTGTAAATTAAATTGTTGTTTATTTAAACTACTTCTTTAGCAACTAATTCTTGAAAACAATGACTATATTTGTATCTAATTAAATTAGTTTTAATTTAAAGCCAAAGATCGATTTTTTAATCTTACACTGTTGCGTTTGAAAAAGTCGTATTGTAGTAAATCCGCCAGCCTACTGAGAAAACGAGTCGACCTTCTACTCTACATGATAATGTCATTTTCCGTTATAATGTTTGTAACTTTGTAATCCCATTATGATTTGTAATTATATTACAACAGTAACTAAACTGCATTTTTTTTAAATAATAATTTCACGAGAATATTAATAAACATAATCGTATAGATAACTTACCAGTGAAACTTTTCTTCGCAACATTTTTGTTAAATATACTCCAGTGTCTTCTCCTTCTCCATCATAATAATTATCTGACGTAATACCGTCCATCTCATCATCTGTTACTGACTTTTTATGTGTACGTTTGGATCTCTTTTTTCGTTTTTTAGATACTGGCGTATGAGTTTCATCATCTTCGGTTATATCTGTGAGACCAGAGCGCTCTCTCATTTTTTGTTTTCTCTCTTTAACATCATTGGGACTACGGCTAGAACAGATTTTATGATTTTTATTCTGGTTCAATACGTAAGAAAAATTTGTGGTTGATTAACGGGAATTAAATAAAACAAAAAATGAAATTTATGAGCAATCTTTGTGATATTAAACGTTCAACAACTTTTTGATTATATCATCAATTTTTTATTAGAGAAACAAATTAAGTTATATAAACTTACGGTCTAGGTTGTCTTTGATATACTAAATCAAAACTATCATAGTCTTCAACTTTGGATGGTTTTTGTTTATCCGATTCTTTGACATTAATAAAGATTCCACTTTTGGGTTTTTTTACTTCTAGTCCTTCTTCATCAGGTCGTTCCGGAGAAAAAGGTTCTATGCTCGGTGATGGAGTTGCTCGTCGAAGAGCCACTTTTGCCGAACTAGGTTCTGGTGAAGGAACAGCAAGCTAAAAAATCATAATACAATATTAATAGTAATATTGCTGTATAATCTTAATAGTGATAATGAAAAGGTTGTTAGTAGTTTTTAAAAGTTAAATATTTTTTTAATAGTCGAATAAATTTGCTAGAACTTAGAAAATCAGAAAACTAGAACAATAGTAATCTATAAAGAACCAACAAGATGAAAACTAGAAGTCGATGGAGTGAGCGTTAAACAAGCAATGGAAATAAAGTAACTAGGGATTACATTGTTCAGCTATAGAGACGTTGAAAAAGAAGTCAGAGATCAAGTACAAAGAGCAAATAGATTGGCAGCATGCCTTAGTAACACTATATGGCGTAAGCCGGCATATTAACTGTAAGATGAAATCCAGAATCTACAAGGCTAGTATAAGACCAATAATAACTTACGCGTCAGAAACAAAATCAACACAGGCAAAATACAGAGAATGCTAGAAACAGCAAAAATGAGAATACCCAGAAGAATCACAAAAAAACACGCTGAGAGATCGAAAAAGGAGTAACGGAATCAGAACAAAATGTAATGTACAGGTGATATACGGGTGGACACTAAATAGAAAAAAAGTGGTACAGTAGGTGGTACTGTAGACTAGCGCGAAACTTCGTACTATGTTTTCTGCACTACTATTTTTTTATCTGTAAAGAGAATTTCATTGTACTGAGCTTTACCGTACAACGACAACAAACGTCTTGATTTTTTTTCCTATTTTGTTTAATGCAACTATAAGGCGTTGTCTTGTTTATCGAGTAAAAACCCTAAGTCCCAAATCTTGTTTGATAATGTAACTCATGGTTTTCAGAGCAATATTTGTTTCCCGAGCAATAATTTTTTGTTTTCGGGCAGGATTTTTGTTAATTTTTCTCTTTACATCGTTAATAACGTGTGGCGCCCGAGCCGTACAAGGCCGGCCAGATATTTTACGGTCACTTACTCAAAAAATAATTTAACAGTACAAAACTAACAGTACTTGAAGATTTTTCAATATAGCTTTTAACTTTTAAAACAGAAGTCTTTTAGGCAATTGAAGGGTGTTTTACAGAAGATCTAAATTAGGTCATATTGTATTAAGGTTTTGCATGTTTGTAATTAAATATAATTTTGATTTCCAGTAACAGTTTCCACCATAAAACTACGGTACTCGTGCTTTGCCCATTAACGCCCAAATTATATATACTCATGGACAAGTATATCGAATATTTTGGAATTTTCCAACTTTTTTTTTGTAGTCACTATTATTTTAAAATAATTTTAAATTACTGATAATACTCATATAGTAGACTGATGTACTCAACTGGTTTAAAATATTTTGATGTTTATTTTGACGTTTATTCAGTGGTTAGGTTCGTACATTTTATAATAAAAAAAATTCTTCACGTAAAGAAAAAATCATACTAATTCGGTTATTTTTAGTTTAATTTATTAAGTTTAATTAAATATTGTTTTTATTTAACTAAGTTTAAAATAAGTATGCCACCAATTCGACACTGCGCTGAAGCCCAAGTAGCACATATTGTAATTTTCTACGAGAAAGGACATGCACAAAAAGATATCGCACGACGCCCAAGGTGCACAACCGCAATTGATGACCGTTTTTGGTTCTTAATTTTACACGAAATCGTTAATTGACATCGATGCACCTCAGAAATAAGCTATTAAATGTTAGACAAGTTACTTAAAGCCTAGACGCCCCGCCAAAGTTCCACGTCTTCTCCAAAATCATAAAGCTCGTCGTTTGGAATTTACAAGAACACATATTTAGTGGAATATCGACAACTGGAAAAACGTTCTTTTCACTGATGAGACCAGAATCCTATTATGGAAGCCAAATGGTCAAAACTACGTCTACAGAAAAGTTGGAGAACGGTTCGCCAGCTGCAGTTCCGACCAGACCGTTAGTTTTGGAGTTGATGGCATAATTCTTTGCAAAGGTATTAGTTGGGAGGTACGTACCGCACTTGTGGAAGTGATTGGACGGATGACTAGTGATTCTTACGTTTAAAACATCCTGCAAGATCATGTTTTGTCATATGTTGGTTACATTGGATATAAGATTTACGTTAATGCACGATAATGCTTGACCACATGCCGCTGCCATAGTGAGTAATTATCTTGATGAGGTCCAAATTCGAAGATTGGATTGGCCACCGTTTAGCCCGGATTTAAATCCAATAGAGTACATGTGGGATCACCAAAAACGCAGCATACGACAAAGAATCCCCGTTCCAAATACGATAGAGCAGCTTCGGGGGAATACTCGTTACTGATCATGCACTTCTTTCAGTTAAAACGACTTGTTTAAGCAATTTAAATTATCATTTTAGTTTAGAGTAAAATAACCTTATTTACCTAATATTAAACATTTATTTTTTTCACAATTTTCTCCGCATAAAAACTTAAAATTGTACTTTAAACATTGTTAAAATAAACTCTATTTTACAATAAACAACATGATTGACTAGAATTTATTTTAAAAAAACAAAAATTAGAAAATTCCAAAATATTCGATATTTTTGTGTATATATATTTTTTTCAAATTTCAAAATTATACTTATACATACATACATAATTATTATCATTAATATTGTTCTTAATATGGAAATTTTCATAAAATTGTTTTATATAATTTGCATTTTTGAATTTTGACCCGTCCCCATAATTAATTGCAAGTATGTATGAATGAGTTAAAAATATTTATGGGAATTAATATTTTTATTTGAGTATACTAAAATAAGTTTATGTTATATGATATTGTATCAAAACAATTTTTACACAATGTTAATGTTCATTTTGCATAATATGTTTACAATTTTTTCCTGGCAATCGTCACTGCTCTCTACGTTTCTCCGTTCCAAAATTAACTGTGTTAACCGATACTGTGGGTATAATTAACAATTAAAAAACACCGGGGTAAATTGCATATAACTCAAAAACTATTAACTTAAGACAAAAATGGTAAGAAACTTTTTCCGGAGTAAAAAAGGAGGTTTGTGGAATTTGATTTAAAAAATTATTTAAACAATTTCTGCCCAAAAACTTTGCACGGCACCCTTCATATTTGCTTAAAGGGGACATTTTTGAACAAAAATCCGCAAAGAAACCGAATCAGAAATATTTTTCATGTGGGAGCGGTCTCACAACATGGACTAATAATTATAGCTCTCGTCATTGTAAATAAATATCAGGAGAACTTTTTACAAAATGAGTTAATCAAAAATGGCTTAACCTTTTTAAAAAAGTCTTTTTAACCTATGACGGCCGATATCCAATCAAGATATGATCAGTGGGCCTCAAATAGTGGGGCGTTAATATTTAATTCCGATCGCTTGAAAAGTAAAAATATTTAATTTCCTGTATTTTATGTTCAGTAATAATATTGGATTTTACTGTATCAAAGGCAAATAAAATGAATATAATATGTATATACAGGGCGTGTTAAAAGAAGTGGGACGGAATATTTTGAATACGCGAAATTATTTGTCGACATCGAATGTTCATCAAGGTCTCTATAAGTCTCTATTTTACGTAGAGTGAAAATTATACGAATGGTTTTGCATGCAGTAAAATTGGAAAATACTTGCCAAGTTGCTGGTATGTCCAAATTTGAATAAAATACATCCAAGACTTTACTTTCTGTAGACACTGTATTAAATATAACCTTGAAACAAGTTGACACTAAATTACTTTTGAATTTTCAGCAAAACAGAAGGTTTAAACAGGTATAGTCCAGTAATTAATACCAAAGCTATTGAGAGTATGCAGTCCAGTAATTAGACCGAAGGTACTTTATCGTTTAACTATAACACACACCACAAAGTCCGAATTGAATTCCCGAAACACTATTTTGTTACTTCTTTTTAGCAAACGATTTATCCTATTCATTGTCCGATATTTCACTATTAGAGTCGTCACTATCTGAATTGTCTATCCGAATAATTAGAGGCCGGACCTCATCTATAACTCGATCGGCTTGAAAAGACTGAACGAATATGTCTTCCGTATGGTATAATACAATTTTGCCATTGTTCTGCCTTTATTTGCTCTAGCGATTCTTTGCATAAACTAAGAACGCTAGCGTCATCTGTTGTTTTGGATGCATGTTTATCATAAAAATGTTTGGCTATACCCCAAACTAACTCAATTGCATTATAGTGGCAATGGTAGGGCGGAAGTCGAAAAACTTCATGGCCATATTTAAGAGCCATTTGGTCAGTAACAAATTTATTTTGAATTTTGTGCTCTCCACACCTTTAAAGTAAATCGACTTTTAAAAATATGTCACTGTGATAAATTTTCTTTTCTGTCAACCACAACTTTATTTCTTCTTTTGTCCAGCTGCTTGAAGGAAACCTCTCTTCTACTCTTGAGTATTAGGATGCATTACTTAACACTATTATGGATGGTCGCTCCAATTTTTTTAACAAATTTTCTTCAAACCATTTTTCAAAAATATTTGCATCCATATTTCCGTGGTAATCACCTGTATTCTTTGTGGACGAAAAAATTAAACTTGCGTCAGGAATAAAGCCCTCATTTCCAGCATGAAGTATAATGTAGCGTTTACCATTACGGGAAAGACTAGAAGAATAACATTTCGTGGTGCCATCTTGCCAGGATGATTTTGACATATTTTGTTTAGTGAAAATCCAAGTTTCATCTAAAAATACCACTTGCCTCGGACTATCAGACGTTTTATTGTTCATGTATTTTCTTAAAAAAAGCCACCGTTTTAAAACAGCATTAGAGAGTTCACACAATACTTGTCTATTATTTGTCTTTTTATATCGAAAACCTGAATGTTTTAGCACTCTCAACAAACTTGTTAAACTAATATCGCACAGTTCCTTGTCTTTTATTTTCTGTAACACAGCACTAATTGTTACATGTTCTTCGGCTTTATACATATTATATATAATATTTTTAATTGCAAGTTTAATTGACTGGTGCAAATCTAAAGTTTTTGGATGTCGACGATTTCTTTTGCTTACTTTATTAATTTTATCCTGACTCATGTTATTAATTCTTCTGAATTCCCTCTCTGAGATACCGCAAGCATCGCATGTGCGTTTCTGAACTGCCATAACAGATGTCAATGTACCCATATTATTTTTTTTCCAAATTAAAATAACTTTAGACTTTCAGAACTAAACGCCGTTCTTCTGGAGATAACACTCTACGTTTCGACTGTATTTTATTTTCTTCCAAATACCGCTTCTTTACTTTAAAATACCGATTCACTTCACTACTATAAAAAAATAGGTACTTATAAATAACTACTAATATACCCTAAAAAGGACGAGGGTTGTACAACAGACAAAATAATTGAACACAAATTATTTAACAGCCAATGTTAACCGGCATAAACACTGCATTGATTGTTTTTTGCTGATTATTTATTTTGCTAAATTATTAAATAACAACAATACAACCCACGACCATTAATTAATTTTTAACGATAAACAGAAGTAAAATATGATGACAAATTTGAATTTGATCTACTTTGTCGATAACAGTGTCGTTAACAGAAAGATATTTTTAAATAATTTTTCTATGATTGTGTGGATTTAAGAAATACATTACTAAACAAATTTTTAAAGTGTGTACAAACGAGATTACAATTATTATGATACATGATACTCCTTATTTTTCAAACAATATGTTCTTGTAAAGGCATAACTTTAATAAAACTACCCTACATTATACGACATGTCAGAAGAATTTAAAAAAAAATAACATGTAATAAATTCACTGTTTAAAACCAATAAACGATAACTTGTTAAACAGTGCTAATTGCAAAAACAGAGCAATAAAATGTTATTTATAAAGGTAGTGTAAAATATATCGCCGCTTATCTGGTCCGCTAGTAATAAAGTTACCAGCATTTAATTGCAAAGCGGTCTTCTTAGGTGGAAAATATTTTAACATATTTTTTTTCAATCACGTTTTTTTAACAAGTAAAGATTTTAAGTAATATATGGTTGAATGCTCGAATTAATGAACTTTAATGAAATAAAAGACAGATATCTCGGGCACAGTTTTTTATTAAATCTTGCCCAAGTACTTTCGCTCCCAGAGCATCTTAAGGGGAATTTTGTCAAAATTATAGGCTATCCAGCATTTTTATGAATGTCATAAACATTAAATAATACATTTACACGTAGAAGTAAAGACGTGATAGACACGTTTATTTGTCGACAAATGTTGAGTTTTGAAATAAGTAATAAGTTTAGCAAGAATTTTAACAATATATTTTTATAAAATACAGACTTACCGTAATATCGAGTTTTCTTTTTGATATGGGCCTAGGCATTAAAGCACTTGCATATTTACAATGATATCGATTTGTTAACGGTTTGTTATAGTATTCTTCTTTGCGTTTTAGGGGAGAAACGTATACACGTCTGGCTTCACCTGTTGGTGCCTCATAAACATATTTAAACCCTAGTCTGTGACTAAAAAAATGTCTGTACATTAGATATTTAAACAAAGTAGTACATTAGATATATAGTTAAGATGTGTAACGAATCAATAGTTAATGTTGTGTACAGAGTGAGCCGATAAATAATTTTAGAAAATAAAATTGTTAAAATACAAGATCGTACTAAAAACCCAAATAATCCAGAGAAATAAGATAAAAAAGCATCCTGTTGGGGACTTGACTGGCTTGACCTGGCCAGATATCTGAGAAGATTTTGAGTTTTATGGACCTTGGTTTCAACAACCAAAACCTCCAAAAAGATGCTTCCTGTATAATATACCAGTAATCATATAAAAAGTATAATTACAAAAAAATTATACTTTTATTGCGGGAGAGATTTGTTTTCAATCCAGAGCTTCCGCATATGTCACTCTAAGGAGACCTAAGAAGGTCTAAATAAGTATAAGCGGATGGCAGGGGCCCTGTATTGAAATAAAATCGCAAAAGTCTTTCTGCTTTGTTCATTTATTTATTTTCGGAGTATTAGAAACAAAGCATGCCAATTGTAGATTTTTCTTGTTTATGAATTCATCGATCTGTCTGGTTTGTAAAAAGCGCAGTAGACAAATATTACAATTTAGTTTTACCAAGTAAAAAATCTTCGAATTTCTTTCTACTATTTTTTTTACTTAGAAACAATTAGTAATTACATTATTATTTAAAGGATAATGTATGGTGCAGATGGAAGTGTAAAAGTTGGTGAAGGAAATGAAGGTACTAGAAAAAGAAGAGTTGCAAGAGGAAAAAGGAAAGTGAACAAATTACCAGCTATGTAACTTCTGAAAGAGCTCTAGTTTTTGTACCGTGTAAGCACAGTAATAAACGTTTCGCGTTTAGGTTACATACAGATAATAAAGACGAGAGACGAGACATAATTGCCAGTCTGATTCCTATAACACAATTATTGGTGGTGGTAATTACTTCAGTTAATTAAAATAAAAAACATATAGTATAGGCAAATATAGACAAATATTATTATAGGCGAAAAAGTGCATTTTTGGTTTGCTGTTGAAGAGAAAAGAGAAGGTGACACTACCAAAAATAAAAACTGAAAAGGAACTGAAAATCTAAAGAAGGAAAGTGTTCGAGAGTACATAAAAAAGCTCTAAAGGAACTTAATAACATTACAACAAAAAGAAGTCCAAAAGATTATATTTGAGTAGTGAGTTAAGTATAGTAAATTAAGTAAAATGTATGATCAGTGTAAAGAGGAGTTAAAAGTGAAATGCAGCATGTTTATGAGGATTTTTGTAAATGAGTTTAACATAGGTTTTAAGTCACCTGCCTCCGATACTTGCAGTACGTGCTGCCTTCTGAAAGAATAAATTAAAAGTGCACTAGCACACTGAAAAAGCGCAGCTAATGGTTGAAAAACAGATTTATTCAAAAAGCTCAAAGGCATTTTAAGAGTGCCTGAAAATGGATGTTCCTTATTCTATTGGCCTTTGCTATGATCTTCAACAAATTCAGCCACTACCGTAAAGTCCAATAATTCAAGAAGTTCTACCGATGTCTTACACTTGGACTGAGGAGCAGACAGAAAAAGATAGTGTGGAAATATCATCGGCTCTTTTTAACTATTTAACAGACGCTGATTTTCAGGACTGTTCTGTACTAAGTTGCCATGGTTGTATTTCTCTTCTACAGTATTATAAGCAAGGTACGAGCACTAGGAAAAGATTGGATACTGCTTAATACTAAGAAGCTAAGTGAATACTATAAAGAAATCCAATTAAATAGGGAACTAAAGAATACTGAATTACTCTACCGAATAAGATGTTCAACTATTTCGAAACAAGGGAAAAGTCTTTTAAAAAAATTGTGTTGGTAAGAGGCTTGAAAAACTGCAGGTATAAAAAGAATCTTTTGTAGAGAAAAAGAAAGAAAGAAAGAAAATCTTAGACAAGTGAGACTGAAAAAACTCCCCCTTCATCATGTGTTAACTAAGGAAAACACCAATGATGTTGACAAACTTTTGAAAAATATGTTTGGAGAGGACTGGCCTACTTCTGACCCATGCCTTAGTATAAAAGTTTTATTTTTGATGAACCCACTACAGCTGCTGGTGAGGAGGAGGAAGAAATAATAAATGTGTAACTACCTCGACGATGAGCGATGTGACTTGCATATTTAAAAAACTGTTTCTTTGTTGCATTAGCAATATATTATGACAATGATGGTCACTTAGGTAAAGCCTTTATTACTTACTTATTATTTTATAAAAAATAAAAGTTTATTCAGAAAAGCATAGTTCCTTTAGTTTATTGTTTTATTAATTTTTTTACATGGAAACCAGCTTATGTCCATAACATTTTACATGCAAACCGACTTATTTCAACTGAGTTCGTGCAAAAGGTCTTATGGCCAAAACAAAATCAAAGTTTTAAACTATTTTTTAACTACCTTAACTGAGATAGGTATTTTAATCTCATGTTTACAACCAATACTATTGCATAACGTTGATTAGAATTGCTTTACATTTATTAGAATAATTATTATTTTTCAGAGCAAAGTT
The DNA here is from genome assembly GCF_040954645.1 of Diabrotica undecimpunctata. Taxonomy (NCBI): domain Eukaryota; kingdom Metazoa; phylum Arthropoda; class Insecta; order Coleoptera; family Chrysomelidae; genus Diabrotica; species Diabrotica undecimpunctata. The sequence goes on along the minus strand of NC_092804.1, from coordinate 51,417,557 downwards.
ACAAGTTTTTCACCCTCCCTGAAAAATTACTTATTTGTAACTTAAGCTTTTTTGTATTTTACCTCCTTAATTATTACTTGTCACGACTACAAACGACTTTCGAATTATTGCCTGTCGGCGTTGAAAGCAGACAGTTATAGTGTTTGGTGAGAAAGATATGGATGAACGCAGGGACTCAACTACGTTATTTAAAAATATAGTTTACAGGTTGAGTTTACTTATTCTACTAAGATATGTAATTTTTGGTAATTTTGCTGCTTTCGGTATTTTTAGACTATTTTTAAAGAAAAACTCTCATATTTCATGAATGCAGACTACTCGGTAATTGATAAGAAATGAAAAATATGATCAATGATAAATGTAGATGACCATTCATATCAATTTACCTTATAGTGGGCTCAATTTTAGTACTAACTTCACTTTCTTTGTTACATACACAAGGAGGAGTACAAGGCTTCTTTTTAATTGTACCTTTTTCTTTTTTCTTTGCTATTTGAACTGGATCACCTGGTTCTGGGGTCTTAGGCCGTCTAAGTAAAGTAGGTCTAGGTAAACTAAAAAAAGATTTATTATATATAAAATATAGGTATATGAGATAAGAAAACTGTAGAAATAAATTACTCGGTGGTGTCTTCATCATCTCTATCATCATCATTGTGTTTTTCTTCCAAAACCGGTTTTTTTCCCTGTTCGTCAACCATAATCAACAAATAATTTGGTCATATAAAATAAAAAAAAATCTTTTTGAGCTCAAAATATAAAATAAATTTTGATTAACGAGATTTATAATGTCAATGTCATTTACAATTAATTGTACATGTCAAATAGTTTTGCGTGTTTTAAAATTTAAGTGAACATTTTATCAGAATTATGAGGTATTTATGTATTTATAAAACCTAATGTTATTGTTATAGAAGTATGTATTTTGTCTTTTTGTTATGAATCTATATTTTTCCTGCATTACATAAATTTTTCTAATTTTGTTGTGTTAAGAAATATATATTTGAGCGTCTGACACCAATATCACAGTATTTCCCCTTTTTTTGTCTATTAGCATTTCCTGAATATATTCTTTCATCTTTCTATTTTATTGTTGATGTATATTAGTGGTGCTCCATCTTTGCTTTTAAGAAATAATATAGAATAACTCTACTTTTATGTACCTGGTGCGTTACCTTTTTGCCTTTATTACCTTTGTATATTATATTAAAGATGTCTTGTTTTTTTTAGATTCCCTCGATTGTATTACATTTTTAATATAGCCAGGTTTTCTTAGCTTGTTCCATTTTGTTATAGCTTTATCTATCTCCGTTTATACTCATTCATATTTTTCTCAATATTTTTGTTGTGTAGTGTTTGAGGTATTGTCCAGCTATGTTTTGTGAGGCCTTTTTGAGTTTTAATATTATTTATTGTCCGGTGATTCTGTTGTGTATGCATCTTGATTAGGATTTTTTGTATTTCTTCCTGGATCTTAGAGTTTATATGTTTTTATGTGCATTATTAACTACCTTGCTATTTATATTTTTCTTTCTCAGTAAACTATTGTTTCTTTATCGTCGGTTAGCCATCTTACCTCGCTACAACGTAATATATCTCATTTTAACCTATTCATTGCCTTGATTAGGTTTGATACATGTTCTGCTTTGTATAGTTCCACGTTCCATGTTTTTATTATCTGTTTAAACTTTCTCAGATGGATTTTAAGCTCCCTTTCCTAATTTAAACTTTGCTTGGAACTGAGGGCCATTGTCATTTTTATAAAAATTATCAAATTTTCTAAACATAGGACATAAAAATATCTTTACTGTTACCAGCTCCTTTCCTTAAATCTTTTGGGGGCTGGTGAATGAAGGAAAGTTATTAAAAACCCCATAGATTACGTTTTAGTAAGAAAAAGATTTCAAATCTCTATTAAACCAGCAAAAACATACCCTGAGACTGATGCAGTCATAGACCATAATCTTCTTCTTGTAGTGCCTATCCGTTTCGGATGTTGGCGACCGTCATAGTCCATATCTCTAACTTATTTCTGTGATTATATTCATTAACCCTTTAAGAGCTTTATAACTGTCAGCGAACACCAACGTGTCATCTGCGTATCTGACATTATTGATACATTCTCCCTTAATTCGAATATCAGCTTCAATATTTTCTGCTTCTTAAAATATTTCCTCAGAGTAGATGTTGAACAGTAGGGGAGATAGTATGCATCCCTGTTGGACTCCACGTTTGATTCTGATATCATCAGTTTCTTCTGCCTATATACGGATAGACGATGTTTGATTCCAGTGAAGAGTGCTAATAATTCTTAGGTCACAGGTGTTTATCACAGGTGTTTCAATTCATACAATATTTGTTAGTATACACATGAGTTTGTCGTGCTTTACTATATCGAACGCTTTATGTTAATCAATGAAGTAGTGTTACCCAAAATCGGTCTTGGTCTTGCAGTTTTGGTCTTGTTCTTGCGTTTTCGCAAGACCAAGACCAAGACCAAGATAGCCTAATTTTAGCAAGACCAAGACCAAGACTGACCCTGCAAGATTTACGAAAGAACAAGACTAAGCCTGCGAGACTCTTGCGTCTTGCAGTTAGGACGGAGTGTCGTTTTAGCGAGTATTGTAGTTCGGGTATATGCTTAAAGACTGTATGAGACGCAAAAAAATATGTAATAAAAATTTGAAAAACTGGACTTATGCGCATTACCAACAATACGATAAACATACATCAAAATCATCAATCAAAAAATTTATTAAAAACAACATATTTGACACGTGCTCAGAGGTCATAATTACAATGTAAAAATAAAATATTTTGTACATTCTTTTCCAGCATACGACTTCTTCGCTCTGAAATTAATTGTCCAGATTTTGAGAATAGTAGCCCTCTAATCATAAAATAATCTTGCATTGTTATTGTAATATCGTATCCAAAATTTTTAAAAATATGTCACCTTAGCTAATAAAAAATATAACACTTATTATTACCGACACCCACTTAATAATTCAATTTTTTTCCCAATATAATTTAGTTAGGAGGAATCTAAATAAACAAATCTTATCGGCCTAAGACTAAACATTATTTCTGCTGAGTGTGCGATGAGATCATTAGGTTAAACCAAATTTGCTGAAAGAGCGCGACTAATATTCAAAAGTTTATTAATAACAGATAATGTCGTTTGCCGTGTAAACAAAATACCGAAATATTTAGAATAACGAAGTAACGATATATAATTCTCGGTTTGTTATTAGATACTTAGGGTATTGAAAGTAACGGACATTATAGTTACTTTTTTGACATCACTAAACTTCATTTGACAAGTTTACAATTTGATATGGGGGACAAAGATTCAAATAGCTTTAGTCGGAGTAGTGAGCGTTGGAATTATAGATCTAAAAGACCTAAAAGCAAATTTGATGAGTTTTTCGAAATAATTCATGCATCCCAAATTGCTTTGTTTAAATTGTGCCTACATAGAAAGGTTAAAATGAAAATGAAAAACAGAAACACTTCACGTTTAATGAAGCATCTAATATCTTTTCACAAAAAAGAATTACAAATATTTCTTCCTGAAAAACCAAAATTCTAGTTCCTAAAAAAATGTTCCTACTACTTTATTTTGGTAAATTAATGTATTTATTAAGTAGATATCTCCTTAATTTAAAATAACTTCTTTTGATTATCATTGTTTTCTTACCCATTCTTTATTTTTTCAAGTTAGTTTTTTATATAAAAAGTAGATCTAACATTGTTACTAACATTTATGTTGCTTTAATAAGTGGAGATTATAGTTTGTTATCTTATCACCTAAACAATATATGCCCTTGATACTTGTATGTGGATTTTTGCCACGTACCAATCTTTTTTAAAATTTCCATTTCGTATATGGTGGAGGTCTATCAATACCTTTCAAGTTTATGTCATTAATTTGCTTTTTTTTTGTGTTTTAACCATGTTTGATTGACTTTCGTGGGGCATCGTATATAGCTGGGTTAGTTAGAGCATACGCACGGATGGCTTAGATCGTGCCTTCAAACTTCCCTAGTAACGTTTAATAAATAGCAATAGGCTAATGGGTAACTGCAAGACTTGCAAGACTCTTGCTGCAAGACCAAGACCAAGACCGGAAGTGCAATACCAAGACCAAGACCAAGACCAGGTGTATTGGCGCAAGACCAAGACCAACACTGTCTAAGTCTCGTCTTGTTCTTGCATTTGGGCAACACTACAATGAAGCATGCATAAAGATCACACTTCACATCTTTACATCGTTGAAATAACATTTGTATGTTAAAGAGGACCTCTCTCGTACCCACCGCGTTCCGAAAATCAAACTGTGTACAGCTGATTTTTTCTTTGCATAGTCTATATATCCTTTAATGTATGATTTTTAAAAAATGTGTCTCATTAAGCTAATGATCCAAAAATCATTACAGAATATTTTTGTTAGTTAGATCATATATCATTATGTAGATCATAATCCGGTTGTTGTAACATTCGATCTTCGATTCAAAGAACTAACTGCACGTTACGATAGAATCAAAGACAAAGTTCATTTTTGAAAGATTCATTTGTAAGAGATTAGCTATTAAAAAAATTAACGAAGAAATAAATATAAAGGTTATTGATCCAAAAGAAGATTCGAACGGAAAATCGGAAACATTTAAAAACAATGCTGAATGCAACGAAGAAGATCCTAAAGGGAAAGAAAAATAGTATAACAACAAAATCATGGATGAATGATGAGATGCTGCAATTGATGAATAATGAGTACTACAAGGAAAAATAGTACTCAAACAAGTGAGAAAATAGAAGAATATTGGAAAAACATGATGATTTCAATCTACATAGGACGGTAAGAAAAACTGGCCTGCATCCGAAAAACGAACCACAGCAGTATCCTATTAGATGAAGAAGTAAAATTATCCTTGACTTCAACAAGAAAATAGAAACATGAAAACAGTACAAACAGGAATTATTTAAAGATGGGAGGAAAACAGGAAACATAGAACAGTAGAAAAACTGGCCCCAGTATAGCAAAAGAATAAGTCATGAATGCAGTAAAGTTGGCAGAAGATAATAAACGACACCGGTCATGACGACATACAAGCAGTAGTTAATAAATTAGTCCCCGAAGATCAATTAGATATACTAAAAGGCTTGTAAAACAAATGGTAAAAACATGGAAGCTTGGAGGTTAAAAATGATATAAGTAACAGAATAGAAGCGTTTGAGATGTGGGCTTAAAAGACGTTGGGTCGATAAGGTTACGAACAACGACGTTTTAATAAGAATAGACAAGGAAAAGTAGGTATTAAATACAATTAAAATAAGAAAATTGCAGTGTTTGGATTATGTCGTGACAGGTGAGAGATATGCGTTGTTACAGATCATTATACAGCGAAAGATACTGGGCAGAAGAAGCATAGAACAATGACGTATATCGTAGCTTAACAATTTAAGACAATGGTATAATTGTAACTCTGTTAAGCTGTTTAGAGAAGCAGTATCAATGGTGAAGATAGCCGTAATGATAGCCAACCTTTTTAAAGAAGAACGCAATTAAACAAGAAGAAGAATACACATTACTTATACCTGAAATCGGCAATAACTCGCTAAATTTTACTCTACCAAATTTCCTTTTTGTGGCTTAACCCTACCTTTCTATTTCATATAACAATAAATTCTGATCCTACCAATCTCCAACCAACCTACCGATCCTACCAAGCGTGTTTAAATGCTGCGACTGTTAGAGGTTCCTGTCAGTTTTAGTCTTTAGTCTCTAAGAAAGGTTCTTATCTATTTATCTATTCCTGGACGTAAACGAGCATTGGATGATAGTGAATCGGTAACAAGTACAGAGTCGACTATAGTTTTAAGCCTTTTACAACGTATTCTATAAAATAACCAAATGTAAATAGGCTTACACCATTAGTAAAGACCTTATTCTGTCAACTGCGATTGAGATTGTAAAAACTATGTTTGAAGATAATTGTGCCAAACAATTGCAATCCATACCTCTTTCAAATAATACTGTCGCCCGCCGAATTGATCACATAACCAAAGATATACAGCAGCATCTTCTTGAAAAGTTGCGTGACAAACTGTTTTCGATTTAGCTTGACGACATAATAGAAGAACTACTTTCCTGCTTACCTATAAATCTCAAATCAGTAGCACTGACTTTGTTTGATATTTTAAACGATTTTATTAGTGAGACAAACATAGAGTAGAATAATTGCATTGGAGTATGTACCGATGGTGCTCGTACAATGTCTGGAAGATTCCAAAGTGTACAAGCACTTATGAAACAAAAATATTCGCAATGTGTCTAGACCCATTGCATAATCCACAGAGAACCTGACTTCCAAAGAAATGAATTTTGGTTGCTAACCGTGGTTAGCACAAACATTGTGCTAACGACGGTTATAACTATAGTATAATATATAAAAATGTGTCCCCAAACATCAAGAATATTTAATGCACTTCTCAAAGATATGGGAGCAGAACATTTGATGTTGCTATTTTATTGCCAGGGCAGATTGTTATCGCATGGAAAATGTTTACAACGTATTTATGAGTTAAAAAACCGCATGGTTCCAATTCCAAGCCAAAAAGTTTCGAGATGCTTTATTTGTAATAAAATTTATTAACTTGATCGACATATTCGAGAAATTAACTACTTTGAATCTAGAACACGTAGTTGGCGCATTGACCTAAATAACACAAAATTAGAACAAGTTCACAAATTCAGATACTTAGGAGTAGTACTAAATAATAAGTTTGATCCAGATATAAAAACAAAACACGAATAGAACAGGCTAGGAACATGTACAATAAATGGAAGCAATATATCTGTAACCGAAAACTAGGCGTAGGCATCCGAATTAGGGTTATTAAATTCTACGTTTGGTCAGTCTTTCTGCGTAGAGTTAAAGCCTGAACATTTAAATTAAAAACCATGCCTTTTAAATGAAACCTTATAGCAGAATGGTCAGAATATCATGGACACAAAAACATATAACGATGATTAAGGAAAGAAAGACCTCGTACCTAGGCCATACACTGAGAAATGACAAATATAGCCTGCTACGAATTATAACTAAAGGGAGGAATGAGGGTCCAAGAGGAGCATGCAGAAGAGCCATGTCATGGCTTCGCAATATCAGAACTTGGACGGGCATGAACATTCAACACTTACTAAGAATGGCGCAGAATAGGAAGCATTTTAATATAGTGATTGCAAACCTTAAGTAATGGAATGGACCAGAAGAAGAAATAATCTATAACTTCAATGAGCAATCACACATATGTTAAATACCAGTGATAAATTAAGTGCTTTTTGGAGAAAGTTGGAGCGAAAAATGTTTGCAAATATGAATAAGTGCACAAGTGCATACAAGAAAGAACAGTATGTGAAAAATGTTTTTGTGACAATATAAATGGCACAGAATTTTAAAAATTGCTTGTCGACAAATTAGTAGCAAGTTACGAGTGGGTACGGGATCCATTTTGAACTTTAAGGTATCTTAACTGCAGAAGAAGAAATCTTGATAGACTTTACTGCAAGCGGCAAAATCAATAGAGAATTTAATAAATAAATCCCACTTCGAATTTTGTAGGGGAGTGGATGATGCTTGAAAAGAATATTTAGTATATTATTACCATTTTCAACATCCTACCTTTGCAAAGCCGAATTTTCTGTGGTCGCTGTATAATGGAAGAATAAAGATATGGTTAGATACATAGCTGGATACATCACCTCCTGGATTGATTAACATATTAAATTGTGGTGTATGTCGGTTATTGGTTATTTATATACATACATGGAATAGAATATAGATGGCATTACTTAATATATTAATTACAGCTTACGAGTAACTATAACTACATCCCGAATGAATGAACTATTATGATTGGCTAACGAACTAATATTTATCTAAACTCGATTATAGTTTCACATCGTAACATCTATGACGAATCGGTCTATCAGTAGGTCAGCTTTGCGTGGTAAACAAGGCCACGCTTAGATTTATTTGCAAGTATACCAACTCATATGAGATGCAGAATAAATAAAAATAATGGCTAAAATATTTAATGAAATATACAAGGCAGGAAAAATACCAGTAGAGTGGCTCAAATCGGAGTTGGTGCCATTGCCCAAAAAACCAAGAGCAAAAGTTTGTGAAGACCATAGGACCATAAGCCTATTGAGCCATCTGCTGAAGTTGTTTTAAAAGTCATCTTCAAAAGAATTTACCGGAAATGCGAGGAACACATTGCGCCCAATCAGTTTGGATTTGTAAACGCCGTTAGTACGAGGGAAGCTTTATTTAGCGTGCAGTTATTGTTTGAGAAATGTAGAGATGTCAGCTGTGATGTTTTTGCATGCCTGATTGATTACAAGAAGGCTTTCGATAAAGTAAGGCGTGAAAAATTATGGAAGTGTTGAGGAGGACAAGGATTGGGTCAGGATTGGATCAGGTCAAAATCTTAAGGGGAGTGAGACAGTGGTGCATAATTTCACCACTGATATTTAATCTGTACTCAGAGCACATTTTTGAAGAGGCGCTAAAAGGTATTGATGAAGGCATCTCAATAAATGGAATCAAGCTTAATAACCTGCGGTATGCAGATGATACAATAGTGTTAACCAATACCATAGAAGGGCTGCAAAACCTAATAAACAAAATAACGGAAACAAGTGAAACATATGAACTATATATAAACATTAGCAAAACCAAGCTAATGATTATCAGCAAGAAAAACATAACTGGAGCAAATCTGTAAATAAACCAAATGAGAATTGAACGTGTCTCACAGTACAACTAGTTGGGAACTATAATTAATGAGCGTAGGAAAATACCCAAGAGATTAAATGTTGCATCGGAAAGCCAAAAAGTGCATTCTTGACTATGAGCTCTGTGTTTAAGAGCCATGACCTCACCCTAGAAACAAAAATAAGGCTTCTTAAATGTTACGCGTACTCAGTTCTTCTGTACGGAGTATAAATGTGGTCATTGATGGCGGAAACTTTAAGGCGAAAAACTTTAAGCTTTTGAGCTATGGTTATACAGAAGGATCCTGAAGATACCGTGGACAGACAAAGTCACCAATGAAGAAGTACTACGGATAATGAACGCAAATGCGGATTTGGTCTACATCGTGAAGGGCCGTAAGCTGCAGTAATTGGGACATATAATGAAAAATTAAGGCAGATATGAGCTACTTCAATGCATTTTGCAAGGTAAAATTGAAGAAAAAAGGGCCACATGACGAAGAAGAATATCCTGGCTTGCTAACCTGAGAGCATGGTATAGAAAGACCTCAACACAGCTATTCCGTATAGCAACCAACAAAGTCATCATAGCCAGAATGATCGCCAACGTTCGGAACGGACTGGCACCCTAAGAAGAAGAATGCAAACTCAAGTATTTTGTTAAACCTGACACACTAGGTGTGTCCCTAATTCTGATTGAAAACAATTCCAATTAGAACAATAACGCAATGTAAAATATTACTTAGGGATTTTTTATGAATCTTTTTTCTACTTCCTTACTAGTAAATTGTATATTACCTACTATTTAGATGCTAAGTAAATACATCAAAACAGATACTGACACGTAATGACTAGCACGTAATAAAAAAATTACGCTTCAGTTCTATAAAAATGTGTAATATCACATAAGCCTTGTAAGTCAGTTGGTCGAGTTACCATGGAAACGAATTAACTGACGTTATTTTGACAGATAAAAAATTATTAATCTGTCAGTGTAAATATTCGGCTATTTTTTAGGAACACCGCCTATTTTGTTTAATCCTACCACCTGTTTCGTACATGGTAATTTAAATACAGATAAATAAACTGAGTTCATCGAATAGTGAAGATGAATTTAGTAGCACACCACCCAATATTATGCAGTTAGCTGCGAACGCCACCGATAACCTATTACCAGAAAAATCTAGAGGAAGATATATGAAAAGGTATATCAGTAATTTATGGATTGGCGTAAAACAAATAATGTAAAGTCTTTTTATGAAAATGTACTCTTGGCTTATTTTGGAGAAATCGCTAAGAAATTTAATCCATCCTCATTATGGGCAATATATTCTATGCTAAGAAATGTTATAACTTTGAAAAATAATGTTAATATTAAAAATTACCCGAAATTGCGAGCTTATCTAAAAAGGCAATCAGAAGGTTTTAAAAACAAAAAATCTAATATTTTACATCCTGATGAAATAAAACTTTTTAAAATAGAGCTCCTGATGTACAGTACTTGTTAATAAAGGTATGTTATTTAAAAGTATAACATAAATGTGCCTACTTATAATACTTTTATTTTAAGGTTATTGCAATTATTAGAATATGTGGAGCTTCTAGGAAACAAGAGTTAAAAAATCTTAAAATTTGAGACATTGATGATTTAAATACCATGTTATTGGTTACAATTCCTGATACGAAAACCAAAATATGTAGATCTTTCGTTATTTCCGGAAATTTCTATAAAATCTGCAAACAATATATAGAAATTCGACTACAGATTAGCGATCCGCAAATAAATCAATTTTTTCTTAATTATCAAAGAGGTAAATGTACGAAACAGGTGGTAGGATTAAACAAAATAGGCGGTGTTCCTAAACAAATAGCCGAATATTTAAAGTTACCAGATCCCAAAATGTACACAGATCACTGTTTAAGACGAACTTCTGCCACTATTTTGGTAGATGCCGGTGGTGATTTAATGGCTCTTGAACGACATGGCGGATAGAAATCTTCAACAACGGCCGAGGATGTGTCGATGAGTCAATAAATAATTAGAATTATAAATTCAATTGAAAGTAATTTACAGACCTTTACATACACTGAAAATACCAATGTTCAAAAAGAACACACCGTATAGTTTACGTCATCTCACCATTCACCACGTATTATTGAACAACCGCTAAACTCGAATAAGGGTATAGTTATAAATAATTGCCAAAATTTTACAATTAATTATTATAAATAAATGTTTAATTTAAATTGTTCCCGAATTTTGTTAAATAAGTAAAACTTACTTGTTATACTTTTTCTTTTTATAAATGAAAATAATCGTAGAAAAAGTATAGTACACAACTTGAGTTGTAAGCTTATTACATGCTTGTAAAATTACGGCGCTCGCCGCTACGCGGCTCTCGCGCAACTTTTTTGCTCGTATGTAATAAGCTTCTTACAACTCTCGTTTTACTATTATAGCTTTAACACATTCGCTGCTGACTTCTTTTAGGATGTTTTACCCAGGAGCGGCAATAACTTTTTTCTAAAATATCATTGTAATCGATATTAGAATATATAATATTATTAAATTAATTAAATAAAGTGTATATTTATTTATAAAATGTGATTTGAATTTTTGACTCCAATGGGAGTCACGGGCACCTGGCTAAAAATTTTTAGAGTATCGCTGAGTGGCTCCGATAGGCACAAGATAAATTAGAAGGTTTTTCTAGAAAAATAAGTATAAAACGGAATTAAAAAAAAAGTTTATTTATTCTATAAAATATAGAAAGATTCACATGTCGATTTGATTTTGATTCACATATGAGCAATTTCAAAGCATTCAATACCAAATCTGGGTTGATCAGAATATTTTTCGTAGTGATGCTAATCACTGCTTTCTAATTTTGTTTTCGAAGCATATTTTGCAACACCATCTCTTTGTTTGTCTCTTATTAATCATAGGAATTTTTGAAATACTGTGTGTGAAGGCAGGAATGTTTCTTGTTTTTCACACTTTGAAGGGTCCGGCTTTTGCCATTTTGAATCACTAAACTACCACAGCAAAGAACTGTTAAACATTTTTGACACTTTAAGTCCCCACTCACACCCTGACAAACATTAACATCGACATCGGACTAAGTAAAATATACTGTCTTGAAAATCAACGGGTACTGTCCCCGAACGGAGTCATGCTCACCTAGTAAAGGACCACTTTGACTCCGGTCGGAGTCATGCGTAGCGAAAGTGTTAAACACAAAAAGAATTGAGAGTGGCTATTTGTAATATAAAACCTTCTTCTTAAAAACTTTTAAATATTAAAGCTACTTTTAATTTTGTTCTGAAGCTATTTTCTTGTGGCATTTTAAATTAATTAATATTTAAATGGGAATAAGCCACAATTAAAGGTTAAAATACATTTATTGACGTTTCAATTTCCACTTCGGAAATCGTTCTCAAAATACAAACATTAGTAAATTAAAAACAAATTTTGTTTTTGTTACTTAGTGAAAAATTCTTCTAATAATTTATATATTTATATATATGTAAACATGCATGGGATAATGAACATAGGGTTCAATGGAATGATTCAAATATAGTCCTAAAAGAAACTGATGGTAAAAAGAGAAAAATCAAAGAAGCGGCTCTAATTATGCTAAATGAGACCAATTGCGTCGCGAATTCCTCGGCAGAATGTAGTAGGATCTGGTTACCCATATTGAAAGAGGAAGTTATTAAAAGGAAAATACCAGTATTGGTAAGTCAGTAACATATAGAGAATACATCATTTATATTTTTTAAATAACAAACATATAAAATCGGAATTTGGTATTTATTGAAGGTAAACTAAATGCAAGATCAAATACTTACCATGTCGGGATAGTATTATGAGGTTTTTTCCTGGTTTTTCCCTCATAATTTACTATGGAATCACTAACGGGAGAATTTTACTGTCATCATGGCATGTATTTGTCTTTTTAAAGACGAATTACATGTTATGATTTTTTCTGACGGATATTCTCACGTTAAAGTTGATTTCATGTAATCGAATGAACTATCTTATAAGTAAAGTCGTCCCAGGAACGCAACTCAACAATATTGGCAATATCATTTTAAAGTCGTCTACTTTAAAATGTATAATGTATGTCTGAATTGTCAATAAAGATGAGTCAGATAAAATTAAATTATTAGAAGAATTTTTCACTAAGTAACAAAAACAAAATTTGTTTTTAATTTACTAATGTTTGTATTTTGAGAACGATTTCCGAAGTGGAAATTGAAACGTCAATAAATGTATTTTAACCTTTAATTGTGGCTTATTCCCATTTAAATATTAATTTACTTTTAATTTAGTACTAATGAGTTTCTTATTAGTTTCATTTGGCATTTGACAGTACCTAGTGATACAATAATATTTATAATAATTAAATAGTATGTTAGCTTAAACATGTTTACTTAATTATTTGTTGTAATGTCAGAATGAACATAATTTTGCTTTTCTTGCTGTGAATTATCTTTTTTATTAGTAATTACCAATTTTGATGTTCTGATGCTCCCCACGTAACGTTATAGCACCCCCTAGATAAACGCGTTCCATAGGTTTAGAAACGCTGTTGCCTACCTTAATCTTTAGATACTTAATATTTACTAATTTTTGTTTTTTTGATTTTTTAGGACGAAAAAAAGAAAAGTAGTAACAATTGATTATCCTCCCTTAACAACTAGGAAGTGGATTCCTCCAGAAGAAAGACCAAAAAGACGTAAAAAGCCTCCTGCCTACATCAAACCCGAAGGTATTGATCAAAAATTAAAAATCTCCAGTCTTAGAAAGATATGGAATCAGTTTGTGTACTATGACAAAACGGCTATTTTATTGGGACACTACGGTCAGACAGCAAAGAAATATTATGATAAAACTAGAGGATTACAAGGTAAGACTAAAACAGTTTTTATGTCATACTAGTTCATTATTTTACGTAATACTGTACTTTATGCCCTTGCGGGCATAAAGCGAATTTTATGGCCCGCACAGGCATAAAGGCAAAAAAATTGATAACTTCTTAATAATATTTATCCAGACTTAGCCACACTGTTCACACTTCCACTAAGGGAAAAATTCACTCATTCCAGATACCTACAGTATCAAAACAATTGACCTCTGGTGGGACTCTTTCCGTGTTATCGAGCCCTAGGTTACTTGGTATGCTGGAGTATCTCCCAAAAATTTTCGTACACATCTAGACGTTGCGAGGAGTACAGCTTTCTGCATGGCCTTATAAAGTTGTTCGTTTAGACCCAGCTTTTTTATGTTCGCTAAGAGGTTTTTGGGAATAACACCAGTAGTAGATAGAATACTCTTAAGCAACCGCCACCTAACCTCCGATGGCGCGCCACGAAATGCTACGTACTCTCTACGCTACTTTACGGAGTTGAAGGGTGGACGGTATCAGCAGCAACTATAAAGAAGTTAGCGGTTCTAGAAATGTGGCTGTATCGACGCATACTGAGAATACCTTGGACAGACAGAGTGACCAACACAGAAGTATTAAGACGAATGGGTAAAGAGGTGGAATTGTTAACAACTGTTAAAAGGAGAAAAGCGTCATACCTGGGCAATGTGCTCCGTAATGATAAGTACAGTCTACTATAGCTTATCGTGGAAGGCAAGATTGAAGGTAGAACAGGTTTGGGCAGGAAGAAGAAATCCTGGCTGAGAAACTTGAGGGAATGGTTTCAAATACCAGAAGCTGCGAACATAATGCATGCGGCACAAAACAGAGAAACCTATCGTTTGATGGTCGCCAACCTTCGGTAGAAGACGGCACATAAAGAAGTAGATAGAATAATAGGTACTGTCTGGGTACTTTTCATTCTCCATAGACTCCTGATTTGTATTTCTAGATCTCTGTACTTCTTGGCGATCTTTTCGTTGTATTTAACACGCAAATTATTGCTGTTAGGTATCGTAATATTTATTTTAATTACAGTTACAAAATATGGAATTATATTATTATAACTACATAATATTATTCAGTAGAATTCACATAAGACTGGCAAGTCTGGGAAGATCCGGTAATATATAGGTTTGACATTTTCACTTTTTAGGTTTGACAACCGCAGATGTTCCTTTCTAATCATATATGACGTCATTACCCTAACGACGGTATTACTCACTCTCATATTACTCATATTACTCATAAATTTTCTGAATTTTTAAAATATTTAGATTGTAAATAAATAACAAACTAGTAAGACATAAAAATTTGTATGCACTGTGGGCGTTAATAGATATGTATACCCCCGAGCGACCTCCGGCCAGAGGCCCTCGTTTTTGTACAATAGTCGCCCTTGAGCATAAACATCTACTGAATGCCTTTGGTACATAAATAACTATTAAAGGTAGCAAGCAAACTGTCATCGTTTGCATAAATTCAAAACGTGTCTTCTTCTTATCATTCTTAATCACTTATTATTTCCTAACAATGGACTAGAACTCTATTCACTCTGTTATTCCTTTGTCTTTTGTTTTAGCTTCACTTTTTCCTTGAAACCTTTAAGTTTTAGTTTAGTTACATGAACTTACCAGCTTTTTTTTATTCTCTACTATATTTTTTATCTCTCTGGGTAAGTTTGTTTCTTGTTTTTCCAGTATGGTTCTCCCTCTCATTGCTCTGAAACAAATTATCTCGATGGCGAATGGCGAATATTTTGGACTTAAATATTACTACCTATAAATAGTGTAATTTTTTTCAGGTTCCTGCAATTGTGCCGTAGCTTGTGTTTTTGCCTACTTATTTCCAATGGATACCTGGAATTCGTCAACGATCGACAGAATTTTAGATATAGGTGACAATTTGTATGTTAAAAGTATTCAACAGGATCCAGATCGATGTTTAATCTATGTAACAACAAATAAAATTCTTCCTTCGATATTTTTGGATCGGGACAAAATCACATTCGATATAGATTGCAAGAATCGTATAGAGGAAAAGTTAGTATCACGAGTTAAACGGTGATTTTTTATACACTATTTCTTCTAAAATAACATATTTTTCTATAATACACCCCAGCTTACAAAACATTCTTCGTCTTGGAGTGCTGTACCCGCTGAGCTGAAATTGGAAATTTGGAAATATTCTAACTAATACAGTTTTACTGCGTACACTCTAGAATTCTATAATCAAAAGGAAAAAGACAGTTAAGATTTGATTTCACGTATACTGCGTCTGTATATCCGCTTATACGTATTTCACCCTAAAAGGGATCGTCAGAACAGATTTTCACAGACGCTCTGAACGTCAAAATAAATCTTTCCTGTCTTGAGAAGCATTTCTTACATGGCTTCGTATGGACGCAAATAGCGACATCTGATAATAAATCCGTAAACTAATTTTTCGAAACCAAATTCAGATGTTTGCATTAATCTGTGCCTTCTAAGAATTGCAAGGCAAAACAGATGTTGATAAAGATATTATTAGAGACATGGGGAATCTAAAATTGCATTCAACAACATATCTCCTCAACTAAGCAAAAATCCTTAGCGAATTGGTTTCTAGTACTCATAGATTCACATGACTCAAAATTCACATAAAAAGAAAGACAGTTAAGATTTGATTTCACATATAGTGTGTCTGTATATCCGCTTACACGTATTTCACCCTAAAAGAGATCATCAGAACGGCTATTCGCAGACGCTCTGAACGTGACAATAAATATTTCTTGTCTTGAGAAGCAACTCTAACATGGCTTCGTATGGACGCAAATAGCGACATCTCATAATAAATCCGTAAACTAATTCTGAGAAGGCACAGGTTAAAGCAAAAATCTGAATTTGGTTTCGAAAAATTAGTTTACGGATTTATTATCAGATGTCGCTATTTGCATCCATACGAAGCCATGTCAGAGTTGCTTCTCAAGACAGGAAAGATTTATTTTCACGTTCAGAGCGTCTGTGAATAGCCGTTCTGACGATCCCTTTTAGGGTGAAATACGTATAAGCGGATATACAGACGCACTATACGTGAAATCAAATCTTAACTGTCTTTTCCCTTTTATTCCGGTATACTCTTTATGAATACTAGAAACCAATTCGCTAAGGATTTTTGCTTAGTTGAGAAGATATGTTGTGAAATGCAATTTTAGATTCCTCATGTCTCTAATAACATCTTTATCAACGTCTGTTTTGCCTTGCAATTCTTAGAAGGCACCGATTAAAGCAAAAATCTGAATTTGGTTTCGAAAAATTAGTTTACGGATTTAATTCTAGAATCCTTCAACGGCACCAGACACCATGGCATGGAACTATATGACTTGGAATCACTTGAGTCTCCAAAAAGTCTTTGCCACCTGTGATCAAGTACCCATGTAAAATATTTTAGATTTTATTTTCTTCTTGATTCACACTGAATGTATTAACACAGGAGTTTTGCTCGTTGATTTCATGTAATCAAATAAACTATCTTCGACTAAGTCAATCATAATGCAGATTTTTTTTGTTTTGTTCCTAGTTTAATGATAGTGACAAACCAAATAATTTGTTTTTAATTAAAAAAACTACATAATGTAATCAATTTTTGAACTGTAAATATTAACTTATTGCCAATAATATATTAAAAAAACATCCGAAAAGTCAAAACTGGTTCTTTTAAATTTTATTTTACTTTCTGACAAATTTACTAGCTACCTGGCCGTTAATATTATATTTTTAAGTTGTATAAACTAAAACAAAGATTTGTTTGATACACGTAAATTTTGTATATCATTTAGATTTCATTCGGTGGCTGAAGATAAAGTTAAGGAAACATTTAACGAAGCCGTCCAAAAATTTTTTAAACAATACCCATCAGGTATAATCACGATGCTTGGAAAATATTTGGCTGTATGGATCCAAGACCATGCATATTATTTATTTGATCCCACAGAACACACTGAAGATGGATACCCGGCTTACGGACTTCAGTGTCATGTTGCTTCATTGGAGGAAAATTATCCACGATATCCGTTAAAAGGTAACGCATTTCTTTACAAGTATTTAACTGTATTTCTATGAATAATCCTAAATATATATCGTTTTGACACTGACGCATTTTGGTTAGTTTTTATACAGAATAATATATACTATCTTAACCCTTTAACGCCCGAATTTATAAAAAATAAACAAAAAAATTAAAATTCACTAATGTTATTTAAAATGGCCAAATAAAGAAGTCGTAGTAATCATACATTAAAAAAAAATGTTATTTGGCTATTTTAGGGGCATTTAATTTTTAAATAAAGTTTTTAATTTTTTTATCAAAATACATACTGTTTCTTTTTCAATAGTGCTTTTTAGTTTTATCTCTGTTCATTATTCTATATTAAATTGTTTAAAACAATTTGAATGTTTATTTAGACCAGTGGTTCTCAACCTGGGCGGCGCGCGAGAGAATTTCAGGGGAGGCGTGAGGGTACAAAGAAAAGAAAATAAAAATTAAAAAATATATATTTTGGTAAAAAACAAAATATTTTGTATTTCGTATTTTTACTTTGTTTAGAAATATTTCTTTATTTAAACGTGATTAAAATCAATTTACTCAAACACACAACCTGAGTTAAACACCACAGTCTTGTGTATGGCAACATCGTAGGAGAGCAAAGTATATTTACCAACACTGTATTACAAGCACTCCTGGCTCCAGTTCAGTGCAGTGACTCCGTCTCATGCGTCAGTCTCAGTCGACAGCGTCTGTGTGCTGTTTGTAGCAATCAGTGTAATCGTTATTTAATAACAGAGTGATTGTTTGTAAATTATTTAATAGTGTTGTGTAACAGCTTTGAAAATGGCTAAGTCATTTCAAAAGAAAAGATTCTATTCAGACGATTATATCAATTATGGTTTTACCTTTATGGGAAAAAACGGCAGTCATTTACCTCAGTGTTTCAACTGCCATGCTGTTCTTACTAATGATGCAATGCGCCCCGGACGTTTGGAACGGCATCTAATTACAAACCATTCTTTGATAGATAAAGGCCCAGAATTTTTTATTGCCAAAAAAAGCAGCCTAAAACGTATGAAACTTGACTCAACTGCAAATTTTCGTGTTGAAAATGAGAAAGCTGTGGAAGTATCATACAAAATAGCACTATTGATAGTTAAAGACAAGAAACCAGATACTATTGGTGAGTCACTAATTAAACCTTGTTTACGCACTGCTTGTAGTACCGTACTGAGTGAAGACAGTTGTAAGAAAGTAGAAAAAAATTCTGTCGCAAACGACACAGTAAAACGTAGAATTGATGACATGGCTCTGGATTTGAAAAACCAACTATTGCCAAAATTAAAAGGTTCACCGTTTTTTTCTTTGCAGTGTGACGAAACAACTGATATTTCAAGCATGCACAGGTATTGTTTTACTGTCGATTTATTGACAGAAAACGGTTCCTGGAGGAAATATTGTTTTCAACATCTCTTGAAACAACAACTAAAGCCATTGACATATTTTCTGCTGTTGAAGATTTTTTAGTAATCAATGAACTTCCATGAGAGAAAGTAATTGGCATATGTACTGATGGGGCCCAAGCCATGACAGGATGTCGATCTATATTTATGGAATTGGCAAAAAAGAAAAACCCTATTGGTTCTCACTGCATTATTCACAGACAAGCTTTAGCTAGTCAGACTTTACCTGAACCTCTCAACGTCACATTAAACTTAGCAAATAAAATAGTTAACCACATCAAATCTAGCGCAATAAACACTAGGCTCTTTCAGACAGTATGTCAAATACTGAATGGTGATCAGAAAACCCTCCTGTTTCACACAGAAGTCCGGTAGTTATCCAAAGGAAATATGCTTGCAAGATTATTCAATTTAAGGTCAGAAGTTGAAATTGTGTTAATGATTTCAAAACAAGAAGATCTTCACAGAATATTTACAGATGATAAAAATATCTTTTACTTAGCTTATTTGTCTGACTTTTTTGAGACCCTTAATGTCCTAAATCTGAAGCTTCAAGGCCGCAAAACCTCTTGAAAACACGTATGATGCAATTAAGGGGTTTATATAAAAAATACCGCTTTGGTAACGCCGCCTTCACAGTTCCAAGCCAAACTTTTCCTCTTTTCCTAAACTGAACGACTTCCTCGATGATATTCAAACCCTTCCACTACATCTAGTTTTGTATTTAAAAGACGTCATATTACGGCATTTGAAAGAACTGAAAAATCAAATTCAAAAGTACTTTCCAGGTGTTAACTCGGAAAACTGGAAATTCAAGTTGACAAGAGATCCTTTTTATATAGAAGTTGACATTCTTCCAGTTAACCTTCAAGAGCAGGCAATTGACCTAAAATAAGATTCACAAGCAAAAGCAGATTTTGCAAATATGAACTTGGAAAAATTTTGGTTAACCTACTTTTCTGTTTACCCAGAAGTGGCTGTAGTATCTGCGAAGTTATTAGTCCAGTTTTCATTCACATATCTTTGCGAATCTGGTTTTTCTGCATTGGCATATATAAAATCAAAATACCGTTTAAGGGACACAGTTTCAACCGAATATCGAAAAACTTGTCAAGAACAGACAATGCCAATCCTCTCATTGAAAGTGCAAAAACACTCATATAAGACTTTCAACTTTATATGCGTATTTGATTTTTTGAATATTCTTTTTCTCAAAGAAATATACAATATTAAGTTTAATGAGACATCAAATCAATTTTCGTATTTAAATATATCTGGATTTTTATTTTGCATCCCAGCTTTTGCTAACGTAGAGTTAGCATCGTGAATTTCACAATTTCACTGTTCTAACTTGAACCAACCAATTATTGACTGGAGGGGAGGCGTGAGCTATTTTCAGTGTTCTAAGGGGGCGCCAGTGCTAAAAGATTGAGAACCGCTGATTTAGACATAGATTCACATTACACTTTTCACGAGCCACATTAGTTTGGCCTCTACAATTTGGTTTCTTGCATCTTTGTCTTGCATCTTCAATGACAGGACAATGAGAAACTCCATCTTTTTAAATTTTACAGAGAAAGTAGTAAAGTTGGACCCCTTTTCTTCTTTTTTTTTATAATCGTTTTTAATTTAATTTTATATAGAAATCAATTTTATTGTAAGCTTTAATTTGAAATAAATATTGTACGGTCTTAAGCCGGAAATATGAATCGTATTATATAAATTATGTTTTAAGGTAAATATTAATAGTATAAATAAATTAAAATAAGTGTAAATAAAAACTAAATAAAATAAGTTTTATTGCTTTAAATTTACATATTTTTTAATTAAACTATTCACAATAAATTAGTAACATTTACAGTTGCTAAATAAAGAAAGAAACTCTCCACTGGAAGAGGCTCCTTCCTACACGCTATGTAAACAAACAAATTACTTATTATTCTTTATTGTTGGATAGATTGTAATTTTAAATGGAGTTATTAAAAAAATAAAAAATAGAATAAGTGTTAAGAACATTTTAATAATAAATTAATAAAATAATAAGAATAAAACATATTAAACTATATTAATTTTACATTTTCCCAACTGTCAACAAACGCACGTAAAAGCCAAACAGCGTCTTACTGGGGTGTATCATATGATTTTTAAAAATATTTACTTTTGAAACTATTAGTGTAAGAATTTCTTGAAATTTAATCATTGTAAGCAAAATTAATTGTTCCATTGAAGAAAAATGTGCTAAAATAAAATATTCATTAACTGAGAGATACATAACAAAGTGAACATTTTGAATAAAGTTGCATTGTCATAAGTTTATCAAAGCATAAAAACATACCATTTAAATTACTCAGAGTCTGAGAAGCTACATGTGCTGCTGTCTTTGTCTGGATTTATTATAATGGGTTCGATATTTCTCTCTACCGTACAAGAATGCTACGTTGTTACGTTTTTTCTACTTTACTATACGGCATCGAAGCGTGGACAATAAAACAGTCTGAAATCAAAAAATTATGAGGATTAAACTCCTTTAAGATGTGGTGCTACAGGAGAATCCACAGAATATCGTGGACTGAAAAAGTAACTAATATAGAGGTGTTACAAAGAATGAAGAAAGAATGTGAAGTCATAACAACTGGTAAAATTAGAAAGATTCAATAATTGGGTCATATAATGAGGGGCGAGAAGTACGTATTACTTAGATTAATTCTGCAAGGGAAGATACAAGGGAGGAGAAACCCAGGACGACGCAAAATATCCTGGCTAGGAAATTTGAGAGAGTGGTTCGGTTGCAGCTCATAAGAATTATTCAGAAGCGCGGCCAATAAAATTAAAATAGCGATGATGATCTCCAACCTCCGATAGGAGAAGGAACCTGAAGAAAGAAGATGTCTCTCTATTATATTGTCCAACTTCCACTTTTTGGACTTGACTTTTCGTTGAACGTGTTGCACACATTTCTGCCACGTAGTTGGACTAATATTATTTATTGGATCATAAAAAATATTCTTTATATCTGCGAATTTAAAAGTAGTGTTTTTGGCTGCTACATAATTTTTTACTTCTGCCCAGATGAGCTCAATCGGATTGAGCTCATAATGGTATGGGGGCAGCCTTAACACTACTTTGTTTTGGAATTTTGCCATCTCATCAATGATATATTTATTATATTGTCCCTTATGTTCCTTAACGATAGCCAGCAGTTGCACTTTTAACATGGAGTCCTCGAACCCTATATTTTTTGATTTTAGCTACTCTGGGATGTCAGCTTTCCTAGAAGCAGTAGTTGGAATTTTTTCCAATTTTCTGGAATGATAAGACGCGTTGTCCAATACGATGATGAAGTTGTCTTCTAATCTGGGTAGTATATTTTTGAACCAATTTTCGAAAGATTTCCCGCTCATCTGTTCATGGTAGTCCCCACTTTTTTTTATTCAAACACCTACAACCCTACTGGAAGAAACCCATCTTCACTGCCAATGTAACAGATTATTAGTCTTTTTCGTTTTCCTGAAAATTTTATTATTTTAAAATTTACTTGAAGTGAAAAAGCACATAAACATTTACCTGCAGGATTTTTAACCTCGTAGCAAGTCCATCTAAAAACGCTTGTTAATAAGACGTTACCGAATTGTCGACCCAGACTTTAAATTTGCTGTGACCAGCGTTTAGCCAAGCCTCGTCTAAGTAGTAAATTTTGCGGTTTTTATTTCTGAAGGACTTAATTTTTATCAGAAATTCTCTTCTCGTCTCCACGAGACAATTTCGTCTCTATCCATCAAAATGCTGTTTCGCTGACGACGTTGAAACTTAAAATTTATTTCTTTTAATAACTTAAAAAACGTAGTTCGTTGTTAGGAAAAACCGGATTTTCATTAACAACCCCCAGAACTTTGTCTATTGTGGGTATTTCATTTTGAAAAAAGAATTGATGGATTATTCTTCTTATTACTTCTCTGTCAAATTCATCCCGCAAGTTAATAATACTTTTACGATGCTCAACTGATTTTGGTGTCGACAATGTTCCCGTAATTTCATATTCATGAACCACATTGCGTATACTACGGCTACATACGCCTACAATAGATAAAAAGTAACAATATTTGTTAAATAAAGTGAAAATGCACACTCTAAAATAAATAAAGGAGAAACAATATCAGTATCTGTTCTATCTGCTACTATAATAGAAATCGCACTTTTCCACAATGTAGGGTTCTCCTGAATTTCCGGTTTAAATACATTTATAATTATTTCCTTCGTTTTAACGTCAAAATGTCCCTTTACTGGTCTTTTTTAGGTGTAGTGAGGGTTAAATCAATATCAAGAAGTTCATCGGCTGTATCAGTGCTTGACATCTTATATACTAAAACGCTAAGCACTTTTCTTGTCCACCACTTTACTCAAAAACCATATTAGATAATTAAAATATTTTTTCGGAATATTATTAGTATTACGTATGAGATTGTCAAGATATACTTTTGGTACAAAAATTCACTTCCGGTTTTGAGATGACCGGAAGTTAAAATTTACTTTAAGTTTTAGACCCCACAATGTATATATGGATCGAAAGGTCTCATCGAGACAAATCTAAATATGTACTTCCGGTTGCGATCCGACACCGGAGGTGACCCGAAACGCGCATAAAACCTCAAGATAGAGCAAATCTGATACCGGATTCGTGATCAGCATGCAAAATTAACTGCTAAATGATATCCATCTCGATATTTGATGAACTAAAAATTGCATTCCGGTTTTGAGGTCGACTTCTGGTTTCGCTTTTATTAGTCAAATCAATAGAGAATTCAACGTAGAGTTCAAAAATGTAAGTTCACGAAATTATCATTTATAGTTTTTGAGTTATTGATAAAAATATTTTTACTTAATTTTTCTCGCAAAATAAAAATTTCATTTAAAAAACTCGATGTCGAGTTGGTCCGCTAGTTTTTGTTATTCTATTTATCTTCAATGACTTAATGTACTTGGTTGATTGAGAGAATATCAAAATACCCTAAGGAAAATAATATGTATTGTAATAAAACCAGCATCATCAAAAATATCGATAAAGTTATGAAATTGTATTCTGTATACTTTTTCAAGTCCAGAAATATTCCATTCACTCACGATAAAACCTTCACAGAGAGCTTAAATTGACCTAACATTTGGCATAGCTACCAAAAAAATATAACTAAAAAAGTTATATTGTGCCGAAGTGTGTATTTGCCCTAGGGGCGAGTTTCACCCATTCTCAGAGGTGAAAAAATATACTTTTAAAATAAGTCACGAATTGGATAAACTGACTAATTCTAAGCAATCTTTGTTCTATAGAGTTTTTTCACTGAGTTAATACTTTTCGAGTTATTTGCGAGTGAATATGTTCATTTTTCAACAATAAAATGTACAAGGTTTTTAGACGGTTTTTGCAAATAACCCGAAAAAATATTCTTAGGCAAAATATAGCTTATAAATAGCAAAAAAATGGTGTACGTATAAAGCCAGAAGCACATTTGTAGCTAATGAAAATTAGGTTCTTATTAGTCAAATTCCAAATCGAATTTTTCAACGTGAAAGAATAAAAAAACAAGCACTTTCCCCGACAGCGAGTTTTCCCTGAAAAGTGCTTCATTTATTTCTCGTTGACATATTCGATTTGA
This sequence comes from Diabrotica undecimpunctata, assembly GCF_040954645.1. Classification (NCBI taxonomy): domain Eukaryota; kingdom Metazoa; phylum Arthropoda; class Insecta; order Coleoptera; family Chrysomelidae; genus Diabrotica; species Diabrotica undecimpunctata. Next base: position 51,392,707 of record NC_092804.1, on the reverse strand, counting down.
AATTTGAATTACTTTTCATTAGCTACAACTCTGCTTTCACTAAGTCTACAGACTTCATACAGGTATACGTACATCATTTTTTTTTAACTTTTTTATTAATTATTTTTTTATTGAAAAATTATTATATTCCCTTGCAAATAACTCGATAAATATTGACTTTTTGCAAAAACTATATAAAATAAAAGTTGCTTAGAATTAGTCAGTTTATTCAATTGTTGACTTATTTTGAACGCATGTTTTTTCACACCCTAGAAGGGGTGAAACTCACCCCCATGGCAAAAGCACACATCAGCACAATATCACTTTTTTTCTTTGCCGTTAGCTATGTATATTCCAAATTTTATGTCAATCCAAGCGATTCCTTAATATTTACAGCAAAAACTGTGAATAAATGAACTAAAAAGGAAATGAAACTTTTCGAAACATCAATAAATTAAAATATTGGTTTCACTTACCTTTATTAAAGTGATTAGCGCAAGCTATTTTTACTTTTGATTAACAAATACTTTTTTTTGATACTAAAAGTTCACTACACACTATAACACTTAATACTAAACACTACTAAACTAAACCCTAAAAATAACACGACCAGTAAATAACTTAACAATAACTATAACATATAACACACAATATATTAACTTAAAAACCAACACGCTAAAAATACAATTTGAATTTAAACAGACTGGCAAGTTTGGACCTGTAAAATGAAAATCCGTCTGGCTTAAGGCAATAAATTATATTTAATAGCCTTTTGACGAATGAGATGGCGAATATCAACACATGCGTTTGTTGATAGTTGGGAATTTGCTAAATAAATGTACTTTAAATTGCAATACAAAATATATAATTCAGTTTTTGTTTTTTCAAAGGACTGTCCAAGTTATAAGTTGACAGGTAGCCTAAATGACTTAGTAAATCGTACATTACTTTATCAACTAATGTTGTAGGTGAAGGATTTGCGGTAGTGTATCGCTGTTTAACATTGGATGATTTGATTTCTAAATTGTATCTGAATTTAAATGTTCATATTCCTTGCGCTACATTCACCTTAGAGGGATGCACTGTTCAAAGGTTCATTCATCTCGATTTATGTCCCCCAAGTCGACTAGAAGAGGTTGAATTAATTAAAACTGAAATGGCAAGTTTACCGCAAGGACAGCTACAGGAAAAGAAAAAAAGTAAAAGGCGACAAAATAAACATTTGTATAAATTTTTATTTAACTGAATTTTTAGCTGAACTTGGTCGTGATGTCACTACAGAAAATCTTCGAAAGTATTTTGATGAGTTGGAAGACCAATGTTGGGGTGATACACTGCAAATTATGGAATTAGCGCCAGAAGCAGGGGATACATTATCACTCTCCAAACGTCCATCATGGTTACAAGAACCTTATTTAAAAGCCGATGTTTGTAAATTTCCTATTCCCTTTAAAGCGAGAACTGATGTGGTTAGTTTTTATGTGGGTACGTATTTAATCCATGTGACATACAAAAAATTTTATTTATTAATCATTTTTCAAAATAGATAATAATACTTTAACTTTCCGTTTAATGTTTTAACTCCACCTTTTTTCAAGAACTGTCAGATTGACATTGCTGAGAATTAAAATTGCCTAAAAAAGTGTACAAATAACAGTAGAAAGCTCATAAAATTATCGACAAAAGTTTAATAAAACGACTCTCAATAACATTATAATGTAAGTAGTTGTTTAGAAATTCACTCGTAGGGATAGAGTATATGCTGTATGAACGCAAAGGCAATTCTGGTCGTCAAAGAACAGTTTTATTAACAATAATCAAGAACATACTCTTGACCTGATGTTACAGACTCCAAAAAAACCCTATAATCAACTTCGTCTAAACTGAATATTAGTTAGACATCCACTCATCCTCTATTTAAATCTTTTATTGGTTATCCATATCGGATTCAAACGACTATGTTGGACAACGACTAAACTTTATAGGAAATGATTATTGTGGATGAGTGTTAAAGTTCGTGTATGAAATTGACGATTTCTCGAAATGTATATATATGGTTTTTATGAAAGTCAAATCCACAATAATTATATTAACCCTAAAAAGATACTCTGCGTAAAATGGACGCATGCGTTTGGTAAGTATTGCTCTCTCTTTCTAAATAGCGCGAATCTGTCGCTGAGCTTTTAGGACATCTCAGTCGTCGTTAGGAGCTTCCACGATACGTAGTTGTCGCTAAGGTAAGTGTCACCCATTTTGAAATATAACGACTGCCTGAGTCAAAACTACCCATGATTATCTTTTACGTGACTTTTAAGATTTTGATTTATATAGTAATTGTATTACTTTTTCACGTTTTTAGACTTATATATTGTTGTTTTTTTTTTATAGGTATTGTGACTATAGTATACTAGAATAGCAAGTAGAAATTTAGATGATCGTATCCTGGCCGCTCTTTTACAAAGTGATGATGATCTTCCTAGTGAGGATTCCGGTAGTGAAGTAGCAGACCACGAAAGTAAAGATGATGTGCAGAGCGACATAGAAGAAGCTTTTGAAGCTGAGATGAGAGATGAACAGCCGACGCCAAGTGGAAATGAAATCTTAGATGAACAAGGTATTATTGAACAACCAGTCTCTTCACCGGGTTCTTCTTCCGACCGAATCTTAGTCTTACCACAAAGAACTATTAGAGGTAAGAATAAACATTGCTGGTCGACTTCGAAGTCCACGAGGCGTAGCCGAGTTTTAGCACAGAATATTGTTAGATCTCAAAGAGGTCCCACGCGCATGTGCCGTAATATATTTGACCCCGTCTTATGCTTCAACTTGTTTTTTACGGACGAGATGATTACGGAAATAATAAAATGGACAAATGCAGAGATATCACTGAAACGACGGGAATCCTTGACAGGTGCTACATTTCGTGACACGAATGACGATGAAATCCGAGCTTTATTTGGTATTCTGGTAATGACGGCAGTGAGAAAAGACAACCATATGTCCACCGATGAGCTGTTTGATCGATCTTCGTCGATGGTGTACGTATCTGTGATGAGTCGTGATCGTTTTGATTTTTTGATACGATGCATTAGAATGGATGACAAAACTATACGGCCCACACTACGAGAAAACGATGTATTTACTCCTATTCGAAAAATATGGGATATGTTTATCTATCAATGCACACGTAATTATACTCCAGGGGCTGACTTGACGATAGATGAACAGTTACTTGGCTTTAGAGGGCGATGTCCGTTTAGGATGTATATTGCAAATAAGCCAAGTAAGTATGGCATAAAAATCCTCATGATGTGTGATAGTGTTACAAAGTATATGATAAATGGAATACCTTATTTGGGAAGAGGGAAACCAGACCAATGGTGTACCTCTCGGTGAATACTACGTGAAGGAGTTATCAAAGCCTGTGCATGGTAGTTGTCGTAATATTACGTGTGATAACTGGTTTACCTCAATCCCTTTGGCAAAAAGCTTACTGCAAGAACCGTATAAATTGACTATTGTGGGAACCGTGCGATCAAATAAACGCGAAATACCGGAAGAACTGAAAAACAGTCGCTCTAGGCCAGTGGGTACATCGATGTTTTGTTTTGACGGACCTCTTACATTGATCTCCTATAAACCGAAGCCAACTAAGATGGTTTACTTATTATCATCTTGTGATGAGGATGCTACCATCAATGAAATTACTGGTAAACCGGAAATGATTATGTATTATAATCAGAAAAAAGGCGGAGTCGACACACTAGACCAAATGTGTTCTCTTATGTCATGTAATAGGAAGACTAACAGATGGCCTATGGCTTTATTGTATGGAATGATAAACATTGCCTGCATAAACGCTTATATAATCTACAGCCACAATGTTACCAGCAAAGGTGAAAAGGCTCTAAATCGCAAAAATTTCATGAAAAGCCTTAGCAAGGCACTGTCATCGTCGTTTATGCGTAAGCGTTTAGAAGCTCATACTTTGAAGAGATATTTACGCGACAATATATCTACTATGATATCGCAAGAAGAGCCTGGTACATCAGAAAACGACACTCAAGAGCCAGTAACGAAGAAACGCATTTACTGTACTTATTGCCCTTTAAAAATAAGGCGAAAGGCAAATGCATCGTGCAAAAAATGTTCAAAAGTTATTTGTCGAGAGCATAATATTGATATGTGTAAAAACTGTTTGTAACGAATTTTTATGTAACTATATTCCTATTATATATAAGATATATTTATTATTTCTTTTATAATACAAAATGTCTTATTATTATAGTAAAAAGTAAGTTTTATGGTGTAAGGAAGAATGTTCCCAAATTTTGTTAATGTATAACAGAAGTTTAGTTTTTGATTTTTTTTTAATAAATAAATATAATATAAATAAATTCTTTGTATTATTTATTATTTGTATATGTGAGTAAATATTAAATTGCCGTACAGTTTATTCAAATTAATGTATAAACCTCGACATATTGGCATGCGTCAAATTTACGCATGATTATCTTTTATGTACATCACAATATGATTATCTTTCTAGGGTTAACACAATTCCTTAGATTAGAATGACCAAATGTTATTGTAAAGTACGGGAGACCGGGGTTAGTTGTTACAATTTTTACATTTTATTTTTTTGTGCATTCAATATGTAAAGTAGACACCTCATAAAAATTTATGTAAGAAGCACTCACTTCGATATAATTATTTTAAATAGTAGATTAACAAGAAACTTGCCACCTTTAGGAAAAATATATACATATATTTGTTTAGTCTTGCAAATTGTATCAAATTACCCCCAATTGGGTAAGTTGTTATATGGCAGCGGCAAATTGTTAAACTAGTAAGTTTTTACACAGACTTTTTAGAAACAATTGTTCTTTTGAGTTTTTGTTTTCCTTTTTTATTAGCTTTTAATTTTCCCAGTTGCTCTTGCTGTAATAATGCTTGCTTTTCAGGCGTGTCCGTCAAAATAGCCGTATGTCTTCGTTTCATATTTTGTGCAGTATTTTTTCTGGGTTGAGCTTTAGATAAAGGACGAATATCATAAGGACTAATAAGTCCTGTAAATAAAGCGCGAGAAGTTGAAGGTTGTGGATCTTGGTCTGATTCCTTGTTGATAACTTATGGTACTTGGTGGTGTTCGTATATTTTTTGTGGCTGCTTGTGACTGAAGCTCCATATTTTCTTGCGTCTCAGGTTTATCTGTAATGGATAATGCCAGAAAATCTTCATCAGTAAAACCGGACTGTATATTTTTTGGAGCTACAGCTAACGGCAAAGCATTTACAACAATTGATCGAATGTTATAAATTGTCATTCTAACTCCTGTATGAGGTTTCATCCAGCCATCCATCTGACTGCTAATAATTTTTTTAAGGGTCCAAACACCGATCTGTCCAAAGGTAGTAATCGATTAGAGCAATGCGGACTCAAGGTCACGAGAACAATGCCATTTTCCTTGCAATAATCTATTGGCTTAACCGACAAATGGGAATCGTGATTGTCCAGTATTAATAATACTGAACTTTCTTTAGAACATTTAATATTCTTATAAAAATGTTTCACATAAACTAAGAATAACACTTTCATCATTTATACAGAAGGATTACTCGTTCCTATATATCCTGGTGGTCCACTGAAAACAAAATATTCTCGATAATTTTTCCTCAGAAAAATAAACATTGACTGAGTTTCCACTGGCATTCACTGCCAGACACACTGTCACCAATGTTCCTCGTTTCCCCGAAGTGACCGCTCCCACTTGCTTCACACCTTTTGATGCTATTATTTTTGCAGGTTTCTGAACTGTAGTTACCCCGGTTTATCTAAGTTGTAAATATCGTTTGCTTCAAGATTGTGCCTATTTAATACATTGCAGAGTTTGTAAAAGAATAAATTTACATTGCGCTTTTCAAGCTTGTGACTCGCCCATCGAGCAAAAAGACAAAAGAGGGAATGTAAAGGTAGTGGGGGCAAAAATATTGTTAGACAGGAAGTGCCATCTTGAGAGGCCAAATTAAACAAGGAAAGAGAGTCTTTCCTTGTTTAAGAAATCAAATTTAGTTGGGTTATGTTATTATTTGTCCCAACTGTCACATGAAATCTTATTTATATTGAAGTTTTTTAACAATTGTTTCACATTTTAGACTGTTATCGTTAATATTTAATTAAAATTTTCTCGTCTGACACATTCTGAAAACTATTTTATAGCTACTGTTAATAAGTGTCGGAAAATTTAAATTTGGCGCATTCGCATTTCCGGATATGTCCGCCATCAGAGGCCACTTTTTTGGTCGCCTTTTCATAACGATTAGATTCCCTCTTTTGTCTTTTTGCTCGATGGGCTCGCCCTAAGGTCGTAGCCTGAGGGGTAGAATGGATACCTCATTATGGCGTTTTAAAAAACTTGTTAGCCACTCAGCAGGTACAGTCTTAAATTTGCCCCAGTTATCAGGAATGGTAACGTTATTTTTTAAAGCAAACTGAAAAGCAAGGTGTTTAAGATCTTTTGGGGAGAGACCATGATATATATTTAAACATTCGGTAACATAAGAAGCTAATTCATGTTCTTATAGTTCAAAGAAGATCTTCTGATTTTTTAAATATTCTGTGGATATGGTATTAGCATCTGAAAAAAAAACAATTTTAATGAGGCATGTGCTATACATGTGTTCATAGAAAAAAAATTTACGATTTTGCTACACTCACTATTAAGCCCAATTTTCTGAATCTTTTTGACGTATCTCTGAAGCGTCATAAAATTAATCCGGTATTCATCGGTTACTGGTCTAAGAGGTCTTACATTTTCTATCAACTTTGCTGCAGCAATAATGGTTTTCTGTGGCGTTTCACCACGCATAGTTTTTTTGTTTGTAAATTCTCATTTTTATCTATTAAAAATTTACAATTTTATTTACAACAAAACCTAGGTTACTAATAAACCTACACAAAAATTTCTTGAGATGGGGCAGGTTGTTACAGTAACAACTTCTCCTTTGAAAATAGTAACAATCTGTCCCAGGACGCCAGGATTTATTTTTAATCATATATTAAAAATAAATTTTAATTACTCATTAATCCCAAATATTGAATCTTGTACGTATAGACAAAAATAAAGCTAAAAATCAATAAAACATGCTTTAAAAACAATAAGTTACCTTACCTTGTAAAAATAGAACCAGCCAAAATTTAAACAATGTCGGAAAAATTACTGAATGCTACTAAAAACACAAAAATGGTCAGTCTACGTCAGAGCCTTAAACCACACTAACCAAAGTTCATTAAGATGTAGTAAGGTATGCACCGATTGGCTACGTCGAGTTAAAGGTGCTGCCATCTCATTAAGTTGATTAAAATTAAATGTAACAACCTGCCACGTGTAACAACTAACTCCGGTCTCCCCTAACGCTTTGTAAACACTGATTAGATAAACTACCAATAAATACTTAGATATTCTTTTTCTGGACATAATACTGTTGTTTTTTTTTTATTCATGCAATTTTGATTACATAATATTTTGTTTTTTCCTAGTCCAACGTAAAAATGAACAAAATATTTAAAAACATCTATACATGTTCCATTCTTTTTTGTTTTAGTAAAAACTATTAAATCTAATTTAAATCTCTTAATTGCTTTTAAGAACTCATTGAGCTAAGCTCGAATATCTTGCACGATTCACGTTCCAAAACTCATTTTCCGTAAGTTGGATCATTTTTCTTAGGACTATCCGGCGTTTTCCTTCCAGAACTTTCTGCAATAATTTTCTTTAAATGTGATGGAGAAAAGGTTTATCACCACAACCCCCAATCCTGGTGAACCAGGAATATTTCTCTAGGGGCCTTTTATTCTAAGCCGGGTAGCTTCAGTTTTTGAGCTCTGGAAACTCGCCATCAACCTTTTCATTCATCGATAAGATTTGCTGACTATATGTTAGATGTTTTATACTTTGAGATATTTCTTAGTATTTGTAATACCTACCTATCAGCATTTGTTATACCTGATCTTGACTACCACAAGATATAGAGTCTGCCCTTTCACACTCCTCCTTTCTCAAACGAGCTTGGACCGATTACATGGAAGTTAATAACTAAATTTTACCGTTAAAATATTTAGTTTTGTCATAGAGCAAAAACCTTTTTTTATTAAACGATAATTTTGTAGATATCGAACCTGATGGCTGTAAAAGCATTATAAGAGCCGGTACTCATCATGCAGATCCAAGTTTCTCAAAATACAAAGGTCGTCAAAGTATGGGCAATGCTATTTCGGCATTAACAATGCTTAAATTCCATAAATCAAAGCATTGGGTACCTTCGTTGTTAAATAAAATACTTAAACATGGAGATTTACTATATAGGGATGCGATGATAACTATAAGTAGAAGTCAAGAACTAAAACTATCGAACTTCCAAAAGAAGACAGAATATTTGGATAAAGTATTTATGCCAAAGGTATACAATAATCTAATTACTTGCTTTATGTGTTTTCTAGTTTTAAAAAAGTCTTCATTGCATTTTTGTAAACAGTTTTTATAGTCATTTTCTCTATTTTCTCCATCTTACTACTTATATTTAGATCTAGTTTAATGTCGTTATGAATTTGTTCATTTCTGGCCCGTTAAAGTTAAGATATACCACTGGTTTGTTTTTAATAGTCCTATTCCGTCATTACTTATTTGTTTTTGTTAGTTTGGTAATGTTACAATTCTCAGAACTTTTAAAAACATTACTTTTGTACATACTTTATTATTTCTTTTCTGATTTTTGTTTGTCTTGAAGAAAATTAAAGGTTGCTTTGTTCTGTGTTTACTCCTGAATCATGTTTCCCTATTATTTTTACAATTGAAGAGAAAAAAGAAAAAGAATACCTACTTGTATGTATTTATTTTCTTTTTTTTTTATTATTAATATAGATAAATAACCTAGATTGGTTATGCCAACCAAGTCTACCAATAAGAAGATTGAGCAGCATTCTAACAATAAAAGAGAAAGAAATCATTAGGGGAACATATTTCGGTTAATAAATATGAAAAATAGTAGCTTATTTTTTTGTGGTTGCTAATTAATTGTTTTAAATAAATAATTGATTACACAGGCCTGCAAAAAATATTTTTTGAAAGTTGTTTCAAATTTGATAACTGACTTTCATGTACTTTCTTACGCTGATTTCAAAAATGCAAACCATTTTTGTCTATCACGTCAGGTTTTCTCACAATGTAGGGAGTATGTTTGGGTATAATAATAAAATTTAAATAATGTTTCACCTTTTTCCAACGTTATAAAATTTAGTTCATTTATTAATAATGTTCTAAACTAATTTTCATTACAGTTATATTTTTCTTTAAGTTCCTAAGTCCTTATAATAACGCTTTCGCTTTCTGTCAAAGCTTCTTATACTGTTTTTCTAGCTGTGAAGTCGTTGAGAATCATCTCTTTTTATAATCCAGCAATAGTTTGCTATCATGCTCACATTCTATCTGTCTTGGTATCTTCTTTTCATTTCTTTGAAGCCTTGGTGAAATATTTCGCTTTACTGACATCACCAAGGTTTGCCGGGAAGTATCAAGATGTGAGTGGAGAATGTGAAGTTGATTGCTCATGTTACAGCGCAGCTTCTTCAAGTTGCCGATCATGTATGCGACGATTTTCTTGTAGTTTGGATGTCTTTTTTTACCTAGAAAACCAATAACCACTAATTTAAAAGATGTCCATGCTGCCTTTTCATTTGTTTCCATTTTGTCCACAAAGTTGCCTTCCCTTCTTTAGTCAATACCTTGACAAATTGTTTTATCAGCCTCAACTTTATGTAAAGTGGTGGAAGTGATCTTTCATTAGATTTTTATAATGATAGATAGCTCCCCTTCGTTAGTTAATGCCTTGAAAAATTATTTTATCAGCCTCAACTTAATATGAAGTGGTGGAAATAACACCTTTTTGGGCTCTTCCTCTCGTCAATATAACATTTTTAACTCCTACTCGTAAGATTTCTCTCAAGGACCAAGTTTTTTTTATGGTATGTTGCTTTCTGTCTCGACTGTCCCATGACAGAGAAAGCAAGGGAACTTTGTATAGGAACTTTATTGACCAAGCAGCATTTAAATCACTTTTAAATCAGCACATAATGTTCATTTGTGATCTGAATAGCACAGTTTGCTTATAACCAGTTCAATGTTTTTGTAATATTCTTTCCAGTAAACCGAGTGTCCAACTGCTATAGAAGCATACTTATTGCCATTGTATAGAAGTACTGCTTTAAGGCTTCTTTTTGAAGAATCAATCAAAAGTCTCCACTTATCAGGAGCATATTCTAGTTTGAAATGTGTCATAAGTCCAAGAACATCACTGCAAAACACCAGATCATCTGAGTGTTATTGACTGGGTGTCATCTGAGTCATTCTTGGGAGAAGAAAAATACAAATATTTTTCCTAGATCGATACCAAGAAAAGAATGTTTTCGGAACAAACATATGTTTAATTTTCAATCTAGATTCTAAAACTTCTGTCGATTATTTTACTAAATTATTCACTGTCTTCTTCACTATCATTTTGCTGATCCAATGGCTGGTGATCATCATGTGTATTATCCAAAGAATCTGGAGGAGTGGCACTTCAGGTCCATGAGGAACAGGGCGAATGGATGATTAAATGTTAGGGTAAGAAATATCTTTTTTGTTTCTCAAATTAAAACCTCGTACGTTGCAAGAACAAAAATAGCAGTCATCACTATGATTTTTGGGCTCCCTCCAAACCATTGGTATTCCAAAACATAAGAACTGCTTACCTTGAAACCATTACCTCAGTTCTTCAACACACACTGAACAAACTTTATGTGGGGGCTCAAGGCTTATCTTGATCGCCTAACTTTATACCAAAATAAGCAAAATATACTTTTTCAATGAAATCGGAAACGTTTCTTTGTTGATGTTTAACAGTATAGTTGCCGCAAATGTAACAGAAGCATTATGCCATGTTTATACATTCTCTGGTAGTCATTGTCCAATGTCTAGACAGCACAATAACTTCACAATACAAGAAAATAGTCACTACTTTAAAGCACTAATAAAAACAATACCAAGCGAAAAGCTGCTGTGAATTGTAAGACATTTCCAAAGGCTCACTGCTTGTTAATGGTGGATGGGTAGGGGGTCCGGCAAGAACAAGTGCTGACTTAAAAATACGGCTGGTTTCTCCTAATTACTCTTTATTATTTCATTTTGTGAAATAACTGTACGTAATGGAATTTTTTCACTATTTTTCCCGAAATCAGCGTTAAACACAGTATGAAAATCAGTTATTAAATTTTAAACAATTTTTTCGTCGCAGACCTGTTTTATTAAATGACATTTAAACGTGTACATTGCAGTCAAGTTATTTAATAAGAATATTTTTCAGCAAAATATAAATGTGTGGTCACCTTTTCTGGATTATATCACAATCATAGATTAAATGTAATTTTTTGTAGTTTTGTGAGAAGTTGTTGTTTTCATATTATTTTTTAGTGTATAATATATAATATAATAATAATAATGATAATATTTATTTAATAATATTTATCCCGTGGGAGTTTTTTATTAGTTGTTTTATCAGGCGCGGTCCCCTGCAAATGGGAGATGTTCTCTGGGTATTCGTAGCGTCAATACCCATAGGGTAGCAGGGATGCCTGCCGAGGAACATAAACTGACACCTAGCAGTACGTATAAACTGCACACCCATGAAAATGGAGTTTAATAATTTATGTTTAGGGTCGCTGCCTGGGGATCGCCAGAGCACATCTGGAGCCGGTGCTGTACGTGATAGTATACGGGATGTCGGTGGCAGGGTGTTAAGGAAGTGGACCCCTGTCGTACTATTAGCTACAGCCCAATAAAAAGAACAACCACATAGAGCCAAACAACAACAACAGCTTCACTTACTGAATGTGCTGAGCTGGAACGACAGAGGCAGCGCTTGAAATAGTCTGTGTAAATGAATGACAATATTTTGCGCTTTTATTATAAGGTGATAAACCTAGGTCGAGAAACGATCGACTGTCGACAAAATGTGTATGCCAAATTGTGCAGAGAGTATAATCTCATCCCAGAGACTACACGCAATAGCATCAGAAGCAAAGACTAATGGGAAATTCATAATCAAGAGATTTCTAAAGTCAACTATAAATAATAAATCAAGTCCCTAATGAAATACGTGAGCAGATTCTTGAGGTCGTCATACAAGAAATTCAACCTGATCATACACAGCAGGACAACAACGAGCTGCGCAATAGCCTATTAAACGAAATGGCACGCGCGGTACAAGAGTTTAATGGAACAAACCCACTCAGCAGACCACCGCTACCAAGAGTAAACTCTTGTAAGAAACTAGGTGCGTTGTTACAAATTGTAAACACTGAAGTTCTACCCAATTATGTCGTAGAAGCCCACACATTGGAATATATTCACTCGCTGATTTACTGTGCCGCAACATCAATTGCTAATATTATGAGCATTAAGATCAAAATACAACGGTGTACTAATATCGCAAGGACAGATAACAAAGTCACAACTTGGCAAAAATGGCTGCTAAGAAAAATTGAATCACTACGAAAATTGAATCGGGGACATTGGCCAAATCACAGAATATGTTCGAGGAACAATAAGTAGAAAAGTAATCAAAAGAGCTGAAGCAATAATGCTAACCACCACAATATGATCCAAAAAACAGCAGAGCACAACTACCTGGATACATTAAAACAAAAACTCTCCGTTTAATCGGGCTGTCTAAGGAGATACAAAATTAACAAACGGAAATTCAACAATACGCTTTTTGAGAATATCGAGAAGGAGTTATATCTAAAACTCAAGTCTACTGCAGAAAGTGCCAATAAGTCGTAACCAATCCAAGAAGAAATTCAAGGATTTTGGGGAAATCAACTTAAACACCCGGTGTTCTTTACATCAATACTGCTGGATGGATCGAAGATACGACGCACAACTGTCAACTACGTTACTACTCCCTACAAACCCTTCACTACTGAAAAAGTCTCAAATATTATGAAAAAGCTTTATAAGTGGAAATCTCCTGGATCAGACGGAGTTCAAATCTTCTGGCTTAAGAAGTTCTAGAGTGTTTATGAGTGCTTATCACCAATAATTAATTACACTATTTTTAATCCGCAGGAAATACCATCATTCCTAACCCAGGAAGTGCCGAGTGGCCTATAACAGCGTCACTTCTATAGATTGTTGTGAAAAGAGTGTTAAAACAGTGGCGAGAAATTATCAGCGAGACATTTTAACAAATGTGGTGGAGCTTCTAAACCATACATATTCCAAAATAGACCATGGATATCCAAACGACACTATCCACCTGAGCACAAGGCGAAAAACACTCACCAATGGCTTGGAAATCAGATACTCGAATTTATTAGTAGTGAACATTGGCCGTCAGCCAGCCCAGGCCTTAATCTACTTGAATCTAATTGTGGTTATTTTTAGAGGGCATGATCTGTACTAGACGTCACCATAATTAAGTGTTAGTGAAATAGGCTCTGGTAGAAGTTGTGGACAATATGCCTATGGATTTCGTCCTTATAGCGATTGATAAATAGCCTAACAGACTTCGGCTCTGTATTCAGGCAAATGGCGGCAATTTTGAATAATGTGTTGTAGTTTGTAGTTTATCATATAAGTAATAAATTGTGCAAAAAGTTTTAAAATCAACTTGGTAGTTTCAATTTTTTTTAATTAAATACCTTGTATTAATATTTATGGCAAGACTAGGTATATACCTCTTTTTTAGTTTAAAAATAATATGTTATATTTATTTTTGTTATATTAAAACAAAAACCATCACTATAACGTTTTTATTATGGTACATTTTCTATGTATAAGAAAGCCCACTTCTTTTACTGTATTATTTTTACTTCCTACATAGTAACGTAAACCATAACGTTAGTTGTTTAGTTGCCATCTGCTTGTTCTTCTTACATCCCACTTTACCATGACATCAATAGTACTGGTACTATATGTTGGTATATGCAATGGTCACCGTCTTTGGTATCCTGATCCAGTTGATTATTTTCATTTTCAACTATCATGTTTATAGGTACAATGTATACAATGCAACAAATAAAAGTTACATAAAGTGCTTTTTAATTTTATTGAATAATATTTTGTAGATCGAAGATTTTGTTGTTATTGGAAGATTAACTTCCAATGATTTTGAAGTTTTAGATCTCTTGACAGCTTTAGAGAGTTTCTTAATAGATAACATATGCTGTGTAATTATTGGACCCATAACTTTAGCGGTATGGGTGGAAGATGGAAAGTTTTATTCTTTTGATCCAAATGGAAGGTAAGTATGTTCAAGAAATTGCATCTATTTACAAAGCTAATTGAATTATAAAATCCACAAGGAAAATGAAATTCCTGTAGTTGGCTGTATACAATGAATCACAAAAGTTTTAATTAACTTAAATTTAACTTTTTAGGGATTCTGAAGGACGAGCCATTTCTCAACAAAATCTCGAACTCTTTCCCAGCCAGGGCAAGGCTTGTGTGATGCGATTTAATAAACTTAGAGATTTTGTAGATCTCTATATGAACAACGTTCCCAAACCTATGAAGGCAGATCCATTTTATCTTAGCAAAGTTTTTATTTCCGAACACATAGAAGTAGCTGAACCATGGTATAATTTTAAAGGCAAGTTTCTGTAATTTTTAATTTGATAGAAAAAAAACCTAAAAACATACATGCTGACATGTAGACAATTGTCAAAGAACTTTGAAACATAAAAAATACATAGAATTTTTGATCTCATTGGTTTTTTACCAGTTATGTCAGATTTGATAGCGTCATTTTTACTGCTATTGTGTTTTTGAACTAATAATTTAATTATTTTTCTTTTTTTAATCTTATTGACATCAAAACAACACTAACTACCAAAAATATGTCTGAATTTCACTAAAATTTTCTAAATATATCACTGTTATCAAGTATAATGAATATTTGGCTGTCATTTCCACTAAGGGGAAATTTACTCATCCCAGATACCTACGGTATCAAAAGGATTCTTTTTGTTGTTATCGAGCCCTAACTGACATGGTATGCTGGAGTATTTTCCAAAAATATAAGTATTTTTTATTGTTCATTGATTTTAGGTATACTACAGGATATGTGGATTTTAAGAGGCAGTTTTAGTCAAAGCGATAGAAAGTTTGATCTAATATCAAGAAATTTTCAAAGCCCTGCTATTTGCTTTGCGTTATTAACAACGATAAAATCAATATCCCTTAAAGATTTTCTTAAAGAAACCATTGATGAGGTAAAAAATAATAAAATTTTATTTTACTTATTTTACTTTGTTCATAACTCTCTGGGAATGGTGTAGAGATATTTTTCTCTTTTTTTTCGATATTATCTCAATTACTTTCAGGGTGTTTTAGTTTATTTTTATTTTGACTTGCCTCTTTGTTCTATAAACACTTCTGTCTCTCACAACGTTTATACTAACATGCTACATTCTGGGCATAACTAAGTGGGGATAACTAGATATGGTAAGAAAATTGGATACCGGCAGCTTCCTGCAGTAAACTGACCACAAGGGAGAAGTAAAAATTTTAAATATAAATATACACGTAGTTCATAAAATACTTGAAAAGCTGAAGAACAGAAAAGCAGCAAGTAAAGTCGGGATACCAAACGAATTGCTAAAATATTGTGGAGCAGCAATGGCGGAACAATTAACAACATTAATTAATAAAATTATAAAACACAATAAAATACTGGAAGAATGGGGAACGAGCGAACTAATTCTACTTAAAAAAAAGGGGATAAAAAACAACCAGAAACTACAGAAGTATAATGTTGTTAAATACTACCCTAAAACTTACAACTAAAATTTTACAAGAACTAATGAATCAGAGAATAAGTTTAGCAGATGAACAACAGGATTTTCGTACTGAAAGATCGTGTACAGACGCAATATTCGTCATAAACCAAATTACTGAGAGATCACTAGAGTATAACAGACCAACATTTATGTGTCTGGTTGACTTAAAGAAAGCATTTGACAGAGTAAGACTCAAAGATGTAATCCATCTGTTGTATAATATAGAATTTTCCCTAAATATTATAAAAACTATTTAAAACATCTACCAACTTACAGAACCTATAGAAATAGGCAGTGGAATAAAACAAGGGGATTCATTGAGCCCCATACTCTTCAATTTGATCATGGATGAAATCATCAAAACCATTAACAAAGGAAGAGGATACAGAATGGGAAACAAAGAAATCAAAATACTTTGTTACGCAGACGTCGCAATATTGATAGCCCAAGATGAAGATAGTTTGCAAAGACTGCTCCACAGATTTAACATAAGAGCAAAAAAATTTAATATGACAATCCCATCTCAGAAAACTAAAACAATAGTAGTCAGAAAAGAACCAACCAGATGTAAAATAGAAATTGATGGCATCAGTATTGAAAAAGTAATGGAAATAAAATACCTGGGAATTACGCTGTCCAGCTATGGAGACCTGGAGAAAAAAGTGAGAGATCAAGTACAAAAAGCAAATTGACTGTCAGAATGCCTTAATAACAGTATATGGCTAAACACACAGGTTAACACTGAGATGAAGTCAAGAATATATAAAGCTAGTGTAAGACCAACAATGATATATGCCCCAGAAACAAGACCCAGCACAGCCACAACACAAAGGCTACTGGAAACGGCAGAGAAGAAAGTTTTGAGATGAATGACAGGAAATACTCTGGGAGATCGAAAGAGAAGACATTAGAAAAAAAAAATGTAACGTACAATGTATAAACGAATGAACATTTAACAAAAAAAATTGAATAATCACATGAGCAGAATGGGGGAGACCCGTGTTGTGAAAATAGCAAGATATAAATCACCAATCGGCAAAAGAATTATCGGACGACGGCGAAAAAGATGGAGTCGTTACCTTCCATAGAGGTATTAATTCGCCAATCCTTGCTTATAAAGAGAAATATAACGAAAACAATTATGGCAGAAGTAATAAAAGAAAATGCTTTTAGTCCGAGGAGAATCTTAATGGTCAGGGGATGCTAAGAATACCGACGAGGACAAAAACGAAAGTAACAAAAACCGACTGTGGAAAGCCAATGCAAATGAAAACACGAAATGCATGTACACACCGAGAAAGATATATAATATAAACCAAAAAATATTCAGGATGGAAATAAATATCTTGAATACAAAGTGAAACGAGATAGCCAAACAACAGAAAAGTATAAGTAAACATTTATAGTTTTAACTATTTTGAAATCGATCTCAACCATTATAACGATGTTAGTATTATGCTGGATTCAAGAATAGCTCGATTTTAACACGTTATGAGAGTCTGAGGGCAATGATAAAATAAGACAAGACAGCTCTGAATAATATAAATAACAGTTAAGTCTGTGTTTCATCAAAATAAAAATCAGAATCAGATATTAAATATTTTGGCATAGAAATAAAAATCGCTGTCCCAAACCAAGAAGAATAAAACGATTTATCCTAGTGCACTTTAACGCAAAAGTAGGTAAGAAAAGATACAATGACATAGTCGGGAAACATGTGATAAGAGTAAGAAACAAAACCAGTGATATCCTAATCCAATTTTGCTATGAGAAGAAAATGTTAATTTCTAACACCATGTTTTAAACTATTTTAAAGCGCCTTTATACACAAAAATCACTCCAAAATACACAAGATCGCCTAATTAAAAGTCAGATTGATTAGATATACTTGCACCAATAATATTATATCACAACAACATACGTAGTATAAAAATTTATCGTAGTACAAACATGGAGTCAGCTCACAATTCCGTAGTAGCATAACTACAAGTTCGGCAAAAAAAAACCGAACATTGAAATGCTAAAGTACGAGACAAAAAAATAATTTCTGGCATACTCAATGAAGAAGAAAATAACGAGCAATAACAATTCTAAAAAGAAAACCTCATAGTTAAGACGGAAAGAGCAGACAAAATGTGAAGAAAAGAAAGCCTTTTTACAATACAGAACACAACAAACACAACAGGCATACAATAACTATAAACGAATCAGAAATTAAACGAAAGCTTTAGTCAGACAAATAAAAAGGGATGACAAACTACTTTTGATCCCTATTTGCTAAAGGTGACGATAATGAACCACCAATACGAGAAGTGACGACCAACGAAGAAATAAAGATTGAGGAGGGGAGGTAAGGGAAGCATTAAGAAAATTAAAAAAACAAAATCACCAGGAGAGAACAGAATACCGAATGAACTCCTAAAGTACGGAGGACCAGATCTAACAAAACAACTAAAAAACAGAGCCGTAGATTGCTTGAATAAAACAATATCGAGAAAAAAAATATCGGGAAAGAAATTAAAGGCACTATGTACAAAACAGTCATCAGACCAATAATGACATACGCGGCAGAAATATGACCTAACATAGAGAGAAACAAAAGAAACGCTAGAAACAGCCGAGATAAAAACCCTTAAAAAAATCGATGGTAAGACACTATGGGACAAAGCAAGAAGTACACATATACGACGGAGATGCTAAGGAAGACAAATAGTGGGAAGACCATGAAAACGATGTAACAACAACTTACTGAAGGTACATTAAAAAACAGACA
The DNA here is from genome assembly GCF_040954645.1 of Diabrotica undecimpunctata. Taxonomy (NCBI): domain Eukaryota; kingdom Metazoa; phylum Arthropoda; class Insecta; order Coleoptera; family Chrysomelidae; genus Diabrotica; species Diabrotica undecimpunctata. The sequence goes on along the minus strand of NC_092804.1, from coordinate 51,374,079 downwards.
GTCATGTCTACACAAAAAGATGAAGAAAAAGATACTCAATAAACAACTATGTAAAGCTCAACAAAATACAGAGACCAAATCTACAATAATTGAAAGAAGCATAGAGCACACTTGGAGTTGGCTTAAAAGTGCAATTTAGAATACACAAGAAGATTTAAACTATCTACATATAAAAAACAACATAAATTATGGATAACTCAAGAGATATTAAACTTACTTATTTGAACAAATGCGAAAATTAAAAAACGTGAAAATATAGAACTTTAAAGCATGAGTGGTAAAGAGAAGCAAGGAAACGTAGGACATTTACAAAAAACATGATGTATTTAATATCCACAAAAAAGTAAAGAAATTAGAGGCAACCGTAAATCCCCAACATAATTTTCCTCTCAAGACACTCGTTGATACCCAAGAAATAAAAGAAATATTGACAGCACCGTCCAGTATAATTATTTTGAAAATAGAAAAGACTCTGAAGGAAGTAAAAAAATGGCAAAGCAGCTGGGCCGCATAACATTTGTTTAAAAAAAAACTAAATGTAAAAAGATGTTATGAACTTCAATTGATGTGTTTAATATGTCAGGAATTAAAAGTTGTTACATAATCGAATCCTAAAAAGTTCAAACTCAATCTAAATAAACTGCAGACGGGTTTTCGAAAAAATTTTAAAACTAGAGATACTTTACGCTATCAGTAAGTTTATTTATATTTCACAGATTATGCCAAAGTATTTGAATGTGTCAAATATACTATTATGTTGAATATTCTAAAAAGAAAAGGTTTGGTCTCTTAAGATCTAAACGATATTCAGTACCTCTAACAACATCAAATAGTACTGCTTGGAAATAGCCAAACAAAAGCTGTACCTATTAAACATAGAGTCAGACAAAGTTGTGTACTATGCTCCATGCTAACGTATTCTCTAAGATAATATTCCAAAACGCACTCGAATACGCAGAAGATGGCATTAAAGTAAATAGAATCTTGATAAATAATTTAATATAAGCCGATGATATAGTGTTAGTTAAAGATATTTTGAAATGTAGATGACTTGCTGTATTTACTTAACAATATATTAGCTGAAGTAGATCTATTGAGCTTAAAAATGAAAACAAAAAACAAAGGTATTAGCACCATAAACAAAGATCAAATGTAGAAGTGGATCAGGACTCAGAAAGAGCTTCTAATTTAAGAACATAATAGAATAAACAGGCTTGAGGTCAAATGATTTGTTAAGCAAGATCCAAGAAAAGAAATGTTGGCCAAAATTGTGGCAAAGGAGAACGCACTTGGAAAAGATGAGCTTTGTGGTTTTCTTGTCCCCTTTTTTCATTATTTTTCGTAAATGTTTTCCAACATTCAACAAGCTTTCCGATTTTTTACAATATTTCAGTATTTTCTTACTGCTGTTCGATTATTGTTTCTTAATTATTTTAATATTTTCAGTTAAATTGCCAATAATGAGAGCTTCTTCTATTTCATTTTACCGCTTTATCTTCATATTCTATTATAATGTATATCTAGTATTTCATATAAATTATTTATTTTTATATTTTAAATTAAGTTCATTACCATTTCTCATTTCCTTCAATGTTTTTTATAGAATTTTAATATTTTCTTACCAAATACTTCTCACTCATTGTTTGGTTTTGGTATGTTTCAAAATAATGTCTTGATTACATCCTTAAATGAAATATATTTTTAGATTTTGGATACAGGAGATAGCTTTTACAAACAATCAGTGCAGACATTGTCAGAAAAAGAACAATTTAACAATAGGATGTTAATGCTAACGGAAATAAACAAGAATTTTAAATGGAAAGATAAAATGGTAGATTTTGATGTTGAAGAATGCGTTTCAAATGGTTTGTTTAATTGCAAGGATACAAACTTTAATAAAGTAAGAAAGTGTTCAATTATTCTTAGTTATGTCTTCTTCTTCTATAGACATGGCCGTAACACTAGCCGTGACATGGCTCCTCTGCCTACTCCTCGTCGGTCACTTTATCTTCCCTTCAATTGTTATTCGTAGCAGATTATATTTGTCATTTCTCATCATGTGGCCCAGATACGAGTTCTTTCGATTCTTAATCGTTGTTTTAATTTTCTATTTATGGTGTTTAATATTGTTCGATTCGTAATGTGTTGCGTCCATGATATTTTGAACATTCTGTGATAAAAATACATTTCAGAGACTACAAGCCGCCTTATGGTATTTAATTTTAGGTATTTTAATGTCCAGGCTTCAACTCCATAGATAAGGACTGATCAAACGTAGCATTTAATATTTGAAATTGGGATGTGTAAGTTTAGTTTTCGGTTATAGATAATTTGCTTCCATTTATACTACACAGGCTTCCTAATCTGTTCTATTCGTGTTTTTTTACCGATTATTTACCGATTATTTTTATAACAATTTGGGCCGCCGTCTATGTACTTAACAGTAATTAAAAAATATAAAATTTGAAGATAATAATAAGTTTGTTAATGGTATATATCTTCCTTCTTTATATCATCTTCTTTCTCATTTATTTTGGGCGAATCGCCTTTTTAAACTTCATCCACCTGCATCGATGTTCAGATTGTCGCTTCACCTTTTTCGATGTAGACGTATACTTCCCCCTCCCGTTGACGACTTATCTCGAGCGATTCTCACCACTCTTCTTTCTTTCATTCTGCTAATATATTTACTTCACTATTTTTTCCCTGTTAAGCACCCAACCGTTAATTTCGTCTACACCACATATATTTCTTATTTTCACTGTTTTCTCCGTCTAGAAGAGTTTTTCCAGATATGCGACATACCTTCATTTGCGTTGTTTCAAAAAATCTTTTGAGTTTTTGTTATTTCTGGTCTAGTCCTTGCGCTGTTTGTCATTATAGGACTTATAACAGCGTTGTATATTCTTGATTTAGCCTCAATGCTAATGTTTTAATGCGCTGTATCGTATTGTTTAGACAGTCAGCCATTATTGTTTCTCTCGTTGTTTGTTCTATTACTTCTGTTTCAACGTCGCCATAGCCATATGCCTAAGTATTTAAAGTTTATCTCTTGCTAGATAATCGATTCATTCAACTCGAGTTTACATCTTACAGGCGTCATTGATATTATCATCTATTCGGTTTTAGCGGCTGATATGTTGAATGATTTAGCTGAGGCTAAAGTGATGTAGGAGCCGTTGTAGGTCGTTTTTGTTTTTAGCAACCAACGTGCGTCATCTGCATAACTCCAAGATTTTAATCTATTTTTCTCCCATCCTATATCCTCCCACTTTGCGCACTTTTTGTATTATTTCATCTGTAATTATGTTAAAGACTAACTGGCTCAGTGAGTCACCCTGACGAATGCCATTCCCAGCTAATATTGAATTGGTAAGTTCACCTTTATTTTAGCTTGAATTATATATACTCCACAGTTTTGACTAAATTATGTGGAATTTGTCTCTCTTAGCGGGGATGCTATTTTAATTGGAGGCTTTTTGTATTCTATTGATTGTTCTGCTATGTGTTTTAAGATAAAGACGGCAGGTGTGAATCCCTAGAATCCTTGTTGGTTATCCTCCAGGGATAAAGCCATTAAGTTTGCTTGTTATAATCTTTGTCGTAAGTTTAAATGTTGTGCTTATTGTTTATTCCTCTATTATTCAAGGAAAGTTGCTTATTTTTCTTTTTAAACATTAGTATGGTAGTGTTAGTTAACATTTATTTGGGATACTATGATGATAGAGGAATTTCTTAATTAATTGTGTTAATTGTTGTATTAGACTTTGTCCTTCATATTTTAATAATTTATTTGGGATTCCGTCATGTTCTAGGCTTTTTCTATTTTTTAATTTCCGAAAGGCTGATTATGAGTCCAACATTATATGTTCAACATTTGTCAAAAAATGTTCAACAATTCTCACGTGTCATCTACCTTATACAGTTCACAGTCCTTGTACAGTGAGATAATCGGTAAATTCTTCCTTAGGTATTTAATTCGTGTCAACTAGTTTATTAACTTCCTTTCGTTGTAATCTGATTTATCTCTCCATCTCTTTCTGTAGACCATAAAAGTAGTTTTCCATTCTTTTACAAAAGGTTTCCCAGTATTGGTTTATTGTTTTCTGATACTCAACGTACGATTTTGGTGTTCTCGCTGCTTGGTATCTAAGGCAAGCTATTTATTTTCTTTTTGTACATTTTTGTATAACTTCACTGAAAATACATCCCTCCCCAACTACTCAAATCGAAGGAATTATTGCCGTTCCGCAGTTCCGTGACTAAACGATATATTAGACAATAGAACAATATCTAGACGCGTTTCAAGTCATTCAGGACAGAACTTAAATATGTTTTCTTAACAAAACCTTTAGTTGTTTTTTTATCTTCTGCTTTTAGTTTTTTCTTTCTATATTATTTGTTTGTTTTTTATTGTTTGTGTTTCTATTACTGATATTTACTACATGTCGTTTTATAAGACTGGAATATATTGACCATCTATTTAGTTCATCTTTTATACCCCCACCAGTAATCATTCTTTAATTGTACAAAATTTTGTATAACCTTTTAGTTCAGTTCTCAGAGATTTCGAAAAAATTGATTTACCAAGAATCTGTACGCCGTGGAAGAAACGTTTCAATTAGAACATGTAGCGAAGATAACTCTAAACAAAAATGTTTATTAGCACTTTTTACGTAGAGTAAACCGTTCTCTAAGAAACAACGTTTGAAGCGAACGGCGATTTTGAATGAAAGAAACGCGCGTGAAATCAATTTTAAATAATATTTGAATCAACTCAACGGTAAAAATTTAATATCTTTTGATCCGAGTGTCCTATAGACGAAAATCAAAATACGTTGTAAAGGTCAAGAATCCAGCTTTCGTATGCATTTTTGTACTTTGCCGCAGATAAAGTCAATTTTTATACTGGTATTAAATAAATAAATGTTGCGCGATTTTTGCCATTTTTTATTACTCTCATGAGATCAATAAAATGTGTCACTTTCGTGGAATGGTCGAAGTGAAATTTTCATTTTTAGAGCTTAATATTCAAAACCAATGTTTTGGCAACAGCTATAAGGCATTTAAAATATGCCTAAAAACCTCAAAATTTAAACTTTGAAAGTACAAACGATCACACGTCACGGCAAAGGCCTTCACGAATGTTGTGTTGAGTGAAATTTGTAGCTGAAATTATGTTGATTCAAAAAACGTACTTATGCAATCAAAATTAAACAGTTTTAAACGTTTTAGATCGTTTTTAATGTCAAAGTTTAAATTTAGCGTTTTCTTATACATATTTCAAATATTACATACATATTGCAAATACATTTGTAGCCAAAACTCAAAACCAAAATTTCATGCTATAGAAATTCCATAGCGACTAAGTAATGCAAGTGATTAATTTTATTGATCTCATGAGTGGCAAAAATGGAGAAAAAATGGCAAAAATGGTGCAACTTTTATATAGTTAACTCCTTAATAAAAACTGAGTTCATTTGTAACAATTTACAAAAATTGCATACAAAAGCCACACTCTTCGCTTTTAAAATATATTTTGATTTTTGTCGATAGGGCTTTCTGATCAAAAGATATTTAAATTTTCCCGTCGAGTTGATACAAATTGTATTTAAAATTGATTTCGCGTGTAACTGGCATTCAAAATCACCAGTCGTTTCAAAGTTTCAACGTTTCAAAGCGTTATTTCTCAAAGAACAGATTATTTTACACAAAAAGTGCTAATAACCATTTTTGTTTAATAGTATCTCAGCTACATTTTTTATTTGACACATTTTTTTACGGCGTACAGCTTGTTCGTATGTTTTTTAGAGGTTCAGTGGCATTTTCGTCTCTGACGACTGGAGTATTTGATTTCCTTCTAATTTCTTTTACTCCTTTGCTTCTAAAATTGTCTATTATAATTTCGAGCAGTTTTTCCTGTTCTTTTTTTTTGTCTACACATTTGTTTACCATATCCCATTGATTGTGTTCATTATCTCCCGTTTTCCATTATCCAACGATACCATTTCTAAACCATTATTATAGTATTATATTCTTGTAACTAAAATTTACAACAAAAACTTAATTAATTTTTATTTTCGTGTATGAGTAACAAATTTAAATATTTTAGACAATTCACAACTATTTCAACAATTTTGATTCTGGGATAATAACGTGTCGTTCTATGTCTGTTGTTCTTTGGAAATCAGAAGACAAGTTTTATTATTTTGACAGCCATAATAGGAACGAAAAAGGATTAACAACACGTAAGTACAATTCTTTTACTACAAAAACCTTAAATTCTTCCTACATAATTTACATAATTTATACGGTACGGTGAAAATCATAAAACTAACTTAAGATCATATTGCTGTGAGTTTTAAAAAAAATTATAAAGTATCGAACTTAAAAAAATATAAACTATTGAACTTATGGGGTTTTATTTTTAAACATGGGTTTTACCATATTTTCTTTTTATTCGTTACGTCGTATGTGTGAGAGTGATGACTTCATCCGTGTTTTTTAATAAGAATGTATCTCATGAGATACATCATTTAAAATTCTTTGAATCAATTATAATTTTTTTTTACAATCCATTCAACGTATCGTTTTTGTTGAGGCTCTACATTATTTCGTGCACAGTGCAGATCTCTGGTGGGCTATAAAGGACAAAAATGTACAAAGTGGAAAGACAAGTAACTATGCTATAATTTCACTATTTGGGAGAGTGATTCATCGTTTAAAGGCGCCGAAATGAGGAAAGACGTATGAAAATCCAGTGACGTACACTCACTTTTTTTTTAACGGTAATTATATTTTATTTTTCAAATATTAATGTTTGAAATAAGCTACAATATATTTATTTACAAGTTTTTACTGACGTTTCGATCTCTATATCCAAAGACCGCTTTCAAAGATATAAATGATGGTTATATTTATTTTATTTGTTTATTATTATATATTTTTATAATCTTATATTATTTATTTTTTTTTCTATCTTTAAAAACGGAATAAAGATCGAAACGTCAGTGTATTAAACATGTAAATAGATATATTGTGGCTTATTTTCAACCTTCTCCCTAAAAATACAGAATGCCACAAACAAAAAGCTATAGAAAAATAAATATATCTGTCATTTGTATGTTTGAAAACGGTCTCTTTATAGAGATCGAAACGTCCTTAGATTAAACATTTGAATAAATATATTGTGGCTTATTCCCAACATTATTTCTAACAATACAGAACTCCAACAAAAACCCACAGAAATTAAATATTACTATCATTTGTATAATTGAAAACGGTCTCTGGATATAGAGATCGAAACGTCAGTAAATAAACATACGAATAAATATTTTGTGGCTCATGCCCTACATTCCCCTATAAATACAGAATGCCACAAACAAAAAGCTATAAAAAACAGGTAATTTTGCAAAAAGCTTACTGATACCACCCGGCTGTCGCGAAAGTTACGCTAAAACGTCTTTTGACGTGACTTGTCCTTAAAGAGTTACACAATGAAATTTTTTTAAAACAAATTTTAAGACAGTTTCCACACCTTAAAATACTTAAACAGTAACAAAACACTATACTATTCTATTTAAACACAAACACTATACACACTTACTATGTTCTTCTCGTTTTTTTTTGTTTTTGGTTTTTTTATGCTGATGTTCGTATTAAACTATTAGAAAATATTATTCGCTGTCTAAATCTGAAGATGCAGTGCTGCTTTCGCTGTCATTATCTTCACCACCTGGTGTAATTATAATTGGCTCTAGTAAAACTTCGATATGAGTGTCAAGTTCCCACATACGATGTTCTTCTTTAATTATGTGGCCTATACATTTAGCCCATTTCTCTGGAGTTACATGGAGGATTGCTTGAATCAAAAGTTCCTTAACTTCGTTTAATTTGAACGTTTTGTTATTGCGTGCTACTTCTTCTTTTACTTGCGCCCAGATAAGTTCAATGAGATTAAGTTCGCAATGATAAGGTGGTAGACGCAGAACTTTGACACCAAATCTTTTGCAGTTTCATACAGCATATTTAAGATATTCACTTTTCCTTAACCATGCAATGTCAAGTAGCTAAATTTTGAGCATTGATTCTTCGTATGCAATCCCCTTTTCTGTAAGCCATTGTTGAATCTTCCCTTTCAATTTCTTTCATAATCACCTGTTTTTTTTTACTCAAATTGAAGAAAACCATCATCAAGGAACCCTGTATCACTTCCTACATGGGTGATGATTAAACACCGTCCCTTATCTGATGGAGCTTTTAATCCTGTAGACCAGCCTTCTACAAATGCTTCGCGTTTACTTTTGACATTTAAATCTTGCCAAACTTTTCCAACTGTATGACCTTCGTTAATCCAGGTTTCATCCAAATAACATATTTTGCGTCCAGTGCTGCGAATTCTGCGTATTTCTTCTAAATATTTTCTTCTCCACACAATAATTTTATTTTTTTCTAATAGCACACTTTTTCTGTTGATTTTTACATATCGAAAGTTCATTTCTCGCATGGTCCTGATTAAGACTCTACGAGATATCTTGGGTAAGGAGTCATCGTTTTCGAGCTCGTGAGAAATATTTTTCAGTGTTGTAATTTCACTCCGAAAATAAAATGAATGAATTTTTTGACGTATAATATTCCTTGCCTCGTCATCCAAAACAATGCTTTTCCTACCTCTAGTTTTACCTTTTTCTTGATTTTTATTTTCCGATGTATTTTTCTTGGAACAACTCGGTTTTTCGTCCAACTCCAATAAAACTCAAACCAAATAATCAATAACACAAACTTATCGCATAAAATATATTCACAAAATGCAACACATGCACTACCCTCAGAAACACCAATGTAAATGAAAGATTGTTGATGGGCACTTGCTTGGCAAAAACTAGTTTTACGGCTTTCTGTGGGTCGAAATTGAAACGGAGTTCCGTCGCTAATTCCAAAGTTGCCAAACGATTAAAAAATAATGTCTTAAAATATCGATTTTTATTTCATAAATTTAAATATGTAACGAAACGGAACATATAAATAAAATTTATTTAATTAAAATTTTGTGCTTAATTTCTACTATTGAAAAAATCATGTTTTTTTGGTATTTTTATGACGGTAATAATCGCTGCGTGGAACAATACAGGTTTTGTATGACCATAATTACTACTTGTGAACAAGAATTGGCTACACTGTACGACAACTTCTGGTCAATTTTTCTATAGAGAAGCACAAATAAATATACTACTTATATATTGTTTAATTTCTTATGAGAAAACGCAAATTGCAATTGAGAAAACGGGTAGTTTTCGAGGGCCGCTGTGTACATTTAAATTTAAGGATATTCAGCGTTTAAACGATAAATCACTCTCGCAAATAGTAAAATTATAGTATAGGCAATCTTCGTTTTATCATGTTTGTTTTTTTAATCGTCTAGTACTAAGGAAGTTATTGGCTGAATAATAAATTGTATCTCATGTGGATTAGAAACAATATAAATAATACATTACTAAGTATACGTAAACACCTAACATTTTCTTTAGCATAAAATATTTTTTATTTTCTCTGGTGCCGGAGATTTTCAATTTTGAAGCTGTTTAATATTTGAGAGTTCCTTATTTGTAAATGTTTCGCATGCCTAAGGTAGGCGGGTGGCTTGTGTCGAAAAAGGTCGATTTCTTTTTTTTTTAAGTTTGATGTTCAACCTATTGAAAAATGACCTTGAAAAATTGGTTTTTTTGGCATTTTTAATTGTATATTTACATTTTACGCTTAAAGTAAGCATTTTACAGAAAAATAAGAAGAATAACTTTCATCTTAAAATAATCCAAGTTGTTAAAAAAAGTTTTTTTTAAGTGAAAAAACAATATTTTTAAATTTGTTTAAAAATTGTTATAAATAAATAGGTTGCCATAACACATTTTCTGTAAACTTTTAAACATAGCATATTGGCACTGGTTAAAGCAAGTTTTATCTTATGGGTATGAAATCGACCTTTTTCGACAAAACCCACCCGCCTAGTATGACTGTGGTATTAGCACCTCGTTTTTTCGATCTACTTACCTTTGGTGTTAAAAGTACCTATTGTTGTTAGTTGATTTACCCAAAACTTATAAATATCTTTCTGGCCTGGTTATAATTTTTACAACTTTCTACGGTCGAACTGTTGTTTTATGTGTAATTCTTAATTTTGTTTAATGCTTATTACCTAAGTGGCGTTCTGGAACCACTTTTTTGCAATGGCTTAAATCCACGTCGTCTTCTGATCTGAATATCCATTATATTTACTATCCCCCAATACAGGAATAAAGATACAGGAATTAGAATAACAAAAGCTGCAAGTAGTTAAAGAAAGAAATGAATGAATACATTTTTTCTCGATAAGAGATAAGATGTATTCATTTGTATTATCGACTATTAACAGGTTTTCGATAATGTACGCTATGCTCATTGTACATGGCGCAGGTGTCAACGAAAAAGAAAGTCGAGTTATTAAATCCCTCTATTGGAACCAAATGACTGACTTTAAAATTAATAAATCTCCACAGAGTATGCACAAATACTGAAAAATACTGAAAAGCGTTAGAGAGGTCTGTATATTGTCACCAAAGCTTTTTAACATATTAACATTGATCAAGTATTTCAAATTGCTCTAGAAACTTACAGCATGGAATAAGAGTAAATGGGGTTATAATTAACAAATTTTCGTTATGCGCATGATACGTTATGCAGAAGATCTGCAAGAGCGCTGGTAGCAAGTATTAATTATATAGGAAATTATTACGAATTAAATTTTAATTAACATCCAAAAGACTAAATTTATGATCATCACCATCCAACAACCTAAGCAACCACACCTTATCATAGACGATCAACAGTTTCTTGGATCCACTCTAATAAGCAAGTGGGATTGTGTGGAGGAAATTGAAATAAAATTAGGTACGGCTAAGGCAGCTTTTGTTAAATTCAAGAAATACTTCATTTAGTCAGAGGTGCGTTTAAATATTAGACTTGGTGTGGTTAAGTATTATATGTGACCAATATTATTGTATGGCGCAGACATGGTCAATAAAAATAAAACCAATAAATAGAATTGAAGCATTCGAAATATGAAGTTTGAGAAGACTACTTCAAATATTGTCGATACACTGAGTTACCAATCAGGAAGTATTCCGACGGGTTGAAGTAGATTTTTGATCTGAATACTGTTGAGTATGGTGAAATAACGCAAAGTTTCTTATTTAGAACACTTTTTACGTGGATTAAGTTACTTTCTCTTAAAACTTGGCAAAACATGGACAATATTGGATTCAGGATAGACGAATACATCCGAACCCATTTTCTCTTAGAAGCTGCTTATACCTTTCATTTGAGATTTAATTTACTACTACCTACTGACTATAAATCGACATCGCTATTGATGGTAATGCCTCTACCCTCTCTGGCACAAAATTATTTCTTGTATTTATCCGAGTTTGATCTGCTATTTTCTGATCAGATACCTAAATATGGTAAAAACAATTTTATTTAATCAACAAAAACAAATGTAATTCATTTTTACAATAGTTAAAGTTTATTGTAGCCTATGGTACGGCCTGCATTTTAAGAGCATCCCAATTAGACAGTTTGATTGAAGTATTACTAGCAAATTTTGCACCTACTCCAGAAAACTTTTACAATATACATAATGTCAAGGTCACTTTCTCTGAAATGGATGACGATGAACTGATACGTCCCGTTATGGAGTTCTATAAGAGACTTGGAGCAAACAAATTAATACTGAGATCGCTTTACAGTGAAATTTCTAATAAATACGATTTAAATGTTGGCAAACAGACTGTACCTATGTGCGTAATGGCGATAGGTTTTAACAGACTGAAACCCTCCATAGAATGGAATCAACAGGTAAATTTTGTATAATAGCTGTATATAAACACTATGCAAAAGTTGTATTATCTATAAATGACATATTTTTGATATGATTTTCTTTTTCTTCTTTCGCTTTATAAGAATTATGATTGTTAATTGTCAAATTGATACTTTATAAAAGATTATCGCTCCATCTTTTGCGCTGTCGCCTGATACTTCTCCTTGCGATTAGTAACTTATCTCTTGCAATTTTGACTACACGGGTCTTCCCAATTTTGCTTAGGTATGTGGTTATTTCATTCCTGTTTTCTGTTGTGTCCACTCGTTTATACCCTGTAGTATACCTGTACACCTTCTCAGTTCTCTCATCTCCGCAATTTCCAATAGCCTTTGCGTTATTATTCTTAATATTTTTAATGCTTTTATTTTGAATACATATGTCATTATTGCTCTTACACTGGATTTATGTACTCTTGAATTCTTCTCAGTAATGATAGGTCGGTTTCAGCATATAGTGTTATTAAGACAAAGCTCATGACAATTAACAAGAAAAAGATAACAGGAGGTCAACTATACGTCAATCAAACCCCAGTAGAAAAAGTGAAGTACTACAACGACCTTGCAATATAATAAATGAAGAATAGGCCAATAACCAGGACATAAAAACGCGCATCTAAAAAGCTAGATCCACCTTCAACCGAACAAGGGCCTTTTTCAAGAGCCACAAATCCTCTCTTGGGATAAAAGTAAGATGCTACGTATTCTCTGTTTTATTTAATTATGTTGAACTCGTGGACTGACCGAGTCACAAATGAGGAGGTCCTCAGAAGAATGAAGAAAAACCGCGAGGTACTAGCTTCCATCAAATTTTAAAAACTACAGTACGTCGTACACATTATGCGAAAAAAATCCAATTACTATTGTTTTGGTTTTTTGAGTTGAGACAGTCATATTAAATTCTTTTGGTTTTATGTTAAATCTGTGAACTAGTCTTTGTAGACTATCTTCTTCTTATTGGGCCATCAATATTGCGTAGTCTGCGTAACAGATTATTTTTACTTTTGTGTTTCCCATTCTGTATCCTCTTCTTCTTTGTTGATACTTTTGATGAGTTTATCTATGATTAAATTAAAGAGCATAGGGCTGAATGAGTTTACTGTCTTTTTCTGTTGCCTTTTTTTAATCTTAATATGTCAAATGTCTTTGTTTACTCTGTTGAGATTTATTTTCTTTGAAGTTTTTCTTTAAGATGTCGCATAAATTAGAAAAAAAGAAAAGGTACCTTTAAGGTGGTTGGACGGGTACTCAAAGCTGAAATCTGTCGAACGTTCCAGATTAAAAACATTTCACGTAGAATTATTTATAGAACAATAGCTTAGTGCGAGCAGAGAAAGCCATATCTAACAGAGGTCAGAAAGGTTGGTGAAAAGAGCAAAAAATAGGTTGGAACGTCAACGTGGATCTGATTCGTTAATACAGATCTTCTAAAAGTCCGATGTCGTTGGAATTAAGAAGGAATGGTCTTTAATATCGAAAGTGATATAAGTACCTCAAATACTTTTAAACGCAACTTCTTCGTATACCAAGATACTATCGTCATCTGAGGTGGGTACCCTTTAGCAAAAAATTTATTATTTTAGATAACAAAAATTAGGTATTTCACATTGGGTAATTTTAAAATACAGGGAAACGAGGTATTTTATACGGATGACGTAGAAGAATGCTGACAATATTAGATACAAAAATAAAGCGAAATTTGAAGATAAAATACTTATCTGGTGCGCAATTTTTAACAGGGGTGTATCCCGACATTTTGTGTAAAGAGTGAGGGGTAAAGGGTGAATAGTCAGAGCTGTGTTGATAACTGCCTTTCCAAATTGCTTCAGTTTGTCCACGAACATCATGCTAATGACGATAGCATTTTTTGGATGGGCCGGGCTCTGACTTAAGAGATACCCAAAACTCCAAACACCAAATACCTTTTGTTTCCAAAACCGATAAATCTCCAAACTTGCCGCAGGCTCGTCCAATAGAGGATAATTGGGCTTTACTGTATATTAAGATTTATCATGGAGGCTGGGAAGCCCAAGAAAGACCCAAACAATTAAGGTGGAGAATTTTTAAAAAACTGACAGAAATTCATCAGAGTTCCGACCAAGACCTCATGAGAGACATTCAAAGAAATTTGCCTCTGGTTGAGCAGAATTGGCCACTCCACATGATTCGATAGTTTAGTTAAGTATTGAGTTATAATTTTAGGATAACTAGTTAGTGTTTAAGTAAATTTCTTCATTAAAAAAATCCGATAAATATTTTGTGCCAAAACTTTTAGGACATACGTTATGACAAATAGAAATTATTGTAATAAAAGAATAGATAAAAGAAAAAAAGATTGGCATTGCTAAAAAATTCGAGGGAGTGGTTTCAATGCAGTACAACTAAATTATTTAGAGCAATAGTGGATAAATAAAAAAGCCAGGATAATACCTAACCTTTGTTAGGTGCCGGAACGGAAAAAAGAATATGTATTAGATTACAAATCAAAACTATGAGTCCACATAAATTATTTTTGTAACTGGTTTGTTAGCTTTATTAATATAAGTACTTATAAGGACTCAAATATTTTCACGGATTAAAAAGGTGCTACTCTTATGTTATTGTTGTCATGTCCCAACTTATTGAGTCAGGACATGACAACTATTTTTGTCGGCCAACAAGCCTACACCCACACACCAAACGTCGGACCAAGGTTGTCGGTCACGACAGTTAGGAGGTCTTGTCGGGACGTGTATAGGAGGTTTTATATTACTTACTTTATTCTTTGAAACGTTATATGTATTTTTATATGCTTTCAAACCTTCACTTTGACCGAATATTTTAACTAATATTATTGAACAAATTTTCATTTTTATTGACACAATTTTTACTACTAGTAGTAGTTTCTTTATGTAAATAACTGATTTTTAGGATATCGATGAAATACTCAATAAAGGAGATGCATTATACACTGATTGTATATCAGAAATACTTAAAGAGGAAGAAATAAAGCATTTGACACAGGTAAATTAAGTTTAGATCTATTACAATATAAAAATATTTCCGAAATTTAAAAGAAAAGAGGTTAGATTAGATAAATAAATTTCATGATTTTGAAAAAGTTAGGATTTATCGAAACTGGTCAAAATTTAAACTGACCTTCACACACAGTTATGTTCTAGAATGTATTAGTGAAATATATATAGGAATATATAATTATAGCTAACTACTTTACATATAGAAGCCAATAAAGAATATATAATTATAGCTAACTACTTTACATATAGAAGCCAATAAAAATAAAATAAAATATCTTACGTTTGTAATCTAACTAGTCTGTTATCATGTAAAACCCAAATGTGTAAGTTAATAGCAAACCAGGTACTAGCACGCCAATTAACGTATACACATACCATTTTGAATACAGTAGATGGTACCTTCTAGTTGCTGGTATGCCAGTATGCAAGATACTGGTACAATATTCTATGTGTATTCCCCACAAGAATTACTAAGAATAATCAAAGAGAATAAAATGCAATACTTGGGTCATGTGCTGAGAGGCGAAAGATATGAATTACTTCAAGTTATACTGGAAGGAAAAGTACAGGGCAAAAGATCAGTAGGAAGACGCCAGAACTCGTGGCTGAAAGACCTGAGGAGATGGTTCGACCGCTCATCCGCAGAGATCTTTCGCGCAGCAGTTTCCAAAACTACAATTGCCATTTGGATCGCCAACCTTCGAAAGGAGACGGCGCAATGAGAAGAAGAAGATTCCCCACTTACTGAACTAAATGTCGCCCATACAAAAAGTATTCACAATTTTTATTTTTTTTATATAGCTAACTACTTTACATATAGAAGCCAATAGAAATAAAATAAAATATCTTACGTTTGTAATCTAACCAGTCTGTAATCATGTAAAACCCAAATGTGTAAGTTAATAGCAAACCAGGTACTAGCACGCCAATTAACGTATACACATACCATTTTGGATACAGTAGATGGTACCTCCTAGTTGCTGTTATGTCAGTATGCAAGATACTGGTATGTGTATTCCCCACTTACTGAACTAAATGTCGCCCATAGAAAAAGTATTCACAATTTTTATTTTTTTTAACAAATTGCAAACCTCAACTATTTCGTTTCCAACAGTGTTTATTTTGTTTTTTTGTGAAAGAAACATTTTTTGGATTATTCTGTACAAAACAGTTTCTAAGTCTAACTTTTTGTCTGAAGTTATGGTTTTCGAATTATAAATTCATATAAGATTTAAATTTGATATCAATATTGAAAGTATTATCTTCCAATAAACTTTTTCCATTATACAAGTTTTCAAGTCTTTAAGAAAACTGGTATATATAAGCTATCCTCCTACAATCGATTGACCTTTTATTTGATCTTGGTATACTAAGTCTTCTTAGTCACCTATAAAACCTCTTTACAAAAACAGTAACGAATCGTCTTGAGAAAAAAACTTGATTTCTACCAGCCAATAGAGCAAGGATTCGTACCGGATTTGGAACAAATGTTCACCTTCTTCTTCTTCACGTGCCATCTCATCTAAGAAGGTTGACAACCATCATCTCAATTAGCACTCCTTTTGACACCGCTGCTCTAAAGAGGTCAGCAAAAGTGCAGTTAAACCAAGCTCTCAAATTATTCAACCAGGAGATGCGTCTTCTTCCGCGACTCCTTCTACCCTGTACTCTTCCTTCCTTGCATTATTAATTGCAACAAGTTATAACGCTCGCCCCTCATGACATGTCCCAGATATTGCAGTTTTCTGACTTTAATTGTATTTAAAACCTCTTTATCTTTTCCCATTCTTCTCAACCTTCCAATATCCTTCTGTAGGCCCATAACTCGAATGCTTCCAATCTGTCCGAAACATCTTTCTTGAAAGTCCTAGCCTCCAATCCATAAAATAATACGGAGAACACATAGCATCTCAGAAGTCTTATCTTTAAAGAAACTGAAATGTCCCTGCTGCAGACTACTTTTTTCAGTTTGTTGAAAGAATTTCTTGCCTGTCCTATTCTTGCCTTATTCACCTACAGAGCATTAAAACGGTAATATAAAAGACTATCGAATACAATCGATCACTCGTTCTGGCTTTTGTAGATTTTCATAAAGCCTTTGACATGGTAGAATTTGACAAAAGCCTGGAAGCACTACAAGCATACCGCATTGGCTATCAATATACAAGGTTAATTTACAATACATACAAGAACGCAACTATGTCGGTGAAACTACATAAAAACACAGATCATATCTCAATCGGCAGAGGAGTCCGACGGGGTGATACCTAATCACCTGAACTGTTTACCGCAGTACTAGAATATCTTGTAAAAAACTTAACTGGGAAGAGAAAGGCCTGGGTCCTGATTCTAATTGAGATTTCGACTCAAAACATGTCGAAATTAATATGGCGACGTCGAAATGAGACTTTGCGAACCTTGTGGATTTCAGCTGAACTAACCAAACGACGTCACTAGTTTTCGACTTATCGAAATTAATTTCAACTTCAAGAAAGTGGTTGAAATTTCATTTCGAGTCGAAATTAATCTGACATGACTGACTGGACTGGGAGAAGTTAACTTAGGTTCAGTTTAAGTAGGCGGTGTTTTGATCCTTGCAAGGAAAACTGAGGCAAAAAGTATCAATATGGCTGTGTTTTACGGACATTTGCTAGTTTTGGAGGAATTAGAGAGGTTAGATATCCGACGTTCATAACGGAGGATAAGAAGAATGTTACGGGATACTCAAAATTCTTTTTCACTAAGTGATGCTCAATTTAGGCAGCAATTCCGGATTAATAAACAAGCTGCAAATTATTTAATAACCAAAACGA
This sequence comes from Diabrotica undecimpunctata, assembly GCF_040954645.1. Lineage (NCBI taxonomy): Eukaryota > Metazoa > Arthropoda > Insecta > Coleoptera > Chrysomelidae > Diabrotica > Diabrotica undecimpunctata. The sequence continues at coordinate 51,356,339 of NC_092804.1, read as the reverse complement.
GCACTGAACGCCAGAATGCAGGGAAAGAGACCAGTTGGAAAGCCAAGAAAGCGCTGGGAAGACACAGTAAGCAGCGACGCACAAGCACTTTTAGGAGTCCGTGTATGGAGAAGAGCAGCCACAGACAGACAAGGGTGGAGGCAAAAAATAAAGGAGGCCAAGGCTCATTTTGGGCTGTAGTGCCGTAGAAGAGAAGAAGAAATTATGTAATAAGGGTATTAGAACCATATTTGGAAGAAGGTGTTTATGCCTCTAGGATACCCAAAATGTTTAGGGTTAGTATTACTAAGCTGCAGTAAATTTAAAAATATATTAGAATATAACCACTAAGTCAAATCTTAGTGGTTATAACTTAAGGATCTCCCACATCGCCTTTTTTTTCTTGCCATCTTTTCTTTCAATTCAAAATATAATTGAGAATGGCCAATATTTATGATTTAACAACTCAAACAAGAAAAAAAAGACGTTCACGTAACGTAAACAAAACAAACATTCAACAAGCGTAGTGCAGCCAATAAACAACAGGGCCAACCCAAATTTTCAGCAGTGTCAAAATGATAAAGTAAATATCCCCAGTTTTAACTACAATCGAAATAAATGAGAATCGCTAGCGATTGCGACTGTCATGGCGTAGTCGCTTTTAAATTTCGACATCGAAATGAAATAGAATCAGGGCCCTGAACATTGACGGTAGAAGATTAACGAATTTAAAATTTGCAGACGACATAGTTTTGTTCTCAGACAACCTAGCGGAAATATTAATATTGAAGACACCAAAGTAGAGCTGGTGTAAAATACATATACCTTTAACACGAAATAAAGATTACAAGAGACAACCAAACGTGCGAACTACAAATAATAAACCTAGCATGAGGAGCCTATGGAAAACTCAAAGAGATCTTTAAAAGCGATATAACAATTTCTTTAAAACGTAAAACATTTGACCAATGTGTGACGCCGGTGATGACCTATGGTGCGGAAACTTTGACATTGACAGCTACAACTTCTAAAACGTTGCAAATAGCTCAGAGAAAAATGGAAAGGTCAATGCTGAGTATAACGCTTCGTGACCAAGTTAGAAATGAAGACTTAAAACGCAGAACAGGAGTTACCGATGTAATTTCCCGAATTGCCACACCGAAATGGGACTGGGCCGGACACGTCGCCCGAACCAGTGATGAAAGGTGGACGAAGAGATTTCTGGAGTGGAGGCCAAAGTTAGACAAAAGAAGTAGAGGAAGACCCCCTACTCGTTGGACTGACGATCTCAAGAAAATGTCAAGAAATTGGATGAAAAGTTCTCAAGATAGAGCACAATGGACAAAAATGAGGAAGGCCTATGTCCAGCAGTGAAAGCAAAGGGCTGGGTGATGATAATGATACCTAGGAATCTAGTATCAAGGAGGCATCGCATTTTCTTATAGCAACAGTAAGTTTTGTGGCAGATGGAAGTTTGTCTGTAGGACTCTGTTTGGGCTATTAAAACCTATTTGGGGCAGACACAGTCCACTATCGGCATTGCCCTTTTATACATTCTTATTTGTGAACTCATCAAGACAATATGTTGAACATCTGGGAACGTAGTGTTTTAAAAAGATAGAAACCAGAAATTAGCCAGATCGTCAGGACAAAGAGACTGACATGGTTAGGCCATCTTGCGAGAACGGCAAATAGAAGATGGGCAAAGGACTCATTGTGGAGAGGGAAAATAAAGAAGAGAAGAGAACGACCACGATAAAAGTAGCTATAAGCGTGTAAGGAACACCTACTAACAATGGGGATAACAAATTGAAGAACTGCGGCCATGGACAGAAAAAAAATGAAGAAAAACAGTGGAAAAATTCCAGGCCCTTTAAAATGTGTATAATTGCTACCTTAAGTTGCAGACTGACAGGTATTAAAAGTACACTTGAGTGCAAAATAATCGACTCAAAAGCAACATTTGAGATTACATCTTCTGTTTCAATGTAAAAATTATGAAAATAAAAAAAAATTATGTGCAAACAATAACTTTATTATTGAACTTACAAAAACTTCTATTGCATTATTTGAAAGTCGCATTTTAAAAATAATATGCAATACAAACAGAGTTTCCTAAATATTCATCATTGGAACTAACGCAAGAAAGACATTATGAACAGAGAAATCATCAGTTACAACATGAATTTCTTAATTATTCAGTATTTAATATTAACACCCCTACTCCTAATTACACTTTTCAATCGATTTCGCATGGATCGGATGACTTTTCTGATAAATTCTTGAGGCATTGCTTCCCATTCATCATTAAGTGCAGCTCTCAATTCCATTATGCTCCTTGGTGCATGATTTCTGTTCCGGACCCTTCGTTTAAGCTCATCCCAAACATGCTCTATTGGATTTATGTCCGGGCTCAACGCAGGCCAATTTATTGTAGGTATACCGATCTCAGTCAGATAGGTGGTGGTGACTCGTGCGGTATGACATCGTTAATTATCATGCAATAAAATAAAGGCATTACCAATAAATCCCGCGTATGGAAACACATGTTCTTCCAAAATATCTCTGATGTAACGATCCGCCGTTAAACCTCCTCCACGTCCTCCACCAGGCACGAAAACCAACTCGGTTTTCCCATCCATAGAAATTTCTGCCCAAAACATATAAGAACCGCCACCATTTCCGACACAATTTCTCGTATACAACATTGAGCAAATCGTTCCCCTGGCCTTCTATAGACTCGACGCCTCTTGTCGTTGCCATGTAGGCAGATCCTACTTTCGTCGGAGAATAATACCGGACTCCATTGATAGTCGTCCCAATCCAGATGTTCGCGAGCAAATTCTAGTCGCCTTTGCTTGTGGGCTGCAGTTAGCTTGGGATCCGTAGCTGCCCTTTTTGGTGTCAGGTTGGCTGCTTTCAGTCTCCTTCTGACTGTCCAAACGCTGGTAACCACACCTCGAACCTCTCTAAGCTCTTCTTTGAGATTAACACCAGTCAAATGTCGATTTCTCAGAGATTTAGATACAAGAAATTGATCATCTCTCTCTGTTGTTATTCGTTTACGACCTCCTCCTTGTCGGCGGACATAAGCACCAGTATCTTGGTACCAACGATACACTCGAGACACAGCAGATTGGCTTAAATTTAGTCGATTTGCCACGGCTCTCTGGCTCAGGTCTTCTCTCAATAATGCTACTGCTTGAGCTGCTTTGACGGATGTGGTATCCATTTGTTATGAAGTTGCGAACTTAATTGACTGATGTATTAGTGGGTTGCTATGGAAATTAATGCTTACGATGTTCACCGAACGCGTTAAGTCGGTGCGTGTCGATTTCAATGAGTCAAATTCTGACCCCCTCTCTACGTATTGCATTATTTATTTGTAAGACGTCACCCGATTTACCAAAAATCAAAACTTTTTTCAAACTCAATAATGAGGTTAATAATTGTATACTAAATATTTTTAAATTTACACCTTTTTTGATTGAAACAGGAGACGAACTTTCGCAAAATAATTTTGAGTCGATTTTTTTGCACTCAAGTGTATTATGGTATTATCTTCCATTAAATTTAATACAAGTTTTCGAGCCTTTAGCAAACCTGTTATACACACAACTCAAAAGTCTAGGGATATTTTTATAAATAGAGGTATTTTGTTTATCTGTAATCAACCTAAAAAAAGTAATACAAAATGTGTAGTTTAAATTGTTGTTTAATATGTCAAAAACCATAAATTGCAAAAAAACCAAAAATTGGAGCAAAAAAAAAATATATTGCAAATCACCCATGTTTCACATACCACCATAAAATGTCAAAAATACGAAATATAAACTTAAAATAAAGTATGGCCACCACGTTGGTTTATCACAGCTCTACATCTACTGTTCATGCTCCGAATCACATTGTTAATGTCTGCTTGAGGTAGTTGTGTCCATTGTTCTCTTAGAAGCTCTTTTAATTGAAACTCATTGTAGATATTGCCCATATGTGAAGTAATTCTACGTTGGAGCAAGTCCCATACATGCTCAATGGGATTCAAGTCCGGTGATTGTGCTGGCCACGGCAATGCATCAATACATTCGTTATCCAACCAGTTTGTTACAATATGTGCAACATGTGGTCGAGCGTTATCATGCATAAAGTAAGAATTTTCTTCAAGAGCAGCAGCAAACGGGCGCACAACAGCTCCAAGAATAGTGTCCAAATATTGCTGACTTGTGATAAAGCCACGTGGGAAAATGAGACCAGTTCTTCCGTCAATCATGATTCCGCCCTATACCATTAATGTACCACCTCTGTATGCATACACTTCTTGAAGATGTCATAATCGTTCTTCATTTCCGGGTCGTCTCCAAACTCTTGTCCGACGAGAATCTAGATGAAATCGATATCTAAACTCGTCACTAAACAAAACTGTGGCCTAGTCATTGTCAGTCCAATTTTGAAACTCTTGACACCAGGTTAATCTTGCAGCGCGATTGGCTCTAGATAGAGGTGGACATCTCAGTGGTCGCCGAATACGAAAATTGGCTTCATGGAGACGATTCCTCACAGTACTCCTGCTAATTGTTACATTATGTGCAAGCTGTAATTCATTAACCAGCTCGGGTGCTGTGATTGTTGGCTGCCTTCTGGCATTTAAAATTAAATATCGCTCTTGAGCGACGGTTGTAGAGCGACCACGTCCTGGATGTTGCTCGGCTGTACTCCCAGTGTCTCTAAACCGACGTAACAAACGGCTTACGACGCTTTGGGAGACACCCAGCTGGTGAGCAACTTGAGTTTGTCGCATACCAGCTTGAAGGAGACCCACGGCTCTATTTATCTCGTCCAACGTTAAATGTTGTCGCTGCATGGTAAAAAGACAATATCTGTAACTCACCTATTAAGCAAGAATGGTATAAAGTGACTAAAATTAAAAATAAATAAAACATAAAAATGTCGATTTTTTGTGCATTATAAAAAACATCCTAAAACACACATTGCTATCAGTTTTACAATTTTTTTTTGAGAAGAAGTGTGTGTCTGTATCAACAATTATAGTACAAGCAAATTTATATGGTCATGAAATTTCTGTCATTGGTATTGTCAAATTATTAAAATATCCTTAGACTTTTGCGCTGTGTGTATATATAAGCTATCCACCTTCACTCGATGGACCTTTTATTTGGTCTTGTTATACCTAGAAATCTTGTATGAGGGACACATCGAATTTTCTCGTAGCAACAGTAAGTTTTGCGGAAGCTGGAGGTTCATCTGTAGGACTCTGATTGAGGTCATTGAGACCTTTTTGGGGCAGAGACAGTCCACCATCGGCGTTGAATTTTTATACATTCTTATTTGCGAACTCAAAGGAGTCATTAATTTTTTATTCTCTTCGGGCCTATCTCTTTTTGTCTCCTGTCTATTTTATTCCCACGAATCCAGTTCAAACGAATTACATAGCAGTGCGAACGTACCGTGCCCAGGATATTATTAGTTCTTAGTACGATATCCTTAATTTTATCTTTAAAATGTATAGAATTCCTGGCTTAAGTTGTATACTGGTTAATGTATAACTTTAGCAACCTCATTAGACATTTTGCGATATTATTTTAGGAAAGCAATAATGTATAACAAAAAATAAGAATAATTAAACTAAAACTAACAATAAAAGACGTATCAATGTCTAACTATTTTATAACTGGGAGCGATAAGACAAATAAAATAATTTGTTACTATAAACTAAACCAAAAGAGGTACATACATATAGAAAAGAGCTAGAACAGAATAACTAATACTTAACCTAGATTCCAATAAAAATACACTAACAAAAAAATATTTAAGTAAAATATATTTAAACTAACTGAATAGACTAAATAAAGAAAAAGATCTCAGATAAAATAAAAAAACACATTAAAGAAACATTCTGCAACAAGATGTCTATAAGTTTAACCATAATATTTTATTTGTACTAATTATTTATTTTATATGTTTAGCTTTCCATAAATAAATTCAATAAAATTTTAATACTCAAAAGGTTAAAATTAAAAATATATATATTTTGTTGAAGATACGAACCGGAAATGTTCTTCCATTGGATCAGACAACTGCAAATGAGGTAATAGAAAATGGTGAGGAAGAAGTTGTCACACCAGAAGAGGATACCAAAAGAGGTAATGATTTGACGAAATTAGATGAAGAAAGCAAGCCAGAAACAACAGATTTAGAAGGCTCAGTCAAAGAAGGTGATGAAGAAGAGGAAGATGAACACGCTCCAATTCAGATTACTTTAGATAACATGAAAAAGGAATTTAATATTGGACTTAATAAATTTGATCTAGTAGTTGAAACTGAAGCAGAAGGTAATGTATGTTCAAATATTTAGGTACGAATGGAGTTAAAAATATCGTAAGTCTTCTTCTTCTTTTTCTTCTTCTTCTTCTTCTTTTTATATAGACATGACTCTGTTTTTCAATGTGCCTCCAGTAAGTTGTCGTTCCATCGTTTTCGTAGTCGTCCTACTGATCGTCTTCCTATTGGGGAACCGTGTCGTACCGTCTTTACTACTCTATTTGTTTTCATTCGGCTTACATGATCGTTCCATTCTACTCCTTTATTTCTTACCCAGTTCTTGATGTTCTCCACCTTGCATATACGTCGTATATCTGTACTTCTAGCTGTCTCATAGTGTCTTACCCTCTTACCGTTTCTTTCCCGATATTTTTCTTTCTCCATATTGTTTCATTGAGGCAGCCTGCGGCTCTGTTTGCTCTATTCACTTGATCTTCCACTTCCGTTTCGAGCTTTCCGTAGCTAGATAATGTGATGCCTAGATATTTAAACTCCATCACTTGTTCTATTATTTGACCTTCCAGCTTCAATTTACATCTTAGTAAATTTGTTGTTGTAACCATGCATGTTGTCTTTTTTGGGCAAATTAACATGTTAAATTTTCTGGCGGTTATATTAAATTGGTGCAGCGTTGTAAGTCATCTTCACTTTGAGTGAGTAGTATTGCGTCGTCTGCATAGCAGATTATTTTAAGTTGTTTTTCTCCCATTTGGTATCCTTTTTTAGTTCTTTTTTTTTATTATTTCATCCATAATCAGGTTGAACAATAAAGGACTGAGGGAATCTCTCTGTTTTATCCCATTGCCAGCTTTAATAGGATCGGTTAGTTCTTCTTCTACTTTTACTTTTATTGTGTTGTTTTGGTAGTTCTATTTGGTAGATATTTTGGATATAGAATCCTACTTATGATATTTGGTATATCTACCAATTATCTAAGTAGGATTCTATATTTAGTTTTCAATAATAATATATATAATATCTTTCTCTATAAACAATTATACGTTAAGACCATTCATAATTTCCATTTTAGAAGTTTCTTGAAAATGATTTCTGGATTGGAACTCAAAACATAAATGCAAATGTAAAATGTAATTGCAATCAATTGAAGAGTAGAAATTAGAAAGGGTTAAACAAAGTGAGACAAAAACAAAGTTTTTAGATAATCTAAAAAAGAGTATAGGTAAAGATCCAAAAACATTACAGACAAAAACTTTATTTAATACATATATGTAACATAAAATGGCAAATCTTACCTAAGAAAGCTTATTGCAAAAGTAAGTTACCATAGCTAAAAACAATATTTTAATGAAGCAAATTAGGAAAGGGCGTAAGCTTAGCTTTTATGAGTTCAGCTAAAGTTCCCTTTTTTATAACGTTAACCTATACCAGTTCTTAAAGATCAGAAAACGAAGTTTTTATCATAACAAGTGCAGGATCCGCTGCTTCAATCAATATAAACATAGCTTTACTAATATTTTACTTTTTAATGTAAATGTACTCATATGCTGCTCGTTTTAGGTCACAAAATCTAAAACTTGTCGTGTCAACAATATTAAAAGGTAGAGAATATCTCGAGGACTTAACTACTGTATGGATATCTGAAGGCACATAAGCTTTAGGTAGTTACCACCTTGCAGTTTTCGGTCAATGCACAGTGTTGGTAACAGGCCACAAAACTGTGACCGCTTACAAGAAACTTTTGCTCCACAGTGTGAACGCCGTTTAATAAAATCATACTTTTGTTCCCGCAGTTATCACATCATATTACCAAATGCTTCTTCAGAGTCATACTGCGATTACCAAGCTGGAAAAGACATGATGAAATTTCGTTAGCTCCTCGAGAAGCAATTCCTTGTTGTCACTTACAAACGTGGGTCTCATTGGAATAACTAACTAACTAACTAATTATCGCTCACAACAAACGCACAAAGCTAACATATGCAGACGTCTAGAAGTAGCGACTTCTTTTTAAAGAAAACGGTGCTTACATACAGCCACCGACATCTATGAGAAGCTCCTGAAACTCTAATTTTATTGCTGACACTTAGAATATAACTTAAAATGACAAGTGGGGACCTTCGAACATTTCTACGTCAGAAACTTAATTTTGAAAAAAAAAATGAAACTTTGGCTCTAGCCAGATTCCACTCTTCAATAGCGTTGTTTAATCTCACAAAAAATAGTATTTAATTTAAACATGTCACAATAAAACAGTTTAAAAACCACGAATTAATTTTAAAGTTTGTATAATATTCCATATTTTAGGTATCGTGCGACCAGATTTAAGAGAAGCTTTAAAATCGTACTTTGAAACACCTCAAATCAACGAAAATTTTCACTGGGAACTTATGATAATTACTAAACCTTATTCCGTAATCATTTGGCGAGATGAACATATTTACTACTTATTTGATCCTAAACCAAGAGATAAAGAAGGTAGGCAGGATTTTTATTACTTTAAAATATTAACATTTTTAAATTTTTTGTTTTTGAATTTTTTATTATATGCGATCTACTAGTTCCGTCTGTCTATAGTACATTGGGGTTAACTCTTTAATTTCTGTACCATTGATTTCGTAATATTGGGGTAATATTTTCTACAAGACCAAAGACTACTCGGATTTCAAGCAGTTTTAAATGTACTTTTCTCCTAAGTTTTTTTTAAGTCTTTATCTTATCTTTCTATAAGAGTTGATATTAAATTTATTTAATTTTTCAACAGATCTCAATATGATACGTAATATTGCAGTTTTTCTTTGTTTTACAGTATTATTGTCTTGTGTATGTTTGCTATGTCTTCTTGATATGCCTATCCGTTATGAATGTTGGCGATCATCATGGCAATCTTTATCTTATCTGCAGCAGCGCGGAAAAGCTGCACAGATGTTGTATTGAACCAGATTCTTAGGTTCTTTAACCAAGATGTTCTTCGTTTTCCTGGACCTCGTTTTCCAAATATTTTTTCTTGCAGGATGGCTTGAAGGAGAGCATATCTGGGTTCATTTCGCATAATATATCCGAAGAACTGTAACTTTGATGGTGGTCAGTACCTCTCGGTTCTTATTCATACTTCTGAGGAACTCCTCATTTATAACTCGGTCAGTCCACGGGATCTTAAGCCGCGTTTACACGATCACAATTGGCGAGACAATTGTCAGAAGACAACTGAGTGGCATGAAATTATTGTCTTCGTCTAAACACTTCAGGCCATTTGCCTTGCCAACTGCCCTCAAAATTGGCCCAAAATTCAGTTGTCTCCGGGAGTAGACTGAGGACAATGAGCTGCGCCCAGTGAGCCCCCCACCACTCGAAATCTCAATTGTCGCGACAATTAAGATTTGTGTGGCGCCGTGTGAACGGTGTAGGCCAGTAGTGCTGTCTTGTTTTTTGCCAGTTCCCTCACCGGACACAACAGATGACGAGCAGTCGGCCATGTTTTAGCTGTCTACTCCCATGGCAATAGTTGACCCCGTATAAACATCTTCTCGTTCAACTGGACTGGCCTCTGACAATCCGCAACCACGTGATGACAATTGTTCAATGACAATTGTCTCACCAATTGTCATCGTGTAAACGCGGCTTTCAGCATTTTCCGATATAGCCACATATAGCCAGTACTACGTAGAAAGAAGTTTTTCAACATTGCGGAGTACAAAGACATAGCTGAAGTCGACAATGAAGGGGGAACGACTTAATGCTTATCCAGTAAATGGGAAATTAGTCAATTCTCACAATCTTAAGTAGTTTTTATTGTATAATATTGGTAAATTTTGGGCTACCAGTTTCAAGGTTTATAATTATACCCATATCTCATCTTCAGGCTTCAGTACGTTAGTCTTATTTACATATTTAAAAACTACAAGCTAAAACAACATAAAACTAACAATGAACAACGAAACACAATAAAATAATAATAAATAATAGCAAATTAACCAAGTAGCTATACCATTAATTGAGCTTGAGATTGACAAAGTAAATATTATATTGGAACGTTAGTGTCATTCTTCTTCTTCTTGTGCCACTCCTATCGGAGATTGGAAATCATCAAGGCTATCCTGACCTTGTTTACAGCTGACCTAAAGAGTTCATTAGTAGTACAGCCAAGCCACTCTCTCAAATTACGCAGCCATGACATTCTTCTATGGCCTGGATTCCGTTTTCCTTCTATTTTTCCTTGCATTATATTTTGAAGTAATGCGTATTTATGTCCTCTCATCAGGTGACCCAGATATTGGAGTTTTCTTCGTTTGATCGTTGACAAAATTTCTGGGTCTTTTCCTATCCTTCGCATTACTTCAAAGTTTGTGACTCTTTCAACCCAACTTATCTTCAGCATTCGACGGTAGCACCACATCTCGAAACTTTCAATATTTTTTATATTGTTCTGCTTGAGAGTCCAGGCCTTTACACCGTATAATAGCGTGTTAAATACGTAGCCCCTTAGTATTCTTAATCGGAGAGGGATGCTTATGTCTCTGTTGCAGAAGAATTTCCTCATCTTTATGAAGATGGCCCTGGCATTTTCGATACGTCTTTTTATTTTATTGTTTTGGTCTTCAGTTTCGTTTATTGAAGTACCCAAGTATTTCTAACTTGATACTTTTTCAATTTGAATGCCGTTTATGTGCTAGTTGTGTCATGTTCTTACTGAAGACTATATACTTAGTTTTTTTTATACTGATACTTATGCCATAATTGTTGCAGGCAATATTTATAATTGTAAGTAATCGTTGTAATTCTTCTACTGTTCTTGCAACTAGTACAGTGTCGTCTGCGTATCGAATATTATTTACAACCTCTCCATTGATTACGATTCCTTCGTTTGCTTGCAACAGGGTTTCCTGGCAGATGCTTTCACTATAAACATTAAATAGCAGCGGTGACAAAATGCATCCCTGTCGTATTCCTCTACGTATTTCTATTGCTTGTGATATCTCATTTTCTATTTTGATGTTAGCTTTCTGATTATAATATAAATTGAGAATTATTCGCAGATCTTTATTATCTATGTCCTTTCTTTCAATAATGTCTTCTAGCTTATCATGGCGTACTCTGTCAAACGCTTTTTCAAAATCGATAAAACATACATGTACTTCCTGATTAACGTCTAGGCATCTTTGTGTAAGAACATTCAAACCGAAGTCATTGGGTGTCACCAATCTGATGGAAACTGCACCGTATAGTCAGTCAGTAGTTAATGTATGGTACATTACAGGGGTATTATTTTAAAATTGAATTATACTTACAACAAAACAAAATTAATACTTACATATAAGATACGGGAAAGCTCTATAAACTAAGGTAATGTTTTTTTTTTTTCTCTTTCATAGAACTATACATTTAAAAAAAATCTGTAAATACTGATTTTAGATATAAAAGCTATACTTGCTAAAAGCTATGCTTTTTAGGATATGTTATTGGTTATGAAGACTGGAGTGAGTTACGTCTTCCCAAACCAAAAAAACCAAAAAGGCATAGAAAAATGAGATCTAGACGTCAACAAAAGTTACACCACGAAGTGGAAGGAGATGATGTTGTTAAGTCAGTTACAAATTATGAAACACTAGCTGAGAAGGGAGAAGGAGACTACACTATGATGGATTATTTGTAAGCATTTTTCACATATTTCTATCCTTATAATTAGCTAGAACCATATATCAGTGAACGTGAGTATTTTTTTGGCGTTACCCAATCATCTAAAGCCTGATCCTTCCTGTCCTTTATTTGTGTCCTTATAGTTACCTCTAATAAGCTTCTTAAATTTCTCATTATTTTGTCCCAGGGTCTAAAATTTTACCTGATCTTAAATTAATAAGATGTTAATCAGTTCTTTATCGTTTTAATAAATCTGGTATATTCGTTTTATGTTCAAGTTTTTTAATTTTTAAATTTTTGCGTTTTTGTTCATTGCTTTTACATAGTACACAATATAGGTAAAAGGAACAATATATCAAAACAATAAAAGTAGGGTAATAATTTGAGCTAAAATGGTACGAAACTGTTGTCGGAAATAATTATAAACAGCGCCATGACTCATTAGAAAAGATTTTTCACTAAGAACTAGCTAGGAAATAAAAACTACTCCAAACCGACCATCTCCCTTATTATCAATACGTCCGTGACACAAATCTTTAACATCTTTAAACAAATGCGGATACATAAGGAAACATGGACATGACCAAAAGAGAGGTACAAGAACCAAATAGATCACATAAAAATTGAATACAAATGGAGAAGCTGATTGCAAGATTTCAGAAGCTTAAGTGGTGCTGATGTAGGATCAGTCCACATATTAGTCAGAGCGACACTTTGAATGAATTTAATCAGAGATAAAAACCAAAAAACTAAAAAAAAGGATTAAATACAACGTCGATGCTCTAAAACAAAAAAGTATGAGAAATACATTGGCTAAAAAACAGGCAATTAACCGAAATGTATCGCAACAAACTGGAGATTTAATCGAAGAAACACGAAAGAGAGTTGACCCCTAAAAATCATACGAACAAGCTGAATTTTAAAAAGAATATTAATTTTGGGACCCCAAAAAAGATTCAAAAAAGTTTACCACTTTTACCCCCAAGCTTTCCCCTAAAACGATTTCTGTAGAATCTGTACACCGTAGAAAAAAATGTTTCAAATAAAAAATGTAGCTGAGATAAGTCTAAACAAAAATGTTTAAAAGCATTTTTATGTAGAATGCACCGTTCTCTTAGAAACAACGCTTAAAGCGACCATCGATTTTGCATGTCAGTTACGCGCGCGGAATCAATGTTCAATAAAATTTGTATCAGCTCGATGGTAAAAATTCGATAGTTTTTGAGCCAAATGACGTATTGACAAAAATCAAAATGTGTTTTAAAGGCAAAGAGTGCAGCTTTTGTACGTAGGTTTTGTATTTTGCCGAGAATAAACTCAGTTTTTATAAAGGTGTTAAATAAATTAACGTGGCGCGATTTTTTGCGATTCTCGTGAGATCAATAAAATTGATCACTTTCATTGACCAGTTGTAGTAAAATTTCCATTTTTAGAGATCAGCTTTTAGATCCTATGACATTAAATTTCAATTTTAAGTTGTGGTAACAAATATGAGGCATTTGAAATATGAATAAAAAACGCAGAATTTAATGTTTTACATTACAAACGATTACACGTCACAGGAAATGCATTTAAGAAGACGGTTTTGGGTGTAGTTTTGGCAGAAGTTTTGTTTTTTTCAAAAACGTACTAGTGTAATTGAAAAATAAAGTTTTAAATGTTTTAGATCGTTTGTTGTGTGAAAGTTTAAATCCAGCAAAACATTGATTTCCCGCGCGTAACTGGTATGCAAAATCGACGGTCCCTTCAAGCGTTGTTTTTAAGAGAACGGTTCATTCTACATAAAAAATGCTAATAAACATTTTTACTTAAAATTATCTCAGCTACCTTTTTTGTCTACGGTGTACAAATTCTTGGTAAATCGATTTTTTTGCGCTTTTATCCCCCTGCAGGGACGGTTTTGAGGGGGAAGCCCGAAGGTAAAAGTAGTAAACTTTTTTGCATCTTTTTTGGGGTCCCAAAATTAATATTCTCGGCAAAAATCAACTTGCTTGTATGATTTTTAGAGGTTCAGTGGCATTTTCGTCTCTGACGACTGGAGTATCACTGCTGATGATATCTTCTTACTAACTGAATACCAAAGTCATAATGCAAACAAAAATTAACAAGTTAACACACCGACAGAATTAGGCTCCGAATAAATATAGAGAAAACCAAACTCTTAAAAAATAATAACCACCTGAATAATAAAATAATGATAAACGGTAAGGAAATATAAGAGGTAGACAAGTTCAAATATTTGGGATCAGTTATGGAAAGGAACGTGGGGTGAAAAAGGATATACAAACAAGAATAATAAAGACTTAACATGCATTCAAAAATTTAAATAAAATTTGGCAAACAAACTAAATATCAGAAATAACAATAATTAAAATCTTTAAAAGTTGCATCAAAAGTATACTTCTTTACGGAGCAAAAACGGGAAAACAGGACGAAACCACAACTAAAAAACTGCCAGTTTTTATAAAAAAGTCTTTACGAAAAATCCTGCAAATGCTTTAAGAAACGATGAAAGCAACATAACCAGACAATCAATCGAATACCAACCAGAGAGGAAAAGAAAAAAAGAAAGACCAGGCAACAGCTGGAAAGGGACTACAACGAAATAACACGAAAAAATTTAACTAAGATGAAGGAAAATTAAAAACAGAGCAAAAAATAGAGAATGGAAGGAATTAGTACACAGTTTATGCAGAGAAACAATGGGAATTACTGGCACAGGACCGACAAACATGGAAGGCAATAGTAAACGCGGCAAAGACTCACGAAGAGTTGTAGCGCCATTGATGATGATGATTATGCAGAGAATAAATAAGAAAGAAGATGCGCTGACCCAGCCAACCAGCAATATTATACTTTTGGCCAAGAAAGACATAAGCGCCCAATTCTCCACAAGGAGGGATGAAACTAGAGAGAGAGAGAGAGAGAGAGAGAGAGAGAGAGAAGACGTTCACTACACTCAAAATATAATTCAAAAAACAACAGAACACAAGAGTGCCTGGATACATTTAAAATATCGGAAACTCAATTTTACTATAGAAACTTCCAATAAATCGTATCCAAGTCAAGAAGAAATTCATCAGTTTTTGGGGAAATCAACTTTCTACACCAGCTGCTCTTATCAAAAATGCTAAATGCATAGAAAATACGATGCACAACTGACCATATTACAGTAATACTCCCTACGAACCCTTCACCACTAGGTAAATATCATCAAAGCTCTTCATAACTGGAAATCATCTCTTGAACCAGACCAAGTTTTGGAATGTTCGGAAAGTTTGGAATGAGTACTTATCAACACTAGTTAATCATGTGATTTTTAATACCATCATTAATAACTTAGGGAACAACTTATTTTATACTGAAGGATCAAAATAACACATAAGATCTATCCAAGTACCGCTCAATTACTTGTCTTCCAATTGTGTATAAATTGGTCACATCTTATGTAGCTCAGCATATCTACCAACACCGTGCTCAAAAAAATATCATAGAGCCTCAAAAAAAAGGATGTGTTAAGGGTTCCATGGGCTACAAAGAACAATTTATGTTGGTTATGTTACAAATGAACCTTTTAACTGCCTTCATTTACTACAATAATGTGACGATACCTCACAAAAATAATATACGTGCTAAATACAACGAAAATATTGCCAAGTACAGAGATCGGAAAATACAAATATGGAGCCAATAGAAAATGGAAAAGACCCAATCATTACCTATTAATCTCTCTACTATTTGTGCTAATCCTAAAAAAACTCCTAGAAATCATAAAACAGCTATGGTTTGTTTTTTAACCAGGAGGAGCAATTCAAATTTACCGCGCCGTAATGCTAGTTTGTAATTGGTCGAACAGCAGACAAGTTTACTCCACTAAATTATGACATTTTGACACTAATGACATTTATAAAATTTTAAAATTCAAAATTTGTATCGACGATTTTTTGTATTTTCTGCGTTATTAGTTTGATTTTTAGATTTTTTGTTTGCATTTATATAAAAAAACAGTTCTTTTTAGAACTATTTAGCGACGTATTAGTGTTATTAAGATAACAATATGGATTCAATGCCAAGTATATATATATTTAGGGATTATACAGTATTCACTGCCTTCCCTCGCTCAACCGTTTCCATCTCTCTCTCTGTTGTTCCATTCTCCATCGTTTAGTCCTCTCTTACTCATGGCGTCGTCTACTTCGTTTCTCCAGGATTTTCGGGGTCGTCCTCTTTTCCTCCTTCCTATGGGGCTCCATTCGGTTATTCTTTTTATCCATCTGCTGTCGCTAGCTCTTCTTACATGTCCATACCACTTTAGTCTTTTTTGTTCTATATGCCAAGTACTAGTGGTAATTATCCTTCCCGTCTTAAAAAACACCGAGTAGATTTGGGTCATTTATCATCAAATGAAAAACATGTACAAACAAATAAAAATTGATAATCCTGGAATAAAAATAACAGCGATGGTAGCAAAAATAAAACAGGCAACGGGTTAGTTTTTCAGAATAGTTATTGTTAAAATGAAGAGTTACTAAAGTAATGTGCTAATTTTAGGTGTTGCGAATTCAACTATTTACAGAACAATTAAGGGATATAAGCAGACTGGAATAGTGATGAACAAGATGTCCTAAACAATATGTATGAACATAAGTCTATACCTGTATATTTGAAAAATGGGCAATCCCATAAAAACTGGTTATACTCCTATAAAGTAGTATACAATATTTGTTGTTTAAGTTAATGCGCTGATGAAATATTGTAAAATTCCATTGCATTTTAGATATAATTTTATCACGAATATATCGCTTTCGTATACGTTCCGGACGATGTTCTTCTACAATGTGATAAATAAACTCTAAAAATTCTTCAACTTCTTCATCTTCTTTTATTGCGATTATAAAAACAAAAAAATATACATTTGAAGTGAATTGCAAAATATTATTATTCAAACATAAACAAAGTTGAGTTAGAATCGATTACTGGATTACGTCAAGGCCGAGATAATCAACCAAAAAAGAAGCTGTATTTGGTGACTGTTCTAGTAATTTCTTAGGTGTAAATCTGTCTTTTTAGTTTACTCCTCCTGGTTAAAAAATAAACCACAGGATGTGGTTTGTTTTTGTTTGTTTTGTTTGTTTGAAAACAAACCACAGAAATAATAACAAAAGTACATCCAGCCTTAGAAAACCGGTGCTGTATTGTACCTGTACCGGCACCAATTTTCTAAATTGTATATTAATTTTGGTTCATATCTATTATTTGTTATAAGTTGTATATAAAGCTCTAAGGATTGTGTTAGGATTAATGAAAAGAACTCCAAATGAAGCCACCCTAGCTCTAGCATCTGAAAACCCACTCTCATTGCGCAGAGAATATCTGGCAAGCAAATATTTCCTAAACCAACATTATCGTGGCACTTATAATGCAAAAATAATTAATAAATTAAATACAGCTGATTTAACATCTACATACTTCATTAAAAAAAACTCTTCACCACTTGCAAGAGCAATTATAACTTGCAACGAACTGAAGTTAATAAACTCCCCTTGTAATGTTATCTGGGAATCGTTGGATATACCACATCGAACAAGTGTTCTAGCTACAAATATTATTATCCCTAAATACCAAAATGAATTTTGCTACACTACTCTTAAAGAAATCTTAAGTGGCTATTCAGATCATATTGTGATCTATACAGACGGGTCAAAATCACCAACATGTACAACCAGTGCTTACTTTGTACCAAAAATGAATATTAAAAAATCATTTATTTTAAATAATCAATCCAGCATTTTTTCTGCTGAAGCATGTGCTATATACAAAGCCCTTGAATTGTGCTGTGAAAACCAGTGGAACAAAATTGTCATATGCAGTGATTCACTGTCAGTATTACACTCCTTGCAAAACTTTAAATTCACAATAAATAGCGATATATTCATATTAGAAATTTTTCAACAGTTACTAAAACTATCAGATCCATATGGTACTAAATTTCTATGGGTTAAGGGACACTCAGATATTGTTGGCAATACTATTGCTGATTCTATAGCTAAGAATCCAATACAGCACCCACATATGGTGATAGAAGAATTTAACACATGTGACCTACTTGCCTATATCAAACAACATATTAAATTTAAATGGGACAGACAATGGATTCAGTTTGGTGAAAGCAGGGGCACTAATTTATACAAATTACAACCCACAGTAGATGTAAAACAATTTTACAAAGATGTCACACTAAGCAGAAACATAGTGTTAACTGTCTTAAGATTAAAAGTAAATCATGGATGTTTTCCGAAACATCTACACAAAATAGGAGTTCTCCCAACAGACCGATGTGAGTGTGGGACTAGTATAGCTGATTTAAATCACATATTCTTCAACTGCCCCCTACATCGTAATACAAGTACATGGCTGCTAAAAGAATTGATAAAAGAGGGTTTAAGTACACCATTAAACGTAAATCTTCTATTAAGTGAAGACAATATAAAAATCTTTAAAATAATTATGATATTTCTTGCAAAAATTAAATTAAAGGTATGAGTATAAAATTGATCGTATGCGTCAATATTTCCTTTGTATGTTTACCATATACGTTGCCCACCTACCTAACCATGGTTTATGTCTTGTTTGTTACAATAAAGCCGCTTTGATGAATCCCTGAGCGTGAAAAGTGTCCTCCTTGTACAATCCTGTATGAATGAATACTAATATCTATATGTAATTACGTGGCTTAAGGTTTCAAGCCAAAGCCATTATAAAAAAAAAAGTTGTAAATGCGGCTAAGTTCATTATTGTAAGTATTTGCAGTCAGAAATACGTTTTATTGACTTAGGTATTATGCTATCATATGCGGTAATATTTTACTGTTTCAACGGGACGTGTCAAATTTACAAATATATTTTTTTGAAAATTAAACAGTCATGGTTTTATTTAGTATTATATTATTAAACAATAATTTCAATTAAATAACCGCCAATTCCATTATTATTCTTTGTATTCTATTTCTAGAGGTGAAGGCGGTGAAGAAGAAGAACTTTTATCAGAAGAAGAATCCGAAATTCAGTATCCTCCAATGATTCACAGGGGTTCCGATTTTTGGAGGGAAAAGGAAAAGTCGGGAAGGGCATGTGTTTTGGCATTTAACAAATTTGATGATATGGTTAACCACATTTATACCAATATCCCACCAAAACTTATACCAGAAACCAAATTTGAACTTAAAACGGTAAAACTTACAAACAATAATGATGTGAGGCAGCGATTTAATCCAGAGTGTGAAAGGACTGATGTTTATTCAGGAAACTGGTACTTCTTTGAGGAAATAGACAAAGGAATGTGGATATTAAGAGGTAAAACGAACTTTTTGCAATATGTATTTATGAAGTCAGTTTTTAATAAATTCTATTTATTTAGCTTTATCTGCCTCCCTTTTACCGTATTAGTATCCTATATTTTACCACTCGTCTAATAGGAACATTTTCTTTGCAATTTCTGATTTCTACATTTTATCTTCCAAAACTTTTTTATGTCGACTCAATATTTGCAACCAAGCAATATAAACGAACCTAGCCTGTGCGACATGTACATGTAATAAAAGAAGGTAAAATTCTACATAAAAATTCTACATAAAATAAAGGCTGTTTTTTACTAGAGGGTAGGTAAAAAAACAGGGATAAGAGCTGTCATCACTGTAATAATGGAGGGTTGTTGCTAAGGAAGGCTTAGCACTGTCACCACTGAAATATCCCCTGTGGTTAAGGGAGATTTAGCAGTCCGAGCGAATTTGAGGCATACTGGTCCACTAGTTCGAATAGGTCGTGATTTCGCCCTCGCGGATTTACAAGAGGGTAGGAAGACAAACAGGATAGGGGCTGAAGGGTACGTCGATGTAGGTCCTGTAAAGAGTCAGAGGTTATTGGCTTGCGTTAGAAGCCGGGAAGATGTACAAAGCAAAAATGTGTTCTCTTCTTGTCTCTATCTAACGGTAAAAAAAACAAGCCACTTCCAACTTACTATATATTTAACAAACGTAAATTTACAACTACTACACAAGATGTACAAGAAAGCTAGTATTGGATATCAGATTTTGCAAAGGGAGACGAGAGGAGATTTTACTAAGGGAGTTAAAGGCGGACAACCTACTATTAATTGTTCCCCAAATGGTTAGTAAATACTGGTCGTTACCTTAGCGTACTTAGTCCCTAGCTAACGAATACGCCTTGTAGTCCAACCTGGAACTCAGGAACAGTCTGGATGAACGCTGGAATTCACTGTACGTTATGGCGGTACTGAGCGAGACGAAAAATTCGTATTTTCGAATCTCTACCTTCCGTCGAACACGATATCACGATAATTGTTGACCAACTTCTGTTTCTTTTTATCTCCTGCCAACTCGTACCCTAGATTCTTTTGTCACGTCCGAAGTGGAGTTCCGATGTTGACTTTTGGCTATATGTCTTTTATTTACTTGAAATGTATACATTAAACTGTGCTGAATTTATTTTTATTAATTCGGAGTATGAAAAAATTATTTAATTAATTTTAATTATTCTTTTCTAGGCTAACTACCCCTTATTTTGTTTCTTTTATTTACTTGCTATGTTGACTTGTACATACCGGCTAACTGATTAACGATTGCGTTTGGGGGTGGGGTTGTTTCCCTTGGGTATGTGGCTGATACATTACATACACCCCTTAGAAAATTAGGCAATACAGTGCATTGGGGTGAGGAGGATTAATCCTAGTAGATCAGGAACCACTGCACCTCACCTTAATGCTTTAGTTAGACTATCCTTCACTCCCTGATATCACGCTGATGTGCTATATAGGATACAAATCGGCAAAATGTTTGTCACACAGAAGTCCTGGATTGAAAGACTCCCACATGAAATGCTTCTTCTAGTTAAGCAGGAGAGCTTAAAGCACTATAATCCTGCTATCATCTTGACATATCATCGTTGTGCTTTTGCTTGCTTGGGCCCAGATTTCCCGCTCCGTAGGTTCAGTTCGGTGACTCGTCGCTCGAAAGTTTGAACCCCTCCGTCTCGTTATTTCTGTTTTTTTTTAGTAATGTATTTAGCAACCTTTGCCATTTTGTTAGTTTTTAAATTTTTGTTGATTGTCCGAGTCCGGTTTGTTGTTTGTTTTTTTTTGTATATTTTTTTGGATGTGGTGTATATGACTCTTTTTACTATTTTTCTGACTGCTGAAAGTAAGATAATCGGCCTGTTATTTTGCAGGAAAGTTCTATTTAATTTAAGAGCCTGCATTTAAAATATTCCTTAAATAAACTATGGCTTTGATTGGAAAATATAGCTCTGTTTGTTATATCTTTCGGTTCAGACCCGCCTTTTTGACAAGCTCCTTATAATTAACTCGCTTATTTGCCTTGATGATGTTGGGGTGATTATGCCCTTTTGACCTTTGGGTATTTTCTCTCTGCAGAGAGAGAGAGTTGTAGCCTTAATATTTCTTTTATGTTCTGAGCTCACTGTTCCATTAGTTTTACGTACTCATCCCATTTTTGGCTTCTGTATTTTATTAGTGCGAGTTTGACTTGTCGATTTAGTCTTCCTAGATTCTTGTTTTTCTGGCTATTTTGCTGGTTCTGTTCTTTTCCCTTATCATTTCTTTTAGTTTAGGGTTTATTTTTCTAAATCTACCATATGAATCGTATATCGTATACGTATATGGATCGTATGTTCTTCTCTGGTGCTATTTCTTGGAGCTTCTTTTATAATATTTCCAAACTCTAGTACTTTGTCTTCTAGATCTCTTGGATTATCTATTACTGGGATATTTCCAATTCCTTCACTCATTAGAGTCTTGAATTTTGCCCAATTCTTTTTTCTTTTTATTTATTACTGAGTGTTCTACTTTCCAAGTTCGAATTTCTAGGAGTATGAGATTGTAAATCCCTGTTTCTTCGTCTAACGACTGTGCTTTAGTTCTAGATTTTTGGCCACTAGCAAGTCCAGATAGCTGGATAGGATATTTCCGCTCTGGTAGTATGTTGGTTCGACTGATGATTGTGTGTTGATTTAATTCTATGATCAGTTTTATATAACTGATATTTGCGATATTTTTAAATTTATGTAGGTCTTTTTTTCTACCTTCAATATGTGCATTGGGAGCGGTTTTGCCTTATTTTCTTGGATTTATAAAGGGGAAAGCATCCAATAGAAATGCAATCCATTGGATCTTGGTATTTTTTGTTGAATTCTTCAAGTATATATATATATATATATATATATATATATATATATATATATATATATATATATATATATATATTATGTGAATTTGCAGTAGTCCACAGCGTTTATCGTTTGAATAATGTATTCTTTGCCGTTTATTGAAATCTTGGTTACTGTGTAGATTTTTTGTTCTTAGCCCCTGTTTCATTGACAGACTGTAATTTTTTACAAGCGGTTTACCTTCCTTTTTTGTGGTTTATCTTACTGCTTTGCCATCGCCTTTGACTTTCACATTGTTTACTTGCTTCTAGTGATTGCCTTGTTTTCGGATTTGCCGTCTGCTTACCTGTTCCCGATTTAGGGGATTCTTCGAGTTTTTCCTTGGCTACAGTCTATGTAGCTGGCTTGTGTTTCTTATTGGTTGATAATAGCTTCATAAATTTAAAAATCTTCTCATTCAATTTTTTCTTTTCGGAGTCCTTTTGTTTCCTTATTATTTTCTCTAGATTATCCATCTGGGATTGTGTTATGTCGATAAGCTGTCGATTGCTGTTCTAAAGTCTGATCGAACTGTACAGCTCGATCGTCGACTCAGAACATACTGACCCTACTGATTAATTACTTACATAAGAAAGTGTTAAGTATATAGCGCTGTATATCCTTGTAGCTACCTCAATCATCGGAATACAAAACTAGTAATATTTGAATATTGTTCTGGTGAACTCCATTACTGGAGGTTTGTGATTACTATGATCAAAATGTTCTGTATTCTGCGCCACTTTTAGTAATTGTTAAACGTTCATGCCCGTCCAAGTTCTGATAGTGCGAAGTCATAAAAGGGCTTTTCTGCCTACTCCACTTCGGCCATCTATCTTCTCTTTAATTGTTATTTGTAGCGCAGGCTATATTTCTCATTTCTCAATATGTAGCTGAGGTTTCTTTTCTTAATCGTTGTTATAAGTTATAACTCTCTATTTATGATATTTAATACTGTTCGATTTGTAATGTGTTGTGTCCATGATATTCAGAGCATTATGCGGTAAAGCCACAAATTAAAGGCTTCTAGCCATCTCATGGTATTTAATTTTAACGTCCTGGCTTCATCTCTTAAAGGATTAGTTAACTTAAGATTAGTTTTCAGTTATAGCCTGTTCTATTCGTATTTTTATTTCTATATCTGGATCATACTTATAATTTGGTACTACTCCTAAGTATCTGAATTTGTGAATCTAATTGAGTGTTATTTAGATCATTGCTACAATTTTCATGGGTTTTGCGAAAATCACTAGACTAGACCTCTCACATTGAAGTGAAAGCGCTTCGTTCTTCTAACCCGCTAAGCTACGAGAAATACATAATTAGATTAGATTTAATAAAATTATAGTAACAGCTCACTTCAAATTTACAAAAACCACAAGTGATAAATATTTGAATATATACCAAAATCAAACAATAGTAATAATTCCACAATGTTATACATCAAAACAAAATCAACGAATAATTAAAAATACTCTAAAAAAATAAAAGTAGTCTAACCGTGTATACCAATGCATCCAAAAAGGAAGAAGGAACAGGTTGTGCAATATTCATACCCCAAGCACAAAACCGAAAAGGAGTATCAAATGAATAAGCAAAGCTCAATTTTTACAGCAGAGGCTTATGGAGTATTAAAAGGATTGGAATATATATCATTACAAAATGAACATAAGAATATTACATCATTTTCTGATTCAATGTTGGTTTTAAAAAGTATTAAAAAGCTAGTGGATCTAAGTTTTAAAATATTTCACTCCTATATTTAAAAAATTCGGATGCTCCTGAGTCAACTTACTGAATGAAACTACTATAAAACACAAATCAGTTGTGTGAAAGCCCAAATATGTATAGAATATAATGAACACGCGGATATACTTGCAAAAGATAGTACAGAAACAAGAGAACTACTAACTGATGAGAATTGTCTATCAGACTACATAAAAATGTATAAAAAACATGTATCAAAAATATAAAGCTTATTGGGTAAATTATTGTAACACGCATAAAACACAGTATAAATTGATACAAAAAAATATCCAGAGAATCTACTGGTACAGTAATTACTCCTTTAGCTGAAGACAAATTGTCTCATTACCACGAATAAAATTTGGTCGTGCATCATACCAAGCCCATCTAAACAAAATAAGAAAACCAATATATGCGAGGGATACAACGAAAGAGCCGATCTTCACCACATATTGCCAAAATGTAGAAAACATATCACTCACATAAACGATTTAATGGAAAACCTCGTAAAAACTGGTACTAAATTTTTAATAAATATAATTTGCCTTTTAAAGGATAATAGGAAAGAAGTGTTCGAGTCTATAATAAAATTTATTAAAAATACAAACATGTTGATTTAAACAAAAACAGAAATCAAACGATTTCTACCTAGCGAAACCGAATTCAAATTTTTATTGTTGATAAATGTTGATTTAAATTCAATTCTGTTTTCATCTTATTACCCCATTTGTCCAGACTCAGCTTGCGTCGAGGAGGGGCTCTGGACCGTGTAGGAGCCTTTCAGTACTGCACGCAAGACAGACTGGGTGGGGAATCACTATAATTTAGGAAATATTAGGATGTTATGACGAGCTATATAACACAAAAAAAATTGTAAAAGCATAAAAAATGAAACAACAAAAAGGATAACAGTCAAAAAAAGCATGATGAACCTGTAATACAAAATAATTCCAAGAAGCCATATTTACCTGTCTACCCTGACTGAATCAGTCAATCAATCATTATAATTAGTACAGAAAACATTAACCCTGAGTAGACAATTGTGTCGAACATTGTTTATGTGTTAAAAAAAATATATAGTATATTTTTAAAGTGTTTTAAATATTTATTGTCCTATTTTTTAGGTACAATGACTATAACTAACGAAATGTTTCCACAACAGAACCGAGGAAAACAGCAACTTACTACAACAATCGCAGCTCTAGCCGTAGCTTTTATTTTTTGCGTAGTATGTTATAATGATACGAGCGTTGATTCTATTTTAAAATATGGTAAGTAAAAAAATAAACTACTGGTTTGTATGGGTGAAAAAGTTTCAGAGAACAATAGGCACTGAAGACAACAAACAAACTGATAATCGTATTGAAAACTTGTATTATCAGGATCAAGGCAGGTTTACACGTATCCAGTAAATGGAACGACAGCGCTGGCATAGTTTGTAGTAGCATCATGCAAACACTCTTTTGCCCGAGTCCAACGATCTCAAATAGAGAGCTGGTCTATTTTTCATGCCAGTGGTCCTCGTCCCCTTTATCACTCTAACACATCGTTCCAGTCGCTGGCATATCGTGTGAAGAGTACAACAATCGACTGACAACCAAGTACGAACTGGTGTGCCAGTTGAACTCTCGCCAGCTACTGGACACGTGTATAAACGTACCTGTCGAGTGGCATGTCAGTGAAACTGGTTCCAGTTACCGGATACGTGTAAACACGGCTTAATGTAATGTGTTAGAAAGAGGAACGATAATAAAAAGTAAACTATTCATTAAGCTCCAAAATAAATAAATACAGGAAGCTAAAACTGCTGATATTATTTCCAAGTTTTAATGATATGTTTTGATGATCGTTTTAATGATTTCAAGTTAATAAAAGGTACTTAGTACTTGTATGGTAAACCACACTAATAAAAAATTAAAAAAGGTGCATAAATCTCTGCGACAATGGAAGTATTAAACGTGAAATGTAACGTATTTTCTAAAATATTGATCGCCTTTGTAAACTCTAAAGATACAAATTTCAAATTAATTTTGAATTAATAAACCTTTTTAGGCGACAAATTGTTTACATTTATCAAAAACTATCGGAAGAAGCAGTTGAAACAACTGACCTGCGAATGTGAAAATACCCGGAACAAACTTTGTGACGAAGATATAGGATGGTTGATTCAGAATGAAGAGGTGACCCTTAACGACATACCCAAGAAATTTTGCATCTCCAAGTTTATGGTAATCATCGACATTGAACCTGATGTAGTAGTGGGAGATGTAAATGCTCAAGATTTTGAAGATATTTATGATGTTAAAAGAGGTTTAAGAAAATTTTTTGAAAATCATCAATTTGGTGTACTTCAAGCAAAAGGTAATAATAATGTATTTATATATTAGACAACTATTGCACAGTGTATATTTTTTTCATTTTAATTGGTTACCTCCATATTATTAATTATATAATATATAGATTATATACAATAGTTACCATTTATACCAAAGCTTAAGATATGGAAGAACTTGCAAAAATCGCTAGAAGAGGGTACCTGAAGAAGAAGCATATGTTTCAAGACCCGTTGAATCTTAAACTGAAATACCACCGAAAGATTTATTTTGTTAAAATTATTTTTTTTATAACTATGTTTATTTACAATCTATATCTAGATCATTACAAAGGGAGACGGTGGTATAGTTTTTTTCCGAATATAATATAGATTTCTTTACTAAATCAGTGAATGGGATCGGTAAATACACATCAAAGCTTGAATTTCTGGTGGAGTAGTCATGATTAGGTCTTGCTGGAAAACCATGTAGGTGTTTACGAATTAAGCAAACAGTTTCTGAAATATATAGAGAGGGAAGAGTTAAAATCCCGTGATTTTTGAAGTAGCATTTGCAATGTGTTATTCAACTTGTGGCATTGCGTACTACAAAGATATATTCAAGGCCAGAATCGCTCGTTGTCGAAGAGTGTTGGGCGGGGTTTTTTAAACATATAGAAACTATATCGTATCTTAAATCCAAGCACAATTAGATAATATGAAATTATAATTTATTATTGGACGCCACCCCTGGTTTATCCTCGAAGGGGACGAGCAACGAAAAAATTAAGATTTATCGAAGGTTTACAAGAAAACTATACTTTATTATTTCTTAGTAATGAACAAAAAGAAAACATTAAAAGTTATGTCATCCCAAAAGGATACCAAAATACCATTTCACGTTTACATTACCATAAACAAAAAAGCTTTGTATCGTATTAAATTAAGAATTAGTTATAAAGTAAATGAATATATATATATATATATATATATATATATATATATATATATATATATTAACTCCAAATTTCGAAATTTGTTTACATTGAAAATAATATAGTTATTTATCAACTAGGAATAATAGAGAAAATAAACCTTTAAATAAAATTAAAACACTTCACTATATTTTCATTCTTTGAGTTCATAATTATTTCTCGTTTTCTTGATAGAAGATATAATAAAAATTGGTGCAACCTGAATCTACTCTGTTTCTTTTCTTATTTAATCAGTCAACCAAATGAAACCATTGATTCAGCTCCATCCTATATCAATCCATTACCATCCTAGATAAGAGGGGTTAGGTATTCCATAAAAAGATACCGCTACTGGGCCAGGATCTGGAATAACTCCATACCAGTATTATCTTGAGACATGTATTAGAAATATATCAGCATTATAGCCTCTCCAATAAGGGTCTAAAAATAAATATCTATCTGAAATATGGACAAGAAAAGGATTTCTTAGCTTACCTCTAAATGAGACCCACTTCGGAAACACGTCTTAACGGTTGGACGTTCTTAAGAGAAAAGAGAGAGACGCTATCTTGGCGCTCTGAATCTGGGCGTGAGTGACAAGTTGATGAATGTGCTTATCTACCCGATATATTTGGGAATTACAGAAGAATCCTTGAGTCGGCTACCAGTTCTTGACAGATAGATGGGGTTAGTAGTTTTATTTAAAAAAAATATTAGAAATTTATAATGATTTTCTTTTAAATCTTTTGAAACGGTTACATACTGAGGTCAAAAAGATACCGTATTGCTCTTTTTTGTAATTTAAAAATAACATCAGATTGAGCAGCTGTACTAGAACACCAAAAAGGAAGACCATATCGAAGATGAGACTCGAATAAAGAAAAGTATGTTATTTTGGACGATGCTAAATTCATTTCCTTCTAAACAGATCTTATTGCATAGCAGGCTGAGGCTAGTTTCTTACTCAACAAAATGATATGAAGCGACCATTTAAGGTTGCTGTCTATAAAAATACCAAGAAATTTTACAGAATCAATTATACTGATCTGGCTGTTATTAAGAAGCAAGGGTTCAAGAGCTCCTTTATAGGATAATGCTGCTGTCTTATCCACGTTAAAAGAGAGTAAATTAGAGTCGGACCAGGTTTTTATTTTAAGTAGATTAGAAGTTATAATTGCATGAAGAGTTGCAATATTAGAGTTCTTCCAGGTAATACTGGTATCACCAGCAAAAAGAAAAATTTTTCCATCGATTTTTAAGTTAGTGATGACATTTATAAAGATAAGTAAAAATAAAGGACCTAGTACTGAACCTTGTGGTACTCTACATACAATGCTTTTGTGATTAGAGTCGGTATCATTTGCTCTAACTAGTTGTTTCCTATTCCAATTCCGTAGAAATTTAGTTTTTTTATCAAAATGTCGTGATTAACACAATTAAAAGCTTTGGCATAGTCACAAAAAAACAGTGGCAGTATAAAGATTATTGTTTAGTGCTTGATAGACCTTATGTAGTGCAGAAAACATAGCATCGCTTGTACATTTATTAAATAAAAAGCCGAACTGACTGTGATAAAATGTTGTTTTCAAGGAGAAAGGACATAAGTCGGGCTTTTATAAGTCTCTCAATAATTTTGGATAGGACCGGTAGTAAGGCAATAGGTCTATAGTTGCAGACATTAGATTTATCACCACACTTACGAAGAGGAATAATAATGGCTGTCTTTAGGTACTCTGGAAATATACCTTTTTCAAAGGAATCGTTAATTAGTGAGACATGACTTCCAACACATTATTTGGGAGATTTAAGAAAATTTTTATGGATAGTCCATCAGTACTACAGGAAGATTTGCTTTTGATACTACTGATTGTTTGGATCAGTTCAGATTTATCAACTAGTCTTATAAAGAATGAATTCGAGACCTTTTTTGAATTGGGGAGATAGAAAATAGGATCTTGTGGCAAAATAGCTGATGTTATATTTTTACTCACATTAACGAAATATTCATTTAGATTTTCATGTTTGGTTTGGAAGAGAAAATGTTTGAGCTGTGTTAGTTTTATTTCGAAGATCGTTTATTACGGACCAAGTTTCCCTTGCGACATTTTTAGAGCTTCCCAGACGATTCATATAGTACATTTTTTTAGCTGTTTTGATAAGTTTTAGATAGGTTTCTCTGTACTTGGAGATATATTCAGTGACAAAGAGTAGGTAGTAATTGGTAGTAAATTTCTTGGTGTACGTAGTGAACGCATATTCTTGGCTGATATGCGGTTACCTTTGGTAGTCCATGGTTTGTAATGTTTTGACTTAATTGTAATTAAAGGAAATGCCTTATTGAAAATACAGACAAGCTTATCTAAAAAATCACTAAAATTATAGTCCACGTCCACAGAGGATTGATTGTTAAACAGAGGAGTGTTAAACTTGATATATACTGCTTTATGATCAGAGAGTACTGCATTAATAATTGTAGAACGTACATCAAGGGGTAAGAAATCTAAGACAATATAATCAATTATGGTAGATGTTGTTTTAGTAATTCTTGTAGGAGAATTAACATGCATTGTGAAACCATACGATTCGAATATATTGACCAAGGATAATTGGGTAGCACAAGCAACAGCGTAATTAATATTCAAGTCACCGCATAGAATCTTTCTGCTTTTATTCGGCAGATCGCCTAACAAATTTAACAGGTTCTGAAAAAATAGTTACGTGGAAGAGTCAGGTGATCTATAAATGCAAAGAATGTATACAATAATATTCTTGTTATAAACCAATGAAAACTCAAAAAATGATTCATTCAACAGAAAGTCATATTTTGTTATAGGAGAGAAATCATTATTTTTAGAAAGAATTAGGGTGCCACCATAAGCTGAACTTGGACAATCATACCTAGCAATTGTGGTATATTTTTCTACAAAAAGGCTCGTTGACTTCAAGCCAGTGTTCGGTAACCGCAACTATCGGGGGATTTCCTAATTCCTCTAAAAACAAAAATAATTCATCTGTTTTATATCATATAGAACGAATATTAATCAGAACCATGCTAAAGTTGTCATCACTATAATAATTTCATGATTTGAGTTTGTTTATTTCTTTTTTGACCTTTATATGAGTAAAATGTTTGATCGGGAGGGACATTTGATATGCTGCGCTGATTGGTTCTTCTCCTCTCGTTTATTCTTCCACTTCATTACTACTGCCTTTGCATTTTGAAACGCGATAACTTACTTTTTCTTAAGTGTGTTCCTCATTTCTGGTGGTCCTTTCTTTCTTTCAAAGACCCTTTCTTTGCATTCTAATAGTACCGTACGTATCTGTGCGAACTGCTAATAAAAGGTCAATTAGTTCAGGGGATGTATAAAAGTTTTAAGTCAAACAGTGACCTTTCGACAGTAGAGGTTTAATTAGAGTTTCAATACGTGTTGATACTGGAAGATTTTATATCGTTCGTCAAACTTTGTATCCTTTCCCGTATAAATTATGTTATGCCATATATGTCCGGAGGAGGATTTACACAGCATGTAGTTGCATTGCACACACGGCATGAATCTGCCTTTGTAGAGAAGTAAGCTCTCGTCAATTGTTACATCCATTTCCAAATCGTAAAAATATTTGTACTTAGTATTTAGGTATTCATAAACTTCCCAGATCTTATACAGTTTCGGACTTCAGTAAGTATCTTTGTTAGAGGATTTGTCTAGAGATTTATTGTTAGAGAAATGCAGGTATTGCTTTATTTTGAGAAACCTTTTATATTATTCTATAATCTTAGGGAAAAAAAACGTTTTAATTATTGGTTTTGTAGACCAATAAAGCCAGTACACTGGTTTCTTTACCAAACTCTGCAGTAATATAATTGCAAAAAATACTCGCATTTCATCTCTATCCGTTGGCGTCCATTTGTTCTCTTTTATGTCTTACGCAAGTTGGTTAAATGTTTCTAGATCGGTAGCTAACAAGCAAATCCTCAATCGTTCGACCTGTTGATTGTCTAATACTACACAACAGCTGTGTAAATGTTACAACTACTTCGTCTAAATTCGTTCAAATTTCGAAAGCCTAACTCGAAAGAACGAAATAAATCGTTTTAGATAATATATAATAATTTAAATAATAAATAAAACGAGATATCTCGTGTTGGTTATCTTAGATACAACTAGTAGGAGACGAATTATCTCAGGGGAGTTTCTTAAGGGGTTAACCAACTAAAATCAGACAATTAAACTTGACCCGTGAGAACTCTGCCAAAAGATCCATATATGCCTATTTTAAGTGTGACATATGCTCCGTATTTTAAGGGTTATTATTGTGAAACATATTATTGTTTTTTTCTAACGAGCTAGAGTCTCTATTCGGAAAAGAAAATCTAGTCAGATATATAACGGCCAATAGACTCAGATGGGCAGGGCATGTGATACGCAATAACGACAATCGCCTTATAAACAATGTGTTCTGGGAAAGGCCAGAGGGAAGAAGGTCTGTAGGGCGGCCTAGAAAAAGGTGGAAATATGCAATCAAAGAAGATCTAGAGAAAATGGGAGTGCGACAATGGGAATTACTGGCACATGACCGACAAACATGGAAGGCAATAGTAAAGGCGGCAAAGACTCGCGAAGAGTTGTAGCGCCATTGATAATGATATTATTGTTTCTGATATATTTGTTTTGTTTTAATATTCATATCTTTTAGGTCTAACAGTGGCAATTTGGCGGGGAGCTAGAATGTATTATATGTTCGATGGACTGAATAGAGGTAGAAACGGAATAGTAGCTCCATATGGAACAGCATGCGTTACGAGATTTTTGGATATCGATAAACTTGCCGAGGTATTTTTAACAAATCTACCAAAATATGGAAACAACTGCTTTTTTATACACAGTGTGACTATGGAAAAAGATATTTGTCCTAGAGCAAGAGAGCCGAAATTTGTAATACCACCACAAAATACCGTCGCTTTAGGA
Source organism: Diabrotica undecimpunctata (assembly GCF_040954645.1). Classification (NCBI taxonomy): domain Eukaryota; kingdom Metazoa; phylum Arthropoda; class Insecta; order Coleoptera; family Chrysomelidae; genus Diabrotica; species Diabrotica undecimpunctata. The sequence goes on along the minus strand of NC_092804.1, from coordinate 51,324,193 downwards.
GGATTTCAAGAAGTTACTGCCGGTAAAACAATTGAAAGATTGCATAATTTTACGATATTTTAGTTTCTGCCATTGTTTCATCAAAATTTAGATAGTTTTGTGATCTTTCTGTGTAACCGAATATAATGGAGAGTTCGTAATATATTTATTGTTGCAGGTAAATCTATTGTTAGAGGAAGCCTAACTCAAAATGATCAAAAGTTTGAAAAAATTCAAAACGCAATGAGTGCCCCTGTAGCAATTATAGCATTAGCAATGACTCTATTACATAAAACAAACACCTGGTCTAAACCCATTATTGACGAGGTAGAGTAAAATTGAGAATTTTAACATGTTTTAGTGACTGGAACAAAAACAAATCTCTATATCAAACTTTAACATGTACTCCTTAGACAAAATTTAATGTAATATTTTTGCTTCATTTAAAAAATTATTAAGTTTTATTCATATTAAATGCTTCTGGTTACATTTTACTCTTATTAAGCAGTTATCTTAAAAAATGTCTAATATAATATTATCTTAATTCTGCTGCTCCTTCTTTTTTGAGCTGTCATTCTTTGACTGTATTATTTGTAGTAGTAATTATATTTTCACGTAGGCCTTCTGTCCTTTGTCCTGTCACTTTATATGAAGTGTTAAGTGGCTTAACACTTCATATGAAATAACGCTGCTCAAGAAGCTGTTTAGACTTCTATTGTCAGGGTAGACCAATCCCTATGTTCATTTTATTATTTTATATATTTTTTTCTATCTTACTATATCTTGTGCTAGTACTTGTCTCCATTTAACCATTCCTGGTCTACTTAAATTGTTTTTGATTTACTGTTTGTATCTCAATTTGGGTTAATCTCTTCTTGTTTCCCTGTTGCTATTTAATTGATAACTATTTTTGTTATTTCTTCAGCATTGGTCCTGATTACATGAGCCAACCACTTCACTACATAAGTTGACATTTATTATGTAATCGTATGCTTTTCCAATGTGTGTGCTACATGTAATATGTGTATTACATCGTCTATTGTCTTTCCTTTAATAGATCATTATTATCATCATCATCATCATCATCATAATTAACTAGACAATATCCTTTGTAAATCTTGGCCTGCTCGCAAAGAAGTCGCCACTTGCGTCGATTCCTAACCACTTCCCTTTATCTTCTGACCCTTCGAGGCTTAAAGTCTTCACATCATCAATATATCTTCTACGCAGTCCTCCTCTACTTCTTCTGCCCTCTGGGTTTGAGAATGCCAAATGTCGTCCTTCAACTGGCAGTGACATTTCCCTATTACTTGGCGATATGTTTCGCTGAGTCTTGTTTGTATAATAACTGATAGCACTTTATATGCTGTATTTGGAAGCTTTATACCTCTACTGTTGTAACACAGACTCTGATCTACTTTTCTATGCATCATTTCTATTTTAACGCTCTCCCAAACTCCGGACATTTTTTCTTCTATCATTTATTTTATTTATTTCATCCCTTTTTTTATTCTGGAGTTCCAATTCATTAAGATTTCATCAAGATTTACTTTGTCTATGATTGAATCATCTATTTCGACATTTTCTCTGTCTTCTACGTCAAATGTAGGTTCCTGCTCTCCATGCAGTAGTTCTTGAAAGTATTCGTTCCATGCTGACTTATATTGTTCTTCATCTTCGACAACTTTACCTTCTCGATTTTTAATGCCACTTGCCTAACATTTAGTGCAAGTTAAATCGAGTTCGTATAAATAAAATTGTTTAATTAGTGAAGAGTACTTACAAATTAAGACAAAATTTTGCATTTATAGCTTTTTCTGGAGTGTTCAGTTTGTGTACATTCGCGCTTGATGCTCCAACAATAGTCAGCCATCATATGTACGTCCCATCTACCTTGATATCCTGCTTCCATGACCTTCAAATCTTGATGGAAACGCTCATCCTGCTCCTCACTCACCGCACCAAGATTGTCCGGGAAATTAGCAAGGTGGCTATGTAAAAAATGCACTTTAATGCTCATGTTACACCCTAGCGTTTGGAAGCTATCCAAGAGTTGCTGGACAATGTCGGCCTAATTCAATGCTCATGTATTTCCAAGAAAGTATTTAACAATGTTTTTGAATGCCAACCACGCATTCTTTTCAATTTCTGACATTGTTACCACGAAATGTTCATCTGTAAGAAGCTGCCGAATCTGTGGACCATCAAAAACACCGGCCTTTATCTTTTCAAATGACAGGCTAGGAAATTCCGATACGAGATACTTGAAACAGTCTCCTTCAGTTGGCAAAGCTTTAACAAATTGCTTCATGAGACCTAATTTTATATGCAGAGGTGGAAATATAATATTCTTTCTTACGACAAGTGGCTGATGTAAAATGTTTGGATCACCAGGTCTCAGGTCCGGTCTTGGCGGCCAATTCGACTGCACCCAATGTTGCGCACGAGCTCTGCTGTCCCACATACACAGAAAGCAGGGATACTTTGTGTATCCACGTTGTTGACCAAGTAAAAAGCAGACCATTTTAAGGTCAAAACAAATGATCCATTGGTGCATGTGATATTGCAACAGATCAATGACTTTCTTTATGTCGTCATATTCTTCACGCAAACAAACTGAATGGCCAATTGAAACTGAACCAAATAAATTTCCATTGTGGAGGAGAACACATTTCGAGCACCGCTTTGAGCTATCTATAAACAGTCGCCAGTCAGTTGCGTTATAGTTTGAAATTCCGAATTCTTTCATTAAATCACTTACATTATGGCAAAACACAAATCCACCATCACTTTGAAAGTATTGCAGAAATGCCCTTTCTCGTGTTCGAAAATAGGATACCTTAGCTCCCTTTTCAAGCAAGTTTTTCTCATTGAGTCGTGATGCTAAGAGCTCTGAAGCTTTTTTGGATAGTCCCAAATCTCGTACCAAATCATTTAGCTCTTTCTGTTCGAATTCCTTACGTACAGAGTCATCTTCAATTTCGAAATCTTCATCGTTGGAGTCGCTTTCATCTACACCATATCCGTATTCCCCTTCTTCCAAAGATGGAAACTTATTAAAAACTGGCACGGGGATTTCGGCTGAATGCGGCACTGGGCGTATAGCTGACGGTCAACTAGGATACTCTATCTTACATTTGTTTTTCATGTTATATCCTGATATTTTCACTATACAAAAGTAACAATCACTTGAATGATCTTTGAGCTCGCGCCAAATCATAGGTACACCAAATGGAAGTTTAGCACGTGTTCTCTTGGTCTACATCTGTAAACCCTCAACACACTGTTTACACACTTTATGAGGTGCCCATGCTTTATCTTGATCACCAATGTCTCACTTTAAAATAGGCAAAATATGCTTGTCTGACGAATGTTCTGATGTTTGTCCTTTGATTGGAAATGGTAAAACTGCCACATATATAACAAAACGAATCGGGGCTGTTTTCGCACTTACGATGTGTAGGAGCAGAGGTAGCCATAAGGAAACGTTCCAGTTCAAACACACCAAGTAGGTTACTTAAGTAAGTTCACTAAGTAGTTCGACACACTTAAGTAACGAAATACTAAATGCTGCTAACAAACACACAACGTTTCACCACGGTATAACAGACGTAACTGAAGTGAACACGTGAAAAGTCAAGTCTAGACCAGTTGCAGTTATCAGCGCGTCATTCCCTTACCAACATGCGCCCCACACACATAGAAAACGAACGTGACGTGATAGAAGAAAAGTAAAAACAGTTTTGAAATCAGCACGCCTAATTCTATAGAAAACAGCTAAAAATCTAACTCAACAGAAATTGAGTTTCAAATTGTTCCCCAGTGTAATGTTTTGAGTTTTAGCTTTTATTCTCCTTTTTGGTTTTAATTACTTTTCTTCTATCCAGTATCTTTTACTTAGTCTTATTATATTGTTTTTTACTTCGTTTTCTGAGTTCTTGAAATTAGTTTTTATCTTATTGAGTATTTGTTCTAATCCAGACTAACTTTGCTCTGTTTTTTCTTCATTTATTTTCTCAGAATTATCATTATACTATTCTTTACTATTCATTATTTAATTTTCATTTACGCATTCTTTAATAGTTTTATTGTAATGTTTTTTTATTTCAGAGTTTCTCTATTTCGGTTTGAACATTTGGCGTATTATATAAACTTTTAATACGTTGTTTTAAGTGTTTCAAATGTTCATTAAAGTACTGAAAAATTTCAGATTATTGAGCTTGGTTCAGAACTTTACGACGAAACTATGGAATTTTTGGGATTAGATTTTAATCCATGGGAAGAAAAACTAGATGTAGCTAGAGTAAACACTCACTTTAATATTGGAGTTATTAAAGCTAGTTGCGTGGTTAGATTAACTGAGATAAGAGGAATTATTGATATAAATGATCCTTGTACGCTTAGCTTACGAAAAGGTAAGTTTGTTAATACTCATAATCTTATATTATATAGAGATTATTAAAAATAAAAAAAAAAGTTTATTTAATTTTTTATTGAAAACTGATTCCAAGCTTATTCCAAGCATTGATCTCTCCATTTTATGCTGTGTTCTTCTCAATTTGTCCACTGATGTTTTTGTAAGACTTAAAATATATGCTCCGTATGTGAGTACCGGTAGAACACACTGGTTGAAAACTTTTTAAATGGATAAATTTATATTAAACACAATATTGTGATGAAGCTATTTTCTTGTGGAATTTTAAAGTAATTAATATTTTAATGGGAATAAGTCACAATTGAAGGTTAAAGTAAGTGTATTAACGTTTCAATTTCCACTTCGGAAATTAATGTTTGTATTTTGAAAACGATTTCTTAAGTTAAAATTGAAACGTCAATAAACTTACTTTAACCTTCAATTGTGGCTTATTACTATTAAAATAGTAATTAATTTAAACACAGCTCTCACAAATCTACGAAAACAGCCCAACCTAAACTTACTCTTCTGTGTAGCTCACACGTTTAGTTGTCTTGCAATAATAGTATTTCGTAACTCAAATACACATATCATTCCACAACTTCTATAGTCGATTTGTCAATTTCTATTAGCTCATTGGAGACGAGATTCGTCATCATTTTTGTCCTCTTATAGTTTTTCTTTAAACCGACTGATACCTAAGATTCATTATTTTTGTGTAGTTACATAAAATATCAAATTACCAACAAACTAGACTTTTCGGAAACATTTTGATTTAAGATTAGCATTCAATGACAGAAATTATTCAAAAGAACAATTATTCAAGTTTCTCCTCTGATTTGGTATGATAGTTCTGAGAGCCGACAAATAAAAATCTTTATCGTCATCATCTTTCTGGGTTGACAATCCTCTGTAGATCCTGGCCTGCTCGTCGTCATTCTGTTCGGCTTCTGGCAACATGTTGCCATCTTCTGATCTCTAGTATCCCTAAGTCGGTCTCAACTCAATGTTACCACCTAATTCTCAGTCGGCCTCTGCTTCTTCTTTCTATAGGTGTTCCTGTCTAGCTTTTTAGCAATTATGTTGTCATGCATTTATATTATGTGTCCAGCCCACCAAAGTCGCTATGTTTTATTGAACGTTACGTCATCTGGTTCATTAAAGAGTTGATATAATTCGAAAGTAAATCTTTTGCGCCACTGTTCTTGATCGTTTTTAGCTCAAAATATTTTGCGGACTATCTTACGCTTGAATATTCCCGAAAGTCTTTTATCCTTTTGCGTTAGATTCCATGTTTCCTCCTCATATGTAAGCACTGGTCTCAGCAGTATTTTGTATATAATAAGCTTAGTTTTTGTTTAAGTTTAGTTTTTCTTTGGATATTTCTTGAGTGGAAATATTTTTGAAGTCCATAGTATTCTCTATTTGTAAGGTTTTTCACATGGTATGTGAAGCTGTCAACACGTTGAAAGATATGACTGCCAAACGTTTTTTCGCATTCCTCATTTGCTATAGAATTCGTAGTAACCAACATGTACTTGCTTTTGTTTTAGTTGATGACTAGTCCGACCTGTTTTGCTGCCGTTTCCAATTCTGGGAAATATTGCTCAACATCTCGCTTGCTACGCTCTATTACGTCGACGTCATCAGCGTATGCTAAGATTGGTATTGATCTATTGTAAATAATACCGTCGACTCTAATTCGTGTGTGTCGGACTGCCTTTTCCAAGACAATGTTAAATAGGAAGCAAGCCAGGGCATCCTCTTATCTGAGTCCATCCTTTATCTCAAAGGATCGAGAACTGTCTCCCTGTATCCTAACGCTGGCCTTTAAGTTAGACATTGTCATTTTTGTTAACTGGACTAAGTTTTTCTGGTATACCAAACTCACGATTTGATTGGCATAGTACTGTTCTCTTGACACTGTTGTATGCAGCCTTGACGTCGATGAATAAGTGATGGGTTTCAATATTAAATTCTAATGTTTTCTCGAGGATCTGTCCTATTGAATGAATCTGGTCAATAGTTGATTTTTCTGGAGTAAATCCGGCCTGATATTTTCCAACTCTGCCAACTGTTTAAAATTGTATCCTTTCGTAAAGAATATTTACTAGTATTTTGTAAGCAGTTGTTAACAGGGTTATACCTCTGTAGTTGTCACACTGAAGCTGATCGACTTTTTTATGTAACGGGTATGTCACGCCTTGAGACCATTCACATGGCATGATCTCATTTTGACAGACAAGCGGTAAACGTTTAGACAATGCTTGTAGCAGGGTGTCGCCACCATTCTTGTAGAGCTCAATAGAAATTTGATCAGTTCTGGTGCTGTATTATTTCTATGCTTTTTAATGGCTTGGGCAACCTCTTCAGTGGTAGGTGGTCTTTCGTTTTCAACCTATCAATTCAAGATTGAGCCCGTATCACTTACGGATATTTCCTTTTCCATCCCTACAGCTCCCTATTCTTAACTTAAAGTCTTTACTCTTTTGCTTACATTTCTGTAGAACTTTCGAGTTTTGGTTTGATTGCTTAGCTATTCTGTTTTCTAACTGCTTTTTTCTTAGGGTCCGGTGTTCTATCATTGCTCTTCTTGTGCATCTAGCTTGATTTGTCTTTAGGTATGATCTATTTTTGTTATATGTTTCTTCTGGTACTCCTCGTCAAACCATTCATTTTGTTTAACTAGTTTGATTTTCCCCAATATTTCCAATGCCCCATAAGTTATTATGTTTCTACATTTTATTTACAATTCATCTACATTTTCCCCCGCTTCCAGACTCCCTATTTCCTCATCCATTTGTCTCCTATACTTTCTGGCAACGGTTTAAATGCACAGATTATCAACATTAATTCGGTCTTACTTCATATGTTTATCCTTTTTTAGGTTTGATATTTTTTCTCTGATTTTTGCTATTACAAGAAAGTGTAAAGATCTATGTTTGGATCTCGGTAGCTTCTGACATCCATGCGGTCGGAAGAATGACTTGCATCTATTAGGATGTGATCTATCTGGTTAACAGTTTCATTGTCAGATAATGCCCATGTTCCTTTGTGTATTATTTTATGGGGAAATCTTGTTCTACTATAATGTTTTTGCTGTTTGCAAAGTTTATTAGTCTCAACCCGTTATCATTTCACTCTTCATGTTATCCCTCACATCCTATAGTTGGTTGGAAAAAATTGCTTTTTGCCAATTTTTGCATTAAGTTCCCCAGCAATTATTTTCACGTCATGACGTGGACATCGATCATATTCTGAGGTGTCCTAGAATTCATCTTTTTCGTCGTTTTTCTTTTCTTCCGTTGGTGCGGCTGCACTAAGTAAGCTATAGTTGAAGAATTTTCCTTAAATACGTAGATAACATATGCTGTTGTTTATGGGTTTAAAGTTAAGGACTAATTGCTTTTCTTTTTTACTGATTAGAAAACTACTGCCAAACTCATGTCAGGTAAAAATGAAAAATGCAAATCTTGTTTTTAAATAATACTTGAAGTATTTTGTTTGTATAATTTAAGTTTTGATGAATTAATTTTAGGCTTAGAATTATTCTTTAAAAAAAATTCTCACGGAATATTGGTTTCGGAGCCATATACGGTAGCCATATGGGAAGAATATAATGAGGATAATAGACAAATCATTTATATGTTTGATCCAAACTCCAGAGACTCTACAGGCAAGCCGGCTATTGGAGGCACAGCATGTCTGGTAGGTTTTAGTTGATATGTATAATTGTATACTCGTACAAAACCGGTTATATCTATCTTAGATTGTGTAGAAAATATACTACCTAGATTAATGTTATATTAAATTCAACTTAAGTTATTATAATATAAATTAAATACGTGTCATTCTAAGGAAATCAAAATATTGTTTTTGTTCTTTTTGTGTTTTTTTTTTGTTTTGTTTTTCACATATCGTCAGCCTAACTGCATAAGTCCATTTGTCTTAAAAACCGGTTTTTAATGCCATCCTGTAGAGAAATTGTTAATCCATATGTTCAAAATTAAATAATGGTTATAGACGTTCTCGGCGTATAATGCTTACAAAAATGGGCGGGAAAAGTCCTCATACTTACAGGCGACAACTACATTTTAGTTCAACCGGCTGTGAGACTGCGATCAGGCAGGTAACGGGAAACCACCTGATTATCTTCTCAGAGAGCGTTATGAAATGACGACTAAGCAAGAAAATTCTGTGCTCTGCAATCCGGCTAACAACTGGGGCCATATCGATTCCGGGTCGATTTCATGTCAAGAGATAACAAATCAGGACAAAAAGGCGTAGCAATATTAATTTAAAAACGGTAGGCAATATATATATATATATATATATATATATATATATATATATATTGTTGTACTTTTGAATGTCCATAAGCAATAAAAAACCGATATACAAATTTTATTACTTAAATAAAAATTAAAATTATTGATATTTCATAAAGACACGGGCATATAAATTTTCAAACATCCTGTATAAGACAAAATATGTATTTTAAGTTGTTCGAAGAATTGTTCATTTGGCCTCAGAGACAAGACTTTCAAATATTATCGATAAGAAATTTAAATAAGTCGGTTATTGTGGAATGGATTTACCCGGAGTAAAAGTGTATATAGAAAGTGTTTAAACAATAGACCGGGATTTGCGGTGGTTTTTCTCCCCGAAAGATTATATCGGTAAAAGTTTATTAACAAAAGACATTGAATTGAGAAACAGGTATCGTTTGTAGCTATTAGTAAGAAATATTTGTAAAGCAGATAGATTTAGTTAGAATAATTAAAGAATGTTGTTTTCTGGAATTACCCGAATGACGTTTTATAGAGACAGTTGGTTGGTAACGATATACGTCACAGAGGTGGATGATTTTTATTGGTCAATTTTTGAATGCAAGGAGGTGGTGGTTTTGGCTATGAGATAGGAGAGAGAAAAAAAGTAAAGTAGTCAGTTTTCGTCGTCCAAGAAGGAAGGAGCTTTGTGATTTGTGTTTGTTTAAAGTCCCGAAGACGTAATTTACCGGGTGTGTTTATTTGCTGTGTAAAAGCTGACCAGTGTGAGGAACGGGGTACAGAGAGATAGAAAAACCAAAGGGTATAAGAATATTAATATCAGACGAAGCCGGAAACATTTGGAGTTATAAACAGGCGCGGAGATTGGCTCAAAAGGAGGCTGCATAGACTAACACGAGTTGTTGGGTTGCAGATACAAGGACAGATAGGAGAAAGGTGTACGTCATCTGGACCACAATAGGAGCAGAAGCAGAGAAAGGATTTTTTTTTGTGGCGTGGCCATAGAATTGCAACGGCAGAGAAAGAAAGGTCAGTCAATTTTCATTAGAGCAGGAGTGTGGTGTTCATTTATTAATTAAATAAATTGAATAAATAATAGAGACAGTTAATTTTGCGATCATTTAAAAAAAAAGAATTATAAAAAGAGCTTAGTTATAACACATATTAAAAATCAATGTAAAATAACATTTGGGTCCATGATAGAAAATAACTTCTCATATATTTAAAGTTAGTATATTGCAAATATTACAGGATTGATTGTTATATAAAATTTCATTAAAATAAAGGACATCTCACATATAGTTCAGTTGAAATTCTATGTATTTTATTCAGGTCATATTACCTATCCCAATTAGGATGCCAATTGGAAAATATTTTGAATCCACGATCAAAGGTAAATAGTACAAGTTAAATAGCCTGAGATTGTAATTAATTAATGCTGATTTATTGTGATTAATTGGAGATTAGATCATTTAATAAATATAGACAGGAATTTTTCTAAATAAGCAATATAATACAATTTAAATAGCATAACAAAATAGCCCCCAACGTGTAAAGCTTTGAAAAATATTTCTAGTTGGCAAATTTAAAAGGATAGGAGTAGACGAGCAGATGTTTGAAAGTTTATATGCCGTGGATAAAGTGAAATATTATGTAAAATTTGAGGACATAAAGGTTTATATATATTTTTTTAAGATACAATTTACCATAATTGATTTATTCGTGATATTGACAATTTATAGGTTACCATAATTGATTTATTTGTGTGAGATTTACATTTGATAATTTTACCATACTTGATTTATTTGATTGATTTTGACATTTAATATTTTACCATTTGATTTATTTGTGGGATATTGAAATTTGATACTCGTACTCAAGAGTTATTACATTTGAACAAGAAAAGTCCCGTTTGTTGCAACAGACCAGTAGAATTTTATATTTGGCGGGGATAAAAACATAATAAATGCCAAACACAAGAAACAAGAGCAAAGAGAACAAAAAACAAGAAGATAAATCAGAACAGGAAGAATATTCAGACTAGGAAGACGTATTAGACACAACAGTAATGGAGACAGAAAAACAAGAATCGGGAATAGAAAAATTAATACAGATGATGCAACTCCAATCACAGAAGATGGATGAATCACAACAAAGAACGGAGCAAAAATTGGACAATTTGGAAGAAAACCAAAGAAAAATGGAACAAAAAATGGAAACGCGTATGGACAAATATGAAAACGAAATAAAAGTCTGTTTAGAAAGAAGTAGGGAAGAAACAGAGAGGAAACTAGAATTGCAGAGAGAAGAAATCGAAACTAAAATGAAGGATATTCAGAGTATGCAAGAAAGGGAATTAGAACAGATAGAAATAAAATTTGAAAATGCGCTACAAGAAGACCGGAAAGAAACGGAAAGGAGATTTAAACAAATTGCAGAGATGGAGATAAGAGGAGTAGAAAGAAAGGAAGTCATCGTACATAGCACAGAAGACGTAAAAGTACGATTTGGCGGGGATATAAGGAAACTACACCCAGTGCCTTTTATAAATAACCTAAAGGAAAAAGTCAAATACATAGGACCGTTTGCAACAGCAAAGGAAACCATCAGAAACCATCTCAAAAAAGAGGCAAATCTTTGGTTTGTCAGCAAGGAAGAAGAATTTGACAATTGGCAAGATTTTGAGAGAAGATTCTTAAATTATTTCTGGGGAAAAATCCAGCAACTACAAGTAAATAAAGAGTTACAAAATGGAAAATACCATGAGAGGATGGGCGTATCAGAAAAGATGTACGCATTACAACTCTATAATAATGCAAAACATTTGCAATATAATTATTCATCAGAACAATTGGTAGAGTTGATATCGCGACACTTTGAAGATACCTTGGAAGACCACATAAATCTCCAAAATTACAAGGACATTGACAGCTTATGTCAATTTTTGCAAATGAGAGAATCACGTAGGCATGAAAGAAGAGAAAGAAGACCGCAAGAAAATTATAGACAAAGAGAAAACCAAGAATATAGAGATAGAGGTCAAAATTTTAGAAGAGATTATACAAGACGAGAATTCATACCTAGACGGGGATACGAAAATAGACCGAACGGAAGAGAGAATTATGAACCCAGAACCTAGAGATGGAATGAAAACAGGGATCGGGAAAATCAGAGTAGAAATAACCGCCCATACCAAGGAAACAGATACAATAACCCACGGAATGAACAGGAATCTCGCGGTAATCGATACGGGAATGATAGACCAAAAGAGAACAGAAGAGAAATAAATAATATGCAAAGAGAAGAAAATGAATATGAGAGAGAAGATGACGGGCGAGAAAACACAGAAGAACAACAGGCGTGTTTTCAAGAAGGCGCTCACTAAAAACGAAGAAACAAACAGGAATTTTTTGTCACCCCAAGGAATTTATTAAACTGGCAGGAAACAATGAAAAGAGAAATGGAGTTAATTTAAAATTTGTGGATGGATTTATAAATGAGAAACCAATTAAAATTATGATAGACACATGCTCTGAAATAACACTGGTCAACAGAAAATTAATCGAAGAAGTAAATTTAACGAGTCTAATTTATAAAATACCTAGGGTGAATTTAGTGGGCGCAAATAAACGGACATTGGCAACAATAAATGAAGGTATACGAGTAATGGTACGATTGAAAAAAAATATGTATGCACTTCAATGTGTAATAATGCCGAATATGTCACATGACATGATTGTAGGCGTTGACGAATTAACGGAAAAACATGTAGTGATCGACTTCAAAACCAATACGATGAAAATAACAAAGGAAAAAGAAGAAGAACAGGATAAGGAACAAGAGAAACAAATTACGGACGAATCAGAGAAAGAACAAACGGTGGAAATGAACCTGGTGACGAAGAAAGGAAAAGGAAGAAAGAGGGGAAAAGGTCAGAAAAATATCAAAGAAAAAGAAACCTGGGATTCCTCAAAAGATGAGACGAGCTCAGGAGAAGAAGATGGAAAGATTTTGACAAGAAATGAAAGCAAAACTTGGGATTCCTTAAAAGAAGAGACGAGCCCAACAAAAAAAAAAACAAAGGAAAATGAAGAGGACACAATGGAGACAGTGGTGTTTGAAGAAGACACGGAGTACACGGTGAATATGTGCGAAAAATTTGATGGGAGAGACAAAAAATTGATATGTGGAGAAGGCAAAGAAAACGATTTGCGTATAATTTTAAGAGACTATGAAACGCTGATAAATGAGGAAAACCGAGTGGCCACAAAATACGAGCACTCATTTGAGGTGAAAAACTTGGGAAATTTTCGATCGAAGACTTATCCAATTCCTTATAAGTATCGGAAAGAAGTAAAGCAAGAAATCAAAAAAATGTTGGAAGATCAAATCATTGAGAGATGTGACTCACCCTATATTAACCCAATTGTGATAGTGAAGAAGAGCAGTGGAGAGTTAAGACTCTGTTTAGATGCCCGAAATATTAACCAACACACAGTATCACAATATGAATCACCGTTAAATATCGAGGCCATTTTTGGAAGAATCACGGGATCACATATTTTCTCAAAAATTGATCTAAAGCATAGTTTTTGGTTAATACCTTTGGCTGAAAAGTGTAGAAACTACACTGCCTTTTCAATTGATGGTATAGTATACCGATTTAAGGTAGTTCCGTTTGGATTACAAAGCGCCTGTGCAGCACTTGTACGAGCTTTGCATACCATTTTGAATCACCATGAAGAGTTCATCGTCCATTACATCGACGATTTATTAATTTTTTCACAAGATATGCAGAGTCATGTGAAACATATCAAAATAATTTTGAAAGAATTGGACACAGCGGGATTAAAACTAAACATTGAAAAATGTCAATTTTTTCAAAAGGAAGTGATTTATTTGGGTTTCAAACTTGACACCGAAACTGTAAGTCTAGCCGAGGACAGAGTAAAGCTCATCGACGAATACCCAAGACCAACAAATCTAAAAACATTGCGAGGGTTTCTCGGTACGATAAATTATTTTAAGAAATTAATTCCCGATTTAAGCCAAAAAGAAATTCCTTTAATAAAATTGTTAAAGAAAGGGACAAAATGGAATTGTAAAGAAGAACAGGAGGAAGCTTTTAAAATATTGAAACAAGAATTTGCTAAAGGAACGAAAATATATCACCCTATTTACAATTTGCCGTTTATACTCCGTACGGATGCGTCGATACAGAAATTTGCAGGAGTGTTGTCGCAAATACAAAACTGCCAAGAGGTTCCGATATGTTTTATATCTCGAGTGACTAAAACACATGAGAGAAAATACAGTGTCACCGAGTTGGAATTCGCCAGTGTACTATTTTGTGTAAACAAATTAAGGTTTTACTTATTGGGAGCTAAATTCACCATCGAAACGGATCATGCAGCATTGATACACATCATGAAGAATCGATTGGTAAATAGCAGAATACACAGAGGCATTCTGCTCTTACAAGAGTATGATTTCCAATTTCGATACATCAAAGGGAAAGACAACATAATAGCTGACGCTTTAACACGGGACGAAGATACAGGAAAAAAGGAGACAATTACATTACATGTGGGATTGAATATATTGACACAAGACGAAGGGATATTTTCGTTAAATGAGATAAGGACCGACCAGGAAGGCCTAGAAGAAAGAGAAAAGAGAAGAGCAGAGCTAGAAAACGAGATATTTTTTAAGAGAATAGACGGAAAGGAATTATATTTAGTGACACCGACATTGGCAGAAAGAATCATAAAGAAACTACACGAGGAAAATGGACATATTGGCAGTAGAAAGGTATGGCTTGTGTTTAGGGAAAACTACATCAGTCGACAAGATTACCGCATTGCAAAGGAGATCACACAGAAATGCGAAGTATGCCAGAAATACAAGAGCAGGAATTTTAAAAACGAAAATATTGCAAAGAGCATTGTATCCTGGAACAACCTGGACATTATAGCCATCGACATGTTAAGAGATCTAATTGTGACCACGCAAGGGAACAAGCATATTCTGGTGATGGTGGATGTGTTCTCAAAATACGTGAAATTATATAGTTGCCGCACCACAAAAGGGGAAGAAATATTGAGAAAAATAGACAATTTCATCGCTACGGTAGGAACCCCAAGAAAAATTTTACTAGACAATGCAACGTACTTCCGAAATGATCGTTTCAAGGGACAGCTTAGAGAACGGGGAATCGAGACGAACTTTGTAAGCATCAGGCATCCCCAAAGTAATCCTTCTGAGCGATTTATACAAGAGGTAACGAAATTTCTTCGCATTGCAACAGATGGTCAACATCGGCGATGGGACAGAAAATTGGGAGAAATAGAGATGGACCTAAATTCCATGCCAAGTACAGTGACGAAAGAAACACCAGAATACATCATGAAAGGCGTCATGCCGATAAGACCGTGGGAAGATCCAGAACAAAGAGAGTATCGACAGGTTATAGAAACGGTTCAGAGGAGATTAAGAAGAAGCAAGGAGAAATACATCCAGAGACAGGGTCATAATAGGAAACGAAGACCAGTAACTTTCCAAAAGGGTGACAAAGTAATGGTAAGAGCATTAAGAGTGTCAAATCTTCAGAGCGGTATTTGCGCAAAATTGATGCCTGTTTTCGAAGGGCCATACATAGTAAACAACGAAGATGGAGTAAACAGCTATGAGTTGAAACATATGGATTCTGAAAAGATCAGAGGTATTTATAATATCCATGATGTATATAAATATCACGAACGAAGATTTAAATTTGTATAAAGTAGATAGTAGGATAGGATAATACGTAGCATAAGTACAGCTAGCATACAGGAAGTGCGTTTTAGTTTGCCTCGAGAAAATTTAGTTGCATAGATTGATAAATTTTATCGATTACAAAGGCGGGGATTTGTTGTACTTTTGAATGTCCATAAGCAATAAAAAACCGATATACAAATTTTATTACTTAAATAAAAATTAAAATTATTGATATTTCATAAAGACACGGGCATATAAATTTTCAAACATCCTGTATAAGACAAAATATGTATTTTAAGTTGTTCGAAGAATTGTTCATTTGGCCTCAGAGACAAGACTTTCAAATATTATCGATAAGAAATTTAAATAAGTCGGTTATTGTGGAATGGATTTACCCGGAATAAAAGTGTATATAGAAAGTGTTTAAACAATAGACCGGGATTTGCGGTGGTTTTTCTCCCCGAAAGATTATATCGGTAAAAGTTTATTAACAAAAGACATTGAATTGAGAAACAGGTATCGTTTGTAGCTATTAGTAAGAAATATTTGTAAAGCAGATAGATTTAGTTAGAATAATTAAAGAATGTTGTTTTCTGGAATTACCCGAATGACGTTTTATAGATAGAGTTGGTTGGTAACGATATACGTTACAGAGGTGGATGATTTTTATTGGTCAATTTTTGAATGCAAGGAGGTCTTGGTTTTGGCTATGAGATAGGAGAGAGAAAAAAAGTAAAGTAGTCAGTTTTCGTCGTCCAAGAAGGAAGGAGCTTTGTGATTTGTGTTTGTTTGAAGTCCCGAAGACGTAATTTACCGGGTGTGTTTATTTGCTGTGTAAAAGCTGACCAGTGTGAGGAACGGGGTACAGAGAGATAGAAAAACCAAAGGGTATAAGAATATTAATATCAGACGAAGCCGGAAACATTTGGAGTTATAAACAGGCGCGGAGATTGGCTCAAAAGGAGGCTGCATAGACTAACACGAGTTGTTGGGTTGCAGATACAAGGACAGATAGGAGAAAGGTGTACGTCATCTGGACCACAATAGGAGCAGAAGCAGAGAAAGGATTTTTTTTTGTGGCGTGGCCATAGAATTGCAACGGCAGAGAAAGAAAGGTCAGTCAATTTTCATTAGAGCAGGAGTGTGGTGTTCATTTATTAATTAAATAAATTGAATAAATAATAGAGACAGTTAATTTTGCGATCATTTAAAAAAAAAGAATTATAAAAAGAGCTTAGTTATAACACATATTAAAAATCAATGTAAAATAACATTTGGGTCCATGATAGAAAACAACTTCTCATATATTTAAAGTTAGTATATTGCAAATATTACAGGATTGATTGTTATATAAAATTTCATTAAAATAAAGGACATCTCACATATAGTTCAGTTGAAATTCTATGTATTTTATTCAGGTCATATTACCTATCCCAATTAGGATGCCAATTGGAAAATATTTTGAATCCACGATCAAAGGTAAATAGTACAAGTTAAATAGCCTGAGATTGTAATTAATTAATGCTGATGTATTGTGATTAATTGGAGATTAGATCATTTAATAAATATAGACAGGAATTTTTCTAAATAAGCAATATAATACAATTTAAATAGCATAACAATATATATATATATATATATATATATATATATATATATATATATATATATATATATATATATATTATATATATATATATATATATATATATATATATATATATATATATTAATGGGATATTAAAAGTCAGAGGTGCGCCAAGCAATTAATTAGCTAATTAATTAATTAATTAAACTTATTTAAATGATGCAATTATGATTTTATCACACTATTTAATTCTCTTATCTCAGGGTTATATTCGTGCTTCAATATCTATGCTTTACATATGATAGGTAAGTTCTAAGGAATATCGGAATAATAGTCATATATGATACCAAATTATATATTGAAATAAAATTCACACTCAAATATCTTAAACAAAAAATATCTCATATAATGATTATCGAAATTTTGTTCTACGTACGTGAACCTTCAAAATTTTATGTTATACACTATATAAATTAAAATTTCAAATCAAAATTGTTGTTCTATATCTCCTGATAAATATTTCTATCTTTTCTGAATGAAGTAAAAAAAAACTTTGTTGATAAAGAAAAACTGACAAATAAAAGAAAACAAACTATCTCTCCGATGATGAGTTGTCCAAATTCTTGTTCCTTGTAGCCTACACTATCTATTGTTAGCAGTTCCCTAGGTAATCAACCATCTTAGAACAAATTATTGCGAGCCTCTCGTCTTCAATGATCTCTTCTCCTCTCGATAAACTGAATCTCTCGTTCCGGCCTGAACAGCGACTCTTGGAATATATAAGTAGGAAAATATGACTTACAATATTTTACTGGATCAGCTTCCGTCAGGATACACTTAGTCCACGAAAACTCACAAACATTCACTTCTAATGCTTACTATCACTTGGGAACCACCAAAGAACAACGACTGTTCGCCTTGCACCCTTGGAAAACAACTGATGATCTTTTTTCCCTCTAAAATCTAGCTAAACTCTCATTCATCCATCTCTCCCACTTTTTTTCACTCTTTGCCAATCAAAGTTCGTCATATTTATCCCCATTTAGATAACAAACAACAACCTTAACTACAATTATAACTTTCCTAAAAACTATTAACATGTTAATCGTTTCTACAAATTCTTAAAAACTAACGGAGAATTATACATTTTAAATATTTCGATTCTATTGTCTTATTCACCGTATCGACGTACAAGTCTATTTGGAAAATCCAATCTCGCATTGTTCTATTATTTCCCTACGTTCACTTCACTTAAGCTTTGTCACTCGAATATATTTTACAAAGAAAATAATTTATGCATATCTTAAATTTTGTTTACTACAGGTAATCCAAAGATAATGTACTTTCATTTCTTTGAAATATCGTTTATAGTTTATCAGTTGAAATATTTTGAATTATTATATTTTATAATTTGAAATATATTACGAGCAAACCAATATTATTTTTTATTTTTCATAGCATAACAATATATATATATATATATATATATATATATATATATATATATATATATATATATATATATATATAAGAAATACTGGATATTAGTGACTGTCGATATAAACAAACAACACGGTTTATTAGGGTTGCAATCAGAAAATTTGCCGGGATATTAATGAAACATTTTTTTGATTTTTTGTCTAGCTTTCAGAATGGTTTTATTCCTTTTTCAAGACACTGTAATAAGAAAAATATATAAGTATTTATAAAATATCACAATTCTTCAGTGCAACTTACTAGTCGTTAAGATTATTTATAAAAGCATTGACACTCAACATTAATAACACACATATAAAATATAAAATAATGGACAAAATACATTCTAAAATTTTTAAAATTTAGGTAAAAATAGTAAAACTTAGTTTATGGCATCTTTTACTGGTGTGTTTTAACTCTGACACATAGAGAACAGAAAGTAAAAACCCTATGATTAAAAAGTAATTAGGTGTACTTTATATTATATTTCTTTTTAAGAAATACAAGAGGCCCATCTTGGGTGATTTTACTTTTTAATTTTTAAACCTGTCTTAATGATATGCAACATGTTATGCATACAAGTGTAATTTATGTAAAGGTAAATATTTATTTTATTTTGAATGTTTTTCCAGTAAGTAACAATAAATGTTGCTCAGTTTATCTATATCAGACTTTTTATTGATCCGCGGAAATTATCAACATGGTTTTTGCCTGGATACAAGAATCAAATAGATTATCTTTTTGCCACTAAACGATGGAGGAGCTCAATAATCAAAGTGAAGATAAAACCAGCTGTAGACTGTGGTTCCGACCACAAAATGTTACAAGCAAAATTTTGCACTAAGTTACACAGTAAAACAATGACAAATAAAAGACAAAAGTTGACTCCAAAACACCCGGAAAAGTTTAAAGAACCATTAGCAGAAGCTGAGCTACCAGTAGCTACCGGAGACCCTGACAAAACGTGGGAATGCACAAAGAACTGGATCACTGAAGCCATTAACAATACTAATTTCAGAGACAAAACAGCTGGGAAAAAACATTGGATGACTGAAGAGACTCTCAATCATGTATAAGAAAGACGAAAACTTAGAAACGGCAGATCAAATTCAAAACAAAAAGAAATAGAGATATGCACCATAAATACAACTGTCGTGACCCACGATTAGTTTATCGTGAGTTATATTTGCTATAAAATATTATTTTATTAAATTAAAATAATATACGACGACAATTTTCATAGAACTATTTATTGCTTAACTATACATGTTTACAGAACTGAGTGTCGAATGCTACTACTAAAAATACATTACAAAACGTATAACAGAAGCCCCTAGGGGAGGGGGGTCGTTTCTAAAAGCTACAAGATTTGAACTTTTGGAAATAACGTACATTACAAATTTATTCATATTGTCCTTATCAGAACCATCTACAAACGCAGCGACTGCGACAACAATAGCCGACGGATTTGCCGGGAACCTATTTTCTAAAGGGAGGGTTTATTCTACAAACTTTCACCAAAAATATATAAAACTGACAAACATTTTAATCTTTTAATAGATTTCGGGAAACTAATTTAACCAAACTTTAAGAATTACCGATATGAATCTAAAATAATAAAATAAAATCGACAATAACATGAAGTGAATTATAATGAGACGAAACAACAACTATAAAACACTTATGCAGAACGGACAAAAAAAATTATATTAAAAACTTATGTTTACAACTAGAGGAACATGCTGACCGCCAAGAATCTAGAGAACTTTTCTCAAAAGTCAAGTATCTAGCGGGAGAATTCAATCCGCAGACACAGATCATCAAAGATAATAGTGGAAATACCATAACAAACCCAGACGGTATCGCAGAGGTGTAGAAACAATATTGCGAAATACATTTCTCTAACAACGACCCAGGCAATAATACAGAGAAAAGTTATGAAAAAGAGCCTCAAATATTGAAATTAGAAATTGAACCGGCAATTAAAAAGCTAAAATTCAGAGAAGCAGAAGGAGAAGATGGAATAACAGCTAAAACACTCAAAGAAATGGGAGAATTAGAGACGGAAGTAATGCTTAGAATTTGCAATAATATCTGGAATACCGGAAACTGAGGTAAACTCACGTTTATTCCTATATATAAAAAAGGTTCACCGACAGATTGCAGTAATTACCGTACAGTAGCATTGATATCACACGCGAGCAAATTACTTCTAACCATCATCAATGAAAGACTAAAATGAATTCTCTTACCAGAAATTCCCCAAGAAAAATGCGGATTCATCCCAGGTAGAGGAAAAAGAGAACATATTCTTAATATTCGTCAAATTATCGAAAAATCTCGAGAGTTTAACATAGAAACATATTTATGTTTTTTTGACTATTCCAAGGCCTTCGATATCGTAAAATGACATAAAATGTGGCATATATTTAGAGAAATGGGTACGCCAGAACATCTAATCTATTTATTATAAAAACTATATGTAAATAATACTGCTAATGTAAAAGTAAAAGTTAACAAAGATAGGAGGAAGAAAAATCAAAAACCTAGGTTATGCCGATGACACTGTTATATTGGCGTCATCACCAGAAGAACCGGAACAAATTATGAATAGGCTAGTTACGGTGAGTACGGAATTTGGTTTAAAAATAGATATGCAGAAAACCAAACTGATGATTATCGATAGAATCAGAAACAATCAGGCAGAGATAAGAATCATGGCAGGTTACGAAGTGGTCAGGCAATTTAATTACTTAGGCTCCGTTATTACTAACAGTGAAGGATGCGAAGAAGAGATCCGTCGACGCATCACAATGGCCAGATTGGCAACAGCTAAACTCACAAAAATTTGGAAGAACACTGACATCATAAAAAATACAAAATTACGCCTTGTTCGAGCATTGATATTACCTATCGCCACCTATGCTTCAGAAACGTGGACAATAAAAAAAGCCGATTCAAAGCGTATAATGGCATTTGAAATGTGGGTCTACCGTAGAATGTTGCGCATACCATGGACCGCCCATCGCAGAAATAAATGAGAGAAGGCATGGAGCGAATGATAGTTGAAGGTAACGTAGCGGGTAAAAGATCCAGAGGAAGATCGCCAGTATGATGGTCGGACCAAATAAAGGAGCTGACTGGTTACTCATTCTCCGAAGCGAAACAACACACACAGGAGAGAGATAATTGGAGAGAAATAGTCAAACAAATTACATGACACCACTACATCCTTACGAAGGAGAAAAGATTAAGGAGGATAAAGGTTTTCAGATGTCGTAAAAAACAGTAGCAAGTAATGCGCACAATTCTCTCTATCATCTGAGCAATATGAAAACCGCACAAGTACATATTCGTCGTTAAAAAAGCCATACTTCATTAGTGTGTTGTTTTCTTATCAGTCAAAACTTAGTTTATTGTTCATTTTGTTAAACTTTGCTTAAATATTATTAAGGTACGTTTATTTCATGCGAGGAGACCATTCAATTTTGTGTTACGATAATAATTAATCTGATGAAATAGTTCCTTTTACAAATGTAATACATGGAGCTATACATATTTCATCCAATTATTATGCTATAATACGAGTAGATACCTGTGTTACAGATATTATTACTTATAACAGAAATTAGTGGTCATTCCTTTTAAAATAGGTAACTCAATAACGGCGTCTGCCAACAAATTCATAATTGCCAAAGGGTATAATAGACAGGCGTTATTTAGAGAATTTTTTGAAGTTATACTGTTAAAAGTTTTTAGTGTTATAGAGAAACCTCAGAAGGATCATTAATATAATATATAATATTGGTGTGTTTCGAAATAAATTTTACATTTATCTAATAGATAAGTAACTGCGACACAATTTGACGTGAAAAGACGGGTACATTTTATTCTATGAATAAATATATATTCTCCAGATAACTATATTTCATGCAAGAAGTTTTATTATTTTAAAAATCTAATTTTTAACTCTTTTGAATGTTTGTTAATCCTAAAATATTGGCTGCAAATTTGGTAATAGGTAAAAAATATAATACAAAACTCGAGCTTTCCCAACAAATGAATTACCAAACTAGAATTACGCTGATTTTTGTACGTAGATCGATTTTATAAGACGACTTTATGCAAAAGTTCAGCGATTCTCCAAAAGTGACTTATTTGTTATGAAAGTTGTACAACAGACTCTAATATCATTTTGTTTACGTCCTATAATATATATATTGTTTACGTTTTATAGTCTTAAATAGGAGGAAGTCAGAACAAATTTAGTGGAGTGACTGTAGATCGCAATTAATTGTTCCCCCGCCACACGGTGACATGCAAAATCACTAGTATTGTATAATCATATATTATATCATGCGAAATAGGATTGTTTGACGTAAAAATATTGTGTTTGTCTGTTTAAAGTGCAAGGTAGTGAAATGTCAAATGTTTGAGACGTACATTTAACAGCATTCTGCTTGTTCAATCAGATCATAAAATGAATTATATTGAATTTTTAATTATATTTTTTCAAATATTGCCGAGGTATATTGAAAATGAACAAATATCTGTTGTTCAACTATTTCTGTCTCTATATATCTGTATATCTCTGTTCTTTCCGCGTGCTTTAACAAAACTATGCTTTCCATCGGTCACTCGAGGAATGTCTCTTCTGTTTTTGTCTTTCTTTAGATTTTGCTTCTTTTTTATTTGTAACCATTATTTCTGTACTTTTAGATCAGCTTCTATAATTCTGATATGGTAAATGAGCACATAATAAAGAATATTCTGGAACCTGAACAAAATACGTGTACTTTCGAAATTATACCAGTAGAGATAATTGTCGGAACCATGAGAATTCCACGTAAAATGGAACATATAAAGAGTGAATATTTGCCAATTACCTCCACAAGATGTACTGAAGTGGCAGAAGATAAAAAGCTTCTACGAAAATATGTAAGTTTTAATTATTTATTTGTAAAATTATTTACCATAAGAATAGGATAATGGCCAAGGGATATCATGCAATAATTATTCTTAAAAGTGATCGTACCAATTCTCCCTCCTTCACTAAATTTTATTATACAGAGTGGACCAAAAGTCTGGAATTATCTCTTAAATGTATGGTCCGAATTATACAAAATACATATTTTGTAATATGAAAGTTTGAAATTTGATATTTGTGACGTTGCCAGATTTAACAGTTTTCTGAAATCATAAGTCACTTTGGTTTTTTAAATACAACATCTTATATATTGTACCTTTATTAAAATCTCACTTCAAATCGGCTCAATAAATATTTTGATTCCAACTATGTACAACTAAATTTGAACATAATAATTAAAAGTTTACTACATTGCTAAATTAATGTCTACGTAATCAAGTATTCAAAATGTCTTCCGTTGTTGATTTAAAAATATCCTTAACGATGGTAGAACGTCTATTATATTTCTCCTTGTTTATCTAGAAATTAATAGGGATTCATCGATAATTATTTGCCTTAGCTTTGGAAAACTTATCGGCGTAGTTTTATAAATTCTATTTTTCAAGTATCCCAATAAAAATAATCTTTAGAATTCAAATCGGGGGAGCGAGTAGGCTATTTCACACTACCCAATCTACCAATCTATCGTACGGAAAATGTCTGATCTAAATAAGTTGTGTAAAATATGAGCTGGAGCGCATATTGTACACAACTCTGACTTACTCCTCTTTTTATGTTGAACTTCTCTAGATTCTCTAATTCCACGGATATAAGGAAAATAAGGGTCCGTACTCACATCGTTATATTTTTGTTTTCGATAGGGACTTTATGTTAATATTAATTTGGCTGTATATATAATACTGACCTATATGTGCTTATTATTAATATACAGTGTGTCCGTAAAGTATGTAATAAATTCGATATTTCCTAAATGAAAAACCTTTTTATAAAAATTTAAAACACGTCAATTTTTAAGCTTAATGTTCTAAATTCTAAAATAAAATTTCATTATAAAAGATGATACACCTTAAGTGATTGACGTTATCTGCTCTTTTTTTTTAAAATGTAACACCCTATATTTTATGACGTTTTAGATCAATAAAAATAAGCTGATTGCAAAAAACTATAATCTGGGGGTCTAATGGATATAATTTGAAAGATATGCGCTTAGAAAATAAACTATTTATTACCAATTGCAAAAAAGGAGCCTATTACTAATGTTTAGTAAAATGTAATTATTTTTAGTAACTTTCAATAACAATTAAGTAGTACAATAATTGTATTAATTCGTGAATGTTCTGTATTATTGCTTAGAATTAATTTGAAGTAGAAATGAATTTGAGTGTAAAGCAAAGAATTGATAAACTCATGAAGATTGGGTATGGAGACAAATTGCAAACTCAGATGGAAGTGTCTAATTTATTTAATGATAAATATCCAGAAAGACCCATAACGCAGTCAACAGTAAGATTGAAAGGAAATTTCGAGAAACTGGTACGGTTGAAAATGCATACAAATCAGGTCGTCCCTCTGTAAATTTTGATACAACATTAGATGTCCTACTTGCTATTGAAGAATATACGCACACATTTGTTCATAAGGTTAGTCGTTATCTCGATTTTTGCAAAACAACGGTACACAAAGTAATAAAACTTGCAAAATGGCACTCCTTTAGATGCACACTTGTACAGGAATTAAGCGAGGATGATCGAGATAAAAGAATACAATTTTGCAAAATAATGATGGGTAACTGCCACCGAAACCCTCTCTTGGTTCAAAATATTATTTTTTCTGATGAGGCTACATTCACATTAAATGACGAATTCAACCGTCAGAATTGTAGATACTGCGCAAAAGAAAAACCCAACTGGATGCGGGAACATCATATACAATACCCGCAAAAGGTAAATGTATGGGCTGGCATTGTAAGAAATAGAATCATCGAACCCTACTTTTTCTAAGGTAATTTAAACGAGCCAGCATACCTTCAGTTTTTAAGGGGGTAGTTCGTACCTACTTTAGTTAATTTATTCCCTAGTAGAATTAATCCTGGAGGTTTTAATGAAAGTTTATTGTTTCAACAGGATGGTGCGCCTCCGCATTATGCTGTAGATGTTCGAAGGTACCTAAACAAATTTTTTCCGAACAGGTGGATTGGAAGACGTGGAGATATTGAATGGCCTGCGAGGTCGCCAAACCTCAATCCTTTGAAATATTTTATGTGGCGTCATTTGAAGAATGTTGTTTATAAAACGAAACCTGCAAATATTAAAGACTTAAAAACAAGAATTCGTAAAGAAATAAACAATATTTCTCAAGAAACCATAAACAAGGTTCTACAAGAATTTGTACAACATTTGGATTACTGTCAAATTCAACATGAGCTACAATTCGAACATTTAAGATAAAATCATGTGATAATTACTGGATTACTTTTAAGTTGTTTATTATAATTTATTTATAATTTGTTAATATTAGAAATCAATATAAATTTTTTTTAAGCGCATACCTTTCAAATTGTATTCGTTAGACCCCCAGTGTTATACTTTTTTGGAATTAACTCATTTTTATCGATCTAAAAATGTTCTAAAATACAGGGTGTTACATTTAAAAAAGAGCCGATGACGTCATCGCCTTAATGTGTATCACCTTGTGTAATGAAATTTTATTGTAAAATGTAGAACATTAATTTTAAAAATCGGGGTGTTTTAGATTTTTTTAAAAAGGCTTTTCATTTAGGAAATATCGAATTTATTCCATACTTGACGGACACACTGTATATCTACAAATAAAAATATTTTAATTTTAAGGCTGAACATGAGAGACGCAAAAGAGAAGCAAAGTGCCGTCAGCAACTTGGACGTAAAGATTACTACATAACGAAAACTGGAGATGCACTTCTTAGAGGATACAGAAGCCAAAACTCCCAATGTTTCAACGATGCCTGTAGAAATAATCAAGACATACCCAACTGCATAGTAGCTCTAGTCATGAACCATCTGGTATCCGTAGAACGTTGGACTTTCAAGAATATTGACCTTATTTTAGTAACAGGCAATCAGCTATACGTTGACTCGTATATAGCGTATGGACCAAAAGATCTTAAACTCGGAATGGAAAACATAGTGAGGAAGTTTTTCTTGCAACATTTGACAATACATGTTACCATTTATAAACCAATTCTAAGCAACGTTTTTACAGAAGAATGTTTAAGTAAAACACTTTCAGTATTTTTTACACAAGAACAGCATTGCATATTCAATCACCAGAACCAATGGGTTGCTCTGTTCTTTAAATCAGGTAAATATATTTATAGCTGTACCTCCAGGAAAATAAGCAAAATTTAATGGGGTTCAGATCATCCTGAATAGGTATTTGATGAGTTTTTCCGATAATATATACCTGTTTGAAAAAGTATTCCAGACTTACCTAAATATCTTATTTTTTTTATTCAAAAATATGACCGTATTAAGTTATACCTCTTTAATTAATTATAATATATTCATCATAATTGGTACTACAGCCCTATAAAAGAGCCTCAACCTTCCCAAGTCTATTACGCCAGTCAGTTCTATCCATTGCCAACTGTTGAGAGTTTGCTGCGCCTATTTTTCTACCATCCTCATCTACACCATCCCTCCATCTGAGTTTTGGCCTACCCCTACTTCTACTTCCCACAGGTTGTGACAAGGATTCTTCTAGGAGGGTCGTTCTGCTGTGATCTTGCCAGATGTCCTGCCCATCTTAGTCTTTCTATTTTTATAAGAAATACTACGTCTTTACCACCAAATATATGTTTATATCTGTGATATATCTCGTAGTTTTACCTACTTCTCCAAACACCATTTTCACAGATGCCACCGAATATTCTTCTCAGGATCCTTCGTTCAAATATAAGCAGGAGGTTTTCATCTGCCTTGGAAATGATCCATGTCTTCGACCCATATGTCAACACTGGTTCTATAAGGGTTTTGTATATGGTTATTTTTGTTTTTTGGCTTAAGTTTCTGCTTCTCATATGTCTACTCAGTCCAAAACAGCATTTGTTTGCTAGGATTATTTTTCGCCTGATTTCTTCCGTCATGACGTTCTTCTTGGTGGTCAGGGAGCCTAAGTATGTGAATTTGTCCACCACTTCAAAGGTAGAGTTCAACCGTGAATTGGTGACCGATGTTTCTGGCTCTATTGTTGGGTGTTGATGCCATTATCTTAGTTTTCTCCTCATTTACTTGCAGGCCCATATTTTTTGAGGCGTTTGACAAGGTGGTATACATTTCTTTTACCTTGCGTGTTGTGCGGGCAACTAGGTCAACATCATCTGCATATGCCAAAATTTGGGATGATTTATTAAAAATTTTTCCTCTGTTGTCTATTTGGGCATTCCTGACCAACTTTTCCAGCAGTCTATTATAATATATTAGCTTATTAAAATATGGCTTTAGTTACATATCTTTTAAATTATCACACTCAAATTGGCTGATTCATTATTGTCAAATTCTGAGAATTCACTTGCCTGAAAATATCATGTTTTTGGGAAACTATTTATCAACCCAGAACACTTCAGATTTCTTAAGGAAACGTACCCGTCGCATCGTTTATATAGAAATTTTATTCGAATTTTTGCTTGCCATTAAAAAGGTATCTATTTATACACAAATATAAACATTTCATCTGTTAAGACATAGAAAAACCTTTAAAAGGGCGTATTCTAAATTTTTTAAATTAATTTATCGCTCCAAATACAGCCAAAGACGGCAAAAAAGTTAACTGTTTATAACTTTTGTAAAAATGAACATACACCTTCCTGATTGCTCTCCAAAGAGAGACTTGTAGTGCTTAACAAAATTCGTTATATCCTTACAAACCCTTAAAATTTCAGCTTGATCATTAGTTAATTTAAAAATAATTCAAATGGTTTATCCCAGAAGTAATTTTTTTTGTAATAACAAAACACATAAAATATTAAAGATACAATGATTCTACGGGTACCTTACGAAAGGTAAAGAGTTTCTTTTTAAAAACGCCAAAAAATGTTAAAAAAAATCATTTTTATAACCAAAAGTGTTTTGTAACTTTACTGTTATTTTTAATTTATAAAATAAACAATTATAATAAAAACCTTTATTTAAAGAATCCTTTATAAAAGGTATATATATTCTAAAATTGTCCTTTCGGGTTACATCACAGAACGTTTTTGGACTAATATTTCCATCATCAGTGCAGTTACCGAAAACAAAAGTCAAAACTTTAATAAAAGCAAACATAAATATGAAATTTTTATCAAGGTTAAAAAAGCACCTGGTTGAAGACTTACCAAGTATACATGAGTGAAGCTTGCTGACGCCGCCCTATTTATTTAGTTGAACTAGCAGTTCTTGTTTCATAATTTCTCCGAAGCTGGATGAGAACTATGGTAGCATAGTTTGAAGGAATGGAAAATTATCTGGCACCCTTTTTTCTCGTTCTGTGGGCCCCTTTGGTGGTCCCCATTTTTATGTTGAACATGAACAGGAACTGTGTTCAGATTGTCTATTTTGTTTTCTTCGTATGCTAGTGCATTTTGCACATTATTTAGTTTGTTAATTTTATTGAGTCACTGACCAACTTTTTGATAACATTTCTTAATTTGGCAGTTCCATTTTAACGAAATTTGGAGTTTTTAGTTCAAATGTTGTTAAAACGTAATTTTCTATACAGATAACGACATTGTTTTGTTGACCATAGGAATAAGGATTTATTGCAATCACATCTCTAGAGTATATTTATTATAATGCTCTAAACTAATTTGTTGGTTATTTTTTAGCCTTAATAGCAATACTAATAAATAAGTAGGTAAATAAGTAATATGCTTTATTGTCACTGAAAATTGTACAAATTTTATGGACAAAACTTATAACAATAAGACAAAAAAGAAGAAAAAAAAATCAGAATAGGAATCGTTTGTACTTTTAAATAAAAAAAACAATAAAATTCTTCCAAACTTAAACATAAAAAATACTACCTAATTAAGTAGCAACAAACTTCGTAAAATGTACCTAACAAAAAATAAAAATTAGGAAAGCAAATTAATGAATTAAAGGATCGAATATTCCACCTCCTTGTGCTAAACAGTAACCAAATCTGTCATACAGATTTCTCCTCATATTTTGAAATAGGGCTGGTGCAATGCTTGCAGAGAAATGAAGTATTTTTGCCCTTAATTCGACTAGGTTTGTGGCCCTTTCAAACTGATGCCTATAAATGTTTTCTTTGAGAAAACCCAAAAAAAAAAGAAATCGTTAGGCGCTAAGTCACAGGATATGGCAGGCCATTTAATTGTACCACGTGTACTTATCAGTCGATCAGGAAACGTTTGATTGAGGAAGTCAATAGTTGCTCTAGAGTTGTGAGCCGAACACCCATGCTGTTGGAAATAAACCTCCTGAAAATTAACGGGAAGGCGTCGAACTGCCGGAAAGATCTCATTCTGTAAAAGTTGTAAATATTTGGGTCCGTTTAGGTATCTATGGATAAAAAATGGACCGACAATATGGTCGCCTTACATTCCAGTCCAAACATTTAACTTTTGCGGACGCTGCGTTCGCACTGCAACACTGAGGTACGTATTTTTCCGAGAATAATACCTTGCAACGGATGGATTGTGTTTTTTATGTAGGTAATGAAAATGAAGATTCGTCAGAAAATAAAATATTTTTTAAAAAGTGTACATTTTCATTTTGTTTATCTAACATAATTTCACAAAACTCCATCCACCTACAGTTCTTGTGTTGGTTGTATCTTAAAACAGTGATACCCGTTCCTTTTGAGAACTCGCTGGACAGTTCGAGCATTCACGTTAACTTCCCTAGAAATTTGTACACTATTGCAGGGTTCACTAGCTTCCACAAAAGCACAAATATCAATATCTCTGTTTTGACGCTCCTGATCGACAGGTCTAACACGTGGTTCATTACTTTCATGACACTTTTTACAACTGTTTACACATCCCGAAGTTTGAAAATGTTTAATGGTATTTTTAACTGTTGTAACACTTGGTGGGGGTCTATTTTCGAAGGCAACAATAAATAAATAAATTACTTCGCGTATCGAATGACCCTGAAAGTACCATGTTACACGTTGCACTTTTTCTTGGACGGTATACGGTATATAACCTAATAGGCATTTTATTAATTATTTGTTTATTCTTTCAAAACTTCGTTTGAAATTTTTAATGTCAATGTGATTATTACGACAATTCGTACCTACTGTGAAATGAATATAGAGGTGGAAACATATAACATGTCACAGAGCGATTGACATTGTGTTGTATGGTCAATGAAACAATGTCGTGATCTGTATATATTTCGATTTCGCACACACTATTGAGTTCGATTAAGTAACTACCGTTTAATGGAACTACTTCACTACGAGACAAGATCCCAAATCGCCAGCTACGACAAAGAACAGGAGTGGCTGATGCAGTAGAGAGAGTAGCAACACTGAAATGGAACTGGGCAGGTCACGTGGCTCGAATGACAGATAATAGATGGACAAAGCGGATACTGAAATGGAGACCAAGAGATGATGCCTACCGAAGCAGAGGTCGTCCACCAACACGTTGGACTGACGATCTAAAACGTTGTCATAGGAATTGGATGCAAGAGGCACATGATCGAAATATATGTAAAATTATGAGGGAGATCTATGTCCAGCAGTGGATAAGCGAAGATTGAATGATGATGATAATGATGTTTAATGGAATATTGTCCTTTTTTTTGAATACTATTCTCTTTGTTTAGCGTTATTACAATCCACTTATTGTTTTCTAGTTTTTGAATTTTTATATTATTGATTTCTATTAGCACTGATTGACATTGATTTACAAATTTTGAGTACTGTATGAGCTGAACTTCACAAGAGACTGTTGGTGTTACTTCAATTGACTGGACATCGTGGCATAAATATTCTTCTTATTAGAATATAGATTTTCAACCTCACTGCCTATAGGCTTGGACGATTTTTTTTTCTTTTCCCGGGTCTTGTTAATATCTTGTATAAAGCTGTTCGTGGACACTCCTAGGCCATTCTGCTACTAACTTAATGTCTACTGCCTCTAGGGTTGGACAATTTTTGTTGTTTCCCCAGGTTTTGTTGATACCTTGTATACAGCTGTTCGTGGACACTTTCACAATTTAGTTCGTTTTTCCGGTTAATCGTTAAAACGAAGAAGCTGCTCGCGAAACCGTTAAATTTGCACTTAGTAATAATAAAAGCATTGAAGTTATTAGGTCCAAGCAATATATTTAAAAAATTCTTACTACAATGAACGAAATATAAAAAGTGACGCTCTAGCTTAATTGTCTCGTTATTCTTTGCTTTTAGTTGATTCTCTTAGTTTATGATTGGTTGTCCTGTTATAGGTTGGGCACTTCTTCAGGACGTCGTTTGTTTTATTAGAGTTGACTTTTGTGGCTGCTTTTGGGCTTACCGATGGTACGCTTCGTTGGATGTTGTCCTGCGTGAGAGGTGGATCCAGGGTGGCCAGAGGTGAAAGGGTGGTTAAGCTAAAACGGTTCTTCTCAGAATTTTATTAGTCAGAAAATATATGGTTATAAATTGACTAAATTTATTAATAAGTATATAAAAGTTGCGAATCGCCTGAGGGCAGCTGTGGCTGTAGCCTCGCAAATAGACAGGTGACATTGTGCAACCACAGAAACCCGATCCCTCCCTGTTTATCTAGCTCAAAGTAAGCATTTAGTGATTATGGTTGTAATAGAGTGGAGTTGCCTCCAGAATATCAATGTATTGGGAATATCAGGAAGTGCGTTGCTGACAAGGGCCAGCAATTTAGTGGGTGGAAATGGGAGTTTGCGTTTAGGGCGTCTTTTAAATGCATTGCCGAAGGATGAGCACGTAGTTTTGATAATATTTTGTGCTCTGAAGTTTTGGCCACGAATGGTTTTGATTGTATAACTCATGCTCAGACAGAAGAGCCTCTCATTGATGGGCTGGATGTTCGACAGTTGATAAATTAGGGAGGAGGGGTTGTCGTGCCGTTTGTTGTTTACCCTACGCAGGATTCCCTGTTTGAATCCTAGCAGTTGTTGTGTGAGGCGATGGTTGAACAAGATATAAAGATTAGACCTATATTCAATCACCGGCCTAATAAATGTTTTGTATGTATGTATAAGTGTAAGTGGGTGTGTCCGTCCGAACTTACCACAGAGGTAATTGAGTAAACCGACTCTGCTCCTAACCATGTTTAGGCTGCAGCCAGATCGGCCCTCCAGTTTAGTGTTTCTGTGAACACCACACCGAGGTATTCAATCTGGTTACGGAGTTAAAATCGGTCGCCCCAGAGTCTGAGGTTGATTCTTCCAGCTATATTGTATGTAGTGAATCTGCTGAGATTGGAGTGTCTAAAGAGAATCATTTATTATCATTTTATTA
This sequence comes from Diabrotica undecimpunctata, assembly GCF_040954645.1. Taxonomy (NCBI): domain Eukaryota; kingdom Metazoa; phylum Arthropoda; class Insecta; order Coleoptera; family Chrysomelidae; genus Diabrotica; species Diabrotica undecimpunctata. The sequence continues at coordinate 51,291,293 of NC_092804.1, read as the reverse complement.
GGGTGAGTTAGGTGTTACTCTCCATCTCCCGCATCACCTGTCGACCAGGTCAAGGTGATTTTGAGCAAACCTAGTAGTGCATTTGTGCCTCGTGTTGTTGTTACGAGAGCAGTGTTTCTCTCTTTTATACTGAGAACAAGTCTTGTGTCTAGAACAAGGTTTAAACTTGAATTTAGGTCCTTGGTGAATTGAAAAATAATGTTTTTTACTGCGTTTTTCTCAATTTTAAATTATTTATAACTCAAAAACGATTAAGGTTACAGAAAAACTACGACAGACCTATTTTTTTTTATAATGATCCAAAGAATTCAAAAACAATTTGTCCGGGTTTAAAAAATTGATTGTTACAGTTTGTTTAAAAAGCAATTGTTTAAAAAAATTTGAACACTCTTGAACCCTATTTTGGGGTATCTCATGAAAGTGATTATGCAAAAAAATCTCATGGGAATTTTTTCCAAGGAATCCGAGCTTTTTGCCTTGTCTGATTAAAGAAATATTGGGACCATCTCGCTGAATATGTCATGAAACCCTTAATCACTTACAATAATGATTCACAAAAGTATTAACTGTCTTGTTCTTTTATGTTCTGATATTTTTTACTGGTATTATTGATGTTAACTTTTTATTTGAGAAAACATACATTTCACGAAGAATGTATTTCTTCGTCCATATTCTACGACATCTTAAATTAAATTATTTTAAGTAAAAATAAGAAACGTATCTTAAATAACGTAACTTTTTCATTTTTAGGTCAGTTCTATATGTTTGATCCCCATGAGCGTGACCTAGAAGGATATCCAATAGGCCAGGATTGCTGTGGATGCGGTGCAGCAATCCTAATGAGATTTAATGACGTTGACAGGTTGGTGTATCGGCTAATATCAAATTTGACCCCCAAGCATGTAGAAATACAGGAACTAATTCACGAATCTGAGGAATCAGAAAATGAAGATAAAACTTTATTTACATTGTGGTTGGCCTCTATTGAAATCAAATAATTTTATTTTCACTGTTCCGTGAAACCAAACTTTGGAATGACAGTCAGAACGATCGGCAATATCTACGTTTTAAAATAGATTGCTGATTTGTTTTAAAATGATATTTAGTAATAGCTACAGTTTTTTTTCGTTTATTTAAATTAAATTGGATTAAATTTGTTTTTGTTCATTTATCGTTTAAACGTCAGACATGCCCTTATTAATAATGCCACTTAGGTATATATAGAGATATGTTCAAAAGAGTTAGAAAAGTTTGAAAACTTCTTAGGTCAAGCAATAAAGCACTAATTAACATAAACCTACATATTTTTCGCAGTTAGTTGAATCTTTATTCAACTGTTTGCACTTGATTCGGGAGAGTGTACATTTTGTGCATAAGGAAAATGCATTCCCATATTGTTAGAAAATGAAAAATTTGGAACTCGGAAAATATCCACATGAATAAGTTTAATAGAATAGAATAGAATAGAAATATGCTTTATTGTCACAGAAAATTGTACAATTTTATGGACAGAGGTTACAAAAGTCAAAATATAAATAATAATAACAACAACAATTAAAATTTACTAAAATTACATAAATTAGACAGAATAAAACATAATAAAATATACAGTCCATTGCAAAATTTTACTAAATTGCAAATTGCATAATAAAACCTTACGAACTAGTTTACGAATAAGTTTAAGCTGCTGCATGTGATACCCAAATATATGAGGCGTTGAGAACCAGAGCGGACCATTCTGTTGAAACATTAAATGGAGAAAACTAAGAATAACAAAAACTGGTAAATTAAAGAATTTTTTGTGACATATAAAAGTGTTAAATTTTTGAAGTTATACTTCTATACGCACGGTCGGCGTTGGAAATTTGCATAAGAGTGAATCTGTGAAACCATTACATATGTAAGATAATGAGTAAGAGAGAGACAGAAGATATATTTTCTCTCTCTTCCTCTCTCGAGAATAAAAATGTTCCTTTTGTATATATATTTAATATTATATATAATATTATATATATATATATAAATATATATATATATATATATATATATATATATATATATATATATAATATAGTATGTATTAATATTATTATTTATGTGATATGTTTTGTATTATTTAAAATTTTTAACGTTTATAATTATTTTAGGCTTTTGTATTTTAAAATAATTACTGTTTTACCGAGAACTGTCAATTTTGAAATCCGTTAGTGTCATGTCTAATTGGCTAATCCTTTACGTGTTTGGTTCATACACTGGTGGTTGTGAGTTCGAATCCCAATTATGAATTTCCTTTTTTATTTTTGAAATATTTAAAAACCTCACGTTAATCTTATTAAATATATGTATTTTACGCAAAAAACATAACAACAACAAAACATAATCCGAGTTGTTGGTTTTTTATTTTTATCTTCGTAAAGTAAGTTATGTATATTGGCAGTTTTAAATACTTATGAATATTACATTTTAATTTATATTGTATTATTATATTGAATTATGTTGCAGTGTATTTATTGTATTGTAATTTTTATATTATTAACAAAATAAACAATGAATTTTACTGCAGAGTATATGTAATTTTTTTGCATTCAACTCCTTTTATAATTATATAAAAATAAAAATATATATTTTCATTAAAATATTGATACAATCCTTCATTGATACAATCCTTCATTAACTATACTCCTATTACAGGTCAAATGTTTATATACAGCAAAGGATGCACCATATACCTATATAACTAATTCTTTTTCTCTTTCTGCTCTCTCTTACCTATAGCATTACATATGTAATGATTGTGCAGATTGACTCCTATATAAACTTTTACGGCGAACGCGTGTATAGAAGTGTAACTTCTACCGGCAGTCCCACTGGACTGCCACACCCGTTTTTTTTTTTTTTAGTATGAAGCAGTGGCAATAGTAGTGGATATTTTGTAACGGATTGTCCAAGAAAATGTGTTTTTTTTTGTAATTTATTATTATTATTAATTATTTGATATTTTAGAAAAATAATGTGGGTTGATCCGCTTTGGTATTTAGAAAATTTTCCATGCATGTAGAATAGTCCTATTAAAAATAGACATAACTATGGAATAGTTTTATTGTTAGTTACGTAAAAATACAAAAGTATATAAATTTAGTCCAAATCATCTCCTTGCAGTGAAATTTCGTCCTGAACAGTATCACAGCATTTGAGATCTTTATAAAAGTCGTGATAGATCGGTGGAATAAACTCGATCAATTGCAAGGGGATTTTTTTTTTTGGCTGGAGTTATCACATTTTCATCAGGATATAAAATTGGTAATTTATCCTTCAAACGATCCTCTGGTATATTCCTTCAATATTAAATTTTTGAAGTTGATGAAGATCAGTTACACCATATTTAAAATAAATTATACAAGGATCATCTTTTTTTAAACTAATGCTGTGAATTTTTAACCACTCGACTTTTGTTACATCCGCCGAGACTTTCCTATGTGTAGTATTTTTTTACAAATTAGCTGTTGAAAAGAAATTTTCGGACCCCATTTCTATTACATGAAAAGGATTTCTTCTTCTCGCCGTGGAAATTACATTAATCGAATCTTCACGATGAAAAATGTTGGGGTGATATTTTTTAGTTTTCTCGATTAGACCTAAGTCACGGTCACATGCCATACAGGAATGTCCACTAACTAAAAAGTTATGCTTTATTTCTTCAAGTGGAAAGTTATCCGATTGCACCATATGAGTACACAGTAAAGCCATTTTAATATTTCTATTTTGACCACCGCAGCCATCGGAATACATGATTACTTTCTTACTTTCTAACATAATTTTTAATATAATGGATAAGACAGGAGCCGACTTCCTGAGCTCCTCTACACACAACGGATTCATTCCATACATACATCTTAATTTCTCCAGACTGTAGATTGTGGACGCACAGACAATACACCCACAATTGCCTTTTATAATATGTTATTCCTGTCGATATCACTGGGGTGGGCAGTGTCTTCATCAAATCAGAGGCAAAAACAGTGGTGTCGTTCTTATCTGTTGTAAGTTTAGAATCTTTGTAAACCTGTTTGTAAAGTACCTGTAAGTACCATTGATTCTTTTAGCTGTTCTGCTTTTCTCAGGTGAAGCTCTTTCAATTTTTAGCTCCTTTCTTCTTTGCAAGTTGTTTTCATTGGTTTGTATTTGTCTTTCTAATAAATCGCATTTTCTACAAGAATTAACGATCGGAGCATGAAAGTGTAAACTTTGTATTAAAAATGTTTCGAAATATGAACTCGGAAACAGGATCCTTTGTTGATTTCTTGTATTCATTAAAAAAAAACGGGTGTGGCAGTCCAGTGGGAGTGCCGGTAGAAGTTATACTTCTATACACGCCTTCGCCGTTAAAAATTTATATAGGAGTTAATCTGCACAATCATTACATATGTAATGCTATAGGTAAGAGAGAGCAGAAAGAGAAAAAGAATTAGTTATATAGGTATATGCAGTATATGGTGCATCGTTTGCTGTAAATAAACATTTGACCTGTAATAGAAGTATAGTAAATGAAGGATTGTATCAATATTTTAATAAAAATATATATTTTTTTTTATATATGTATAAAAGGAGTTGAATGCAAAAAACAAATTTTACACATACTCTGCAGTAAAATTCATTTTTTATTTTGTTATTAATATAACAATTACAATACAATAAATACACTGCAACATAATTCAATATAATAATACAATATAAATTAAAATGTAATATTCATAAGTATTTAAAACTGCCAATATACATAACTTACTTTACGAAGATAAAAATAAAAAAATCAACAACTCGGATTATGTTGTAAATTTTCATTTTATTTTAAAATTTATGTTTTTTGCGTATATTACATATATTTAATAAGATTAACGTGAGGTTTTTAAATATTTTAAAAATAAAAAAGGAAATTCATAATTGGAATTCGAACTCACAACCACCAGCGTATGAACCAAACACGTAAAGGATTTGCCAATTAGACATGACACTAACGGATTTCAAAATTGACAGTTCTCGGTAAAACAGTGATTATTTTGAAATACAAAAGCCTAAAATAATTATAAACGTTTAATTTTAAATAATACAAAACATATCACATAAATAATAATATTAATACATATTATATTATATATATATATATATATATATATATATATATATATATATATACAATATTATATATATATATATATATATATATATATATATATACAATATTATATATATATATATATATATATATATATACATATATAATATTAAATACAAAAGGAACAATTTTATTCTCGAGAGAGGAAGAGAGAGAAAATATATCTTCTGTCTCTCTCTTACTCATTATCTTACATATGTAATGGTTTCACAGATTCACTCTAATGCAAATTTCCAACGCCGACCGTGCGTATAGAAGTATAACTTCAAAATACGAATGTTTAAATCAGGAAATAAATATTTTCTTTCTGTTTTGTGTCGTGCATAATGAGAAATATATGATCACAAACTGCTTTTTAACAGTTTCGGGTGGGGTTTTATTAGCAGGCGGATGTCTTCCACGTTGGTCTGTTGGTGAAATTATATTCTGTGTTTTTCTTCAACATTCGATCAAGTTTACCATAGTTGACGTTCAGTACTTGCTTAAATAATATTTTGCATATTTTGATGTCGTTGCCTTCATTGTTAGGTAAATAGTAATGTCGTGTGAAATTCTTGGATTTTCTCAAAACTTTATTATTTGAATAGTGACGTGCAACTCCTACTACTTTTACTTGCAAAAAAATAAATGCACTGTGCAAGTCGGTACTGGCAAGACCATAAATCTTTTTATTGATCTGCTCTTGACTTTCGGTGTTCAACAATTTATGGCAATTTAGTTTGCAGCATGAATTTACTAGAGTATGTATTATGGCCGGAACAATCTTACCTTTAGTGCTTGTGTACTCTTTTCCACTCGCCCGTAAAAACTTCGTTTGTTTTTCTTTCTGTTATTCTCGCAGCGTAGGCGTTTCTTTGATTTTGGCTTATCTTTAAGCTGTTCTGGATTTACATGTTGGAAATCTATTTCAGTATCACTTGCAGACTCCAACTCTGAAGGCACATATTCGTCCGAACTACCATTATCTTGGTACTGTAAGGGTTCACTGTCACATTCAGCTTCTAAAAATAATAAAAAAAATTATATAGAACTTTGAGGCAAATGTGCGAACAAAATTTTTAAATAAATTTATTTGAAAGCATATTTATTGAAACTAGCGATTGTACCTACAGAGAAAATCCTAACAGTATTAAAAACACGTGTTTTACTGACCGTTATTTTCAAAACTTTACTTCACTAAAAAACAAGAAATAATACATTCCTTCTCAATTTCATGTTGATAAGAAATATTCAGTTTAGACGTAGAAGACATTTTACACGCTTTTTTAGGCTGTACTGTGTAAAAAACACTTTTAATATCAGCATATAGTACTATCATGTGTTAACAAGTCACTGACAATTTAAAGGTTAAACTGGTATTTCCAGAAACCAAAGCGGACCATGCCATATAGTCCAGTCTGGCTCGCAAGTATTGTAGTCTTAAATAAAATGGACCATCCTAATACATGCTGCCATCTGTTGTAGAGTAGAGGAAATTCATATGGTCCACTCTGGAATTGAAGGAAAGTAAATGTTAGGTTTAAAACCAAACTTATCTAAAATTTCAAAATTTTGTGGGATGGTCCGTTCTGGTTCTCAACGCCTCATATATAAAAATACTTTGTTGCTTGTACCTAAACGTACTGTAATTTCTTACTTATTCGTTAAGAAACTGTTCCACTGAATAATAAGGTCTTTCAGATAGATAGGTTTTTGTCAATTGACAGAACTTTAGGAAAGAAGTTGTAGATTTAACTTGCAAAGGGTTGATGGATGATGGTTGTATAAGTTTTTTGCCGAATATAATATAGATTTCTTTACTAACTCAGTGGATAGGATCGGTAAATACATAGGCACATCAAAGCTTGAATTTCTGGTGGAGTAGCCATGATTAGGTTTTGCTGGAAAAACATGTAGGTGTTTACGAATTTAGTAAACAGTTTCTAGAATATAATATAGAGAGGGAAGAGTTAAAATCCCGTGATTTTTGAAGTAACTGTTGCAATGTGTTATTCTACTGAGGACAAAAAGATACGGTATTGCTCATTTTTTCTACTTTAAAGATAATATCAGTTTGGGCAGCTGTATTAGAACCCCAAAAAGGAAGGCCATATCGAAGATGAGACTCGAACAAAGAAAAGTATGTTATTTTGGAAGATGCTAAATTCATTTTCTTCGAAACAGATCTTATTGCATAGCAGACTGAGGCTAGTTTTTTATTACTTAATAAATCGATATGAAGGGACCATTTAACAGGTTGACTGCCACAGCGGTCATTATGCCCGCTCATAGTACTAGTAACTCACGCCATGGCGGTCATATTGTCCGCCGTGCATTGTTTAACAAAAGTGTAAAGAGTATATGACCGCCGATTTCGTTAAAAATGCATAGGCAACATGACCGCCTGGCCTGTATGGATATGTGAGTAAATATATTGTTACGTAAAAATATGAGTCATAGTTTTAACCTTTAAAACATGTTTTTAATCTAATATGTTGTAGAGTTTACGAGAGGCCTCGATTTACCTGAGCGACCTTCCAGAAGCGAGGCGAGGGAAATCCAGTTTGCCTTTACCGTTTCGCCATCGAAGGTTTTAGACTATTCGAGATAACGGCACTGGTATATAATAACGGAACTTTATTTGGAAGGGACAGTTAATAAAGAAGATTCGCGCTCGTGATATTATTGTTACGCTCGCCTACTAATAAATTATTGTGTATGTAGTGATAAATAAACTTATATTAATTATCGTGCCTTTTAATAAATTAAAGTAGGAACAAGATAATAAATTAGTAAAGACATTATAAATTAAAGACATAACAATTAATAAATTCACAACAAATGGTGTCAGAAGTGGGATCGAACATAAATTAGACTTATAATAATAATACAAGTGAATATAAAATAAATTGTGAAAATGGCTACGATTTATGAGCTGACAGTGACTAATTTAAGAAGACATCTTGAAGACAGAGAATTAGCTTCTACCGGAAAAAAGGCTGAGTTAGTCCAACGACTAAAGAACGCTTTGCTAGAAGAAGGACTAGATCCAGAGACTTATATATTTGAAGATGCTGTCCTCTCGTCGATTTCGAAAGTTTCTTCTGATGTAGCCAAAGTTTCTGGTGATGTAGCCAAAGTTTCCGGCGATATCGCTTCGTTGGAAGACAAAGTTTCTAACGAGATTTCTTCGCTGGAAAGCAAAGTCTCTGCTAACATCTCTTCGGAAATCTCTAAAGTCACTTCTGAGATGTCTGCCCTCGACGATAGAATATCTTCGTTAAAAAATCAAGTTGCTGCCGATATGTTGGCCTTCGAAGAAAAGATGAAAGAAATGGAAAGGAAGATGGAGGAAACAGGGACAGCAGAGAGAGGTAACAATCCGATTACAGTGGAGATAAAAGAAGACGAGACGAAATGTAAGTTGGAGACACGGCCGAAATTTGAAGGAAGTGGAGGTTCTATTCATGTTAAAGTCCCAACTTTCGACGGAAAATCATCATGGAACAACTACATGAAACAGTTCGAATCAGCCGCAAGAGCAAATGGATGGTCTGAAAAAGAAAAGGCGGTAAACCTGACTATCGCTCTTCGAGGAGATGCCTTAGATGTGCTTCAGACCATAGCCGTAGAGGAGACCGATGATTTCGAACAACTGAAGAAGAGGTTAAATATGCGATATGGCCACGAACATTTGGAGCATGTATATCAGTCACAGCTTAAAAATCGTAGACAGAAGAAAGATGAGGCTCTTCAAGAATATGAGGTAGATATTGCCAGATTAGTACGATATGCTTATCCAACAGCTCCCGAAGACATGATGGAAAAATTGGCCGTGCAAACATTTATTGATGGTCTTCGTGATCATGAAATGCAGAGAACACTGCGATTAGCTCGTCACAAGACGCTGGTTGATGTCCTATCCGCCGCCCTCGAATACGAGTCAGCTACGCAGGCCTCTGGCGGGTACAGTAAAGTTAGGACTGTAAAAGAGGAAGAAGATGAAGATAAACTTGACCAGCTCGTTAATATGATAAAAAGCATGACATACAAGAAAACGAAGACCATCAGATGCTGGAATTGTGGCGAAATAGGACACGTACGAAGCTCCTGTAAGCACCCTAGGTACGACGCAAATCAAGAAACTCACCATCAGGAAAACTAGAACGGGTCAGCCTTAGGGGGGCAGCTTCGACCCAGAACTTTTCCAAAGACCCTCTCATACTAATAGCTTCTTTGAAATGTCGTGAAGATAGTGTATATGTAGATGGAGACATAAATGGTAAAAAGCATACGTTGTTGGTGGATACCGGAGCGACCAGAACCATTATACGCCCGACAGTTATAAACAGCCGAAAGAAACTGTTACCAACGAGGTTACGACTTCGGACCGCTACAGGTGAAAATGCCAACATTCATGGAGAAATCCAGGTACAATTGGGAATTGGGGCAGAAAAGTTTGTCCATACTGTTATAGTTGCTGACATCGAAGAGGATGTTATATTAGGAATGGACGTAATGAATATGCATGGATTCCAATTGGATTTTAAGAATAAGGTAATCAAAGTTGGCAACGAGGAGGTATTTCTCCATCCACATAATGACAACACTGTGCAAGCAGCCATTACAGAAGATACAGTCGTGCCTGCGAGAAGCGAAACGATCATAGTAGCGCGACTACAGGGAATTGTAGACGAAGGGAGACCTGTTATGATGGAGCCTTGGAACCACGACGATGAGGTTGGCCGTGGAATCATAATTGGGAAGGAATTGGTGACTTCGGCTAAAGAAATTCCTGTGAGACTTATCAATGTCAACGACTACCCAGTGACCATAAAGAAAGAGACAAAAGTAGGAACTTGTGTACCTGTGACATCCATAATCCGTCAGGCGACAACATCTGATAATTCCAACGACAAATTCGACCAAATGGTTGCAGTTGCAGGACAGTCTCTAAATCAGATGGAGAAAAGGAAATTAAGGGAATTTCTTCGGCAGTATCGTGATATTTTCGTACCGAAAGGAGGAAAGACGGGAAGAACTACCGTTGTTAAGCATAAAATTGATACTGGTAATGCTAAGCCAATTCGTCAAACAGCTCGACGATTACCACAGGCGAAGAGAGAGGAAGCTGAAACGATTGTTCAGGAAATGAAGAAAGACGGGGTGATAGAACCTTCTACGAGCCCATGGGTCTCTCCGGTGGTCCTGGTTAAGAAGAAAGACGGAACGACGAGGTTCTGTGTGGATTACCGTTTGCTGAACAACGTTACCAAGAAAGATAGTTATCCTCTGCCTCGGATCGATGACACATTGGACACATTGGCTGGAAGTAAATTGTTTTCTACTTTAGATTTGAAGTCTGGATACTGGCAGGTAGAAATGGACCCAGTCGATAAAGAAAAGACAGCCTTCACCACAGGATCTGGATTGTGGCAATTCAACGTTATGCCATTTGGACTTTGTAATGCTCCTGCGACATTTGAGAGGCTTATGGAAAATGTGTTGAGAGGGTTATCTTGGAAAACATGCCTGGTTTATTTAGATGACATAATCGTCTTGGGGGAGACATTCGAAGATCATTTGAGGAATTTAGAAAACGTTTTTAATCGACTTAAAGCTGCCCAATTGATGCTAAACCCCAAGAAGTGCCAGCTATTTCAAGGTAAAGTCAATTATCTGGGTCATATAGTCAGTAAAGAAGGAGTGGCCGTGGATAAGGGAAAAATCGATTCCATTAAGGAATGGCCAAAACCAACTGACAAACATCAAGTGAGAAGTTTTCTTGGACTATGTACTTACTACCGGAGGTTTATTAAGAAGTTTGCAGATATCGCTAAGCCATTAACGCGACTTACAGAGGAAGCAAGAGAATACCGCTGGGATATAGACTGCCAAAATGCCTTTGAAACGTTGAAAAAGCATTTAATAACAGCACCAATTTTGGGGTATCCACTGCCAGAAGGAGAGTTCATCTTAGATACGGATGCAAGTAACGTGGGAATTGGAGGAGTGCTGTCTCAGATTCAAGGAGGACAGGAACGAGTCCTCGGATATTTTAGTAAAGTCCTTTCAAAACCTGAGCGGAATTATTGCGTCACGAGAAGAGAACTTCTGGCAGTAGTGAAATCAGTAGAGCACTTCTATCAATACCTCTATGGAAGGAAGTTTTTAATCCGAACCGACCATGCCGCCCTTAAGTGGTTGATGCAGTTTAAGAATCCAGAGGGTCAGATAGCCAGGTGGATCGAACGACTCCAAGAATACGATTTTAAGATTGAGCACCGAGCCGGAGTTAGCCACAGAAACGCTGATTCTCTTTCCAGAAGGCCATGCCCAGCAGAGTGTCCTCACTGCAACAAAACGGAATCCAAGGAAGCAGCAGTGCTAAGAACGACGATTGTCAACGACGACTGGACGCCTACTAAGATAAGGGAAGAACAAGAGAGAGATCCAGTTATACAGAAAATCCGAAAATGGAAAGAGGAAAACCGTCGACCACCTTGGCAGGAAATATCAAACCTATGCTCAGTAGTTAAGACGTATTGGGCCCAGTGGGACTCATTTATCATCGAAGATGGCTTGCTTAAACGAGTCCTGGAAAATGATGACGGTTCAGAGAAGAGAAGACAGTTGGTGATCCCAAAGAGCAGAATAGCCGAAGTACTTCGTCAGTTACACGACAGTCCATCGGGAGGGCATTTTGGTGTAAGGAAAACCCTTCAGCGAATTCGGGAACGGTTTTATTGGATGAACAGTTCCGACGACGTAAAAGACTGGTGTAAGAAATGTACTATTTGTGCTACGAGTAACGGGCCTCACCGGAAAAGGAGAGCTCCTATGAGACAATATAATGTTGGAAGCCCGTTTGAAAGAATAGCTTTGGACATTGCAGGGCCATTTCCAGAAAGTGAAAATGGGGGCAAGTACATGTTGGTAGTAATGGATTACTTCACTAAGTGGGTCGAGATTTACGCACTTCCAGACCAGAAGGCCGCCACCGTTGCAGATAAGTTGATCCAAGAATATATCAGCCGATTTGGAGTGCCTTTGGAGATCCATAGTGACCAAGGCAGGAACTTCGAAAGTGATCTATTCCAAGGAATATGTGATAGACTAGGCATGAAGAAAACAAGAACTACCGCGTATCATCCGCAATCGGATGGTATGGTAGAACGAATGAATAGGACAGTTGGCAAGTATTTGACAAAGATGGTGTCCGATCATCAGCGAGACTGGGACCAATACCTTCCGTTCTTCACAATGGCCTACAGATCTGCTGTTAACGAATCAACGGGCCAGACACCAGCCAGAGTCCTATTCGGACGCGAAATGCGACTACCTTGTGATCTAGAATTTGGGTGTCGACCTGGAGAAGATGTAGCAGGTGAAGATTATGTGATCGAATTACGAAGAAGAATGGACGATGTACATGAGTTGGTCCGTTCCCACCTTCAGATCGCTAGCGACCGAATGAAGAAACGGTACGATACACAAGCCGAAAAGGGTTGCTTTAAGAAGAACGACAAAGTATGGCTGTATAATCCCAAGAAGCGAAAAGGTTGTTCTCCCAAATTGCAGCAGTTTTGGGAAGGTCCATACCTCATCATGGAGAAGATCAACGATGTCATCTACCGAATAAGCAAGATTCCGAGGGGAAAGCCGATGATAGTACACCATAACCGGTTGGCATCTTTCGAAGGTGACCACGACGTAGATGAAGAAGTGGAAGTAAACCAAGTCCAAGATGTGTTTGACCTCACGTTTGAGGAATTCATGGGTGCCTATGGAGGTACCGGTAAAGCGAGACATGGTGTTACCACTGAAGAAAAGCAAGATCTACTCGCGCTCCCCGATGACTACTCGCTGGCCCTTACCATCCCGGCCAGTATCAAAGACGCACCAGGGTTGGCATCCGTCTTTCGAAGGAAGTTTGGTCGAGTTGCAGAACTTCAATGCCAAGTGCCAGCTCCCGGTAAAACCTTGAAACTCCAAGATGCATCACGTTACCTTTTCTACCTGGTAACAAAAGACACTGCCCGTGACCAACCTACCTACCGAGATGTATGGGAAGCCTTACTTCAATTGAGAGGGCACGTACTAGAGTCCGACGTGCAAAAGTTAGCCATGCCAAAGTTGGAGTGCCGCCAATTAGATTGGAGGGTTATCCGAAATATGGTGGAGGAGATCTTTAAAGACACCGAAGTCCAGGTGTTAGTCTGTTGCAATCCGCATAGTTACTGGTGCGGAGAGAAAACCGTCCCTTGTCATTTTTATACAACTGGAAGTTGTAAAAGAGGGTCCAGTTGCCGATACCAGCATACCGTTCCAGTTCTAGTCCCAACAAGGTTCCAGGAGGAACCATCTTTTGAGAGGGGGGCAATGTTACGTAAAAATATGAGTCATAGTTTTAACCTTTAAAACATGTTTTTAATCTAATATGTTGTAGAGTTTACGAGAGGCCTCGATTTACCTGAGCGACCTTCCAGAAGCGAGGCGAGGGAAATCCAGTTTGCCTTTACCGTTTCGCCATCGAAGGTTTTAGACTATTCGAGATAACGGCACTGGTATATAATAACGGAACTTTATTTGGAAGGGACAGTTAATAAAGAAGATTCGCGCTCGTGATATTATTGTTACGCTCGCCTACTAATAAATTATTGTGTATGTAGTGATAAATAAACTTATATTAATTATCGTGCCTTTTAATAAATTAAAGTAGGAACAAGATAATAAATTAGTAAAGACATTATAAATTAAAGACATAACAATTAATAAATTCACAACAATATTTACTTACATATGCGCTATGTATTATATGTGTATACCACAAAAAAATTGTACATTATAAGTAAAAAATCAATGATTTTAGATAGAAATAAGTAAGTTTTTATTGAAATAATTGAAAAATAACATGGTTTTAAGTCATTACATTTTTAAATGTTTGAAATTAAAACAAGGCAGACAAAAATGAGGATACCACTGGCAGTCTGTGCAATATGTAGTAACTTTTTTTACTTTCGGTAAGATAGTTTAGATAGAACGGCTATGAATAACTATTCTGATGAGACTTTTTAAGTCGAAATACGTATCAATAGATACATAGACGCTTTGAACGTGAAATCAAATCTTTTCTGTCTTTTGATTTTTTTCATTTTTTTACTTTGTTTTTAGATATTTTTCCTGTAGTTTTTTTCTTGTAGCAACCTCTGCAGTATTTCCTTACAGAAGTAGCAATTCCATCTTTTTTTAGCAATGTATGATTTCGTAAAGTCTTTCTTGTAGTTGCTGGTGGCAGTGGTTCATCTTCAGCTTGTTCGACTTGATCATAAACGGACCCACCTTTGACTAAGTCAGATACAATTTCTTCTCTGAATTTAGTAATCGTCATGTTTGAATTAGAAAGTGTCTTGAATACTATATAAGCGTTTACAATAGTTGTACCTAGCAGAAGTTCGATCGCGATTTTACGATACCATTTTAATGATCGACGCAAAGCGGAATTATAGCTGGACATCTGGTCTGACAAATCGATTGATGATTTCCCAGCGTTGTAATCAATTATAGCATCCGGTTTTCTTATGGGTCCTGAATGGCGTTCAATAAGTTGGCAACTATCAGTGTGCTTAATAGACAAAATAAGAACATCGCGTTTATCATGCCACTTTATCACACATACACCTCTTGAATTTTCTTTGCAAAATGTTTCGCCCTTCTTCAATGTCTTATCCAAAACCTCCTTTGGGTTACCTCTACGATTTGATCTGAAAGTTCCAATCAAATGTGTACGGTTGTCTAGTAGACGATTAGCCAGTTCAAGGCTGGTGTAATAATTATCAGTAATGGCAGTTCGACCTGCATTCAGGAGGTTTTTTGACAAATTCATCACGACTTTGGTAGGAACTGAAGCTCCTCTGTCTCTTTCTTTGCCAGCATAAATTTGTAAGTTCCAAGTATAGCCTTTACCACAGCATAACTTAAATACTTTAACACCATATTTATGAGTTTTTTGAGGCATGTATTGCTTCATCACTAATCTTCCTTGAAAGGGAACAATACTTTCATCGATACAAAATACTTCTCCTGGAGTATATGTGTCTTGATATTTTCTTAAGAGTAAGTCGACAAGTGGTTGAATTTTGTGCAGTCTATCTCACCTCTTCTCGTTCTTCATTATTTGAAAAGTGCCACATTCTGAGCCACAGCTCAAAGCAATTTCGACTCATAGCAGTTGAAGCAATATCATTACGAAATAAGGGTTTTCTGCTCCAGTAATGTGATAGTGAAGGCATTTGAACTAATCCCATGTAACTCAGAAGACCGATGAACTGATACATCTCCTTTTTATTCGTTGGTTGCCAGGCGTGTAACCTCCAATTCAGTGAAACATCATTTCCTAACACTTGCTGTGTTGCATATAAATTGGTTTGATTGACTATCATATCCACTATTTCATTATCAAGAAATGCGTAAAAACAGGTTGACTGTGAAACTTGTTCTAAAGAAATAGCTGCTGCATAAATTGGGTTGAGCCCCCATATCTCAATAAAATCGAATTGTTGGTGATTACTAACAGGATTTGTCCATTCTGTTGAAACTGGGCTACTAATTGGTTGATCAATCACAAAATCGCCTCTATCAACCATTGGATCATTTCCAATCTCATTATTTTCTGGTAGTAACTCATCGTCGGACATATTGGTGACATCTCTAAGCGGCTCGGTTGTCAGTGGATTGATATTTACCCCATTACCAATACCTGATGGACCTGCTTGAGCTTCACAAGTATCAGTGGTTTTGTTTATATCAAACCGCATTTTCTTTTTATTTGGACTAATATTTTCATCATCGTCTGAATTAGATGATATGTCCATTTCTTCCGAACTTGAGGGTACATATAAATCTGTAGAATTAAATGAACCAAAGTCGTCATCTGTTTCTGACTCTTCTGAAATAAAACAATCTAACCTATATTTACAGAAAAACAATAAAATAATGCAGGTATTACCATCGGTTTGAGGCATTTCTCCAGCTAATTTCAATAGACGTAAAGTACGCCGATTTGTAAACATAATGTAGTTTTGCAATACAAGTACACACACAATAAAAAACAACGAGCCACATCCTTGCAATAATAGTCTACACTAACTAACTAGCTAAAACGCGCGAACTATTACCTTAGCATAAGGATAGAGGTGGCCGCTACAGTTGACCGCTCTGGCGTAGACAGGTTATTTTGTCCGCCTAAGCCAGAGCGGTCATTTTAGCCGATTTTAAATTTTGGCCGTAATTTTTTTCTTTTAATTTATAACAAAATTTAGTTTGTGCCGAACTGTTTTTTAATACACCTTTCTAGTATAAATTACTTTGGCGCAACAGGAAAAATTAGAATTGTCAGCTTGGCAGTCAACCTGTTAAGGTTGCTGTCTATAAAAATACCAAGAAATTTTACAGAATCACCGACACTGATCTGGCTGTTATTAAGAAGCAAGGATTAAAGAGCTCCTTTATAGGATAATGCTACTGTCTTATCCACGTTAAAATAGAGTAAATTTGAGTCAGACCAGGTTTTTATTTTAAGTAGATCAGAAGTTATAATTGCATGAAGAGTTGGAATATTAGGGTTTTTCCAGGTAATACTGGTATCATTAACAAAAAGAAAATTTTTTCCATCGATTTATAAGTTAGTGATGTCATTTATAAAGGTAAGGAACGTAGAGGACCAAGTACTTAACCTTGTAGTACTCCAGATTCAATGCTTTTGTGTCTAGTGTCAGTATCGTTTGTTCTAACTAGATGTTCCCTATTCCTCAAGTAAGATTGGAACCAATTCAAAGAATTAATTTTGGTACTCGGGGTTTGCAGGTCTCTGAACACGAATAATACGACAACGATGATCTCTGAGCTGCCTGGTGCACAGGGTGCACGTCGCCTACTTGAGTGTCATGTTTATTTAATTGAAAATTAATCATTACTCTGGAGTTTTCGGGGTCGCTGAAAACAGATATTAAGTAATAACGTTCGACTAATTTCGAATGAAAGTGACATAAAACTCCAGAATACTGGGTCTACTCTGACCTCTAGGAACCTGGCGGACCATCGCCCTCGTGATATTTCTGTTCAGCGACCTCGAGAACTCCGAGTAATGTCTTTTGACTGATTTTGTGTAAAAATAGCATTAAACTCCAGAAGGCGAAGTCTACCCTGAACACTACTTACCTCGGGAACGGGGACCATCGATGTCATAATATGCTGTTCAGCCACCTCGAAATCCCCTAAGTATCGAAATTCGGCTAATTTTTATTAAAATTAACATAAAACTCGAAAAAAAGGTCCACTCTGCTGGGGGCACCGGTAGCTTGGAGACCATCGCCGTCATATTAATATTTACCGATCATGCAACACATCAAGTAACAAAATTAAACTCATTCCTTTTTGCTTGATATTTTCTTTGATCTTAGCATCTCATTTGGAGTTCCAACACTTTTACTACCTTTCTTCTTCTTCACATGCCATATCAGAGTTATCCGACGTTGGCGATCAACATTGCGAAGGCTTCTCGATCTTCTGCCACATGGAATAGTTGTCCTGCATTTGACATCTCAGTCAATTCATGAATGTTGTTTAACCAAGAAACCTGTTTTCTTCCTACATCTCTACGGCCTTCTATTTTGCCTTTAAAGATATATCGATTTTCCCTCACGATATGTCCCAGATAAGACATTTTCCGATGTTTAAGAGTAGCAATTATCTATCTCTATTGACCCGATTTAGTACTTCTTTATTAGTTATTAATGCTGTTCAGGGTATATTCAGCATCCGTCTATGAATCCACATTTTCAATGCTTCAATTCTGTTCATATTATTATTTATCATTGTCCTTATTACTACCTTTAGCCATTCTTGTCACGATTTCTTAAGTCTCTATGTTTTTATTTATTAACGTTACTCCCAAATAATTGAACTATCCAACTATATCAAAGGTATATTCCTTGTTTGGGGCAGATGTTTTCCAAAACTGCCATAAATATTCATTATTTTCCCTCATCTTCATGTACTTTGTTTTCTTTTCATTTACTATCAGCCCATACACTCTGGCTGTTCTGTCGAGTCTTTTAAAAATTTCTCTTAATTGTGTTGGTCGTCTTGTTATTAGAGCAATACTACGCATTGATATCTGTGATAGTAGATTGAGCCTTTAGTATTTATATTGCTTTCCCTTAAAATTATTTTTATTATTAGATTAAAAAATACAGTAAACAGGGGGTCCCATTGTCGTAGGCCTCAAGTGTTAAAGCTGTCGGAGACTTAACCTTCTATCATAACTTTACTTTTGGTTTCATTAAGAAGGAATTTAGTTAATCAGATTATTTTATCCAAAAAGTCAAAATATTTTAATGTGTCCATCAATTTATGTCTGTTTATTGTGTCACATGTTTGTCGAAAATCCATAAACAATATGTGTAGTGACGGAATTGAATTCATATGAACTAGCCAGGATCTGTTTAATTGTAAAAAACTGGTCTATTACTGATCTGTTTGCTCTAAAGCTAGCTCGATATTCACCCAGGTTTTGTTCAATGTTAGCATTAATTCTATTTCTGATCGATACAGCTAGAACATTATACATTGTGTCTTGTAATCCTATACCACTGTAGGTTTGACATTCCGTAACATTTCCTTTTTTTGTATTGGGCGTAGCAGGGCTTCTCTCAACTGTTTTGGCATTTGCTCTTTAGTCCATACTTCACGTATCAACTCTGTGATTTTTTACTGTAGTCTTTAGCCACCTTCCTTTAGGAACTCTGCTATGATGGTATATTTTTAGTAATCGATATAAAAAAGACCAAAACTAAAAACAATATAAATTTATTTAACTCAGACTTTCATATATTATAATATATTCTATTTTATATTATCTATACAATAAAATACATTTTAAATGCCATACACTCCTCCACCTGGTTTTCTAGAGTCATGTATTCCTATAATTTGATTAGTCTCTTTTTGTAAAACGTATACAGCCGAGTCAGTTTTTCTATCTGTTGTATGTCCAAGAGTTTTAAGATTTTGTACTAGTTCCTAAAACAAAACAAGTGTAAATGGAAACTAAAAATATTCAAAGCTATTAAACAATATAACTAATTTCCCTTGTGACAGTTGTCTATTGTGACTTTTTCTATAAAAATTAATGTTATATTGTCTCAATAACAAACATAACAGTAAAAACAATCAAGAAAATTAGTAATGCAAATCAAGGTTCATTAAAGGAGAATGTGTTTGACATCTTGACAACAGAAACAAGTAAGGCGCTTCATAAGACAACAAAGAAGCGAAATGAATTGGGTGGCCTTCCTGACAGAAATGTTTAAAAAACAAAACGAAGAACTTTTACCAGAAACGCCAAATATAATAACCGAGGAAAAGAGCGAAATATCCCACAACGATGTGAAAGAAGGAATAAACAAATTAAAAAACAGAAAGTCACCAGGAGAAGATCAAATATTAAATGAACTCTTAAAATATGGAGGTGATCATCTTGTACAACAACTGTAACTTCTTATTAATAAAATAATCACCACGAACAGAATACCAGATGAATGGAGGAGAGCGATTATGGTGATGTTCTTTAAAAAAGGAGATAAGAAAGACCCCAATAATTATCGAGCAATAAATCTATTAAATACAACACTCAAATTGACAACAAGAAAAATAGCGACAAAAATAAACGAACGAATATCTCTGCAAGAGGAACAGCAAGGATTTAGGATAGGAAGATCATGCACGGATGCAGTTTTTGTAATAAGAATAAAAGAAAAGTCGCTGGAATACAACAAACCAGCATATATGTGTCTGATAGATTTGAAGAAAGCGTTTGATAGAGTGAGAATTCGGGACGCGATGCATTTATTAAATGAAAAGGGAATATCATTGGATTTAGTAAAAACCATTGAGAATATATATAAAGATAACATAGCTATGGTAAGATGTAAAGGAAAAGTATCACAACCTCTCAAATATGAAACTGGCATTAGACAAGGAGATTCGCTGAGCCCATTAATATTTAATCTCAAAATGGACGAAATCATAAAGAAAGTTAAAAAAAGAAGAGGATATAGAATGGGAGAAAAGGAAATAAGGATAATATGCTACACCGACGACGCCATAATAACAGCCGAAAATGAAGATGACCTATAAAGATTAATTAAAGAATTCGAAGATACGGCGCTCATATACAACATGGAGAAAACTAAAGCGATAGTGATATCAGCGGAACCGAGACGATGTAAACTAGTCGTAAATAACAAAATAATAGAACAAGTGATGGAAACTGAATACTTGGGAATAAAACTGTCAAGCTACGGAAAAGTGGAAGAAGAAGTACAAAAACAAGTGAACATGGCAAACAGAGCAGCAGGATGTCTCAACAACACAATCTGGAGAAACAAATACCTCACAACGGAAACGAAAACCAGGATATATAAATCAACAATAAGACCAATAATGACGTACACAGCGGAAACAAGAGCAGATACGGCGAAAACACAAAGACTACTGGAAACAACAGAAATGAAAGTCTTACGAAAAATAACAAACCAAACTCTAAGAGACAGAGTAAGAAGTGAGGAAATACGAGCGAGATGTGGTATAGAGGAAATAAACGCGTGGACCAAAAGAAGAAAAGTGGAATGGAATCAACACATCGAAAGAATGACAGAAAATAGAATAGTAGGAATAGCAAGAGACAAATCGCCAAATGGAAGAAGATCATTGGGACGACCGAGGAAAAGATGGTCAGACAACGTCAATTGAGGCTAAAAACCGAAGTAAAACAGGCATTTTGCCTGTTTATAAAGTAGGAAGAAGAAGAAGAAGAAGAGTGTTTGACATTTTATAAATATTTAATTTTTAAATAATGTAAAAGGAATAAGCAATTTATCCTACAATGTGATTGAACAAAGCAAAAGTGATAAGAGCTTTAACATTTTATACCATTGCTTTTAGACTCTTCGCTGACATATCATATATCCCTGGGGTATTAGTTGGTTGAGAGTCTTCTCTACAAATTATTGGTTCTGTCTCTTTGATTGCATGTTTCTTGTGTTCTGAATATTTTGAATGTCTTTGTATAATTCTGAGCAGTTATTTTTCTAGGTTTCTGCGATGTTCTTTCTCTGTGTCGGTTTTTACCTTTCCAAGTTGTCGCTTGGGTCAAATATTTTACTTATTTATATAGTTCATTACTGTCATGGCGATTTTTATATTGCTCCAGTTCATGACACATTATTTATATGGTTGTTTTTATCTTTAATGCACATACATTTTATTTTCCTTCTTATCTCCGCTATTTCTTAAGGTTATTTTCGGTTTTTGTGGTATGTTGTAGCATACGTCTTCTTTCTGGCACTAATTTTTAGGTTTCTCATGAAATCCAATGTTTGTTCTTCTGGGTTTTTTCGCTGAATGTATCTAGCTTTTAATTCCATGCCATGTTTTATTTGTTTCTTTTAACATTTGTGGTTATTCCTTATTTACCAGTTTTATCTAGAATTCTTTCGCAATATTTACCCTTAGCTGTTTTGTCTTATGTATTTTTGTAGTTGTGCGGAGCTTGATCCTGCAGCTCACTTTTAGCAGCTTATCACCTAATCCACAGTATGTACGTATAACTACTTTTACTCTATATCAGGGGTGCTCAGACTTGTAGTGTCTGTGATCTATCACAAAATATTTTAAAGTTAAGTGATCGACTACCGACTACTATAACTAAACTGGAGCCTAGATACTGAAATACGTAGATTTATGAAAATACTTGTATTGTAAATGCTTATAAATACAAAATATAATTAAGGCATCTAAGTAAGCCTTTAATCTGCTTTCGATGTAGATGCATGTCACTGCATATCATCCACAAATTGTTTTTAAAACGTTGCGTTTACAATTCTAGTTGTTATTAACGCTTGTTCCCAAATATTTATATTTGTGCACCCGTTCGATTTCGTTATTGTGAATGTACAGGTTTTCATTCAATCTTTGTTTTTTGGAAATAATCATGAATTTCGTCTTCTTGACGTTCATTGTTAACCCTTTCTCTTCACTAGCTGTGACTACCTTGTTTAAAATGGCGTGCAGGTCTTCTTTCTACTGTCTCCGCCATTAAAATCGTATCAACTGCGTATCTAATATTATTAATTGGTTGGCCGTTAACTTTTATCCCAATTTCTTCTTCCTCCAATGCTTTCTTCATAATTTCTTCCGAATAGAGATTAAATAGCATTGGTGACAGCACACATCCTTGTCTAACTCCTTTTTTAATTTGAATTTTATTTGTTGTGCTATTGTCGATGCGTGCGACTGCTTTGTGATTATAATACAGAGTATATATTATTCTTATATCGCGAGTGTCTAACTGTTTAGCTTCCAAGATCTCTAAAAGTTGGTCATGCTTGACGTTATCAAACGCCTTGTTGTAATCAATGAAACAAGCAAATACATCTTGATTCACATCCAAACACCTCTGTGTCAAGATCTTAAAGGCAAATAATGCTTCGCGAGTTCCATATCCCTCCCGGAATCCAAACTGAGTTTCTCCGATATGTTCTTCCAATTTTCTGTAAATTCTATTGTGAGTTATTTTGAGGAATATTTTTAAGGTGTGGCTCATCAGACTGATCGTGCGATGATCACTGCACTGCTTAGCATGTGCCTTCTTGGGAAGAGGGACAAACGTTGATCTTAGCCATTCTTTAGGAACTATACTGTTTTCATAAATCTTGTGAAATAAGTCTACTAACAAGTGAATTCGATCTTCGTCTATCAACTTTAGTATATCCGCTTGTAGCTCGTCTGGTCCTGGAGCTTTGCTATTCTTTGATGACTTCGCCGCTTGCATTACTTCTTTGTTTATTTCTGGAGCTGTCTCCTCTGGAAAATTATCACAAGGAGGGCTGCCTTTGATCGTCAAACAGTTCTTCTATGTATGTCTGCCAATGTTTTAGTTTCTCCTCTGTTTCCATTATCATGTTCCCTTGTTGGTCAATAAGTACTGTCTGCTTCCTGTTTCTATTGCTGATCATTTCTTTAGCTTTCTTGTGAAGATAGAACGAATCATATTTGGCTTCCAAGTTTTCAATCTCCTTACATTTGTCTTGTAACCATTGTTTTTTAGCGTCGCGGATTTTTCTTTTGATCTCTGTGTTAATTTGCTTATACTGTTCTTCATTTTTGCCTTTCGATAGTCTTCAAGAATTCATCAATAACAAAAATTCGTCACTCATCCATTCTTTCTGTTTCTTTGGATTTTCTCTCTTCAGAATATTTTTAGCGGGCTCCAGCACGCTCTTTTTAATAATGGCCCAGTGTTTATTAATGTCTGATTCTGGTATCTTCTCTGTCTTTTCAAGTTTTTCAAGATTTGCCTGAATGCTTGTTTCTACCTGATGTTTAATTGTTTCATCATTTAAACGATTGATATCTATTACTTGTTTGGGCTTAGGCGTTTGTACTCTTTTAAGTTTTATTCGGAATTGTGCCACTACTATATATTTTCTCTATAAAATCTGTATAGGTATCTATAATTAACTCACCTATTTTTTAATCAATGTTCTATTCAATCGAATGGTTTTCCAAGTTGACAAACAAGCAATGTGGTATTTATTATGCGTTTTTAATAATACTTACATCTATTAATCCATACTCATATACAAGTGTCATTGGAAGTAGTTGGTGGTGAACCTTTGGTGTATCTATTGCTTCTTTGAGGTTATTATTTAACCATAGCAGTCTCAACAACGTCTAAAAATATTATTAACAATAAGAATAAATTTAATTCTAATTATATAGAAGTTTTCTATCTAATCCGTAGCCAGCCAATAGTATTATAAATATATAATACAATAATCGGTATTATGTAATAATACTATTAATATTACTCAATGTTCTGTTAAAATAAAATATAATTAAATACTTATTAGGAAAGCTCGTAAATATAACAAAGTTTGTGAACGGTAATGCGCTAAAGTGATTTAGTTAAAAGAAAAGAAAATGAACCAATATATATTTTAGAACATATGTAGCTATACTGAAAAAATCTCATCTAAAGCCTTAGTGGTTAACTGGGTATGCTGTAGATTTTTTTTTAATTGAGAGTAAATACTGAGCTTTGTTACTTTTCAATACTCTATATCTACGATTAATGAGGCAGCAATTAGTACTTTAAAATTGATCAGACACAAAAAATAAAACCGAGAGTTCATAAAGAATGCTTTGCTTAAAGCCTTAATCCAAACAATAAACACCATGTCAGTTATGTTCGACTGTAATCCGCTGTTTCAACTGATAGGAAATCAGCAAACGGGTGGAACTAAAGCAGAATTAAAGTTTATATGGGTACCTACTAGAGTTTATAATATTTATAATATAGGAATATATCGAATATAGTAAATAGGGCTAGACAGGAGAAAACGATACCAAATTTCTCAGTTTGAAATCTCCTAAAGACATTTTTCCAGGGCAATATTGCTTTAAAGGCTTTTTAAAATGTATGTTATTTACTATATTTAATGGAAATTATCCAGAATTTGAGTTGCAGGTAAGTTTATTTTGACATGTTGATTTCTTTCGGAAATCGCTCTTAAAATACAATGTTTATTTTAGAAATTTTTGAAAACGACTTTCGAATTGGAAATCGAAATATCAAAGAATCAATTGGACTTCGTAAGTCCTAGGTTTTCATCCAGCGTGACCGGAAGTAGAACCGGATGTCGATATTTGAATTATTCGTATAACTTTACGTCGATTGATATACGATTTCACTAATTTAGAGTCATTTTTGCCGAACTTTCAGTCATAACTTTTTAAACGAAATCGACATCGAAACCAGAGCTAAATATTCGAGATTAACTTTTTAATACGCGTTGATTGATATATCATATGTACTATCTCTACGACTATAATATAGCACTGCCGGTTACAACTTTTTAATCGGAAGTTTTATAAAACCAGAAGAACATATTTGTTCTTATTTTACTAAGGCACGTCGAATAATATATCGCTTGTACTATTTCGGCAACTTTAAAAGAGTACTTCCGGTTTCAATTCTGGAACCGGAAGTCTGAGATCAAATTTCTCACCTTTAATACCATCTTTCGGTTATAAGCTTTCATTCGACAGCTTATTTGTCATTCTATCTGTTCTAATAACGGAGGAGCTGTGTTGACCGACGGGCAGAGAGACCTAGATAATTCAAGGTTTTCACATTTTAACGTTGTAAAATAGATAAAAACAAAAACGATTTCCAAAGTAGAAATCAAAACGTCAAAATAAACCTAATCCGCATTAAAGATAGTAAATGAGTTAAATTTTATTTGAGACAAACTTTTAAAATATTGGAAGCAAAAAAAGATTGAAAAAAGACTGTATTACTTGTACACACTTCTAAAACATAGGTCAAACTGGCAACAGGTGTATGCTCTGTGACTCGGTGACTCTCTCAGTCTTGAATTGGTTTAAGAACTTCTGATCTAGTCGTACTGTTGTTATATTCGACTGGTACAGATTTTCAATAAGTGTCACCAGGTGCATTGGTGTGCCCATTTCTATTAAAATGGACCATAGATTTATCCAGCTTACACAATCAAATGCCCTTTGGTAGTTAAATCCTCTAGATCTTTTAATGAGTTGTCTTAGGTTAAGGATTTGTTCCCGTGTACGTTTACCCTTTACAAACTCCGGTTGTTTCTAAGGTATTTGGTAATGTAGATAGGTTTTTAATCTGTTTTTGATCATATGCAACAAGATTTTACTAGCATGTGTTATTAGTGACGTACGGTCGTTTTCACATCTGGTAGTAGTTCCTTTTTGTGTAGCGGGATATAAATTGAGGTACATCAATCAGATGGCCATTTTCCGGAATTCCATACAGCGACACAGATAGAATGGATGATATATAATCCTTTGTTACCTAGCAACTGTAGTATTTCACCTGATATTGAATCAATGACTGAGGATTTATTTCTCTTTGGCGATTTAATTGCATCTTTGACTTCAGTGAGTAAGACAGTAAGTTCTCTAGGGTAGTCAGAGGGCCACTGATTTTCTGCTGGTGTCTCGTTATTTTTATATAGCTCGCCACAGTAGTTTCGCCATGTTTCCAATATTTCGTCAGTATCGATCTTTAGATTACCTTCCTTCTCTATTACAGACTACTTTTGAGATTTAAATTCTCTGGTAAGGAGTTTGATCTTTTGAAATAAATATCTCGGTTTATTTCGACAGCCATGTTCCTCTATCTCTCTGCATATTTGAGAGATGTAATCAGTGTTGTCTTTGTAGCACTATTTTCTGATTTCTCTTGATAATGCTTTGTATTCATCGTTTGTTCCCTAACTACTTTTATGTTCTTTTCTGCGTTGAATCACAGTTCACGTATTATCGGTTATCCACGGCTTACGGCCCGTTGAAACCGCTGCCTCACAGTCTTTTGCAGCCTTGATTACCTTATCTTTAATATAGATCCAAGTGCTCTCAGGGTCACTATCTAGTTACTCTAAAGAAAGAGCTTCTTCTAGGTTTTGTTGGAAGTCATTGATTTTTGATGGATTTATAAACATGACTTTTCTTGGGGGTCTTCTTTTGGAGACTTTAAAACGAAGTCGAACGTTTAATACCAGGTGTTGATGATCGCTTCCACAGTCTGTGCCAGGATATGTTTTACAGTTGATGGCCGACGACTTCTTGATCTTATTAGGATGTAGTCTATTTGATTTCTCTGTCCCAGTCCATTTTTGACCAACACTCCTTCAATATTTTCATTAGATGGCTCTACTTTAGCGTTAAAGTCTTCTAAAATTATGATTAGTTTACGATTCGAAATAGTGTTAACAATTTCTTCTAGACGACCATAGAAGATGTTGATGTCTTCTTCTTGTTCAGCTGTTGTAGGTGTGTATATCTCGATAAGGTGTAGGGTATTGGTGGATATTCTCATTTTAAAGGATATTATCCTGTCGTCAACAGTATTATATCCAATTACACAGTCGTTCAAATGAAAGGGTAGAATTATTGCGACTCTATTTGTACTTGTGTTCAATCAATCAATCAATCAATATTCTTTATTTCATCTGATTTTTACAAGTATTGAAATGCGTCAAATACAATCTATGATCAGTAAAAACTATAAGTACATAAAATAAATTGCTTTCCATTCTTTACGGTCCTTAGTATTTCCTCTCAAATTTTTAACTCCTTTTTCTTTAAGATCCCTTCCCGCTTCGTCCAACTATCTTTTCCTTGGTTGATCTACTTTTCTTTTCTAATATCGCAAGCTCTTTAAAAATCTTGTTGAGTTTTCTGCTGAGGTTTGCAATATACTGCAGTATATTGCAAACTGTCAATACATCTGCAAATCTAGCCAGAATTGGAACATCATCTGTATAAGCCAAAATCTGATAGCGCTTTGTTCTAAAAGTCCCTGTTCTGTTTAAATGGCTACCTGGTAGCAACCATTCTAGACGTAGATTAAACAGGGTTGTAGACAGAAGGCCTCCTTTCTTTATACCTTGTTTGGTTTCAAAAGTGTCTGATAGTTTTCCGTTGTATTTGATCGTCATGCTTACATTGCTGATTGTCATTTGAACTAGGTTAATCGATAAAGACAGCGTGGATAGGAATATTGTACTCATAAGACATTCTCTCGGTGTGCCTCAATGTAAAAATATTATCTGTGACTGATCTGGTTTTCCGAAATCCACATTGATACTCTTCTATTATTTGTTGTATATATATGTTATATTCTTCCAATTTTGCTTTAATACTCTTCGTTAATATTTTTCATACCGTATCCAGCAAGGCTATTCCCTTATAGTTTTAGCACTCTTGCTTATTTCCTTTTTTGTATACCAGTACCAATAGTGATCTGTTCCAATATGTAGGCATTTCTTCCCTTGCCCTATAATTTTTAGGTATATACCAGGAACCAGATATTGTAAAACATATTAAGATAGGACTTCTGAGGTAGATAGGGTATGTAATGCGGATGGAACAAAATGACCCAGCTAGAAAAACGGTCCTTGATAGGCCCATTGGTCAGAGAAGAAAAGGAAGGCCCAGAACAAGGTTCCTTGATAACATCAATGAAAACATAAGAAATTCTTGAGAAGCCTAAAGCCAGAATAATGATGATGATTCCTGCAAGGCTATTCCCCTCTAATTTGAGCAGTCTAGTCCATTTCTTTTTTTGTATACCGGTATTAATAGTGATCTATTCCAATATGTATGCACTTCTTTTCATCAAATTTTTATGAGCTCATATAATTATTCTGCTATTTTTTCCTAAATATTTAATTTGTTCTGAAGTTCTGAATTTATTCCATTTTTTCCTGGACTCTTACCGTTTTCTAAATATTGTATTTAATTTTTTTTGTTTCCTACAGAGATAGTGGATGAACCATTATTTCGTCGTTTATATTCTCTTCGGTGTGATACTCGTATATGATGTATTGACTACATTTAGAACTTCCCTAAAATATTCCTTTCATCTATTTCCAAATTCTTTCTTCATTTGCTATTAATTCTCAATTTTTGCTATTTATAAAAAGGGGCTTATTACTTTCTTTCTGTATAAATGGCGTTTCTATTTTTTCTATATTTATCTTAATAAACTTTCGTTTTCTTGATCTACAGATACTTTTTGCTTTTCTTATTTCCATTTTATATTTAGTCTTATCCTCTTTTCTTAATGTCTGTGGTATTTTTTCTTTTCTCTATTTCTCTTATTGATAGTTTCCTAAAAAAGAAATAACCAAACTTATATTCACCTTCGCAGATAAGGAATATGTCTATTAAAAGCTAGTCAACTTCGCTAGATATATTGGCATTCTGGTGTTTAACTAGATTAGGATTATGTACAAATTATCTTATTAACTTGACTACAAAGAGGTTAAATAGAGTATACGATATTGCTGCACAATATTCAATCCATATCAAAGACTCATTATTAGCCATTTATGATAATATTATTACCGTGTAATGATCCATCACTAATTGTAAATTAATGCTAACGCCAATTGCAATTTTCTAAAAGCTTGCCGATAACTGCATATTAGTCCAGTTATAAATATATCACTGAGGAAATTGTCCCTCTTCTCTATATTTTGTGTCATAACACATGGGATAGGATGCTGAAATGAGTCATAATACTCTATTGATACCGATTCAAGCACGGGAAGTTTAACGAATTTGTCCTCCTAGGCCATATATTTGGCCATTTAATTCAACAAAGCGATAGCAGCTTTTGCTAAGACACTTAATCTTATACACATTTCAAATAGCCCAGAGGACAGATAGCGATATTAATAAATCGTTTTCGTTCATGGCCATAAAAGTAGGTGGCATTTATGTACGCTAACCACTGCAGTGGTCAAGTTTTAGGAGACATTTGTTGGATTTTCCGAGTTTGAATTTGTATCAGCCCGAGTGTCTAATGAAGCAGGGATGCTGAAATGAGTCATAACACTCTATTGATACTGATTCGAGCACGGGAAGTTTAATGAATTTGTCTTCCTATGCCATATATTTTTCCATTTAATACAACAAAGCGATAGCAGCTTTTGCTAAAAGATTTTATCTTTCACATATATACAAAATATATATAAAAGGAGAGATTACATATATACAAAAGGAGAGAAAAACAAATATACCTACTTGAGCTATAGATGTTATAATTTTCGGTCCACCAATTCCTCCTATAACCAATTTAACATTGTCATGCTTATCTGTTAAAATCGACGGAGACATTGAAGACAATGGTGTTTTTCCAGGCTCTGCTTTATTAATATATGCACCAATTAAGTCGAAATTGTTCGACTCGAAAGAAAAGTCGGCCATAGCATTATTGAAAACAAAGCCTGTTCTCTTACCGGTTTTGGCAGCTCCAAATCTAAAACAACACGAAGAAACAGTTTGAGGCTCTTTGAGCTTATTCGAGCTTTCGGAAATTTTATTTTCTCATTCAAAAAAATCTAAAAGTGTATCATAAATGGAAATGTTTACATTTAGATAATAAAAAAAACTTACTGCTCGTGGTAATTAGACAAAATGTTATTATAAATGATGCTTAAATTATCAATGTCATTTTCTTATTAATACAATTAGATTTTTTTATCTAAACTATTTCTTTAAATTTTCTTTTACGTAAATTAATTTCCTTTTTCAAAATAGTTACTTCTTGAAAAAATGGGAATGTGATTAATGACGAAAATGTAATCAATTTGAAGAAAAAAATAATAAATTAAAAAAAATTCTTCCAAGTCCAAAAAGTGATTATATTTATTTCTTGAGAATATAAGAAACAAAAAAATGCAAAAATATGAATGTAGGAGATCAAAATGTTCGCTACTAACATCTTGGCATCATTATCATGCTCTGTCAAATTTCTTCTCTTGTTATTCAATATCTTATGGGTGACTGATCCAATCTAAAGCTTTATTCGTAGCTAAGTCGAGTGATTTAGTTATGTATACAATATTTTCGACATATCCCCATAAGAAGAAGTCTAATGGCATCAGATCAGAAAAGCGTGCTGGCGTTGATCTCGTAGTACTCCGCCTTGCTGAAATTATGTTTTATGACCTTTTCGGAATACTGTGTATTTTCTTTCATTTGGTGAGGATTTTCCCTAGACGAATAACGACAATTCTGACACTTAGCATGCCCGAGAATTATAAAGGTACACTCATTAGAAAAAAAAACATGCGCTAATTGGACCACATTGTTATTTATCATTGCCATTATTCCTTCATAGATAATAAATAACAATAAAATACATTCTACTATCAAAGTGGTCTTCCATGAGTTCCTGAGTTGGTATCATTTTATAGGGATGCATTTAATTTTATTTTAACGATTGAATATAATCGATGAATGGCTAACATCAAACATTGGAGC
This sequence comes from Diabrotica undecimpunctata, assembly GCF_040954645.1. Taxonomy (NCBI): domain Eukaryota; kingdom Metazoa; phylum Arthropoda; class Insecta; order Coleoptera; family Chrysomelidae; genus Diabrotica; species Diabrotica undecimpunctata. The sequence goes on along the minus strand of NC_092804.1, from coordinate 51,260,197 downwards.
TGTTTTTCGAATAGAAGTATGTGGCTTTGTCTCAAATTCAAGCATAATATCAAATCCAAGTTGGCATTATTAATTGCATTGGCAACTGCTTTTTTTATTTGCCTTAGGTGTTCAAGTTCGCAAAACTGCGTATCTATTTTACTAATTATATTGTCTCTTGGGATATTTATAGGTGACAAGTTTGGAAATGTTTCAGGAAATAAGTGAATAGCATTCAGTTGTGTTCGTGTGTTGTCTTCGTAACCAATAATCCGTAGAACTGTTATTTTGTCCATTTCTACTAAATAAACCATTGTTCCGATATGCAGTTAACGAAATTCAAACGACTATAAAACTAACAACTACTGACAGACAAAAATTTGCTCAGCTCAGAAGCTGATTTACTTAGACTAAAGTAAACAAAATTATTATAGAAAACACTTTTTTTTTTAATTTTATATCGGTAAAAAAGAAAGCTTAATAATTTTTCATTGCTTTCTCATTATCAAGACCTTCATGGGAAATAAACATTAAGTCTGTTGTAGCAAATTTTGCACTAAATCTGAAAACACTTAATATTTCCGAAACATTTAAAGATAGGTAAAGTCCATTAACTGGATCTTTGCACAAGTATGACATTGTTCACGAATTATTTTTTATATGATGCCTCTCTTCTACTCGTAGAAATTAAAACGATGAACTTAAGCTGCCTGTCATCCCCAACAGCATACATCGAACAAAGACAGCAATAGGACTATGGTCGGTGATTGATTCACTTACTGGCAATTAAAAGTTTTGTTTTGACAGCGTTTGTAGTGTGTTAAATTATTATCGTGTAATTTAAATATTCAATCCGTTTTCGTACTTTGAATATACATATTTTTTAACAAACAGTTGTTGTAACGACTAACTGTTACCTTGGTGTTCGGTTTATTAGAGTAAAAATTTATCCTAACCTCTAAATTGATATTTACAATAACTTCTTCACAACCTTCATGTTCCAATAGACATCAATAACCTTAGGTAACAATAGGACTCTATATGTTAAAAATCATTATCACGAAATGGTTGGACCATCGCATACTACACAAGGTCTAATACAAGGCTCACATTTAAGCCCAATCTTATTCCATATTTATCTTAAAAATATATACACAATAAGACCTGAAAATTGTGTACTTCTGTCATATGCGGATGATCTAATTATCTTAACAACAGGAAGTAATTTTAACCATATAGCAAATCAGGTAAACTTTATTCTATATGAATTATCAAAATGGTTTGATACACATAATTTTAAACTATCCTCATCAAAATGCGAGACTATGTGGTGTAAAATGAACCGACCTATTAGTAATCCACCAGATATAAAAATTAATGACTATATAATCCCTAATGTTCTGTCAAAAAAATATTTAGGTATAATATTTAAGCACAATCTAAATTGGTCAGACCAAATAGATAACATGATTAATAAAGCTCAAAAGGGCATTAATATAATACGTGCTCTTTGTAGAGTATGATGGGGATCAGACCCAAGAACACTAAAATTTATATATAATGGCTTGATACAATCACAATTAGATTATAGTGCTAGTATAATTAATAACTTCTCTCAACAAAATTTTATGAAATTAAACCGAATACAATTCCAAGCTTTGAGAACAACACATGGGATGATGAAATCTACTCCCACTAACGTCATTCTAGCAGAAAGTGCAACTATTGATCTACACCATAGATTTAAATGGATTGCCACAAAATACATAGCAAAGATTAGCACAACTCCAAATCACTCATTATTAAATATGCTTCTACTCTTAAAAAATTATCATGGTTATCAACAAGGATATTGGAAGGGAACAAATCCAACATATTTGATTGACGCTCTAACAGAAGTTAAAAACTTTTTACCATCAATGAACACAAGTGACATACCAGCCTGCTACTCAAATGAATACGATATCTACACTTATAATGTACCAATTATAAAAACATTATTAAAAAAAATAGTTCCCACAACCTTTGGGAATATTATAATTTTGTAAATTCGTATTACTATAATTATATACAAATATTTACAGATGCTTCAAAAAAACAAAAAAATCAAAACCTTGAGGAAGCCAAAACGGGCATAGGAATACACATACCTAGTATAAATTATTCCTTTTCTGAAAAAATTCCTTCACTTATTAATATCTGTACAGCTGAAATAATAGCTATTTAAAGAGGTCTAATGATTTGCGAGGAAAAAAATTTTGATAAAGCTATAATATTTACGGGCTAAAAGAGCGCTATAGACAACATTAATAACAATATGATAACTGCAACAAAGGGTTACAGAGTCTTGCAAGTTAAAAAGAAACTATACTATTTAAATAAATATGGGAAAGATATTAGATTATGTTGGATTCCTGGAAATAATGATATCAAGGGAAATGAAATAGCTGACAAACTGACAAAGATTGGGGTTCAATTAAATATTTTTGCTAAAATTCGATTAAGTAACTTGGATATCATGCCCAGGGCCGCCGCTAAGGTATTGGCCGCCCGTGTGCAACTTAATATTTGCCGCCCCCCTTCCAACACTTTAGACATACCTACTTTTATTTAAAGAAATGTGAAGAAGATGCATAATATAACAATAATAATTTGTAAATAGATAATTATTTACTTGAACATTTAGACTAATCTCCATGATCCAACGTCCATATATTATCCTAATGTATATCCTAATATCCTATCCTAATATCCTAATTTAAACGTCCAATATCCTAATTTAATAACCATGATCCAACGTCCAGAATATGTATATCTTAATATCCTAATTTAAACGTCCATTTAATTAAAATAAACCGTGAATAGAAACATAAACACATAAAAAAACTAAAAACGCACTTTTCGGGCTTTCGTCTCGGAAAACTTTTTGACAATATCTTTAATGTCCAATGTCACACACACTTCATGTTCAATAGATAACATTGCAGAAAGCAGAAACACATCTTACTACAATTGATATTTGTTCTACGTGCGCCCCAAGGTTTTTCTCCATTTCATACAATTTTTGATGAGCAGAGTCAACTGTTAATCCTTTTTTTAATGTTGTAGATAGTTCAAACAGTTTTTGAGAATATTTTATATGAGCTGCACCGGATTCATGTCTTTTTAAAATAACAGCTAAATGTTGCAAGTCACTTACCCCATTAATTCCACTAAGTAATTGTCGGCTGCTTTCATCACAACAAAATAGTTTACAAGGTGCACAAAAAACACTATTTAGTGATAGAGTAAAGTAACCACGGGCGATGAACTTGGTCTTGATTAGGTAATGTGTGGTAATATTAAGTTTCTGAAAATTTCCTATTATTTGTATCTCTGGGGAAGTTAATTTTTGTAATTTGCTGAGGAAAATTTTCTACAACAAATTGAACTTCACTTGGATTCATATTTGCAGGTCATTTTCCAGGATCATCTGAAACCAAATATATGCTGGAACTTCCTACACTGCAATCCAGATTAACTGGAACATTAATTGTTCTGTCTTGGTTGGTGGTTTCAGGTTCAGGCGTTTCAGCATCAGTACTCGCACTATCGCTATTATTGTCATCAAATCATCCGTCTCTATCCGCAGGAATATTCAATTTTTTGGTACTTTTTTATATGGTTTGAACTTTGCTTAAAGTTGAAGGTCCTAAATTTATATCCGAGTCTTCTATATTTTCATGTATGTTTTTCATCAAAAATGATTTTTTTTCTCCTCAGTTTTTGCCCCTTTTATTTTTCTATATTAAAAACCTGAAAGTCATTTTCCTTTTCTTTCGGACATTTTGAAATTATCACTTAAGAACGAAGCCGGGCGGATTTAACAAAATAAATCCAAAAAGACTGCAAATAAGTGGTCCAAATAATGTTTCTCCAAATAATATGTAGCCGTAACGCGTATACGAATAAAATTGCTCTGATCTCGACGTTACTTCGAAATACAGTACCTACTGTGCAAAAGAAACGGATACAGTACTATATTTTACAAACGAAATCGTCTATCTAAAGAGTGTCTAAATTCATCGAATTCTCAACTAAGACTGAAGATAAGACATAATAACCCATCTATAAACATAACCATAGGAACAATATTATAACAGAAACATTACAACCACTTGTCTAAATTCTTGTAAAGTATCTACGTGTGAAATCTCAAATAACTGGAGTCCGAAAGCCGCCAGCCGCTTTGAATTAAAAAGTATTCCCGAAACTGCTTTATGACTGTACCTACAAAAGGGCGGCTGTTCATACAATAAATAATATTTTTTTACATTTTTTTTAGATTAGGATAAAAAAAAGAAGTATACATGATAAATGAAACACATTTAAGTATTATCACATACTGAATAATTATTATTGTTTGGAATATTAGAGTTCACAGAATTATCTAAATCATCATCATTATCATCATCAATGGCGCTACGACTCTTTGTGAGTCTTTGCCGCGTTTACTATTGCCTTCCATGTTTGTCGGTCCTGTGCCAGTAATTCCCATTTTCGCACTCCCATTTTTGCTAGATCTTCTTTGACTGCATCTTTCCACCTTTTTCTAGGCCGCCCTACAGACTTTCTTCCCTCTGGCCTTTCCCAGAACACATTGTTTATAAGGCGATTGTCGTTACTGCGTATCACATGTCCTGCCCATTATCTTTAGTTAATTTAATTATCTGAATCATTACTTAATCGTTATTTAATTATTCGAATTTATTTTCGTTTTAAAAAAGTATTATCATCAGTGGACTGCTTTTAGCCGCCCCTATTGTTGGCCGCCCGTGTGCGACGCACACTTGGCACACATGGTAGCGGCGGCCCTGATCATGCCATTACTAAAAATAATTGGTTAAATTCTTTTCAATATAAAGGCAAGTGGTATAAAAACATACAAATTTTTTTTCCTAATTAACCATGGTTGGACCCAATCCCATACATAAATAGGCGGCATATGACTACCATTATTAGAATGAGGACTGGTCATTGCCTGACAGGAGTACATTTGAATGGGTCAATGCAAAAAGTGCCTAAGTCACTTTTTTTACGGAATTGGGTTAGTGCCACCATCTAGTGGCATTTATTATAAGCTTTCAGATGGTAGTTTTAAAGTTGCAGAAATCTGTACCTAAGTCGCTTATTTTACATTTTCTCTGATAGGAGTTTCGCATATTTTCAACGCAAAATGTACCTAAGTCACCAACTTGACAAAATATGCAGTATACGGTGCAAATTGTGCCTTAGTCACGTTATTACAAGGTTATGTACCGTGTGTTTATTACGTCTCTGTGAATCCTGTGTGTAATTATCATTTAAAAATAAACATGGCAGGTAAGGAAAGTGGAATAAATATATTTTGTTAATGCAGGTACTACTGATTGTTTTCACGAGGAATATAAGATTTATTTTGTAATTATGCATTATTAACTACATTCTAATCTCGCATATTTTAACAACTATTATTTTACTTCAGATGATGGTGAATGGTCAGATTATTCGGCATCATGCAGTGAGTATGAACCAAATAGCGAACACGAAGATAGTTCTGAAGTCGTTGACCCTGCTCCATGCAGAAGCAACCAGAAAACCAATAGATCTCCAAAGGAGGGTAAAAACTCTAGTTCCTGTGCTAGGATGGGACATGGTCTAGAAAATATGGACATCCCTGGATCCTCCACACAAATCAGTACACATACTATTACCCAAAATGTGGTGTATGAAGTCAATGAATCCCAGCACCCAGAAGTAAAGAAGGGCAAGAAAGGAAAGATTAATAAGGATGCATGGAAAAGAACCATCAAGAGTAAGGAGTCGTTTTCTCGAAAACACCAAAGAAGACAAATAACAAACTGTCGCTGTAAATGCTCCTTAAAATTAAGCGAAGAACAACAAAACCAAATTTTCCAGGCCTATCACAATTGAACGTCATCTACACAACAAAATTTATACCTTGAAGGTTGTGTACGTCCTACGGATGTAAAACGACACAGATCAAGAAAATCTATCAATCCACGACATAGGAGCCGAAGCTTTCTATATGAAATAAAGATTGACGGAAAACTGATAACACTATGTCAGTCGGCATTTTTAGCAGTACATGGAATAAAACGCTCTAAACTGTGCCGGAAGATTCAAAAAAACAATGCAGATCCTAAGGATTCTAGAGGTATTCATCACACTAGGCCAAATAGAACAAAAATTGATACTTTAGCCGCAGTTAGAAAATTTATAGAAGAACTGCCAGCTCGAGGGTCTCATTACAGCAGATCTGATAATAAACTTCGGAAGTATTTGGATTCCCATTTATCTGTTGCTAAACTTCACCGAAACTTCTTAGAAAAGAGTCAAAATGAAAAAGTATCATACGAGATATTCAGGAAAATTTTTACAGAAGAATATAACATATCATTTGGATTCCCAAGAAAAGACATCTGCAAAAAATGCACTCTATTCCTGACACGTTTACAACAAGCTGAAGTGGCACATGATAAGACATCGACACAAACTCTCAAGGTAGCAAGAGAAGTGCACATAAGAAAAGCTGAAGTGTTTCAAAAGAAAATTTCAGAAGAAGCAAAAGCTAATGATCCTTATGTTCTATCAATTTGCTTAGATTATCAAAAAAATTTGCCTGTTCCTGTAACGGATATTACGGACGAATACTATTTGCGTCAGTTGTGGATTCATAATTTGGGAATACGTTGCTTAACGACAGGAAATGCCAATATGTATATGTATGCAGAACACTTTGCTCAGAAGGGACCAAACGAGGTTATTTCTTGCCTTCAGGACTATATTACGCAAAATCAGAAGCCAGAACAACGTTATTTGAAACTTTTTTGCGACAACTGCTTCAGCCAAAATAAAAATAGATATTTATTTGTCTTTATCTATCCGTATCCAATACCCGGTCACAGTATGATGCCAGTCGATCGAGATTTCGCTGTGATTGAAAAATAAAGATTAAAGTACGACAAAGTTGACAACCCTGAAGTTTATGTCAATATGATAAAAGGTTGCAGAAAGAAAAACCCATTTGATGTCGTATTTGTACAGCATTCGCTGAGGTCAAATGGATGTCTAGAAAAAGGCGATCGTAGCATAAAAGTGAAAAACTATAAATTATGGTTAGACTCCCATATAAAAAAAAATGTGCCGGGAATTTCGAAAGCTAGACGCATCAAATTTTCGCGTAATGAGCAACCACAGCTCAGTGCAACGTATTCTGTCCCAATGGAACCAATTAAACTTGGCCACAAAGTGGGTCAAAACCGTAAAGTTTGCGGCCAACCCACGCTGGCCTATGCGAATGAATACCTTCAAATTAAACAGTTGAAATTTGACAACTTAATGCATCTTGTCAAACACATTATATCACTGGACACTGAATTCTTTACTCGAACCATGTCTGACAATGGGAGTATAATCCAACAAAATAACCTTGTGATTGAAGAACTTTATCAGGTGCAAGAGGCTGACGCAGTTTATGAATAGCTTTTTTTCCTATCATGTTTTTCTGCAAGCATGCTGTGTAATTAATACAATGTTTACAATATGTTCTTACATTTCTTACATTTTGTATGTTCTATGTTCTTACGGTGTCGTATAATAAATATTATTTCAGTATAAACGCTATTTTTTTATGATATATCTTTAATTTTCCACGAAATAACAAATTGCAACACAAAATGTGCCTAAGTCACAAAATATTTCAATTTTTTTTAGAAAATTGCAAAGCTTTATGTTTTGTTTATTCATGAAAGTCGAAGAACCTTTACAAAAAGAATAAATCGCAACACATATTTTGATCATAACATTTTCAGTAATATTTCAAAATCAAAAATAACCTTTCAAACCTTAATATCTCACAATTACTAATTTGTGACTAAGGCACTTTTTGCATTGACCCCTTCATTTATATAAAATCAACATTCGCGATAACCCATACTGTGAATGTGGGCAAATGGAAACACTGGAACACATATTTTGGGAATGCCCAATAAACAAAATAAAAGATTATGATGTCTATCAGGAGCTGATCAAAATTAATACTAAAACCCCAATTAACATACCAATGCATCTATGCGATATTAACCCTAAAATTATCAAAATTCTTCTCAGATTCCTACAGATTAACCATATAAAATTATAACCTTCATAATAACCTCTCCAATATTAACTTTTAAACCGATTATAAGAAAATAGAAAACATAAATAAAATGTAGATACAGTCCATCTAATTTACAAACCGTTGCACGTCATCGGCGTCATAGCCCGTGACGTCACATGATACCAACACGAAATATTTAGGCGGTATGTGTGTTCTTTTTTAGAATCACTTTGCCGAGTACACTGGCATTACAGCCACTAGACATATTTTATTATATACGCATAGAACTAATATTTAAAGATTTCTATTAATGTTAACTTAAAGAAATAGACAACAATGTTTCATTTAATTTGTATAAATGCATTATAAAGCGTTTTTATGAAGAACATTTGTTCGGAACACACTGTAACTGTAATCGAACGAAGGTGAAATTTTGGCATAAATTGGTAACACTTATTTGACAGTTGCGGTGTTGACACTTTTTGTAGTTTATTATTTTAAATTTTAAAGTGAGTACCTCTTGTTTTATATTTTTACCTATTTAATAAAATCTGTTCTTTTTAGAACAAAATTAGTGTGTTTTATTTCAAAAATATCACGTAAGAATTTAAATAGTCGTTGTAAAGAGTATAATAATAATTATGTGACCTATTTGATTTAAAATGGATTCAGGATTTTTTTATACTTTGGCAACTATGTCAACTTCGATCTCTGACGTAGATAATGACGTGCAACGGTTTGTAAATTAGATGGACTGTATGTAGATAAAATGTCTATATTCACTGATAATTGATAATACTAATAATATGAGATATACTCTCAGACTCACGACAGTGGCCCAAAAATTAACAAAACAAATGAACTGGCTGATTATTCAGTAGAATAAAAGCCAAAAAGAAGAAGAAGAAGAATTAAGTTATTAAAATATGGCTAAAACCACGTCAACGGAGTGATATGAAATATTTGTAAGAGTTTTTATTATGAGCAGCTTATATTCTGACAGTAATTTTTTAGATCATGACCCATATATTTGCTTATATGCAATAAAAACACTTTTCTGATTACTGTATTTTAAATATTTATATACTGTATGTTATTAGACAACTTGTAAGTTTCCAAAAATTGAAAAATCATGTTTATAAATGTATAGCCAGTTCTCAAAATGCAATCAATACAATAAAAGAGAAGTATAAAAACGTCCATTATAATATTGGCCGTATTCTTATAACTGACGTAACATTGGCTCACATGTTTTGGTTTATTTCCTATAATACGAATGATGACAATGTGCAAATATTCAGCAGATCTACTGTATGGGAGATTTTAGATAAGATATGTCAAAAATATTCCGAGGAATCCAAAAATTAAATAATAGACAGGGTATCGTGTTTAAAATAAGACAGATATTGGCCACTATTACATGACACATCCTGTATAAAAAGTTTTTATTGCGCAACTAAAAATATTAATCGACGTGTTCGAGCGTTTTTTGAATACGCCAGCATTTATTTATCGAATTTATTCCATCAACTCTCCCCTCCTCAAAGTATTCAGTTACATACTATAAAGTGTAGACGCCTAATAAAAATAGCTCACTTGAGAAAGGCACTATGCCGAAACTGCTGTAGTGATAATGAATTATAATAAATTTTGTTGAAATATTGAAAACAAAAGTTTTCAGAGTTTTATAAGATAAAATGAACTTCTATCAAGTAACGATCGAATCAATCACGAATTTATTCCATTTGGCTTGTCCGCTCTGTATATATATATATATATACAGGGTGGTCCTTAAGTAACAGTAAGATTCTACACTTTAAAATATTACGTTTTAAGCCATATTGCTTTAATAAAATGTTGATATTAAGAAAGATACAGGGTGTTAAAGTGCAAAATTAAAATTTTATTTTTCGCTATAACTTTTATGTTTGTAAACATTTATGTATAAAAATTTACAACTGGGTACTTTTAAATATAAGAAATTATAATGTGATACACACTTTGATGTAACTGATAGAGGGCGCCACTTATGCCACATAACTTAACTTAACTTAACTTTAACTTTTTTGCTCTTTAAGTTACCTATATTTGGGATAAAGAATATAAAAGATACATTATTTTAACAAAAAAAAAGGTATACTTGTTAATAACTTCAAAACTTAACAGTTTTCGAGATAATCGCATTTTAAAAATTAGCTGCACTATTCTGATCTAAGGCAATTACTCCAGGCAACGATGAAAAAATAGAAAAAAACATTAATACTTCTGAATTTTGGTATAAAATACCTTTAACTAAGGTTAATAGTTAACGAAATATTAAATAAAATAAATATATCAGCAGGATAATTAATAATAGGATTTGACAAAATAACAGAATAATAGGATTTTACATCAAACATTTTACGTTTTATATTAAATTAAAGTCATAATCAAAACATTTTGTTTACAAACCAAATTAAGAAATAGTTAAACTAAATAACATAACTTTTTGTCAAAGTAAGTGTTCGATATGTCCACCATTTTCTTTAATTCATTTGTCAATATATTCCATATAAGATCGTCTCATATTAAATAACATCACTGCTTCTAAAGAAACTGCTGCAGTATTTATTTCTTCCCATAGTTGGTTGCGAATGTTTATGACACACGTTGTTTTAATGCGCTCCATACACCAAAATCAAGCGGATTAAATTCAGGGCTACGTGGTGGCTATAATGTATAATGGATAAATGTATCGATGACATTACTTATTTATTTGATTACGTTACAGCTTACGAGTAACTATAATTACATCTCGAACAAATGGACTATCATGATTTACTAACGAACTAATATTATGCTGAACTAAATTGCCTGTGTGTTTACTATATTTATAAAAATATCGGTTATTAGGACAATAATGATGTTTTTGTAAAAATACTGAGTCTTTCAGGTTAGATTTGTAGCAAAAGTATTATGAAATAGGACACATGTGTTATTCAATACCTGTGCTATTTGTCCTAATAAAAATGCGTAAACAATTTACGTAATGAACAATAAGTATTCTTTTCGGATTTTTTATGAATTAAATAATTATATCAATATCTCATCACATTGCCAAGACAATATGACTACCACGACCAATCCAACGTTCAGAATAGTTGTATTTAAGTATGTTCTAACTGCCTTCTCTCTAGAATGTGGTTGTGTACCATCTTGCATAAACCACATATTTTGGGTTTTTAGCATTTTACAATAGAGAAAAAGTAATACAACGCCATTATAGAAACTTAAGAAGCGATAGCAAAGGGACATTGTAAACATGATGACGGCCAACGTCTGAATACGGACGCGGCACCTAAAGAATGAGATGCACATATAACAAAGCATTTTGTGATGTTACATTATCATCTTTGACTTGTTTTAATAAGAATAAACTATGAATTATGCTTATCTACAGGTATTCAGTGCTTTGCCGCACAAATATCAAACTAAGAATTATTGTGCAGCTGACTTATAAAATGCATTTATCTCGAAAACGGTTGAAGTTTCAGGTTACTAATAGGTATACCTTTTATTTGTAAAAATATTGTATCTTTAACATTTTTTAACACAAATAGAGCTAACTTAAAGAGCACAAAAGTTAAGCGCAAATTTATGCCACACATGTGGCATATGTGGCGCCCTCTATTAGTTACATTAAAGTAAGTATAAAATTATAATTTATCCTACTAAAAAGCATCCAACTGTAAATTTTTATCCGAAAATATTTACAAACGTAAAAGTTATAGCAAAAAATACAATTTAAAATTTCCACTTTAACACTCTGTATCTTTCTTAATATCAACATTTTATAAAAGCAAGTTGGCTTAAATCGTAATATTTTAAAGTGCAGAATCTATGGTTTCTGTTTGTACAATTACTTACGGACCACCCTGTATATATGGGAGACAAATTTTACTTACTGCTTATTTATTGTACTGGTTACAGACACTGCATCACCGTTTTCAGAAATTACTGATATGTGAGAGGTACCTTGATCATAATTTATATAGTTAGAATGAAGTCCATAATATGCTGGATCATGTGAAGTTTTATCCTTAACTTTAAACCTGACTAGTTTTGCAAAATCTTTAGATAACAGTTTGTTAGTAACCTAGAAAAAAAAGATAATATAAAAAAGTTGTCAAAACAGAAAGTCAAAACAGAAAACACCTGTAATGTATTATTAAGTCGTTTAAAAAAATGTTGTGAAGTGCAAGTTTGTGTAATTTTGTTTGAAAATTACATTGTTTAAAAAAGGTATTACAGTACCTTTTTTAAACAATGACAATACTTACCTCTCTTATATCAACAAAGTTTGGGTCTCCCAATTCCGGTCTTTTGGCGAATGCAAACTTAAATGTTTCTATAATTTTATGATATGTTTGTAAGACTTTTTCTACCTCCACTAAAGATTCTTTAGTAAAGTTAAACCCATCCAAAACATTCAATATAAAACTTACAAGTGGACCAGAACCTGGAGCAGGAAAGGAATAAAATCTGTCGCCATTGTTTAAGATTATATTGATAGGTTCTAGCCATACTGCGCTAAAATATTTAAAAGTATCACAAATGTGCAATATTTATTATTCTTTTAAATATAAACAATAAGCCAAATGTTTCCAATATAAGCAATGATATGCAGGCAACCCCTACGACTAATGCAATGCACACTGTATAGCAAAATTAACTGGGCTCGTTATGTTTTCTTTAACAAATCCGAGCAGTGAGCTGTTTCATTAATTTTCAGTGATTTACAGTATTTTCCCACACGTGGATATATAAAAGATTACAAATTTTTCAATTTGTACGCTTCATTATATCAGACTTTTTTTTCTTTTTACCGCATCAACCCCTAGGGTTTTACATTTAGTATATTATTAAAATTTACATAACAGTTTTGGAAAATACAAACATTTTATGTTATGTTACAGTTTGTTATACAGTTTACAATTTTTGATAAAATTTATTGTATTACTGATGTCTTCTTTTAGAGTTTCTTTCAAATTGTGTTTTATTTTTGCTGTCGATCTTCCTGTTGAGTACACTGGACAGTCTATCATTATATGTTGCACTGAAAATGGTATTTGACAGGTGTGGCAAATCGGCTGAGGGTCCTTGGAGATGATGTATCCATGTGTAAATTTTGTATGACCTAGCCGCAGTCTGTTAATAACTACTTGGTCATGTCTTTGAGCTGGGAGTGGTAGTAAAGCAGAAGTGACATCTGGTTTGATAATTTTTAATTTTGCTTCTGTTTGGTTCCATTTTACTTGCCAGGTTTTGTTAATGTATGTTTTTATTAATGTTTTTTGGTCTGAAATTGGTATGTTTTGCATAATAGGAATTTTCATGTTATTGATAGTTTCTGTTGCTGCTTTATCAGCTGCTTCATTACCCTTTATCCAAATATGGGATGGTACCCGTAAAAATTTTATGTTTTTACCACATGTTTGGGCATTGTATAGCATGTCTTTTATTAATGCTAAATTGGCATGAGTAGGATACATCTGCTTGACACCATTTAAGGCACTTAGAGAATCTGATATAATAAGAAAGTTTGTATCTTTGCTGGTACATTGGTTCAGTGCGTTGAAGATTGCCTACAGTTCTCCAGTATATATGCTACACTCCTTCGCTAGACGGGTGACAGAGGTGTAGTCTTCAAAAATAGCTGCAGCAGCTACACCATTACTGCTTTTGGAGGCATCAGTAAAAATTAGTTTGAAATCAGGGTATCTGGAGATGGTAGACCGGAATTGTTGTTTTATTTCAGAAGGATTGTGTGAATGTTTGGGATAGTTAAGTAAGTTAAAATCTACTTTTGGTATTTGAACTTTCCAGGGAGGAGACTGACATCTGTTTGTAGAAGTGGCTCTCAATTGATGTATATCGAATTCAAATCGATTTATTCGTTCATTGAAAGGTAATCACATAGACTTTTTTAACAATATTTTGTGGGTAATTTCCTAATTCTTTTTATCTTTCTGCTATCTCTTACCTATAGCATTACATATGTAATGATTGTGCAGATTGACTCCCATATAAATTTGTAACGACGAATGCGTGTATAGAAGTATAACTTCTACCGGCAGCGGCAGTCCCACTGGACTGCCACACCCGTTTTTTTTTTAGTAGGATGTCGTGGTGAAAGGTCTTCATTGTTGGGGCCTACAAAGTGCTTTGTGTTAGTCAGAGTAAGAGAGGAAGACATGTCGATAAAGGAAACTTAGGTAGGACATATCTGTAAATGGGATTGATATTGGTTTCTCTCAAGATAGAAACTTATGGAGAAATGTAATTAGAAGAGTCGTTGCCGCATAGGGATATACGCAAAGAGAATTGGATCTTTAAAATATAATACAACAGATTAGGTAGAAACAGTAAAAACAAAACATCAAAGAAAACAATAAGCACCAGAAATGGTTTGGGTTTATGTTTAAATAACGTCAAAACTTTTGTAACATTGGAACCTTCAACTTAGTTTATTTTACAATAAATTGTATTTTATTCCAAACGAGGTACATCATTTTTGAAAGTAGATTTGTAGTAAAAAAAACTCTTTAGAATAATATTAAATTTTATGTAATAAAAAGTTTTTAAATAATGCTATATGTTTGATTCATCACTAAAATCGGAGTCAGATGAAGTAGTAAATAAAATCTCACTTACTCATAACTTTTTAAGTCTTCTGCAGAGATAGTACTATTTATGTTTATTAAATCCTGAAGAACAATCTTTGATAATTCGCCTGTGTAAAAATCTTCTGGTCCGTTCTTGGATAACATTTTAAGGAAATTACATAATTTTGTAGGTACTACATTGTTACCAGGTCTTTTAAATTGTGTTTTATTATCAGAAAACCATTCCCTTAAATTAAATTTGAGCAAATTATAATTATTTAAATCAAAGAATGAAAACAAAAGTATTTTTGAAGTGTTCAAACATTTATTTCCTAACTGAGCGCTTTCGGTTTACAAACCCATCTTACCATCCATACCATATCATACCAAAATACAGAAATTTTTCTTTAAGATGGTTCTATGTTAAAATATTTCATTGAAAACACAAAAAAAACTGTACGCTGGACTCAACAAAAAACGCATTAAAAACTTTGGTTATGGTACGGGCACAGAATACACCACCCAACTGGGTAGTGTATTCTGTGGTACAAGTGGCAGAACCCGACCATTTCATGAAGTTGAAGCAGCAGATAGAATGAAAGGAGTCGAATGACTCGAATGCCAGCCTTTTAAACGATTCCTAACTGGGTGGTGTATTCTGTGATACGAGTGGCAGAACCCAACCATTTCATGAAGTTGAAGCAGCAGATAGAATGAAGGGAGTCGAATGACTCAAATGCCAGCCTTTGAAATAATTCCTCAAAGGTGACAATACATAGAAAAATAAGATTAAATAATAATAAAAATACATAGAAAATTAAGATTATTAAATTATCCAAAAATTTATAAATTGAAATTCATAATGAAATCAGAAATTTAACTAAAAGGCTGTCTAAACTAAGTTTTATAAATCTTGGTTTGCATAACATCATAATGATATATATGATAAAAATTGCCTGAAGTTCAAAGTAGGTTTAATCGAGTAGTTATCGTTATCGAAGGTAATTGAAATGAAGGAATTATTTTACAGCAAATTGAAAGACCTGATGTCCAAGAAGGATCGTCTCACAAGTCAAAAGTAAAGAAGGCAAAAGAAAAAAGGAAAAATGGTCAGTCCTTAATGTCTAAAGATTATCGCCGGTTCAATCGGTTTGATGTCATACACATTGGCGATAAAGAAACGTTAATTGAAAGAACAACTGAAGAAATGACAGACATAAAATATATCTATCTCGTTGATATAATGTATGGCACAACTCATTTAGCTCACTTACGAGTTGGTTATAAAAAAGAAAAAGCTATGGAAGCCGAGCTAATAAAGAAATTTTATAACATTACCAGGGAGGTCATTAAAATATATTTGGATCTCTGCGAACCTTGAGCACTTAAGAAAGAGTCAAAAAGTAAAGGGCTAGTTGTTAAATTCATCTTTACGACAGCATAAATTCACGCTGCCAGGTAAGATATCATAACATTTCTCCAAATAAAATTCTCTAAAATTATAATAACTGCAATATAAAATGTCATATTTTAATGGGAAGTGGGAAACTTGAATGGGAATTAGAATTTAATTTTTGCATATCTCATACCTATTGTGTATGAAAAATACTGAGACGAATATATGGAGGCATAAAAGAACAAGGTTTGTGAAGCAGGTGTTACAATTTTGAGTTGTATAGAAGATTTGGAGAACCTGACGTTGTAAAATTCATTAAGGTGCACGCCTCAGATGGATGGGTCATGTAATCAGACGAGAGGAAGATGTCATAGTCAGAAAAGTTTTTGACCGAAGAGGGCCGATCGGACAACGAAGAAGAGGAAGACCGAGACTTAGGTACCAAGACAACCTAGAAAATGATTTGAAGTCTATCGGAATTAGAGCATGGAGAAGAGTTGCCAGAGACAGGGGTGAATGGAGGATTGTTCTGAAGAAGGCTTTGGCTCATAAAGAGCTGTAACGCCACTGATGATGATGATGATGATACCTATTGTGTATCCATATCTAAGAAATAAATTACCATGAGCCGATTTATGTATTTTTATTATATTTTAGGTGGATCTAATTGATATGCAATCAGAGCCTGACGGCGAATACAAGTTTATCCTTAATTATCAAGATCATCTCACCAAGCTTGTTGTTCTACGTCCCTTGAAAACTAAAACTACTGAAGAAGTATCTGACATCCTTTTGGATATATTTTGCTTATTTGGATCTCCATACATACCTCACAATGACAATGGACGTGAATTGTGTAACCGGGTAAGTGGTAAAAACAAATTAGCATAGTAAAAATTTAAAGATTTACTGACCGTAGTCGGTATATGAAACAGGTTAAGAAAATTTCCTGTCTTTTAATTTTTCGAGAGCCAAGTCACATCACACTACGAGCCGCTTCAATATGAGCCTCTATAAAGAGTGTTAAAATTATTAAAATTTAGTTTTTTTTGTAATTAAGTAATGGTACGGTTTTCAGGTTATCGAGAACCTAGCCAGTAAATGGAGAGTCATAAAACTAGTACATGGAAAACCAAGACACTCGCAGATACAAGGGTCTGTCGAATGGGCCAATCAAGATAGTTTTATGGCTTGGATGGCTGATAACAACACCTTAGGATGGACAAATAGTCTCAGGATCATGCACAATACTAAGAACAACAGTTAACATAGTTGGATACCTTATAAGGCAATGTTTGGTTTACCGTAGAAACTGGGATTATTAGATTCCCCTTTGACAACCGGCATCGTAAAAAAACATAACTACTAGGGAAGAACTAGAAGGAGAGTTCTTTAAGCTTGAAAAAAGTTTTAATGAAGAAGATAAAGAAGAAATAAATGATGTGGAAGAAGATGCTTCGGAGATTTTGACAAGAACTGTAGAAATCAATAAACACATAGAAAAATAAACTATGTCTAGCGATAACTTAACACTCTGTGATATTGATTGTGACAAAGCAAACAGCTTGTTTGAATGTTGTCAGCACATCCGTGATGAAGTTTCAAATAACGAAGGCTTATACTTACCTTTGTACACATTTTGCTCAAGAAAATGTGCCATAGAACACAATACGATAAAACTGTGTAAATTCATTAAAAAGTCAGACAGCCAAAATGTTAAAGCTTAATGAAAAGAAATTAACTCCAGGTTCAGTCGACGATAACGTTTTGGTAAACATTCCTGATGTCGACCGGGGCTGCAAGAAATGTAATAGCTGTTGTAATAAATAAGAACGATGATTCCTATACCGTTGGTACAAAGTATGGAGTTCTTGACAAACAGTTTTCTAGGAACCAGTTCCAAGTAGCTCCTAATAAATTTATTAATAACATCGATGTACCTGATGAACGGCTCAATGTCCGTATAGAAGCAATGATTTCATGCAGGTCTAAACAAGGGTTCATCAGATGTAGATGTAAGAAGAACTGTTCGGGCAAATGTGTAAAATCAAACATTAAATGGAATTCTAAATGTCACGGTAGCACTTCTTGTGCTAACAAATAAAGTGAATATTTTCTGAAAAGAATATTGAAAGTGGTAAATATATGAAAAAGACTCATCTAAAAGACATATGTATGAAAACATTTAAAAAAAATTTATTTCTAATAATAAGATACTTGTATTTTACTGTTTAGTTTTTTTTTAATTAAAGTAAGTGGAATTTCAACGAAAATTTGATTTTATTTTAATTGTTATTATGAAATTAGTGTCGGGTATGGTTGTCTTTGGAGGCTTTTCGGCGTTTACGCAAATTACAAATACCCACAACCCGACGTGGGTAAAATAGATTACCCACATCAGATTATGGCTATTATGGTTTTGTTCAATCTCTAGTGAACGTGTTTATTTCGACAATTGAGTAATTTCGTTTACCCACAACGGGTTCTGGGTATTTCGCTTTTGCCAATGTCCGAATAAAATGCTCACTCCGCGACGTGAGTAATTCACGTTGTCCACATCGCAAAGTGATAAATATTTTGCTCAATTTAGAAAGACAGATATAGAAAATAAAAAAGCCAATATTATTAAAGTTGTTATAAATTTAAAAAAAATGTCAGAATCGCAACAAATTTTATCAAATCCCATCTCAGATAATAGTCGTGTAAATGTCACAAAGCGATATCTACAATTGGTATAAATGAGATTGGAAATGCAGTAGTGCGTTGTAAAAAATTGTATACGACAATCAAGCCTTGTAAGTTATAAGTTTATAAAGTTATGTTATAACAAATATCACTACGCATCTGTTAGGATGTATAGATTGAAAAAAAAGACGAGTACTTACTTTATCAATCCTTACCTAAGATTTTCATCCCGTTGAATATCTTTATTTAGAATCATAGAGTTATATTGATGTTGGCCAATAGAATATCCGTTTTCACAAATATCTATCGTAGGTTGCACCAATTCTTCCCATCGCAACTTGCCAAATTTTTGATGAGCTCTTAAATAACCTTTTATTTCTCCAGGTACAGCAATCATTGCGGCATCTACAAGAATAAAGTGTTTTTAAATGAGTACATAATTAATAAGTTATTTGAAATAATTATTTAAAAATGCAAAAATATGCAATTTCTGAGATATGTCAAGATTCTAAAGACGGCAATAATGGATCTCATAATAGAAAGGGAAGAACAAGAATAGAAAAACACACAAGACAACAGGTAAAACCACAACTAAGAAACTTTTTATTATATAAACAAAAGGAGATGCTCAAAGGAAGAAAAATAGTTATCGACTTGTCGTCTAAATATAAAACAAAAAAATTAAATAATATATCACAGTAGATGAATAGACCTTGTTTGTAAAATTTAAATCAAATTTGACAGTTAAATTTTTACCGGAATATGAGAGCACTATATTGATTAATTCTTATAACTGTGAAATTACAAAAACTCAACAAAATTAAGGCCTCAATGATATTAAATTGCAAAATTGACCGAAGAACCTTTAATATTGAAATTATAATGCATGAATTGTAACAAAAAACGGCATAACGTGCTCTTCCACAATATTCTCGACATAGCGACATAATATCTAGTTTGTCCCTAAGAGTGGCAAACATCCTCCAGAGAAACCGAAGTCATATAAACCTACTAGGCTAACTTCTTTTCTTCTAAAGAGTAGAGGAGTATTATTATATTACCCATTAACTAGACAAATCTACTATAGAACCCTTGCATTTTCTTCTTAAAAATTTAGATATTGCCATTTTATTAAAAGAAGCGGCTATACATGCTCAGTACTAAGAATATATTTATCTATCTATCCTCAAGGAGGAATCTTACCACCTCTACAAAGGTCGATGGTAGGATTTAAGAAATCTCAAAATAGAAGGATTTTGTGCTATGAGGTATGCATATCATTGGTAAGCATAACACTATTATTGCTGATTAAATTCAAAGTTCTTAAATCTAGTAATTATTTACTGTTCCAAAAGAGGACTTTCAGAGGAGAAAACTAACAATCTAACCTTCAATCCTGAATGTAATAAGATCATCATTATCATAGGAGGTC
The DNA here is from genome assembly GCF_040954645.1 of Diabrotica undecimpunctata. NCBI lineage: Eukaryota > Metazoa > Arthropoda > Insecta > Coleoptera > Chrysomelidae > Diabrotica > Diabrotica undecimpunctata. Next base: position 51,239,921 of record NC_092804.1, on the reverse strand, counting down.
AAATATCTCTGAACTATCTTTAATAGAAAACTTTGTGCACTGTTCACCTCATAACACTAAAAGTAACTGTAACAGAAATGTAGCAGAGCACATAGAGAAAATTAAACAAATCGCGGAGGAGGGGCATACCCTATACACAGCACAAACAAAACGAAATTGAAATTTAGAAAAAGCTTCAGAATACTGCAAGATGAACCGCCCGAATATTTTCCTCTTCACGAGGTTCAATAAACCAGCCAATCTCAGAGTTTAAAGTGTAGAAAACTATGAATAGAATACCGGGGGATTGCTACAGTAAAACATGGCAAAATGGAGGAAAATAGAACAAAATAATGTAAACTGTGAATATGGAAGAATACAAAACATGGAACATCTTCTTACATGCAGAAACTGTCCCCACTGGTGTACTCTCAAAGATTTGTGGCTCGTCAACAAAGATGGAACCATTATATGTATGACATGTCCGGACACAATAAATTAAAGTAAAGTTACTTCTCAAATATCATCATTAAAGCAACAAAAGAAACATGAGGTGTGAAACCTAAAATGATTCATAGTTGGATTTACATAACGGTTATCATAACCATAGTTACTTATACTGCACTCGTATGGTGGAACAAAAAGCCAATAATGGAGCTATAAAATGTGCTCACATGTTTGGGAATCAAAGGTGCAATGCAATCGTGTCCCCACTGCATCCTTAGAGGTAGTGCTGGAGCTCCCTCCTCTGACCTGGTAATAGAGATATTATGTGTTGGAGCAACGCAATCCATGAAGATACCCATAAACTTGTTTCTGAAAAACAAAATTTTTTGCTCAAACTAAGTTTTATCATAAACGATTTTGGATTGACACAAAATGAGATCGCATAAATCAGAAAAGGTGCCGTAACATTTTATACTGATGGATCAAAACAGCAAGATAGTAGGAATAGTGGTTACTTGTCTTCACATCAGACTATTATTAGCCGTCTGAAATACTCCTACAGTAATTTAAAAAGACCTCCTAGTAATCGGTTTTTGTGCTCAAGAGTGCAATAACAAGTCTTGCTATCAAGGAAAAATCGTATCACCTCTACTATGGTTGATAGTAATTGAAGATTTTTGGTAAAACTCAAAAAAGGAGGATTTCATGTGCTGAGCTGTGGAGACAGTTAAGTTAGAGTGGTAATAGGAGTTTATACTCCTTATATCGACAAAAAAACCTCCATAGTGAAGGATATCCGAAAATGGAAAACGAACTGTAGACCAAAGGCAAGTAAAAAGGTTATTACAACCTATCCGCTACGTCAAAATACTTTTGAAGCTTAAAAGACTGAACTCAGAGTAATCACAAGTATTCACTGGAAATTGTTCATAGTTGTTCATTGAGATAGAGTCTCTATAAAATAACCACAGTGGACAGAGTAATACGTAGATTGTGTGAAAATGTAGAAGAAACGGATAAACATATTGTCTGGTGTGTCCGGTAATATCAGCTATAATTTATATACAATATATGCGATGATGCCTTAAAGCCGGTATAGTGAAATTATTAGAGAGTTATTGCAAAGTTAACAGTGCCTGCGTTGCACTATTTACAACGCGCTATTTCGACAGTTTTGACATACGGCTGACACATCACAAATAGAGATATTGCTTGAGCTTATGCATACTTTGTTGCGTTATTTACATTGTTTATGTTTTCTTTTCATTTTTTCGCAAAATATTGAAAATGGATCATGATATAGAAGCACTTATTTTAGCAAATGCTCATGATGATGATGTAGAGTTCATCATTTTAAATAACATTGTGGGAGAACATGTATTACATCCACAAAATCAAGAATTTAATTTAGAAAACATGTTGCAAGCAGATGTAAAAGTAAATTTTAGGTTTAGCAGACAAGATATTCCTACATTTTCAAGAGCTTTACGCCTACCAGATTTTATTCGTACCAATACTAGAAACTCTGTTAGTGGTAAATGCATTTGCATTCTACATTACTTGAGTGATGAGAAGGCTCGCATATCTCAGCAGGCTCAAAAATCTTCAGCTTTTATTCAATTTGTAACCTCAATCATTATTTCAAATTATTAATTATATTGTTGATTATGCTACTGTCTGATGTACTCATTTTAGAAAATTATTACTAATAAACTTGGTTTAGATGAAAGACAAATAACATACATAACCTGAGAAAGAAAATAGCGCAACGAATTCCGCACTGCGTAACGGCTCCTATAATAACGGCAGGCCGTATTTTCAATAACGCAGCTAAGCCAAATATCACATCTGCGCATGCTCTACTGTCAAAATAACGCGTGCTGTAATACAGCAAGTGCAAAATTGACTCTGCAATATCTCTCTATTTTTGACTACTCAGTTATTACGCCATATATTAGGATTAATACTTACTGTTCAGTGGATCACCATCATTCTTAAAATTGCCAGACATCACATTCGAAGGAGCTTTCTCTCTAGCATTTAAACAGTACACTTTTTTTTCGTCATTTTTAAAAATGGTCATAAAAAAGCCGCCACCAACTCCAGCACTTTGCATGTTAACTACTGAGTTGCATATTAATGCGCCGATGGATGCGTCAACTGCCGAACCATTTTTCTTAAGTATATCCCTTAAAATTAGTAGAAAAACATCAAATATTGTTTAGTTTTAAACCAAAGTAATTGGTTTTAAACCAAATTTATAAACTAAAAACGGAGATATTGTTCTGAAGCTATTTTCTTGTGGCATTTTAAAGTAATTACTATTTTATTGGGAATAAGACACAATTGAAGGTTAAAATAAGTTTATTGACGTTTCAATTTCCACAATTGGCCCCATTTAACATAATAATAAAGAGAAAAATCAAAGAAGCGGCCCTAATTATGCTAAATGAGACCAATTGTATCGCAAATTCCTCGGCAGAATTCAGTATGATCTGGTTACCCATATTAAAAGAGGAAATTATTAAACGGAAAATACCAGTATTAGTAAGTCAGTAGCATATCGAGTATACATCATTGATGTTTTGATAACAAAAATATAAATACAGAGTTTGGTGTTTATTGAGAGTAAGCTAAATGTACGACCAAATACCATGTCGGGATAGTATTATGAGATTCTTTCCTGGTTTTTTCCTCATGATTTACTATGGAATTGCTAACAAGAGAATTTTACTGTCATCGTGGCATGTGGTTTTCTTTTTAAAGACAAATTACATAATATGATTTTTTTCTGAGGGATATTCTCAAGTTTAAGTTGATTTTATGTAATCGAATGAACTATCTTACAACAAAGTCGTCCCAGAAACGCAACTCAGCAATATTGGGAATATTATTTTAAAGTCGTCTACTTTAAAATATATAATATATGTCTGAATTGTCGATATAAATGAGTCAGATAAAATTAAATTATTAGAAGAATTTTTCGCCAAGTAGCAAAAAACAAAATTTGTTTAATTTATTAATGTTTGTATTTTGAGAACGATTTCCGAAGTGGAAATTGAAACGTCAATAAACTTATTTTAACCTTCAATGATTGCTTATTCCCAATAAAATAGTAATTACTTTAAAAACGATGGTATTTTTCGTATATTATATAGCTAGAAGTGAAAAGGCAAATCTTTTAAGATCAGACGTATTGTTCCAGTATTTATTATTCAATATTTATAGAGAATGTTTAGTATTTAATATATTGTGAGAAGGCAGAGCTTATATTCGAGAAATCATCTTAGATCCAAAATAAATCAATCATATAATATATATATATATATATATATATATATATATATATATATATATATATATATATATATATATATATATATATATATATATATATATATATTGTCATACTTTTTCTTTCCCAAACAAAGAAAAATAAATAAAAATATCCATCGAAATAAAATTTCAAGATATCAATATAAACAAATTGTATATAGTAATTTAAGATAAGATTTAGTGTAGATAAGAATAGAAATTTGTTTGGCAAACGACTTTTTTCCGTTTCAAACAAAATTATCAAAAAAAACCTTTGTTTAGAATTAGAAGACATTTTACCTGTAAGTTAATCTTTTCATTGTTTGTATAGTCGAGTATTAAATGACCATATTCTAATCTTTTGAAATATGTATAAATGATGTATTGAAAAAACCAATTTTAAAGTAAGCTATTTAGTTTTCTCTGAAACCGAAATTAGGCTTTTCCAAAATCATGGTAAACACAATTTGAGCTTTTTGATTGGACGGTCGTTTTTAAATGGGAATTTGGGAGTCGATCATGAGACAGGAGAAGTTAGTCATATTTTGGTCATCGAAAGGAAACAGTCGTTTGTCTCAAGATAGGGTGTGGTTCGTGAGTTTGGATACCGGCGCAACGAAAAGAAGTGAATAGTTTGAAGAAGGAGATAACAAGTAGATTAAAGGAGGTTTTTGTATCTACCGTGGGCATTTTATAAAGTATATGTGAAAGTATTCTTACGGCATCAAGTTGACAAAAGGAGGTCCTGGTGACATAAATAAATAGCTGAGTTTGGAGAAGTGAATCAGGTGTTTTTTGTGTAGTCTGCAGGAGGTTTGCAGAGACGTTAAAAAAAGAGCCGAGGTGCCAAAGAGGAGAGATCACATCGTTGAGGAGACTGGACTTTTCTGGGTATTTTCCAACATACAACTCAAGAAGAAAATAAGCTGTAAGTGTTTGTACAATTGAATTTTATATCTGTGAAGGATCGTTTCGACATCATGGTCATTAGCATTCAAATTTAAGAACTAAGGTTTTGTTAGGCTAATCAAAAGTTTAAAGTTTTGTGGTTTCTTTTTTCAAGTAAAGAAAATTTTAAGTAAAATTGGTTTTTCACGTAATATAAATGTATGTAGCTTTATAATCTTATTATCATAATAATTTGATTTATTTTCTTGTATGCTGATTGATAAGATAACGACAGAATTTAATAATTGTTTTATTCGTTTATATAAAATAAAGAAACGTAAATCTTTGTAATATAATATATTTGTATTCTTATCCTTTTCTTCTCTCCCGATAAAAGACAACTAGAAAATCTTTTGAATCCATCGAACACAGGTAATATAAGGATTATTTTACTTTTGATAACAAATAAGTTATAATTCTTTTTTATTGGCTCAATAAACTAAGTTTGAACTCAAAATAAACAATCATAACAATATATATATATATATATATATATATATATATATATATATATATATATATATATATATATATATATATATATATATATATATATATATATATATATATATATATATTGTGACGATTGTGGTTTATAGAAAATAATTTATAAGTTATATACTATATAATATTAGATATAAAAAAGTATTTGATTATTTTAAATAAGTTATATACTAGAGAATTTAATAAAAATATATTTATGTGAGGGCATTTTTAATAAATTAGCATAATAATTGTAAAAAGTTGTATTTTAATATTGTAAATATATATAAGTGAGCCATGTGCTTAGGCAACCAAAAATACTCTCGGAGATTGACAGATATTTATACTCTGAAGTGACGTTTTAGAATATTTACGAATATAAAGTGGGTTATAATAATATATTGTTTGAAATGTGTATTTTATTAAATTAGAATGTTAAGTTACTAATTTAATTATATATTCTGATCTGAAAAGCCTAAATGTAAACAAAATTATTAATAGAAAAGAATGGAATTCTCTGGATCTCCGGAGATGGCCATGTTTGCGAAATGGTTTGTTCCAGAAAATTCAGACATGTATTAAATAGAACTGAATAGAACATGATCTCTTACGAGATGGTTCTAGAATGTCCAAAACATATAAATACCCGTGATTTGGATTCAAGATGGCAGTTTTTTGAAAGTTTTTAGTCAGAAAAGTTTTAGATAGTGCAATCAGAAGAGTTTTAAGAAGTTTTTAGGTCAGTTTTTGGAAGTTTTTAGTCAGAAGTCAGGCCAGTTTATTATGAAAGTTATTAGACACATTTAGTGAAGTAAATTGTTCAGAATTTTCAAGAAGTCAGTCAGAAAAGTTTAGTAAGAAATATGAAAGATTATTTGGAGTCAGAGAATCAGGTACAAATACTCAAATTGTTTAATATAGTGAGTTAAATGAAGATTAAAAATTATGCATATAATTAATGCACATTTATAATTATACACAAATAATTATTGAAGATTATAAAAGTATATTGGAAGAAATTAAATTATATTGTGGTTGGAGATAAGTATAAATCAACTTATAATAATTGGATATTGGTATATTGAAAAGAAGAATAAATATAAATGCTGTTTACTGGTTTGGTTGGTGGTGTATAAATGCTGGTGAAGAAAACTATATCTTAAATTGGTAGAAGCTGATAATTGAAAAAAGTAATTTCACAAAAAAAACAAGGATAACTGAAGTACAAAGACATTCAGTGGTGATTAGAATCTATATACTTAGTGGAAAACAGTTCATTTAGGCATTCAGTGAAAGAAAGGTACAAAATTTTGTTAATATAATTTAGTTAGTGTCATAACAATTTCAATTTTGAAGATAGTTTGTTTAAATTTTAGATTGTCTATAGAATTTAATTAGTTTTATAAGAATATCAGTTTAAAGATAGTTTATTTTAAATTTACATTGACTAAGTTAGATATATATGTGTGTTTCATAATAGTTATAATAAAGATAATTTAAAAAAGTACTTACAAGCTAATTCTTTGAGAACCGCGATAAAAACCCTATACTATTAAAATTACTCATTGCTCATCATTCAAACAAAAAAACACATCATAACAATTTGGCACCCAACGCAGTGGCTCTCTATTTAAAAGAATTAGTTTGGGAAGATAAGTGCTCTCATATAATTAAATTAATTATCAGTAGAAAGAAAAAATTATAGATTTTATTTTTAATTATATTTGAACAAGTAAAGTCTCAAAATGTCTCAAGGAAAGAAAGGTACAAGAAGCAAAAAGAATGAAGAAGATGTGGAAGTAGAAACACAACCTATACAAGAGGAGAGTTTAGTTCAAGCTCCACAAGATACTGCAGAAATGAATCCAGAAAGAGAGGAAAATGTCAATATGGCAGCTTTGATGTCATTATTGATGCAGATGAACAAGACAATGGAAGAGAATACGAAAAAAATAGAACACAAAATGGAACAGAATTCACAAGAAGTCAAAGAAGACATGAAAAAAATGGAACAGAAATTGGAAGAGAATTATAGAAAATTAGAAAAGAAAATAGAAGATAATAATAATAAAATTGTAAAACAAATGGATAAAAAACTTGAAGCTGCAGAGAAAAAAGTAGCAAATGAAATAAAAAGTATACGGACTGACTACAAGAAAAGGATAGACAATGAGAGGACAGAAGTAAAGAGGATTATTCAAGATAATAAGATAGATATAGAACAGAAAATAGAGTTACAGAAATGTAACTTAGAAATAAAAATTAACGAAGACAGGAGAAACACAGAAGAAAAATTAGACGATATACAACAAAATATCCAAATAAATTGTAATCAAATAAGAAATGTGGAACAGAGAATAGATGATATTTCACAAATGAGAGACATAGGGAGACCTTACTTAAATTTAACAAATGAGACTGGGATTAAATTCTCTGGTAATATAAAAAATTTGCATCCTAGAGTATACATAAATAGTTTAAAACATAAATTAAGATTTGTGAATAATATTAATGATATTAAAGATTATATTAGAATGACATTAAATGACAATGCAGCAACTTGGTTTGCTAGTATTGAAAATGATTTAGATAACTTTCAAACGTTTGAAAATAAATTTTTAAATTATTATTGGGGTGAATTAGAGCAAGCAAAGTTTAGAGAAATTCTATATTTTGGAAAGTATAATCAAAATTTAAAATCAAATATGGTAGATTATGCATTGAAATTGATAACAGTTGCAAAATATTTAGAACCACCACTTAGAGAGGATGAAACAGTCTTAAATGTATCTAGACATTTTGATGCTGATGTTGTGCAAACCGTAACTGTACAAAATATTCAAACAATAGATAGTTTTATTAATTTTATTCAAAGAATACAAAGAGGCAATATGACAAGTAATAATAACAACAGAAAAAACAATAATAACTTTCAATATAATAAAAATGATATTCAACAATATAGACAATCATATAACATTAATACTAGGTATGGTAATAATTTACAAAATTTTAATAATAATAACAGTAATCCAAATAGACAGAACTTTAATAATAATACTAGTTATAATAGACAAAATTTTAATAATAATACTAATTATAATAGACAACATTTTAATGACAGTACTAATAATAATAGACAAGATTTTAATAATAGAAGAAATACAGAGCGACCTAACTATAACAGACAGGTAAATTGTGTTCGAAGGAATAGAAGCTGCGAAGACAGGGAACGAAATAGTACAAGGCAAGAAAATGTGAGTAGAAGTCATAGTAGGGAAAGACATAGTACATCAGATCCAAGTGGTCAGATACAATCTGACAATTCTAATAATCAAAATTTTGTGCAGTAAACTTTCTGAATTACAAGTTAGGCCATTGCTATTATGAAAAACCTTCTGAATTTATTTCTTTAGATGAAGAGAAAATTATTGAATCTATTAATTTAATTTATATAAATGCTTTGGCCAAAAATAAAATGATTAAAATTATGATAGATACTGGTTCAGAAAGTACTTTAGTCTCGGAGAATTTTATTTTTAATACATTAAAACTATCAGATATAATAAAGATTCCAAAAATTAAAATTATTGGTGCAAATAATAAGAAGTTGGGTGAAATTGATAAACTAGCCAATTTTAAAATTAATATTCTTAATAAAGAAATTAATATGCAAGGATTTATTGTCAAGGATTTATGTGTTGATATATTAATGGGAAATGATGAATTGGAAAAGAAGAAAGTAAAGATAGATTTTGAAGAAAAAATGGTAACTTTGGAAGGGCAAATAATTAAATTTATGCAGAAAGATGAGGTGGAAGAAGGAATAAGAGTTGATAGGATATTATTAAAAGAAAATAGTGATGTTTATGAAGAAAAAATGTGTTTTGATGATAGGGATATGTCCCAAAAGAATGTAAAGAATAATTATTGTAGTGAATATTTAAGGAATGGAAATTTTAAGCAGATGGATGCCTACGAGGCGGAGTGCGTAAAATTGGAAGCAAGGAATAATGAGTACATAATGAAGAATAATGTTATTTGTAAAGAAGAAGATATGATGAAAGTTTTAAATTGCCCTGAAGAATATAAATCAATAGTCATTTCCATATTGCAGCAACACAAGGGACTTGTCAATAAAGAAAATAGAATTGCACAAAATTATATCCATAGTATAAAAGTTAAAGAAGAAAAAGATTTTAAAACAAAATCATACCCAATACCATATAAATACAGAGAAGAAGTAAACAAAACAATTAATAATATGTTAGAAGATGGGATCATTGAGAAGGCAGACACACATTTTATTAACCCCATAGTAGTAGTACGAAAAAGATCAGGTGAAATCAGGTTATGTTTGGATGCAAGGAATATTAACAAGATTACTGAAAAGCAATTTGAAGCACCAATGAGTATAGATGGAATATTAGGAAGAATTACAGGAATGTCATTTTTCACTAAAATCGATTTACAGCATAGTTTCTGGTTAATACCTTTAGAAAGAAAAAGTAGACAGTATACAGGATTTCAGATAGATGGAGTAGTATATCAATTCAAAGTAGTACCATTTGGACTTCAATCATCTTGCAGTGCTCTATGTAGATGTCTTCATGATATTTTGGATCAATATGAACATTTTGTAATTCACTACATTGATGATATATTAATTTTTTCTAAAACGGCTGAAGATCATGAGAAACACCTAAAAATTATAATAAATAGATTAGACAAAGTTGGACTAAAAATAAATCAAGAAAAATGTACATTTTTTCAAAAAGAAGTCATATATCTAGGTTATAAACTTAACACTAATGGAATCGAAATGGATCCAGAACGGACACAAGTCATTCAGGAATATAAAACACCACACAATTTAAGAACTTTAAGAGGATTTATTGGAATAATTAATTATTATAAAAGGATGATACCAGATCTAAGTATAAAAGAACTGCCATTACTTGAACTACTGAGAAAAGGTGTAAAATGGAGATGGGATCAGAGAAGAGAACTAGCATTCCAAGAGATTAAAAACATTTTTCTGTCAAATTTGAAAATATACTATCCTGACTATACACAGCCATTCATACTAAGAACAGATGCATCAATAGAGAGATTATCAGGGGTATTATTACAAATACATGATGGGGTCGAATACCCAATACAATTCATTTCAAGAATTACAAAGCCACATGAAAAGGGTTACTCAGTTTCAGAATTAGAACTAGCAAGTATAATACACTGTGTCACAAAATTAAGATTTTATTTGTTGGGTAATGAATTTACAATAGAAACAGATCACCAAGCTTTAACGTCTATATTAAATAACAAATATGGAAACAGTAGAATACATCGGTGGAGTCTAATACTTAGTGAATACTGCTTTGAAATCAAATACATTTCTGGAAAATCCAATATCGTGGCAGATGCTTTATCAAGGTTAGAAAATACACCACAAAAAGGGCAGCGAACAATAAAAATTGGATTAAATCAATTAGTAGACAGTACTGGATTATATTCTAAAGAAGAAATTATAAGAGATCAGATCAATTTGAGTGAAAAACAAAAAGTCCTTAGGAAAGATGGGGTATATTATAAAATAATAAATGGCATAGAAGTATATGTAATAACTAGAACTTTAGCAAAGAAAATATTGAAAAATTTACATAACAATTATATGCATATTGGTTCAAGAAAGCTATGGATGCTATTTAGGGACAATTATTTTGCAAAGAATGACATAAGTATAGCAAAGGAAATTACTAACCAATGCCCAATATGTCAACTAAACAAAGAAAAGAATTTCAAAAACCAGAACACATATAAATCTAATGTTGTATATGAAAAACTAAATACAGTTTCCATGGATTTTATTTCAAATTTAGTTCTCAGTCCAACAGGAAAAAAGCATATACTAGTGATAGTTGATTTATATACAAAATTTATTAAACTATATCCCTGCTCTAGAACAAATGTTAAAACATTAAAATTATATATTAATCAATTTTTCGAAGAAATAGGACCATTTAGAAATTGCATAATAGATAATGCTACATATTTTAACAACCAAAAATTTCGGACATTTTGTGAGAAAAAGGGAATCAACATTCATTTTACAAGTATCAGACATCCTCAGGCAAATCCTGCAGAAAGATATATTAAAGAAGTTATAAAATATTTAAGGATACTGTGTCAAAATCAACACGAAACTTGGCAGCAACATATACCACAAGTAGAATATTTTTTAAATAATACACATAATTTGAATACAGAGGAAGTACCAGAATATTTAATGTTTGGCCATATAGGAAACAGAAAGTGGATTAGTGAATATAATCAGGATATGTTAGAACAAGTAATGCAGAAAGTGAATAACCGAATTAGGAGGAAAGCTGAAAAATATATCAGAAGACAAAATCGAAATATAAAAAAACCAATCACATTTCAAAAAGGAGACCTAGTGTTAATTCGTTCACTTAGAAAAAGTAATGTTAAAGAAAACCGTTGTAAGAAATTACAACCAATGTTTGAAGGTCCATATACAATTGAAAATCAGAATGGACTAAATAGTTATGTGTTAATAGATGCAGAGAACAGACTAAGAGGCATATTTCATATCAACGACATTTTTCAATATCATGAAGAGATTGAATAATGATTTCTATACCTTTAACACAAATATAATAACACTAATAACTTACTGATAGATCCATTTCATAGATAGATGGTAGATTTCTTTGTTGTGAATAAATTTGACATCATACTTGTTGAATTTTGTACATATGGAAATTGTTTGATACCCTAAAAATCATAATTTGGGGTTAGATACTATAATTGCTATAAAAATGTCTTTCTAATATAATAAAGTGAAAAAAAAAACTTACCAATTTATATTGATGAAGTTATTTTGAATGGAAATAATTCCTAGATTTTGTCTATAAATAAACAGAACACAATATAGATTATATTTTTAATTAAGGTTATATTTTATTCTCTGATATCGCATCCATTGCTCCATTTGACATGACAGTTTGACCATAGAATAGCCGAACTGTGATCCGTTGTTCTCTGTTGTGACATAGACAGCGAACAGGGATGTATTTAACACACTTTAAATAATAAAAAAAAATTTGAATTATTAATTTATTAAATTTAATAAGGTATGAGAAAATTAATATTTAAAAAAATAATAAGTAAATTATTTATTTTAAATATTATTTTTGGGGTATTGTGACGATTGTGGTTTATAGAAAATAATTTATAAGTTATATACTATATAATATTAGATATAAAAAAGTATTTGATTATTTTAAATAAGTTATATACTAGAGAATTTAATAAAAATATATTTATGTGAGGGCATTTTTAATAAATTAGCATAATAATTGTAAAAAGTTGTATTTTAATATTGTAAATATATATAAGTGAGCCATGTGCTTAGGCAACCAAAAATACTCTCGGAGATTGACAGATATTTATACTCTGAAGTGACGTTTTAGAATATTTACGAATATAAAGTGGGTTATAATAATATATTGTTTGAAATGTGTATTTTATTAAATTAGAATGTTAAGTTACTAATTTAATTATATATTCTGATCTGAAAAGCCTAAATGTAAACAAAATTATTAATAGAAAAGAATGGAATTCTCTGGATCTCCGGAGATGGCCATGTTTGCGAAATGGTTTGTTCCAGAAAATTCAGACATGTATTAAATAGAACTGAATAGAACATGATCTCTTACGAGATGGTTCTAGAATGTCCAAAACATATAAATACCCGTGATTTGGATTCAAGATGGCAGTTTTTTGAAAGTTTTTAGTCAGAAAAGTTTTAGATAGTGCAATCAGAAGAGTTTTAAGAAGTTTTTAGGTCAGTTTTTGGAAGTTTTTAGTCAGAAGTCAGGCCAGTTTATTATGAAAGTTATTAGACACATTTAGTGAAGTAAATTGTTCAGAATTTTCAAGAAGTCAGTCAGAAAAGTTTAGTAAGAAATATGAAAGATTATTTGGAGTCAGAGAATCAGGTACAAATACTCAAATTGTTTAATATAGTGAGTTAAATGAAGATTAAAAATTATGCATATAATTAATGCACATTTATAATTATACACAAATAATTATTGAAGATTATAAAAGTATATTGGAAGAAATTAAATTATATTGTGGTTGGAGATAAGTATAAATCAACTTATAATAATTGGATATTGGTATATTGAAAAGAAGAATAAATATAAATGCTGTTTACTGGTTTGGTTGGTGGTGTATAAATGCTGGTGAAGAAAACTATATCTTAAATTGGTAGAAGCTGATAATTGAAAAAAGTAATTTCACAAAAAAAACAAGGATAACTGAAGTACAAAGACATTCAGTGGTGATTAGAATCTATATACTTAGTGGAAAACAGTTCATTTAGGCATTCAGTGAAAGAAAGGTACAAAATTTTGTTAATATAATTTAGTTAGTGTCATAACAATTTCAATTTTGAAGATAGTTTGTTTAAATTTTAGATTGTCTATAGAATTTAATTAGTTTTATAAGAATATCAGTTTAAAGATAGTTTATTTTAAATTTACATTGACTAAGTTAGATATATATGTGTGTTTCATAATAGTTATAATAAAGATAATTTAAAAAAGTACTTACAAGCTAATTCTTTGAGAACCGCGATAAAAACCCTATACTATTAAAATTACTCATTGCTCATCATTCAAACAAAAAAACACATCATAACAATATATATATATATATATATATATATATTTATATATACACAATAATGAAAGAATTTCAAATAGAAAAAATATATAGGTCGCTTAAAGTATAATCAAGTTTGATGGTATATATATGTTACGAGCAATGTCCGAAATTGAACAATCCTAGCATTGTACAGAAAATCTTGCCCACTTCTAGCATTGCACCCCTTTACTGTACAATCTCCGAAATATATATAATCGTCGGACTTTGTATAAAAGAATTGTTGTACAATTTTCGAATTTCAATTAGTAGCCATGCGTCAAAGTTTAAGATAATAGATATCAGATATCGATTCATATCGATTTTTACAATTATTCCCCATTTGTTATTAACGACAAACAAACATCAATTGAGGTTATAAATCCATAATTAACCAGCGTTTTTGACTTTTGGATTCGTAGAATTAAATTATTTTAAATTATCATACATACCTCTTGAAAATCTAAGATGTTTTATAAACATCTTCCCAATATTATAGTGATGTATCTATCTCTTGAAGCTTTGAAATGTTTCACGAACAATATACCTATTGTAGAACAATTTCTTCTTCGATTCGATTTTTCTATTTTTGATTTGGTGTGTCGCTTGTCAATAATAATCGATTCGAACCGATGAGCGTGTCGACAATTATTTTGATTATTTCGGACATTGTACAGTTTGGGGGTACAATGCTAGAAGTGGACAATAATTTGTGTACAATGTTAGGATTGTCCAATTTCGGGCTTTGCTCGTAACATATATAAGTTTGTGAATGAATGAAAAATTAAGAACATTAACATTGTTTTTTCTTAGGTTTTTAATTACAAAAGACGGCATAAATGTTGGTGGAATTGAATGGAAATTCTATTCTTTTTGCTTACATTACTTTTATTTACATAGCCATATTTTCAAATATCCAAATTGAACTTTTCTAATATATATGTGCGCTAAAACAGATGGTTTCGTACTTAATTCGCTATTGGGTTCTTCGAAATTTGGTATAGGGTAGCACTCTGATGCACAATGTGCCAAAAGCAATCGCTTCTTAGGGATACTAGAACTAATGAACGTTTTCGCGTCTGTTCCCTGAGGAGATTCTATGGGAGATGAGCGACGATGTCTTAAACAGTACAGTCTTGAGACCGATCTTGTGGAATATAATATGCTATAATGGGGTAATGTGTCTGCAGCTGCCGCAGGGCGTTCAGCTACACCTACACACCTACATAGTTATGACTATTGCTAGAATGCAGGAAGAAATAAAAGTAATGGGGAATAAAGCGATTGAGCAGATTGCACTGATGATGAATAAAAAGGGACTGGATCTGATAAAACATGGAGCACATACAGTTTTGTTAATAATCTCCAGTCTGATCCGGATGCCTTTGAAAAATTTTCTCCACCCCCGTAAAAAGAAGGATATTTTACAAAAGTTTTTGATTTTGCATTAAACCCATAAATTTTTTACGTATAAAATTTAAAAAATATTTATAAATACGAAATATAATATATAGTCTAGGGGCCAGCTAAGCTAATTTTAATTCTGGTGGGTCCACCCAAGTTTTTTATATATATTTTTGGCTGCTGATTACGACTTTCAAAAAGTGGATTTCAATTCGAGTGGTCAAAAAATTGTTGTAAATAATTAAATTGTTCATACGGCTATAGCTCGTAAACTAAAGGAGATAGAAATTTTTTTAAATTAATTTTGTGCTTGCGTTGAGTTTCTATCAACAAGTCCTCGTAGACACTTCGTCTCAGAACTAGCAACCTCCAGTGGGGTTTAACGTTACCATGTTATCTATTCCTGTTATCTATTCCTGTTGTAACTTAAACATCATAGGTTATAAAGGTCAATAATGTAACTCAAAGTTAATTTAACAACTTTTAAAGGGGTTTTTACCCATGTATTTAGTGGTTTCAAACATGTACATCCAGATAGTACTGATGATGGAATAATAATTCCCAAAACGTTCTGTGATGTATATCTTATACCTTTTATAAAGGAATTTTTAAATAGATCTTTGTGATACTTGGTATTCAGCCAGCTATAGGAACTTAGTTTTCTTGTGGATATTGCATTAAAGTTAAGTAAACATTTGCTTTATTTATTTATTTATTTTTTTTTTTTTTCAAGGAACAAATTTAAATTGAAACAATTGTTTAGCTCTCTTAGTTTACGAGCTAGGGCCTTATTAACCATAAAATTATTTATAAAAATTTTTTTGACCACTCGGATCGAAATCCACCCTCGAAATTCGTAATTAGCAGTCAAAAATACATAAAAAAACTTAATTGGACCCATCAGAATTGAAAAGGCCACGATGACCTAACTGGCCCCTAACTAATATCTCAGAGATGCGACCCATGTCTTCTATTACCTTCCAATCTTTGCACATGGAGCAGCATCGCTAACGACAGCAGCTTTTTCAAAAAACTCCATTCTTATTTCAGAAAATGGTAGAGGCTTCTTTGGGTCTGGGATAAGCTTTTGACGTTCTTCAGCACTAAATACTGATTGTGGATAAAACTTAATATAACATAACACAGATGAAACCAAAATTACTGATATAATTAATATGACGTCAGTTTTGCGGTAGTTGGTTATCCTAAAATTAAAGAAAATTAAGTTTTTGGGAAATTATTGTATACCGTAGAACGGGGTAATTTTGTTAATTTTTCCCGATTTTCTAGCGTAACTTTTAAATTTGTCATCACAAAAATATGGAAAAGTCACCATTAGGACACATCTTATATTTATTTAATAAAAATTGATAGTATATATTTTTTTTAATTGAGGATTTTCACAAAAAAAAATAAAAAGGGTATATCAAAGTCACCCATTGATGTGGGGTTACTTTCATACCCTATTTTGAAATAGCTTAGACTTAGACGATGCATAAAACCTGTACTAGTATAAATGTCAACAACCCATTTTTAAATCGACCAAGCCAACTTTTAGATATTTCAATTTTAACTGTAAGTGGTGACTTTGATAGCTGCTACGGACACAGTAATTAGTGTATAATAAATGATTCTAGAAGTAGCTTATATTTTATTGAGGTAAAATACATTTTAGCAATTCATTAAAACAATATAAGATAGTAAAAAAGTAAAAAAAAAACAGCCAGAAAACTACAGAGGTATAAACTTGTTAAATACTACGCTAAAAGTTACAACTAAAATTTTACAGGCAATAATAAATCAGAGGATAAGTTTAACAGTTGAAAAACAGGGTTTTCGTAGTGAAGGATCGTTTACAGGTGCAATATTCGTTATAAAACACATTACTGAGTATAATAGACCAGCATTTCTGTGTCTGACTGACCTAAAGAAAGCGTTTGACAGAGTAAGACTCAAAGATGTAATCCATCTTCTGTATAATAGAGAAGTTCCCCTAAATATTATAAAAACTATCAAAAACATCTAACAAAACAACAAAATAGGACAAGAGGCAGCGGAATAGGACAAGAGGACTCATTGAGCCAGCCCCATGCTCTTTAATTTAATCATGGATGAAATCATCAAAAGCGTTAACAAAGGAAGACGATACAGAATGGGAAACAAAGAAATAAAAATACTCTGTTACGCAGACGACACAATATTGATAGCCCAAGATGAAGATAGTCTGCAAATACTAGTCCACAGATTTAACATAAGAGCAAGAGAATTAAATATGACAATCTCATCTCAGAAAACTAAAACAATAGTAGTCAGCAAAAAACCAACCAGATGTAAAATAGAAAATGATTGCATTAGTATTGAACAAGTAATGGAAATAAAATACCTGATAATTACACTGTCCAGCTATGGAGACAAAGACCACGAAATGAGAGATCAAGTACAAAAAGCAAATAGATTGGCAGGATGCCTTAATAACACAATATGGCGAAACAGTAACATTAACACTGAGATGAAGTCAAGAATTTATAAAGCCAGTGTAAGACCAATAATAACATAGACCTCAGAAACAAGACCCGACACAGCCACTACTCAGAGGTTACTGGAAACGGCAGAGTTAATAGTACTAATAAGAATTACACGAAATACGCTGAGAGATCGAAAGAGAAATTAAGGCATTAGAAGAAAATGTAACGCACAGTGTATAAATGAATGGACATAAAATAGAAAAAAGAATGGAATAACTATATAAGCAGAATGGAGGAGACCCGTGTAGTCAAAATAGCAAGAGATAAGTCACCAATCTGCAAAAAAAGTATCGGACGACCGCGCAAAAGATCTAGTGACAACCTCCCATAGAGGTATTAATCCGCCAATGAACAAGCAGAATTGCTTATAAAGAGAAAGAAGAAGAAGATGTGAAAAAAATCAAAAGAATATATTATAAAAGCGAGAAAATCAAATTTATTTTCTTTAACATCAGCCCTGTCTGGAAATATACATTTGGTTTCTGTTTCATTTGTTTCAACCGATGGAATCTTCAGAATTGCTAAGATATCAGAGAAAATAGCTTTAAAAACTTCGGTCTCCCAATTTAAGATGTCTATGGGTTTTATAGTTCATATTCGTCAAAAGGTTATTTATCTTGTATCCTTCCGGGATATACGAAATTTTTACATGTTTATTTATCTGACATAATTATTACAAGCACATAAGTTCCAACATTCAATTCAGCAAGCGAAAGTTTTGTATTCATCTCATCTTCATATGACTGGTTCTCCACAGAATCTTCATTTTCAATTTCATTTTTGCTTTCACTGGTATAGGAAGCAGCTGTCATCCGCCATTATATATCGACTTACACTTTTACCAGGTTGGATATTAAGTTTTTTGTACTTCGGCGTTTAGTAACTTCTATCTCGAACTTCTTATTCGTCAGATAGTCTGTGAGGCTGTCGTTAATTAGAGGTTCTACATTATCAAAATCATTGACTGATGTAATTTTACTCAAGACGTTATTTGGATCGAACGGAACCATCCCACAAACCTCGAACCCATTCTTCAAAACTCTCCTTATTACACTTTCTTCACAATTTCCACGCTTGAACTTAGTTTTTGCAATCATCTGATGCATTAATTCCAAGCATTTTTTTAATAACTACTTGAAATTGATCTTTAGGTAAACCAGTAATCTTTGGGTGTCGTAATTTAAATTCCTTTCGTCAAAACCTTTCGCCAAGAGACTTTCATGGATTTAAAAAACGCTACATCCAAAGGCTGGCATACGTGTGTTAAAATATTAAGAAATCGCGCAAATTCAATATTGTGCAATTCACACAGTTGTAACACATGATCTAAAAAGTAAGACGCCAAGTTGTCGCCGATTAACTTTTTTACCTTCCAGTCGTCTTACGTGGGGTAATAATATAGCCTCAATCCAGTCTGTAAAACAAGTTACCGCATTTAGCCATATTTTGTTTGGTTTTATCTAGCTCCTCTTGCGCAACATCCACCACTACAACAAGGAGAGCCCAGTGGACCTCCTAATATCCACGCATCCCACATATGTTTGCTGTGATATATTAAATAAGGAGGAAGTAGTGTGCCATCAGCAGCATTGCACATCATTATTGATGTAGCGGCTTTTACTATGATTAGTGATTTGCTCTGGGTATTTGGTCCCTCTTCTATGTATATAGAAAATCTTCTTTTCCCCGAATCATCACTAACGTTGGTTTCATCGTAATTAAAAACGTGCGATGGTGGCGATTTGAGATATGGTGGTATCGCTTCTTTTGTGTGACACCTACCCGAGCTTTAGTATTGTTAGACGCAAGTCGTTTAGAGATTTGCTGACTATGCTGCTTCAAAAAAAGGGTTACCCAGTTGTTATCAGGACTTATCCCGTTTTTAAATTTAGAAATAATTCTTCCAGTTCTTTCCAAATAACTTAGTAAAAAGTTGTACATCTAATGTCGATAATGGAAATCCCCAATCTGCACATTTGACAATGCAGGACACGATTACTTTTTCCTCCAGCACCGACAACGCAGTTTGGCCCCCTGGTTTATTCCCATGCTTCCGTTAGCAATTTATTATATAAAGTACTATACGGAATTTTGGATCTTTCTAAGGCGGCTTTAACAGACAAGTATCTGTTTACTATTTGCAGCAGACTATTTTTAAGAGTTTTGTCAGAGAAGTCCTTGTAGCTGCTTGATCCCAACTTTCGTTTATACACTCGCGGCATTTTGGCTTTTCATGTAGATAATGATAAAACCTGAAATTAATTAACATTTTGAAGTTTCATCAAGGAACCTGTAAAAAATAATAAAGTATCGAAGTAACTCCGGATAAGAAATCATGTAATTTCATAAAATAGTTACGGAAATAACTTACTTAATAAAAATATTTTAAAATTCTGACAGCTACATAAATTAAGGCAACATACACAAAATAAACTGCAATCCTATTGTAAGAGCTGTATGTTTAAATTTTGTCATACAATAAAAATCTTCAAACTAAAACAAAAACTTCAAGAGTGCATTGATAAGAGTGTACTTTTGATACTCTCTTGAAACAAAATACTCAGATTCTATCAAAGTCACCGCATAAAATCAAAGTCACCCCGTTTTACGGTACTACGTAACATATTTCTAAAATAAACAAATTTTGACGAAACTAGGTATGATCGTAATGTAAATATATATAAATTTTTTGGCAGGTAGCTCCAATTTATAATATTGTTTCTTTTTTATATAATATGTATATTTAATCTTGCCAGATAAATACGGCTGAGAATTCTGTTGGCGAGGTCAAAAACATCAAAATTCAGGTCGATATTCTGTGATAATAATCTAACTAATCAATTAATACTATTCTGAAACTAAATAATTCCCAACAAAAATAGTAATTGAACTGTTCAACTAAGTTTTCGGACTAGGTGAATTGGGCTCAATTGTCTTAAAATTATCTGAGGAATCTCCGGTCTTCTAATGTCAGGAAAGTTTCCGGACACCATGTATTTTCGTCGTTACTATCTCTTATCATATTCTACCTGGCAGTTTGTTATCTTTTTACACTCCTGGTCACAGGAAAACAGTAGAATTTAAATATTCTTCAGTAGGCAGTTTAAAATTGAAAATACTCTTTAGATTATTTAGATGTTACGGTTTAGGTCTTAGTTTTATACTACGATGTTATACTATTATTATAGAAAAAAAACTGCATATAAGACAGCATCCTACCAACTTCTAATAAAGCTAAAGGTATCAAGAATTACATGAACAAGTAAGCTGAATGAACAGGATATATAGGTTATAGTAACTAATAGAAAACGAGGACTGATATATCTGGGATTAAAATTATGATATATCTGCAAAGAAAGATGAAAATCTTAGAATTTTTCGAAAACAAGTAAAGCTAAGATTAGCAATGAGGAGGTTAATAAAATAATGCAATTACTACTATTCATGGATGTATAAACACAGTGTTTATACGTCCATGCTACTATTTCAAATGTCTAATACAAAAAATATTGAACATATCTTATGAAATGCACAAGGGTTATTTTTAGTGATCACGAAGGGCTAACTAGATACGATGCAGAAAGTCCTTTTTTATATTATGTACATATATTTATATTTATCATTGATTCGGCTTTTAAGTTGAATCTGGGTTTTTTTGGACGACCCAAGTAAAGGCTCATTTTGACGTTTCACTACAATAAAATTATATGTTGCTGTTTCATTATAAGAATCAACTTATCGTCACTCAATTACTGAACGTACTCAGAGGCAAAAACCAACTGTCGGGGTGGATAGGCGCACAGTAACTGAAATACTCAACCCAGACGTGAAACGTGAATCCTAGGTAATTTTTAGATTATAGACATAAAATAACCGTTAAAGATAACGGTCTACAGAGAATGAAAATGTTGAGTTTTTAGTTAGTAGGGTTCAGAACAAGAAATGGCCTGTTGGTGACGGAATTATTGACAGAATCCCTTTTGGCTGGATATAAGGAAGCTTATAAATAACGATTTAAGATAGTCAATTTTCTGACACCGAATGATCTAATTAATTATTTGGCCTACAAATGATCAACATATCAAGAAAGGATAGAGAATGATTATTTTCTACCTTCGTTGTAAACGTTGTATTAAGCTGATCAAGAAAAGAGTGGTTTTGAAAGTAAGACCAAATAATAAATGTACTAACATATTAGAACGATACTTTTGGCTTTAGGGGACAATATTTTGATCGTATTCACGAAGTAGGAGAGGCAATGGGCATTAAAATAAACTCAAACATAACAAATTTTTAGTCTTTAGCTATAACCCACACTCAGATGCAAAGCTTTAAATACATAAATGGAGTCCAAGTTAAAAAACTTTACAAAATCCTGACCCAGACATAGATATAAAACGCAGAATAGAAATGACTAAACCTACTTTTATGAAAATGAAGACATTTCTTTGCAATAATCATCCCCGTTTAGAACTAAGACAAAGAATGGTTAAGCGCTATATTTGGCTTGTACTTTTCTATGGAGCAGGCGTTTGGTTAATTTTAAAAGAGTATCAATAATGAACAGAATTGAAGCATTGGAAAAAAAGAAAACTAATGACGAAGAACTAAGAAGGATCAACCAAGAGAATTGCTAAAGACTGTTAAACACCGGAAAATATCTTATCTGGGACATATAGTAAGGGGAAATTGATATAGAATACTGCAACTGATCCTTAAAGGTAAAATAGAAGGCAGTAGAGGTGTAAGAAAAAAACAAGTTTCTGGGTTAAAAAACATTCGTAAATGACTTTATTGGAAATATATGGAAATTCGTAAACTAGATATCAAATGCAGGACAATTATTCCATGTGGCAAAAGATCGAGAAGCCCTCGTAATGGTGATCGCCAACGTCGGATCGTGAAGAAGAAAATTCTATTGCTGGGGACTCGAAGGCTTTCATAAACATATCAGCAATGGCAAGGAAAATATTAGGCTCCATTAGAGCTCCAGATATTATATATTATATAAAAAAAAGTAAGTAAAAGAGTGAACATTTAACTATGAGATCAGTCAGAATCAAAAACTTGCTGCTATTATATATGATCCTGCAGAACGTTGAAAGAATTTTGGATGGTATGTTGATAAATGGAGATGACACATCAAAACGCCTAACAATTATTAAGGACAACATCAACTTAATGAAATATTCGGAATTGCGTACATAGAAAGAAATAGATGGTCAATCAGAAGTGCGTAAATTTAATTTATGAGTATTTTGCGAGTATCTATGTTGGTGAGTTATTAGTTTTAATATTGTTCTAATGGATGAATTTTTGTAATAGAGTTTTTGAAAATTACAGATTTTTTGATATCGTCAGAAAGATCGGATTGTTTAATAATAATTATAATTTTTCATTCAACTTTAAGGACGAAATCACGATTAATCATATTGTAACACAATATAACTTTGAGTAATTTCTTGACTTTTTCTATACAAGTATGAAGTCATCTGGACATTTAGTGATATTAAAACAAAAAATAAACGAGTAGTCTGAATATGTTAATAGCAATCGAAAAAAGATATTAGGGAGACCGCTGCCTAAACGATATAATATGCAGAAATAAACAACTCGATCTATACATAAAACCTAAAACAGTATACTCCATTATCCCATTATGACGTACACTGCATAAACAAGACACAGACCTAAGTAGAACAAAATAAAAACGCTGGTGTAGCTATACCAAAGATTGAACACAGTGTTACCAGACCTAGGGAATTTTCCCTATACCTAGGGAATTTTGAGCCAGCTTAGGGAAAAAGGGATTTTTATTTAATTCTATGAAAAATCTAGGGAATTCTGGTTGAGTTTACCGAAAGTACAAGCTGATGATAGCCAGAAATGTCAAACATGGAACAAAAAATTTCGATTTAGCAGTGTTGGCATGATTTTATAATGTATATGCTGTATGCTTCAAATATAAAGAGATAAAGCTTTAGAAAAGTACATTTTTATTATATTATGTTATGAATTCTGCAATTTTTGATTTATTTAAAACAAGAATAAGTAAATATTTTTTTCTTTGGAAATTAATTGCAGCTAATTATTAGAAATTTTTTTGGCAATTGCCCTCTGATACATTAGGGGATAGATTTAGCAATCGTCAAATCAGCAGTGGCCAGATTGCAACAGATGTTTGCAATTAATCTCGAAACAGATAAATATTTACTCGTTATTGTTTCATATAAATTAAAAATTGCAGAATAAATAAAATATTAAAATCAAAATGTACTTTTTAAAAGTTTTCATTTTCTGTATTTGAAGCATACGACATATATGCATTATAAAAACATTCCAACACTGCCTAACTCAAATATTTTATTTCATAGTTGACATTTGCCGCTATATTCAACTTGTACTTTCGGTAAACTTAACCGGAATTCTTAATATTTGTAGGAATATTTTAAAAAAACTGTTGGATTTAATAAACTTTCCAAAAATGTACATGTATCATCTGCTTGGAAATCGTATTATTCGGGGAATTACTGAATTCTGTTCATGTGATTCCCCGTCGGAGACTAGACTGGTGGAACGAACTGCGAATTACGTCGGGGACCTGAGCAAAAGTATATATTGGCCTCGGGCGATTTTTGGTTTCTAGTGTCTCTTTAGAAACCTGAGAGATTGGTTTAACAGATCCTCTGCATCTCTTTTCCGAGCTGCCGTCAACAAAATTACTATAGCCAATTTGATAGCCAACGTACGATAATCGAGCTCGGCACATGAAGAAGAGTTTCTCTTTCTTTAACTGTTCATGTGATTCCCCGTCTGTGACTAGAGTGGTGGTAATTCACGAACGGCGAATTACGACAAGGATCCCTCTGGGCTCAAATATCTAAAATAATAACAACAAAGTCCTTATTTATTCTTCAAGCAATTAAAAAAAACAATATTTCCAACTTCTTATGTGACAAATACACACAAATTAGAAATGTTTGAAAAGGTTTTTAAAAGCCCCGCTCATTCTGACGTCAGACTTAATTAGTCCATTCTAGGGTAGTACCCTAGAATAACAGAGACACATAGAAGCGACACAGCGGTCCAAAAGCGGGTACCATTTTTGTATACGCATGCCCGATTCTGGTTGTATTACTGTCAAAAACACGTGCTTATTCTTTAATTCTGGTTGTATTCGATAGTCCGTAGGCGTCTATGGTAAATACTCGACGCAACAAGTGCATTTGACCATTTATATAATTTATTTATAGTTAAAAGGTTATAGTTATAGTTTATAGTTAAATATATAAGTTTATAGTTATAGTTTATAGTTAAAAGTTTAATTTATATTTAAAATGGCTGGATATATTTGTGCGATTCGCGGATGTTCATCTGTGACAGGAAAAGGAATAAGTTTATTTAGATTTCCTAAGAATAATAACAGGTAATTACTATTGCTTTGTAATTATTATTAGTTATTACTAATTACATAATAGTATTGGTTTGACTTTCGAACAGTAAGCCGACGCCGACGTGTCTGTCCGAGCTATAAAAAAATAAACTTTGGTCTGCCAAGGGATACCTAGTTCAAACTGAAAACATTAAATTTGGTGACAGTGCTTTTTCTTTTATTGAAAGACGCAAGTCTCCGAAGGCTAGGTCAAAAAATCAACAGATGGTGGCCAAATGTCGGCGCGCTCGAAGACAATAACAATACGAATATAGTATTTTTAAGAAATAAAAATATATAGAGGGTTTTATACACGGGAATATTTGATTTAAGAGCGTAGGCGCAAAATTTGGGGCAAATGTTTTTTAAATGTATTCATTTTTTTCGAATCCTGAAAAAACTAATAAGTATTTTTGAAAAATTTAAAAGCAGAATGAAAGACCACATTATTACTGAGGGCCAAAAGTCCCCGAAAACTTTTATAATGTTTATTTTAATAAGTTACAGGGGTGAAAAAAAAGAGAAAATTTAGTGTGATTTTTAATTTCAAATATCTCATTCAAAAAAACTTTTTGTTTATTCTAAGGGACTTTCGGCCCTCGGTAATAATGTAATCTTTCATTCTGTGTTTAAATTTTACAAAAATATTTGTTAGTTTTCTCAGGATTCCAAAAAAATGTTAAAAAGCATTGTCCTGAAATTTTGCGTCTACGCTCTTAAACGAAACAAAGAAATTACTAAAATGCTCAAACTAAAAATTGTTGGAAACATAATTAGACCGATAATTGGGAAAATCTTAAAATTCCAACAGAACAAGACTTCAAAATTGCAAAAACATGGTTGCAAATAAACAAACTTACATTAAATTATGAAAAAACTAAATAGGTACTCATCTACTTTTTGCTATATACAAAAGTTTTCTGCCAATTCTTAATTCGTTAAATATAAATAAAAAAGATCAAATATATGGATCGAAATACATAAAATATTTAGGAGTTTTAAATGGGAATTACAAATAAAAAATATTAAAACTTTATTTGTTGTATATCTCAATATTTAGTGACACTTTTGTGACTTCATCAGGAGAAAACTGAAAATTTATTAAGATTAGATATTGACAAAAGTTAAATATTTCATTACTTACAATATACTTAGAATATACTAATACCATAGAATAACAGTGCTAATACTCTTATAATTGTAAGTAATAAAGTATTATTTATAAATACAGACAAAGTTCTTTGTTTAAAATTTGTTCTGTTAAAAATTTGTAGTGCCAAAGTGTGGATAGAAGCTTGCAGACGAGAAGATTTGTTATTCAAAATGGATTCACTTTATAATAATTATAGGATTTGTGAACTGCATTTTGAAGATAATGTTATTGTAAAAGGAAATAGAAGAAAAACATTGGCGCATGACGCAGTACCTTCAATATTTTCATATAATACGATTCATAACGATAATTAAATGCAATCATTTTTTTTTCGAATCCTGAGAAAACTAACAAATATTTTTGAAAAATTTAAATACAGAATGAAAGATTACATTATTACCGAGGGCCGAAAGTCCCTTAGAATAAACAAAAAGTTTTTTTGAATGAGATATTTCAAATTAAAAATCACACTAAATTTTCTCTTTTTCTTTCACCCCTGTAACTTATTAAAATAAATATTATAGAAGTTTTCAGGGACTTTCGGCCCTCAGTAATAATGTAGTCTTTCACTCTGCGTTTAAATTTTTCAAAAATACTTATTAGTTTTTTCAGGATTCGGAAAAAATGAATGCATTTAAAAAACATTGGCCCGAAATTTTGCGCCTACGCTCGAAGAATTTATATTGTGTGATATGCCCACTGACTATTAATTTTCTGGTTGTTAGCTGTCATTGGCGGCTTGGCCACGTAACTTCAAAGAGCTGTCGCTTCTCTGTGTTGGGTTTTTCTCTGGTAGTACTAGGCTAAATCACAAAATAAATAACAATCAGAATACCCACTCTCAGATGCTAGATGCTTGAAGTGTGTCAGCACGCGATCGCCATATTTTAAATGGAAACATAGACTCGGATTGAGAAATTTGTGACAAGCTACGACAGAACTATAATTTAAATTTTTAGAGATTAATAATTTAGTACATTTGAAATAATTTAATCTATTCTTCAACTAAAATTACGAATAAAATAGTGCATATTATGTCTATAGTTGCCATAAATAAATTAAACCGGGTTAATTTTTCTATGCACACCAGATAAAAGTCACTGAACAGCACTGGTTCCGTTTAAAACATGGCTGATTCCGTCTGCTCGATCGAGATGCGCGTACTTATTTTTTCAAGCAAAGTGGGCATTCTGATTGTTTATTATTCTGTGGCTAAATATGGTTGTCAAGTTGTTAGGGAAATCACGGTGGGAAAAAGCGGCATCCTTTGATTTTATCGCCTAGGTGTGTAGGTGCACACCGGTGTGCAGGTACACAGGTGAAAACATTGATAATTATAATTATTGTAGAGTGTAGTTAGAAAATTATAACATTGATACACAGGGTAGAGTGTGATCAGAAAATAATAGGAATAGAGAGCGACAAACACTCGACGCCCTTAACACATAACCGAGGCTACCAAAAGGAGACATACGAATGTACCCGAAGGTAACCGAGCCAAACCAGTAGAAGCACAGTATATTGCTAAAGAATATTCTTTAGCGATATACTGTAGTAGAAGTGTAGAAGCAATCCAACAGTAATAGTATAACGAAGATAACGAAATTGTTCAGAGTGTGACGTGTCCGTTGAATACAATTTTCTTCAGTTGTAATTATTTTAGGAGTTATTGTAAAATTAAGGTCTTCCGACACAAGGAAGACTATTTTCAGACATAATGACCACTATATTACTAAACTGCCATGAAGAAGGAGATGAAGAAATTAAAGAAGATCGTTTTTTTCTTAGAACGAGAAATTGGAATTGTGTTCTAAATTTTCGTAAAAGTGGAAGGTACAGTTGCTGAGAGGTAAGGTTTGTTTATTTGTAAATAAAAGATGCGGGTTAAAAGTGCTCTAAAAGTTCTAAATGTTATTAGATTGGTTTTTGGGATTGAAAACTGAAAGCTTTTTTAACAAATATTAATATTCTCACGAACTAATGCAAGACTAGAATGGAAGAAGAATGTATGGTGTTAATAGAATGAAATTGGAGACCACACTATAATCATCACACTAGAAAGTAGGAAGCGATGAAATTCGTCAACGAAGATTGGAAATACAAATATTTACTGTCGAAACTTTGGCTGTTGAATCTTCCGATTTCATTTTATTTTGTACCTAACCTAAATATCTTTATAACAAGTAACTTTTATTTGATTGATATATTTTTCTCAGATAAAATTAGATGTTTCGATACAGTTAACAAATAGAGTATGTTTAAACTGCCTCGTATGTTTTTAATTACAATATATGAACATATTTATATACACAATAAAAGAACTTACGGATTTCTTTCCATTTCGTGTGGAGTTTCTATTTATCTATTTTTCTTAAACACAATAGTCATCATTGTAACATTTTTATAAAAACATTTAGGTAACTATTTAAATCCTATTATATATTTATAGAACGCGGGAGACATGCTCGACTGTTGTGACCTAAGCAAGAGAGAAATGTAAACCAAAGTGTTCCCTTCCCAGACGCACAGTTTAGTATAAAATCAATAAGGCTTAACAGAGGATGTTTTCCTTGTTACCTAAAGAGGGAGCTACTTTGAATTCATTAACGGACATATCTAATATCTACATTTATGTTCTAAATTTTAAACAAATTCGGGACTGATTCTATCAAAACATAATTTTATAGCTGCATAGAAAAAATAATCTTCCTTGTTTAGCTGTTTACTGTAAAGCTGGTAAATATGCGCATGGAACGAATGGATGAAAAAATAGTAAGAGCCACAGAGATATACTGATGACGAGCAGAGCGAAAATAAAGACGAAACGGGTTATGGTTATAGATGTGTCACGTCCAATAAACCTGGAATATGTAAAAAGAACCCCAGAAGTTAAGAGCTATTTTGGGTAAAGTAAAAATTAACCCAGAGGGATGTTACGTAAATTTAAATTAAACAAATAAACCCAGGTTTAAAGACGTCTACAATGCTCTCGGCTGCTAGGTGTTTTGAATGACACAACCGCGAGCGTTGGGAAGTAGGTCAACATATCTAGACTGGGATTACTGAAACGGTTTATTTCAAACAAAGTCAGAAAGAAAGTAAATAAAAAAAGAATCTTATCTTTTGAATAAAAAACTGAGGGGCAAAGGAAACTCACGATCCTGGATATTGAAGAATTCGTTTAAGAAAATAAAAAATATAACAAATAGATTTAACCAACGACAAAACGAAAATGAAAGTTCAATGATATTGCAAGATATTTCAACAAAGAGATATAATCTACAAAGTTTTGAAAATAAGTTTACACATTATCTGTGGAGGAATGAGGTTGAATTTGATTAGAGATTCTAATATAAGGCCCTTTATGTTTTTTCAACATTTTTTGGTACCTGGAAAATGGAAAACAGACATATGTTCAAATTTTCAAGAATCCAACTTCCCACATATGTCTATTTTCCATTTTCCAGGTACCTAATGTTGAAAAAACATAAGGTTCCTTATATTAGAATCTCTAATTCACACCACTTTAAGACGTATGTATAGTTGGTTGCCTAACAATACCCACACAATTTTCTCACCACATACATTAATTAATAAAACAATTTCCACTATGTTCTTTAAAATAAATTCAGGACAAAAAAACAACTTAAAACAACAACATTGATGGTTGCTACTATTACATTATTTAAAATTTTAACTTTTTCAATTTTTAAATAGCGTTGGTTTCTGTCTTAATTAGACTAACACATAAAGTTACCCTGACTGCTTTGTTCGGACTTCCGTCCTAACTTGTCAAGATTGTCATTTCAATCAGTTGCTTTCATCATGTCCTCGTAGACACATCGTCCCAGGACCAGCAACTTCACGTGGAGTCATAAGTCGCCAATCATATGTTACCAAATCCACTGGTAACTTTAACATCACAACATTTACCACCATATAATATAAACTAAATTTAAAAACAACTTTTAACGGGATTTTACCCACATATTTAGTGGCTAAATACCTGTATACCCACCTAGTAAGTATTAACCACATTTTGTATTAACCCTGGTCATAATTTAAATTTCATTTTCTTTTTAATTAAGTGGTTATATACTTTTTAGGTACACTGATAATGGAATATGGATTCCGAAAACGTTTTGTGATATAGCCCGAATGGGTTTTTTTAAATTATATACCTTTTATAAAGGATTTTTAATAAAAAATTTTATCTCTCTTGCGTCCAATAAGTGTATAACGTCATTTAATTTGATCCTATCAAGGCTTTCTTAAGGTCCACGAAACATAGATCTGCCGGTTTAATAGATTCTAAGAATATCTCATGCACTTATTTCATTATAAACATAGCGTTGGTGCATGATTTTCCAACCTAAAACCTTGTTCTTTTATTAATCTTATGTTATAATTCCGTTCAGTTTATTTGTTATCACTTTGGTTGTTAATTTTAGTGTTGTGTTAATAAATTAATTTCTCTGTAATTTTCCGGGCCCGATTTGTCTCCCTTTTTAAAGAGAGGTATTAGAATGCTTGATCTCCATTCTTGTGGCGTTTTATTTTTTTTTTCTATTATTTTTTGGATTGGTTTTATTAGTTGTTTGGTCAGATCTGGTCCTCCGTACTTTAGAAGTTTCTGTCTCCCTGGTCATTTTCTACTTTTTAATTCCATTAATGGTTCCTTACGTCTTTCTCCTCAATATATATTACTTCGTTTGTCACTTCGTTGTCACTTCTGGAGTTGGTTATTATCATTATCGTCAGCTTTAGCAAATAGGGATGTCCATGTTTTCTTCTAAATATGTTTCTTTTGTTATCATTGATCAATGGTGCTAGAAATATTTATTTTAAAGAGTGATTTTGTATCTGTTTCTAATTTATAAAACATTGCCCATGACTCACGTGACTAGAACTGTTAAAAAAGGCATATTTATATCAGATTATATATTGTTATTTATTGTTCAGACCATAGAATCATCTGTTTTAAAATAATAGGTAATGAGACTGTCGAGGAAACTTTCTCGTAACCCTCGTAAAACAAACTTTTGATTAACGAACAGTCAATTGACGGGGTGAACAGATGTACGTAGGTACCTTGGTACCAACATAAACAGCCAATGACACCACTCTACTGAAATAAAACAACCAATAGGAAAAGCAAAATCATCTTTCGTAAAGATTAAGTATCTTTTCAGAAGTCACGATTTACAACTTAGTACCAAAATCTTTATTATCAGACGCTATGTGTTTTCTACGTTATTATACGGAGTAGAGGCTAGGACACTTTCTGAAGCTTCTTTAGGAAAGCTGGAGACCTTCGAGATATAGTGTTACATGTGGTGCATCTTAAGAATTTTATGGGTGAATTCTGTTACTAATGTTTAGGTCCTACCGAGGATGGGCAAGCAAAGCGAGATTATTAACACAATCAAAGAGCGAAAATTAGAATGTCTTGGCTGCGTTATGAGAAATGAACCGAGATATGACTTGTTGCAACTTCTTTAACCAGGAAGAAGAAGTATATCTTGGCTTCAAAACCTGAGAAAATGGTTCAATTCGTCTACAACCAGACTATTCTGAATAGTTTCAAGCAAATATAGGCACCATAAGAAGAAGAAAGGGATGATTATTCATACACTAAACCTAGATATGGCCTACGAAATATTTTAACAGTTTGTCATGTAAGCGTTCAAACACAATTATCCCGAGATAGTGAGGAACTCCAACGGAAAAGTACTCAGGTAGAATGACAACCTTAAAAATCAAACTACAGAAGTCAGACGAACTGTTAATTCCATCAAAACATCAGATGAGTGGGACGAGTATCGCAAAGCCCTGACTGAATATAATAAGGAACTGATAAGGATAAAAATACAATTGTGGAGAAGGCATTACAAGAAGATAAAACAGTCAGCAGAATTGTCAAGGCTCTATAAAGACTCTCAAATAAATACTCTACTTCTCACTCTACAAGTAGTCAGCTAAATATACACAGAGTGGTGAAAAAACACTGAAAGAACTTTTCAGGGTGCACTTTCTTGAGTCTCAAATAAATTTAATACCACTAAACACATGGCTGCAGAATGAACTGGATACCATAATTTATGGTTCTAGAAAAAATAAGTGTGACAAAAGGTGGTAAAGAGGAACAAAATCAAATGGGCAATAAACTCATTTGAGTATTTTTTCCATGTTTCTTAGTTCGTATCTTTCAAGTTAAACCCCAAATAATATTTCGTTCTTTTCACGTCGCCAAGTCGATAATAAATCATTTTATTGTTTGTTTATGTCACAGGCGTAAATTCTTCGATATTATATTCTTTGATCGAAACCGCTTTTAGGATATTCTGCGTTTCAAATAAATATTCCAGTTTATATGTTTGAATGAATTTTAAAGATAATTTCGTGATTCTTACTTGAGTCGCTGTAAAAGACAGTCGGCTTCGGCCTCAAATGGTCGGTCCAATTCGTAGTGTGAGATGCAGTCCTTTTGTTCGTGTGTTCGTGTGCAGAGAGTTCAACTCCAGTTTCCAACCTCAGGAACTTAAAGTTATAAAGTGAAATCCAGGTAACTTTTTATGTATAAATTTCAAAGTAAAGTAGACATTTTTTTAAATAACAATAATTTTCATACAGGATAAAAATTGTAATATTTAAAGGACATATGTAAGTCTTTTTTATATTTTATTTTCGTATAAACCCATGTAATTTGTGTCATTATTTTTAGAACTGTTTGTGGTAAGACACAATAAATGTTAAATTTTTTTCTTAACATTTTGTTTATTTTTTTTAGCTAACCCTTTTTTGAGTTTCATTTGAAAAAGATATGATCTGCATTTCTAATAATTATTTCCCTAGTTACAACTAGTTGTTGTAATAGTTATAAGTAGGCACCTCGAAGTGGCGTCCTTTTTAAATTACTAGAAGTGTTTCCGGTTTCCTTTCTGTGTTTTGTTTTATTTGTCCCAAGAGATGCATGACCTTTATCCACGACCCCAGCTCTCCTAATAAATCCTGAGTACTGTCCGCATACGTTTCGATTATTTTGCTTGCCCTATCTCCACCCCAATAATTTCCGTCCCCAATTTTCAACCCCATAATCTTATGGTAGGCAAAATATGTTCGTTACAATTTTAATAGATCCAAGAAGTAGACTATAAAAAGAAATATTAAATCTAAAGCCTAAAACGTATTAAAAAGTTAAGCAATGTCATTACTTCTGTATAAGAAAAGTGTAAAAAAGTGAAAAATTAAGATCAAGTTGCTGTGTGACACTCATTAATTGATTTTTTGTAGCTTTAAAGTGTTCCTACTAAAGTAATATACGTGCTCTTGTATATGGCGGAGAATTGCGCATTAATATTGAAGATTGCTTTAACAAAATAAACAGAGCTGAGATTCATGTGTATATGATATAGCTCAGATTCATATCTAAGCTCAACATAACGAAGAGAAAGTTAAACTGATTTTAGCTATTAAAAGTTAAAAATTCAGATTATTGTATAAAATTTAACAACTTTCGCTCATAATAATTGTTGAGTAGGAGAAACTACCTTGAAACAAAAAAAATATAAGCACTTAAAAGACACTAAAAATTTTGGGAAAATGTTGGATGATAATATCTGGACAAAGAGCATAATAATAGAGTAGAGGAGGAACAATAAATTGGAACATCACATAAATTAAATTACTGTGTATAGTGTAGCAAGAAGTAACTTAGCAAGTACAACTTAGTAAGTAGTGTAGCTTCTAAGTAACTAAGTAATAAATACTATTTGGTTTTAATGTTTTTATTCAAAGATGCTTAGACAATAAACAAGACCTTAACATCTGCTTTAAACACTTTAACAAAGTCTTCGATAGGATTACACGATAAACTAATGGAAATTCTAAAAAACAAAAACTTGAAAGAACGAGATATAATATTAATGCCACACTACAATTAGCGAGCAGCAATAAAAATTGGGCGAGAAATATCTCGCCCTGGAAAAACTACATTTCTGAATTATCTGAATATGAAAAACTAGCACATTCTACTCTAACGATTGCCATAACAGGTCCATCTCTAACAGAATGTGAAGTTACTGAATTCACCCAAATACTGAAGCATTTGGGTGAAAATGGCATTTAAACACTGTGTGGTCTCTTTAAAATAATTTATAACACTGAAATATTACCAACTGATTGGCTTGTCGACATCTTTCACAATACCAAAGAAACATCGTGCAGAGATATGCAGTAATTATCGGACAATAAGTCTGATGAGTCACGTTTTGAAGATCTTGAATACAGAATATTAGAGGAGATAATTAGTAATACTCTATTCTGATTCAGGGTTGGCTTGGGTAAGAAAGAAGCCAAGTTCTTGTATTGTCCAGAATACAAGAACTCTGGGATAAAAAAAATATAACAAAAGAAGTAAGGCAAGGCTATATGCACTCGCCTCTACTCTTTAACTAGTATTCACAGGAACTCTACAAAAAATATATAACAAAAGAAGTAAGGCAAGGCTATATACTCTCGCCTCTACTCTTTAACTAGTATTCACAGGAAATATTTAAAGAAAGCCTTAATGAAGATAAAGGAAGATATTATTGTGAATGGTGTAACTGTGTAATATTAGATATGAAGACTTTCAAAATCTGATAAACAAAATAAACCAGAAATGTGATCATTTTGGATTAAAACTCAACGTTAAGAAAACTAAATATATGATATTTAGCAAACAAAATTACATACATGATTACATACACGGTATCAAAGTAGGAGATGACGTACTGGACAGTGTGAAGAATCTGCTGTAGGTAATATTAATGAGAGCTGCTGTAGAAATTAAAAGCCGAATAGAACGAACCCGGCTACATTTGTAAAAATGGGAAACGTACTTTGCTGCCACGATTTTGGTATTACCTTCTCGTTCGAATGACACATTGATATATCTTTTCAGTGCTACTATATGTACTGGAAGCGTCGACTCTAAGTGAGGCCATACTTGGGCGCTTGAGACCCTTTGAGATGTGGTAATATAGATGACTACTATATCTATATATAGCTACCTAGATAGGCTGAGTCGACATAGCTAGAAATGACGAGGTCCTTAGATGACTGAACCAAACAAAATAACTGGTCAATATCATAAAGAGGCGCAAGCTGGAATCTCATCATTAAGGGGAAATATACAAGGTAAATTTGGTGGTCCTAGTAGAAAAAAAAAATCATGGCTGAAAAGTCTACAAAAAATCCACTACCTAGACCATTATTTAGAGCTGCTGCCAATATAGTTACGATAGTGAACATGGTAGCCAACATGATACCCAACGATCGATAATGGTTATGGAAATAGAAGAAGAAGAAGAGAAATATCTGAAGAAATAGAAATCGAAGCGAGGAAGTCAGACAAGTGTAGGGTATAGTATAGTAGTATATTGTCAAATCTCTTCTTTAACGTACTATGATGAAATCTTATGGGAAATTATTGAATCCGATAGAGTAGGGAGAAAAGTAAATGGGTTTTGAGTTAACAATATTAGACATGCTGATGATACCGTAATAATAGCTGATAATTTAGAAAATCTAAAAAGAATAATAAATAATATTTGAGGAAAATTTGAGAATATGGACTCTCCTTTAACGTTAAAAACATGAAAATTAGCAAGAACAATAAATCTAACGAAGTCCTATTCCTAAAAAATAAAGAAGTACACGTACTTTTGAACAATAATAACAAAAAATAAAGACTATACTTCTGAAATAAGCACACTTTTTTTAACTGTATAAAAATCAAAAAGATTCTTTGTAATAGAGAGTTGACAATAGGCCAAAAAAAATACGATTGACTAATTGTTACGTATATAGCGTTCTATACCATAAAATCGAATCATGAAAGCTTAATTGAGAGGTAATAAAAATACTCAACTTCTTTGCGAAGAAGAACTAAGAAATAAAAAGAAGTTAAATGAACAATAAAAGAAAGAAAACTGTAATTTCTCGGACATATAATGCATGGAGATAAATGCTGCTCATAATCCAAGATAACAGAGGGCAGGAGTGTCGGAAGAAGATAAATATCTTGGCTGAAAAATTAAGGAAATTGCATGGATTGCAACTCTTGAGAGCAGCTGCTTAGAAAGCTAGAGTAACTATGATAATTGCCAACCTCCGTAAGGGAGATGGCACTTGAAAAAGAAGAAGATGAAGGAGATTAGCACATAATATTACCGAATACTATAAAAACACCAAACCTACCATGGTATAGGATTGACCTAACAACACCTGAAAAGAAAACAGAATTATCAGGATAATTTCTAACTAAAAGAGAAGAAAATAAGAACATGTGGAAAAAATCTTATAAAGAGTAAATAAAGTATGTCGAAGAAAAATATCCTAGGCCTTATCTATCATATAAAATTTAAATAACTGTGCCGATCACCGACTTAAGACTGTAAAGAAAAAAAAAAGAAATCCTGAATATAAAAAAACAGGTATGAAATTCAAAGCACCCCGTAAAAATACTCAATAGGTAATTGTAAATCTAAACACCACCCAAACACCAAACCCCGAATTCCACGATAGTGTTTCACGTTGCGATGACCGGTGGAAAAGATAATCTATTCTGAGCAGAAGCTATATATGGCGCGCGCAAAACGGGTTAAAGACGGCAAGCGTCGCTACGCATCGCCGGGAGCCGACGCCTTATGTTATTTAAGAAAGTTTTTGTAGCTAGTCTCCCAGTTGCGGGTGTTACTTGGAGAAGCTAACATCGTTGACAACCATGGTAAGTTGAACTAAAGTTCCCTAAGGACGAACTGAAGGGAAATGTTGTAGACATAAGGATTAAATGGATGTCCCTGTGTTTGTGGAAGTGTCTTGTGATGTGATTTCTTTGTGTTAGAGTGATAATTTTATACCATGGTAATAGATCTGTAATTATATAACACTCGTTTTTTTTTTCAATAAGGCGATTGCGAATATATACAGTATAGAAAAATTTGAAATTACGTCATGAGTTACTCGTTTTTTCCCAATTTTGTCAAATATGTGAACAAGTTATTTAAATTTACATATTTCTTTACATTAAACTAAAAGCCTTTTTTAAAAATATTTTTTCAGTAATTTTTAATCTTTTTTTTTTGACCGTTTTTTTTTTTTAAAACATTTTTTGTATCCTTTAAATATTTTTAAATGTGTATTATACGAATCCCAAATTACCAGCAAATTAAACCAAAATTAAATTATTTCTTATGTAAATACTAAAAAAACTAAAAGTTCTAAATAAAATAGTGCAAATCATTTCTCAATTTTTTGTTGATGTATTTAAAATTAATTAAAGTAATATTTGTTATTTATTACATGCTAAAAATAACTTGTAGCTTCAATACTTTAAAGTTTCCACTCAGTCCGAGAAATTATTCTATTTTTCTATATTTCTTTTTATATTGTCGCGCTTTCTAAATTATAAAGTTTAAAACTGTTGTCTCTATGAATAATTTTTCATTGAACAACTAAAAACTTATGCTAAATTAATTTTTCGGAATAATATTTCAATATACCTATTTGTAAATTCAATTTTAGCTTTTGAGTGTTTTCTATATTCAGGCTATTTTGATATAATTTTTAAAAAACATTGAATTTGTTAAGATCCTTATAACCCTCTTGGAAAAATTACGAAAAGTTGATTAGAATCAACTCTAAATCGGAATGGATATATTAGAGGAAAATTATATATGTTCACTTAAGAGTTAAGTTGGCTGGAATATGTTGGTAGTTAGTGATAATTAGTGCATACTTTATGTTGCCAAAGTAAAAGCTTTTTTGTATAATGTATAATAACTA
The DNA here is from genome assembly GCF_040954645.1 of Diabrotica undecimpunctata. Taxonomy (NCBI): domain Eukaryota; kingdom Metazoa; phylum Arthropoda; class Insecta; order Coleoptera; family Chrysomelidae; genus Diabrotica; species Diabrotica undecimpunctata. The sequence continues at coordinate 51,201,673 of NC_092804.1, read as the reverse complement.
TTTTGTGAATTTTAACTTAATGTTATCACTATATTATTTTAATTATTCGTTTTAATTACCAATTCAGTTTTTGATCTCTTTATCCCATTTATTTAACCCATTTCAATCGGAGCATAATTTCTTTCGCTAAAATTCTACCTTCGACGTTTATTATCTACCATTTTATTTTATCCTTAATTTAAATGTTTTCTATAAAAATTTATACAAATGAATGAATTATTTTCAATGAAAGAATGTGAACTATACATAATAATTGTATATTTCTTTAGGATTTATATAGCAAGTGACCTATCAGTAAAAATTTAATTTGCTGTTATAATGTTAAATGCTGTAATTGCGAAACAATATTGAAAACCTTGAATGAACCTATGAAATTTGGAACAATATTTCCAGGCTTCTAAAAATAATCTCGTGCTTATGAAATCGTAGTAACACGAACTCATATTGGGATATTTTTAGAACAAATATGAGATTGGAAATGTTCTCTCTATTTGGTGCCGTGCCAAAATAGATTTAAAGTGACCTGAAATTCTTGATTTTTTTAAGATTTGAATTTAGGATAGGTATTGAGAATATCTGGATGATTGACAACGATTTATTACGACTTAAGATTTATTTTTAAAGCCAGAAAATATTTCTTTGTACTATGTATTGATTAATTCCTACCTCTGTTTTGTCTAATATAATGACTTTAGGAAATAGTCATTATTAAAATTATCTTCGTTTTAAAAATAATTCTAAAAAACTCATCATTAAAATTATAAAATAACTTTAATCCCTTACGTTTTTTTTTCATTTTTTTTTATTATTATATATTTTTTCTACTTAATCTGATTACAACCACAATTTATTTCTTCATCTTCATTCCTATTTTTTTTTGTATTGAGCCGAGTATACTCTTTGTTTAGATTTCTTAGTGATTAAAATGTCTATCCTACAGTTTACTTTGGAAATTTCAATTGTTTTTTATACACATTTCTTAATACAGAGCATCTTCTTTTCTTCGTATTATGACGTAACATAGTATTAAAACTTTAGAGGCTGAAGCATAAATTAACAAGTTAAACTATTGTAACAAATAGAAAGTGAATCAAATACCAACTATCACTACATATACTGTAACGTGAGTTAGGACTTATGCTCTTACTTACTTATTTCATATTTTCCCACATCTATTCTAATGATAATTGAAATCACTTTTCCATCTTTATTTATCTTTTGACACAAAAGCTTTAACAGGATGTTTTTATTTTTTAGGCGGATAAAGAAAAGAAGGTCAAGAAGAAGAAGAAGGAAGAAGGAGAAGCTCCTGCTGCCGCTCCTGCCCCCGCCGAAACCAGGTCCTCCTCAAAGAGTTCCTCCAAGAAAGCCAAAAGGTCTGGTTCCAATGTCTTCTCCATGTTTTCGCAATCTCAAGTAGCTGAATTCAAAGAAGCTTTCCAACTTATGGACCACGACAAAGATGGTAAGATATATTACTATTTCTTTGTGCCATAATGAAACCGTTGAAAAATACACCTTTCTTCATTAAAATGTGACTATCAAAATATCTTACAATTTTTTCCTTTGTGCCAAATCTCTAGTCTCATTTTTATTAATTTTTTTTATTTTTTCATGTTTCACATATTGCTATAGAAAAATTCAGCAGCTTTTCTATTTACATTTTAAAAAAGTATTTTCTATTCAATATTTTGCATAGAATTTAAACTAACCACTGATACAATAGATAATTTTGATTTCGAATGGTATTTATAATTGTATACCATTTGAAGTTACTAGAGCAATAGTACCTTCTTACAGATAGTAGTTTTTCAGTTCGAGGTTTTCTGTTCTTACATATGTTACTTGCAATCATTTAGTCTTTTAGTAGTTATTACGTTAAGTTGCTGCACTGGATACCTTACAAATAAAAAATACATTTTTTTTTTGTTTTCAGGTATCATCTCCAAGAGCGATTTGAGGGCCACCTTCGATGCTGTTGGTAAACTCGCCAGTGAGAAAGAGCTCGACGAGATGATCAACGAAGCACCCGGACCAATCAACTTCACTCAATTGTTGGGATTGTTCGGTACCCGTATGGCTGATTCCGGCGGTACTGACGATGATGAAGTTGTCGTCAAAGCTTTCAGATCCTTTGACGAAAACGGCACCATTGACGGAGACAGGTAAGAATATCAAACAATTCAATATGAATATCTTATTGACTCTTTTAGAATTTGTTTTTACAGTAATGCCTGCTCTCCTTGTCCAACCTCATTCGGGTCAATATCTTCCTATTAAATACCTCTAAAATGTATTCTTGCTATAATTTTATTAGGCCTCTACTCTATTAGGCAACTAATGTTGTATTTTTATATTCGGCCTCGGATCTGTTTTTAAGGCTACAATAGTATTTGTGACGTTGACTGCCAGTCTGTTAGTTTTAAATCCCATGCTAGTCTGCCTATTCGCTCACTTTCGTCCTTATTTATTTCCTTCCTTATATACCGTAGTCCTACCAATTATGCTATCGTGATACCCTTCTATGCTGTGCAAAGAGAACCTATCACTTATTCAACGAAATTACTATTTCTAACATTTTCTGGCGGGCATTCCTTTTACTATTTCGTATTTACTTTTTGTAAAAAAATGTATGATTTTAAAAGGGATATATTTTATTTGACAGATTCCGTCACGCCCTCATGACCTGGGGAGACAAATTCACCGGCAAAGAAGTCGATGATGCCTTCGATGCCATGGAAATCGACGACAACAACAGGATCGACACCCAGGCCCTTATCACCCTCTTAACAGCAGCCGAGAAAGAAGAAGGTGAAGAAGGTGAAGCCGCATAAACACCATCATAACTTATAACAGAAAGTCAATGTAATCTCCACGGCTACCGTGTAGTTCCACTCAAACGAAAACATCAATTCGCATACATCTAAGTGTGGTGTGTTTCTTATATAATTCCAACCTGAACTTGGACACATAAGGAAAGGTCTACTTATATGTGTATTTTATTATGTATTTGTTTTTAAGTTTATTTTTATTCAGTTGCTTTACCATCACGTGACTCATAAGAAATATATTATTTTTTGTTTCATAAAACTTTTGTTTTAATTTCCTTCCTACTTTAATCTTAGACTAAGATTTGTAAAATATGAAGGTGACCAAGCTATTGATATCAGTTTCTAAGAGAGCAAAATTATGCGTATTTTAAATGTGTGTTATGCAAATGCAATCATCCGGCCAATTACTTACTAATACAATTAAAAAAGATACTTTTCACTTCGACTCAAGACTCAATTTGCATCATTTGCATCATAGGTTAGAGATAGTTAGATAGAAAATAATGGAACAACCCATGGAACAGTTAGGAAACAACTCTACACAAATGTATATTACATAGATATTATGCTTCCTCAAATGACATATCGGAATTTAAAAGTATGATTAAACCCTAATACGGCAAACTGAAGATATGTTCAACTTATTAACAAAATGAATAATTTTTTAAAATGACCTTATGCAATACCAATGAACTGGCGCTGCATACCGAGGCAGTAAAATCTTTTATCAAAAACAGCCACATTGCCCTTTTACTCAAATCTACAACTAACTTTACAACAAAAAGCTATCAATAACAGCCACATTGCCCTTTTACTCAAATCTACAACTAACTTTACAACAAAAAGCTATGGTAGAATGTTAAAATTCTTAATCTATAACACAAATTACCCTTATAACAGCGCCCGTGGGGGTGCTACTATTATAATGAAAAAATATTCATATTTCAGCAATCTACTCGACGCGACATGACTCGACAAACTATAAAAAGAACTATTTAAATACAAAATACAAACATTGTATTTTGAGAACGATTTCCGAAGTGGAAAATGAAACGTCAATAAACGTACTTTAACCTTTAATTGTGGCTTATTCCCATTTAAATAGTAATTACTTTAAAATGCCACAAGAAAATAGCTTCAGAACAATATTAGGAAATTCTGGAAATAAAAATGAAAAAAAGATTGAAAATGCTACAAGACCCCACAGATGAGAACAAAGCAGATTTTAACAAAAAAAGAGCACAAACACGGCGACTATTCAGAACTAAAAAGAGGAGCTACCTAGAACAGCAAATCCGGGAAATGAACAGAAGTGGCGAGAAGAATCAAATAAGGAAATTCTTTAGTGAAGTGAAGTCAATCAGAAAAGGTGCAAGTGTTGGAGTAACACAGTCTATGAGAAATGAAGCAGGTGAACTTATAATGATAGAAACGGAAATGGTCGAAAGATGGAAGGAATACTTTAGGAATTTACTAAATATTGAAAGTGAGACGGAGGAAGCAGATATTACGTTTCATTCTGCAGATATCGAAATACAAGCACCAACACTTGAGGAAGTAAAGAGTGCGATCGAGTCTCTAAAAGACCATAAAGAACCAGGAAATGATGGCATAAATGGAGAGTTGTTTAAAAAAGGAGGAAACCTTTTTTTACACCAAAAATTGTAGGACATCATTTTGAGAGTATGGCAACAACAGAAAATGCCTAAAGAATGGAATGGAAGCGTTATAATTCATATACATAAGAAAGGAAACAAAGAACAATTCCGAAACTATAGAGTCATATCGCTTATTAGCACATCATATAAAGTGCTATCAATTATCTTGCTAAAGAGACTCACACCATAATCGGAAGATATTCTAGGTGACTACTAATGCGGCTTTCGTGCTGGAAGGTCAACTATAGATCAGATATTTATCATCTGACAAATATAAGAGAAAAACTGGGAATTCAACCGCGATGTGCATCAAATTTTCATAGATTTCCAGAACGCATATGATTCCATAAAAAGAAGCAAATTGTGGATAGCAATGTTAGAAATGGGAATACCAAGAAAATTAGTTGAATTAGCGCAAATGTGCGTGACAGACTCATATGCGCAAGTAAAGATAGGAAGCAGAACATCGATGCCATTTGGTATAAATTCAGGACTTAGGCAGGGGGATCCCTTGTCATCGTTGCTGTTGTGCAGTCACGCATTCTACAAGAGACGTGAGAGAGGTGTTTTCACAGCTCGAAGAGGAAACATTTAGTCTGGGTCTCCGAATAAATGAAGAAAAGACGAAATACATGGTAGTAACCAAAAATCCAAGACCAAGACAACCACATAGAAAAAGAGGTCTCAGCAAGGATAGCTGCGGAAAATAGAGCATTATTAAAATCGAAGCTGCTAAAAAGAAAATCTAAATAAATACTGTAAAAGTCGATTATTCGCCAAATTATTACATATGGCAGTGAAACATTGACTTCCAACCAGCGGGAAATCAATAAGCTTCTAGTATTTGAAAGAAAGGTTCTCAGAATAATATTTGGCCCACAAAGAGATGAATTCACATGGGATTGTAGAAGACGCCGTAATGCTGAATTGGTGACTCTTTATGGAACTGAAAACATAGTCAGACATATCAGGGCAAACCGAATAAGATGGGCAGGTCACGTGGTACGATCAGAGGATGACAGAGTGTTAAAGACAGTGTTTATTGAAAGACTAGATGGTAGAAGATCAGTAGGCCGACCGAGAAAAAGATGGAAGGATGATTTTGAAATCTTGAATTGGGGTACAACAATGGGAAATAGAAGGACAAGATCGTAGAGGATGGAGGGCGATAGTGGAAGAGGCAAAGACTCACCCGAAGTTGTAAAGCCAGTGAAGAAGAAGAATCTCATCAAAATAAAATCTTTTTCTCAGTGGGTAATCTTTCGTAAAATGCTTCCTTGCTAAAATGCTATTTGTAATTTTTTGTTAAAAAAATGCCTTATTAGGGATTTTTTTTCTGAAAAAATACTAAACTAAAAACTAAATTTAAATAACCATTTCTAAGCGCTGCGCGTCTGTATCTCCGCAACCGTACACGCTTATGATTATCATATAAAGCAATATATTACTCGAAATGCATATTCGAAATATTTGTTTCCATGTTTTGCGTAAGATAGAATACATTGATCCTTGTTAAAATATTCTTACTTGTACTTAAAGGTTTAAAGATTAATATAATTGCAGTTCTGTTAGTAGTTTTTTAGAAAAAATCCCAAAAATCACTACTTAAGGCATTTTTTAAAAAAATATTGTAAATAATTCGGAAATCAAGCATTTTTCGAAAAATTATCAAGAAAGAAAAAGCATTTATTTGGATGAGATACGCTTAAAAAAATTTTACTCGAAGCGAATAGGAAAAATGGTTTCTTATAAGTTATTTGTTAATAACAATTTCCGGCCTACTTCCGGAAAAATAAAAAAAAAATACAGTTATACTTAAAAAAATATACAGAATGAAATCAAAAAAGGTTTGGTGCTGTAGAAATTTAGTCCATTTATGCTCTGCTTATAGGTAGGGGCAAACCGCTCGCCTATAAAGAAAGTCACTTTGGAAAAAAATACTACGATGAACACTCAACTCTTAATTCACTAAATCATGGTGCTCTAAAAGTAAGTGTACTGGAGCCACTTTGTATCTACTATTAACGTATGTTATCTTAAAATCTTAAAACACCTTAGTAACTGTCTCATTTGCTGAATATATAGCTATATTAACATCCAACACAAACCCACAAAGTGCATCAAAGTTGTAAAAAATTATTAACGGACTAAGTGAATGGTTAGTAACATGACAAATTGAATTAAATAAAACAAAATGGACTTATGTGACCTTCTGGAAACGACGATGAAACTCCCCTCCCACTATCATAAACAATAAACAGATATCATAGGACAACAATGCCAAATATCTTGGATTTGTTATTTGGCTAAATAACTTACAGAAATAAATAACTACAGAAAGCTAACGTGGAAGAAACGCCTAATCACAAAAAGGAAACAACTTGGTTAAACTGTGAAAATTATATTCGATGATTGGTCACGCATCAAAGTTATCACTTGAGGACAAAGTAATCATTTACAAGATGGCTCATATAGCTATTTAAACATACGACTTCCTACTAAGGGGTTAAACGTCTGATCCTAACAACTAACTCATCGAAAGATTTAAGGCTAAGAGTGATAGCCAACAGACCATGGTTTATATCAAACTGTATTGTGCGTGACTTACTAGTACCAACTGTTGTGAGACCAATTGTGAGACGTAGGTTTACACGTTTTACTCCTTATGAGCTAGCTAATGAGTTTTAATATTTATATTTAAACTTATTTGGTATTTATTTATATTCTATATATATATATATATATATATATATATATATATATATATATATATATATATATATATAGCTTGTTTATTTTCATCATCAGGAAAAACTGAAATAAAGTGCTACTGTTAGTAAAGCATCCTCGAAATCTATTAAGAGTGTAAAGGTTGTAAAAACTTACGTTATTGAGATTTGTCTTTCGTGGATATTCTACTCACAGGTGACAAATTCACGCACCACTCATTGATTGAGTCAATTATTAAAAAATATAAAAATTGCATGGTGTAAAAGACCAAACTTGAGTTTGGTTATAAATTATGCGAATAAGCTGGACCCGAGAAAAACCAACGTAGAAGTTAGTGTTTTCATGGATAAATACTCGCTCAGATCTGTTAATGATCGTCAAAGTTAGAAAAACTTCATATCTCGAATATATTGAGGTAAAAATTGAAAGAAAACTTGGTAAATTGTGGCTCAGAAATATAAGAGACTGAACCAGAGCTGAGGGAAACGCCTTACTGGTCGTCAACCTCAATAGAGATGGTACATATGAGGAGGAGGAACAGAAAAATGGTAGCAAAACCATGCCAGTTTTAACTTTTGTGGAAGAGGATCTCTGAGAAATGTATGTTTTTTTAGTATTCCACAGAAGACAAAATGGTTTGGGGAAGACCTCAACCTCGACAGGATATGTTCCAATGGCTCATAGGGAACTATCTTGTAGATATATAGGGCAGGTGTGAATAAGGTGGAACTAAATAAGCACCCGCGGATCAACTGAAGCCATGATATGGGACAGCAGTTTAGTCATTAGAGTCTATTGAGGGTGGCGTGTGCATACAGAACAGTTTCTGCCAAGGCGTTAAGAGTTATCACCGGGTGTATTCCGATGCACGTGCTAGTGAAGGAAAGAGGAAGAATATACGAGAGAAGAAATGAAGACATAGCAACAAAACGTTTTAAAAAAAGAAGAATTGGAATCTGCATTGAATTCTTTGCCATATTTCATAAAGAGTAAATCTTAGGGGAGAGGTGGGATAGTTGATCTCAGTGGGATACTTGATACCCATTTAAATTTGGCGCCCAATGATATCCTATTACTGTTCTGTTGACCCACTTGGGTAGAGGCCATACCGTTTACCTTGTTTTGACAAATGACTGCTACTTCACAACACGCTTGACATTTTAATCAAGATTATTCTATTTTGTTACATTGAAAGTTTATTTTACGCATGCGAGGTAAGATATAACAACTTTAATTTGTTTAGTTTATAATTATACTGCCCAAATAGGTGAAACATTTGTACTTTTATCCACTAAATACTAAAACATTGATATTTAAATTGTCACTGTTTTAACCTAAAATTTGCAGTTGTTAGAAAAATATCATTGCAGGGATAGTTGATCCTATTAAATGGGGGATACTTGATCCCAGGATCATGTATATCACTTTGTGTTTCTTTTAATCTCGTGTTTAATGTAATTAATTTTATTCATGTTTATTTTTTCAGATGATACGTAAGTACTCAACTAAAATAGGAGCAACGAAAAGAGTTCCATCTGATGCAGAAAATGTTAAAGCGGCTGTAAATGCGGTAAAAAATGAAGGAAGCTACAAAGCATCCGCTAGGCAGTTTGGAATAAATGTCATGACATTGAAGAAGTTGTGCAGAAAAAACATGATATCTCTCCCAGGCTACAAGGTGCGCCACGTTTTTTCACTTAACCAGGAAAAAGAGCTTGATATGTTTTCGAAAGATATGTCCAAGACGTATTACGGTCTTACTGTGGTGCAATTGCGCAAAATAGCACACTCCTATACTGCAACAAATAGGATATCATATCCCCCTGCCTGGGATAAAACATAGCAAGCTGACCGCGACTGGTACCGATGTTTTCTTGATAGAAACCGTGCGCTGTCGTTAAGGACACCAGAAGCCACAAACTTGGCACGAAGCTCAGCTTTTAATCGTCACAGCTGGTACATTAGGTATTTAATAAATTAACAAATGTTTATATACGGTACCATTTTCCTCCTGAATGTATATGTAATATTGACGAAACTGGCCTCACTACAGTACACAAACCTGCTAAAATAATGACTGTGAAAGGGTCGAAGCAGGTGGGCAAAATTACATCTGCAGAACGAGGCGAACTGATTACGGTGTGTGCTGGCATCAATTCTGCAGGGGGTCATATGCCTCCTTACATGATATTTCCCAGAAAAAGCTGGCAGGACAGGTTTCTAAGCCATGTACCTCCTGGCAGCAATGCAACAACATATCCCAGTGGATGGATGACTTGCTTTTATTTTCTGAAGTTTTTGGAACACTTTGATCGTTTCGCTCAACCAAACCTAGATCGGAAACATTTAATTGTTATGGACAACCATGAGAGCCGCTGCTCATTGGAGGCTGTAAATTATGCGAGAGACAACGGCATCGTATTTCTTACAATTCCGCCGCACACCTCTCATAAGTTGCAGCCATTGGACCGCGCGGTTTTTGGTAAACTAAACACTTACTACTCCCAAGCAGCTTCCAATTTTATGCTCAAATTTCCCGGCAGAACTATTACCATTTACGACATTGCAGAACTGCTTGGAGATGCGTTCCCCCGAGCCATGGTTCCTTCAAATATCATAAGAGGGTTCAAAGTATCTGGAATATGGCCGATAAATCCAAACATATTACTGACGACGAATTTATGACCAGCGCTGTCACGGACCGTCCAGACCCAACTTTGATTCAGAAATCAGTTCTGGATACAATACAGCCAACGCCTAGTGCTAGTACATCAATTTCTATAAAACCAACGTTGTCTGGGGCCCTAAAACCTGTCACTCCAACATCGGAATATAATGTTTGTGAACCATTTTTCTCCGCAAGACATCATGCTCTATCCCAAGGCAGCACCTTGTGCCCAATCTTCTCGAGGTAGGAAACGGGGGCGCTCTCGCATCCTAACTGATACCCCTGAAAAAGCGGAAATTGAAGAACTTGCTCTTAAGAAAGCCGCAATCAATAAGAAAAGAACAGAAAAGCTTCCAACAATTAGAAACACTGAACTTTTCGATTCGACTGATGAAAAGGAGGATGATCTTCCCAGCCTTCCAGATAGCAGCGGTGGCTCTGATTTCCTTTTAGATGATCAGCTTATTGTTGACACGGATCCTGAGCCTAACGACTACGTTTTAGTCAAGTTTTGTACTAAAAAAACAATGAAGTTTTATGTTGGAAAAGTTTTGTGCCTGAAAGAAAATACATTGGAAGTTAAATTCTTAAGGCGGAAGGGACTAGAAGGAAGCTGTTTCACTTTTCCAACAGTAGTGGACGTCAGCGAAGTGGACCGGACAGATGTACAAAAGCTGCCGCAGACTTCTGACATTATAAAATTTAACCATAGATTCGATGCTAATGTTTTCTACATAATTGTTCTTTTTTTGGCTCAATTAATTTTATGTTTTTATTTAATAAAGTAGGTATTTTAATTTATATAATAATTTCTTATGCTATGCATTATAGGTGGAATACTTTATCCCAGGGATCAAGAAGCCTCCTCACGGGGATCAAGTATCCCTCATGGGCAAGGGTTCTTGAACCACACTAGTGTTTTACAAGAAAATAACTATGATGGTCTGAAATAATCTTTAAACACTAAAACAGGGATCAACCATCCCACCTATCCCCTATAATATTTTTATAGTATTTTGACCTAGTGTTACCATATGGTCACAGTTTGTAATGTAATATGTTCGATAAACAAATAAAATTTAATACGTTTTTCTGCTTATTTGTATTTTTCCTAAAATAAAAAACCACCGCACCGGTTTTACAAAAAAAAATAATTCAGGCTGTGATTAATTTTACCACCATGAAGTTTGTTTACAAACTTTCCTGACTCTTACCTGAATTTAATGCAAAAAGTGGTACTGCGATTTGTCTTGCTGCGGAAAATTGGTAGGTTTTAGTACTTCGTTTCCTCGCCTACAAGGGGGTTCTTTCATGGTTCTTTACATCTCTATATAGAATCTACTAAAAGCGCAGCAGTCAAATAGGTTTCAAAATTTTCCGAGATGGAGCCACCGTTAGGTTAAATTACGTAAATCCATTTTCCATGAAATATTATTGCTTGTTATAAATTATTAAAAGTGTCAGAAAAACAAATTATATTTTACTGAACCTCACGTAAAATGTGGAGGAAATTGAAATATTTTATGAAAAAGGGATGTACAATTCGCGTTCTCAAACGACCGTGCTGCCCACTTTTGTCGAAATAGATCTTCTTCTTCTTCTTCTTCTATTTCTTCTATTTCTTCTATATAGAAATAAAATAGGAATAAATGTAAAAATTTGAATATATTAGTTTAAAACTGGTACTAATTTCATTAAATTTTAAAAATAATGAGCGATAAGAAGAAAAGTAATCAGAAGATAAGTAATTCCCTATAAAATTTACAATGTCAACAAACGATATTCCTAGTTTGTCCGCCATCTTTCAAAATAAGTGCTGCCACCTACAGTTGTTTGAGAACGCGATTAAAACCAAACTTAATGGTTGTGACATCTCTTAGAATATTTCAAAACTTATTTTTCCAAGCACTTCTGCGATTTTAATAAATAACACTTAATAAAACTAGAATATAAACACATACCATACAAAATTACCAATTGCAATGATAAAGAATCACAAAAGAACAGAAAGATGAAAAATAAGAACCATAAAGTCAGATATTACGTATAATATGCTACTTTCTTCTAGATGGCGGAACACTCGGTTTAGTCAAACGTCGGTAAAAATGATGCGAGGAGAGTGATTTTACCGACTATGTAGAAAGTCATCTTTTATAACGTTTTGCCGCTTGGGGGTTGAAGTTATGAGTTTTCAAAACTTCCATCCCAAATCAACATACATGTTTGTTTTTTAATGATTGGGGAAATTGTATCCTGTTTCTGAACAAATTGAAGTGTACTTACACATTGGTTAAACTATATTCAATGTTCAAGTACAGTACAATAATCACATAATGGCTGGTAAGGCGTTAAAATGGAAAGTAGTAGCAGATACCACTGGACCTCATCCTCGTCCAAGACATGGACATCGTGCAATTATTATCAAAGACTTAATGGTTGTTTTTGGTGGCGGAAATGAAGGAATTGTTGATGAACTTCATGTTTTTAATACAGGTAATCAGATTGAAGTTTAAACCTTCTTCAGTTAATATCTGTTCTGTTACCATTTATGTACAGTTTAAAGCTGTTTTTACTTTAATATATAACGAAATCAATAAAGAATATTCAGAAAGAGCATTTATATATCATTTAAATGTTTAATTTATGTCAATATGGCCGCATGAATACTGAAATATGATAAAAGAGTAATACCTGGTACTCTTTTTAATAGTCTGTTTAATAAACATGCAGTGATTTCAAATACTATTGAAAAATACCAGCTTTTGTCATAAGTGATATTGAACTGTAGTTTGACGCTTATGCGTCTATATTCTTTGATACTACCTAGTTAAATCTTGAAATGGTAAATAGGAACTACTACCTGGTAAAAGAGAAGTGATTATGAAAAGCATACAATCGTGAGTTGACCAGATGTCAATAATGGTTTTAATGAGAAAGCAACTGTAACAAAATATTTAATAAATTACCTTAGTGTCTATCTCTTCTTCCTAACATTTTAATTTGTCTATAATTATTTAAGCTGAATCGAAAAAGATGATCCGAACTATCTATCTTTTACATTAGTTGTTTAATCGTCTTGTTTGTTTTAGCAACCAATCAATGGTTTATTCCCATTACTAAAGGTGATGTACCTCCAGGATGTGCTGCTTTTGGTTTTGTAGTGGATGGAACTAAATTACTAGTTTTTGGGGGAATGGTGGAGTATGGAAAATACAGTAATGAGCTTTATGAGTTACAGGTAACTATGGTTGAATTTGAGCTACTAGAATTAGTATACAGCACAAGTTCTAGTAATTTGAAAGGAACATCAAGAGATTCTTCAGTTACTGATTAATGCATATTATTGTTGTAACATTATTTCTTCTGTATTTTGCATTTAATAAATATATATTAAAAGGGATTATTTTTCCCAGTAATTTCTAAGGATGACAGCTATGACAGTTTTTCTGTTCACTGTTTCTATAGTTATACAAATATAGTTTTTCATGAAAATAAAAATTGACAAATTAAAATTAGAATATTTAAGTGTAAGTGTTAGGTTTACAAGAAATTTCGATATCAAAATATAAATTGACTTCATATAAAAGCTTTTTTATTGTAAATTTTTTGTATAACTCCATTGGATGTTAGTTTATAGGAGGGATACCAAAATTTACTTGAAATTAAAGAAAGTTGGAGTATTATGCAAATAGTAGTTACCAGAAGAGAACTTATATTCAATTAAGTAAAAAAAAACAAGTAAACATACAAAATTTAGTAGTTACACCAATCACAAAACATATATTTACCATTTTTGTACAAAATCCTTTTTTTTTGGTATTTTTTTGTACAAAAAAGATTTTACAATTTATCAGCTCAGTGTATCCAAATTCGATATGATTCATGTTGGCTAGGTAAGTTTTATATTAATTGTTCTAGTAATAATAATTTTGCTAAGTGAAAAGTAATTAATTTCTTGCTAAATTCAGTAGATCAGATGATCTATATTACAAAATGATACATAGCTTCTTTTTAGCCAATAAAAGAAAATTATTGTATTCTCTAAGCAACATAATATGGCAAATATGTTCTATCCCAATGAGCTAGAGGGAGTACTTGGTTGTTGAGAACGTTCTGAAGCTGCAAAAAATACACCTAATTATCAAAGATTAATTCTGACTTCAAAATTTCTAAGTAAAATGTTGAGTAATCATATGAAAAAGTAATCCAATAGGAAGAATCCAAATATTATAATATGTAATGGAGTTAACCCAAGAGTATTGGAAGCACAAAAAACGACAACTTTAATTGAAACATATTGAATCATCCAACCTTCAATAAATGAAACATTTATAAGGAATGTCAGCTCTTTATATATGGCAGATAAAGTTACTCATTAATTCCTAGTTAAATCAGACATAAAGTGTTTGCTGATGATGTAATTAATTTATTCTGAAACCACAGGCAGTGTTGCTTCCCCATTTTTGCCCTTAATGACAATATTTGTGATACAATTTGATTAAATAACAAGATATCTGTTTACTCTGCAGAATTAATAGCAAAATTGGAGGCTCTTAAATATATTTTAAAATGTCAAAATACAATAGTTAAGGAATAAATTTGACAGAAAACTGTCAAAATAGTAAAATACAGAATAAAAGATAATCACATACAAAGAACATTCTCGCAGGTGAAAGCACATTGTGGTATAAAACAAAACGCAAAAGCAGATATACTAGTAAAGCAAAAAAACAAAAAGAAGATAGCTACTTACACATGTATCAAACAAAATATAGTATTGTATTACAAAAAAATAATACAGTAGAACTTCTATAAATCGAACATCAAGAGAGACATCAAAAAATTTATATAGGAGTTTTCAACTTAGGCGAATTTTAGACATTAAAAGATTGAGAGTAATTCTTACTAATTTTATGTTAGAGAGTTGAAATAAAAAATATGGCAATAAAAAGTCTTTTTTTTTGCTTTAGATAATTTGGTTATTCTCTATCTATAGCATTGGCTAACAAATTAAGCAGAAAATTCTTGTTCAGAGTTGCTGGTTTGTTCAAAAAATTCAATACAGTATTCAATGCTGTTCTTGCTTGTTTAAGCACATATAGTATTATTCAAGTCTTATCTAATGATTAGTATCAGTTTTCTGAGCTACTGAATCGATAATTTCATCATCAGATAATGTGCCACCAGTCATAAAACTATCATCGCACATAGCAAAGTTCTCAAGGATTTTTCCTGATTCAGACACCACTGTATTCCATACTGTAGGAGGTGAAATATAAATATCTTGAGTTTCAGCTTCTGTTGATGACTATGGAAATCCACAGTGTACATAACAGTTGTTATAATCGTCATATTATGTTACATTTCGCCATGCTTTATTAGCCATTCCTATGGCTTGCAATACATTTGTAGTAGAATCCTTTTTTTCTTTCATATTATCTAATATATTCCTGACAACTTCTTTTTATTATAATGACCTAAAGAGTTTAATGATATCTTGATCCATAGGCTGTAATTTTGATGTGATATTGGCAGGCAGATATTGGATTTAAACTGCTTTCATCTGTGGATTATTATTATGGGCTGTACAATAATTATCATTGGCTGTACAATAAAAAAATTTGCTTTTTCATTGGCTATTTTCTTATCAATATTTTATAAGCCAGTTTTTGAAAATTACAGAAGTCATCCATGTTTTGGAATTTGCTTTATATTTAAAAAGTTGTGATTGACATCTTGAGAAAACAACCAGGCTTTTTAGATTTACTGATGACTAATGGTGAGAGTTTTTCTGTGCTCGACATGGTTACTGCTAGCAGAATAGTCAAACTTTCCTTGCTATGCTTTTTAACATATCATTTATCATTTTTAAAAGTTAGAGTCCTAATGGTTTAGAGTATATTTCTGTGTTTTTTTGTAACACTGGTCCACTAACATTGATATTTTGGCTTCGCCACTGCTCAAACTATTTAAGTAAGCACTTCTCTAAGCTTGGTAATTCTGCACTTCCTCGTCTTTTGCCAGGCAAATTTCGACCAACTTATTCAGTAACTCTTCTTTTGACAGGTCTTCAGAACTTCTAGCACTTCTAATTTTTCAGCGAGACTTAAAGATTTTAGTTTACCTTTCAAAGCACTCATGTTTTAACAAGTATACTTGTAGACTGTTGTAAAAATTGATTTGTATTACGACATAACCAAACTACTGACAATTTTTCAATCAATAACAAATGACTTGCTTCGCTGAAGTTCAAATAAAATCAAAAATTATAAAATTGGACACTAAGCAAGCAAGCACTTGTTAACGTGAGTCATAAATTCTTTAAGTAGTAATCCTATTTATTGTGTAAGTACTCCTAAATTGTTTTCTAAGAAACAATGGTGTCCTTATATTGTCGTCAAATTCTTAAAGTCAGCCACTTATTTTTCTTTGAAGTAATAACTTTCAATTAATCGAGTTGTAAACGTGGTAAAATAAAATATTGCAATGTTTGAGATACAGAAGTCCAATTTAATTTTTTTAGTTATAGAGCGAAAATATGTACCAAAATTATCTTGCAGGGACTAACTGATTATTTCGACTAATAGAGGGTTGAGATTTTCAGTAATAGAGGTTTTGAGGCTTGGAGGGGAGGGAACAAAACTTTTTTGAATTTTGGATGTTTTTAATGTTTGACTTAAAGAGGTTATAATGTAGTTATAAGATGGAATGAGGCCAGTAATAAATGACTCAATTATAAAAATATTCAAAACAAAACTATGGAGAAAACATAGTTTCATGAATTATCAATTAATAAAAACTTTTTATCAACAATATGTACTCAGATTTTACCATACCTTGAATCTCTCAAACCTGTTTAAATTAGAATTGACAAAAAACCCAAATTGTTCATGCAGAGAAATGGGAAGTACAGAATTCATCTATATTAGGGTATTCAATAGCATTTGTATGATATTGGGCTGTAAAAATATAGTTACTGATGTAGTAAGTGTGCAAAACAATTTGTTGATTTTATTGGACGGCTCTGTATAAATCACTATGTTAAAAACTAACATAATCATTTTTGTTTAATTTGTTATAAAATGTAAAGTGTGGTGCAACTTCACTGGAAAAATACTCTTCAATTACACAGCTATATCAGTTACTGCAGTTTCTGATACAATTACCATAATTACAAAATTTACTAACGATAGTTAATCTGTCTATTTTTTACTTCAGGCTGCAAAATGGGAATGGAAGAAGCTTAAGCCAAAAGAACCAAAATTTGGCAATCTCCCCTGTCCAAGATTAGGACATAGTTTTACTGTAGTAAATTCAAAAGTGTATCTCTTTGGAGGATTAGCAAATGATAGTACAGATCCCAAAAACAATATTCCAAGATATTTGAATGATCTTTTTACATTAGATATTAAAAGTAACCCTATGCAATGGAATATCCCCCAAACAAATGGACCAGCTCCCACTCCAAGAGAATCTCATACTGCTGTAGCATATGTGGATAAAAACCAGAACTCTTTTTTAATTATATATGGAGGTATGAGTGGGTGCAGGTTAGGTGATTTGTGGTTTCTGGAAACAGAAACAATGACTTGGGTGAAACCGCAAGTTTCAGGAATTACACCTCTGCCTAGGTCTCTGCATACTTCCACATTAATTGGCCATAAAATGTTTGTTTTTGGGGGATGGGTTCCTTCAACTCTTTCTAAAGATATAAACGCAATTGAAACAGCATGGAAGTGTACAAATACTTTGGCATGTCTCAATTTAGAAACAATGAGCTGGGATGAAATAAATATCCAAGAAGTTGATCTACCTTGTGCCAGAGCAGGCCACTGTGCAGTGGGAATTAGTACAAGGTTGTATGTTTGGTCTGGTCGAGATGGATATAGAAAAGCCTGGAAAAATCAGGTAATAGCTTCCACAATTATCCATAAATAGTTATTGAATTATGCTATATATTGTAGGTATGCTGCAAAGATTTGTGGTATTTAGATGTAGATAAACCTCCTGTTCCTAGTCGTGTATCTTTAGTTAAAGCAGGAACACATACACTTGAAGTCAATTGGACAGGAGCACTATCTGTGCAGACATACATCTTACAGGTAATATATTTATTTATATTCAGTGGTTCCCTTTTATATTATAAACACTGAATTGAATTGTTTTTATTACGCTTTTTATTAAACAAAATATGAAAAACATGTAAAAAATTCGATATTTTTCCTATTTTTCTTGCATATATCTCAAGAACTATGAGTTTTGGAATAATTTTGTATTGGATATAAATGTTTTATAATTAAATTTTACATACGACAATGCTAGTTTCAAACCCTACGAATTATTATTATTGAGAAAATACTAAAAAACACAATGACAACAGTTAAAAAAAGACTTTTTGTGAGTTTATTTTCTAGACTAAAATCAAACTTAGAACCTGCATATTCCGAGAAAGAAAATCTTTAATATGTTTAATCATCACACAAAATTTCATTAAAATTGATTTAATAATTTTTTTCAAAATAATTTTGCTATCTAAATTTTTTTGGTATATTATATTATATAAAAGTGTTATCCTGCCGCAGATATCTGGCATCTTAAAACAAATATTGGGGAGTATTCAATTCAATTTTAACTTTTACCCATATACAATTCAACTATTATTTTAAAACCTGCATTTTTATTTGCTCGTGTGAAGCATTTGGATTGTTAAAGTTTTCACCTCACTTTGTGAATGAGTATCACCAGAAAGTAATTTGATACTATTTTGCTTTCCTTGATAATGAAAAACTAATGTGATGTTGCATCGGGAAAAATCATGCGTAAATTCAACTCTTCATCATCATCCAGCCTCAAAAGTTTACTGCTTATCATGGGCCACTTCCTCTTGTTTCTAACCCCGTCTATTTTGCGCCACTCTCATCCAACTAATGACCTTAAACTTATTGTGCACTAAGTTTCCAAAACATAGCATAAGAGCAAAAAATTTAATATGACAATCTCATCTCAGAAAACTAAAACAATATTAGTCAGCAAAGAACCAACCAGATGTAAAATAGAAATTGATGGCATCAGTATTAAACAAGTAATGGAAATAAAATACCTGGGAATTACACTGTCCAGCTATGGAGACCTGGACAAAGAAGTGAGAGATCAAGTACAAAAAGCAGATAGACTTTCAGGGTGCCTTAATAACACTATATGGCGAAACAGACACATTAACACTGAGATGAAGTCAAGAATTTATAAAGCCAGTGTAAGACCAATAATGACATGCCTCAGAAACAAGACCCAACACAGCCACAACGCAAAGGCTACTGGAATCGGCAAAGATGAGAGTACTGAGAACAATTACAGGAAATACTCTGAGAGACCGAAAGATAAGTGAAGACATTAGAAGAAAATGTAACATACAGGGTGTAAATGAATGGACACAAAATAGAAAAAAAGAATGGAATAACCACATAAGCAGAATGGAGGAGACCCGTGTCGTCAAAATAGCAAGAGATAAGTCACCAATCGACAAAAGAAGTATCAGACGACCATGCAAAAGATGGAGTGACAACCTTCCAAAGAGGTATTAATCTGTCAATGAACAAGCTAAATTGCTTATAAAGAGGAAGAAGAAGTTTCCAAAAGTATATATTTTTATTTGTAAGCCACAATTTGACAGAAGCTAACCAAGGTATCAATATCTTCAGCTACAAAAATTGCTGCTTTATCGTATCGGAAAACAACTCTATTGCTGCTCAGCTATTTTAGTACTCAGTTTCAAATTTTCTGTATAGCCATCAAAAACAATACAGCTAGATGAAGAATAATACCGAAAAACATAACTGAAGTATTCGTTAAATGTTTTCGAAAGTTCGTGTTCTAGGTCAAATAATTTCTATTACGTGAGTCCAATTTACAGTTAAAGGGATTTCTTTAAAAGCTGCAAAATTTATATGGTATGAAGATTTTTCTGTTTTTCGGAAAAGACCTTAATAATAATACCATACTCCGCAAAGTATTTATTTTTTAAAACAAAGGGTAAAAATCCGAAGATTTCTATTAATTTTTTATTGAGAGACACCCTTACTGATAGTTCAACTTCTTCTCTGTTAAAGACTATCAAAAAACATTTTAGCACATTTTTATGTGATAGTATTGTAATGTTTTCTTCTAGGATGTCTAATTTGATTAAAATCTTTTTTTCCTCAGTCATCAGTTGATATTTTATTTTTGAAATTTATTATATTCATTGGCTTTCTTTTGTAGATACAAAAATATGATTTACCTCCACCTGCTGCATCGAAAATTCCAGCTACCACTGCACCAGTAATTCCATCGTTGGCGGCTGTGCCAAAGGCAAGTGTTCCAGTTCAAACCAGTTCACTTCAGCCGGCACCAACTATTAAAACAACTACAAGTACTAACCAGGTTCATTCACCTAAAATTGTTTCACCCATTGCTACAAGAGGTAAGACATATACATACATGACACTTTTGCCTTGTTTGGCTAATTTAAAGAAATTTTGAATATCGTTTCAAATAATTATCTTTTACAATTAAGAAGAACCAAAAAAGGAAGTAGATGAAACTTGGTAGATTAGTTTTAATAAAATATTCGCATTAGTACTGTGCTCACAGCTAGAACATATAGCCTGTACATGTATACTATTATATACTGTATAGTACTAGTGTGCCAGCCCCCATGCCACACCCCTGATAGAACATTTCGGCGTTCTATTGAGTGATACCACTCACTGGTCTAATGTCAAGAGACTTCCACAGGGTTCTCAAATGACTGAAGCGACTATAAAGATAATTTATATTTTAGAGTTTAGTCTAAAATAATTAATTGTAGGGTTACAGAAATAAATGTTATACATTAATTGTGTTTTAGTGTTAGTGTTAGAAGACTTTTAAATAAATTAAAATAAAAATTGCAATACTATAAGGGCCATATAGATAAACAGCATTTCAGTTTAACTTTAGTCTTCACATGTCTCCCTGGCAAGAGGAGAAACCTTGAAACATGTGTAGGAGAATTGTGGAACTTGAATTAAAAAGAAATGCAATGCATTCTCATTTTAACGTCTTCACTTTATGTAAAGAGTGTAGAGTGTGTGAGTAAACCGTAGATATAATGTCAGAATAAAATGTTATTCCTACCATCATCCAATAGCTTCCAGTAAATTTGGATTGGCAAATCGCCATCGATGTGAATTCTCTCGACTTCTTGTTTCTTCATATATATATATATATATATATATATATATATATATATATATATATATATAATTATTTTTCTTAGGACCAGTTAAGATTCAAGGTACTGCAGGAACTATTATCAGAGAAGGTAGTCCTCAGGTAGCAGGCAAACAGTTAATAATGAAACAAGGAGGCAATATTATTCAAAAGGGTGGAGCTCCACAGCAAGTTGTAACTTTTGTCAAAACTAGTACAGGTAAGATAGAACTATAAAATCCCCTTTGGACACCCAAACACATATTATATTCAAAAGTTTTACATAATCCAGCTTCTTGCAAAAAGAGTTGATATATGTCAATTACTAGTACAGGTAATATAGAACTATAAAATCCCGTTTGGACACCCAAACACATAATGTATTCAAAAGTTTTACATAATCCAGCTTCTTGCAAAAAGAGTTGATATATGTCAATTACAAACCAATTTTCAGTTAATTAATGATTTGCAAACAATTAATTTTTACTCTTAATAAGCATCATTTGAACTAACAAACAATATCATTAAACAAAATCAGTTAAAAAAGATCGCAGAAAAGATGGGCAGATGACATCAGAGAACATATAGGAACAAGATGGACGAATATGGCTCAGGTAAGAAGGAAATGGAATTAGGAAGAAGATGGCTAAGTCAACTACTGGACGAATAATGGGCTTTACATAGAGAGAACTAAAACTGTAAAAACAATGTTAAGTAGTGTGTATATTCACTCTTGTTCAATGCAATCTTGAAGACATCTCTGCATTCTGTGACACGGCTTGTCATCAGTAGTTCTTATAGAAGTGTCTGTCATTCCTTTAGTAATAAGCACAATAAGCGCCTCGACTTTTTTCAAAAATTTCTTTGAGCATGAATTGCCCTAGAAAGCCTATCTCAAGCACGTTCTGAAAAGTTCATTTCAGGAGTCTATGTAGGTCATTATATATTCCCGCAAAATATTAAGTAATAAATAAAATAATATTTGTTTTATATAAACAAAATATAAAAAATATACATATAACGATGTTAAGTATGTCTTCATATTTTACATATTGTTGTAGTGGATAATTTGCCTAGCACATCACTTATAGGGGGTTGAAAGTGGAGAGTGAGCAATTACTGAGCTGGAGATAGGGTAACCAACAAAACAGAAACTTTTGCGAACGTCCACTCTTGATTTGGTTGGAAAGCTGGGTCATAATAAGTGAATAAAGGAGGGACTGAAAGGGGTAACTACAAAGAGAGAAATCAAAAAAATACTTACATAGATTTCCTGAGCAACAAAACACGAGAAGCTTCCTAAACTATTCGAATTTGAACGCCGCGCCGTTTAAAAGAATCCTCTTGCTGGATAGAAAGAAAGGCTTTTCGTTGGTAAAAAATATTAAAGGGTGAAAATCTTTTTAAAGGAAATAATTCTACAACTCCTGGTTTAGAGAGAAACAGTTCATATTTATTATTACTTCACATTAACAGTTATTACAAATACTATTAACAGAATTTATCAACAAAACTTACAATGGCGCTATTTGTAACGATTTACAACAAGCTCCAGATGTTGGGGACACCTATAGGAATTTAAATTATTATTATAAATGATAATTATCTAAATTTTTCAACGGAGCTTACATTGAGGTTAACCTTTAAACAGAACAATTCAAATTTATGGTTATGTACCAAATGTCTGAAAAAGGATAATACTGTCATATTTCGAAATGAAACATCAAATCTTTTTGAAATAATAATTAAATTTTTTAAATTAATTGCATTTAAAAGAAACTAATATGACAATTAGCTAATCCATAAAACTTATAATTTTACTTATTTATAATTTTTTAGTCTTTCATAAGCGCGAAAAAATTTTTTGTTAATGAAAAATGTCTATTTTTACTTTAGAAAAATTTTAACAAAAAGTAACTTATATCACTCTGGCTAGTATTTCCTTTAAGAAGTTTTTGGGATTGGCATTGAATCAAAAACACTGTCACAAAAACTGTTAATGGTCTAGGACGGCAATGCAATTAAAATTATTATATACAGATCAGAAATGTTTATATTATCAATCTCAACGACGCAAAAGGATTGAGAAAATATTTCGGTGTTTTAACATATACTAGGTAAATCTAAGTAAATCCAAATGCTATAATGTCCACTACACAATAAACACATTAAAAAATAGTTTGAAAGAAATATTTTACTACACCAAATTTACTTTATCACTATGCCAATTTATGTACATACAGACGCGTATGAATTTGACCAAAACCGTTATATCACAATTTTATTTATTACTACTATTATTAATTAAACAGATACGATTAAGCTTATTTGATACTATGTGGTTTTGTTAATTAATTAACAATATCTTATACTTTTATGTCTACTAATGTTTGGCAGTAATCTGGTTGAAAGTTATTCCAAATTTCCTGTACCCTTTAATTCATGTGAGTTGTGCAAACTGGTGTAGTTCGAAGTTTATTATTCATCTGATGCCAAAGAGTTGATAGGGGATAAATCAGGACTACCTGAAGGCTTATTTTAAAAAAGTAATATTCAGTTCCTGCGACCATGATGTTACGGATTTTGCTGTATGGCAGACTGCGTCGTCTTGTTGAAATATAAATCTCCCATTTGGCCGTTGAATTTCATTAATGAAAGGCAATAATTCTTCTTGTAAAATACTTTTGTACTTCCTAGCATTTAGTGCCATCAATGAAAAGGAGATGTTTATCTCCTTGACAGGACATACAACCCCAGACCATCACAGGTATCGGGAACATAACCTTTCTTTTGAGTCAATCTCTGCGATACTCATGTTCTGGCATTCGAATATCTCTACTTCATGAATCTACTTTAACAGTATCTACTTGGATTCATCATTCCAAATAACTGAATCCCATTGACATTGGTTTCTGTTTTGTTTCTTTGTAAGAAGTGGTTTTTCTTTTTTCCCAAAGTGGAATGATAAGATTCAAGATGAGATATGTGTTGCTTGTAAAAACTTACCTGGTAGAATCATGCGCCCATTGTATAGCAAATTCTCGAGAAGAAGCTCGGCGATCTTTTTCCGAATAGCACGTTCATCTCTTTCGGTAATCTTTGAAGTACAACCAGTTTTAACTTCTTTCAACATTACCCACTTTTTTTTATAAATTGTGAAATTATATTTCTTACAGTTCCTTGAGGAATATTTAAGTTTTTAGCAATTTTATGTCCAGAAAGTCCTTTGTTATGGTCCGCAACAATGGAATTTCGTAAATCATTAGATAAACTTTCCTCGAACCATTTTGACAAAGAACTTAATAAATCAACTTCAAACTAACTTCATAAATTATTCTTTCAAGACACACTTGAAAATACAATTTCCAGAAAAGATTATACAAACGATTTTATTGGGTAAATAAATATTTATCACTGATTGGGTGATCCATCAAGGTTGATCACCCAATCAGTAATAAATGGTTTGGAAGCAGTCCTTATCTACCCTTTATCGAGACTTTTTGGCATCAGATGAAAAATGCACTTTGAACTACAATAGTTCGCACAATTCCTGAATTAAAGGGTAAATTTCAGGAAATTACTATACCTAATACTATACCATAAGTTTGAAGCTATTTTTCTTTTGAACAGTTGATTGGATCTCGATGATTTTTATTTCAATCAGGTCTATTTCCAAGGAATTACTGTACCAATGTTTTCCGTGAAACATTTTACCCATATACAGTAAAAATAAATTTGTTTTTCATCTTATTTTGCAACACCCTCTGAAATGTATTAGAAACGAACGTCTTATTAATAATTCGAGATAGCTTCATATATTCCCAACATTTTCGTAAAAAAATCATCTCAGTATCTCTATTATCAAAGATTACCAAGTGTAACAAGTTTTATGGACATTTCGGAGTTCGCGGTACTTTACTTCGTTGGATAGATGATTTTCTGACAGATCGATATTACAAAGTTAGAGTTGGCGAATCTTTCTCACAGGATAGGTTAGTGGAAAGTGGAGTGCCTCAGGGTTCCGTCCTTGGACCTCTGCTGTTTAGAGGTTTCTAAACGTGCGAACTCCCGACCGTTTTTCGAGAATTTCAATGCAATCATTCTGTAAACTTTACACTCTGTACGTAAGACCCATACTTGAATACGGTGGACCAACGTGGTATCCTGATCTGGTTCGAGACAAGACTATGTTGGAAAACGTCCAAAGAAAAGCCACTCGAATTTCTTTGGGACCGAGAAGACCTTCTTATGCAGAAAGACTTAGTATGGCTAACCTAATTTCTTTTGAACTTCGCCGACAACGTGGAGACTTAATTACAACTTTTAAAATAATAAAAATTCAATTTTGGAAATCTCGATGAAATGTTTACCATTAATCAAGATGAACGCCTCAGAGGTCATCAGTTCAAACTGAAGAAAGAAAATTTTTCTACAAGATCAAGGCAGAACTTTTTACCAAATAGAGTTTTTGAGTGCTGGAATAACCTTAACGATAACATTGTCTCTGCTCCCTCTACCAACTCGTTTAAAAACAGACGTGACCGTTTTACATTATAGTTAAAATATTGTTTTTCTTTTAAACCAAAAATTGTAATTTTATTTCTTTTATCTGTAATTTTTGTTTTTTACTAGTAGGTTATTAATTAAATTTCTTTGTTTTTGGGCATAATAGGGACTTAGTTCCTCTGCCCTCGCTTATGTATAATAATAATAATTATTATTATTTAAAGCAAATGAAAGCAAAGAAAACTTACATATGCTTTATTGGTATTTAAAACGACTAAAATTTAAATAAATATAAATGCCAAATAAATAAACCAAAACCCAAATAATCTTTAACAAGTGCCCTCTCTCAAAAACACTTAAATAATGAGTATTTCATTATTCGGATATTAAAACAAGTAAATTTATCAGATTCCTTAAAGGGCTATGCAATACTTTTGAATGTATGTGTGTAATAGATAAAATTGTAGTAAGTGTACTAAAATTTTTATAGTTCTAACCCAAATAAACCATAAAAACAAACATGATTAATGGTATTTTTCTCCATAGGCATGACGTTAGCAACACTACCAAAAGGGAGCAACATGGTTCAGGCAAAACCAAATGTTTTACCTCAATCTCCCAAAAATACCATTGTAAAAATTATACCTACTACGGCAGCCAATAAAGTTCAAACATCTATAAAAACGATTCCATACCATTTAGATAAGGCAACTGGGAAATTAGTTCCTCTGAAAACTATGGGACAGATTCCTACAATCGGTAAGTAACCTATACTTTTTCCTAGATTATCATCATTCTCTTCGCCTTTATCCTTATGCGGGGTCAGCTTTCCTAATTATATTTCTCCCATAAGTTTCTATCTTGGGTCATACCAATATCAATCCCCTTTACCGATATGTCCTACCTAAGCGTCTCCCCCCATGTCTTCTTTGGTCTTCCTTTCATAATCCATCCAGGAACTTGTAAATCAGCAATTCTTAGGCATCAATTGGTGCAAATCCTAGACTTTCCCTCATATACTTATTCTTAATTTTATCTTTTTTGAAACTCCACTCATCCATCTAAGCATTTTCATTTCTGCCACATGCATTCGTTTTGTTATTTTGGTGACCGTTGCTATTACTGTCTACTATATAAAATGTCCAAACATAGAGCAAATACAACTAAAGATTTTAATCAGATTACAGTAGAACCCCTCTCGTCCGCCCTCGGATAGTCCGACGCTCCGGGTAATCCGACCTGCTTGGCTTCGCGGAAATCCCCGGCGGTCGATTTGTTTACGACGAAAATTTCTCCGAAAATCACAATCCATTCTGTCAGTATTATTTCGAACGTTGTGAGTTAAAGTGTGTACATTATTTTCAACATGTCAGGAGCAAAACGTAAACACGTTACGCGTTCGTTAAGTGAAAAACTTGCAGTGCTTCAAAGGCTGGACAAAGGTGAATCACTACAAAAAATTGCCAAGGAACTGAATGTAGGCGTTACGACTATTAAGGATTGGAGAAAAAATCGAAAAGAAATTGAATCACATACAATGACGATAGTAGATGGAGAAAACGCTCTTGAAAGGCGAAAAACATTAAAAAAGCCTAAACTTGAACTGCTTGATAGTGCTCTATGGATGTGGTTCAGTCAAGAAAGAAGGAAGGGAACTCCGATATCTGGCCCAATTATAAAAGAAAAGGCAATAATTTTGCACAAAAAACTAGAAGTAGGAAGTGAATTTAAAGCCAGTGAAGGCTGGATTGATCGTTGGAAAACCCGTCATGGTATCCGGTTTGTCTCAATTTGTGATGAAAAATTATCTGCTGACGTCGAGGCGGCTAAGGAGTTTTCTGTGAAGTTTTAACAAATTGTAAAAGAAAATGAACTGTTACCTTGCCAAGTCTATAACATAGACGAGACAGGCCTAAACTATAAAATGCTTCCAAACAAAACCTTAAGTGCGTCAAATGAAACCGTAGCGGGAACGAAACTCATGAAAGATAGGCTAACTGTTGCTCCTTGTAGCAATGCTGATGGAACACACAAGCTTTCGCTGTTTGTCATAGGCAAATCTAAGAAGCCCAGGGCTTTCAAAAACATAAACTTATCATCCGTGCCGGTTTATTATCGCAACCAAAAATCTGCTTGGATGGACTGCAATCTTTTCAAATCTTGGTTTTTTGACGAGTTTGTGCCATGTGTTGAGAAGGACTTGACGAAAAAAAATCTTCCTGTTCGAGCTCTACTGCTATTAGACAACGCACTATCGCACCCTTCTGAGGAAGATTTAGTAAAAGGGGATATAAAAGCTATCTTCCTCCCACCAAATGTCACATCACTTATCCAGCCTATGGACCAGAGCGTGATAGAATGTTTTAAAAGGCGTTATCGCCGAAAGAAGGATGTGATATTTTCCAAGCCATGAAATCACTCAACATTAAAGATGCTATCTATACAATGGCTGAGTCTTGGGCAGAACTAAATCCTGACACGCTAAGAAAATCTTGGCGTAAGCTTTGGCCAGAAGTTATGATCGAAATTGACCAGGTCGAAGATGAGCAAAACGACGTGCAGGAAATCGTTACCAATCTTCAGACCCTGGATGCAAATATACCTGCTAGTAAAGTTGAGGAGTGGATTGAACAATGTGACAAAAACTGCGAAACCAGTGAAGTGCTGAACGATAACGAAATTGTTGCCGCTGTTATGGAACGTGACGGTGACGGAATCGTGAACTCAGAATCCGACAGTGATGATGATGACGAGCCTCCTGTCCGGATTTCACACACCGATGCCAAGAATGCTTTTGAAATTGGCCTTCAGTACATTGAGCAGAACTCAGCATCAACACCGATGGACATCGTGTGGATGAAAAAATGGAGGAACATTGCAGCTAAATCCAGAATTTCATCTTGTAAACAAAAATCTATTACTGATTTTTTTACTAAGTAGGCCTACATAGGTAAGCACTAATTTTTATGCTACCTTTTTTGACATTATATATTTACATACATATTTAATAAATAATGTACAAACAAAAGCTTTCTTGTATTTTATTGAAATATAATTATTTATTATATCACTGTAGAGAATAATACAGTCGTTTTTTAAAAACACATACATACGTCATACACAATGACTTTTTCTGATAATCCGACCTTTCTTGCGTTCCGACCATACTGCTAGTCCCGAGGGTGACGGATTAGAGGGGTTCTACTGTAGATGTATTCGAGATGAAAATAATAAAATACTAGTTCACGAAAAGGATATCAGAAAATGATGGAAAAATTAATTTGAAAGTTTTTTTTAATGAAGAATTTTAGAGACCAGTTGAGTTAACAGAGAATCTTTTTGGACAGGTTACGGCACCAAATGCATCTTTAGCCATGTTTCAAGTAGCTAATGTCGATGCATACTAGCCCAGTGGGACCGACGTCTTTACGTGCGCTCCGAAACACGGTGAACTCTTTGTTGGTATCCATGCTGCGAATAATTGCTTTTGGTTATTTGATCTTGTATAGTTTTCCTGGAACAATTCATTCTTCCTTTAGTAGTCGGAGCTGTTAGTAGTGAAAATGCCATTCCAGTAGTTAAAATGGCGAATTTAATTTAAAATGTAACATTGCTTCCAAATAATTCGACTTTTCGGAGAGCGGCTTCTTCTCAGTGTGAAATATAACCCTGCCAATTATTTGCTTTTTCAAGTGGATAATTTAATTATTGCATTTACTATATAATATGTACTAATATTCAAATAGATTCTCTCACCTGTTTTGATTCAGTAAGAACCAATTAACTAAATACTTAATGTATTAGCGTTTTTACTAAAAACGGATTAGCAATAGCTAGATGTTTACTCGTTGACTTCTCAAGTAAGAATGTTGAATTGTAGTTCACTTTTTAGTTTGATGTCCAGCACAAGCAACTTATGTTTTTGGCTTGGGAGTGATTTTGTTCACTTTTGTATGTGATAAGTTGACTTTATCTCTTTTGAAAGAATGTTTGTTAATAATCGCCATATCTAATGCCATTAATACAATATATTGTTGCCCGTATACCGCTACTAGAAGACACATACTTTATATGGGATACAATTTTTTTTTATAATTATTGAGAGTTTAAAAGCTTATAATTAATTTATTTTCTTTTTCAGGTAATCAACAAGTTCTAGTTGTGAATTCAAATGCAGGTTTGAAAAATATACAAACATTAACCAATGCACAATCTGTAAATTTGAGCAATGTAAAAACTACTTCTGTAAATTCCCAACCAATCGTAACTACCACATCTCTAACCAATCTACAAGGCGTTAAGATTGCTGGCAAACCTATTACCATATCAATGCCTATGCAAGTTGTTGGATCTCCTAAGACTATGACTTTGTCAAAAAATACAGTAAGTATCTTCTAATTTTGAAAAATATCTTTTTTGTACTACATAAAGTGTGCAGCATTTTGTTTACTATGAATGTTTTTTTTTATTTTTTTTTTGTTTGTCGGACAAACATCTGTTGCTATCGTTTTTAAGATATTGACACATACTCGTATTTAACAAGAACAGAAACGTGTTTGACTGCTCCAACTTTTGAGGGTTTCCATACTAAGTTTTTTCCCTGATACTTCACATACTTCTTAAACACTTTGATAATAATAGCGTTAGATCCCACCAAGGAGACTTTTTAAAGAACATATCACTGATCAAATATCATTCATGATACAATTGAATTGGTTATTTGGAAAATGCCACATCTCTGTTATGAGAACATGAGTTATTGCCGCCATTTTGTTAATAATGTTTTAAGATTCATTGTATGTGAAAAAGCCACATCTCCGCTATGTGCTAATATTAATCTAAGCGAGCAAGGTTTTCTGTTTACTTTGAAAAGGTCACTTCTCCGGGGATGTGCCATTTTCCAACTAACTGAGCGCGCCAAAAAGGTGAGGTGGCGGGTTGGCGGAATATGAACAGATAGAAGGGCGTTATTAATCGTTCCAAGTATAAAAGTGAAGTGATCAAGAAGGCTAAAATAAAGGGCGAGGCACATACTAATCATGCGGCAAAAAAGGTTATGGCGCGAAAATTGACATTAATTACATCTGCCGCAATAATTGTAAAAATTACTCAGAGTTTTACTTGCATCTTTACACCAGTTTGATGACAAAAAATTCAGAACACTGCTACTTATAAGATATGCTAGATGTAACACCTATTAAGAGAAGCAGAAAATCTCAGGCTACCAATAAACACATTGAGAGACCCATAACTTATTTCATGTTTGTTTGAACGGAGCCCCTAAAAAGGTATGTAAGAAAGCTTTTTTGAGTTTGTTTGGGGTTGGTGAAAAGTATATTTGACGATTATGCCACCTACTAACTACTGATCCACTTCGAGATAATAGGTAAATCTGTGAAATCAAGACATAATTTGATACCAGGTCAGGTTTGTTTTCAAATAAAGGAACACAAAATCGTTTGATGTAAAAGAAGTTCATTATTCTAACAATGTATTGAAAAAGTATTTTCTTGCTACAATACATAAAATGTTTATGGAAAAGTATCCCGACTAGAAAGTAAAATATAGTTATTACTTACAATATTTTCATGAAAATTTTACTTATACTTTTGGTCCTCCTCAAGTTGATGTGTATTCTGCCTGTGAAGAACTTTACCAGAAAATTAAAAACGCAACCCTCAATGACAATGCAAAACGAGTTGCTGCTGCATAACTTTTAGTTCATAAAATCAGTGCTAAGAAATTTTACAAAAAACTACACACACCAAGCAACTATTTTCAGAGAACGATGATATACTGTGAATTACAATGGATTATATGTAAAATTTACCATTAGCTGACATACCTGTACAGGCAATTTTCTATTGTAGACATCTGTGGGTTTTCGAGTTTGGTATACATAACTTAAAAACAGGAGAAGCTATATTTTTTTCTTATAATGAGAGTGAGGCTCACAAATGACCCAATGATGTAGCACATTTTTAAAAGATTATTTTGAGAATGAGATCTCAATCAATGAGATAAGAATCACACAGTAGTTCGTTTTTCTTTTAGCCATCGCATCCTCCAAGGTCAGAAAAATGTTCCACTGTTTTCCAATAAGAGAAGCACGCATTACTTTCATGCGACAGAGAATTTGTTGTAGCCAAAAGGCTTTTTCGCAAGCATGACCGAATTTTTCTTCCTGAAGAATATTACGGTCATATAGAAAAATCCTCTAAAAAAGGTCTCTTCTCAATACAGAGGGCAAAAAATATGAGAACTTATAAATAAAAAAGTTTCCCATGTGGTCCAATTAAGTTTTCACCATATGGAAAACTTTTTATTTTTAATTTTATGAAAACAAAATATTCTTTAGAAAACAATGTGAATGATCTTAAACCTAAAATACAATCATCAGATATTGTAAGAGGTAACAATATCCACAATTCATATTTTTTGACAAACCGCCTATATGACTGAAAAAAATATTAACTTTTTATAAAAAATAACTTCTTTTCATAAAACTAAAAATATACTACGACTTAATTGGAACATTACCTTATATTACAAGATCCCACTGCAGGATCACTACGTTCATAACATTGTTCATTAAACTCACATTTTTACATACATTTAAAATTATGAGAATACACTGATAATACGTTGCCAGTCGTAAAGTAAAATAGAGTTAGGGTACAACGACACTGGTTTGACAAGTGATAATATGTATATTATTATATATCTACTACTACACATATACTATAACACAGACGGACGAGAAAGTACAAAAATGGGCAGAATATATCGACGAACTATTCAATAATGAAAGAGGAGATCTGGAGCACATGGAACTTACGTCAGAAGAAATAGGTCCATATATTACAAAAGAAGAAATATTACACGCATTAAAAACAATAAAGAGTGGGAAAAGCCCTGGACCTGACACGCTCCCTATAGAAATCCTAAAAATTAAGTTCCCATTAACAACATTAGATATGCGGACGACATTGTGATCTTCATAGACTGGTGTCCAGAATAGCGGAGTATGGAAAAGAGTACGGTCTAACAATGAACGTCAAGAAGACGAAATTTATGAGAATATCGAAAACTCAAAGAAATAACGAGAAATTCTAATAAACGGAACGAACGTCGAACAAGTCGACAAATATGCATATCTGGGAACAATGATTAACTCCACAAATGATTACATTCAGGAAATCAAAATAGAAAAGATAGAGCGAATTTCAACAAAATGAGAAGAGTACTATGTACAAGCGATTTAAAATTGTAACTAAGAGTTAGGTTGGCGAGGTGCTATGTTTTTTCGACTTTGTTTTATGGAATGGAATATTGGACCTTGAGACATAAATTAAAAAACTGGAATCATTTGAGCTGTGGGTGTATAGAAGAATTCTGAAAATATCGTGGACAGAACACGTCACAAACAAAGAGGTTCTGAGAAGGTTGAATAAAGAAATAGAAATTTTAAATACAGTAAAACCTCCTTTAACCAAAATCTTTTTAACTGAAACCTTGTTTAACCGAAACGGCTGAGTTTCAATAATTTCGTCAATAAAAAGTAAATTTTGATATGGTTCTTCATCCAGACAACCTGAGTGTATCAGACGGCGAAGATGACGACCCAACAGACAACAGGCAGCACGAGACCGCCGACTCGCGGTCGACGGTCTCATGCTGCCTTCAATGATTTTCAATGCCTTAGAGGTAAGAATTTTATACAGTAGGCCTAATTAGTTAGGGACACGGGGTTTTGTTGACATTTCAAAAAGTTTTGTCCTTTTCAGATTGCTTTACGTTTCGTCGAACAATCGAATGAGGCAAACTCATGACGTTCTGCAAATAAATTATGGAGACATAATCGTTGTCAAACAAAAACGCAAAAGAAAATAGAAATTTCTTTAAAAAAGCATGTTCATTTTCCTTAATTTTATTACTTTACTCTGTATTTACTTATTAGAAAACATTACGAAATCACCTCATAGTATTTTTTAATACTAATACTTTGACCAAGAATACTATAAAAAACAATTTTATTTTTAACCGAAATTCTTGTTATCCGAAACGGCCTCCCCCCAATTATTTCGGTTAACGGAGGTTTTACTGTACAATTAAAACAAGAAAATTTGAATATCTTGGACATATTACACGTGGAGAAAAATACACTTTTCTCCAACTGATTAAGCAGGGAAAGATCCAAGGAAAGAGAAGCATAGGGGGGCGTAGAATGTCATGTATGCGCAACCTAAGAGAGTGGTACGGATGTACATCAAATGAACTTTTCAGAGCAGCCGTCTCAAAAGTCCGAATAGCTATAATGATTGCCCACCTCCGCCGCGGAGATAGCACTTGAAGAAGAAGATCGACGCATGCTATAAAAACTCGCACAACTGAGACTTCAAACTACTAGCGTCGCGTTAGCTGTCCTTGATACTTCGCGTTTTTAATAGCTGGCAATCTTAATTTTCGACCATTTTTTGTAAGACAAACTTGTATCATCATATTAAAAAAAAAATAGCGTTAATTTGACATAAAAAAATGCATATGGGTCATGAGCAGCATTTATTTTATTTAAAAAATAAATGGATGAAATAAAATTTTTGTCAAAAATTTATTACTGTTAATTGAATTTTTTGTTTTTTTTTAGAAACAGGTAATGATAGGAGGGAAACCAGTTACTGTACAGATGGCGACAGGTACTAACAAAACACTAACCCTGGTTCAACCTAATCAGTCTGCTGCAGTAGGCAAGATTGTCCGGCTGCCAATTAGTTCAACAATAAATCACTCTACTAACAGCGGAGAACAACCAAAATTAATGGTAATTTCTCGTCCCAAACAACCAAATGCAAATATAGGTAAGTTAGGGTATGTTATAGTTATATATAAGTAGAATCAACTCTGCAAGAAAATGTTCCTAATCATAGATTACTCAAAAATCTAAATAAAATGGTTGAATTTTGTACTAGCCTCGACTTCCTTTGATAGTCCAGCCACAACAGATGCAGCCCTTGCTGCCATAGCTGCAGAAGCTGGTCTGATAGATCCTGCACCTGAGAAAGGAGGCATGGGAAAATTAGATGAGGATAATTCTACACAAACCATAGTTCTTTCACAAGGAAGCAGTACATCTAATGTTGCTGTTCCGATGCAAGTTGCAACAGGACTCTTAGGATCTGGTTCTATTATGCAGCAACTTGGATTGAAAGGAGGTACTAGATTACAGAGACCACCTAAAAGTTTTAGGTAAGGAAGATATTCATTTAACTGGAACATAGGTTACGCAGTATATATTTTGTTATAGGTATCGCTTAGGATTGTATGGAGGTGGCGTGGATGATGCAGATGAAGAAATGAAACCTTCAACTACAACAGCTGAAGCTGATTCTACGCAGACTACCGTCAATGAAATTGCGCACGCTTCTTCAAATGCTGAAATTGTAAAAATGGACTGGGAGTCAGATTCAACACCTAAACACCCTGAAGAAAGCTTAAGCGGTGAAGTAAAATCTGACTCGGAAACAAAATCGGAAGCTGAAGCAAAACCAGATGAAATTAAAAAAAATGAGGCCGAATCAGAAGCTGACGTAGGAACAGACATTGACATGAGATTAGAAGCTGAAGAACAATCAGACATCAAAGACAACTTGGAAGCTGAGATAACTGAAAACAAATTGGAACTTGAAGAAAGATCGGAAAGTGAAAACAATTTGGAAGCTGATAAAAAAACAGAAATTGAACCAGTTAATTTGGAAGCTGAAGTAAAATCTGAACAATCTAGTCAGATTGAATCAAGTATCACAAAATCTCCAGAAGAAAATGAAACCAAGTCGGAGGTAGATATGGAGACTGAAATTAAAAAAGAAGTTTTAGACGACTGTACTTCCAGTGACTCAGTGAGAATGGAAACAGACATTAGAAAAGAATCATCAGCTGATCCAAATTATCACAATTACAGTCAAAATAACAAAATTTTAAAAACCGATGAAATGGTTACTGAAGTGAAAAAAGGAATTCTTGCCCCTGACGATGATCCTTTAGCAGCATTAGCTTCTGCTGCTTTGGCTGAAAATAATGTCCATGATCCTGAACTGCCTCTTAAAGACACTTGGTATACTGTTGGTTTCATTCGAGGAAATAGTTGTGATGTAAAGAGTTATTTTTTGTTAAATGAAGACACTGCTGATCTGACCTTGGACACTTTGCCTTCTACTGTAAATTACCCCGCAGGCTTTAATCTCGAACCGGGTACTGCATACAAGTTCAGAGTGGCAGCTATCAATTCATTAGGTCGAAGTGATTGGAGTGAGGTATGTGAAATTCATTTTTTTTTTATCTAATCTAATTTTAGTTGTGATGATTATTAATAGTAAATACAAAATATAAAGTTCTAAAGAAGTGATGTACTCAATTATAATTCTTAGAGGCCAATAAGTTAGATTTTTACTTGAAACAACTGTATAGATACTTCATTAACGACATCGCTTCGTTGTTTCTTTTTTGTACAGGTATCATAATAATAATCTATTAAAAAAATTTGCTAATTGAGGAACTTTTTTCTTTATTTTAGTATTTTTTTTTTTCAATAACTAGATTTTTTTGGTATTTTTATCCTAATTTTGTGTTCACGAAAAAACTGAACACACATGGCGGCATTGCCAAAAGGGCAAAACATATTTCCGTTTTTATTGTTCCGATTGGACCAATCTATTAAATGTCATGTTAAATCTTATTAAATATCAAATTAAATGAAAGGGGATGGTATAGCGAATATATTAAGAGAAAAAAACAAATAAGACTACTACCAGAAGGGCACTACAGAGTATCTTCATTATTAATGAATGTAGACCGACATACGAGATATCATAGGGCATTATGGATAAAAATAGATTTACTATAAGACAAATTTTGATTTATTGACTTAAAAGGCCTCTGGCTAAGCATCAAATAAACAACTAATCGAATCCTAACATGTAACATAACAAATGAAAAGGTAGGATGTAACGAATATATGTATTAGGAAAAGAACAAACAATGCGACAACCAAAAGGGCATTACACAGCATCTTCGTTATTAATAAACGTCATACAAGATATTACATGATACTATGGATGATAATATAAACCTACTATATGGTAAATTTGCTTTATTGACCTGAAGAAGACCTCTGACTGAATAAAAAATAAACAACTAGCCGAATCCTAGCATATGACACATCAAATCAAACGGCGTGAGATGTATAGTACAAATCATACTTTATATTTACTTGGCTTACATGCAAGAAGTTTATTATTTTAAAAATTTAATGAGTGACTGTAGATGGCAATTGATTGGATCCTCTGGCGCATGCGACGGGCAAAATTACTGTTATACATATGTATAAATATGATAAAAAAAATTAAATTGAGACAGTGGGATCTGTTGTTAACAGGACTTTTCAAATTCTTGTTATAGAGGCCTTAAGGGCATTTGACGTTAATTTAGTACCATTAGTAAGAACGAAAAGAATCATGTTCTATGAGGCACTAGACCGAGAGTACGATCAGTGCCCAAAAAATGACATCAAAATAATAGCAGGAGACTTTAATGCCAAAGTCGGAAGAGAGAATATATTTTCGCCCACCATCGGAAAAGAGAGCCTACACGTAGAATCTAATGATAACGGTCTCAGAATCATAAACTTTGCGATGTCTAAGAACATGGTTATAGCTGGGACAAGATTTCCCCATAAAGATATACATAAGGGAACTTGGAAATCTCCTGATAATGAAACGATTAACCAAATAGATCATATAATCATCGATGCAAGACACTGCTCTAACTTATTAGATGTTAGGTCTTTTAGAGGAGCAAACATAGATAGTGATCATTATCTAGTTAAAACACGATTTAAGGAGAGAATATCCAATTTAAAAAAGGAGATGGGAAGAAGGAGAGAAAAAATCGACACTAATAAACTAAAAGATCCCGACATTGCAAATGTATACAGACAGCAAATAGAAGACCAAATAAGGACAAAAAACTTAGAAGAAGAAGAAGATATTAACCAACTATGGGCAAATATACGAGATATTGTGTTACAGAAATCCGTTGAAATATTGGGCAAAACCAAATCAGAAAAAAGAAATCATTGGTTTGATCATGAGTGCGAAATGGCCACAAATAGAAAGAACGCAGCATATCAAAAAACCATTGACGCAGGTTGTACACGGAGAAAAAAAGAAGAGTATAGACGTCTTAGAAGAGAGGAAAAACGTATCCATCGACGTAAGAAGAGGGAATACGAACAGAACACTCTCAGTGAGATACAAAGTTTATTCGATAAAAATGAAACGAGGAAATACTACAAATCCTTAAATATTAGCCGTCGAGAATTTAAACCACGATTAAAAATTTATAAAGACACTAACGGTGAAATTCTACATGATAAAAACTCAGTTCTTAACAGATGGGCACAACATTTCAGCGAACATCTAAATATAAACGATATTGAAGGAGAGTACAATATAGAAAATGAACAAAATATACAACGTCAACTACACAGTGAAGACCCAACAAGAAGAGAAGTGTCAGATGCGATCCTAAAACTCAAAGACAATAAAGCCCCAGGAATCGATGACATCTGTTCGGAAATGTATAAAAAAGGTGGTGATCAACTTTTTGCAGCAATCCATAAACTAATAGTACTTATATGGCAGAATGAACGGGTACCAGAAGAGTGGCTGAAGGGAATAATATGTCCATTGCATAAAAAGGGGGATCAACTGGAGTGTAAGAACTATAGAGGCATTACTCTGTTAGCATCTGCGTATAAGATCTTCGGCAATGTATTATCTGAAAGACTT
Organism: Diabrotica undecimpunctata; assembly: GCF_040954645.1. Classification (NCBI taxonomy): domain Eukaryota; kingdom Metazoa; phylum Arthropoda; class Insecta; order Coleoptera; family Chrysomelidae; genus Diabrotica; species Diabrotica undecimpunctata. The sequence goes on along the minus strand of NC_092804.1, from coordinate 51,163,206 downwards.
AAACATTTTACAAAGGATATTGTTGGTCAATATCAATGCGGATTTACTGCTGGAAAGTCAACTACACATCAAATTCAAGCACATAGGCAGATTCTAGAAAAGTCACTAGAATATAGCATAGAAACACACCATCTCTTCGTTGACTTCAAAACAGCCTATGACAGTGTGAAAAGAACTGCATTATATAATGCAATGATAGACTTTGGGATCCCACCTAAGTTAGTTAAGTTGACCCACCTAACAATGCAAAACGTAAGCTCATGCGTTAGAATTGAAGGAGAAAACTCTACGTTCTTTGACATTGATAATGGTCTAAGACAGGGGGACGCGTTGGCGTGTCTGCTCTTTAATATTGCCTTGGAAAAGGCAATCAGACAATTAAATATTAGAATGAATGGAACTATTTTTAATAGATCGACGCAAATTCTCGCATTCGCTGACGATATAGTTATAGTGGGCAGAAGTATGAGAGACATGGTGCAGTGTTTTACAAGGCTTGCGGACGCAGCAAGTGAATTAGGACTTGTGGTAAACGAGGAAAAAACCAAATATATGTTGGTTTCTAAAAACCCTCGAAATATCCAAGAAATAATTCAAATTAACAACCATACCTTTGAGCAAGTCAAAGAATTTACATATCTTGGATCGCTAGTAAACGCAACAAACACGACAAGCGACGAAATAAAAAGACGCATAGCAATAGCAAACAGAACTGTTCACGGCCTCCGGAGACATTTAAAAAATAAAAATATAAAACGTGCACTAAAGCTTAATATATACAGGACCTTAATAAGACCAGTTTTGATATATGGGGCTGAAACGTGGATCTTATCTCAAAATGATAAAAGACTTCTTGGTATTTTTGAGAGAAAAATTCTTAGAAAGATTTTTGGGGCCGTAAATGAAAATGGGCTATGGCGTCGAAGATACAACTTTGAACTGTATCAGTTATACACCGATCCAGATATTGTGAAATTCGTTAAAGTGCAGAGACTTAGATGGGCTGGACACATTGCTAGGATGTCAGATCACGAATACACGAAGAGATTAACATTTTCACAACCAGAGGGCACAAGAAGCAGAGGACGACCACGAATGAGATGGATTGATGATGTGGAAGAAGACCTACAGATTCTAGGGGTTAGATGATGGAGGGAAGTTGCCAGGAATCGACAGGAGTGGCGACTTCTTTGTGAGCAGGCCAAGATCCACAACGGATTGTCGAGCCACTTATGATGATTAGTAAGAACGAAAAGAGAATTACTAAGGATATACCAACTATTCGAGGACTAACAAAGCACATATACTGAAATATTGTTGCCATATTTTATCATAAAATTAAGACAGAATAATATGAAATATATATTTATCAGTACAGGGAGATACAGAAAAATCATACAGTAGATGTAACAAAATGACCAACTGTTCTTTGCTTTGTTGTATTGATTAATTACCCATAAGCAATATTAATAGTCATCTTGGTTTATCAAACCACTTAAAATATAAATATTTGTTTGGTTTCCATTTATATGTAAATTTGTAATTTCTATAGGCCCATGAACTTATATAGTATTTTACTTTATTAGGTATCAGCATTTAAAACTTGTCTACCGGGCTTCCCAGGTGCACCTTCTGCAATCAAAATAACCAAATCGGTAGAAGGGGCAAATTTATCTTGGGAACCTCCTAGTGCCAATCAAGGTGAAATATTAGAATATTCTGTTTATTTGGCTGTGAAAGCAAAGGTAAGCCTATATCATTTATGTTTTTAATCATAAATAACTTTATTGGATATTTAGAGAGTTACAAACATTGTAAAAGGTGTAATGCAATAGAAATGAGTTCTACATTTATTGTTATTGGCAGACATAGGCGTGCCTTCGGGTCAGGTTACTGATTAGCGAAATATCTCTGAAGTATGCTTGATTCAGCACCATCTTTTTATTTTAAACATAAAATATTTTTTTATGTGGTATGTATATGGGTTGGGCTTTTTTTATAGTAATCCAAAGATTGTTGCTCCACTTTAATAAACATGTTTTATAGATTTCTGCAATTATTGTTTTTAAGTTGTTTAAAATAATTCGGAACATTTCCCATTTTATATGTAGCCAGTTAGGAAATTACTAGGGTATTAGCAACTGATATTCTTAACTCACAACAACAAAGAAACAGCATGCAAACACATGCAGTGATTATCTGACAATATGACTGATGAGTTTCGTTTTAAAGATCTTCCTGCGAGTAATACATAGCAGAATATGCAAGATATTAGAGGAGATAATTAGCAATACTCAATTCGGATTTAGGAGTGGCTTGGGTACGGGAGTCCTTGTTTAGTATCAAAGTACTGATACAGAGATATAAATCAAGTGTATACATTTGTGCATTTGATCTTGAAAAGGTGTTTGACACGGTCCGATTCTATAACTTGTATTCGGAGGAAATACTTAGGAAGTTTTATGGAAACAACAGAAGGTATTATAGTGAACGGTGTAACCGTAATCAATGTTAGTTATGCCGATTATACCTTAGTGCTGGTTAATTGCAGAGAAGACCTTTAAAATCTAATGAACAAAATAAACCAGATCTCTGATCAGTATGAATTAAAACTCAATGTTAAGAAAGCTAAATATACATAGGTATGTTAGTTAGCAAACAAAATTATATACAGGTTGACGGTATAAAAGTCAGAGATGCCGTACTGGACAGAGTAGAGAAACTTGCGTATCTTGCAGTAATATCAATGAGAGCTGGAATCCAACCGTAGAAATTAAAAGTCGAATAGAAAAAGCCTGATCTACACTTGTAAGAAAGAGGAACGGTTGCGTTTGAATGACGTATTGCTATATCTTTCCAGTTCTACTGTGTGGAGTAGAAATATGGACTGATGTGAATCTATCCTTAAGCGTTTGGAAGTTTTTGAGATATGGGACAACTACTAAGAACAAGCTGGGTCGACAGATGTAGAAATGAGGAGGTGCGTAGACAGCTGAACCAAAATACAACACAACTGGCCAATATAATAAACACACGCAAGTTGGAATATTTCAGTCACATTCTGAGACATACTGAAAAATATGAACTTTTGCGTCTTAGCATTCAGGGAAACATTCAAGATAAACGGGGTTCTGGTAGAAGAACATCATGGCTGAAAAATCTAAGAGAATAGTACGAAATATCGACTACATCAAAATTTAGAGCTGCTGTCAATATAAGTCACAATAGCTAATATGATATTCAAGAATCCATAACGGATCTAGTGTGATCTATGTACGAAATACGTAACCTGTGGAAATACCTCTATCATTTGCTTAAACTGTTCATCCAAAACATCAGCAGTCATATCTTCGTGGGTAATTACTCGTATGAACTCACTGAAATGTTGGTAAACTACCATTCAAAAAGCTATATCACTACTGATATGAGTAATAATCATCAACATCGAAAGCTTTCACTCCCTTATTTAGAACTTTTTGATTCTTCTTGTTTATTGTGAAAGTTTGTTGTATGACTTGGCTTTCGTTACAATTTTCTTCCAGTCATTTCGGTCTGTGCATAGGCCACTCCAATTTTTGACTTTCTAACTTTATTTCTCTCAATAATTAGTCTTATTTTTTCCAGACGACTCGTTTATTCCCTCATATACTGTATAGGCGAAAAATAGATACATTTTTCTCATGCCATATCGTTCCAACTGTAAAACTTTCCTGTAACAATGTTTGGTCCAAATAATTTCACCTTCAACATATAGTGGTTGCCCCACAATGTGACCCTTTTCTTCGCTTCTAATCTGGTAGACGGCCGACACTTTCATTCCTGTCATCTTTGAACATATTTTCACCATATAATCGACTCTTTTTGCAAAATTTTGGTGTAGAAATGTCTTAAATAATATTTCGTATTGCACATGGCACCAATTAGAACGTTTTTTGACATGGAGACAAACTAGAGTGTTTTAGAATGTGCTCTCGGATTTGTTGCCTGGTAGAGTATTAGAGATGTTTCAAAACTATGAACCTGGAAATACTCATCATTCAATATAAAGAATTAAAAACGACTATTGCAAGAAAAACAATAAATACTCTCAACTATATATTTTAATAATGCAAGAACTAGGTGACACTATCTTGCTATGAGAACGTTCTGCAGACAATTAAATGTTTTCATTAATGTCGGATTTCATAGTTTCGTTCGTAGATTGATATCACCAAATGAGTGAGTCTTGAACGTCAATGAAACTTTGTAATACCTATAATTAGATAATTACGAAGTCATTAGGGGGTACGCCTAGGGAATAATGGTCCCTTGACACTGATTTATTTCAATATCAAATAAAATGTAAAATACGTATACAGTACAATTTTATCAGTAATATTTTTCTTTTTTAATAGGATAAAGTTAATACCAACGCTGGTCAGCTGGCCTTTGTACGAGTTTATTGCGGCCCGAATAATAAGTGTGTTGTAAGTAATACCTCCTTGTCTGCTGCCCATCTAGACACAACGACGAAAGCAGCGATAATATTCCGTATTGCTGCTAAAAATGAAAAAGGTTACGGACCCGCTACCCAGGTTAGGTGGCTGCAAGGTAAGTAAAATTTTTATTGGTAAAACAATATGCTCACGAATTTTTCCCTTAACTTACCCAATGACTAAAGAAAAAAAAAGAAATTTATGCTATTTAGTGAAATTTTACATCTTTGTTGACATAAATGTATATTATAGTAAAAAATATCAAACAGATTTCGCAGGCCACAAAATTTGACCAATATTCGGACCAAGAGATACGAATATACCTTTCAGCAGTTTTTTTTGTGCGCCGAATCCGATTCAGAGCTCCAAATTGTTTCTGGTTTCTGAAATATTTTTACTTACTTTACTTAATCAGTAGACCCATTTGTACCTTTCGGTGTTGGGCCGTTTAAAATACAATTCATTACATTACAATATTTGACAGTCTTCTGAGGTGTCCTAGCTCTTAACGAACTTTCTCCATTCCTTCCTATTGGATGCCATCTGTGTTGCTTCCTGCCAAGTCTTACCCTTACTCTGCAGTATCTGCGAGATGTCACTGTTCCATTCTTTAATGGGTCTTCCTCTTCTGTTCTTCCCTATTGGTTTGGCGTCCCACACTCTTTTAACTTGTCTATTATTGTCCATCCGGGTAAGATGTCCGAACCATGCCAATTTTTTCTCTTTGATTGACTCGAGTATCGGTTTGATTTTGAGTCTTTCTCTTATTTCTTCATTTCTGATTCTATCAGTTCTTTTTACTCCTATCGTTCTTCTGAGATATTTCATCTCTGCTGCCTGAATTCTGCTCTGATGTCTTTTGTTTAATATCCAATTTTCTGCTCCATGTGTCACTGTAGGTCTATATATTGTTTTGTATATTGTCATCTTGGTCTTTGTTGATATTTCTTTGTTATTAAGGAATCCTCTATTTAGTGTTTGGAATAGTTTTCCTGTGTTTTCCATTCTGTTGTTAAGATCTGTATTATTGTCTGTATTATTTTTTGTTGGTCTATCATAACTTCTATTTGATCTTCCGTCCCTTGTTTCCTTGATATTTTCATTATTTGAGTCTTCTCTTTGTTTACGTTTAAGTTGTATTTGCTTGCTTATAGGTTCCATTTCTCTAAGTTGTATTTCAGTTTTTCTGCAGTTTCCGCAATTAATACTATGTCGTCTGCAAATATACACATCTCAGCATTTATGAATAGTACTGGGCTAAGACTTCCCCCTTGTCTAACTCCTTGGGTTGTTTCGAATGGTTCTGACTGTATATTTAACATTCTTACTGTATTTGTTGTTTTCATGTATATACTCTTTGTTGCTTCTATCAGTTCTTCACTTACTTGTTTCTTCTTTAGGCTTTCCCATATATCTTTTCTTTTGACGGAGTCGAATGCTTTTTCCATGTCTATAAAGCTGAGATGTATTTCTTTATTTTTCTTTAAGGCTTTTTCTATTACTTGTTGCATGTTGAATATATGGTCTTGTGTGTTGTGTCCTTTCCTGAATCCACTTTGTACATCCTCTAAATCATGTTCTATTTCTTTTCTAATTTTCCTTTCTATTATGGTTTCGTATACTTTTGCTGCTACACATAGTAGTGATATACCTCTATAGTTCCTACAGTCTCTTGTGTTTCCTTTCTTGTATATAGGCATAATTACTGCATTTGTCCATTCTCTGGGTATTACTTTTCTCTTCCATATTAGGTTATATATGTATAACAATTTTTCTTTTGCTTTTACTCCTATATATTTCATCATTTCTTGTGATTATGTAGCTTCGCAATATATTTTTTCTCCCAGAAACCCTTATAACAATCTTATTGTACAAATCTCAATCTTTTAAATAACGTGTAGTTTACTCAGGTATCTTCTTTTTTCGAAGAGAAATATCGTATTATAATGTTTTTTAATTTTATAAAACCTTATTCCAACAACTTCACAGCTGACAACCAAAATCCAACACTCTCAAACCTACACACCACAAACCCAACCAACTCATAGAAACCATCCCTTTCAGTCCACAAGCAGACAAACCCACCTCAGGAATTCCTAAGATGAATTGCTTATAGTATCATATCAAAATAAAATCATATACAGTAATTGTGTTTACTGATCGAAACAAAATACCTCTAACCCTGTCAACCCCTACAAACCGCCCCTACTGTTTTTGTAGGCACTGGCATCAGGAAACTAATGAAAATGACATTTTGAGAAAACTATGAAACTTTCTGAAAAAGAAGCATGGGTTAGTTTTAAATATGTTGGTCACAATTTTCTAGGAAATCATTGAGATACTGAATACAAAACAGTCATATCAACAAAACCAAACAATTTTCAAAAACTAGACTGCTTGGTGAGTTTGTAATCACACGTTCTGGTTTCTCACTTAAATTATTTCCCTGAAAATGTGGGTGTATTCAGCGAAGAGATGGGAAAGTGATTTCACCAAGACTTCAAGCACTCAGAAAAAGCTTCATTTTCAAGGTCGTTTTGATGTACGAATGATAGCAGATTACTGCTGGTCACTTAAGATAAATTATGTTTCAGTTGAACCTAGACATAAGACATTTAAGGTCGCGGTATATTATCATGCACGTATAGTTTCCGGCACGTAGCGTTTCCAGTCCAGCAATCGGATTGCACGTTCACATTTTCATACATAGAACGTTTCAGTTTAGTTCGGTGAAGATATGATCTCGCTTTTCTCGACAAAAATTATGTGCAATTGCTCTTCTACTTAACGATGAAGAAAGAAAAACTGTAGTAAAAAGAAGGTTTGAAGTACATCCAATGCTAAGAGAAAGGAAAAATAGCCTCGAAAATTATTTTTTTAAATACTCTGTATCAATTACAAACAAATACCTAAATAAACAACGAGGAGAAAACGATGGACCCCTAATTCACATTATCCGCACCAGTACCAACAGGTTTCGACTCGTTCCGTAGCCGTCGGCATCCGTAAAATAAATATTGTTTTCGAATATAATGAACGGAAACGTTAGGTGTCTGATACGATACGTTCCTGACAGTGTGAGTTGTTCATATTTAAAATCGTTTAAATTATATTTTTCGGAAACTAAACGCTACGTGCTGGAAACGCAACGTGCATGATAATATGCCACGACCTTTAAACGACCGTTTGAATTAAAGCGAGATAGATTTTATATAAAAAAAGTAAACCTAAATTTATACTCATTGTTATTATGTACCCATGCCCATTTAAAAGAGAAAAACTTATAGTTTCAAGTGTAATGCTTTGCTTATTATTTTAAGATAAATTCACAAACTCTCATTTTAAAGGATTTTCCATGCTTTTTCTATTAAAAGCAGTTGTTACTTACCTGTATGTAAAGAGTGTCACGAAAAAGGCTTTTTAATTTTCTAATTTCTCTGAACTACTCATAATTATATGTAAAGGGGGAGATCAGGTAGAGCCCCTATAGCTGCGATTGGGGTGCCCCTCATAGCCCCTGTGAGTCCTAAGCAAACAAGTCTATGTACCTTGCTTACTTTGACGATGGCACTTTTTTTAGCACCTTTGGCCACCTTGTAACCTATGTAGAAATTAATGAATTGATTTAGTACATGATACAAAAAATTGAACACTTTTTTTAGATAATTATCTAAAAATTATTTTTTTTGTTTTCAGATGCATCATCCAAATCAAAGCGTCTTGCAGATTCCTCACCAGTAGCTGTTAAGAAAGTATGATAAAGAAGAAATGTAAAAATATACGACGGTGTTTGAATGTGGTAAAAATATAAATATTGATTATTTGGACGTTGCGTGTTTGGATTTGCAATTGAAAAGTACCTCTTTTCGAGTATAAACTGCTTGACGTTTTGCATCTTCAAAAACTTGAATGGAAATCTTATAAGGTATTATTAGCATTACGAAACTTTAGTTTTTGACATTGATTTTGATGTAGTGATTTTCTATATTTTCGTTATATGTGATTCGTTACATTTTGTAAATATCAACTTTTAATTTATATTGATGAATTTTATTCAGTCTGTTCATCTCCTATTGAATAGGTGATTAATAGAAAGTGAATCAGTGACTGATATTTGTTTTGTATCATTTTTAGTATATAATTACAAACATACATGTAAGGTGCTTAAGATATTGTAAATATATGTCATTTATTTTGATCAAGCAATATCTGTGTTTGATTTATCGTTCAAAACATATGGCCTACATTTTTTTGGTGCTATATTGTATATATATATATATATATATATATATATATATATATATGGGTACGGAAAAAAGTTATGATGGGTATTACAAAATTGGCGAAATATCCAATAAAGATGAAACACATTATGTTTTCACTTAATAGACAAAGATCAAAATTGTATTTCCCGCTAGTCTCCCCTCCACATTGTGCATGAACGCCGATCATAGCGTTACACCGAACGATAAAACAGATTGTTTTCAATTCAATTACTCTTGGAGCGAGCCACAAACTTGGAGCAACTGAGACAAAAGAAAAGATTAACGAACCTAGCCAAAAACATCTCAGCAAATAAACTCAAAGCCATGAGAAAGATGTTATATAATAGATTTGGTTTCTGTTTGACAGAAGGTGGTGGGTCTGTTTGAACATATAATTCGATAAGAATTTTATTTGGTTTAGAATTTTTAATTGTCTGGAATTATTTTTAATTTAAGCAGTAGCATTGGAATTAATTTCTATAGAACTAATTTTATATTCACGCCCACTACTTCTAAAATAGCTATATATTTATTTAAGAGACGAAATTTTTCGTAAAAATTAACAATAGTTCACCATTTTTATCGCTGGCAGATGTTTTCGTTTTTATTCTTGTCCGAATTTTTTCAATCGAAAAAGGGCCAACAAAATTCGACCAAGAATACCAATTAAAATATTTGCAAGCTATAAAAGAAATGGTCAATTATTGTCGATTTTTATCATTTGCAGGTGCTCTCATTGGTATTTTACAGTGAGAACGCGTCATTGAAACAATAAAACATTTTGTCTCAAAAAATTTATTGAAAATAAGAACATTTGTTACAATTAAAGAAAAAAGACAGACTTTGTCAGTCTGTCTTTTTTCAACAACGACTGTCTGTCTTGACAAAAGACAGAGTGTCTTACGTCATTTTTACTTTCAAAGTACCGTCCAAGTTGTGTAATATAGTTCCTTGCTTCGGCCGCACGCGGAACATGTATTTCCCCCGCAACTGATGACGCGTCGTCTTCATGACTCTTATTTTGGACTCATCAGCAATGATCTCTGCATCTTCATCCACGTTGACAAAATCTTCATAACAGATGGCAGGATAAAAAATTACGTCCTCTCAGCCGTCAACTAAAAGCAGCTCTTCTATTAAGTGTCGTTAGCATTTTCTGCATTCTCCTTTTTTACGAACCCGTTTTTTTGAAACAGATTTGATCGTTTGTCCCAAGGTTTCTTACACATTCGAGAGGCTTGAAGAATATCTAACTTTATTTTAAGTAGTCGCAATCTTCCGTCAATATGTTTTCAACCAAAAAACGTCTGTAAACATGTTTAAGATTTTTTATGATGCCTGGTCCATAGTCTGGAGAACTGAATCTCATGTTGGCAGAAAAAAAAAATTTACATTTTCCATCAGTGGGATAGTATTGTGTGACTAGTCATCCAATCTCATGAGCTGTTCACATATTGATTCACTGGTTCACTTTGACCTCACGTTATTAAAATAACGCAGATTAGCCTCAGTAGAAGCAGTTTTTCTAATCCGTCTATGTTTGTGCCAATTACGAGAGTGACTCTTTCTTTGCTTAGTTTTCCTCCGGGACATTTTCCGTTTTTACACGCCAGTGTTTTGTGAGGAGTGCATTAAAAAAAGACCCTTCTCGTCAAATTAAAGATATGTCTTTCATATATATCCATCCCGAATCATCTCCAATTTTTTTTTTCATTGGTTGGCTTTTTGCTGATTAACAGTCCCACTTTGTTCACAAATGGATTTGAATGTAATTTTGTTGAGCTCTTTGAACCCGTCTAGCCATCCTGTACTCGCCTTAAAATTGTTTTTCTCTATTTCAATAGAAAATTGTTCAGCTTTGCTTCTTATAAGGGGACCACTCATGGGAATCTTCTTATCCCTGGCTTGTTTGAACCATTAAAACACAACTGTCTAAATTTGGATTTTCTGGCTCCCTTAAACTTTTTCGTTCTTTACCGCACCCACTTTCACCCTTGAGAATTGTTTCTTTCTTCTTCAAGTAGGTGGATAATGTGTTTGGAGGAATTCCAAAGTCCTTGGCAATCTCAGTTTTTTCTTCGTCCCCTTTTCTACTTCTTTAATAGCCGCTATTTTTTCCGATAACGTCAAAGTTTTGTATGTTTGAAGTTAACGATGCGACGACATCTTCACTCAAAATACAGTGACATAATGAGGTGATTGCAACGCCAACGCATCTCAACTGAAAGAGAGAGAGAGGTGGGGGTGCAACTTTAACAACAATGGATGATACATCGTTGAAAAGTCTAAACATGTTACTTTATACCCTTTCTTTCAACTCCTCGTACTAATAATCCATTTCACTTATCTATTACGACAAATGAGGAAACATGATGCTAGGTCCCGGCTAAGTGGGGTCTATAATTTGCTTTCTAAACTAGTAAGTTTTGTCGTTGGTTGACCCGTACGTCAAGTCGAAAATACGTCATATCGTGCTATCCCATTAATTAAATTTGTTAAGATCTCACAATACCGATATGTGTTTATTATCATCCCGGTAGGTATAAACTTACCCCTTAGTTCCGACCTTCCTCTGCTTTATAGATTTTATTGCCGTAACTGATGAGTCTGTTGTTGCCCAAGTGTTGTGTTAGTTTGATCGCAATGATGATAGAATTCAGACGTTCATGTTACTGGAATTGTTTCGGAAAAAATTAAGACTACAAACTGCTGATAAGCCCACTCATCACATTTTTTTAAAACTATCTGTTTTAAACCGGTCATACTGCAACCCATAGCTTATTGCACATGTTCCTCACATATGGATCAGATGCTTGGACTCTAACAAATCCAAATAATCTTCTCTATCTACCTTTGAAAAAATATTTTACGCAAAGTGAATGGTTTTGAAGACGGAACATGTAGGCGCAGATACAATTTTGAGCAACAAATCATATACAAGCACATAATTCGATGAAAAGGACATTATAACAATTTAAAAAATCCGTCTACAATGAACTGAACATATAGTTCTAGAATCTGATACGATAAAAAGAATCACTAATTTAGGAAAATCTCAGGTGGATAGCAGCTGTGGAGAAGATAGGCACTCCTAGCTGGAAACCCCAAACACACATAACAGAGCAGCACAGCGAAGGAAACTTCGGTGGAAGGTCGAGGTCCTCCAAGGGCTGTAGAAATAATGAAGATGATAATGATGACTGTCACTGACATGACAAATCATCTGCTCAGCACTTGCCACTAATGCAATTGATTCATCAGAAACCTAGCTCGTCATGGAGACATATTTGATATATAGATAACATGACTATTAGTTTTTATAGGGGAGGTGATCTCAGCTCACAAAAAATGAAGTGTTTAACGTAACTGATACATGACGGTAAGGGTAAGTATGAACAAAACAGATCCATTTATCATCTAAAAAAAACCTGCAATGGGTTGGTACATCATTAAGATTAGAAATTACGAGTGAACATTTTGATGGTTCAAGGTTTTCACCAGAAAAAGCATCACTAGTGACGATAAGTTTTTACCCATAAATTATATGAAAAATTGATACAATTTTACTGAAAAATCATAGAAAATCCTTTAAAATGAGGGTTTGTAAAGTTATTTTTGTTAATTATTGCAAAAATAGCTTCAAAAGTCGAAAAGTTATTAATAAAATTATTAATAACTTTTCTAAGAGTTCACAAAAACCTTTTGCGTTCGAGTTATTTTAAATGTTTATACGCTTAAAATCGCAGTATTTTTGTAAACCTATTTTACAATATTTAAAATAAATCCTTTGTGATGTGATATTGTCCCTATTATCACGCGAAATTAAAGTTTTTTTGTTCGTTTTAACAAAATTAAGCAACAAATGAACAAAAATAACTGTAAAAACTCTCATTTTAAAGTCTTTTCTGTGCTTTTTCAGTAAAATTGTATCATTTTCCACATAATTTACCAGTCTTCACCTTCAATATTTCAAATCGATGGTACATTATTTATATATTTTTTATAAGTAAAAAGGTATTCTCACGAACATTATCAAAAACAGTTGTTAGATACCTGTATCAAAGAGTGTCACAAAAAAGGCTTTTTATTTGCTAATTTCTCTGGTCTAATTTGATATTTCAAATCGGCAGATGGTGGAGAATAGTTTTAAAGATCTATAAACTTTTATGAACTGTCTATAACCGTTATGAACAATGGTGCTTACCCTGCTACCTGCCCTGCTAATGATGACGGAATAATAATCAGTAATTTAAGTAATCTTCGGTTGTCCGGATTTTAAACGCTACAACGCCTATCCCCATTTCGGGAATGCGCTAACGTTTTATTTTAATGAGGATCAGGATATTGAATTGGCCAGCACATAAGAGGATAAAACCGGTAGACTGTAAGACAACTGGACCAATATATATCCAGCGCTATGCTAACGTGCTGTAATATAGGCTCTAGTGATGTAACGAATGTCATTTTTTAAACATTCGCGAATGCGAATATATGCCACCGACATTCGCGAATGCGAATACGACATTCGCGAATGCGAATATTCAGTTTTTTTTAATTTGTCAATTTTAATTGTCTCCGGCACTGCCAGCAGTCTCATTTGCGCGAGGTGTGTAGCATCTGCAATTGGAAGAAGTCTGTCATTTTTACCTGCTTTAAATAGTCCAGTATCATTCTATCATATTTGCTAAAGATGTGAAACAGTTGTATTTATTGTAAAGAAGTTTATTGCAGGCGGCAGTTAAGTTTATTGAGGGGTCGTTTAAAAAGGTATTTATTTATAGTCACGTCCTGGCCAAAAACGTAAAAAGCACGTTTTTCGATCTTATTTTCTCTTGTTATAATCAAATTTGACTTGTTATAGAGAGTTATAGTTCCAATAGAAACTTCACAGGACACAAGTCACTCCACTTGCCCTGCTCTACTCGTGCACAAATACAAGCGAATTTTGTAGTTAAAGTGTGATTAGCGATTTATTACTATGAGTAAATCAAATTATAGTGAAATATGGACTTATTTTTCACCACTTTGCGATACTGAACGAGCTAAATGCAAGCTGTGTAACAAAGAATATTCGAGAAAAGGAAGAACTACAACGGCTATGAGAAATCATTTAAAGGCACTGCATAAAACCGAGTTTTCCAAATTAGAAGAGTGTGAAAACCAAAAAGTTGCTTCTAAGTCACTTGAACAGGCATCATCTTCCCACCAAGGTACTAAATCTGCCATGAAACAAATATCGCTTCAAGAATTTGTCGATAAAACGAAACAGTGGGATAATAATTCTTTGAAATCATTGGCAGTGGATAATGCTATAAGTGAAATGGTTGCGTTGGAGGACTTGCCATTTAGTTTCGTGGAAAGTGTTGGATTCACAAGACTTATCAAGCATTTGTGTCCGCCTTACAATTTAAAGTCGCGTCAGTATTTCACTTCATTTATATGCGATAAATTATTTGGCAAAGTAAGTCAGAAAATTCTTGAATTACTAAAATCCTTCGAAAAATTATCATTTACTACCGACATTTGGTCTGATAATTGTTCTGGAGTTTCATTGCTGAGTTTAACTTGTCATGGGATAACAAAAGAATTTGAAAGGAAAATGATAGTGTTAAAAGCAGAAGTGTTTAATGAAGACCGCCTCACCGGAGAAAATATTGCTCATAAACTTAAAGATATCTTGTCGTTTTGGGAAATACCCAAAGAACAAGTGAAATGTGTAGTTCGCGATGCAGGTGCTAATATCAAAAAAGGTGTTAACTTATTAAATGTTAAACATATTGACTGTACTTCTCACAAGATTCAAAACGTGTTAAAAGCAGGGATGAAGGCTCAAGAATCTGTCGTGGCTACCATAACAAAATGCAAAAAGATGGTAACTCGTTTTCATCATTCGACTGCTGCCCAAGATGAGCTGACCAATATACAAAAAAGACTTAATCAAAAACCTCTTAAGATTATCCAAGAATGTGCTACTAGGTGGAACAGCACTTTTTATATGTTCTGAAGAGTGGATGATTGTTGAAAAACTTATCGGTTTACTAAGACCATTTGAAGAAGTGACCAGAGAGTTAAGTGCTGTCGATGTTTATATTTCTTCTGTAATTCCCTTAATTGCTACTCTAGAAAAAGTTGTTCATGATCTTGATTCATCCGATGAACACATTGGTGATACGATTACCGTTATAAAAGATGAACTTATTCGCAAGTTTTCGGGTTTAGAGAATGAAATATTGTTTGCCACGGCGACCTTTATTGACCCAAGATACAAAGCAAATTTTTTTAAAAATACGACGACTAAAGAGCTTGTCATAGAGCATATTTTGGATTTGCTCAGAGACAATGAAACCGACATGTCTTCCAATACACTTTACCCGAATGCAAAGCGTGTTAGATTAAATAATGAATGTGAAGATTACGAAACACACAACAGTCTGTCCTTAAAAGAAACGATGAGTTTACTGATGGATACGAGTGATAGTGAAGAAGATGACATGGCTCTTCCTAGTTTTCAAAACTCTGTCGATATTTTAATCCGTAAAACTGTCACAGAATACTCATCGGAAAAACGCGTGGCAGGTGACGTCGACCCTCTAACATGGTGGAAAATGAATAAGGGAAGGTACGATCTTCTGTTTCCTGTAGTTCGGCAATATTTAGTTACACCACCAACGAGTGTCCCGAGCGAGCGCTTGTTTAGTGGCGCTGGACTTCTTTATACGCCACATCGAAACAGACTTGAAGGAGAAAAGGCGTCAAAGCTTTTATTTCTAAAGTTTAATATTCCTCTATTGAATTTTAATTATTATACAATAACAGTTCTCTGTTTTTACTTATTGTTAAAAACAAACTTGAAAACTAAGTAAAAACAGACAATTGTTATTTTTTAATAAGAGAGGGCAGTATTTTTGTTTAATACAAACACAATGTCCAATATCAAATCTTCAGAATTCATATCCGAAATTGGACAGTATAATTTTATCACCCAGTAGACCGAATGAATCTATTTGTTATTAAATACACACACGTAGTTAATTAGGTTACATACACATTTGGTCAATTATAAATAATAATTTGGACATCAGTCAAAAGTACTGACAAAGTTAAACAATTTACATAAATTAAATACACATATCACGCTAGGTACGCGAAAAATATTGACCCAAATAGAATTTATATAAAACTAATATCTCTTGACTAGAGAAGCATTCAATCAATATTCACTCAACGAACATATAGTCTTCAACGATCAACTTCATCAGTCTCTACTCAAAGTAATCCCGGGTCTACACCCATAGTGTACGTCTCAACAATAAACTCTGCTACTATTATTTGGTGTTTCCATTACAACAGAACGAACATCTTCACTGAGCCAACGAAGGGAATTTGTTCACACAAAATTAATATAGCTTGTAAAATAAAGTGAGTTTTCTTAATAAAAAAACTGAGAAGTGAATGGATTTTTATTTTATTAACCTAATCTTCAAATTATTTTTTTTTTCTTATATTCATATTCGCAAAACATTCGCATAAATTTTGCTAATGCGAATGCGAATATGCAAAAATATGCGAATATTCGCGTTATGCGTTATACGATAATTTAAAATGGTCAATACTATGATTTAAATTGGTCTCGCAAACTCTCTGTTTACAAAAAAATCCGAAATTGTTGAAAAAGAATGGAAGTTGTAAAAATATTTACCGAATTTGACAGTTACTGGGGTACAGTGTAAATGTCACTCACTGACTGCATTGTTCTATATAATTTAAGGAAAGGATCTTTATTTAAATATAGGGTTAGAACATGCTGTGCTATTTAGTATTTTGTAATCCTCATCAGGGTTTGTGGTTAATGTGTGTGTTTTGTTACGCGGGGCATTCACGTTCCGATATATAGTCCGACTTGTCTGAATATCGGACCGTGAGTGGGCTTGCTGGATTGTTGAAAATCTAGTTGTACGAGTCGGAATATTTAGAGGGACTATTCGAAGGTCCAACTTCCTACTGGCGACGCAGTGGAAATGTGAATGGAGGAGTCGGAAATCAGATCAAAACTTGCCTCAGTCAGCGCTTGACCTTGAGTGCCTACTGCACGCCTTTCGTATTGAACAGTAAAAGAATTTCTAAGTTTATTGATATTTTCAGAAATAGTCTCTGTTTGTGGGATACTAGTAGTGCTCTAGCCCAACACCGAAAGGTACAAATGGGTCTACTGATTAAGTTTAGTAGTGCTCTATACACAAACCGAAATGCGCGGAAAACAGTCCAACAATACCTGCTGAATGTGATGTTGAAGAACGAACGAAAACACTGCCATATCGTTCTACGGTACTTTCTGTAATCAATCAATGACATTAAGCAACTTCGTATCACAATAGTTCACACGATCAACGAATAATTTCTTCATCCAACATTTTTTTCCTTTTTTTCAAATGGTGAGGCTAACAAGCACAATGCTTCCTTCCTCCTAATTATATTTTGCGTAGACTTTACTCGATAAATTTTTTGGATAAGCGATGTACACCACTGTGAAAACAGACTAGGACTGAAGTTGGAGTTTGACAGCAAGTTGGAGGGAGAGTAGAGCCGGCTATCCAACTAGTAGTCCTACTAAGTGGGACTTCAAATCGCCCTGCTTTACGTACAAAAGTCTGTTGTAAAGTGTTGTAGGTTTGCTAGAGGGCTGCTTGAGATGACTTTCTAAATCGGACGAGAGAGAAACTGACTGTTTTGCAGATGCGAAAGTGTTGCTTTTCCAGTTTGAGATGAAAAACATATTACAAAAGCTTTTGTACATAAGGAATTTTTGTAAGCATAGTTTTCTTATCACGCGTTACGGACGGAGCGGTGGATCGCGCGGAGGTATGATTAAGTAAAAGACTACTGAAATGACTTTAACTACTGTAACGACAGATCGCGGGACTACACACTTCGTGGAGTAGTAAACGCAGTGATATGCGTATTTCTTAATAAAATAAAAATAAACTAAAATAAAATAGAATAAATTAAAATAAAAAAGGGCAGGTATCGTTGTACAATGAGATTGGGAAACCGCAAAAACCAATCTCGCCCTGTCCAGGGTTTGAAAATGGGATTAGTCACACTTATCTGTAGTCATTACCAGATGACGTCAGCATAATCTGTAGTCATGGAAACAGTCACTCGTAGAAGCTCTGCACAATTTTCCTATGAATTCGTCCGTATATCAATCGATGAATGGCCTAACAGACTTCTGTGCTATATTCAGGCAAATGGCGGCTATTTTGAATAATTTTCTTGTAGTTTGTAGTTCATCGTATCAGTAATAAATATATATATATATATATATATATATATATATATATATATATATATAGACATAAATCCAGAAGCACACCGACACTCCTCACTGCAACGAAAACACATAGTGTAATAAACAGGATTGCCGACAAAAGTGAATACTTCTTATATCCCGTTATTACTATATGTGGGTTAATTGAATTTTATGTCTGCTCATTACTGAATTGTTAATATTTTTTTATAATAACACATATTTATAAAATAAAATTTATTCATCATTTACTTGTACATTTTGATTATCATTATATTTCATTATAATGGATTAGCCAAGCTATGGCAGGCGCTAGAAGACAAGAATATTCCACCGATTTACATTAATGCTGTAAGGGAGTTGTACGATGATATGACGAGTGTAATAAAGATTGGACAAAAAGTGACAAAAAAGATAAAAGTGACCAAAGGACTTCGCCAAGGCTGCTGCATTGCACCTACACTCTTTAAGATTTATTTGGAGGGGGTTTTGGATATTTGGAAAAGAAAATGTGAACCTATGGGTGTTAAAATTGGAGACCATACACTGTACAGCTTGCATTTTGCTGATGACCAAGTAATACTTGCAGAAGATCAAGATGATATCCACTACATGTTACGAAAAATAGATGAAGAATATACTAAGTGGGGCTTATCAATTAATCCATCAAAAACAGAGTACGTAGTAGTGGGAGGTGAAGGAAAGCACTTAGAACTAGGAAGCAAACAAATTCAAAATACTGATAGCTATAAATATCTCGGTGTAAACATTACAAACAATGGTCGGAATACAAAAGAAATAGCTACTTGAATTGGTCAAGGAAATTCAGCAATACGTCAACTGAATAGTATACTTTGGAATAACCACATCCACCCAAAACACAAAAATTAGGATATACAAAAGTATCATAGAAAGCATTGCTACATGTGGTTCAGAGCTTTGGGTAATAAATAAAAATGACGCATCCAAAATAAAAGCAATGGAAATGAATTATTGGAGAAGATGTTGCCAACTCACTAGAAGAGATAGAGTAAGGAATACTGAAATCAGAGAGCGTATGGACATAGACATTGACGTCCTGGAAACTATAGAATGCAAAAGGCTGAAATGGTATGGCCATGTAGAAAGGATGAATGATCAACGATGGCCAAAGAGAATGTTACAGTGGATCCCCACCAACCGCAGGAAAAAGGGAAGGCCAAGAAGTAAAAGGTGCAATGGAAGATAGGGGTCTACAAGTAGATGACTGGAACGATCGCAAGCGTTGGAAGCTAGGTTGCGAGAAACGGCGGCAGCTGTAATAAACTTGTTATATATATATATATATATATATATATATATATATATATATATATATATATATATATATATATATATATGGATTAATTTCTCTTCGGAGGGATTCCTAAGATCGTACTCCAGCCATTCGCTTGGAAAGTAAATAGGAGTGTAAATAGAAGGTTTTAGTGACGTCAATCCAAAGGAGTATACATAACTGTTTGTATGTGAAATAAATTTGCTTCTACTATTCTCTTAGAGAATTTCATCATATTTTCTTACCTTTTAAACCTTCGTTGGACTTCTACAAATATATCAAAATTAGTAAAATCGATTCAGTCGTTCTCGAGTTATTAAAAAACCTAGACTCCTATGTTAATATTTTTATCTGATTTCTGGTTTATGCTGTACAATTCGAAGTTATCTCGTCTTCTCCACTCACCACCGTTATTCGCCGCTTTCTAAATTCTCCTCTGTGTCTTCCTCTCAAAACTTACTAAACTGTTCGTTACTTTTTGATAGAGTTTTGTAAAGCTTCACTTATTTATTTCTTGATATATTTGAGGATTTTTAAAAGGGAATTGTATCCGAAGTAGCACCTGTTGTAGATCCATACAAAATTTAATTTCGGGTTTGCGGTTGTGTGCTGTTTGTCATGTATTGTTGATGTTTATATAAGGCCCATTTTTTGGTTGTTTTTTGTTAGCGCTATGTGATATGCCTTTTATAAATATATAAATATAGTGTGTCCGTAAAGTATGGAATAAATTCGATATTTCCTAAATGAAAAGCCTTTTTAAAAAAATCTAAAACACGTCGATTTTTAAATTTAATGTAACACCCCGTATTTTAGGACATTTTTAGATCGATAAAAATGAGCTGATTCCAAACAAGTATAATACTGGGGGTCTAACGGATATAATTTGAAAGATATGCGCTTGGAAAATTAATTTTTATTGATTTATAATATTAATAAATTATAACAAATAACTTTAAAGTAATCCAGTAATTAATACATGACTTAATGTTAAATGTTCGAATTGTAGCCCTTGTTGTATTTGACAGTAACCCAAACGTTGTACAAATTCATGTAGAACCTTGTTTATGCTTTCTTGAGAAATATTGTTTATTTCTTTACGAATTCTTGTTTTTACGTCTTCAATATTTGCAGGTTTCGTTTTATAAACATCATCATCATCATCTTGGTGCTACAGCCCTTAGAGGGCCTCGACCTTCTCAAGCTTTCTATGCCATTCTATTCTGTCCCTCGCTTGCATTTTCCAGTTGCCGACTCCGATCTTCTCGGCATCTTGTGTTACCCCGTCCATCCACCTCAGCTTTGGTCTACCCCGTCTTCTCATTCCCACGGGTTGCGCTGTTAGAATCTTTTTTATCATGTTTGACTCAGGGGCCCGGGCTACATGTCCTGCCCGCTGCAGGCGGTTTCGCTTAATTATAGTGATTTAAACAACATTCTTTAAATGACCCCACATAAAATAATCCAAAGGATTGAGGTCTGACGACCTCGCTGGCAATTCAATATGTCCACGTCTTCCAATCCACCTGTTCGGAAAAATTTCGTTTAGGTACCTTCGAACATCTAAAGCATAATGAGGAGGCGCACCATCCTGTTGAAACCATAAACTTTTATCAAAACCTCCAAGATTAATTGTACTGGGAAATAAATTAACTAAAGTAGCTACGATACATACTTAAGAACTGAAAGTATGCTGGCCCGTTTAAATTACATTCGAAATAGTGGGGTCCAATGATTTTATTTCTTACAATGCCAGCCCATACGTTTACCTTTTGCGGGTATTGTGTATGATGTTCCCGCATCCAGTTGGAGCTTTCTTTTGCCTGGTATCTACAATTCTGACGGTTGACCTTGCCATTTAATTTGAATGTAGCCTCATCAGAAAAAATAATATTTTGAACCAAGAGAGGGTTTCGGTGGCTGTTATCCATCAATATTTCGCAAAATTGTATTCTTTTATCTGGATCATCCTCGTTTAATTCCTGTACAACTGTGCATTTTACTTACTTTACTGACTTTTACGTACTTTGTGTACCGTTGTTTTGCAAACATCGAGATCACTACTAACCTTACGAACAGAAGTGTGCGCATCTTCTTCAAAAGCAAGTAGAACATCTAATGTTGTAACATAATTTACAGAGGGACGACCTGATTTGCGTGCATTTTCAACCGTACCAGTTTCTCGAAATTTCTTTTCAATCTTACTTACTGTTGACCGCGTGATGCATATTTCTCGATATTTATCATTAAATAAATTACACACTTCCATCTGAGTTCGCGATTTGTCTCCATACCCAATGATCATGAGTATTTCAATTATTCTTTGCTTTACACTCAAATTCATTTCTACTTAAAATTAATTCTAAGCAATAATACAGAACATTCACGAATTAATACAATTATTGTACTACTTAATTGTTATTGAACGTTACTAAAAATAATTACAGGGTACCAAAAACTAGAAGTAGGCTACTTTTTTGCAATTAATAAAAAATAATTTATTTTCTAAGCGCATATCTTTCAAATTATATCCATTAGACCCGAGTATTATACTTTTTTGAAATCAGCTCATTTTTATCGATCTAAAAACATACTTTACGGATACACTGTGTGTGTGTATATATATATATATATATATATATATATATATATATATATATATATATAATTTTCTATTCTTCCAGCGGATATCCATATTATCAGTTTAGACAAGGATTTCCCAGATTTGATATATATTTAGCAAGCGGTTGTGGCCTAGGTATGATGTTTTTCTAACTTTCACTTTGTTAAAAAGTTATCATTCCTTGCCTATTATCTGCAACACTTCTTCGTTTGAGGTATGCGATGTCCATGAAATGTAGGGATTCTCCGGTAGATCCATATTTCAAAGGCCTTCAATTTATTTACCGTTAATGTTTTAAGGGTCCACGTTTTAACTTCATAGAGAAGAGTCGACCAGATGTAGCATTTTGATAAACGTAGTCGAATTTCGATCTTTTGATTTTTTCGAAAGATTTTCTTGCCGGTTTTGTTCTGTACATGATACAGATCTTTTATATTAAAAAAAAGAAGTTCCATACTGCTTGAAATAGCGTTCTGTTAGCAAAGCCAATAGTACTGAAGTACACTCCAACTTAGCCGTTCGACGATATATTATATGTTCTCCGTTACACTTAACGTATACATGGCAATACTCTCGCTAAAAATATTCTGTCAAAATCCTGACTTGCCCCAAATGTATTTTTTCGAAATATAATTCTATATTTAAAAAAATACACAAATTTTTCAAAATATGGTCTTGGTGACCTATGAATTGGGACCAAAGTCAAATGTGGCATCACGTGGCAAGAATGTTCGCCATCTCTGATCTGTTTTATGTTATTACCTTTAATTACTTTGGATTTTTTCAGATCTTTGGAAGCCTTCAAGTATATAGGTTTTTTAGTACTTTAGATTTATATGACTTATAGAATATAATAGATAATAGAAAATATATTCTACTTTTCAGGTATCATCTAGAAGAGCGACTTGACACCTTTGTTCCCTGGAAGCTGTATGTCCCTTCTATGTCGATCGTACTGAAGCCAATTGGTTTATTGTATATCTGCTGAGGATATCTTAGTACTGTTTCTAAACTCGTCAGAGAAAAACTTGACTAGATGTTTAACGAAGTCACCGGATAAGTCAACTTCACTGAATCGTTGACTAATTCGGCATTACTAACGACCTTAAAACAGCAGAATTGAAGGAGACAGGTAGGCTGATTGAACAAATATTACTCTTTATAAGCGTTATAAAAACTTCTTTTTCAACAAGGAAAATAAAATTCCTCTAGTTGGCTGTATACTATAAATCACAATTTTTTTTTAAATCCTTTATAAAGGTATATAATTAAAAAGATCCTTTCGGGCTACGTCACAACATAACGTTTTCGGAATTACTAGTCAATCATCAGTGCATTTACCCATTAAATATGTCGATAAAAACCCTAAAATGGTACAAAATTTTTTAAACAGATACCCTGTATGGGCTCTAGATGGCTCTAGATAATTAATAACTTTTATTTTTGATTGGTGGAAAGTTCAGCGAAGTAAAAATTAATACAGAAATAACATATTAACAAAATAAACCTAAACCAAACATGCAAATAGCAAAATCAAAAATATAAATTAAAACAAATCAGATTTTAAACAAATATTTCTAGAAATACATATATGGAATACCTTTCTTCTTCTTCAAGTGCCATCTCCACGGCGGAGGTCGGCAATCATCATAGCTATTCGGACTTTTGAGACAGCTGCTCTGAAAAGTTCATTTGATGTACATCCGTACCACTCTCTCAGGTTGCGCAGCCATGACATTCTACGCCTTCCTATGCCTGTCTTTCCTTGGATCTTTCCCTGCATAATCAGTTGGAGCAAGGAGTATTTCTCTCCACGTGTAATATGTCCGAGATATTCTAATTTTCTTGTTTTTATTGAATTTAAAATTTCCATTTCTTTGTTCATCCTTCCCAGAACCTCTTTGTTTGTGACGTGTTCTGTCCATGATATTTTCAGAATTCTTCTGTACACCCACAGCTCAAATGATTCCAGTTTTTTCATTGATGTCGCATTCAAGGTCCAAGATTCCATTCCATAAAATAAAGTCGAAAAAACATAGCACCTCGCCAACCTAACTCTTAGTTCCAGTTTTAAATCCCTGGTACATAGAACTCTTCTCATTTTGTTGAAATTTGCTCTAGCCTTTTCTATTCTTATTTTTATCTCCTGATTGTAATCATTTGTGGAGTTAATCATTGTTCCCAGATATGCATATTTGTCCACTTGTTCGACGTTGGTTTCGTTCATTAGAAGATTCTCGTTATTTCTTTGAGTTTTCGATATTCTCATAAATTTCGTCTTCTTGACATTCATTGTTAGACCATACTCTTTTCCATACTCTGCTATTCTGGTCACCAGTCTCTGAAGATCTTCAATATTTTCGGCTAAGATCACAGTATCGTCCGCATATCTAATGTTGTTAATGGGAACTCCATTTACCTTTATTCCAGCTGTTTCACCCTCAAGAGCTTTTTTCAGGACCTCTTCGGAGTAGACGTCTTACTCCACATCTAATTTCAATTTCTTCTGACAGCTGTTCGTTAACACGTACTTTTGCTCGCTGTTTATAGTATAAATTTGATATGATCCTGAGGTCGTTGTAGTCAATCTTCTTTGATTTCAGGACATTCATTAAATGTTTATGTCGTACTTTATCGAATGCTTTATTATAGTCAATAAATCATGCGTATATATCTTGATTGACGTCCAGGCATCTTTGAATACCTTTATAACTGGGTAAAGTAGAATTGTGAATTTCGTTTTAAATTAAATGATTCTTTATCGAACTTATTATCTAGTAAAATATACTTACAAATAAAGCCGAACAAAAAGTATAATAATTATCAATTGATTACTAGAGTACGGAATATACCAAAAATATAAACATTTAATCAAACTGTACAACATATTTTTTAACACTTCCACTGAACACTTGCAAGGTTTTTTATTGTATATGTTAATGTATTCTATATTAACAGTTATACCATCTACCTCTATTATAATTCATTTTAGCCTTGAATCATAGAAAAATTCAGCATACCGTGAATAACTTGCTTCGTGAGACAAATGGAATAATAAATGAGATGACTTATGGGTTTGAAATTCTTGTCGTTTTCTCTGCTAACCGCCAACTTAAGCAAAATAGACTGCAGCTGATTTTTATCAACAAAATATCGATCCATTTTTTCTTAAACAAATAATAGAAAAAAGATCGGCTAAGAATCTAGAAACTCATATTACTTTTGTAGACCTGCAAAAAGCATATGACAACATCCCCTTAACAAAACTGTGGACAACGTTGAAAAGATCTAACATCAACCACACATTGATAAATGCTGTACAAGAACTATATAGAGACTCAAAGGCACAGATAAAAACAGAAAAATATCTAACGGAAGAATTCTTGGTTACAAAAGGCTTGCGACAGGGATGCTGTATCTCACCAACCTTATTCAAGATATATATTGCAGCGGCATTGGAAAGATGGATAAGAAAGGTGCATAGGATGGGTATAGAGCTTAGCAATGAATGTATATATATACACTCCAGTTTGCTGATGACCAGGTAGTGCTAGCGACCGACAGGGAAGACATGCAGTACATACTTAGAAACCTGAAGAATATAACGACTGATGAATAAATGTCAATAAAACAAAAACCAAATATCTTTGTATTGGAAACGAGTCAGATAACATAGACCTCGAAAACGGACAACATATTTCCTGCTGTCAGAGCTATGACTACTTGGGTGTTGCCTTTGACAATACAGGAACTGATACACGGGAAATAGAAAAACGAATCACTCAAGCAAAGAAAGTCTTAGGATGTCTCAATGGTATACTGTGGAGTAAAGAGGAAAGGAAGAAAATTTAATATATATGAGACCATGATTAAAACTACTCTTTTTTATGGCGCTGAAACATGGAGAATTAGTGAAAAGAACAAAAAGCGAATAGAAGCAGTAGAGATGGATGCAATGAGAAGATCTTTAGGTATTTCCAGACGAGACCGAATCAGAAATTATGTAATAAAACAACGTATGGGAATAAAAGGAAATATAACTCAAGATATAGAGAAGAAACAATTAAGGTGGTATGGGCATGTTCAACGGATGCCAGTGTAATAAATAATCTTCACTTATCGTCTCGTACGGTAGATTTATTTAAAACACACTAGATACTCATGATTTTGTTTATTAGTTATCTAAGTACAATACTAGGTAGTACTCAGTTGACTTTGACTAACTTAGACCGTTCTCTTGATTCTTCATTCTTAACAATATTGATAATAATCCATAATCCCGTGATTTCCAGCTATTTAACACAAGTGAGTTTGTTATCATAATACGTTTGTTATATTTGTTAATTGATACACGTTATTTAATAATCTTTCGACTACATTGCAAATTTCACTAGGTCAGAGTGTGTCCTCGTTACAACGATATTTTCAATGTCGTAAACACATAATATATTTTAGCAAATGTGTGTCACGGTATTAAAAAGATTACTTGAATCTGATGCTTAATTAAATCCCGTTACATCCCTATCCCTCAGAAGAAAAATTTTCTGAGTGCTGTTCGTTTTCAATGAATTACATAAACTGTTTTTACTCTTCCCTTTCGAAAGAAGAAAATTTTTCGTGTCATCATCAACTGATTACTGTACATATATACATTAATTACATTCAGTATTTACATATACATATTTATAGAATTATATACAAATTTTTGGTACATATTTCCTTATATCTAAAAAAATTTAGTAACCTAACCTAACCTAACCTCAGCATATTATAAGGTTACCCAAATTGTTCCCTTATAATATGCTATCTGGTATCCTTCATTATGCCTTACTGGTATATTAATTTAATATTTTACGTACGTTTTTCTTACCTTACGTTAAATCATTTAGATTATATTACCTTATATTACCACCTATTATGTGGTTGATTACATATTATATCTTACCCCCTATTATGTGCACATAATATTTACAATAACCTTAACATATTTTAAATAATAAATAAAAATTTATAACACTAAAATCTTATATTAATTCTTGCATAAATTCTTGCATTAATTCTGGATACCAAGTAATAGTTCTGTTTTCACTTTTCATATACACTATTAATAACTTTGACATCTCACAATAAAGGTTTGTCGTTTTATTCATTTATTCATTTATCCCTATTTCTTTTGTTTAACTACTACTATACAGTCTAACATTTTTCTTTTTGTTATACACATTTTAAATATTATATTGTACGAACTTAAAACTATATTTACACATTATATACATTTAAATATATTTTCATATAATATTTGCATTCAAAAGTACATGTATATATTACGAGTGTATTCATTGACTCTAATTGTAGCAAAGTATTGTTTCCTTAATTATTATAGCTATAAACTCTGTGCCTTGGTCTGCTATTATTTTTCTGGGTACTCCATACCTCAAGATAAATTTTTCTACCAATGATTTGGCTACTGTTTTGGCTTATTTTATTTTCTATTACATATTCTTCTACGTAGTTGCTTAATTCGCATTGTACGTCAATATATCTGTTTCCATTTTTATCCATGTACATTTTCATGGGTTCCTTGTTTATGATTTACTGCTTATGCCTTTGGCAGTCGTCGCATCTCTTCACATTTCACATATTTCTCAACATTTCTTCGTAATTCGTTCCAGAAATAGTATTAACTTATATTTCTGTATTTAATATATCCTATTTATTCTTCCATATCCTTCCTGTAACATGTGGAAGTCGTTAATTATAACTCTTCTTGATCTGCTTATCTTGTACTATATTATGTATTGATTGTATTATGTTTATCTTGTACTATACAAGCTTTTATACTTTCCTTAAAAAAAATTATATTTTTTCTCTTCGTATTTCATTAAGAATTGGTTGATTCTTTTTTCATCTCGTTTTATTCTCATTTCATTATTATCATTTTCTTTATAATCTTCTGCACTCACATTTGTGAGACAAAATCTCAACAAGTCTCCTAATGCTATTCCTGAAGCATAAATCCTTAAAATAAATTTGTTTTTCTTCGATAAATCGGGGAATTCCATAATCGGGGCTTATTAGATATATCTTGGGCTTATTAAATGCTTCTTGACATTCAGTAGTCTATTAAACTTTACTTTCTTCCTAGATAATCTGTTACGTGGTTTGACTATTTCCGCAAAATTTTTCTTGCATTGTAAATAAAATTTTAGACATACGGATCATAATAATAAAATAATTAACCTGGTCAGTTATATTTTACTAATTTCAAGTTTATGGACATGCTTACTACGTACATTCCAACTGTATCAAATATCATATGTAATGTTTTTATGACGAATACTGTTTGCTATAGTAATGAAATATTATAGTTATGTTTTTTTTTTTTTTGTTCATTGTTTGGTTTCTCGTCTTTTACAAACTAACTTTTGCTTGTACATATGGGTCTTTTTCTAAATAAAAACATATTCTGCACTTTTTCTATGGGCCTTTTTCTTCAAATATTAATGGTTTTTACTATGCTTAATAGTTGTTCGACTCTTTTTTTACTCTTTGCTTTGTTTCTTCCATATAAAATATATAAAAATTTTTCCTGGTTTTGTATCTTCGGAATAAAACTTCTAATTTATATTTCTCGATTATTTACATTTATGATTCGTATAGGTAACATAATTTTAATCGGTTTATCTATTAATCCTACTGTAAATTCCTTCTCAACTTTTGGTTTTTTTTTTTATTACTGTAACTGTTTCTTCTATTTTTCAGTTCGATCTCGAAATTAATTTCTCCAAATATGTAATAATACTGACATATACTTTTCAAAATAATCTGTTCATCATTTTTCGCCTTTGTGCGTACTTAATTTACTCAACATCTTTTCTTCTCTTGCATATAAATACAATAATCGTAGGAAATCGTCTTTCATTGTGACAAACTTCCTTTTCAATAATTTTTCCATTTACTTCATTAAAAAAAAATTATTATTCAAAATTCGTTTCGCAGTTTTAATCCATTCTGTAGTTACTGTATTGTCGTGCTGGAGCCGCAGGACTCTCAGCGGGTTGGGATTCAAGTACCACATTAGCTTATCCTCTTAGCAGCCTCCTGCTCGACGTAGGTTTCAACCATTAAGGTCGAACCATATGCAGTTTGCCTACATTTCTGTCAAAAATCTACTCCTCTCACTGTATTCGTATTCGCATGCGGTGCGTAATATGATCTTGCTGTGCCTCTATTTCTGTGGCATCTCACCTGTGTCCATTGACTATTCTTTGTTCTTCGTTGTGATTGCCAATCTGCCCTGTTTCTATTACGATATATCCTCGTATTATGTCTTTCATATTCCCTTATATTTCTATAATTTTTGTTTCTATATTGTTTTCTTTCTTCGAATTTATTTTTATAATATCCATATATTGTATTCCTACTTTCTTTTCTCATATCAAAATCGTATTTGTTCCTGTAATTTAACACTCTTCCTTGTGTGCTATCTTCCGTCTCATCAATCGATAAAAATTTGGACATTATCTCTTGTGTGGTTGAAAAGTTACATGCTTCCAAAATGAATTTAGCTTTTTCTGTGTTGACGTTGCGTTTCATTGTAGCTACTACTGCCTCTGTTGTGTATTTTCTCGCTAGTTCCAATAACATTCCTTCCGCTACGTATGCAACTTTTAGCTGTTCCGCTAATTCTTCAACTTCAGATGCATAGACCTCTGCATCCTTATGTCCTTGTCTTTTCTTCGCCAATTTGGCTATTACCGTCTTTGGACTGTCGCCTCTCAGTTCTCTTTTCAATACCTCTGCTATTCTTGCGATTGTATCCTCTGTAGTTATAACGTTTCTGGCCTTATTGGTTAATCTTGTCTTTATTAATGTTGTCGCTGTCTCCTCGTGTCCTATCGCTATTTTCTCAAGGAGTTCTAGTGCATCTAAAAATGACTGCAGTTTACCTGCTTTTCCATCAAACTCGCGGGGTAACACCTTGCTTGCGATATTTAAAAATTCGTTTGTTGTAAGAGCCATACTTATTTCTTGCTCTGCGTCGCTATGTTCTTCCTTCTTTATAGGTTGTTGTTTCTTTGTCACAGGTAGAGAAACTGGTTTAAAATCTTTTACATTTTGAGTATATTCTTTATCCGAAATTTCCATAATGTTATTATCATTTAAAACTTTTCTATCTCCAGTGAGTCCTTGTATTTGCAATGATTCGGCCGTTTCAATGAAGGTATTTACATCTTCTTGTCTAATTTGTACTTCTCCATGGTATATAAATTGTAACAAGTCTCTTAGTGCTTCGTAAGTCACGTTTGTCAAAATTACTATAGGATGTTGACAGAGATTTGACATGAAAATTTCTTTAAAATATGGGCTACAAACCGAAAGAACCATTTTATGCGCTTTTATGCATTTTCCTTGTGCTGAAAGCGTTACGTCTACAAAATCTCGACTCTTCCATAATGAATTTATTCCTGAACTCATATTTTCGTGAAAATTGTTCCAACATAATGAAAATTTTTCTGACGCCATGGTCAATTGTCTTTAAAAGTTCTTTTAAATTCGTTTTTCTTCCTTATAAATGTAACAATAATTCTAAATATCCTAATTTATTATAGCTAAATAGTTAAATAAAAAGTCATATCCGATTTCTTCGTCTATATTAATTGAAGAATTTGTCATCCAAGCATATTCATGTCGTAATTTAATATTTCCGATCTGTCGGTGTATTTTCATGGTCAAATATAAATATTTTTAAAAATATACCTTTAGTAAATAAAATTATATGGCACATTTCTTTCATTAAAAATAGAATTTGATATATAAACAGTTATTTGCGATAATTTAAAAATAAATTATATTCTGCACTACTTTTAAAAACAATAAAAATTGTGTACTCAACATTCTGAACTTGAATTAGTTAAATTCTTATATTCAAATACTAAGTAATAATTTCTGTTAGACTGCATAATTTATATAAATAAGGGATAAAAAATAAAATTTACTTACATAATATATTTCACATATTGTTTTTGATAATTCACATTTGTCCATTTATCCATTTTTCCCATTTATTGTCCATTATCAGGAGCTGGAATTCCGTCGCGGGACTCCTGGCGGGTTTGGCTCAGAATTTGGCGGGAATTTTCTTGACTGCTGACGCATTTTCCATTTCGAAACTGTACAGTGGGTTCCATATATCATCTATTATGTAACTTTCCATTTAAATTTCCAGTATGTGTTTGCCATTTTTATTTATTTCTTCGGATCAGAAGACTCCTAATTCCAAAGGCAGGATCGCCATGTAATAAATAATCTTCACTTATCGTCTCGTACGGTAGATTTATTTAAAACACACTAGATACTCATGATTTTGTTTATTAGTTATCTAAGTACAATACTAGGTAGTACTCAGTTGACTTTGACTAACTTAGACCGTTCTCTTGATTCTTCATTCTTAACAATATTGATAATAATCCATAATCCCGTGATTTCCAGCTATTTAACACAAGTGAGTTTGTTATCATAATACGTTTGTTATATTTGTTAATTGATACACGTTATTTAATAATCTTTCGACTACATTGCAAATTTCACTAGGTCAGAGTGTGTCCTCGTTACAACGATATTTTCAATGTCGTAAACACATAATATATTTTAGCAAATGTGTGTCACGGTATTAAAAAGATTACTTGAATCTGATGCTTAATTAAATCCCGTTACACCAGCAACAAGACTCCCCAAAAAAGTAGTAGAATGGCAACCGATAGGGCGAGGGAAAAGAGGAAGACCCAGAGTAGAATGGCAACACGGCGTAAACAAGTCCATGAGCGAAAGAAATTTAACAACAAACGACTGCGAAGATAGGAAGAGATGGTGTTTAGGTATCGGACAACGTCGAAAGACGTTCTAAACCGATGTATATATATCGATCCATTTGCGCGAACGTTATTTTACTCTGAGATCCCACTTGGAATGGGTTATTGCACTTAAAACACTTCATCGAAGAAATTTCAACGTAGGAAGCAAGGCGAAGCGGTCCCGTATCATTCAGGAGTGCGTTTTTACTAATGCTCTTGGTTGTGTTTACACAATTCATTCGATAAGTGGCGAATGCTATTTGCTGTTGTTGTTGGCGAATGTTGGTGAGTCAATATCATTTCATATACATATCATTTTGTGCTGCATGTCAACAGATTAATTTGCTTGAAAACGATCTAGCTACGGAAAGCTCGAAACAGAAGTGGAAGATCAAGTGAATAGAGCAAACAGAGCCGCACGTTGCCTGAATGAAACAATATGGGGAAATAAAAATATCTGGAAAGAAATGAAAGGCAGAATTTACAAAACAGTTATAAGATCAATAATGAAATACGCGGCAGAAACGCGACCTAACACAGAGAGGACAAGAGGATGTTAGAAACAGCAGAGATGAAAACATTTAGAAAAATTGGTGGTCACTATGAGACAGATCTAGAAGTACAGATATATGACGTAGATGCAAGGTGGAGAACATCAAGAACTGGGTAAGAAATAGAAGAGTAGAATGTAACGATTATATAAGCCGAATGACAACAAATAGAATCGTAAAGACGGCGAGAGACGGTTCCCTAATAGGAAGACCACGAAAACGATGGAACGACAACTTACTGGAGACACATCAGACAGACTTATGTCTACTTAATTTAAAAGAAGAAGAAGAGAAGAACTATAAGACAACAATAAGAACGCAAGTAACAGAACAAATAATAAGCCTTTTGGCACGTTTTTCGAAGGGATAATCTCAAGAAACTTACCTTATAAGGGAAGGTCGAAGGAAAAATAGGTAAAGGTTCAGTCACAAGATACACTAACCACATTGTCGCAACACCTCAAAACAAATTTTTATTTTTCGTATTGGTTATATGTCAAATCCTTTTGCCTTTCATTTGATCTGCCATATGCTTGCCCCTGGTAACTAATACCGAAAAACCACTCTAACGACATCTTTGACGTGATTTCAATTTATTTATTATATGTGGTTATATTACACGTCCCCTCCCTGACCAACGAGGTCAGGGAGGGTCAGGTCGTCCTAAATTACCTTATGTATTTTCAGTATGCTGCAGTTCCTATATTTATTAAATTGTGGTACTGATTATAAAGGCAATATTGTAATTTTCTTGGAGCTTACCAATTGATTTTCCTGTTTTGTATTTTTTATTTGTTTTTACTGGGTGAATTTTGCCGTAAGCTAATCTTCTTTAATCGTTATGTCAATAATTTGTATGAAGTTTTTAAAACGATCTTATTTTGTAGAATCCGTCAAAGCAGCATCGACAATGCCAAGGAAATCGATAACAGAATCGATACCTAAGTCATTATCACCCTCGCAACTCCTGCAGAAAGAGAATTTAAAGCCGCAGAAGCACCGTCGTAGTCAAAATAAATTTAAAAACTTTACAGCTACCAGTATAGTTGTTCCAGATAGATAAAATTATTGATTTGCATACATTTAAATGCGTTTGTTATTTAAGTTCAACCTGAATTTAGCAATATAGGAAAAATTATATTTATATGAACATTATAATATGTATTTGTTTTGATGTTTTCTTATTATTATTTTATTTTATTTGTATCATATTATAATACTACTTTTTAGTACCTAGACAATATTGGCTTTAATTTATATCCTATCAAACTACTACATCAAACAGGCGTTTGATGGAGTAGATCGACAAAAGATGTTAAAGCAACTATCTATGTTAGGGATGCCCAATAAGTTGGTTAAACTTATACGAATGACTGGAGGGTTCCAAAGCTATGGTGAGAATAGATGGAGATACGACGCAGGCCTTTGATATTGAAAATGGAGTTAGACAAGGTGATGCCTTATCAACAGCACTTTTTAATCTAACTTTAGAAAACTGGATATAAACGGCTGTATTAATACAAGATCAATGCAAATATGCGCATATGCGGATGATGTTGCCATAATAAGCCGCAACAAAAGGGTATTAAGCGAAAAACTTATAGAACTGAAACAAGAAGCTGCTACGTTTGGTCTATATATAAATGAAAGCAGAACAAAATATATGGAGTGCACAAAATCGAATCAACATGAGAATCTGAAGGTAGACAACCATACCTACAAATATGCCTCCACTTTTTCCTACCTACGCACAATAATAAATGACAACAACATAAGGCAAGAAACACAGGCACGGATTCTTAGCGGTAATAAGTGCTTTTATGCATACAAAGACTTGAAATGAAAAGTAAGTTACTGAATCGTGAGTCTAAGCTTAGAATCTACAAAACAGTAATTAGACCAGTGGTCACATATGGATGTGAAACGTGGACCCTCTCAATCACTGATAAAAATCAACTGAGAATATTTGAGTGCAAAATAATAAGGAAGATATTTGGACCAACCCAATGCAGCGATGGTTCGTGGAGAATTAAAATGAACCACGTGCTGGATAAACTAATGCAGAGCGCAGATATTGTTAGATTTGTAAAGTCACAAAGACTAAATTGGCTTGGTCACCTAGAAAGAATGCCAGATAATTGAGCTGTAAAAGTAGTCCATAGATGGAAGCCCCAAGGAAACAGAACAAGAGGAAGGCCCCGTAAAAGATGGATAGACAACGTAGAGATGGATCTTAAAACCATGAACATCAGGCAGTGGCGAAGGAAAGTATCCGACATTCTCTCTTGTTTCATGGTATTTCGACAATACGTTTTGATTCTTTTGAGGCAAGAGAAATCTCGTTCATTTGAGGCAGACGTTGGTGGTAATGAGAGAATTAATGACAATAGTTTATTAATTTCGGTAACAGTTTGTTGTAATGAATTACAGTATATAAAATTATACATATCTTGTAACTTATCCCATCTTCCGAAAATATTTGGATCGGCATATAAAACTTTTAATTCATTTTCTAATTTTATTTTATTACAGAATGATGGATAATTTTTATTTAACCTGTCTAATAAATATCTTGGAAATTCTTTGGCGTAACTTTTAAATTTTGAATCGTCAAAGAGGTCAAAAATTTGCAAATCTTCAAAATTCGAAAAACGAGTATCTATTTGCATAATAATAGTATCCAAAATTTCAAAATATACTCGTTTTTCGAGATCTGTTTCTGTGTCATGCCTTTGTCTTTTTTTGGGGGGTTCGGAAATATCAAGCGAGTCCAAAACGTCACTGCGTATATACTGGAAGTTACTATCATTACGAAAATCTCTGAGATTTTGCACCAGTCTTTTTATTCTATTTTTGGAATGAATAATGTCAGTTAACTGATTTTGAACAACATTGAATATCAAATCGGTTTGGGTAAACACTTTCTTAAAAATATTTAAAAGTATGTTAAAAGAGTAATCATTTAATAAAGTTTTCAAACCGATTGCTTCACGGATCGAGATATCATCACTTTCAAAATCGTCGCATTCAATAATAAAATCAAAAACTTCCAAAAGCTGTTCACGAAAATCTGCTACAGTGAAAACTAACCGAAATTTAAAATTCCATCGCGTCTGACAAACTGTTGGCATTTTTTTCGAAACAAACCGTTCTAAAACATTAGTCCGTTTAGGCGAGCTTGAGAAAAATGAAGCAAATCCGCTTAAACTGGCAAAAAAAGACGACATTCTTTAATTTTTTTACATGTATCCTGCAAAACTAAATTCATTCTATGCGCATGACAGTGAGTAAATAATAATAATAACTTTTGCCTGGAGACCACTTAATTAACCAGACATTACGGCAGCGCCGTCATAAGTTTGCCCTACCAATTTATTTTTGATATCAAAAAATTTAAATCTGTCCTTTAAAACACCAAAAATATATTCTGCCTTATGGCTTTTACTCACGTCTGTAAAACCTAAAAACCTCTCATAGATATTACCACGTAACGCGTATCGAACAACAATTGATAATTGTGAATGACATGATATGTCGGTAGTTTCATCTACTTCTAGTGAAAAGCAAATGGTTTCCTGAATCTCAGATTCAATAAAGTTACTCAAAATGTAACTAATTGATTCCATTAATTCATTTTGGATTGTTTTAGATACACCGCTAAATGTCTTCGAGTCAGAAAGTAAATTAGAAAATTCCAAATCGTATTTCTTAAACATTTTTATTAGTTCTCTATAATAACCTTGATTTAACGAATGCTCCGATTCGTCGTGTCCCTTAAAAGATAATTCCTGACAACTTAAAAAAATTACAATATCAATTAAACGACGTAAAACTGCGTGATTATTTTTTACAATTTCGTTATGTTTAATAGCATTTTCACGTTGGGCATTATCTAATGAAACATAGATATTTTGTTTCCAAATAAATCTAATTTAATCTGGCTGTAAGTATGATCTTTCGAAATATCATGTTTATGTAAAGCCCTAAATAATTCCTTTAAATTATCGTAACCAGATTCACACCACGGATTTTGATATTTGCCCCTATTTGTCGAAAATAAAATGCAAGGCCAACAGAAAAGTTTGTTTTTTATTTCACTTCCGGTAAGCCATGGGTACTCGCTGTACCAATTATCTGAAAATGATCTATTACTTCCCTTACCCGTACTAATATTTATAAGCCGGGACATTTTAGGCAAAGGACGCCCCTTATTTTTAATAACAATTTGTTCTTCGTATGGGATAGATGAAAACCCATTATGCAAAATATAATTTACAATATCAGACTTATCAATACTTACACTTTCTCCCATGGTTTGCATTTTTTAGGTTAATTTACCTGAATTTGTGTACACTTTAATTAAAAAAAAAAACTTCTAATATGTCAAAAAACCGTTTAACCTTTAACTATTTACGGCAGACGTAACGTATCACAGTATTACTTTAGAAAATAAAAATTAATCACAGAAAGAAAGGTTAGTTCGTGCACTGAATATCACTTCACTTTACTACTTACGTTCTTATATGAAATAACATTTCATCCCGCGCTGGCAATGTACAGTTTGCGACCAATCACCAATCCCAATGAAGCATCGGCAAATTTAAATTTGCCGTACTTGGTAATTAAGTTCACATGGAAAGAAATGTATATTTGGTTGCTAATCAACTAATATTCCGTTGATTTTTACAAGTAAATCGTCAAGGTTGGGATCGGCTTGCCGAACACTCAAAACGTGCCTTTTTAAGATTTTCACTGGCGGATGGATGTCTCCGATATCGGATCATCAATTTGAAAAGTGTCTACGCAGGGATCACTTAACGCTCAGATTGGAAGAATTCTTTTAAAAACCATGAATAAAATGTAGTCTGGTCGAATTGGTCGAATTCTTTTAAAAATCATGAATAAAAGTTACGTCTTTATTATCTCACAGATATTTTTTTATTTCTCAAAAACAAATGACATCAACTGATTACCTGCCACAATTAATTATTGAAATACTGATTAAATTAAATATTAAAAAAACTATAATATCTATAAAGGTGTGGGTCGGCACTGCCGACCCTGACCGGCCGCCACTGTCAAGTACTCATCTAGGCGTATTTGGTACAAGTACTTGATGTTTTCATTTAGAAGGCTTTCCAGGTTATATTTCGGGTAATTTACGAAACTATCTCCGATTTCACATTGGTTGCTTCTATTTTTTGTGGTAGTTGTCCATTTTAGAATATACATTTCAACTCGTGTTAACAGTCTTTAATAATTCTTTATCTTTGTTGATCCTCTTTAGTATAATATACTTCCTTATTCGTTTTCCTTGTCGCCCAAGGTATCTTCAACATCCGTCTATAAATCCACATTTCTAATTCTTCAATTCGGTTCATGCTTGATACTTTTAGACTCAACACTTGTGCTCCATACAATAGAACCGATAAAGTGAATTTAGTCATTGCTAATCTACGTTTCATTTCTATATCTAGATCTTGTTTATTCGTTATGACAGTTCCTATACGTGTAATTTTCTTTTTCAACTTCTACTTCATTTAATGAAGATGGATGTGGATTACGGTTAAAGACTAAAAATTTGGTTTTTGTTTGAGTTTACTTTAATACCCATTTCCTCCCCTACTTCGTGAATATGATCAAGCAGCTATCTAAGCTAAGTTTAGCTATCTTCTATTTTAAGGTGGCATTTTGACTCCAATACAGATTTTTAATGACACGAATATCTTAATCTATTCCTATATTTTTTAGCATTTTACATGCTGTACTTTATCAAATGCCTTTTCGACATTCACAAAGCATGCAAAGACATCTTTTCTTTGATCACGGTCTTTTTGTAATAGATTAGCGCAAATATTGCTCTTGCTACCATGGTTTTCACTCTTGGGAGTTATTTGTAATTATTGTTTATATTTTACATGTATGCGAATTAATATTATTTTTGATCGGCGATGAGTTTGTTTTCCAAATTATATCATGATAATCCAGATTATCAGATAGATATTCAACTTTCGTTAAATTTTGTAATATTCCTGAATCTGTTCCTAAACTACTTAATTAATCATTTCTAGTTATATCAGTTACATATGATATGTAGGTCCCCGTGAATTTCAAAATGATTCATTAATGGATAGATCTTTTTTTTTCAATTTTAATTAAGATATCATTGAGTTTCTATTGAATTTAAAAAAACAACACCTTGTTTTGTTGTAAGTTATCATTAATCTTGAACACAACGCAACATATAGAGGTGATGATCACTTTTAAAAAGTCATTCTGCGTGAAAAAAAAAGGAATTTAAAATTTTTTGTTGTTTGTTTATTTCGTTTTGTTATGTTTGTATTGTTATTTGTACAATTAAACGGAGTATTATATACATATATACCTGATCACCTGTAGGTGGTGTTTTTATTAATCTTCAATACTAAAGTCTCATTGCGCAACTTGATTGCAAGTATGGGATATTCGTTTTTGGCATAGAAGTTTGCTTTTTGAAAAAAAGTAAATGTTCCCATGAACGTTTTTCATAATTAGTGTAATATCCGTAAAATCTGCGCCGTAAGTCCTGTTGAAATTAAATTATATGAATCTGATAGAAAAAAAGATATATTTAAAATATTAAATTTTTATGATATTATTAGTCTTAAACCATCATAGAAATATAAAACTATTGATTTCTAATGTTTCAATATTTCAAATGGACTCTTGTTATTTGGCGTTGATCTCTCGATGAAAAACGGTGATATACAGACTAGTTTAATCTATTTTTATACTTAAAAAATGTATTTTCCTGACCAATAAATGTATTTTCTATAGTTTGCTTATTTTTATCCTCGCACAATTAATGTTTCCGTAAGTCATAAATGAATCATACACAATAATTTTTTTTTATTAAACAATGCACCTATGATTAATCGTATGATTAACCAGCATTTTATATATAATCTAATCTGCTACTTTTACTGTCTGCGTTCCCAACGATTCACCTTAGAATCTTAAAATTATTTTTGTAGACTTCACTGTTGTGGCTAGCTTCACTGTCCAAATTGAAACTGACATTTATCACACAATTTCGAAAGGTTTGGTGCATTTAATCCTGCAGACTATTCTAGCATTTTTCTGTATCTTTTTTAGTTGTTTAGTTATTTTGAAGAAAGGGGAAGTTTTTGAAAAATTCCGAAAATAACGTCTTTACTTTTTTACTTATAACTTACCTTAACTGCTATGCAAATCACTTTACCAGTGATATTTTAACGGTTTTTTTAAGCTCTTTAAACAAGTTTCTAAAATAGTCTAAGAGCCCACTGCAAGATCACTACGTTCATAATGTAGTTAACCAGACTCATATTTTTTACATTTATTTAAAATTTGAAGGAAATGACGTTTTTCACCAAAAATTTTCATTAAACACAACCCTAGAAGCTATAGCTGTAATTGCATGGTGTCCCAAGAAAACAGTCATATGTAATATTTAATATTGGCGTAAAAATACGTTTGGTAGGAGTAAACTTATTGAGGATATTATCATTAATCATGATGTTAACCTCTTAAATACAAAAAGTTGCACGTATTTTCATTCCCAGTCTGGTCCCTTTTCTTCAATTGACCTGAGCATTAGTGATCCTAAAACAACTCTTCTTTTTACCTCGTACACGCCCAATAGTTTACGACAGTAATCACTTCCCCATCTTTATCACCAATAATGAACTTAAACCGTCTTTTACTAAGACCAAATGCAATATCTTAAAAGCTAATTGGGAACTATTTAGGGCAGCTGTTAAGGATCGAGTTAACGAAATTGTTTTTCAAAACAATGCTGATACGGATGTTGAACAATGTAATACATGTATGTTACAAGCAGCAGAAGATTTGAACATT
Organism: Diabrotica undecimpunctata; assembly: GCF_040954645.1. Lineage (NCBI taxonomy): Eukaryota > Metazoa > Arthropoda > Insecta > Coleoptera > Chrysomelidae > Diabrotica > Diabrotica undecimpunctata. Next base: position 51,122,938 of record NC_092804.1, on the reverse strand, counting down.
GGAAAGTACACCATGAATCCTTCCAAAAAATCCGTACCATGGTGGAATCTATCCTGCAATCTAGCAGTAAAAGCTATTAAGAAAGCTTTAATCCACGAAAATAATGTTATCACAGACTACTAGAAAATTTCTGATACCTTTGCACAATATTTTTTGGACAAATGCAAGAACAGAATTAATCATGTACAGACACAAGACGAACAACACCCTCCCAGTCCTTCTCACCTAAGCCCGATCCTCTTAACCTAGATGATATTCCCCCAATATTTATTAAAAAACTACAGTCAGATACGTTAAGAAAATTAACAGCCACATGTAGACGTACGTGGTTGGTGCCCTTCTTTCTATATATCAAGAATGCTTTTAATTGTGCAAGCTGGAAAACACTCAAAAATATTATTAAGTAACTTGAAATTATCCCATACGTTCAAAATTTAGTAAAGGAATAGTTCACAAAAAGACAAATAAGCCTAGCGAAATGCAAACTAATGGATACATCGGTAATGCCATTGGGCTCGGTTCTTGGGCCGCTCATGTGGAACACCTTATATAACGACATTCTAGAAGAAGGGATACAGGCCGTGGCATACGCAGACGACTTGGTAACACAGCGATAATTGGCTTATGAAATCTGCTAATACTGCACTAGAAAGAGTTAAAGTTTGGTTAAACAGAAGCAATCATACAGGTCCTAGAAACAGGGATCATATCTCCTTCGTGCTGGAAAGAAAAAGAATATTTCCAGTAAAAAAAGGTGAAATATTTGGATGTCATTGTTGATTTTAAGGGAAAATTGGTGAAGAGGTAAAACATTTCGCCAATAAAACTAATCAAAGAACTGCTGTACTAGCAAAAATTATGCTTAACATAGGAGGACCTAGTGCAGGAAAAAGACGAATCCTCATGGAAATTGTCCTCTCGACAATTTTATATGCTGCACCTATCTGGCATCAAGTATGAAACAAAGAAAAGTGTAAATTAATATTGGAAAAAACACAAATGAAAGCTTTGTTAAGGTTTGTCTGCGCATATTGGACGGCCTCGACTGTAGCTCTAGAGGTCGTAGCGGGAGTACCAAATATAAACATGCAGATAAATAATAAAAAAATGTGAAAAGTGATATAGCTGGCTGCGCGCGAGATTGAATGGACTGAAAAGGCGTGCCACGCGCTCAAGCCGAGAGTGATTTTAGTTGGTATGCAGCGTACCATGAATGAATCCGGTGGCAAGACCCCCAAAAGGCAAAATGCGTTCGGACGTACTCCATCTAATCTGAATCCAATTTACGTCAGGTACGATTCACCTGGTACGGGCTTTAAACCCTATGTAATGCAGAAAACTGATTGGCAACAAGGAAACGCAGTAATGCACTTCGTTTTCAATCAAAAACAAAGGTAGTTTAATCCTATGGAACGTTTATATTTTTGACGAACCTCTTATCCTACTGAAAAATTCATATTTGGCGCTTTCAATTTTTTTGTACGCAGCCCCGTTTATAAAAAATCTTAAATTAATAATAAATAATGTTTTCCATGCGGTTCTGGCTTACTGAAACATATATTAAAACATTTATAATTTATTAAAATATAATTTTAATAACATAAAATTTGTAAACTTTATAATATATTTGTGAAAATATTTGTAGCAACTAACGTTATGAATATGAATAAGACAACATATCTGATAATGTGACTTTTGAAACTGACAATGAAAATTATTTGCACACACGTTACGGAAAGTCTGTCAATTAAGCGTGATCGAATACTACACAGTAGGATCTGATAGATGAAATGTCGATAAATGTCAGTTTAATTTCGTGACTCACGTCATTTTTCGTGTTAACCAAGTGACTAATTAATGATATTTCAAAGTGACTACATTCTTCAAAAGTTTTATTGATTAGTTAAAACTGATTCTTTATATGCAGCTTTCGAAAAAATTAAAGATTGTTTGAGTGGATAATTGCTGTATAAGTAGAGTACATCTGAAAAATTATCGATGGATAAGGCGTTAAAATGGAAGTTAGTGGAGGATCCCACTGGACCTCATCCTCGTCCAAGACATGGTCATCGTGCAGTAATTATCAAGGAATTAATGGTTGTTTTTGGCGGCGGAAATGAAGGAATGTGTGACCATATTTTTGTTTTTAATACAGGTAATAAAATAAGATTTTGTAGAATTTAGAAATAGAATTGTAGCACGCAGTGGGGTTATTAACTTGTATATACAGATTATTATAGTTAGTTTTACTACTTCATGTACAATGTACAACTTCAATTTCAATAAATCTATACTTAACATTTAGAATAAGCGACTGTATATAATTAAAATGTCACTCGCATACTACTTTTGGTTTGGACCAGTGTTAATATGAATAAAGAGTGGGTATAAAGAATGATATTACGATTTCAATCCTTTCAGCCCTGATCTTTTTTCTGTAAATGGATTTAGTTGTTTTATAGGCATGCGCATTTAATAATTTTATTATCCTTTTCTTTTCCTTTATCCTTATACCGGGTCGGCTTCCTGAGTGACATCTCCGGTCTTATTTGGTCTTCCTGTCCTACTCGTCCCAGGAACCTGCAGATCAGCAGTTCTTCATATTGGGTAATTAATGTCTCGACGTTGAACATGACCAAGCCATCCTAACCTATGGTCTCTTGTTTTAGCATCAATTGGTGCCACCCTTAGACTTCGCAATTATTTAACGATTCGTCAAGACAGTGACCAAAATTACATCTAACCTATCATCGCTTCCGACAACACAAGATGCAGCTCGTTTCCACAGTGTTGAGTTTATCTCCAGGAAACACTTAAAAACTCCAGCACCCCTTACCGAACTTCTGAAATTAATTTTCTGAAGGCCCCAAATGCTCTCCAGTATACCTCAATTGTTTCTACGAGATACAGCCCGAAAAGCCTTTGAACCCCTTATTCCAAGATGTCGAGTATTCCATAACCTAGTGAACTTTAGATCGCTGTAAAATCCAGAGAAGTTCTTAAAATTAAACTTTGCAGTGAAAATTATTCTTCAAAAAACCATCTATAATATTGATCTAATCTCATTTTATTGTAAAATAACCAGAAAAAAGTTATAAGGCTAAAACAAATTTGTTCAAAAGTTTTTAGTTATTTTTGTTTATAACTTTTCATATCAACATGAATGGCAACAAGTTAAACCACCTCAGATTCGCTGACGACATCGTGATTATAGCGAGCAGATTTGAGGAATTACAAATTATGATGAAGGAACTCGCAGACAGTTCCCAATACGTTTCCTAAAAATGAATATGACAAAAACAATGACAAACACAGACGACCCTAGACGTATAACTATAAATGGCAGTGAGATAGAACAAGTCCAGAAATGTATCTACCTAGACCAAATTCTGAAACTTGTTAAAGAGAAACAAAGTGTGGAAATTACTAGAAGAACAAGACTGACATGAGCAGGATTTGGAAAACTCAGTTGGATACTTAAGAACCGCAAAATAACTCAATATTTGAGGAGCAACCAGTGCATCTTTCCTATCATGACATATGGATGTCAAACCTGAACCATAATCAATGCAAATATGAATAAACTAGCCACAACAGAAAGAGCAATGTTAGGTATACGACTGTCAGATAAAAAGATGAACGACTGGGTAAGATCAAAAACAAGGGTCGAGGATATAACAAAAATTGCCAAACTCAAATGGAGCTTCGCAGGTCACACTGCTAGACAAAAAGAATAACGTTAGAACGACAATACAAAATTGGAGACGTTACCAAGGTAGACGACCAAGAGAAAGACCACAGATGAGATATGTAGATAACATAAAAAGAGAACTGATTGAGACAGGTATAGAGGATAGAAAACAATTGAATGATAAAATGGTGCTAAAAAGAAAATTTACAGATTTAATTAAATTGTTAATATTATGGTAATATGTAATATTATTATAAACTCACGTACATTTTTGTAGCAACAAATCAGTGGTTTGTTCCAATTACTAAAGGTGATGTACCTCCAAGATGTGCCGCATTTGGTTTCGTGGCAGATGGAACAAGGTTATTAGTTTTTGGTGGCGTGGAAGAATATGGCAAATACAGCAATGAACTATATGAGTTACAGGTAAGTATAATACAATATAATATATACAGTATAACATATTTAGATTAGAAACACTAAAACTTGAAGTTGTTAATCGATTTTAACCAATTTTTTTTTGTCATAAGATATACCGGGGCAAGAGAAAAGTTGGGGTAAGTGGAACCAACTCTATTTTGCTAAACTCAACTTTAGTAAAATGGCTTCACCTAATGAATACTACCCTATTTATAACCCTTATATGCTCTGTGGTTGATGGGACAGCGGACAGCTTGTTGACGATTTTCGTCGCATAATGAGTTCACAGGTGTGTATTGTCGGTGCGTATTAAGATATCCGAATATAATTGTGAAATTATTTAAACTGTTTAAGTAAGTACCTAATAGAGAGTAGTCCTTTAAACGCATAGAAAATGCTCATTAGTTCACATTCAGTAACCAATGCATGGGTTACACTTGCCCCAACAAAATGATACATACGTTCGCAAAAAATCTCTGCCCGAAATACTTCAGAGATTTTAAAATCAGCCGTTGAATCTGTAAAGAGTCAAGAAATGACTGTATACAAAGCAAATATTCCCAAAGCAACGTTATTTAAAGCTTAACCATAAGTAGACCCACTGTTATACCTTGCGAAGAAAAAAAAAATGTAGCAAAAGACAATCATTGTTGGACCATTATGGAGGTTTGACCTCTCCGAGAAAGAAGTGTTACTTATAGGTCGTTATGTAAATGAGAATAAGATCGAAAGTATATTTAAGGATAGTATATCAGGTGATGGGACACTCACATGCCCATACCATATCATATGGTATGGGCATGTGAGCCGAATGGGGGACGAAAGATTGCCCAAAAAAACGATGATGTGGCAACCCCCAGAGAAGAGGAAACGAGGAAGACCACCACAGAGCTGGAACAAGGGAGTTAGGAAAGCGATTAGCGCTCGAAATCTGGACGAAAACCTAACTCAAGACAGAATACAGTGGCGTTTGGGAGTTGGACAACGTCGTAAGACGTTATAAAAAACCGAATATATATATATATATATATATATATATATATATATATATATATATATATATATATATATATATATATATATCAGGTGATGATTATTTCATGTGATTTAAGAAAACATTTAATATCATTCAGAAAAAACCACAAATAGTGGAATTAACAAGAAAAAGGAGTGTCGACCCATTCATTATCAGTGATTACTTTACTCCGCTAAAAAAGTTATAGAAGCTGTTTCTTCCTCAGCTATCTACAATATAGATGCAACTATTTTTTGTTTGGATCCGAGCAGAATGCTAGTTACAAAAGTAACAGCTGCTCATAGAGCAACTAGTGCGCCTGGGAAAGAAAATATCACTGTGTTGCTAGGTGCAAGCGCGGTGGGCGAAAAGCTACCACCGCATATTGTATTTAGAGAAAAGAATGTGTGGGACTCATAGTTCGCAAAAAAGGACGAGGAATATGCTGGAACAACATATTCGGCCACAAAAATGATTGTATGAAAGCGGAAAGGTTTTAAAATAATTTTAAACGATTTTTAAACTCCCCCGCCCTTCGACACCAGCTACGTTCATCCAAACGATGGACCTCAGTGTGTCAGTGTGTACCGGCGTTTAAAAATAAAATGGGAGGAAGAACTCATTAAGTGGCAACGAAAGAATTATGTTTATAAACTTCCCAAATCGGTTTTTGCTGCTGTAATGTCCAAAATATGGGAAAATATAGATCCAGTTATTATTAAACATGGATTTAAAAAGGGTGAAATTTTTTTATTTTGCGACTCCGTTATACCCATTGAAAGGTATGAGCCACAAGCATATAAACGTTGGTGCACTTTTCAACAACGAGAGGCAGATGTTGCTGGATCCACTTATAATGCAGCAGATCAACTACAAACAATTCTAGTACCCACAATAACCACGATCGCTAACGAAGTCAGTGTATCTGAAGGCGGAGCCTCAACATCTTTAAACCATCGGCAGAAAACGTTTCAAGTGTTGTTTCTGAAGCAAGTAAAACAAACACCAAAAACCACCAAACGAAGAAAAATAATCTTCGCTGGTGCGGAAGCGATCACTTCAGAAGACGATGTTGCTAAACTGGAACAAATTAAAACCTAGCGGCTTGAAAAACCCATCAAAATATAAAAGATTTCAAAAAAATGGCTTAGGACAATAGTAGCGAAGAAGACAGTAGTGATGGCGACTGTATTGAAGATAAATAAAGCATTTCAAGCAATTCTATTATGAATGAAGTGGAAGAAATGAATGAACAAAATGAAGATGAGATTTTCAAGCTCTTACCGTCTCCTAGAGTAGATCAAAGGGGAAAATAGTATTGAATGTTACATTTTATGCATATATTGTGGGTAAGTACTCTTACCCCGGCAAATTTGCTTACAATCTTATAGTAAAACATGTGTATCAGGTTACAGTTACTCCACACCAGTGGGGTAAGTGTAACCCATGGGCAGCAAAAATAAAGAAACAATATAAAACTGGAAGGTGTGATTTGTGCATTTGTTTGTGTAGTAGATAGTTAATGTCTCTTCAGTACTCCTGCTAAAAATAAGTTCTATTTAGAGATATATTTTTTTATCAATATACTTCAAACAATAAACTACTGAAATTCACGGTTCCACTTACCACGATATACCTTATAATAAAAGGTTTATTTCAGAATTTAATTTAAATTTCCACGCATACTGAGACACTTTCCTTAGTCAGAAATAGCGAATTTATATTAGAAATTTTTTAATAAAAGAAATTCTAAGCCACTGGATTAATAAGCAAGTTATGACAACTTCAAAATCACAAGTTACGAGTCAACAAAGAGCACTCTGTATCAAAAGATGGTCTTGAACATTATTATTTAAATAATTTTAATAGTTATTAGTAATAATATTATTTCAATAATAATTTTTAATAATCTAGATTACTAACTTCAGATATAAAACATAATCTAATATTTTAAGTCAAATCTTGTTAAAGATGTTCCGGAACTACTGATCAAACTGGACCGGAACACCGTTCCGGTTCGTGAAATCAACATTCCGTTTTCGTTTCGAACTTATCTCGTTCGGGTTGGACAAAATACCTATTTTCAGTTTAAATAGAAAGTGTCTAAATATTATGATAATGAAATACGATTTTTGTATATTTTAAATTATTTAAACCTTCAAACGGTCGTATAGTTATTTGAAACGGGAGAGGACGCGAGTGGTCGTAAAGACCTACTCATTATTTTAGAGAAGACAGATATATTTTCTTTGACCTAAGAAAAATGACTACTCACTAAAATCCTACTTATAAAATCGACAATTTGCCTAGAGCTTGCTGTCAATGACTGTGGTGTCAATGAAGTCAGTGATATCAATCATTTTAAAATCTTAGATGAATTATGTTTTTTTTTTCTGAGGGTGGAAATTTCTAAAAACCGTATCAGGTTAACCCATCCCTAGGGATGGCTGGCGTGTCTTGGATTCAGGGTAGAGTACATCCGAGTCTATTTCCCCTGAGAAGAAGGAGGTCCTGCAAACAACGGATGCCTTCCTGTTATGGTGCCTACTAACTAAAACCACCCTCTCCTACTTGTGCGTAGTTGTCTGTCGCACGTACTGTACTCCTAAAGTGGGATGGCTGCTGTAAGCACTCCCCTCTCTTATCTATATCTTATCTCTGTCGTTGATCCGGTTTATGTTGCTCTAGACATTCTGTTTCTCTTCAGTGTCTTCAGTGCCCATCTATTACACTCCAGCATTGTATGAGTAATAGTGTCAGAGTATTCGTAGCATAGGCATTTATCTGTATCTGTCTTTCTGAAACGATAAAGATATTAGTAGAGTAAATAGACTGGCAAAAGGCTTCTAGAATAGATTTTCGTGGGCACTTTGTTGCTAAAATGCAAAACCCATTTTTTTTTGTTTCTAATATTTTTGTAATGCAAAATCACTTGGTCGTCCAAAAATCGTAGCGGGAGGGGAGTGGTGGGGAGCCTTACAAAAAAAAATGCGATTTTTTTTTTTCATCGTTTTTCGGATGAACAATATCCGAAAATTCATTCCTCAAATTTGCATACCTATCCGGACATTAGAAATATTATTATAAGTATTAATTAAACTTATTGGCAAGTTAGCAATATTTAGAACTTACTTATTATTACAGTTAGTATTTTTTTTGTATCCATCTAGAAATGGATTTAACGAACAGCAGCAGCTCTGACAGCGAACTTGAGTCAAAAATCAGATTAAGGCATGTTTCTTTCCATAAATCTGATGCCGAAAAAGACGTTTTTATTCAAAATGTGTGTCTTATTTGTTTGGAAGGAGGAAGGCTGGTTAACTCTAATAAAGAAAGATCAAAAAAAACTTTTATTGAATACACGAGCGAACGTATGAAAAATTGTCATGAGAATAAATACATGCGGCATATATTCTCAAAGTTTGATGATCTAAAAAATCAAGATTTTTTAAAATGGCACAAAAACTGTTATAAATCTTATACGAGCTCAAAGAACATTGCCTCGTACAAATCAAAAAATACTAAACTACCGTTTGATTTTCGTAGAGACGATATTTTTCAAAAACGGCCCTTGAACGGCCCTTTAATTTACAAAAGTGCATCTTTTGTCAAAAGCGCTCACCGAATCAAAAACTATGCCAAGTTATGACTAATAATATGCAAGAAAAAATAAGAGCGATATCACAAAGCAACCCTGTGTTCTTGGCGAGAAGTGGAGAAAACGACTTAATTGCCTCGGAAATAAAATATCATGCCGCTTGTGTTTCGACTGAATTACGCAATTTAAATAAAAAATTTGTTGGAAATAGTAATATTAACAAAACAGACAATGAAGCATTTGGAAAACTTTTGGAGGAAATGGAGAAGGGTTTTGAAAAAGGTAAAGGATACAGCACAAAATCAATTGGCAAAAGGTATCGTGAAATTAGTGGCATTGACGACATGAGTGATAAACAAATAATTAAAAAAATGAAAAACCATTTTGGGGATGGTGTTGAATCAGTAAGGTCTCCTAGACAAAATGAACCTACAACTACAATTAAGACAATCGTGCACAACCACGACGAATCTGACACTTTTAGTTTCGGGGCATCGGAGCAACACATTCTAGTCAAAATGTGCCAAACTATCCGAAGCGAGATAAACAAGATATCAACTGAGTTCGATTTAAAAAAAAATGAATGTTAGAGACTACATAAAGTCTATTCCTGAAAGCTTGTATTCTCTTGTTAATCTTATTGTCCGCAATGAAAGCGATAATGAAAAGAAAATTGAAACTGTAAGCATTTTCCAAGACATTATTATTGCCTGTTCAAATGGAAAAATAAAAACTCCAAAGCATATTGGGCTAGGACTTTTAGTTCATCAGGAAACAAGGTCGAAAAAACTCATTGAAGCAATACACGTTTGCGGTCATTCAATTTCATACATCGATACTCTTAGAGTGCGTAACAGCATCGCCCAAGAAGAAATTCAACTTTACTTGGAGAATAATCATGTGACCATACCGAGACAATTGGTACCCAATCGATTCGTTTAATTTGCTGCTGACAACATTGACATTTTGAAAGAGACTTTGGACAAAACACCTACTTTTCACGGAACACAAATTGCCGCCTTCCAGAGAGGACCATTTAATAAAAATATACCTAGACAATTTAAATTTTTGCCGTATAATCAGAAGCTGGTAATACCAAATGATCTTCATTCCCTTCACAAAATTTATTTTGACAAATCAAAAAGAAAAGTACAATCTGAGGAAAATAAACTGAGCATCATAGAAAAGGGTCAGAATCTTAATAATAACATAAGATATCGTAACATGGCATGGTGCATTTGCAAAATGAGGGATTCTGTTAGGGATGAAACCGTTATCCCACAGTGGTCAGGATTTCATAAACGGACTGTGAAGGATAAATCACATGTAACGACCTATGGCTACTTACCTGTACTACCCCATGTCTCATCAGAATATGATACCGTTTGGACTGTTATCATAAAGTGCAATGAAATTGCTAAAAAGCTAAATAACAGATACACCGTACTGACGTTTGATCAAGCGATCTATTATAAAGCTAAAGAGCTCCAATGGTTCCAGCCAGAAGACACAAAAAACGTAGTCATTCGTCTAGGTGGATTTCACATGGTTATGAACTTCCTCAAAATAATTGGTCGGTTCATGACAGATTCTGAACTTGCTGATGTATGGTTGGACAGTGGTCTCTATGTTCAGTCCACAATTGATGGTATTTTATCTGGCAAAAAATACAATAAAGCTATACGAGCCCATAAGTTGACGTACGAAGCTCTGTCAAGATTATTAATAAATCTTTATAAGAAGTGGCTTTTAGAGTGTGGCAGTCCTTCTGTACATTATATTAACTTAATTCATCTTTGTACATCGGAAATCATCGATAACTTCAGGAGAAAAGAAGACGTTATGCAACTCTCCGATAAAATCTCAACTTTAACTCGTGAACTTTTGACAGCGTTTCCAGAATTCATTGCAGCTAAAACTGCCACAGGCAAATACTGGAATGCATACTTGGAAATGGTAGATATTCTATTAGAATTTGCCATTTTAGATATGTATATCACAAGCTTTTGAAATTTAACCACTTTACTGCGTCTTTAGTAAGCTTTATAATAATAACAATAATCTGTAAGAACATTTTTGGGGATACGGGATACCCCTACATACCAAGTCATCTAGGGTTCGATAACACGGAAAGAGTCCCACCAGAGCTCAATCCTTTTGATATCGTAAGTATCTGAGATGAGTGAATTTTTCCCTTTGAGGGAGTGCGAGCCGTATGGCTAAATCTGGATAATATTAATAATTTAATAATAATAATAATAAGTATAGAACCTTAAAGGTATACAACAATACCTATTATGATAATATAAATACTACTATCACTTAACAAATACAGTATTTTAAAACTGTTAATAATCTGACAACAAAACGAGCCAAAGAAGTCACTATTTACGCTAGAGTATTCATCCTCCTTAAAATCAGCATCACAATGAAAAAACGACCATAACAACATCGCCATCAGTAGAGTCGATTTGCGGTTGACTATGGCATAGGAATCTCGCCCTTCCTCGCATCTCTGCGTTCAGCACTGTCCGTCGTGACATGCCGTTCGATTTATTTAATTTTTTCTTAAACTAATTATCCAATCAAAATTCTAAAAAAACCAGCATGTTCTCTGATTTTTGGCCTATAACGTTTATAAAAAGCAATTTTTTGCTAAACCCAATATTTTTTGAGGTAGAGCGAGGTAAACGATTTTAAAAATATGGGTTTTCAGGGCAAGTGATTTTGTATGAAGGCGCTCCGTATACAATAATGGTATGACGTATTTTTAAAAATAAAAAAAATATATTTCTAATGTCCTGTTGGGTATGCAAATTTGACGAATGAATTTTCGGATATTGTACATCCGAAAAATGATGAAAAAAAAATTGCATTTTTTTTTTGTAAGGCTCCCCACCGCTCCCCTCCCACTACGATTTTTGGACGAGCAAGTGATTTTGTCTTACAAAGATATTAAAAACCAAAAAAAATGGGTTTTACATTTTAGCAACAAAGTTCCCACGGGATAGCACAATAGGATCCTATTTAAACTCTACTATATGCCCTAAAACACATATGTCCTGTTAGCACTTGCGTCAGCAAGTGATCCAGTCGCTTGTGACCACAGCCCATACAGTCCCTTAGGCCCCGGATCAGCATCTAAGTCCACTTAGCAACATATTCCGTGTTGTTCCACTTTTCTTGCCATCTTTTCATTGATCTTTCTCTTTCTTCTTTTCTGTATAGCTGTTGTCAAATGCTCTCTTCTCTCATAGATGAAACATTACATCTCTCAAGGTAAAAAAAAACAAAAAAAAAACATTAATGTGAATGTGGGAGATTTTTAAAATGTTCTAGTACTAGTATAATAAATTTATATATATTTTGAGGTTACTAAATGGGAATGGAAAAGGCTAAAACCAAAAGGAACAAAAATTGGCCATTTACCTTGCCCTAGATTAGGACATAGTTTCACACTAGTAAATTCAAAAGTGTACCTATTTGGTGGTTTAACAAATTATAGAACAGATCGCAAAAAACTCCTTCCAAGACATTTGAATGATCTTTACATATTAGATATTAGAAGTAACCCTATGCAGTGGGATTTTCCCCAAACGAATTGGACTGGTCCCACTCCAAGAGAATCTCATACTGGTATAGGATATGTTAATAAAAAACAGGATTCCTTTTTAATTATATATGGAGGTATGAATGGGCGCAGGTTAGGAGATTTGTGGTTTCTGCAAACAGAAACAATGACTTGGATGCAACCACAAGTTTTTGGTCTTGCACCTCTGCCTAGATCTCTACACACCTCTACATTAATTGGCCATAGAATGTTTGTTTTTGGAGGATGGGTTCCTGCTGTCCCGTCAAAAGATGAAAATGCTATTGAAACGACCTGGAAGTGTACAAGAACCTTGGCATGCCTCAATTTAGAAACCATGAGCTGGGACGAATTGAATATCCAAAAAGAATCTGAACTTGATCTACCTTGTCCCAGAGCAGGGCATTGTGCAGTGGGAATTAGTACACGGCTCTACATTTGGTCTGGTCGGGATGGATATAAAAAAATCGGTAAAAATCAGGTAGTAACTTCCAGATATTACATTTCATACAGTGAGTAAATCAGACTTTTTATTTTAGGTATGCTGCAAAGATTTATGGTTTATAGATGTAGATAAACCTCCTGCTCCTAGTCGTGTATGTTTAGTTAAAGCAGGAACACACAACCTTGAAGTTAATTGGACAGGAGCAATATCTGTACATACATACATCTTACAGGTAATACATTTATATGCATTTGTTAATTTTAGTATCTTGAAAATAGAACTGAATAGTTAGGTGTATTCACTAAAATAAAATCAATAGTTGAACAAAAGGATTGAGATAATATGACTATTAATATCATAGTTATATATCAGGGGCGTGTTGGCGTGTGGTCCATGGATGCAAGGGAAGCATCGCTTTCCTAGGTTTCTGTAGTAATACCGTACCAACTGAGTAACTGATAACGTTTATAAAAAATTTGAACAAACACATAAGCAGCATTTTAAGTTGCATACTAGAATATTATGTAGTTCGGGCAGCAAGCAACAAGAAAAGACAAAGCAATGAAATTCTCGTATATCCAGCGCTGCATATCTTAGCTTTCCTATACGTACGTGGACCCGTGATCGAATTTCTGCGTTGGTAGTCGGAGTTAGTTTTTTTCAAATTTGCTTCTCATTGTCTATGAAAAATAACCGGAGCTATAGTACACGCTGAGTAGCGTATGTCAAGTTTCGAGCATAATTATCGCTTATACGCAATTGTGTCAATTGCATACATGAACATTTTTTGATGAATTTAAATGGGATTTACTACCTAAATGCTTTTAACAATGGCGGCTTCGTCGACTGATTTTGTGGAATCAGCTGTAGAGTTGTGTAAATGTAAATGTGTAGTGTGTTTTTTAATAGATAAACGTAGTTCGCTGAATTTTGGGGAAAAATGGAACATATCAATAGTTTAATAGTCAAATTTAATATTTAAATTAACTGTTCTTATCTTTATTTTGTTTTTTTTTTTGTAATATTAAAACAATCTGACCCTAAAATAATAACAAAAATTACTATTATTATTATTAAAAATAATAAAATAATTGTTAAAAGAAGCTGAGGTATTATTGTTTTCTTAATTAAAGGTAGGTTGAAGCCTGAAACGAAAAATCTAACTACCAAAATAAAAACTTGCATCAGACATTTTAATTCGAAAAAATCTTACGAATAGTACCTACGAGTGGCTAATTGGTTGTGAATTTAGGAATAAACTGTATTACTGGCCTTGTTTGCCTTTTGTCAATAAAAATGGTGTTTTAAATCATAGTGGTTTTGGCGACTTAAATAATTTTCATATGGTAGTGAAACGACATGTCATGTCCCAAATATAATGAATTAGTTGTTGACGTTGTTTGACGTGTGTTTTTTATGTTTCCATGCAGCAAAGATTTTTAGGTTTTATAGATATATCAGAAGATAGAACGGCATAGGCATTATACAAAATTGTATGTGAACTCTTAAAATCCATTAATGGCAATGACAAGCTGATTGCCCAAAGTTATGACGGCGCTGAGATTATGGCTGGACATTTTGGGGGCCTACAATTGAAAGTGTGAGAAACATGTCCTAGTGCGATATTTATACACTGTTTTGCCATAAAATAAAATTAGTTTTATCCCAATCGGTCATGCAGGTCAAAGAATGCAAAGTTTTTTTTCAACTTTAAGCGAAATGGCTGCTTTCTTCTGTAGATCCTCCGTACTCAAGCTTTAGATACAATTATAAAGCGAAGACTACCAAAAGTTGCAGTGATGTGATGGAATTACAACGACAAGCTAATATTAACAGTGTTCAACACCGCGATTATTTAATTAAATTATTTGAGAGCTCGAGAGGATTTTTGGATAGTTTAAACAATGATTTTAATTTTAATTTTTTAATCTTGCTCTTTTCTGAAATATTTCCATTCTCAGATAATTTATTTAATGTAATGCAAGGTAAACGATATTTGTTTCTGTGTGTCATAAAATGAACGAATTTACAGATGTTACTACAAAAAGAGAAATGCCTTTCAAAAATGCTGGAATAATATGATGGCAAGAAGTTTTGAGCCTAAAAGGAAGCGCATACGCAGTGATAATGTTGAAGATGGTAAATCGTGCTACCGCCGACTATACTATCACATTTTAGATAAAATATACCAACAAATGGAAAATAGGTTTAAAAATTTTGGTGACCTAGACTTTCTTCAGCTGTGCAATTTCAATGCATTTAAAAACACATTTTCCTGAAAAACATATAAAATCTTTGATACGTCTTTATGGACAATATTTTGACTTGATTTCATTACGTTTGGAACTAACAGCTTTATACGAGACTAAAAACATTGACACAAAAAATAATACCAGTGAGTTACAAATGTTTTTAAAATAACTTCTTTGGTCAAAGCATATTCGGAGGTAGTGAAATTATGCGAGTTAGTACTGACCATTCCAGCTACTAGTGCTTCTAGGTAGTTTTTCAACTCTAAAGCCACTGAAGACTTGCTTGCGAAACTCGACAGGACAAGATCGACTCTCTAATGTTTACCTTTTATCAATTCAAAATAATCTGGTTAAAGAAGTGTCACAATATCTACGTTTTACAAGGAAATTATACACCAATTTGCGAATACTGGTAGAAGAATTGAATTGCATTATAAATATATGAATTTTTACAATTTTCGTATGAATTGCTTCCCTCGTTTCAAATTTCACCGCACGCTCCTGTATCATATTATGATAGGAATACGATACGATTTCTAGTCGTTTATGTTCAAATGTTTATTTATTGTGTAGCAACACTATTTTCTAATAAAGTTCTAAGAACACAACGTGGGTCTAAATCGAACGGACTGATAAGCAAAATGGACAGCCGGAATGTGACATTACGGTGGCCACATGGTACAAAGAATAAAAGGTAGAGGTAATGGATTTTAACAAGAGCTATGAGTCATGCCGATGCAGTACACAAGTTTACGTGTTATTTACAAGGTCATAGCTCTTGTCAAAATCCATTACCTATCCTATACTATGATACTCCCGAGTGCGAAATTGGGATGAGTTCGCGCATGACGTCACAATGAGAGTGATTTTAAATGTTCCCCGTAAGAACATCGGCGCTCGGAACACAATTAATTTTTAATTCCCAATAAAAAGCATTTTATAGATTAATAGAGTTTCTATTGAACTAATTCGGATTTACTGAAATATAGGTGTTTACAACATATCTTGTGTAGCTCAGCGCATTTATCAACACTATTATTATGATATATATTATATGTGATAATTAGACTTCGGCAAATATGCATATTGCATATTTTGCATATTGTGCATATTTTATGTAAATATTTCATATTTTGGCATATTTGTATAAAAGTTTGCATAAAGTGCATAAAAGTTCAGATTTTTATACTGTATTTGAAAATTTTTAAACATACCAATTTATTTCAATTCTTGTATAAAATTTTGTAGTCATTTTAATCAAGAAATGATCTAAGTACGTAATCTCTACAGGTACAAAACATTTACAATTTCAAAGAAGATCAATTTAAGTAGCCCTCAACATTCTTCTATCAAATCTATCTACAATTTATTGTATCTTAACAGCAGGTAAACGGCTAATAGTTTTGTTCCTAATTTAGGGATTTTCCAAAATCTCCCAGTTTATTGAATTAGGTACCTAAACATTTCTAATTTGATGCTCAGATTTGTAAATCATTTTTGTTTTGATATTCAAAGCGTAAACACTCGTTGTGCGTAACAAAAAGGAAGATTGTGATTTTATAATGCCTAAAACAACCAGTGCTTCAACTTGGATTAAACCTTATAAAGAGCTGTCTATGGATATGGGAAAAATCTACTGTTCAGTCTGTGGCAAAATTGTAAGTATCTAATATTTTCTATTAAATATCTAATATTTCATACATACAGGGTGTTCCCAAATGACACTTACAACGTTTGACTGTAGATACTTCTCGAAAAATTGAACAAAACGATATAGTTAATGAGGGGTCAAACTTATTTACTTTTCGAGATACAGGGTGTTAAAATTAAAAAAAATTAAATTCTTTTAGTTAATAACAACAATAACTTTAAAACCAATAAACGTATTTACTTGAAATTTAGTACTCGTAGGTTGTTTTTAAATGAAAAATAGCTTCCTTTAGTGAGAAAAAATTGTCCATGGTACAATACAATGGTGTGTATTTAGAAAAATTTTTCACCTTTACTTTTTTTTATGAAGTCAGCTATTCTAAAACACAATTATTTTTATTGTAATTGAATTAACAAAAAAAAAACTTTTGTTGAATTTTAAAATAAGTTATATGATGTACTAATGGTTAGTAACAAAAACTAATTTGTGGATTAATACTGCATTTAAAACACTTAGCGAGTGTTTTTTTTCCAAACCAGTTATTTGATTAACCAAAAACACCTTGTATATTTTTATATTTTAAAGGTTGGGTTAAAATAAAGGTTTTTATTTTTATTTATAGATAGCATGTGAGAAGAAATTTCAGATAGACCAACATGTGAGAACTGCTTCACACATTGCAAAAAAAGGAAAAATAGGAGGAAAACATCAAACTTCAATGGCTAAATGTTTCCAATCTACTTCAAAAAAATTAGATGAGCAAGAAACTTTTAATGAAGACTTGTGTCGCGCATTAGTGTCTGCAAACATACCGCTTTCAAAATTAGCAAATGTAAATTTTAGTTCGTTTCTAAAAAAATATTGCAAACTTAATGTTCCAAGTGATCGGTCTCTAAGAAGAAATAATGTGAACGGGCTATACTCGTCGGTGTTAATTAATATTAAGGAAGAAATTGCAGATAATTATTTTTACATATCTGTAGACGAAACCACTGATTCCTCAGGAAAGTATATTGCTCATTTATTGATTGGTGTTCTTAAAGAAGATACCTTACCAAAATCTCATCTTATTTCATGCCAGTAACTTGAGAAAACAAATGCTTTAACAATTTCGCGTTTTATACAAGAAACATTAGCAATTTTTTTTCTTCCGACAACTATTCCTTCTAATAAATTACTGCTTATTTTATCGGATGCTGCTCCTTATATGGTGAAAGCAGGACAAAATTTAAAAATATTTTTCCCAGATTTAATACATGTTACTTGTGTAGCGCATGGATTAAACAGAGTTGCAGAGGAAATACGAAAAAAGTTTCCTCTTGTAAATACCATGATATCCAGTGTCAAAAAAGTATTTCTTAAATCTCCTATAAGAATTCAACTTTATAAAGAAATGCTACCTAACATTCCTCTTCCACCACAACCTATTTGACCGCGATGGGGAACATGGTTAGAAGCAGCTAATTTTTATGCAGATCATTTTGTTAAAATAAAGAACATAATTGATACGTTAACAGATGAAAGTTCCCAATCTCTTTTGGATTCTAAACAAACTTTTCAGAGTAACTTGCTTCAACAAGAACTTTCATTTATAAAATCAAATTTTAGTTTTGTTCAAAAAACAATTACTCAGTTAGAATCACCAAAACTGTCATTGTTCGAAAGTACAGCATTAATAAAAGAATTTGCGTCATGTTGTCGGAACGTTAGAGGTAATATTGGAAAAGATATTTTAAAAAAATTTGAAGCTACTATGGAAAAAAATAAAGGTTACCATATTCTTTCTGAAGTAGTCAGTGTTCTAGCTGGAAATATTTCGGAAACGATTAATTTAGAACCAAATGTTTTGGTTAGTTTGAAAAATGCTCCCGTTACATCAGTTGATGTTGAACGAAGTTTTTCCATATATAAATATATGTACTCAGACAGAAGCCACAAGTTTTTGTTAGAAAATTTTGAACACCACTTGGTCATTTATTGTTACCATAATTCTAAATAAGTTTATTCATACTTAAAAATGATGTAGTTACTTAAAATAAATGTAAATCTTAATGAATAGTAGGAAATATTTAGTTATGATCACTTTTTTTTTTAAATAAAATTGTTACTATTTTACGATTTTTTTATTTATTTGTATGCATATTTTGTAAAATATTTGCATATTTTCGGGTAAACACGTGCATATTTATGCGCATATTTTCTACATTTTTATTTGCATATTTGCCGAAGTCTAGTGATAATGTATATAATATTATGACATTATTAGAACAAATAAGGGCAGAATAAAAGAATAAAGTTCAACTACCAAGTGGAAACAACATCATTTATTATTACTCGATAACAACAATTAATTACTAAATTTTCAAATGCAGTTGGTATCTACATTCAAATTCCGTCGTGTTTGTAATGTTTTTTTTTTAATGCAATTGTTTATCACATGCTTTACCGCTGTTTTTCTGTCCAGAGAATAAGAAAAAATGAGGATATGACGCATATGACGTCACGTTTTGCAATGATTTGTTAAATTATATAAACAATATCTAGTCCGCAAGATTATACACTATTTTTCTAGGGAAGGCATCAATCCGCAGCCCTCTCTCACCAACCGCCACTGATCTTATTTTAATATATCTTCAACGTATTAACAAGTAGTTCTTTTTTAGATACAAAAGTGTGAGATCCACCCAATTACTGAATCAAAAATCCCAGCGACCTCCACAGCTTTGGTCTCATCATTTTTGACACCAAAAACAACCGCTGCTTCCGTTCACAATAGTACTACTACAAATGGTAAGGATTACAATAAGTAACAGAAAATAAACAAAATAAATATATATGGTTGCATTTCGATTCAATTTGAGTCCCTTGCCATTCTTCTACACGTATTTTAACGTCTATGTTTTATCAGGGAAGACTTTGTGAGAGAACTGAATTGAACCGACGCGTACCATGACAATGACAAAAATTAGTAACTAATGCACCAATAAATGCTAACACTGACCTTCCACGAGGTTTTTTTAACTTCCCATTTATTTATAATCTGTAATAATAATACAAAAAAAAAGTACAAAAATATAAAAATAACTCAGTTTAGAAATCTTGTTAAAAGGTCACTGTGAGTGGGTCGCCTTAGTCTTCGATTTGGTAATGGCTTCATATGATTTGTTGCAAGATTGTTAGGATGGTTTTTAAGCCTCAGAGCATATTTTTGGGAGCAATTTCTGATATTTTCTTGAACAGTCTTGACTTGAAGGTCATGCGTAATGAACTGATAAGGTAGACACACATGGTACATGGTGCACTTGTAATGACACGTAGGACTTTTGATTTAAACCTCTCCAAGATGTCTACATTAGACCTGGACGTTGATCCCTACAACTCCATACTGGCGATTAAAAACTAATACCTTGTTATGTAGAGTTGTGATCTTTTATCTAGTAATCAGTAGTCAGCTAAGCTTAAGGCCCAGTTGTTTTTTTTATGAATATATGCTTGCTACCCTGTGGAACCCCTGCTTTGATTGGATTTAGACTTTTGTACTGATCGTAATGTCGTACTAGCAAATGGCGGTCAAGGAGGTAGGAGTTGAGAATAAGGAAATAATTTAAGGGAAGGACTTCTATAAGTTTGTAGAGTAGACCAGTGTGCCAAACTCTATCAAAGGCTTGAGAAAAATCCAAAAAGGCTGCTGAACAGTGTTTACTTTTTTCTAAAGTTTTATGAATACAACTACAGACTCTATGTATTTGCTCACTGGTGGCATGTTATTGCCTGAATCCAAACTGGTGGTTAGGTATTAGTTGGCGACCTATAAGAATTGGTTGTAACGTATCCGACAGTAGTTTTTCAAAAATCTTTGACATCATCAACAGTAGGGTAATAGGTCTATATGATTTAATGTCTTCTATAGCTTTACCTGGCTTAGAAATTACAATAATTTGTACCACTCTCCATGGAATACTATAATAGCCCGTTTATAGGATTGTATTGAAAAGCTGTGTCAAGTAAAGAATTAGTTTTTTGGAGAGATCTTTAAATTTTGGCTCGGCTTTTTTTTATTGCTCCTAGCCCATCTTCTATTACTAATTTGCATAGGAGGGTTGGTTAATTGAGGTCGATTTAATTTCCGTGTTGCCTTCGAAAGTGAGTACTCGGTGATTTCTAATTTGCTGATAAGTTTTTCATGTAATACTGAATACTTATTATTATCCTTATGATTATTTAAAATAGCTTTTAATTGGGCGGTAGCTTGGTTCAATTCAGTTTTATCCTAAGGCGCGCGTGTTCTCTGCCATGGTTTTCTTAATCTTCGATTTCTGCAATTTTTTTTACGATTTCATTAGGCTGGTGTTGTTGTTTGATTTGAAATGGTCCTATTGGTGTTGACTGCCAAGATGCCTCGAGGTATTTTTGTATCCAATGTAAATTCGTGAATTTAATTTAACCATGATATGAGAGTGGTCGGATGACAATACAAAACAAGATTGTACTGTTTGCTTATTACTATTTGTGTTTGATTATGACTATTCATTGCCATATACAGTTGTCTACGTTTCGGATTTATTAATCTAGATCCCCAGTAAGTGTGTTTAGCATTGTAGTCGCATCCCGTAAGAGACTTATTGCCAAGTGTGTTAAAAAACTCTTGATTTTGCTGTTTGTTTATTGTGTACCGTGGTGTACTATAAATGGCATTGACGTTCCAGTTATCAATGCTAACACTAATTGGTTGGATATTCTTCTTCTTTAAGTTTCGCTCCTATTGGAGATTGTAAATAATTCTGGCAATTTTAATTTTGTTGGTTACGCTCCTAAATATGTAGTTCAATTCAACTGCATCCAAACCCTTCACGGAAATTGCGTCGCCACGAGATTTTACGTCTTCCTACACTTCTTCTGCCTTTGATTTTGCCCTGTGTTATATTCCTTAATAGTTCTCAGTGATGACCTCATTATAATTGCAGTTCCTCCATGTGCGGTGCCAAGTGGATGCTTTGTTTTATATTTATATCAAGTAGTTCGGAATTTTGATGTAACTTCGATTTGTAAAATTAGTTTCAGATGTTAACATTATGTCAATAGTGTGATTTGTTATTGACCTCATGGGCATGTTGAGCTAGCCCGTTGGCTTTCCACATGGCTATTTTTATGAACTTATTCATGTTGAGATTTGGGCGATAACAGTTGCGAATAGATTAAGCATAGTGTAAATATTCCTAAATATTCATCATTAGAACTAACGCAAGAAAGACGTTATGAAGAGAGAAATCATCAATTACAAAATGAATTTCATTACTTTTCAGTACTTGATATTACCACTCCTACTCCTAATTATACTTTCCAATCGATATCGCATGGAACGGATGACTTTTCTAATCAATTCTTGAGGCATTACTGTCCATTATCATTAAGAGCAGCTCTCAATTCTATTATGCTCCTTGGTGCATGATTTCTGTCCCGGACCCTTCGTTTAAGCTTATCCCCAACATGCTTTATTAAATTTATGTCCGGGCTCAACGCAGGCCAATTTATTGTAGGTGTACCGATCTCTGTCAGATTATTGGTGGTAACTCGTGCGGTATGGCATCGTGCATTAAAAAATCACCAATAAATCCTGCATATGGAACCATATGTTCCTCCAAAATGTATCTGATGTAACGATCCGCCGTTAAACTTCTTCCAAGTCCTCCACCAGGCACAAAAACCAGCTCGGTTTTCCCATCCATGGAAATTCCTGCCCAAAACATACAAGAACCGCCTCCATATGACACAATTTCTCGTATACAATATTGAGCAAATCGCCCCTGGCCTTCTATAGACTCGACGCCTCTTGTCGTTGCCATGTAGGCAGATCTTACTTTCGTCGGAGAATAATACCTGACTCCATTGATAGTCGTCCCAATCCAGATGTTCTCGAGCAAATTCTAATATCCTTTGCTTATGGGCTGCAGTGAGCTTGGGACCCGTAGCTGCCCTTTTTGATGTCAGGTTGGCTGCCTTCAGTCTTCTTCTGACTGTCCAAACGCTGATAAGTACGCCTCAGACCTCTCTAAGCTCTTTTTTGAGATTAGCACCAGTCAAATGTCGATTTCTCAAGTATTTCGATACAAGAAGTCGATCATCTCTCTCCGTTTTTATTCGTTTACGGCCTCCTCCTTGTCGGCGGACATAATCACCAATATCTTGGTACCGATGATACACTCGGGACACAGCAGACTCTCTGGCTCAGGCCTTTTCTCAATAATGCTACTGCTTGAGCTGCTTTGACGGATGTGGTATCCATTTGTTGTTCAATTGCAAACTTAAGTGACTGATGTATTAGAGGGTTGCTATGGAAATTGATGCGTACGATGTTAACCGAATGGGTTAAGTTGGTGCGTGTCGATTTCAATGAGTCAAATTCTGACCCCCTCCCTACGTGTTGCATTATTTATCTGTAGTACGTCATCCGCCTCACCAAAAACAAAACTTTTTTAAAACTCAATAATGGGGTTAATGATTGTACACTGGGCCGATTGTTCGAACGCTAATCAAAACTTGATTGTAATAAAATATTTAATTACAATTAAATACGTCACAGCAGCTGTCAAAATTATTAAAAATTGCTTATTATTATTATTATTATTATTATTGATTTCTAAATAAAAACATGAAATTAACATCAGAAATAGTTTAATTATGGTTTATTTTAAATTAAAAAGCAAAATAATAAAATTGAATAAAATAAATCAGTCAACATAACTTCAAAATGTGTCGTATTTGATTTTAATTAACTATTTGTGATTACAATTAAGTTTTGATTAGCGTTCGAACAATCGGTCCTAAATATTTTTAAATTTACACTTTTTAGATTGAAACAGGACGTACTTTCGCAAAATAATTTTAAGTCGATTATTTTGCACTCAAGTGTAGATTTAATAATATAGAATAGGAATGTATAATCGAAAATACTTTAAAAATTAATTTTACTGTAGATTGCTTAAAAAAATAACAAACTTGGCTGGTAAAAATTCTTGGTGAAAGTGTTTAAAATAGTTTACCTGCTGTAGGAGCATATACTTGGATTATATTAATATTAAACGGCTTACTTTCTATTTATAACATAAATATTCTCTCCGATATAGGTAATACGTTTTATGTACTTTGTTAGGGAGATTTTTATAAGTATACCTACTCCATGTCTATGTTGAGAATCTTGTGTGTAATTTCCTCGTGGAGGTTATGTTAATTTTCTTCATTTCTTTGATTACGTTTGCAAGTTTTCCGAGGCAAATGGTGTTCATACATTTCATGTCTGTATTTTATTTATTAACTTCACTGTGTCAAGCCGGGAATTCCACGCATCTTCTGATGATTTAACATCTATCCGGGACAGAGGACCATTTGTTTCGGTTTTCTTTTGATAGTGAAATTAAGGAGTGATTCCTATTCTTATGATTATTTCGTTGATACTCGGTCGCCATAGTCGCGTTTGTTACCTAATAGGGAGCATCATATGAACGCGATGTAGGTATTTGAGTAGAGCAAGCTATTTGAGACGCGTTCTACTCCATTAAATCCCTATATACACACAACCAAACTTATATGGAATCACCCAGTATTTCCGATTTTGTAAAGTATTACTAAATTTTTTTAATGGAAAATAAACTACATTTTATACTAAATCAGTTTAATTACTATCAAAAAAAAAACAATCCCAAAATGTTACAAATGCTTGAAATTAACAAAAACGCAAAAAAACACGAACAAATGAAAACATTGCAATGGTTGACTAAAGAAAGATACAGTGTTGTTCTAATACC
This sequence comes from Diabrotica undecimpunctata, assembly GCF_040954645.1. Lineage (NCBI taxonomy): Eukaryota > Metazoa > Arthropoda > Insecta > Coleoptera > Chrysomelidae > Diabrotica > Diabrotica undecimpunctata. The sequence continues at coordinate 51,098,475 of NC_092804.1, read as the reverse complement.
TCTATCTTTAATACAAGCTTCAATCCGACGGGGAATGCTTCTAATCAAATCGTCAACTTGTTCTTGAGGTAAGTTTGTCCATTCTTCTAGAGCGGCTTGAATGAGCTGATCCGCATTACCTGGATTATCCCTTCGAGCTCTAATCCTTCTTTTAATGAGGTTCCACACATGCTCAATGGGATTAATATCAGGTGAGCAGGCAGGCCAGCTCAGAACAGTGACATCTTCAGTTTCCAGAAAGTCTGTGGCAACTCTGCTGGTATGTGGAGGGGCATTATCGTGCATGAAAATGAAAATATTTCCCACTGCACCTCGCCACAGCCTAACTATGGGTTCTAGTACCAAATCGACATACCGGCGACCCGTTAAACTTTGCCGTAAGGGACGTAAAGGTGTTTTTTCTCCCATCATAATACCTTCTGAAAACATTACAGTTCCTCCTTTATATTTTGGAACGGATCTGGCAGTTTCCACTCCAGCTAGTCTGCCTCGACCTCTTAAAACCCGAATTCGACGGTCATCTGATCTCAGGCCAATTCTGGTTTCATCTGAAAAAAGGATATTTTGCCAATCTTCATTTGTCCAGTTCTGGTGTTCCAGACACCAATTCAGCCGATCAATTTTGTTCTGTCTGGATAACTCGGGAACCCTCAACTGCCTCCTGCTAAATAAATTTTGGGAACAAAGTCTCTTTCGTACTGTTTCAACTGAAATGTCAATACCTGTAGTCTGCAAAAGTTGCCTTTGGAGCTCCGGATGAGAAGAGGTTGGATTTCTTCTAGCTATTTGACCTAAAAGTCGGTCTTGTCGATCACTAGTTACTCTACGACGACTTTCTCTAGGCCTGTTCTTGAGTGTACCCAATTCTAAAAATCTTGCATAAGTTTTTGAAACAACGCTCTGCGAGACGTGTAGCGTAGCTGAAATTTGCCTTTGTGACATTCCCTGCTTAACAAGAGCAACAATTCTTCCCCTCTGAACATCTGACAAACCTACGTAGGGCATATTACCTTTTTTGAACGCAAACTTAACTTTACGCTGACGTCTCGGTTTTACAACTTGACACAAATAATACAATTTTTCAATGTGTACTTGATCAAATTTTATCAATTATGAATCGTATTTCCAACAAAAACCTTTATCTCTTATCTGCAAAAAAAGTTGTCATACATTTCTTATTATTAGTAAGAAATACTGGGTGATTCCATATAAGTTTGGTTGTGTGTATATTATATATAATGTTGGAGAGATACACAAAAAGCATCACCACAGATTGTTACTATTTTTTTATCCACAGACATGAAGTCAGTGAACTTGCCAAAAGGCTGTAATATCGTTCAGGCAAAAACATTGACAAATGTTTTACCTCAAACACGCAAACATTCCATTGTAAAAATTTCACCCATTTCGCTAGCCAATAAACCTCTGCAGACTATAAAAGTGATACCACACCAAATAAACACAGGAACTGAGAAATTAGTGGCTTTCAAACCTTTCAAAACGACAAGAAAAATTGCTACAATTGGTAAGTCAATCAGTTTTAGGTTATCGATAAATGTGCAAATTAAGGTATCAGGATTAATAAGATTGTTTAATTGTTGAAAGATAAATACCCCTACAAAAACTTTAAAACGACAATTCCATAAATTCATGAATCATACATTAATTTTAATATTTTCGTGTTATATTCAAATCTCCCTTAGGTTCATTCTAGCATTCAGTGTCTATTTTACTTGGTGTATCTTTTAATTCTGTAAATATTCAGCATACATCTGACTTATTTTATTTTTGTTCTCTAGCTGCTTAAACATTATAGATTTAAACATTTTTTTTAAGTTCATGAATAAAAATGGTTTATTTTTTTTTCTCTACCTGCTTAAAAATTACAAATTTAAAAGTACATGAATAAAAATGGATATTGAACCTTGAGGATGACGACCTAGGTTGTTCAATATATGTTATGCAAATACGCCAATACCTGCATAGAAGGATTCACAACAACCTTAGCCAAACGTTCTCTAGAAAAAAGCCATTCCTTTGATTTTGAAAATGTACCAGATTTTGGAAAAGAACTTAATTAATTACGACAAAAGATGTATATTAGAGATGATTCACATATAAAAGATCTAAATTCTATAAAAAAAATTATACATATATATATATATATATATATATATATATATATATATATATATATATATATATATATATATATATAATTTGGAAATATCGGGTATGTGGTCTATATTAAATAAAAAATCTTTGTTTTTTCTAAAGCTCAATATTTCGCCATTTATTTAATAGCTTCATCGGGAGTAACTGTAAAAAACAAACATTTCAAAACACTGACGTACACTTAGATTTACAATATTTACAGAAATTAAAAGATTATACACATAAATAAAATTGAATATTAAAATAACATTATTGTTGATGAAACTGTACATTTAATAAAATGCATGTTAAAATTTAAAATATCTTTGAGCACGTTCGTTAACAATAAATAAGAAGGAACAAGTAAAAATTATTTAAAATGCAAAAAATAACAATGTAAGAAAACATTAGAGGAATAGTATTTCTTTAATTAATCATTAAGGCTAGTTAGTATGATTAATCATTAAGGTGAGTGTAGTTTTAAATTTTGTTTAATATATTGCAATATATGTTGCTTAATTGCCCCGTGTCTGTTATATAATTTAAAGTTTGTTTATTTTTGTTAATGTGGTACATCTCCAAAAATAACCTACTTTTGTAATTTTCAGTCTGTGTCAAAATACGAGCATTGTTTTTGTAGTGCTCGACAACTGCGCAAGAATTTTTTCCTAAGCGGCAATCACTTTTATGCTGTGTGATACGTTGTTTTAGCCACTGCGATGTATGGCCAATGTAACTTTTTTCACATCCTAGACACGGTATTTCATATACCACATTACTCCTATATAAGGTTGGTATTGGGTCTTTAATTTTAGAAAAAAGTTGTTTGCTATTTATCGTATTGTATTTAGCTATATTAATATTAGAAACATCTTTAAATATGGATACGACAGACTGGGTTAGACAGTTAACAAAGGGGAGGTTTTTGTATTTGATTGACTTATTGTTAGAATCAAGGACAGGACCATCATAGAAATTACTGCTGTAAATGAGTTTTTTTAAAATATGTTTAGGATAGCCGTTGTTTCGAAAAATTTTGTATAATATGTCCAGATTTTTTTGTAACAAATTATCATCAACAATGGACATTACCCTGTTTTTCATCCAATACTGTATTATATTTTTGACGAGTGGTGTGGTTTGAAAAGTAATTCATATACCTTCCCGATGCTGTTGGCTTTTGGTACCAATCCAATGTCAGAATATTGTCATTTGTTCTTATTACCTTTGTGTCTAAAAATGGTATACTAAGATCTGTCTCGGTTTCAATTGTGAACTGAAGATGTTCATTAAATGAATTAAAAATGTTTAATGTGGTATTGATGTGATAAGATGGAACTGCACATATGATGTCATCGACATATTTATATATCAATGGTAATTCGAAAGGTAATTGTGTGATCACATTGTCTAAGAGGTTATCAGTTACAATAGTAGCAAGAATGGGACTAAACGGGGAACCCATAGGTGTTCCAAAAATTTTGGAGTAAAATTTTTCATTGAAACTGAAATAAGTGTTATTAAAAATGAACCTGAGAATTAGTAAAAAATTACCCTAAGATAATGTCGTGTAGTCTTTTATAAGGTTCAAATTTGTTTCTATAATGTCTGTGGCCATATTTAATGGAATGTTTGTAAATAACATCCAAAGAAATCAAAACATAATCTTTTTGTAACCGAATTCCCCTAACAGCATCGACAAAGGTAAAAGACTACACGACATTATCTAAAGGTAATTTTTTACTAATTCTCAGTTTCATTTTTAATAACACTTATTTCAGTTTCAATGAAAAATTTTACTCCCAAATTTTTGGAACACCTATGGGTTCCCCGATTAGTCCCATCCTTGCTACTATTGTAACTGATCATCTCTTAGACAATGTGATCACACAATTACCTTTCGAATTACCATTTATATATAAATATGTCGATGACATCATATGTGCAGTCCCATCTTATCACATCAATACCACATTAAACATTTTTAATTCATTTAATGAACATCTTCAGTTCACAATTGAAACCGAAACAGATCTTAGTATACCATTTATAGACACAAAGGTAATAAGAACAAATGACAATATTCTGACATTGGATTGGTACCAAAAGCCAACAGCATCGGGAAGGTATATGAATTACTTTTCAAACCACACCACTCGTCAAAAATATAATACAGTATTGGGTATGAAAAACAGGGTAATGTCCATTGTTGATGATAATTTGTTACAAAAAAATCTGGACATATACAAAATTTTTCGAAACAACGGCTATCCTAAACATATTTTAAAAAAACTCATTTACAGCAGTAATTTCTATGATGGTCCTGTCCTTGATTCTAACAATGAGTCAATCAAATACAAAAAACTCCCCTTTGTTAACGGTCTAACCCAGTCTGTCGTATCCATATTTAAAGATGTTTCTAATATTAATATAGCTAAATACAATACCATAAATAGCAAACAACTTTTTTCTAAAATTAAAGACCCAGTACCAACCTTATATAGGAGTAATGTGGTATATGAAATACCGTGTCTAGGATGTGAAAAAAGCTACATTGGCCATACATCGCAGTGGCTAAAACAACGTATCACACAGCATAAAAGTGATTGCCGCTTAGGAAAAAATTCTTGCGAGTTGTCGAGCACTACAAAAACAATGCTCGTATTTTGGCACAGACTGAAAATTACAAAAGTAGGTTATTTTTGGAGATGTACCACATTAACAAAAATAAACAAACTTTAAATTATAAAAGAGACACGGGGCAATTAAGCAACATATATTGCAATATATTAAACAAAATTTAAAACTACACTCACCTTAATGATTAATCATACTAACTAGCCTTAATGATTAATTAAAGAAATACTATTCCTCTAATGTTTTCTTACATTGTTATTTTTTTCATTTTGAAATAATTTTTACTTGTTCCATCTTATTTATTGTTAACGAACGTGCTCAAAGATATTTTAAATTTTAACATGCATTTTATTAAATGTACAGTCTCATCAACAATAATGTTATTTTAATATTCAATTTTATTTATGTGTATAATCTTTTAATTTCTGTAAGTATTGTAAATCTAAGTGTACGTCAGTGTTTTGAAATGTTTGTTTTTTACAGTTACTCCCGATGAAGCTATTAAATAAATGGCGAAATATTGAGCTTTAGAAAAACAAAGATTTTTATTTAATATAGGCCACATACCCGATATTTCCAACATATTTTATAAATTGTTTTTTGGTCGAAATAATCACGTTAAATATATATAATATATATATATATATATATATATATATATATATATATATATATATATATATATAAAACGTGTTTCAACGATTTGGAATTGACTTTAAAATTTGACCCCCCCCCCCAGAAACTCAGAAACCAAGAGTTTCTTTAATATTAAAAAAAACACGTCAATTTGTATTGGGATGGGACGAATTTTCATGCAAAATTCATGCCTCAAATGTAACCCCCTACTGCCCCGCATCAACCACCAGTTTTTTTTTAATAGCAAGTGTGGTCGAATGGCGCAAGTTACAGTACAATGACCGCTACCATCCAGTAAGTTCCACCACGTGGATTCCAACACGGGGCTACCGCTTGAACATTCTGGACTAAATTGCGACGTATTGAACAGCAAGATCAGCAATTAATAAATTATAAAACACCATGTTAAAATCAATATTTTTCAGTCTGATTTAAATTATTATTGTTGTTACTAAAATCTTTGTAAGTCGAAATAAAAGTTTTAATTGTGAAGTTCAGTTTTTAAAAAAGTATTTTTCCCAAGAACATTCATAATTGGCGCAGAGTCAGTACGGAAGTGGAAGAGTCTTTATAGATCCTCGTCACTTTTAAGTGTTTGTCCACTGTTCCAAGAACCAGCCCCAGGGAAACCGTCTGCAGAGTTCACCCGAGGGAATTAGAGAATTAGAATTTAGAAGACGTCTTCAGGAGCAAAGGAATGCACATCGGCATCGTCTTTATCCTGTAAGCGATTTTATTATTACTTAGAATTAAGAAGATTAGATTTTGAAAGAATTTTTAATAAATCAGACTCCTCTGAGTCCTTAGATTGAATCAGAGCTAAATTAGAAGATAAATAAAACAAAGATTTGAATAGATTAACAAAGATTAAAGTAATTTAAAAATATCTCCTCTAAGTCCTTAGATTGACTTTAGAGTCAGATTTACACAAAATTGAATAGCTTAATAAATACTATATATTAATAAACATAGAGATTAATAGGTAGAAAATAAGTAGATTAAGATTTATATATTTATATATTGATTATTGAAAATTACTATACCGATTTGACTATTGACTATATATTATATTGAAAATTTTTAAAATATGGCAGTTCCACAATTTGACGTTAAAAATTTATGCATTCTTCCAAATTTTGACGGAAATCCAAATGAATTACATGAATTTATTAAAGTTTCTACAATACTTCTAAACCATTATTATGACAGACTTAATGCAGCTAGTATACAAAACAAATTTTTGCTTCATGGTATTATCAGTAAATTAACAGGTAGAGCCAAAGAAGTTATATCTGTATATGGATGCGAAAGTTGGGATGAAATAAAAAACGCATTAATTCAAAATTTTGGAGACCAGAGAGACGAAAATTCGCTTACAAGGGATCTAGTAAATTTAAGACAAGGCTCAACAGAATCTATTATGCATTTTTACGAAAAAATCATGGGACTTTTAAGCTGTATTAATAATTACCTAGAATTACATACCATAAATGCCGATATTAAAAGGAGCAAACAAGAATTTTTCCGTCAACAAGCTCTTACAACATTTTTAGCAGGCCTACGAGAACCAATGGGTTCTGTTATCAGAGCAATGAGACCAGGAAGTTTAGCCACGGCAATACAATACGTACAGGAAGAAAATAATGTTCGATATCTTCAAAAAAATCAAATAAGTCAACCTTCAACATCAGGAAGAAGCGAAAATTATCAAGAACGCCGACCTCAGAGACAGCAGATGCCTGTACAAATCCAGAAACCATTGTACCAGCAGACAAATTTTGCACCTCCACGATGGCAGCAACCAATGAGACAATTCTATCCGCAGAATCAGTTTCAGCAACCACATCGGCAACAAAACTTCGATCAATTTAGACAAAATTCAAACCCTCCAGCATTCAGGACCCAGAACCAGTCAAATGTATGGGCACCCAAACCTGGACAGTCAAAACAGTCTAGACCAACACCTATGAGTGGAATATCAGAAACCACGACCAGAGGCCGTCCAAATTTTACACCAAATTACCGAGCACAGCCAAAATTCACCGTAGAAGAACTTTACAATATACAATGCCACGGAGATGAGCAAGAAGAGAATGCCAACTACAATGATTACTACGAACCTGAATACGACAATTTTCTACAAGATACATACGAAAATCAACCAACCGAATACGAAGAAAACGTAAATTTTCGAGAGGACCCACCAGAAGCAATCGGAACGTAATTGAACTTCATTCATTCCCCGACAAGAAGGAGCTACCCTACATCGAAATCTCTAAGCCTTCTTTACGACTTTTAATCGATACAGGATCCACAAAGTCATTTCTAAATCCAGAAATAGCTTCTTCATATTTTCCAAGTTACATAAAACATGAACCCTTTGTCGTCACATCAATTTTTCAAAACTATTCCCAAAAATATTGTGCCGAAATTCCTTCATTTTCAGAATTTAATTCTGACAGCAAAATGAAATTTTACCTCTTTAAGTTTCACAAAACTTTCGATGGTCTTATTGGCCTCGACAATCTAAAACTCTTCGAAGCCCAATTAAACTTCCCTAAATCGCTTCTAGTTACAAAAGATTCTACAATCCCCATTAAATATTACGAAACAAATAAAACACAATTTTATTCCATTCATTTGGAAGCAAATTCTATTAGCCAAGTGAAAATTCCTGTCAAAGAAGAAAAAGGAACCATCATTATTCCTACCCAAAAAGTACAAGGCGTCGTAGTACGAGAAGCCCTTGCTAACGCCGAGAACCACCTTGCCTGGACCGAAATTGCCAACTTCACGTCAGACCCCATTCATCTTTCCCTTATGGAACCACTCGAAAGCAATAAAATAGACATCCAAGATTTCCATATATATTCCATGGAAACAACCTCCGGACCAGACTACAGACAAGATATCGACGACTTAATTAAAACTGAACATCTTAACGAAGAAGAAGAGGAACAAGTTCGCCACCTATGCCGAAAATTCTCCGATATATTTCACCAACCAGACACTCCTCTCAGCTTTACTAACGAAGTTAAACACCACATCAGAACCAAGGATGAGGAGCCTGTATATACGAAATCATACCGGTATCCGTATGTGCACAAGGAAGAAGTAAAGAAACAAATCTCTTCAATGTTAGAGCAAGGGATCATTCGACCAAGTCAATCGCCATGGTCCTCGCCTATTTGGGTCGTGGCAAAGAAACCAGATTCATCCGGTAAAATAAAGTGGAGAATAGTAGTAGATTATAGAAAGGTCAACGAGAAGACAATTGACGACCGATACAGAATTCCTCACATTAGCGATATTTTGGACAAATTGGGAAGATGTCAATATTTTACGACCCTCGACTTAGCAAGCGGATTTCACCAAATCGAGATGGCTGAAGAAGACATTCCCAAAACAGCATTTAATGTGGAAAATGGACACTATGAATATTTAAGAATGCCTTTTGGACTTAAGAACGCTCCGTCCACGTTCCAACGTATGATGGACAACGTATTGAAGGGACTTCAAGGAGAAATATGCCTCGTCTATATGGACGACGTAATAGTATATTCAACATCACTACAGGAACACATAGTAAATCTCACAAAAGTATTTCAACGACTAAGAGAAGCCCGACTAAAAATCCAAGTCGACAAATGCGAATTCTTAAAAAAGCAAGTTAATTTTCTAGGACACGTAGTCACACAAGAAGGCATAAAACCGAATCCAGCGAAAATTGAAGCAATAGAAAAATATCCAATACCGAAAACAGCGAAAGAAATAAGAGCATTTGTTGGACTACTGGGATATTACAGGAAGTTTATTCGAGACTTCGCAAAAATCACAAAACCTCTAACAAGATGCTTAAAAAAGGATGCAAAGATCGAACATACACCCGAATTCGTAGAATGCTTTGAAACGTGCAGGAAATTATTAATGAATGAGCCATTATTGCAATATCCAGATTTTTCCAAACCGTTTAACCTCACAACAGATGCCAGTAACTTCGCTATCGGTGCAGTACTTTCCCAAGGACCAGTTGGCAGTGATAAACCAATCGCCTTTGCTTCCAGGACACTAAATGAAACCGAAACCAAGTACTCCACAATAGAAAAGGAAATGTTAGCAATGGTGTGGGCAACTAAGTATTTTCGACCTTACCTATTTGGAAGAAAATTTAAAATACTTTCAGACCACCGTCCTTTGCAATACCTATTCTCCCTAAAGGAACCCAACTCCAAACTAGTACGTTGGAGATTAAAATTAGAAGAATTTGACTACGAAGTAATTTACAAAAAAGGCAAAGCTAATACAAATGCGGACGCACTGTCTCGAATCGAAATACACACAAAGGAAACTAAGGACATCGATTCACAAATTAAGGAAGTCTTTGATGATTTAGTAGACATGGAAGACGATGGATGGTCAACGACTAATAATCCAGATGCAGATCGAATAATCGACGAGATTGTACAAGAAAAAGCAACAGAATTAATTCCAGAAAACATCCCAGAAGATACTGTTGAAAACGAAGATCAAAACATCCCAGAAGGCACTGTCGAAAACGAAGATCAAAACATAGACGAAGACGGAAATGAAACCATACATACAGCAGTAGAAAACCCAATTCTTGGTATACCTATTTCGGAAAAACCACTTAACTTCTACAATAACCAAATTATAGTCAGAATCGTCAACTACAATCCACGACCTCCAGCAATTATACAAACCTTTCCGAATAAAAGACGTTATCATATCCAGCTGTCGAAAGATCAGTTAAAAGCTGATACTATAAAAATTTTTAAGGAACACCTCAACCCGAAAAAGAAGTATGCAATTTTATTTGAAGCGGAAGAAGAAATTTTTGCAGAAATTTGCAAAATTATCAGGAAAACTTTTAAACACAACGCATATGACTTAGTAAAGTGCAATCTTTTATTGGAAGATGTTAACCTAGAAGAACAACAAAAAGAGATTATAAAAAACTATCATGAAGGAAAAACGAACCATAGAGGAATAGCTGAAACAGAAAGTCAAATAAGGAAACGATACTACTGGCCTAATATGAAGAAGGACATAGAAGATATCATAAACTTTTGTGATATATGTCAAGAAAATAAATACGACAGACTTCCTCCCAAACCAAAATTTATGGTTACACCAACTCCCACTAAACCACTGGAAATAGTTCACATTGATTTATTCCAGGCTGATGGACAGAAGTTTCTAACCATAATAGACGCATTTTCGAAATATGGGCAAGCCTACCCAATAAATGGAGGAAACGCAATCAATGTACTCAACGCCCTATTGATTTTTATAACACATCATGGACTCCCAACAATGATAGTAGCCGATAATGGTACGGAATTTAAAAATGGAGTAATACAAGAATTTGTAGACTCTCATAAAATCTCAATCCACTATACAACACCAGAGAATCCGCAATCCAACGGGATGATTGAGAGATTTCATTCTACGTTAATCGAACATCTTCGAATCCTAAGGAACACCAAAGCAAAGCTCTCGATTAAAGAACAAATGCTATACGCTATAATTGGGTACAATAATTCCATACATTCAGCAACGAAGTTAAGACCCATCGACATATTAAACGGACATATCGACGCAAAAGATCCCTTTGACGTTGACATACAGAAAGTAATACTGAACAATTATATCCAAAATCATAGAGAGATAACAAAGGAATTATACAAGGAAGTAAACCAGCAAATACAAGAGAATAAAAATAAAGTCATTGAAAATAGAAATAAATCGAGACAAGACCCTATTACGTATAAACCAAGCACAAAAATCTATACACGAAAAACAGTTACCAGAAATAAATTACTTCCGCGATATTCCGCAAAACATATAAAAAGAAATAACGAAGTGACTGTAAAAACATCAAAAACTACAGTTCACAAGAAAAACATAAAACATCAACCTAAATCAAAAACTAATTCTAAACCGTCCGCACAGGATCACCCTGACGATGAGAGAAGAAGAGAAGATCAAGGACCTGAAAGACAACCCAGGATTAATTCCCCTCAACCTGGGACAAGCAAAGATTCATACTAGTACACACGATTTCATATACTTTTTCAAACTACTACCAATAAAAGAAGAATTTGACAGAATTGAAACCAGTACGACGCAAAGACCACAGCAGTTCAAAATGGACTTAGCCATTACCTTTTTCGTGTAAATTGATTGAAAATGAAAATTTATCCTTCATTTTCTTGTCCTATCTTATTAATCTTAACTTATCCGTCCAAACTTATCTCATCAATCTTCCGCCCAGATACAAATTCAAAACCCCAATCCAGAGTTACATAAATTCAAGGACAACCATCCCAGAGCAACCGCTAATGCTTCCCAAAATAAGGACCATAGATATTCAAACAGCGATTAAATTCAAATCATTAAGGATTTGAATCATCAATTCTCTAAGGAAGATGAACATCTAGAGACAATTAATCCGAAATTATGGAACCATAGCCATAACCATTTTTGGATGACTCCTTTATATATCTTTATTACAATAATCTGCCTCTATATATGTTACAGGTATAAAACAAATAACAAAAAAACCCAACTCTAGCGACGAAACTCCAGAAGAGGCCAACTCAACAGTTCTGTTCGTCCCTCACAAAACTTCTTCAGGGGATGGAGTAGTTACAGTACAATGACCGCTACCATCCAGTAAGTTCCACCACGTGGATTCCAACACGGGGCTACCGCTTGAACATTCTGGACTAAATTGCGACGTATTGAACAGCAAGATCAGCAATTAATAAATTATAAAACACCATGTTAAAATCAATATTTTTCAGTCTGATTTAAATTATTATTGTTGTTACTAAAATCTTTGTAAGTCGAAATAAAAGTTTTAATTGTGAAGTTCAGTTTTTAAAAAAGTATTTTTCCCAAGAACATTCATAATTCGCATCATTTGAAAAGTATTTTTTTCTCTACACGGAATAAAATTTCTACTGCTCCCAATACAAATTCATGTATTTTCTTAAATTTTGAAGAATATCTTGGATTCTGAATTTTCGTTGGAACACACCCCCGTAAAGGGATGAGCAAGTCTCATAGGCTGGTTCAATTAAATTACTTGCTTGCTTGCTTATTGTTTGTTATTTTTAGGTAATCAAGATACTTCAAGAATTGCTCAACCCGATAAATATACAGCTAATTCCTTTTCAAGGGTAACGGTAACATCTGGAACTGCTAATCTATCAAAAAGTACAGTAAGTATTATATTATTTGTTACGAATACATTTTGCGGCTAATAATTTTGTTGTTAATACATTCAAGTAAATAAAATAGTTCTATATTTCAATAGATCCAGTATTTCGCTCTAATTATGCTATTATACTTTCGGATTTAGAGGCTGTAGTTAGAATTATTTCGTTTTAAGTTTTTGCACAGCTTTGCAAAAATCTGCACAGCTGCTCAATAGCCTGTCGGACGATGACCTGCAGCATTTACAAAACTAAATAACGGGCATGTGTTATGCCATCAGTCTGGAAACTTAACTGTCAGATTACCCTTGAAGTAGATTCTATTTATTTTATTTTAGTTTATTTTATTAGTTAGGCCCCGGATTTATGAAGTGAAGTACCTATATATTTTTATTGATTTCTTCTTTTTCAAGTTTCTTTGTTGTAAAGGTTGGAAGTCATCAAGTCGATGGTATACAACACATATTGGTGTTATTGAACCAATTGTGTAGTTTTTATAATCGTGAATATCTTCTTTCTATTATATTTTATTGCATTATAAGGTGAAATAATTAATATTTGTCTCCTCTTATGATGTGTCTCAGGCAGCGCAGTTTCCTCTTTTCAGTCAGTCAGTAAGTTCAACTTCTTTCTCTTTTTTTTTATTATTAACACCTCGTCATTAGTGATTCTCTCTAAGCATGAAAGTAATATGATAATATATGTTTCATATTGAAATGTTTAGCATGACTGCTGTAGGCTGACCTTTTTTGACGTTAATGCTTCACTAAAGAAAATTAGACAGTAAAGACACAGAACTGGCACCACTTAACGTTAATCGACAAACACGTTATGACAGGAAAAGACTATCTTATATGTGGTTTCCCACTGATCAAGATAAGCTCTTGTAGATGTCACGCAATTATCGGATTGTGTCCGATTAACAATGTCAGACTATCAGGATTCTATTGTAAGACTAATTACTATCGTTAAAAGTATATAGTAGCAATCAACTCAAAATATATTCTTCTTTATTTATTTATTTGATTCTAACGTCGTCAGAGCAGTCTTTTCTTGTTATAGATACAAAAGTATGATCCATCCCACTCTGTTGCATCCCCAATCCCAGCAACCACAACAGCGATAGTCTCATCATTGATGACTTTGTCAGGGACAATCGTTCCAGTTCAAACTCGATCGTATACTTCATCCTCAGATTCAATAACTAAAGAAGTTGAAGAGAGCTTAGACTCAAAAATATCACCTGAATGTGAAACAAAATCAGAAGATGAAGCAAAACCGGAAAAAATGAAAAAAACTGAGGACAATCTAGAAGCTGATGTAGCAACAAACTTTACCGTGATTAGAACACAATTAGAAACTGAAGAAAGGTCAGATATGAAAGACAAATTGGAATCAGAAGTAAAATTTGACAGTAACGAGCAATCGTATGGTACAAGATCTCTAGAAGAAAATCAAACAAATTCGGGCGTAGATATAACTCCAATACAAGGTGTCGAGAGTAAAAAAGAGTCCCATATAGGAGAGAACCGTTTTGATAATACAGGAGAAAATAAAACAGAGAGTAGTATGGAATCGATAGTTGATCCAAGTTATCTTAAAGATCATGATCAGAATATTAAAATTTTAAAACCAGATGATTTAACTTCCGAATTTAGAAAAGCACCAATTACTCCTAATGATGATCCGTTAGCTACATTAGCTTCTGTTGCTTTGGATCATTATGAAGAGTTAAAACGGACCGAAAACAATGCCCAAGATCCTGTACAACCTCTTAAAGACATTTGGTATACTGTTCGCATCATAAGGGGTAATAGTTGTGACGTGCGGGATTATTTTTTGTTAAATGACGAGAACGCTGATCTAACCTTGGACACTTTGCCTTATACCGTACCTTATCCTTCAGGCTTTAGTCTTGAACCCGGTACTGCCTACAAGTTCAGAGTCGCTGCTATCAACTTCTTAGGTCGAAGTGATTGGAGTGAGGTAGGTGACAACTAAATGTTTTTACTTCTAATCAAATTTATAGTAAATATTAAAAGTGTTTTTTTTTGCTCATCTCGGTAGCGTATCCCGTAAAAACTCGGTGATTCGCGAGTTCATTCTGTTTGACAAGCGATATTTTTTTAATTTAAAAAATCACAAATTTTTATATTCGTGTATCTATATCAGTTAGGGTACCGCAGTAGTTGGAATTTAATAAGTAAGTCTTATTAAATTCGAACTACACACAGTATAAATACGAATAATTAAAAAATAAAAATCTTACGATGTCATATCTTATTTTTTGGGCATAGGCTGTTAATCTGCAGATATCTGTGTTAGGATTAAGTATACACAAATAAAAGAGGCTTATAGTTTAACGTATATTCCGAACCAATGGCGCTACAGCCCAAAACGAGCCTTGATCCTCTCCAAACTATGCCTCCAGCATTACTGATCCCGCGCTGCTGTTCTACTAGTTCTCACGTCTAGCAAATTTTGCGCGTCCTTTGCCATCTTATCCTCCCATCTTTTCCGTGGCCTTCCTTTTGGTCTTGCCTCCTACATTTTATTAACTTCTTTTCAGCAATCTGTCGGTCTCCATTCTCACTACAGGACCAGCCCATTTAAGTCTCTGAAATTTAACAAATTCTGAGATCGGTGCCTTTTTGAACGCTTGTTCCATGGTTGTACCTGGATCTCCATACTCCGTTTTGGTAAATAGGTCCAGATATTTTCCTTATGATTTTTTTTTTTTCAAAAACTTCCATTTCTTATTTTTTCTGCTATCACTTATGTCTCACATCCATAACATACCATTGGCCTAATAATAGTTTTTTAGATCCTAATTTTCTATCTCCAGTGTGTGGTTTTGGAGCGAAACTTATGGGCGAATGAGAAATAAGCATTTCCTGTTACTATTCTATAAGTTACATTAGTTGGAGAGATTTTTGACGCCGAAAATTTTTTTCATTAAGTATATACACAATTTTTGTATTTAGTATGGTTGAGGGCCATATGCAGTTTAGATACACACTCTTCTTTACGATCGAAATTAATCGGGTGTTTTTGAAATTTTGTATTTAATGTGTAATATGATATGAGTAGATTAGGTTCGGTTAGGTTCCATTAAGCATCTGTCTTTCTTCGAATAAAATTCGATGGTTGTATTGAGTATTGTGTGATGGTACCTTTCCAAGTGCGAAACACTCCTTGAAATGAGCAGCCATTGACGTTTTGAAGAGGACCTTTTCAATCGTATAGACTAAGATTTGTGCATACTTTATACTAGTTTACCGAAAGAATGTCAAAAAACGATGGAAAAAGTACTTTGACAGTTTATTAAATAATGAATTTGACAGAAAACTAATTGAACTAACGGAGAAAGTAACAGCAATGGTTACCAAAATATCTATAGCTAGAGATGTGATACAGGGTCAACAAAATTATAGACATCAGTGGAAGTGTCTCATTTACATTTCGCCATAAGTTTCTATCTTGGGTCATACCAATCAATTCCATTTACCGATATATCCTGCCCAAGTGCCTCCCTCGGGTCTTCTTTCCTCTTTCCTCACATACTCCTTCCAGGAACTTACAAATTAGCGAGTCTTCGTATTGGGAGATTAACGTCTCGACATTGAACATGCCCGTACCATCTTAATCTATGCTTTCTCATTTTGACATCAAGTCGACAGTAATTTCTTTCTAGATCTTCCCCTTTTCCTTCTACTTCTAATACTTATTTGCCTTGTAATTCTTTCTGGTTTCATTCTAATAATATGTCCGAACCAGAACATTTTCTTCTATTTAATGTACTCAGTAATAGGTGCTTGCTTTGTCAATTGTCTGATATCTTCATTTCTTATCCTGTCCTATTTTGTTTTTCTGCACATTTTTGTCAAATATTTCATTCTAATTGGGTTCATTTTTTATTGATGTTTTTTCTAGATTGCCTAGTTTTCTCTTGCATATGTTGTTATTGGTGCTGTTATCGTATTGTGAATTTTTCTCTTGACTTCCATTTTTACAACTTTCTGTCTTAGTGTTGTTGTATTAATTGTGTAGTATAATGATGTATTGTCTATTTTGCCATCGTCAGTCACAATGTTGCCCAGATACGCGTACGTTGCTAAATGATACTTGATTTACACTTCGATATGTGCCGCTGGTAAATAATCAAACTCCGTGTAAAAAAGGGACTTTATTTGAATTAATGCAATAAATACATGAATATTTTGAACGGCAAGGCGTCTGTCCCGCTTAAATTTGTGTTTCGCTAATCGCCGGCCTGGTTCTTCGAATTCTGCTTGTGACTTCGTGCGACTGGTTTTCTGCGACTAGTTTTTTGATTTCAATCTTCGCATATGGCATTCGATATCGTCTCCGCAACTGCTATGTTGCCGTATTGGAAAAAATGTATGAAGTTAACTCAAAAGATATAATAGCATGAACAGTTGTTAGTTTTTCTAATATTGTTCCATTACATTTAATTTTAATTAAGTTTTGAGCTTCTTTTTGATTAGCGGGTTAAGTGCCATGAGAAGCTAACACGGACTTACACATAAAAGTTATATACGGGCCGCGTAATGCTGACGTGGACTCACACGCTAGGTCGTCAGAAAATGATGTGTAGCTCAACAGAACTCATTTAAAATACACGGGGACATTTCGAACCCGGCCAGATGGTCTAGAAAGCATACTTGGCCTGTGCTTCTGAGATGTCAACGAGGAGTCACACGGCCCATAATATTTATAAGTAACAATTACGTAATTATAGATTTTTTTGTTATATATTCATAGTAAGAATACATTTTATGCAAAATAAGCTTCATTTTCATAAAACAAAACGTAATAACATTATATCAAAATTGTATCTAAAGTACTAATTTAATTTTTTGTCACGGAATGTATGACAAAAAAACAGCCAGGGCAATAGAACTTTTTACAGCCATCACATGTCGATGAGGTGTTGGCTGCTTTCCTCTGTGCTACTTGGCTTCCTTCCTCTTCTACCATTTTTGCGTAACACGTTGTACGTCGTCTTCTGCTTGCACGACCAACATCGCTGAGTTTGTAACTATTTGCCATAATGACTGGGTGACAATAAAATCTCCTAATATGCCCCGAATTACTGCTTCCTTGAATTTGGTAATCGTCATGCTTTCATTGGCAATGCTTTGATGCGCGACATATACCATTTTATTCCTTTACGTAATGCCGAATTATAGCTTTTAATTTGATCTGATACATCAATGAAGCTTTTATATTTATTATATTCGATGACATTTTTTGGCTTTACAACATCACGGCGTGTCTTCTGCATTGTCACCATTTCGTCAGCGAATTTGGTACTAATCATCAATACATGTCGCTTGTTCCTCCACTTCTGAACAACGATGTCCGAATTACTTTCTGCAGTTACATGTTCGCCTACTTTTAATTTTTTGGAAATGACGTATTTGGGATTATATTTGCGGTTTGCACGTAGCGTACCAATCATATAAGATTTTCGGTATAGGAGTTCATGTGCAAGTGTGACAGAACTGTAGTAGTTATCAATCGCAAGTGTTCGTCCTTTGTCAAGCAGTCAATCTATAAGTTTCATTAAGAGCGTAGGCGCAAAATTTCGGACCAATGCTTTTTAAATGCATTCATTTTTTTCGAATCCTGAGAAAACTAACAAATATTTTTGAAAAATTTAAACGCAGAATGAAAGATTACATTATTACCGAGGGCCGAAAGTCCCTTAGAATAAACAAATTTGTACGAGATATTTGAAATTCAAAATCACACTAAATTTTCTCTTTTTTTTTTCACCCCTGTAACTTATTAAAATAAACATTATAGAAGTTTTCAGGGACTTTCGGCCCTCGGTAATAATGTATTCTTTCATTCTGCGTTTAAATTTTTCAAAAATATTAATTAGTTTTCTCAGGATTCGAAAACAAAGAATGCATTTAAAAAGCTTTGGCCCGAAATTTTCCGCCTACGCTCTTAAAATCGTAGATGTGACCACCTTCAAAACAAAGTTTGAATAACTATATCCCAAATTTGGGCCTCTTGTTGGCAATATACTGCTTGAATTTTAGTTGCCATTGAAAAGGCACTAAAGATTCGTCAATGCACACGTTTTTGTCAATGCAACCAAGGAAACGATCTTCTGCAAACGGTTATCTGTTGTTACTAAATTACCTTTGAAATGCAGCGTTTTCCACAATAACTGGAAGCTATTCCTTGACATTACTTTTTTGATATTATTCACATAAAGATCATTCTTTCACCAGTACGAATGA
Source organism: Diabrotica undecimpunctata (assembly GCF_040954645.1). NCBI lineage: Eukaryota > Metazoa > Arthropoda > Insecta > Coleoptera > Chrysomelidae > Diabrotica > Diabrotica undecimpunctata. The sequence goes on along the minus strand of NC_092804.1, from coordinate 51,079,529 downwards.
AAAGATAGAAAATGACATAATCCCATCCATACAACTATACCCAGGAATCGTTTTATTTCGGCGACATCAACCGCGTGTTGTGCCACGCGGTAATACGTGCGCTTTTTTCTGTTTCCTTTCTTGACACTGCAGGGCAAAACGATTTGTTTCTTCGACCTAAAAATTAAAAAAAAAAAAATCAAAATATTCGCAGAATTGAAAGAGCGATTTGTTGTAGAAGTTTTCGTATAATTGTGTATAAAAACCTGCAGAATTATAGTCCTCAAATTGGTTCTTCTAAAATTTCCTCTTTGGAGACTTCAGAATGTTGGGCAATGACAGATTCTATAGCAGCATCAACAAACATATTTTTCGAAATTTATATATTCTTCTTCTTTCGGTGGACGCCGATACACCTTGTCCCAACGGTTTGGTATTTCCGGCCACACGTTGTCTTTTTTTATTCTGTTCCGGAGTACTCGATTCATTTTCACTGTCACTAGAATCAGTTGGTTAGTATTCGTCCGAAAGATACGTGTCGCCAAACTCATCTGATTTTTCCTCTGACAGAATTTCTTGCCAATATTTTTCAAGTTTTTGTTGCTCTTGCTTACTGCATTGTACCGCTCTAAGTACTGACAAGAAAAACGTAAGCCACGGCGACGGCTCCTACGCTTGTTAGATTTGCCGACTTGATATCAACAGGAATAGACAAGTCAAGGCGTGATGCCAGGTTGGCCTCTCATAGGCATTTTGTGATACAAATCTTGCTGGTGGCCGCGAAACTCCAACGTGGACTCACATTTGAAAAATGAAATTTTAACCAAAATTCGCATTTTAAGTTAGATTGTGATTTGAAAGTTAAAGAAAGTAATAGAAATACTTTTAAAAAAAAAGTGATCGGCCAATGAAGACATTAAAATGTTCAATATAGTGGCACTTAACCTGTTAACTATCTGTCATCGTTTTTGTTTTATTTATATTCACTTCCATTTTCATTTTTAGTATTTCTTCAATTTACGAATTCACCAGCCTTTGAATTTTATTTTTGTTGTTTGCTACCACTACAATATAATCTGCGTAGAGTAAACTCTATAATTTTACTGGTTGCAAATTCCTGTCTCCAATTATTGTATTTAGGTGTATATAAGAGATATTTTATCTCTTCTTTAGCTTTGAGATTCTTTATAATTCCGTCTAATATTATAAAGAAAAAAAAAGGGTTTAAACTATCTCCCTGTTTTAATCCTTTGTTCATTTTTAATTCATTGGATCTTTGGCCTCCCACTTGTACTTTTCCTTTGACTGTCTTGTATGTACTTTCTATGATTCTGATTAATATTTTAGGAATTTCTATTTTTCCAGACATTTCCATTTTTTTCCTGTCGATCGAATCAAAAGCTGCCTTTAGGTCAATAAAGGTCAAGTACAGTTCTTGATATGAAGATCTTGTTAAATAATATTAAAATATCACAGTAAGAAGACACTATTTGTTTGCTTTTTGTTATTTATGTAAAAATAATATTTTACACCAAACAATACACTCTATATACTCTGATTTTTTTATTTAGGTATCAGAATATAAAACTTGTTTATCAGGAGTCCCAGGTGCTCCTTCTACAATAAAAATAAGCAAATTAGTTGACGGCGCAAATCTTTCTTGGGAACCTCCTAGTGGAAGCCAAGGTGAAATATTAGAATACTCGGTTTATTTGGCTGTGAGAGCTAAGGTAAGTTGTTTTTTTTATTTTTTAAACATGTGAAGTAATATTTTTCTTTGCAGTACAAGGTTAATACTAGTCCTGGTCAACTCGCCTTTGTGCGGGTTTACTGTGGCCCAAACAATAAGTGCATTATAAGTAATTCATCTTTGTCCGCTGCCTACATAGACAAAACAACTAAAACAGCAATAATACTTCGTATTGCTGCTAAGAATGAAAAAGGTTACGGACATGCCAAGGAAGTTAGGTGGTTGCAAGGTAAGATAATATTATGAACGTAGACATGGTCATATGTTTTTATGTCTCTCGTGTTCTCTCCAGAGATAGTCACATAACTTTTGTTATATTTTTATATTACATATATATTTTAAAATGAAAAAGTTATAGAACTGAAACGAGAAGCTGCTACGTTTGGTCTATATATAAATGAAAGCAAAACAAAATATATGGAGTGCACAAAATCGAATAAACATGAGAATCTGAAGGTAGACAACCATACCTACAAATATGCCTCCACTTTTCCCTACCTAGGCTCAATAATAAATGACAACAACATCAGTCAAGAAATACAAGCACGGATTCTTAGCGGTAATAAGTGCTTTTATGCATACAAAGACTTAATGAAAAGTAAGTTACAGAGACTTAATTTTCTCTTAGGTCTGCTAACGAATGTCTTTTGAGTCTTCTATTTTATTGTGGTTCTAGCAACGCAGTAATACATTTGCTAGATAGGGCGCTCCTTAAAAATATGTTTTTATAATGAATGAGTATGTATATTCGAAGCTACAGGTAGGAATTTCTGGATATCTCAGTAATAGTTGTATGAGCAGAAGCTTTCCGTCGATTCCAGAAGGTTTCTAGCTCAGGAAACTTGAAGAATTTCAAATTCTTGTGATTCTAATTAATTTATGTTTTGCGTTCCACAAATTTTGTCCCTAACTGTACGTTACGTTTAGTATTAAAGGTGTTCCTATTGGATTTTCTTTCGAATAGTGTTTAAAATGTACCGTACCGACGGTGCTGTATATCGTGCCGCTGAAAATTGCGTATTTGTAACATAAATATAACAGAAAAAACAAAAAAATATATTTTTGATAGATGTTTATCCATTAAATAATTTCGATTGAGTTTACCGAAAGTACAAGCTGATTATAGCCGCAAATGTCAAACATGGAACAAAAAATTTCGGTATAGCAGTGTTGGCATGTTTTTATAATGTAGATGCTGTATGCTTCAAATATAAAAAGATAAAGCTTTAGAAAAGTACATTTTGTTTATATTATGTTATGAATTCTGCAATTTTTGATTTATATAAAACAACAATGAGTAAATATTTGTTTCTTTGTAGATTAATTGCAGTTAATTATTAGAATTTCTTTTAGCAATTACCCTTTAATATATTAGGGGATAGATTTGGCAATCGTCAAATCAGCAGTTGCCAGATTACAACAGATGTTTGCAACTAATCTCCAAATAGACAAATATTTACTCGTTATTACTTCATATAAATTAAAAATTACAGAATTCATAAAATAGTATAATAAAAATGTACTTTTTAAAAGCTTTATCTCTTTATTTAGTTTTATATATTTGAAGCATACAACATATGCATTATAAAAACATGCCAACACTGCCAAACCGAAATATTTTTGACATTTGCGGCTATATTCCGCTTGTACTTTCGGTAAACTCAACCATAATTTCTTTCAGATCCATCATCCAAATCAAAACGCCTTGCAGAATCCCAACCACTAGCAGTTAAGAAAGTAAAGTATGGTAAGGAAGGAATATAAAAATACAAAGTGTTTTGTGAATTTAGTGAATATATTATGTTAGATGTTAACTTAAATGTTAAGTGTTCAAATGTATTAACAGTCGGAAAAACTCCACTTTTAGTTATAATAGTATATTAATAAAATCCATTTAGTTGACTACTTTGTTGCCTCATTTTATCTCCCCTACTATTCGTATGCTTTGTCTTCTAATAGGTATTGGCGTCACAGCCTAAATTGATCCCTGTAATTTGTGCCTTCAATAATGGCGATGCTACGCAGTTTAACTCCGTGTTCTGATGTCCATTAAGTCGAACGCGTTCTTTATTATCTAACACTCATCTATTCTGTGGTTCTCTTTTGGTCTTCTATCTAAAATACATGGTTAGTCCATCGAAGTCTGCCGAGTTACGTAAATTTGTCAAAACATACACTTTGTCAAAACTAGGAATCACTTTGAAAATTCTACAATGGGCACGCCCACTTGATGCGCAGCAAAATTACAGGAAATTATCTTAGTAAGAAAAGTAATCTGGACCGTTTAAAAATCAGGTAGTCGGGTACCAGCGTTCATCCATCTCTTTCTCTCTCGAATAATTTATCTGTCTGCTCCCTACGGAGATGGACAAAATGTAAAACTAAAACTTATATTAACTAAAAAAAAAACAGTTGCAAAAATAAAATATAAAAGATTAGATACATTAGGAAAACAACGAAAAGCTTATTTCTTATGGATTTCTTAATAACAAAGTGAATAAAGAATAAAAATCGCAGCACGGTATGTAATCTTATCCACTGACAATGCCATGTAGTATTTTTTTGCTTACTTGCATGGAAGCAGTGGAGAGTGCCAATTCCTTATGAGGGATTTAATAAAAGCGGTTAAAGGAAATTACATTTCTCATAATCGTACAATTATAGAACGATAAAAGGCAACGTATACAGATGAAATTTTACTTTTTAATGAAGCTGGTCAAGATTGCATTGTCTGTTTTAAAGGTTTTATACATAAAGTAATATCCAAAAACTCATATGAAATTCAAGAGCTAAAAGATTCACTCGAAAAAGTCACCAAACAGTCTAGCAGATCTAGCTAGATCACCATTGTCCATTAGTACAATAATTCCAATGACAGCTTCCTTATTGCAGCAGTATCAAGGAGGTCCAACACTTACAGCCTAGACTTGCAGAAAAGTTAAAAGCCAAAATAAAAAAGGAATTGAAAACAAGAAGACCCTTTCAGGATTCGGTGGGGCTTGCGAATAGAATGCGCTATGTAAGACATGAAATGACGCTCATAGAAGAACCAACATCTGCTTCTGAGACTGCCAACAGTCAACGCCAAGAACAAAGTGCCGGTAAAGAGCAAGAACGTGTAGATCTATGAGCCAATGACAAAAAATAACTCTCACAAAGAGAAAAGGAAAGCTCCCAGAATCATGGGATGAGTTAACTCACTATCTAGATCTTCCCGTAACGAAACTAAAAGAAAAGCTCGTTTTACGGGAAGAAATGAAAGCACTATACTCAAAGTATATAGAATAGTAGAAAAATACCTATGTTTTGTAGCCACTTCCGTTTCTAGGGAACAATTTTTTTCGAAGACAGGAGCAACTGCCACCAAAACATGGTTTTTTGCATAGCTCGATATACTTTTGCTGATATCATATATCGATATCTTCATTCGATGTATCCTATGATACGATATATTGATGTATAATTTTTTTGCCATCAGTAGTATAGCAAGCGGGGTTCAAACGCACTTTGGTAACCTGTCCATCAGGGTCTCCGATGCGAAGGTATCGATGCCATGATTTGACCTTGGGGGTGTACAAGAAGTACAAGAAGTGATCAACAATGACCAGAGGGTTGTAAGAACTGGTCGCTTATCGCTTGATCTCTTCTTCTTCTCTCCCGAAGAAGTGATCAACAATGACCAGAGGGTCGTAAGAACTAGTCGCTTATCTCTAGATCTCTTCTTCTCAGCCGAAGAATTGTCACCTACGTTACCTGTATGTTTTTACACCTGTCTCACTTGTCTCTTCTTTGTCTTACCTGTCCTGAAGAAGTAAAAGAATCGGTCGACAATGACCAGAGGGGGTGTCTTTGAGTGGAACGGACCACCTTGTATGTCGAGTGCAAAACTCATCGCTTATCGCTTCATCTCCTCTTCTTTTAGTTAAATTTGTACAGGGTGATTGAAATAAATGAGTATTGAGACTTGGAAATTTTTTTTTGGTAGTGGCGAGTCAAAAAATAACTTGTTGTGTACAGACTTGCTTAGTCGTATCTAGCCTAGCCTAGCCTAGCCTAGCCAATGTCGTTTTTACTCTTGAAATTTAAGGAAATTAAAGAAAAAACAATGTACCAAATATAAAAGTTTATTTATAAACGATGATATAATTCATAATACTGATAAATTGCTATATTATTCCATAGGTTTGTTTTTACGTCTTGCCAATATGACCACGTCACCTGGTCAATATACTTTGCCCAAATTAATGCATCTCTGTGCAGTGGATGGTCATCAGGTATTTGGGCATTGTAATTGCTTTTATAATTAAACACCTCCTCCGATAAGATTTCTTCTTTAATTATAAGAATTCCCATACCCGAAGCTGGTATCGGTAGGTGGATTAAAGGCTGAAATAAAGAAAAAAAATTAATCAATAATAATTGAATATTTGTTACCAGTATACCTTTATGAATCAGACATAGTTTCATAACAATACAATGTAGTAGGTTCAGCGTCCATGTGGACGTCTAAGGATCTTGTACAAAAACAAAAAAAATTTCTTGCATTCGAAACATGGTATTGTTCCATACATTTTGTTGTACCATGATATGGTAGGTCTAGTTTGCGGTTTTATTTTTTTTTCGGTCTTAAATTGTAAGCTTACAAATCGTTTTTCGTCTTTGAAAACTGCCTCCCATTTATTTAATTGAGACTAAAATAAAGAGCGTTATTTCAAAATATTTATTCAATGTAAATAACTTACCAGCATTCGCTTTTAGTTTTGGGTGACTGTAGATTAATTAAAAAACGATTTACAAAACTTTATAAAATAATTATTTATCATTGTAACCCCATGGAAGAGTATCAGTGTATAAATAATTTAATATTCTCTTATCATCGTACGGGCTAAGGGCCACCTTTGTTTGCGACATTGTATAAACATCATGCTTTTTCGACACTATTGAATTTTGGGAAATTTCTACGATTACCTTATTAAATAAACTTGCATAATAGTCATCATAGGATAGTTCCGTTAATGCAGATTTTTTTATTCCTTTAGCCTTTTTAATTTCTTCATTCTTATTTAAAATTTTCATAGTGTACATTTTTGAACGTAATCCTATAAAGTGTGTCATCAATTCCCCTTGGTTCTCATCTTTCATCAGACCTAACACTTTTTTATTCTGTAATGGAATATTGTATACATTATTCTCTTTGTAGTCTGATGTGTCAAATTTGTCAATGTCTTCTCTAATATGTTTATATATATCGTCAACAAAAAACTGATATATTAAACTATCTGTATCTGTATATAATAATTTTGCCTGATCTTTAAATTTTTTTATGACATAATTATAATGAAAGTCATATAAAATTGTTTTGGAAATATCTAAAATACACATCCCTATATATATCGGTTTATTAAAATTGACTTTTTGTTTTGTCATTTCAATTATTACAGTATTTTCATCGAAAACAGTACAACTATGAAAATTAGGTTGGGATATATAGAAATTTGCTCCATATCTTCCATTATATTTGTTTACAATTTTTATTTCTCTGTGTTTCCTGACATTTTCAATACTTTTACCGTAAGGGGCATTAATAAAAAGTTTAAATAGGTTTTTTTCAAATTCATTTTTGCTTTTCTTTCGCAAGTCAATGTTCAAATCGATATATTTTTTTAACCAAGGGGATTGTTTAAATTTCAAACAGCGATGAATTTTCGTTATTTTCAAACCCAAGTTAACAATCTGTTTCAAATATATATAATGAATAACATATTTTTTTTTATCGTACAATGTGGTTAATAATTTGGGAATTGTTGAATTAGAAGATGGTGGGATTATGTGTTCAGGACAAAGAGGTAAATCTTTATGTAAATTAAAAAGATCTTTTGGATATTCAATGTCTACCTCAAGTATATATCCATATTCTCCATCATTGGGACAATCCAATATATGTTCTTTATAAATATCAATCAAATTAATCCATTCAAAGCCTGCATATGGCAACGCATAACTCATCGCTGTACCATAAAGATTATTAAAATCCCAATACATTAGATAGGAGATTTCTTTATCAGGATTGTATTTATCTTCCATATATTTATTATTAGCTTCTCCATATCTATTACTACACTGTGAAACTCCTCCTCGTTTGGCTTTTTCAAAAAACAAAACCATCTCACTGTCTCTTAATAACTCTAATTCGACATTGGTTACTTTTAACATAGCATCAAAGGCTAATCCTGGTAAAGTATAATAATGAAGACTATCTAATCCATAAGTTTTTAAACACATATATCGAAAATTCTCAAAAATGTCAGCCAAAAGGAGTACATCTGTCTTTAAATATAATTCTGCATATTCCTGCAAGTTTTTTATCTGAAATCTAGTCCAAACGTTGCAGGCATGTTGATAGTCCTCTTTAGTAATATACTCGTTATTGATTTTACTATAAAAATTTTCAATAGGCGGAAGACAAGTGACCTGTAATTTCTCCCAACTATCTAAATACTCATAAGGGAAAACACCCTTTCTTTTAACCAAATTAAACTTTGAATCATCATTAAAATATCTACGTGTAATATTTTTTTGGTTATCATCTAGATATGAGGAAAGTTGATTTAATGAACATGACATAAATCTAAAGGAATCAATAAATCTAAAACTAATATTAGTGCCATGGATATATTTGGTAAATGATATATACCTCTCTTTGTTTAGCGGTAATAGTGACAGATGCCCTTGTATGTCAGAATTAAGACTTTTAATTAAAAAATGAGCGTCGTAGCCAGAGAGATTATGAAATGCGATAGGAATTGTGTACGAAGTCTTGTAATTAATGTTACACCTTCTGTGGCTTGCCCCACGAAATTGTCCGGTAATATGACAGTGATCTCGTACCTTTTCTGATTTATCAATAGGTTTTGAGCAAATATGACAAATAAAGGTTGAATTAAAATCTTTCTGTTCTTTATCAGTTAATGATATAACCTTTTGAAATTTTTGAAATAAATTTTCTCTATATATTTTCATAGCTATCTCTTTGAGTTCTCTCACAAACCATGTTTGACAATCACGACCCGTATATGTTTGTAAGTAGGATAAAGAATCATCATATGAACATTTAAAATAATAAGCTATACTGAAAGCTTCATGCTTTTCAGTTAAACAAGATTTCAAATTATTATTATTATCGTTAAACTTTGTAAGAATACTTTCAAGATCAGCATATATAACAAACGGAACACGTTCCTTATGATTAAAATTTTTAAATTTCATTAAATAATTTTTTTCGGTAGGTAAAACCATTTTAACAGAATTTATCTTAAAACAATCCTCTAAATGATTTTGTAAATATGTCTCACTGCTAAAATGATTAAAACATCGTTCACAAAACCATTTTTTATTTCGAACGTTCCCAACTTTTTTGCCACATAATCTTGAAAAATGTTTAATATGAGCAAAATGAAATACTCGCTGTTTTATGTAATTGTCCTCCTCCTCATTATCATCATTTACAATATTATCCATGACATTTAATACAAGTAAATTTATTCGAGGAGAAAAATTTGTTTGGCTAAATATCAAAGGTAGAATTTCATTTCTTGTTCCCAATGTAAAGACATTTATAGCAAGTTTATTTAATTTTTCAAATTTTGGAATATCTTTAATATCAATGGGAAAACTGATATTATCAAATTTTAATATTTTACTAAAGTGAGGATAAGATGATGTTCGGTCAACACTTTTTGTGGCAGGGTGTAAGGCAGCAACAACTGACCAAAGGAAACAATAAGGATCAGAATTCCTAACATTAATTACACTTCTAGTATTCTTTATATACTTAGGTAGCTCAACGTATGTTGAAATACCACCAAGTAATGGATTATATTTGTTTATATTAACTTTTAAGTTTAAAATGTGGGATAGTGCCCATCCACTGTCTTTTTCTTGAAAATCTTCAAACTTTCTTAAAACGGTGTCTATACAATTGATTTTATACCAATCTTTTATGTTTGTGTTTTGATCAATTATTGTATTTTTCGTGGAAAAATGTTTAACAGACGTTTCACCATCTTGAGGTTTGATGAAAAGTCCATAAAAAATTACATTAACTTTTAACATACATGAAACTAAATTTTTTTTAATTTGAATTGAAAAACTTTTAAAAGCCTTTTCCATAAATAGTTTAGGGTCTTTATATTTTAAATTTATGATAACGCCTGTCTTAACTCTGCTATTAAAACAAGATTCCAAATCCTGCCACAATAAGCCTTTCTTAATATTTTTTCTAACATTTAATCTGTTTTTAAAATTTTCTAAATATGTTTTAAGGATAGCCATATTCGCCTCTACACAATGAAAATTTCTAATACAAGTAGCCCTATTTTTTCATTTCTTTAAGAGTAAAATTTGTTTTTTCAAATATTTTATATAGTTTTGTAAATCAGTTTTAGTTTTAATTAATCTACTTACTGTTTCTATCTTCTTCACCATTTCAGTGGAAATTTCATCAATCACTTTAGTACTCATGTTCAAAGACCAACGTAAACTTCAAGACCAACGTAAACTTCAAGACACAAATGCCAGCGAGTAAAATCAATCCTGTATTTATACTACATTAAAAAAAAATCCATTGACGCATTTCCACAACATGCTATGCAACGTGATTATATTTTTCTTCATCGAAAACACATTATGTATACAATAAACATATTGAAAGATAACGCTGATGTTAACATATTTTTCGGTCAAATCGGACACGAAGTATTTATACTACATAAAAAATCCATTGACGTATTTCAACAACACGCTATTCAGCGTGATTATATTTTTCTATCTTTATCGAAAAGACATTATACATGCAATAAACATATTGAAGGCTAACGCTGACGTAATTGCATTTTTAGGTCAAATAGGTCACGAAAATACATTATATGCAGATAAGCACATTTTATTCAGATAAGCATAAATTAAGTTTTGAATAATAAACGTTTTTACTAATAAACATGTTTTGTACTATTTTCTGCATTGCAATAAAGATCAAATAGGTCAATTACGTTAATGTATTTTTTTATTCTTACTATTTAAATTCGTTTAATTTTAAAGTGATCTATCAGTTAGTCAGTGAACACTAAACTATCAAAATGAGCGGTGTACCTTGCCAACTAGTCATCATGACCGAGGATCCAATCAACTTACCAATAAAGGATGCATTTGTTATCGTCAAGCAGTTGTTTATGTAAGTATTTTTTTCCTTTTGTGATTTTGTTCTACATGATTTTATTTCGTTTTTACTGGTTTATTTTTTATTATAAATATTTTATGGGATTATTGTTTTTCCAATCGATCTTTACATTTATAAATAATTTTATTGTGTTTTCTGGATTTGATTTATGATTTTGTTTGCTGTTGGTTGATTTACGTTTTTTTTTTTTTTTTTTTCTATTCAAGATATGGTGTAACGGATGTGTCACTTAGGGGTGACCGTATATTTGTGGAGTTAACGTACTCACCAAATAACAAAAACTTGAAGAAAAAATTTGGGTACCTTCCATTGAGGTATATGAGACTAAAAATTGAGAACGAGGGAGAGTTCCATGTACTGGAAAATATATGTAAAAAATATAGATTCAACCTGTTAGATGATGAGGTGGAGGAATTCGAGAAGTATCAACAGCAAAAACATTTGGTGGGTACGAAGAGAGGATATCTTCCTCCGCCTCCTCTTCTTTCTCATTTTGGACACTCTTCTGGGTATCCTTCCATTTTACCATCAACTTCAAGTTCTCCGTTTCCAACAACGACTTCTCCACCAACGAATTGGTCTCATCCCGCAACTGCCACATCAAATGATGACAACAACGAACCTCCAACAAAAAAACAGAAAAGAAAAGTGATGAAGATACCAACAACGACGACGACGACGACGACGACGCAAAATCCAGAGGATGTATTAGATTTAGAAGACCTGACTATGGAACACTTCCTTAGCCAGAAATAGAAAAGTAAGTGATTTATTTTTTTTTTTTTGTTTCGATATAATTCTAAATTTTACTATTTGTGTTTCAGATGGTTTGGGGAGTAAAAGTATGTGAGAATTATATTTTATTAAATAAAATACTTTTGTAATTATTATCTATGTATTTTATTTCATTTACACCTTTTACTTTACTAAAAAATATTGATCAATATTTTTGCGATATCGACCATCATTAATGTCGCTATCTTTGAAAATTGATAAGAATCCATAATTTTCTTTCCAGCATATTGAACATATTTTTTTAAAATCTTCAAAAGTCATATCTGTTCCGACGTGGTCATTGTAAATGTGTTTTAGGTTTAAATCGTCTTGTTTAAATACAATTAAAATATTTGCATTGTCTCTTATAAGGTGTTTAGGTATTTTTGCATAACTCTGGCTCAAATAAAATGGATCCACCTGAGAATGTCGGGACATGCTAAAATATTCACGAATAACATCTTGGTTGTCACACGCAACATCATCAAAGATAAAAATTGAATTGGGCTTCGCTTCAGATGGGTGCATTATATCCGTACTTCCACTGTAAGTATAATATCCTATTCCTTTAATTGGTTCCAGCAAAGTTTCTAAATATTTGTACTTTGGTTGCATTAATGATTTTGAGTAAATATACACATTTTCAAATTTTAATCCATTAGCATGTTCCAATAGACTTATCATCACATTGGTCTTACCACAATTTGAAGAGCCAACTATAAGACATCGAATAGTTGAAGGGAACAAAACTCCATGCTTTTTAAACTTATTCTCAATTGGTTCCAATAAATTATTCTCCACATCAAGCGTAGTCTTTTGTTTTACAAGCTTCATGTCTGGTATCAATTTAAAAATAAATGTCTTGTGTGTATCTATTAATAAAAGACTATTTTTAATTTTTTATTTTTTTTATTGTCAACACTTTCTACAATATTTATACCAATAATGAATATTAAATACATTGTTTAGAGCACATTGTAAATTTTCATTGTTATGTTGAAAACATGGATGTGATTTAAAAATATGATTCATAGTCTCATCGGAAAGTATATTAGGTTCATCTTCTACACAATCAATGCGATTTTCCATGAATTTTTCCAAATATTTTTTTGTTTCATGATTTCTTACCAATATTGTTTCGTCTAATACGTTGTCGTGTAAAAATTTTGAAATTTCTTCATATTTTAGATGAGTATCACAAAAATGCCAAGATTGCCAATTTAAACCATGGTTTTGAACACATTGTTGTTCGATACATTTTATATATGACTTATTTATCATTGCTTCTGTTACTGGTAAAACAACCATTCTGTGTATAATGTTTTCTGTAGTAGGATCTAAAATAGCAATTTCCCTACAAAGAAATACATCTTCTCCAGGAAAAGAGAAACCTTGGATATCCACAATGAACATGTTTCCTTTCTCTCTCGATATTCTCTAACAACAAACAAAATCTTGCAAGTGGAACGTCTTTTACATATTTTTCTATCCCCTCTTTATTATATTGCGTCACTTTTATCTATCCATGAGTTGTGAGAACTATCAAAACCTAACCACTTGACAAAAATTTTATTTTTCTTTCTCTTTAATACCTTTTCAACTAAATAACTGTCTTTATGTTTAACTTTTTGTAGCTGTTCTTTATAAAATCCCCCAAGAATTTCTTCACCTTTATAGTCTTTTAAATAATATGTAATAGGGTTTCCCAGTTTTATTTTATAAACAGTGAAAATTTCATTAGACCAATTTGGATTGTATTTTTTGTCAAAAACTCCTCGATGTTTTGAAATGCGTACATGATCACCAATATGAAATTTTTGACTTTCCAAATCGACAATTTTAATGTGATTGTATACAGTGTTTAACAATAGTTTTTCATGCTTCTTCTTAACATCCACTGGTTTCATTCCTATTGTTCTGTGAACTTTATTGTTGTATTCAATAACAACTTGTTGTAAATTATCAATCCATTTGTAGGTACCGTTGAAACTAAACTGTTTCCAAATCATTGATTTAATCGTGCGAATGACTCGCTCAGCAATCGCAGCCTTTTTCTCACTGTATACATTGTAATGATTAATATTATATTTTTTCATCAATTTTTTCATATGTGGATTAAAAAATTCAGTTCCCATATCTGTTTGAAGATTATTTGGTTTTTGCTGTTTAAACACATACTCCATACATTTGGCTACTTCAAAACCTGATTTATTTTTTAGTGGTAAAGCCCATAAAAATTTTGAAAAACAATTTATTACAACCAAAATATATTTGAAATTTCTGTTTGTATTTGAATATTTTTGCATATCAATCAAGTCGGCTTGGAACAAATCATTAAGAGATTTTATAATAATTCTTCGTCTTTTAAAGTTAATTCTTGCAGGTTTGTGTAACTCATTAACGATATCTCTTTTAACAGACATGATATTTATTCTACAATATTTGCCTCTTTTAGTTCTTCAATAATTGAATTTATTTCATTTGTATGTCCTGTATGGCCAGCTAGCTGTGAAGATAGTAATAAACGTAATCGCTCTACAAGTTCATTTGGATCATCCCAGTGGACGTAATCGATTTTATTGTTGTTTACTTCCATAACCAATCCTTTACCTTCTGTTATTGGTGCAATTATTTTTTTATATTTTTCTAATCTACTACCATCTATCTGTTTACTTGATCTGTAATGCCTTCTGTGAGCATTCGTCGCTACAACTATCTTTTTATAGTTATTCTCATCTTCATCTGTAAAACTAGCTGGATATTTCTTAAACAAAAGCTCATATAAACCTGGTGTTCCCCTGTACCTTTTCTTTTTTAAAAGAATATCAGCACCATCTAAATCTATTTCAGAATTCCCAATCAGTAGCTTTTCAGATGTTTCATCAAATCGAATTCCATATTTATGATCAAATTCTTTGTTTAGAACATCAGCGTGCATATTTGTAATATATTTCCTAGGTAAAGGATCATATTGATCCCAGTAGTCTACACGCGCCTGGTTAGCAATATCTTCAAATCGATTTTCAGAGTGTTTATCATTTTTAATCTGTTCTTTTATATCATCCACTTCAATGTTGTCCAATATCGATTGTTTGATTTCACTTGTTTCAAAGTCAGTAGTTTCATTATCGTCATCATCGTTTTTAATGTACCTTAAAGGTTCATCGTTTTTTGTTTCATTTTCTGGACTGGAATTTTGTGAACTATTTAACTTGTTTTCGATATTTTTCAAGTGTTTTGTAATTGGATTAAATAAATCTTCTTGGATTATTTGTCCTTGTTTTAATTGTCTTAATTTACTTTGGATGTTTCTCCGTTTAGTTATAAGTTGTCTTTTCAAATCTTTATTCATCGTAAAATGTAGGTTTTCGCTTAACTTCTGAACAGCTCTGGATCAGGTCTCGAACAGGTTCTGATCAGGTCTCGAACAGGTCTTGAACAGGTCTTGAACAGGTCTCGAACAGGTCTCGAACAGGTCTCGAACAGGTCTCGAACAGGTCTTGAACAGGTCTCGAACAGGTCTCGAACAGGTCTTGAACAGGTCTCGAACAGGTCTCGAACAGGTCTTGAACAGGTCTCGAACAGGTCTCGAACAGGTCTCGAACAGGTCTTGAACAGGTCTCGAACAGGTCTCGAACAGGTCTTGAACAGGTCTTGAACAGGTCTTGAACAGCTTTCAGATTTGGTACTAGTCTAGCCCCCAATTAGACACTTATGTTTAACATCAACAAGGTTATGAAAATATTTATTGTGTACAGGGTGTTAAATAAGAGTAAACTTTTTTTTAACTTTTTATTTATACTTAAAAACCCAAAGATTTGCTTCATTAGATGAACTACAGTTAAAACATTTGAACTACATTGGTTAGAGGATTATAATTAACAATACGGTCATGTATAATTATACAATAAGCAGTTGTGTTAGCTGGTATATTCTTATTAGTTTCTATTTCTATTCTCATATCGACACTTCCTGATTTAATTGATTCATTTTGTCTGCTGCAATCAATAACAAATATCGGAGCAACAGCACAGAATTGTAACATAGTAAGGCATGGATCTCCTATGGATTTGTAATAGTACGACGGTTGAAATTGTGCATACATTTCATATGCAAGGGCATAATGTCTTTTACTAAAGTTCAAGTTCAAATTGTCATACGGGTACATTTCAGAATTTAGAAATAGCTTTAAGTTTGTAAGATTACAGTGATCAAAATAGCTGTTCTCTTCTTTTATTGCATTCTTTTTGGCAGTTTGTAATGCAAACAAAACAAATCGTGGTCTCTCCAATAGACTGGTAGTTTTTACATTCCAGTTAAATTTCATTGTCTGAGGCAGTAGAGGAATTTCATGATATTCCCAGCTTCTATATGCAAGCTCCAAACTGGACCCATTTTCAATAAATTTATATAAACGTAACTTTTCTGAATCGGACACTTGAATATGAGGCATTTTCCATATTAATTTAAATATTTCCACTTTTGGTTTCAGTTCAGTTTCTACTGTAGACATTACTGCATTTAAATCAGTTGAACTTCTTATCAATACGAGTTCTTGGCGTATGTTAATAAGAATTTTTGTAAAATCTTCAAAAAATCCAAGTACAAGTTTGAGTGGCATACAAACATTAAAATTTCCTGCTTTATCAGCAACTGTTGGTGTGTCATTAATACTCCAACCTATACAGTTGTATCGATTAGATTCAGTTTGTGTGAACGAAGCATAGTTTTTCATTGTCGTTGTTATACCTAAATTTCTCACTCTATCTATTACACAGCCTCCAATTTCATATCGTATTTCATCAAATAAATGCATCAAACCATTATTAATAAAGCGCAAAGTATTGCTTTCTTTCCCATCATTCGTTAAACGTCCTTCAATATACAGATAACTCTCAGAAGGTAGGGTGTATATATCTTGAGTCTGAATTGGTATTCTTATTTCATCACAATGATTAAAAGTTGCATTGGCATAGGGTAAATGACTGTGCATTTCTCGACTCACAACTGAATTGTCAACCAATACACGATCTCCAATATTTAAAATGTTAAAACTCATATTCCCTCTTCTTACAAGTACACCTCAAGAAAATCCCAAGTATTCTAGTATTAATAAAAAACTTTATTCTACACCAAGTATTTCTTTTCTTTTTCCCTGTCACTGTCGTTGTTGTGTTTTATTTTAAATCCTAGTGAGGTTAAAAAGACTTTGTTTTCTGTTGTCAACGGTTTGAGAGTCTGCTTGTCACTAATGTTTTTATCAACACTCTTAATATTATATACACTGTCCACACCTGGATTAAATTTGCTACAGTTGTAAATTAAAACCATTATTTATACTTTTTTTAAATGTAGTCTTAACGTAATAACTTCTCGTGTGAAATTAACAAGATTACCGTCCTGGTCAACTATTTTAATGAAAATTTCATCAATATATCTATTTGTGACAGGTAAATAAATTACCTTTTTTGGAATTTCCACAATTTTGTAACCCGGTAAGACATTTGGATAAAACATGTGGATGATATGACCTTGGTTTTCATTGACGTATGAATTAGTGATTAGATTACATTCCACACAAATAGAATTAACCTTTGTGATATGCACAGGATTCTCAGCTAAGTGAGTCTTTAAAGGTGAGAGCCGTTTTGGTGTAAATCCCAATAAGGGAGCAATGGTATTTGGTTTTTCAAAATGGATTACTTTGTTGCTTTTTATTTCACATTTGAGTGTATTGTTATTAATTCTCAATATCAAACTTGTAGGTTGATCTATATTATGTTTTTTTCTAGGCACACCTTTACCAATTGTATTATTTTTTTCTTGACTCTTTCCTTTATTAATTTCTGTATCATCTTTATCTGGTGTTTGATCTACTTTTAATTCTAATTCAGTTATTTTTTCAGTTAAATAATTTGAAAGATCTTCGACTTCATAAGAACCATGTGGAATCGTTATATCGTAACCATCTATATAAAACTTGTTGTTTGTTTGGTCTACATTTGGAATTGTATTGTATGACATGAAATCTATTAAACCTAGTACATACTGTTCATTTTCGTTTAAAATAATTGGTGGGTAAATTTTTGTTGATAACACCGATTCTCTTCCAGATAACACAAAAGTGTACGACATGTTCAAACGATAATCATAGAGTAAATAAAAGAATATTATTTTAAAAAGGGTATTTATTTAAAAAATCTAAACACAATTGTCCACAATTTACAGTGTTATAAGTTTGATAAATTTTATGATTATAAACAATTTGACAATAGCCATTTGAATTAAAGTATGATATAGCTTCCAACGGTGGTCTCAGGTTGCCAAAACTGTCAAAATATACGACTTTGGATTTATTCTTCTTGTAAGCTGTCCAATGAGTTCCAGGACCGTCTTTGTTATCTAAATTAATAATTCCACTCTCATGTTGCCAAATTTTTTTCGGAAACCCATTTCTCATCATTACACCTCTAAAATGTGGGATTTTCATTAATTTTGCATATTTTTGTAACTCTACATTTGTCAAAGCATGTTTTGGAATTTTTATTTGATCCATTTTCTTATTCATAAAAAAATACCCATTCCACTTTTATATGGTTTCAAGTATAAACCTTTTCCAATTGCCAGTGCTTCCATTTTACGATTATGACGTTGTTTTTCGAGTAAATCTTCTTTAGCTGCTTTTGCGTCGTTAATAGTTTTCACGATAGCTGATGTACCCCCAGCAATAGTGCCCAATGCGCTCAACCCAGCAAATATCGGTATTAGAGGTAATATACCCCCAGTTTTTGGAACTTGGATTACTCGTGGTTTTTTAATATTCTTGTAAGATTTAACAATTCGTAATGCTTGTTGAATAGCTTCTCTTAATGTTTTTGGTTTGCCTTCCAATAGTTTCTTTCTAATATCTCTAATTACTCTCAATAAACTAAAAGACTTTTGCTTTGAAATTCTTTTTTTGGAACCTTTTCTTTTATGTACGACCTTTCTTTTAGAGGTCTCTCTTGTCTTTTTCTTATTACCAATCATCTTGGCTGTTACTAACCAACTAACAACAATACAGTATTTATTTATTTTTTATTAAAATTCTGATTTGTATACAATGTTTTGCATAAAGTGTGGAGAATACGTCAGTGATTTTTTTAAATATACGATATAAATGCGAGATCATTTTGAGTTTTGCTTTAGTTACTGTATTCTCTTAAAATTAATCATGGGTGTTACAAATCCAGTTTTGACCCATATGTCAGGTCAACTTGTTTCAGCATGTCGAAACTTTAAGATACTTGAATATGAAAAGTATGTGTCACGGTACCCGCCACCACTCTATGAAAAATTAGCTGGTGATGGAACGGCCTTTGTACAACAACATATAACTGGAAATCGAATTTTAGATGGTCCATTCCTTGGTCGACGAGAGCTACCATTTCCGTTACCAGAGATACCTAGGTTAGGAGGAAATAGATAAAGAAAAAAAGATACATATTTTTTTATTATATATTTTTTAATTTAATACAGTTTATTGTTATATCTTAACTTTTTTTTTTTCTTGATCATCATCATCATCCTCATCTTCATCGTCTCGTTTTCTTTTTTGAGTATTGTTTAATGATTCGATTTTTGGTTTTTTGACAACAATTAAATTGTCATCAATTATTTTTCGTTTTTCTCTTCTTTTAGAAACTACAGGGCTCACTACAGAAAAATCATCTTGGATATCCATATTCTCTTCTAATTGTTTTACTCTTTTATGATTTAAAAGCTTTTGTTGTATTTTTTCTTTATTTTTTTTCTGCTGGACATTTTGTCTGCGTTTTCTTGATTTGGAAATAGTTATTCCTTGGAGTAATAAAGTACAGTGGTCTATATTTTCAGTTAGTTTTTCCAACATATTTTTAGCCTTGTTCAATTCTTTACTACAACTTTTTGTTACAGCTTTATAATTAGTAGAACCTAGACCCATACCTAATTTCACTTTTGCTTTCATTGCACCAGCTACACCAAGTGCAGCCACCTTTTCAGAAAATGCTGTATTTTTTGATCGAAACTGTTCAAGAGCTTTTTCAGCTAGGATCTTATCAGCTTCGTGTCGTTTTGATAACTCTTTGTTTTGGGAGTATGCAATATCATGTTCACGACACGCTTCGTCTAATCCATTTATTCCCCTATCTCCTCTTGCTAGTCGTTTCTGTAATTTGGTGCCGGGTCCACAAAACCTATAACCTCCAGGGATGTGCATTTCGAAAGGTAATTTATTAATGACAGCGTTTAACATATTGGTAGCGTACTCGTAGACGATTTACAAATTAATACATAGTTATTCTAAATATAAGTCTTTATATATTTTTTCTCTTCTTCAGACAACTGACCTCACATTTCACCAAACATACTACTTGGTATATTTTTAGCACCAGATCTGGATCTCAAATATTCTATGTAGTCACAGTTTATACAATTCCTATTAGATATTTCAGTCTCCCCACCACACTTTGGACATTTATACTTTACTGGTACAGGCATACTTATTTTTGGATAAATAGATGACTTGGGTTATTTTTGTCACCACCAAATTGTCTAAATATACTTTTTAAGTAACAATTTACACAAAGTGTATTTGGAATCTCAGTTTCACCACCACACTTTGTACATTTATATGTCACAGGTACAGGCATATTCAAAGGGCAAAATAAAAATGAGCTTTATGTTATATTTACAGCTATTTTATTATTCTAATTTTTTATCATGCGATTACATTATTTTTGCGGTCTCTGTCTCTTTACATACATTCTACTAGGTATATTTTTAGCACCACTCTCTTCCTTGTACACCTCTTCCAATTCACAATTTATACACAGGTCATTTCGTTCTTCAGTGTCACCCCTACACTTTGGACATTTATTTTGCACAGGTACAGGCATATTCAAAGGATAAAATGTTATGTTTCACAGATGTACAGATATTCTTCTCACTCAAATTTTCTTTGTTATCGTTGTTGTTGTTGTTGTTGTTGATTTTAAGAAAAATAGGATACACTCTTTCCAAAAAAGTACAATTAGGACTAAATTTTTTGTGATCTTCGATTATATTGTCATTTGATTCCCATTTGTAAATCTCTACGCCACACTTGAAACACTTTACTATATCTTCCACTTGGAGAAAGTAAAATCCACAAGCAGCTAACTCTATTTCAGATTTATTCCCCTTCCAATTGTTAAAAGTTGAGAGCCTTGAATAAAACTCGTCTAGCATGTACACCTCAAGACACATCTTGATTACTGACAAAATTTTGCTGGATACATTTATTTAAAATAAATAACTTGTTTCAAAACAAATAAAATTGACCAGGTGACGTGGTCGTATTGGCAAGACGTAAAAACAAACCTATGGAATAATATAGCAATTTATCAGTATTATGAATTATATCATCGTTTATAAATAAACTTTTATATTTGGTACATTGTTTTTTCTTTAATTTCCTTAAATTTCAAGAGTAAAAACGACATTGGCTAGGCTAGGCTAGGCTAGGCTAGATACGACTAAGCAAGTCTGTACACAACAAGTTATTTTTTGACTCGCCACTACCAAAAAAAAATTTCCAAGTCTCAATACTCATTTATTTCAATCACCCTGTACAAATTTAACTAAAAGAAGAGGAGATGAAGCGATAAGCGATGAGTTTTGCACTCGACATACAAGGTGGTCCGTTCCACTCAAAGACACCCCCTCTGGTCATTGTCGACCGATTCTTTTACTTCTTCAGGACAGGTAAGACAAAGAAGAGACAAGTGAGACAGGTGTAAAAACATACAGGTAACGTAGGTGACAATTCTTCGGCTGAGAAGAAGAGATCTAGAGATAAGCGACTAGTTCTTACGACCCTCTGGTCATTGTTGATCACTTCTTCGGGAGAGAAGAAGAAGAGATCAAGCGATAAGCGACCAGTTCTTACAACCCTCTGGTCATTGTTGATCACTTCTTGTACACCCCCAAGGTCAAATCATGGCATCGATACCTTCGCATCGGAGACCCTGATGGACAGGTTACCAAAGTGCGTTTGAACCCCGCTTGCTATACTACTGCCATCCCTATAAGATATTCCTTTAGTTTCATTGTATTAACCCTTCAGCGGACGGGCGAAATAAAATAAGTGACTCAAAATGTGCGTACGTCTACTTCTAATATTATTAAAGTACCTATGGCACGCACACCGCTAGAAAATAATAATAGTCTATCTGCTTTTGAAAAAATCTTTTCATTGGGAATGTACCAACTATGTATCGACAATACAAATCAAAAACTGCTAAGCATGAGAGCAAAATAATAACGTCCTCACCGACCCGAGCTTTCAGACATTGATCTGAATTGCGAGCATTCCTAGGAGTTCTTTTGTATACATCCATTTTCCAAGTAATTATGAAGACATGAGCAGTATATTTGCAACGGATGGTACCGCTCGGAAGATATTTAGAGCAGTTTTTTCTGAGAAAAGGTTCTTAGTATTGTTAGTTGATGTGATATTTAATAATTCGGCGAACAGAGAATAAACGAAACAGATTCAACTGACGCAGCCATACACGAACGTTTTAACTTATTTATACAAAATGCTCCAAAGTCCTACATCGTTGGTACTTCTGCGTGCGTAGATGAAATGCTAGTAGCATTCCGAGATAGGTGCGCTTGTCAAAGGTATCCACTATGTTCGCGAACTTTTCACGCTCCGCGCTCCTTCAATGGAACATGCCCCCTCCTCGTGCGCTCCACAGTTTTCAACGAACCTTTGAGTAAACATGTCATCACCATCAGTTGCTAGTGCAGCATATATTTTATTTCATTATCTCTCGAATACTGTAGAAGCCCTCCTCGCTTTTATTCGCCTGCTGTGTTTTATGTTATACCACTTAATAATGCTCCAGTTACCTACCTTTCCCAGTCTCACTGCTTTTTTTTGTTTTGATTTTTCTCTTCGAAATCCCGAAAGCAGAATTTTCATTTTATCTTTGTATATTTACCCCAATATGTTCATACCCCTTCCAATTTTCATCCAGCCATCTTCTTTTAAATTTTTATTTTTGAAATTCTAATCCTGATGGATAGTACAATCAGATTAGAGTTAAACATTTTTCTTCCGACTACTATTTAACAGAGAGTGGAGCATGATATACGAGACGTACGCATTTCGTGATATCTTGCTCACGTCTACGAAGAGACCACAAATCACCTACCTCTAGATGCTTCACGACAATTACGCACGACAAAGCTTACAAAAAGTCAGAAAAATAACTATTTAAAATTTACTGAAATTACAAAAATCGTCAATATCACAATATAAAAGAAATAAAATACACAATATATTGCAAAATTTAAATAAAGTGCAAATTGCATAGTTTAAGTTGCTGCATGTGATACTCAAGTATATATTTATACAAATACTTTAGTTACTTGTACATAAAACTATTCGTTCAGAAACTCTTCTACTGAATAATACGGTCTTTCTGATAGATAGGTTTTGTCCTTTTACGGAACTTAAGGAAAGAAGTTGCAGATTTAAGTTGCAAAGGGAGATGGTTGTATAATTTTTTTGCTGAATATAATATAGATTTCTTTACGGGTTCCAACTCAGTGGACGGGTTCAGTAAGTACAAATCAAAGGTTGAATTTCTGGTGGAGTAGCCATGATTAGGTCTTGCTGGAAACACATGTAGGTGTTTATGAATTAAGCAAACACTTTCTAAAATATATAATGAGGGAAGAATTAAAATTCCGTGATTTTTTAAGTAGATTGTACTGTATTGCTCTTTTTTGAAATTACTAGAACAGAATCTACTATATATGAATATCTGTCATCTTTCATGTCTTCAAAGCCTTCTATACACCTACTATGCTCATTGTAATGAAGACTTGGACATTTCTTATTAAGAGTAAATCGTCTTAGCTTTTTTGCTTTACATCTCTCTCTGTACTGAATTTGAATTAGCATAGCTGCCATTCTATTAATGTTCTGAAGATAAACCAATTTATTTTCTTTATAAAACTCTTTAGCTTCAAACAGTCTGCGTTTAAAAGACTTTTTACTATTTCTTTCCAAAGAATATTTATGGTGTAGTTGTTTTAATGCTCCATGTAATTTTTTCTTTTGGGGGGTAATTGTACTTCTAACACTGCTGCAAATTTTCAGCGGTGTGAATATTCTTAAGGGAAACACCTAAAAATAAATATGATGTTAATTTCTTTATTCAATCCTTACAAGGCAAAATATATTCATTATATTAACCTTCGTGTAGTGGTATTACTGCGTGAGAGATTTAGTAGACTGTTTTTTGATGTGAGTATTAAACAATTTATTGTAAGTACTAGAATGTTTCAGCACCTTCATATATCTTTATTAGATTTTAGCAATGGGTGATTATGAACACAGGCAAGCCACTATTTCTAGTTTTTAGCCCCAGCTTGTCTATGACACACAGAGGCAACTAAACGTATAAAAAACTCTAGTATCACTATCGAAGGTTAAGCAAACTGTTATTTGTGTTCTGCAACTAAAAAGTTTCATGAAATAGTAACCAATTGGAAAATTATTAATTGTTATCTTCCCAATACTTACTACAATGTGGTATCTCAAATGATTGAAACATGTGTGTAGATTGTGCATCTCTACTTGTCGAAGGACTTTCAACTAAAACAAAAAGTTAATATAAATAATTTATACCATGATTCACTTCAAAATAATTTTTATTAATTACATATCAGGGTTACTTACTTTCTGTTACATTTGCTTCCGTACACAACATTGAAATACTTCTGGCATGTACATTAGAAGAGGAATCTAAAATCAATCAGTTGTTGGTTCTCGGGAATTTCATTTGGATACAATCTATGATTCCATAAAAAGCAAACTTATCTTCAAAGCACCTGTGGCATATTCGTTTTGTTTTAAAAACTCTAGTGGAATTCATCATATCTAAATTAGGATTTTTTAAAACACTAAATAACTTCCTAAATCGTATAATATATTTATCAGGATTTGGAAAGGCATTGTTGACGAATTGGTACATTGTACGATACACCATTTATTGTAAAAAACCATACTTAACTAATTATTATTCTGCAAAACACTATTTGAACGCCAGGAACATTTAAAACACAGACTACTGAGGTAGGTGATTTGTAATTTAGAAACTGATTTGAGGTTAATGCTAACAATAACCTAGTGATATTAAACCACGATTATTTTGATTTCTTTGCAATTTGCAATAATAACCATCAAATCAAACAATAATTATAGACGCATAATGACCATGCTAATCAATTACTGACAGTTAGCCATTGACAATTATAATTTTTAATTTTTTTCAAAAATTAAACTGCACAACTGTAGAGTATTCGCTCCGTGCGTGACCTTGGTAGAGGTACCTTGAAACGATGCCAGCGTGCGTAGCGGCGAAATATGACAAAATTGGACACTTTTTACACATCTTTTTACGCATAAATTTTATCAAAAATGTGTGCAAATACACGTTGCGTATTTAGTTGTGCTAATAATAGCAAAAATAGTAAGTGGATGGATCCGTGCTATTAATATGAAAAAGGAAATATTACGTAACCTCATTTTTATGCAATTGAAATATTTAAATAATTTACCTTAAATGATATTTTATAAGGCTTCAAGCTAACTGCAGAGTGCCTGATGACTTTAGCTTTTATAATAACTTTTACTATTACTGTTTTTAATTATATGCTCTTTCACGTGAAAAACTTGATTTGCCAGTACTAGATTTTTAACTTTTCTTTTCCGTTTGGGCTTAAAAAGATATATTGTGATGAATTTTGAGAAACCCAATTTTTAATACTACATTTATTTTGTACATAAACTGAAAAAATATAATTAAAAAGTTAATTATTAATAATTGTCAATTTCGCCTGTATTTAACAATGTCAAACATTTGTCATTAATGTCATATGTTTAACCTGAAAATTGGTAGGTCCAAAACTGTCAGATGAAGGCGGTAGGTGTCGCGTCAGTCACGCACGGAGCGAATATCGACATTAAAAGATTTGTATCGGTACTTCAAGTGACATTTAGTTTAGTTTGATCTTGAGCTACCTACGTGAAACGTCTAGTTATTAGTGGCATGATACTATAACAAACAAGGTATGCTTACTTGCCGTTCTAATTTTAATCGACTTTACGCATGACGTCACAGCGAGACAAAGCCAGCGGACTTGTGTGGATCTTATTTTAACGATGCATCATATGGCAACGTTGCTCCATTACTGTAAGGGACAACTTCGAAACTTAAACTGTTAACGGTAAGTATACCACCGGTTTGTGTATTACAAACACAATAGATATTGCTACAAAACATGAATTAAATATAAAAGGCCGGTAAAATGTAAAGAATTTGAAACATAAGGAAAAGCAAGTCATACTTCAGACTTTATGAATATCATTTAGACATTTATTTTACAATCTTCGTGATTTTTCTCTTGCGGATATTGTAATTATCTTTAATATTTTTATTTAGAATTAGTATTTTAAAATATATTTGACATATAAAAAAAGTAATTTTACATCTTCGCTAACATTTACATATTTTGCAGCTTCTATTAGGTTTTTTAAATAATTTTTAGTTATTGTCAATTTCTTGCCATTATAACTACGAAAAATATGTTCCAGTTCACTACATTTAGTTACAAATTCCAGTGTTGGTTTGAGTAAACTACCCTCAGAAACGTGGTTTACCCAAGTAAACGATTTATCGTTAGCGTCCGGAATATATCCAAGTAGGTATTTCTTTTTTTTTTGTAACTTAAATGCAATGAAACCGGCTAATTTTCCAATTCATCCCATTCCAGCTCTTTTATATTTGCATTAATAAAATCTTGATGACTGCCAATTAAATCTTCAGGGTTAATTTCTGTCTCACCACTAGGAAGGTTTAGCGAGGAAAAGATCTCTTCAGTGACAATTTCATAATTAATTATACTATTAGTAGTAATATTCCACTATAGTTTTTTTTAAACAATAGTCAGCTTCTGTAAAATGTTTTGATCATATTCTCGCGGTTTCTACATTAAACTTGTCTTGCCGAAAACACTTGAAGACCCATACTTTACGCATTTGTTTGTCTCTAGGAAACACACAAAAACGACGATTCGAAAAAGATTTCCTTTTTTTATTATAATTGTTTAAATAACCCACCACTGCACAATACATTATGGCAACCCAATAATTAGTCTTCTTTATAAAGTAGCTACAGGTAGTCGAGAGGAAGTTGCGTACGATAAATAAATTAGGTGATATTAACACAGTAAACTGAATGTTTACTGTGTCACCACAAAATTTATATAACAATATAATATACAAAGTCTTTACTACATCAATGAATAAATAAAAATCTCATTCATTACGTTTTGAAGCACACAGGAAAGCAACAGATAGAGCATTTAACTTGGCATCATTAAAGTTGTCTCGGGTTTACGTCACAGGTGTGCGAGAGAGATACAAGAACATGCGCGTTGACTTATTTTGTCTGGTTATAGTATCATGCCTTTGTGCTTTGTGTTCGCCCAATTTACCGCCACCTATTGGAGCGCTGAGCGCGCACCGTTGCACGCTCCGGGAGCGAACATAGCGGATACCCAGCTTCCACACATTATAAATATGGCATGTTTGTATGTAAAAGATCTACATTTTAATTAAGTTGTTTTTTAATATATAACAAATGTATAAAAGAAAGGATTTTGTCTTAATATTTAATAGAAAAAAAAATAATTTGGATTTCGTATATAAAATTTACCCTAATATAGATCAGGAGTCTGAGAGACATCTTGTCACCAGTTATGTTAGAATTTATCCAGTTATTTTCTTTATTATTCAGGTTTTTTAATGACTTCAGTTTCCAGTATAACGTTTTTTAAGTTTGTTTGTTTCCTTCTTTTGCAAGTATTTATTTTACCACCTAAGAACTTTATCATTTTGTTCCCCTAGATTGGAGATTAGACGTAGAGATAACACCCTTCCCCTGTTAAAACCTATTGTTACAAATTCCTATATGTATTCCGTTAAAAATCTTTATATTTTTAGAAAAACCTTTATTTCTTACAATTTTCTTTACAGCAATGTTAAAATAAATAAAGCTATAATTACAATATATACATTTAACGTATTAAAATAGTATGTACGTTAATATTAAACAGATGGAAATGGTTAATTCAGTCAAAGTTGCGGCGCTGGCTTTGGATCTGAAGAAAAGGCTATTCCTTCTTTTACCTAAAATATCATTTTATTAATAAATATCGTATTTGCAAACAAATATTAATACAATTTTTAAAATGTTACTTCTTCCAATGTTTTTAAAATATTAAGTAATTACAGTTCATTCGAATTACATATTCCCAACCAAAGACAAACAGGATCGTACTGAGGTGTATCATATATGATTTTTAAAAATATGTACTTTTTGAAACTAAGAATGTAAGAATTTCTTGAAGTTTAATTGTGATTAAAAATTAATGTTCCATTGAAGAAAAATGTGCTATAATAAAATATTCATAACAAAGTATTTTGAATAAAGTAGCATCATCATAAGTTTTTCAAAACATAAAAACATACCATTTAAATTATTCAGAGTCTGAGGAGCTACATGTGCTGCTTTCTTCGTCTGAATTTATTATTAATGGTACAATATTGGTCTCTATTATGTTTTCCAACTTCCACATTTAGGACTCGACTTTTTGTTTAACGTGTTGCACACATTTATGCCATGTAGTTAAAGTAATCTTATTTATTGCATCATAAAAAATATTTTTGATGTCTGCAAATTTAAAAGTACAGTAAAACCTCCCTTAACCGAAACCTTTTTAACCGAAACATCGTTTAACCGAAACGGCTGATAGTTTGAATAATTTCGCCAATTAAATTTTTATCGCAAAACGTAAACAACTAAATTAATTTCACTCACTGATGATGCCTATGTGTGTTGAGAAATAAAAAAAAACTAAGAGTTCTAAAAGATATTTCCGAAAAAGAACTTCCAGTTTTTTATAGAAGCCAAAAAAGCTCATGGATCTTGACCCCTTTATTTTCAGAATGGTTTGAAAAGAAATTCGTCTCAAGTGAAAAATCCTTTTTAAAATCAAAAAAACCTTCCCATCAAAGCATTATTTCTTATTGACAATGTGACAACTCACCCTTAAAATCTACAAAATGGTGACAATTGTCAGATTATTGCCACCGAATGTCACGAGCTTAATTCAGCCAGTAATAGAGACATTCAAGAAATATTATAGAGGAGCATTTTTAAGACACCTGTTATAACAGGAGATGAATGAATGCAAAAGTATTCCCGGAATTCTCAAATCTTTAATAATGAAACATGTTGTTTATTGGTGTCCTGAGTCGTGGGCCAAGGTCAAAACTTCAACTTTGAAAAAATGCTGGAACAAACTTTTTGATTGGATTATGATTGACGATCCTGAAGAAAAAAATGCTAAAAAAACGACAGAAGAAATTAAATGTTTAATAAAAAATTTGCCGGGATGTGACGAAATTAACCAAGAAGAGATACGTGAGTGGTTAGCAGCCGATGACTCAGAAAGTGAATTCACCGACCAGGACATCATTGATACGGTTCTTCATCCAGACAACCTGAGCGTATCAGACGACGAAGATGATGACCCAACAGACAACAGGCAGCACGAGACCGCCGACGATATTTTCAATGCCTTAGAGGTAAGAATTTTATGCAGTGGGCCTAATTAGTTAGGGACACTAGTAAGTTCTTAATTTTTGTTGTCATTGTATAAAGTTTTGTCCTTTTCATATTGCTTTACGTTTCGTCGAACAATCGAATGAGGCAAACCATGACGTTCTGCAAATGAACGATTGAGATATAGCTACAAAACATCGTTGTCAAATGAAAACGCAAAAGAAAATAGAAGATTTCTTTAAAATAGCTTGTTAAACTTGTTCATTTTCCTTAATTTTATTACTTTATTCTCTATTTACTTATTAGAAAACATTACAAAATCGCTCATAGTATTTTTAAATACCAATACTTTGACCAAGAATACTATGAAAACAATAATATTTTTAACCGACATTCTTGTTATCCGAAACGGCCTCCCCCCCCCCAATTATTTCGGTTAACGGAGGTTTTACTGTATGTATTATTTTTGGCTGCTAGATAATTTTTCACTTCTGCCCAGATGAGTTCAATCGGATTGAGCTCACAATGGTATGGAGGCTGCCTTAAAACTATTTTCTTTTGGTTTTTTGTCATCTTATCAATAATGTATTTGTTATATTGTCCCTTATCTTGCTTAACAATAGCCATCAGTTGCACTTTTAACATTGAGTCTTTAAAACCCTCAGCCATCAGCAAATTTTTTATCTCGGCCACGCGAAAAGGAAATAAAACTTTTCAAAACATCAATAAATTAAAATATTAGTTTCTCTTACGATTATCCAAGTGATTACCACAAGCTATTTTTAATTTTGATGAATACAAACTTTGATTTCGGATACTAAAAGTTTACTACACACTATAAAACTTATAAAAAATATCACGGCCAGTAAATAACTCAAAATAACTTTATAAAACACAAAATTGATTAACTTATAATATAACAAAATATATAAACCAACACACTACAATTTGAATATAATCTGACTGAGCAATTTGGACCTGTAAAATGACAATCATGCTTGCTCAAAGCGATAAATCATATTCAATAGCCTCTTGACGAATGGGAAGGCGAATACCGTCAGAACACGTGCGTGTCCGGCTGCTTATGTTGGGAATTTGCAATGTAAATAGGGTATATAAGATGTAACTAGGATGAGACGGTTCCAACTATTTGTTAAATCAATGCATTAAAAAATTTGTAGAGATTTTTTATATTATTTATATGAAAAATTAATAAAAATAAAAGCCAGGTAAATAAAACAAAGATAAAATGGTTCCGATCATTTTATCAAATAATTAAAGGGGAGAAAAAACTAAAATGTTTATAATTCGGTAAACAATTTGCTGATTTTGAATTAATTAATGTTTTTCACTTTTTATTATTATTTATTGGACGCATAAACGGCCCGGCAAGTCAATAATCTTACACTTTTGGTCAAAAAACGCATAAACGCCAATACTCCACAAGGCGGGATGGAACTAGAGAGAGATGCATTAAAAGTGCTGTATTTTATCATTAAACTACATTGTTTAGCTTTGGACTAGATAAATAGGACTGTAGCTCTTTTTTAGTAGATCTCTTTATCACCATATACGAGCCCTAACAACTATATGTTGGAACATGCAGTTATTTTGCGAATAAAATGCCAATTTACCGAAATTCTTTTATTAATTTTTTTTTTAATTGTAAAAATATGAAATTACCAACATTTTTATGATGTATGGAATTATTTTTACATTTTAATTGTATATTTGATGTTGATTACTATGTAATTAATTGTTTGATAACCGAAAAATGCTACTAATATTGGAACAATAGATTTTCAACAAATTAAAATTATTAAGGCATAACGTCGCCCTTAGCTTGAATAACAGTCGACTCTATTAAGCATTGTACCAACTAGGCCGTCACAGAATTCAGGGGTGACACTATCCCATATTTCTTGCAAGTTAGGATGTAGCTGTGGAAAAGTACGCTGAGGCTATTTCTTAGGCGATGTTTCATTTTGTGCCAAAGTGTCTCTATTGGATTAAGATCCAGGCTGCTAGAAGGATGTGACAAAACTTTAATGTCTTGTTCTCCCATCAATTTTTTGTTAGATTTCGCCATATGGCAAAAGACTCTGTCCTGTTGGAAGATGAAATCTTTTGAATGGATATAACTTTGCCGCACGTAAGTAACAAAGAATGTTAAAGGATATCTTGATATTTGGCTGCGCGTACTGTGCCTTCAATAAAATGTAAAGTTTTAAACCATTTGGTCGACATACAACCTTACACCATGATGCCCCATAAAAACTTTACAGTCCTTTTGAGACAATCCTTACGGAATGCTTCTGTTTTTTTCCCGAATCACACGCTTTCGGTAATCTCTCACAAATTCAAATTTGCTTTGGTCGCTAGGGATAACTTTGTCCTAGTTATGTTTGGTTTTCATTTAGCCCAAATGTAACGATTCCCTTTTTGAGTTTCCGTCAACAATAGTTTTTCTTAGGCCTACTCGAATAAATCAAAAAATTTATATCGCAAAGAAGAAACGATTAAACACACCTTACAAAAACTAAGACCGTTTTTGTGGATTTATTTGCGACAACATTCTCTGGAAACATTGATCCCAGTTTATCTGTTCCGCAGTTATTTCTCATAGTGTATTTTTTCTTCCCAACTTCTTCTGCTTCTAGTTCCATGACCGTTATCGATCGTTGGATATCATGTTGGCTACCATATTCGCTATCGTGACTTTATTGACAGCAGCTCTAAATAATGATGTAGTCGATTTTCCGTTCCATTGTCTTAGATTTTTCAGCCAAGAGGTTATTCTTCTACCAGGACCACGTTTAGCTTGGATCTTTCCCTGAATGACCAGATGTAAAAGTTCATATTTTTCAGGGTGTCCCACAATGTGACCGAAGTATTGCATCTTGCGTTTCTTTATTATATTGACCAGTTGTGTTGTTTGGTTCAGGCATTTAAGGACCTCCTTATTTCTAACTCTAATTAATTTCCCAACGTGCATACTGTAATTAAATGCCTTACACTCCTTTGAGAAACAGCATTTGGACGGCCTGCCCTTTTGCCGGGAACATCAATACTGTAAATTTCACCATATTTCTTAATTATATTAAACACAGTAGTTGTTGCTACAGTTACTTGGCTGGAATTTTCAGGCAATGTTTTTCCTTTATGGTACTGATGAATAATACTTTATTTCTTTTTTATATCAGTAGGCTTTCCATGTGCCATTTTTGTATTTTACATACGTAATAAAACTAACGGTCGTTAATAATTCATACTCAAATGACGCATGACAATTATTGTTGACAACTCACTACCTACTCGTATGTTTGATTTCAAAGCCTTCTTTACGTCAACCTGATAAAACTTAAGAAACGTGGGGAAAAGCAGAAAATGTTCCAGTATTTACTTGCCAGCAGTTTTCGATTATCAAACAATTAATTAAATAGTACACAATATAAAATATATAATTAAGCCCTAAAAATGATTCAATACATCATAAAAACTATTGTTAATTTCATATTTACAATTAAAAAAAATTAAATAAAAGAATTTCGGTAAATTGGTATTTTATTCTGACCCCCTCAGAGAGAGATGCATTAAAAGTGCTGTATTCTATCATGAAACTACATTGTTTAGCTTTGGACTAGATAAATAGGACTGTAGCTCTTTTTTAGTAGATCTCTTTATCACCATATACGACCCCTAACAACTATATGTTGGAACATGCAGTTATTTTGCGAATAAAATGCCAATTTTGAAGCATGTTCATAATTTCTTTAAATTATTCCCTTTAATAAACTATTTTCACGCCGCCCATGCCTGCATACCTTCGTTTTGTTACGCCTTTTTTTAACAAAGAAATAACTTCGCCAAATGTTTCTTCTTCTTTTTATCTTGTTTTGGTACATAAAAATCTTTCCTAATAACAAAGGAAAAAGGACCTATTGTGAAATCTCCGAGCTACCTTCTCAGAAAATCAGAAGAGTTGTTTTTCGTAGAAACTTTACTTTCTATTGGTAAACGCTACGAAAATGAACCCCAGTAGCCCGGATATTTAATGTCAATTTCGCGTGGCATCCTTCAGCCAATATCCCCTCCCTATTTTCAACCTTCGCTTGTCTAAGCCCTTCTAAATTCACAATCCGATATTCATTTCCAAGTTGGTTCCTGTGGCAAGCGGTCTTATCTTCGACAATCGGCGACGTCTTACAACTGAAGTCACTTCTGTTTGCCGTTCCTATTTTACACCAATTCAGATTGTACACCAATTCAGATTGTATACCGATTCCTATTATACACCGTCCATCCGTGTACAATTTTCAAGCATTCACCGCAAAGTTAGTTCACCTGAACATCAGTCATCTTTATGTTACCTCAACCACCTGTAGTACCCCGGTACCGGTAGCTGCCTCTTTTCGTCGGCCTAACAGACAATCTAAGGGATTACGTTAGGAAGACTGCAATTTATTGTGGTCGTGTCGTCCCAACTACCTGTTGTGGTGGACCGAAGTCAAGTGCCTTATTGAGGGCGTCATACCATTATTTGAATACACCTGTGAGTATAAGTTTTATTGACTAAACTGTGGTAACGAAATCTTTAACAGTTGATTTATGACTCCAGTTCAGTGTACCTTCTTGTTTATGTAGGTTTGGTTTGACTGAGTAATATAGTAAAAATACAGGATAATATATACGTATAATTAACGGACCATTTACTTTATATATGTAGGTATAATTATAATGTTCCTTGCCTTTTTTTTCTAATTCTTGAGGATACTAAATTATTTATAACTATTTTTTTGAGATATTTTTTTGTTTGTAATTAATAATCAGTTACGCAATAATCATGCTATTTAATCAACTGTTTAATAAAATTTAATATGGTACATTTACTTTAACAAATATACCTAAATATAGTTTTGTTAAAGAACTTTTTGCTTTTTATTTCTTTTATATTTTTTTTATACAATTTGGATTTATATTTTTGTGTTTCTCTTCCAGGCATTTTTTATTGAATTATATTATTATATTTATTTGTTTGATCGTATATTTTAAGTATATGTGTCGAAATATTAGGAGTGTACCGCATAATTCCGATACTTTTCTCTTTCACGGTTTACTTTATCCTCGCCTGAGTTCTCTAGCTGTACCTTACCTTTCTCGTCGTCCTTTTTTATGTGCCTTAAGGTTTCCCTGTTCCTCTAAAAATAGGGTGGTGCCCAAATAACTTTTCTTCTCTTATCTCTTATCTTCTCTTCTAACTTCTTGTCTTTGTGTCGTAAGTACTTCTTTAATTGATCCGTGATATTTGAGCTGTAACAAGAACCCCGACCAAGATACCTCTACCAGACTGAAGCCCGAGCCTAGTACCGTTCTTTGTGTAACCTCCAATCGATCATCAAGAGGGTACAATTTACCGAAATTCTTTTATTTAATTTTTAACATTTTTATGATGTATGGAATTATTTTTACATTTTAATTGTATATTTGATGTCGATTACTATGTAATTAATTGTTTGATATCCGAAAAATGCTACTAATATTGGAACAATAGATTTTCAACAAATTAAAATTATTAAGGCATAACGTCGCCCTTAGCTTGAATAACAGTCGACTCTATTAAGCATTGTACCAACTAGGCCGTCACAGAATTCAGGGGTGAGACTATCCCATATTTCTTGCAATTTAGGATGTAGCTGTGGAAAAGTACGCTGAGGCTATTTCTTAGGCGATGTTTCATTTTGTGCCAAAGTGTCTCTATTGGATTAAGATCCAGGCTGCTAGAAGGATGTGACAAAACTTTAATGTCTTGTTCTCCCATCAATTTTTTGTTAGATTTCGCCATATGGCAAAAGACTCTGTCCTGTTGGAAGATGAAATCTTTTGAATGGATATAACTTTGCCGCACGTAAGTAACAAAGAATGTTAAAGGATATCTTGATATTTGGCTGCGCGTACTGTGCCTTCAATAAAATGTAAAGTTTTAAACCTTTTGGTCGACATACAACATTACACCATGATGCCCCATGGAAACTTTACAGTCCTTTTGAGACAATCCTTACGGAATGCTTCTGTTTTTTCCCGAATCACACGCTTTCGGTAATCTCTCACACATTCAAATTTGCTTTGGTCGCTAGGGATAACTTTGTCCTAGTTATGTTTGGTCCACAAAAGTTTTGATTTTGCCCAAATGTAACGATTCCCTTTTTGAGTTTCCGTCAACAATAGTTTTTCTTAGGCCTACTCGAATAAATCAAAAAATTTATATCGCAAAGAAGAAACGATTAAACACACCTTACAAAAACTAAGACCGCTTTTGTGGATTTATTTGCGACAACATTCTCTGGAAACATTGATCCCAGTTTATCTGTTCCAGGTAGCAGTTATTTCTTATAGTGTATTTTTTCTTCCCAACTTCTTCTGCTTCTAGTTCCATGACCGTTATTGATCGTTGGATATCATGTTGGCTACCATATTCGCTATCGTGACTTTATTGACAGCAGCTCTAAATAATGATGTAGTCGATTTTCCGTTCCATTGTCTTAGATTTTTCAGCCAAGAGGTTATTCTTCTACCAGGACCACGTTTAGCTTGGATCTTTCCCTGAATGACCAAATGTAAAAGTTCATATTTTTCAGGGTGTCCCACAATGTGACCGAAGTATTGCATCTTGCGTTTCTTTATTATATTGACCAGTTGTGTTGTTTGGTTCAGGCGTTTAAGGACCTCCTTATTTCTAACTCTAATTAATTTCCCAACTTGCATACTGTAATTAAATGCCTTACACTCCTCTGAGAAATAGCATTTGGACGGCATGCCCTCTTGCCGGGAACATCAATACTGGAAATTTCACCATATTTCTTAATTATATTAAACACAGTAGTTGTTGCTACAGTTACTTGGCTGGAATTTTCACGCATTGTTTTTCCTTTACGGTACTGATGAATAATACTTTATTTCTTTTTTATATCAGTAGGCTTTCCATGTGCCATTTTTGTATTTTACATACGTAATAAATCTAACGGTCGTTAATAATTCATACTCAAATGACGCATGACAATTATTGTTGACAACGCACTACCTACTCGTATGTTTGATTTCAAAGCCTTCTGTACGTCAACCTGATAAAACTTAAGAAACGTGGGGAAAAGCAGAAAATGTTCCAGTATTTACTTGTCAGCAGTTTTCGATTATCAAACAATTAATTAAATAGTAAACAATATAAAATATATAATTAAGCCCTAAAAATGATTCAATACATCATAAAAACTGTTAATTTTATATTTACAATTAAAAAAATAATTAAGTAAAAGAATTTCGGTAAATTTGCATTTTATTCGCAAAATAACTGATTGTTCCAACGTATAGTTGTTAGAGCACGTATGCAACAGGTTACGTAGCTACCCAAAGATTCTCTTCTCTCAATTTTTGTAACGATTTTCAAAACGACAAATGTAAACGAATCCTAAACTATTGCACTCATGGATCTGTACGTTGAAAATCTTCCTGAAAGTTATACATAGTAGAAGAGATACAAAATATGAAGAAAAATAAAATTATTCAAAAGTGGATTTTGAAAAAGAGGTCTGGGATCAGGTGAAGCACTATATGGATCTTTTAATCGAGTTCAGCATGAAAAACTTATTCTTATAAAATTCATAAGTATTCTTAAATAGCATAAATAGCAGTAGACATCTCTAAATTATATCACATCATCAAAACAATACCGAAATCAAAGGAGAACTGACAATAGAAATATCATACTTAGAGGAGTATAATGCGCAGTAGCATACCTAAAAACTATGTAACGACATCCAATTTAACTCTACCAATCGTCAGTCATCATTCTCGTTTGTAAACTTTGCGTTGAGAACTGAACACCTTCCAAATATCTTGTTACGATTCCGCGAATAAAAAGTCCTCATGAAAATCGAAATTTTCCTCGTTAAAAATAATATAGCATGTATGTGAGCTGGATTTTTGTGCCAGCACTGATTTGCAGTAGTTCAGATTAAAAAAATCGGTTCTCCGCGAATGTGCAAATTTCTAAAGCGTTCTGTCCCAAAAATTGTTCAAGATGTACTCCTCCAATATACACTTGAGTGCAAAACAATCGACTCAAAAGCGATATTTGAGATGACACCTTCTGTTTCAATGTAAGAAGTATGAAAATAAAAAGATATTATGTGCAAACAATAACTTTATTATTGAACTTACAAAAACTGCTATTGATTTATTTGGAAAATGCATTATAAAAACAATATGCAATACAAACAGAGTTCCTTAAATATTCATCATTGGAACCAAGGAAGAAAGACGTTATGAACAGAGAAATCATCGATTATAAAATGAATTTCTTTATTTTTCAGTATTTGATATTATCACCCTTACTCTTAATTACACTTTCCAATCGATTTCGCATGGATCGGATGACTCTTCTAATAAATTCTTGAGGCGTTGCTTCCAATTCATAATTAAGCTCAACTCTCAATTTCATTATGCTCCTTGGTGCATGATTTCTGTCCCGGACCCTTTGTGTAGGCTCATCCCAAACATGCTCTATTGGATTTATGTCTGGGCTCAACGCAGGCCAATTTATTGTGGGTATAGTGATCTTAGTCAGATATGTGGTGGTGACGCGTGCGGTATGGCACCGTGCATTATCGTACATTAAAATAAAGGCATCACCTATAAATCCCGCGTATGGAACCAAATGTTCCTCCAAAATGTCTCTGGTGTAACGATCCGCCGTTAAACATCCTCCACCAGGCACGAAAACTAACTCCGTTTTCCCATCCATGGAACTGCCTGCCCAAAACATACAAGAACCGCCTCCATAATACACAATTTCTCGTATACAACATTAAGCAAATCACTCTCCCGGCCTTCTATAGACTTGACGTCTCTTGTCGTTGCCATGCTGGCAGATCTTACTTTTGTCGAAGAATAATACCTGACTCCATTGATAGTCGTCCCAATCCATCGCCTTTGCTTCTGGGCTGCAGTTAGCTTGGGACCGTAGCTGCCCTTTTGGTGTCAGGTTGACTGCTTTTTGTCTCCTTCTAACTGTCCAAATGCTGGTAATCAGAACGCGGATCTCTCTAAGCTCCTCTTTGAGATTAGCGCCAGTCAAATGTCGATTTCTCATAGATTTCGATACAAGAAATCGATCATCTCTCTCCGTTTTTATTCTTTTATAACCTCCTTCTTGTTGGCGGACATAATCATCAGTATCTTGGCACTGACAATACACTCGGGACATAGTAGATTGGTTTAAATTTAGTCGATTTACCACGGCCCTCTGGCTCAGGCCTTCTCTTAATAATGCTACTGCTTCAGCTGCTTTAACAGATGTAGTATCCATTATTAATGTAGTTGAAACTTAAGTGACTGATTTAATAGTAGGTTACACTAACGAACGCGTTAAATCAGTGCGAGTCGATTTTAATAAGTCAAATTCTGACCCCCTCTCTAAGTGTTGCATTATTTATTTGTAATAAGTCATCCAATTCACCAAAAAACATTTTTTTTTAAACTAAATAATAAGGTAAATGATTGTACACTAAATATTTGTAAATTTACACTTTTTAGATTGAAACAGAAGACGTACTTGCACAAAATAATTTTGAGTCGATTATTTTGCACTCAAGTGTAGTTAATTAATACAGAATTTTAATAAAAAAAACTTACTTTTTTCATTTGGATCTTTTGTACCACACAATTTGTATGCGATTTTAACCTTCCTTTTTTCGTTTATATATCCTGGAATGTATAAACTCGGCACATCTAACCTTCCGTGTAGTAGCAATTTGTTAAAATCTTGCTCTAACCGCTCAGCGATTGGTCCCTTAAAATGTAAAAGAAGCTGTACGCAGCCATCGTTATGTAACGATCTGGTTTTTCTACTATCCACTGTCAAGAACCACTCCGGGATCCCCATAACTTCTCTAATATCTTCAATAAATTGAGCCCTGTAAAGGAAAGAATAGACATTTATAGATTTGAACAAATATATTAAATTTAGTATTTAATTGCTGATTGAGAAATGCCACAAACAATGAAAATGATTATTTCTATACTCTATCGATTAGGAAAGGGCATTAGACGAGGTGAAATACAAAGAGAAAAGATATAGTAGAATCAATTACGAGTTATGAGACTACAAAAACTTGGAACTTAGTATATCTGTTAACGTGGATCAATAATTAACAAATGGTATAACAATAAGATGGAAAGTTCGTATTTAACCCTACACTGCTTAATGCATCATAATATGAAACATACCGAGAATTTACATGTATAACACAGTGAAATAATATTAAGTCCAAACAGCACTATGTAATATATTGGATATATACCACTCTATTATATGTACACACTTTGTAACCTGTCAACGTCGTCTAATATTTTATAAAACGCGCGAATTAGTCAGTTATCACTTAACCGTCGTCTTGACGATAACGCTGAGTTTAAAAATTTTTTATAGGTGTTATTAATGAAAATTGAATGTGCAAAATTAGTATTAGTTTTATTCAGCATCTACTATTATTTTTAAAGGTATAGTAAACAATTTGTTTGTATCATTTATGAGACATAATGTAATTTGAATATTATTTTAGATGTCTAGCTGGTATATGAAGAGGTCTTTATCAGATAAAGAATTGCAAGTTATAGTCGACAATTGAGATGATAGGTAGTGAAGATGATTGTGATATAAGTGATACTGAAGATGTGAATAATGATATAGATTTAGAACATATAGACATATCAAATATTCCAGTGGTATTTGAAGATCTGCTGAGTGGGGCAGAACTGGAAGATACAGCAGAAAATGAGCGAGGACGACCATCTACAAGTTCTATTAAACAGGATATACAATTGAAGAAAAAGAAAGGGCCAATACGCTATATTCCTTCAAAAGATAATCGAACAGATGCTGTAGGACATTGGCCGAACTACACTAGCGATCGAACCTGATGCAAAAAGCCAAATTATAAAAAATTAACATATATGTTAAATGTGTCAAGTGTGGTTTACATTTATGTTTTAATAAGGATTCAA
The DNA here is from genome assembly GCF_040954645.1 of Diabrotica undecimpunctata. Classification (NCBI taxonomy): domain Eukaryota; kingdom Metazoa; phylum Arthropoda; class Insecta; order Coleoptera; family Chrysomelidae; genus Diabrotica; species Diabrotica undecimpunctata. The sequence goes on along the minus strand of NC_092804.1, from coordinate 51,039,025 downwards.
ACTGTTTCTTTCAATCTCATCAATAAAAATATTATACTATAAAGGTACTTAAGTATTTTATAGACAAAATATATTTACTGTCTGATATACATCAGACAGTAAATAAAGAATTAAACAAAAATTTAGGAAATATCGACCACAATAGAATTAGCGAGTACGATGACATAAACGTTCTGTGGAAAACTATTAAAGAACAAATGAACAATGTAACGGAAAAACATCTAAAAGTAACACCTAGAAATAACAAACAGGAATGGATGACAGAAGAGATTTTACAATTAATGAACAAACGAAGAGAATCTAAAGGAAAAAATGACAAGGACGGAGAATACAAAAGACTAAATAGAATAATTCGAAAAAAAAAATAACCGAAGCAAAAGAGAAATGGCTGGAAACAAAATGCGTGGAAATAGAAGAACTACAACAAAGGCACGATTTTTTTAATTTACATAAAAAGGTAAAAGAGTTTACATCGACTACCAAGAGAACGACTTTTCACACCATGCTGAACACGGATGGCAAACTGCTAGAATCAACGGAAGATAAACTGAAAGAATGGGAAAACTATATTAAAATTCTTTTTCACGACATACGAGAAGAACCAAGATTGGAAAATAACAACGAAGGGCCAACAATTCTGAAATCTGAAATCATAAATGCAATTAATCATCTTAAAACAAATAAAAGCCCAGGTCCAGACGGAATATACCCAGAAACGTTAAAATTAATCAGCGAAGAAAATATCGAAATATTTGTCCTTTTATTCAATCGCATTTATGATACAGGTAAAATACCCCAAGATTGGCTGGAGTCAATATTCATCCCACTACCAAAAAAGCCAAACCCACAACACTGCAATGAGTTCCGTCTGATAAGCCTTATGAGTCATGCAGTAAAAGTCCTACTAAAAATCATACATAATCGTATCTATAGAAAGTGCGAAACAATCATCGGAGACGATCAGTTTGGATTCAGAGCCGGCATGGGAACGAGAGAAGCCCTGTTCAGTTTACTAGTTCTCGCCCAAAAATGCTACGACCAACAGAAATATATATTTATATGCTTTATAGACTTCGAAAAAGCATTTGATAGAGTAAGACACGACCTACTATTAAAACGTTTGCAAGAAGTCGGTTTAGATGGAAAAGACATCAAATTCTTAAAAAACTTCGAAGGATCGAAGGTTCCACATCCGCAGAAGTAGAAATTAGGAGGGGAGTTAGACAGGGATGTGTTCTGTCGCCTCTGCTGTTTAATCTTTACTCCGAGTTTCTATTTAAAGAAGCATTGGAAGATTCCAAGGATGGAGTCAATGTGAATGGCGTAAATATCAACAGTATCAGATACGCCGATGATACAGTGTTAATTGCGGATTCCGACTTAGGTCTACAACGACTCATCGACAAGACCAACTCGACCTGTGAGCAATTTGGTATGAAAATAAACATTAAAAAAACCAAAGTGATGTCAATCCGAAAGAACCAAAACGTACCTCAACCTTGCACAATAAATGGGCACATTTTAGAACAGGTCAATAGATTTAAGTACCTGGGATGTTGGATCGATAGCAGCCTAAATCCTGATCTAGAAATAAGATCGAGAATAGAACAGGCCAGAAAATCTTTCGAAAAAATAAAAAAATTGCTTTGTGATTCTCGAATAAAACTCGAAATTCGACTACGTTTATCAAAATGCTACGTCTGGTCGACTCTTCTATATGCAGTTGAAACGTGGACCCTTAAAACATCAACCGTAAATAAATTGGAGGCCTTTGAAATGTGGATCTACCGGAGAATACTCAAAATTTCATGGACATCGCATACCTCAAACGAAGAAGTGCTGCATAGAATAGGCAAGGAAAGAGAACTTTTTAACACAGTAAAAGTTAGAAAAACATCATACCTAGGCCACATACTGAGAAATAATAAGTACCAATATGCCCAACTTATAGTGAAAGGAAAAATCGAGGGAAAGAGAGGCCTAGGAAGGAAAAGACTATCGTGGCTCAGAAACATCCGACAATGGACAGGGCTAAATTTTGAACAGCTAATAAGAACAGCTGAAGATAGAGAAGAGTTTAAAATTGTAGTAGCCAACCTCCATTGAGGAGAGGGCACTTTAAGAAGAAGTATTTTATTTCCTATATATAATTTTACCCAAATGCACTTTGTATCAAATTTGATACATTACCGACTTCTTTATAAAATAGCTATACATATAATTTTTTCCAATATAAAATTAAAAATTGAGCATTGTAGGGTTAAGTTTTATTATGTCTGCTGGATAACTGGACTAATAGAAAATACCAAATAAGAAAAACTCTCATGATTTTTTTTTTGAAAATATTTGAATAACTGAAATGTTTCTGCTCTCTTCTTCACAGCATGGTCGCTGTTCTTTGTTTACGAAAAGCGGAGACAAAGTGAAATGTGCTAAGTAGAAGTCAAAACTTGGACTCGAGTAGTCATCAAAATAGTATAAGACTGAAATTCTTAAAAATTTGGTTAAATGATATGCTGAATATTTGCTATAAAAAATAACTTTTATATACCAACTCTTTTTAGACATGAATTCTTAAATTTCATGTGCAAAGACCCTGTTATACGACGGCTAATGTCGTTGTGTTAGCAGCGCTGCGTTAGTGTCGGCCCAACCGGAGAATGGCACTACCATGGAGTAAATTATACGAACGACATTGCCATCGGCGACACAACACATGAATCAACAGCTGAATTAGCAGCTAAATCAACGATTGTTGCAACTACACAACGAAGCAAATACTTTTATTTTATAAGCGTCAATAAAAAACAAACAATTCCGTCAACTGGATCACAAAATAAACGCCACAAGGAAAATGAATTCCTTCAGTTGGCTATATACCATGACTCACATTATTTTTTTATTTAAAAAAATCGTTTATAAAACGTATATTAATAAAAAAACCCTATCGGGCTACATCACAGACCGTTTTCGGAAAGTCTATTCCATCATCAGTGCTATCTGGATTTACATGTTTAAAGGCACTAGATATATTGGTAAATACAGTTGAATTAGTTTTAAATTACATTTTTTTTTATTTTATTTTTATTTTTTTTTATTTACGTTTATAATATATAAATACAGTTGAATTAGTTTTAAATTACATTTTTTATGTTAAAAAACTAGGATGTTTAAGTTATACACGGAATTAGCTTCATGACAACGTAGGACTCTACTGGGTTTGCTAGCCATTAGACACAAAAGCCATTAGACGAAGTGTCCCTGAGGACTTGTTGGTAGCAAGTGATACAAAGTAAACGTTTAACTTGCATGGTATGGAACAGGAATGACACAGCCCAACAAAATGAAAAAATGTGCTGCTTAAGAAATAACGAATTTTAAATATTTTTGATGCTCTGATTTCAAAAATGTCTTTTTTTTCATAGTAATTTTTTTTGGTATCGATTGTATAATTTTAACTTTGCTCGAAAAGATATACACAAAGACACCTGTAAGAGACACCAATGGAATATAATAAACGTCCGCACCAGAAGAGGAGCAAATACGGATTCTGATTACTACCGGGTCGAAAGTAGGGTAAGGGCCAGAATTTTAAACATTTAAAAATGATACAATGAACGATACAACGGACGTAAAGATACGAACAAAATATAAATATCAAACTAGAAAACAGACTAAAACATGAAAACATAAATGAAGAGTGGGAAGGGTGCAGAAAAATCATGAAAGAAGCAGCTTAAGAATTACTAGGCATGGAAGGTAAACAAAGAAGAACAAGAACGAATGACCGTTTTGAGGAAGAATGTCATATTATAACACAAAGAAAAAACAGAGCATATGTACTGATGCAACAGAACTCGACAAGCAGAGGACGAATATAAATAACTACGTAAAGAAGAAAAGAAATCCACCACAGAAAGAAGAGAGAAAATATGAACAAAGAACTTCAAGAACTACAAGAAAGAACTAAGTAAGCCAATAGAGACAAGAAAATTTTACAGAAACTGAACAAAAGCAGAAAAGAATTCAAACAAAAGAAGTGAAGAGATAAGGAGGGTAATATATTGACAGAATATCAAGAAAAACTAAGAAGATGGAATTCTTGAATGCGACCGAGAATGTTTTAGATTGTATTGATATATTAGAGGTTCGTTTGTAATACTCCATTTAACGTTTTTTTATATTTAATTATGTGTTCTTAGTATGCCATAAACTAAATAAAAAAATAAATTATCCACTACTGACACGCTTCTTGGTAAAACTCATAGAGACAGCTAAATGATAAGATAACTTAATTGATCACGCGTATGACTCACTTCATTTTTTATTTGCTGGAGTTATAGTAATTGCATAGTAGTGAGTTTGTATCACCAGACGTATAGAAATAAAACTTTTAAGCTACTTCTACTTGTGTATTTTAATATGAAAGTCATTTCTTTGTAATTAAATTTCATTTTTCTATTATTTCGAACCCAGGGAACTCAGTGGAAGGTAAACGTAAACGTACTAATAATGTTATACTTACACGACAAACCTGGGCGGTTTTTCAATATTAGCATATTTAATAATATCATAGTCCGGTTCGATATTCGCACAAGCGTATCTCTCTCCTCTTCTATCTGGTGCCAATATGACGATAGATCTTCCAATAGCGGTTACGTCGCCTTCTAGTGGAAAGTTTGAATCTGTAAAAACTTTTCTTTCTAGGCCAATATCTATAGTTCCTAATCGAGCTGAGAGATCACCCACGTGACATCGAAGGGGATTTTCTGGGCCACATTCTTGTTGGTACAAGTCAGTCTGAAAAGATAAATAAATAAATAAAAGCCAAAAATGATATGACACATAGTTTTGAACGAATACGAATGTTATATCTAGAGGCGATATTGTAATTTGAGGTTATTTTAACGATTCTTCTTCCTCACGTGCCATATCAGAATTATCCGGCGTTGGCAATTACCATTGCGAAGGCTTCTCGATCTTCTGTCACATGAAATATTTGCCCTGCATTTATAGTCCAAGAGATAGAGCCGAAATTTTGAACTGATCAGTAATATGACATTTCTTTATTGGAATATATTCATTGTAACTAGGTTAAGACTTTGTCTTACAGGCGGACGCCCCTCGTGGCACAGGGGGTGGCTATACATGGATGAAGTTGTCATTTTTTTCGGAAAAATTAACGATCGATAATATGGCTGAAAATTTGCCCAGAGTAAGATCCTGGTATAACTAGACGAAATCCCAAAGGGCGGACGCGAGAGTGGATACATAAGGGGTGGCGGACAGGGGTGAAGTTGCAATTTTTTGGGGAAAAATTAACGATACGTAATATGTCCGCCATTTTCATGGCTCATTATTTAGCCCCTAAAAACTCTAAATCCAAAAGGACGCACAGCTGGGTTGGTACAGAGAGCCATAAAACGGGGTCAAATGTACCACTTGCCTGCGCATTTTAGGTCTCGGTAACAATTTTCAAACTGATTTTATTATGATATTTTTATACCGATTGATTTGAAAATTTGTATTCTCACTTCTGTTACTATACTGAAAAGCGTCAAGTAGAGTTTTCCTCTAAATTTTCAAAAAAAATTTCCGTAAATGAAAATTTTCGTAATTTCTTGAGGTAAAATCTAATTTGTAGAATCCTTTCGATTTTCTGTAAGTTATACCAAATAATATAGACGCTTATCGTATATATAGCGTCTATATATAAGCGTCTATATTCTTTGGTTATACCATGATTTTTTCCAAAAATTTTCAAACGATTTTTCCGATAAGAAAAAAAAATTTAGAAAAACTTTTCTAAAACATTTGATAAAACTCTACGTCATCGTCTGAATCTTTTATAGAATATTTTGTAGTTTTAAAATGATATTATGATAATGTTTTTTTTTCAAACTAAAGTCATATTTACTTTAAAAATCACATTCTTCGACTTCGATTGTAATGAAGTTTTTGAAACCTTAGAAACTTTCATATGTCACTTATATGGAACAGGACTGACGAGAACAATTCCAAAAAGAAAAGTAAACGATGTCAGATTTTCACTATTTGACCGGCAGTATAAGTTGCATGATGTGAACGAGCCTTTTAAAAAAAAAACTAAAAAATTTCGATGCTTCAAGCTTACCACCATGTCAAGATGAATCAAGATGAACACCAACATCTACTGCGAGCTCATTATATTTCAAATATTTGGACAAATGCTCATAAAAAAGTACCAACAGAATTGATTGTTGAAGAACATGGTTGGGAGCTTGAAGATGAAACATATAAATTCAAATGGCTTAGTGGACCTCAGATGCCAGAATTAGTTCGAGAAGTAGTGATTGAAAATGAAGCAGATAATGAATGTGATATTATTGAAAGTGAAAGCGACGAAGATGATGAATGTGATGACATCAATGAGAATGAGAGTGACAAAAATGACGAAATTTTTAATATAAACGAAATAGATTAAGATTTTACATTGTATATTTTGTTACTATGTATTTTATTTATGTAATGTATTATGTATTTGTGTGTATTAGGTATGTGCCTATGTATTGTTCTTTAATTCGGTATGTATCTTGCATTGTAATACATATATTTTGTGATTATTGTACCTATAGATTTTGTATCAATTTTACTATTTAATTTCTAAATTTTTCCACTACATTTTCTACTAAATATTTTTAATGATAAAACATAAATAAAAGTATGTAATATATTTTGTATTTGATTATTAATGTAATAATAAATCAAATTTTTCTTATATCTGAACAACCATTATTTATGCCAACCATAAAAATTTAAAAACCTTTTTATTGTAATAAAAAATAAGTAAAATTACTATTTGTTATACCGAAAATATTCAATAGTTAACATTATAAAATTACTTTAATTTAATAAAATTACTTAACCGGTTTCATCATTAATTTTTATCAATCATCAGATAATTTCAATTGATTATTATATTGAAAATAATTTTGTTTTGTTTTTCATTCTAATATCAAACATTTATTCAATTAAAAATTAATTCGTAAAATATTTATATTTAAGAAAACAATGTGATTTGTAAAGTAAATATGACTTTAGTTTGAAAAAAAAAACATTATCATAATATCATTTTAAAACTACAAAATATTCTATAAAAGATTCAGACGATGACGTAGAGTTTGATCAAATGTTTTAGAAAAGTTTTTCTAAATTTTTTTTCTTATCGGAAAAATCGTTTGAAAATTTTTGGAAAAAAATCATGGTATAACTTACAGAAAATCGAAAGGATTCTACAAATTAGATTTTACCTCGTGTGCTGGTCATGAGATTTTGAGCATGCGACTATAACACCACAACTCAAACACTTCCAATCTATTTAGATTTTTGACTTTATTTATTCTCTGGTCTATTTTGATACTTTCTTCTTCGTCTTCTTCTTTTTATGTAGACATGCCTGTTTTTCAATGTGCCTCCAGTAAGTTGTCGTTTCATCGTTTACATGGTATTCCTACTGATTGCTTTCCTAGTGGGGAACCGTCTCTTGCCATCTTTATTACTCTATTTGTTGTCATTCGGCTTATATGATCATTCCATTCTACTTTTCTATTTCTTATCCAGTTTTTGATCTTCTCCACCTTGCATCTACTTCGTATATCTGTACTTCTAGCTCTGTCCCATCTCTGCTATTCCTAACATCCTTTTTGTCCTCTCGGTGTCAGATCGTGTTTCTGCCACGTATGTCATTATTGGTCTGATGAATGTTTTGTAAATTCTGCCTTTCATTTCTTTCCCGATATTTTTATTTCTCCATATTGTTTCATTCAGGCATTTTGCGACTCTGTTTGCTTTATTTACTTGATCTTCCACTTCTGTTTCGACCTTTCCGTAGCTAGATAATATGATGCCTAGATATTTAAACTCCATCAGTTGTTCTATTATCTGACCTTCCAACTCCAATTTACATCTTAGTAAATTTGCTGTTGTAACCATGCATTTTGTCTTTTATGGGGAAATTAACATGTTAAATTTTTTGGCGGTTATATTAAATTGGTGCAGCAGACGTTGTAAATCATCTTTACTTTGAGAGAGTAGTATTGCGTCGTCTGCATAGCAGATATTTTAAGCTGTTGTTTCCTCATTTGGTATCCTTTTGTAGTTCTTACTTTTTTTATTATTTCATTGAAGTTGAACAATAGAGGACTCATGGAATTCCCCTATCTTATCCCATTGCCAGCTTTAATTAGATCAGTTAGTTCTTCTTGACTGGCTAGTTGACTGTATTAGAGGACTTTATCAAGAAGGACAGCAAAGAGATGGTCACCGATTCAGCTGTATCACGAAACCATAATCAACTATATTACGGAAATTTATGATCCTCATGAATGGATTAAGAAGAGAGAGAGAGAGAGAGAGAGAGAGAGAGAGGGTCAAAGAGAGAAAGATAGATTTGCAAACTATTTATCTACTTTACGTTCACCTGTCTCGTATAATCCTTTATATTATACTTTGTGGCTAATAAAACACAAATTTTAAAATAAAAAAAAAACATTCATTTTATACCTTGTGTTACATTCCCTTGACAACTAGGTATTACCAGACGTTTGAACATATCTTTTTTATAATTATTCAGATAAACTAATACATTTTATTTACATAATATATACTTACATTTAACGGATCGGCCAGTTGAGTAAAATAAGGATTCCATACATATCCACCAGCTACACATCTAGTTGCTAGAGTTTTTACCGTGGCATCTACACCGACTGGATTGACATAGATAGCCCAGTTGTGCTCCCTTGTCTAAAACAAGAAATTTACTCTCATATACAGGGCCTTACCAATTTTGAACAATTTGAAAAACGTTTTAATTTTAGGGGAAAAATTATTCTCATGTAGTTCTGAAACTATTTTCTTGTGATATTTCTATGTTCTCTAGTATATTTTATGAGAACTAATTATCCAAGTCATCAACTAATATTCTGATCGGCCTATGGTGGAGCAGTACGGCAAGAGATAAGGGCTTGCGGCTAGGTGATACTCCTCCATAGATCCCTACCGGAAGGGCGTGGAACGCCTAAATACCGGGTATATATATATATATATATATATATATATATATATATATATATATATATATATATATATATATATATATATATATATATATATATATATATATATATATATATATATCAACTAATATTCAAGTTTAATTTGAAATACATTCATTTTGTAGTTTAGATTTCTATTTTTGACGACAATTTCTGAAGTGAAAATTTCCATGAAACATAGTAGATAAAAAAATTAGTCTTCATAAAAATGTCTGTATGATCTAAAAGTTAAACGTTTACAAGTTTACAAAACGTTTACAAAAGTTAAACGTTTAATAGTTAAGTTAGTATCGGGGCAGGTACAATTTCATTTGTTAGTAGCATTTCATAGTTATCGCTTGTTAAATTTCCTGCTACAAAAAACGGCCCAATTAACTGAGTACTCACTATACCCGACCACACATTTAGATTTTGTAATCTTTGAGTATAGTTTTTATAAATTCAGTGTGGATTTACCTTACTCCAATACCTTAAATTTTGGCAATTTACATTCCCACATATTGTAAATATTGCTTCGTCGGAAAAACATTAACTTTTTAACGAAGTTCTCGTTAATTTTATTCATCATTACCTCGCTAACTAGTAATCTACGGTCGTAGCCGTCTTCATTTAATTCTTGCAACAAATGGATTTTGTAGGGTTTAAATGAATTCTTATGTATTACACGCAAGACTAAAAATGACCTACATCATGTATTTGTGCTGCTCTGACTGAGGATATATGTGGATTTTCAACAAAACTCTGCATTAAATCCGAAGTTTTATTTTAATTTATAACAGTTTTTGGTCTACCTGTTCAAATGCCATCCTTTACTCGTCCAGTTTTCTCAAAGCGCTTTACAATTTGTTGTGTCATCGACTTATGGATAGGAAAGTAACGTTGAACAAATTTTTCTATCCCCGTAGCCCCACATCGTTAAAACAGTAATTCGCTCTATTTCATCTTTATTGTAGAGTTTTTAAAACACATACAACTTTTTCAATAAACGTCAAGCTACTGTTAGTTGTACGATTGAATGTCAAAATCACAGCATTCTTACTTGATTACTTCAAAACTATTTGGCACTGAGAAGTTTTCTTTATCTAAGACCTTCGTGTTACATATGGTTGAACTCGTATTGAAGTAAGGATTCCAATAATAATACAATATACAGAGTGTTGCATTTAAAACCGACGTGACTATGACATCAGAAAAATGGTAAATATGGCAACATTGCAAGCATCACATTTGAAATTTGCATATTGCAGAATAGGTGTATCCCGATTTTTGTACAATTCGGACAATTCATTTAAGAGATAATTAGGCGTTTTCAGACTTTTTGTCCACTCTGTATACTATATAGAGTAAAAGGTTTTGTAAATATAGCTCTACTCTTCAACACTTACCACATTTCTGTCATTTTTTCCAGGATGTCTAAGCTTAACTTCAATTGTAGTATCGCTAGGGCTGCCATCTTTATGAATTAATTGTCTCTGGAAAACAAGGTTCTTTAGTTAAATCAACATAAGATTACTATTATTACTATTACATTTTTAGCAGTAATCAAATACATATCAAAGACATTTTGTTTATTTTTGTTTATAAAATCTGATCAATCTGCAAGTCTTTAACAAGGACACAGTAGAAACTACTGTCTGAAGGGAAATCAAAATTATACCAAGTGGCCGAAGAAACTCATAGAAAAAAGAAAAATTAATGTTAATACTACCAATATTTTATAAATTTTATAGGCTACATGAATCATAATATATAAGAACAAATTAAAGTATATAAAATGATTGAAAAAACAAGAAAACAATGGTGTAAAATTGTAACTTTTACAGAGTTTGTTTACTTTTTGAAATCATTGATCTAACTTTTAAAGGTAAGAACATTAGGTTTTTCTGTAACATAGTTTCGGGTTTTGTATTTGGTGTTCCATTTGCATGAAGTGGTGACTAGTAGGGACATATTTATGTATATTTTATAATCATATAATGTTTGATTAAAAATTCACCGCCAGAAATGTGTGATTACATCAGTTGGGGATATAATTGACACGTAGTACATTGTATCCCTGATATATTTATTAATTATTAACGCACTTTTAAACGCATTTTAAAAGATACAAAAATTTGTGGACGACGCTTGAACCATCTAAGGTACGCAGGATGGACCGAAGAAGGCTAATTAGATAGATAGATATTAACGCACTGGATTACCTTATTCTATATTTAAGAGAATTTATAAGAACAACTGAACTAACCTGAAGGTGATCTACGGCAGACGGTGAAAGATATTTTAAAAAATCGTGGAAGTTTGCGCCACGTGGCAGCTACTTACAGCGTAACGAAGTCTCGTCTTTAACTTTATGTAAAGAACGCCAAAGAAATAGGCATATACAACATGTCGTTTAAACCAAACTTCCACAGAAAGCAGGTTTTCACAGACCAAATGGAGAAAGCACTGGCGGATTATTTTTACAGTGCTCTAAAAGTTTTACGGAGCGACACCGAATAAATGCAGACACATTGCTTTACAATTTGCTGAAGTAAACAATCTAAAATTTCCCGAGGCCTGGAAAGAAAAAGAGGGAGCTGGTGATGACTGGTTTATTGGGTTTATGAAGAGAAATCCGACGTTAGCCATTAGAAAACTTAAGGCAACTTCTCTTGCCAGAATGACTACCTTCAATAAAACTACTGTAGACGTAGGAAGAAGTTTCGACTTTCAGATATATTCAACCTCAATAAAACGGGAGTTACAACAGTGCTTTCGGCGACCAAAGTGATTGGACAAAAGGGTGAAAAACAAGTTGGTCAGATGACTTCAAGAGACCGAGAAGAATTGGTGACTCAAGTGAGCATAATTTGTGCGAATGGAAATTCTTTACTTCCCGTTTTCGTGTTCCCACATATCCGCTTCGACAAATTGCGAATGATGGCTGGAGCAGTACACGGAGCTTCGTATTAGTATTAAAATTTTTCAAAGACAATGTCAATGAAGGTGTCAATTTCTGTCGAAACAATGGGATGACAATTTTAACACTTCTGTCGCACACTTCCAACTACTTGACTGACTAGACTGTTGCGTGTTTGGCCCGTTTAAAAAATACTACATTGAAGCAGTCAACTCATAGAAGTTGGTCAATCCTAATGAAACTTTATCAATCTACGCAGTACCTGAGCTATCTTCCAAAGCTTAAGATCGGGCTGCAACTTCTGAAAATGTGAAACCAGATTTTCTGAAATGTGGTATCTCACCACAGGATACTACATGATAGAAACATTTTTCAAGACCACGATTTTCTTTGCTCTGCGGTCTTAGATCGTCCATATCCTTCTTCCTTCTTGTCACCAGTACTTCCTTGAAAGCTATCGAATCAACATCTGAAGAATAGACAGAGACACTGCTGTTGTACATTTTTCCATCACAATTATCTGTTCAGCAGAGACTCAGACATCAACTCCTACATCGAGTCTTCAGTTTCCTAGACCAATTCCTTCTACATCAACGTTTTTGGTTTATCCAGAACTACTGAATGTGTTCCCAAAAGCTCAGCCCCAAACATTAGCTAAGAGTGGCCGAAAGCATGGGAAGATCAGAATCGCCACAGACACATCGAAAAAGAAAGAACTCGAAAAAAACGAGAGAATGAAGATGGCCAAGATTGTAAAGAAGAAACTATTTACAGAAAAGAGAACTGTTTTAGAAGAACATTCTTCCGATGAAGGCTTGGAAAAAGTCATCATGAAGGATTCTTTTTCTGAATGGGAAATGGATAAAGAAGGTGACAAGTGGCTTAAAAGTGGCAACGATGCTATTAAAGGCGACTTTATAATTGTAAAAGATCCGTCATACCTACATATATACACATATTCACAACACTAACACGGTTAAGAGCATAGGAGATTATGAAGCATTCAACAGGATTAAGATTGAAGAAAGTATAAGAAATAAAACAAGAAAATGAAGTAGAAAAATTCCTGAAACGGACAACATAGCAAATGATATACTAAACTAATTAAGGCATCATCATCATTTAATCAAATAATAGAAAACACATAATTTTTCCTTATATAAATCGTAGAATCGTTTCGCTCGTAGAATAAATATCATCAAGGCTATTTGAATCTTTTTTTCCAGACGTTCTAAACAGTTAGTATGTGATATAACCAAACCGATCTCATACAACAAATCGAAAGGTAGGAATGTGTATTTTTATCCTCGCATTAGATGACCCAAGTGTTCCAATGTTCTCTTTTATATGGTATTATTTCGGATCTTTTGTCCATTCAACGTAATACTTTTTCCATTGTTACTCTATTAATTAAACTTATTTTTAATATTCGTAAATAGCATCACACCTCGAAACTCTCAATTTTTCGCGTTTATATTGTTGTTTTTGGGAGTCCATCTCAGAGCTACATTATGTATAGAAACCGGAGACAGAATGTCTCCGGAACTTCTGTTTTCGGTTTCCATACATAATGTAGCTTCGCCTATTTTTTTAAAAATTTTAAAGTGTTTGTCCTTGTGTAGTGTAGTGTGATGTTTAATTTTATGTTTATAACATTTTATTCTTGTTCGTTAGGCCGCAATTGACGAAATGCCCCTGAAAATGCTCTAGGGAGCGAAAGTACTTGGGCAAGATTAAATTAATAAAACTGTGATCGATATCTGCCTTTTATTTGATCAAAGTTAAAATAAAAATTATTATTAATTTAATTTATAAAAATCTTACCATCTTCATGTAACCAAACGCATGACCATTAGGGTTGTGGAAGGATGCTATGGCTCGTAATTCTCTTGCTTCTGATGGACTGTAACCACGTTCAATAGTTGAACAAGCCCATCTTCGTGATTTCTGAAATATATTAACGTAGTTTGTAATCAATGACGCAAAATAAAACAGTACGACATACCCTTTTGAATAACACTATGGATCTTCCTAAAATACTCCTTGGCCCAAACAAACTTAACAAGGTGTCGTTATAGTAGGTTTTGTACATTGTGTAATTAATAGGGCTTCCAAACTTCCCACTTAGATCACCAGCTTCATATTGGTCCGGGGTACCATGGTAAGCGCGAGGAGATGATTCAGGATCTACATTTAAAGGATTCCAAGTACTGTACAGTGATGTTTTCTCACATGGAAATTCAAGATTTTCTTCAACTGGTGTCTACAATAATAAAAGTTGTAAGTAAACTCTGTGCGTGAAACACTTTTAAAGGTTAATATGATTAATATTAAAAATATAAAGTATAAAAATATAAACACCGATACACTATGTGACTTGAAGGCACTGCTGCTCAGTCCTATTAGAATATGGGCGGAATTGTTCGCAGAAACACACGAAAGGATAGATACAAAACAACAAAAAAGAATGGGCAAGAAAATAATTCTTCAAAAAAACCAGCGCTACTGTTTTTAAATATTTAAATACCAAAAAAGCAGGAATGGGATATTTTTTTAACAGATTAACTGGTACTAACTAGATACTCAAACTCCGTCACCTTTTTGAAGCAATACTCTTTACTCTCATTGTTTCTGGTAGTCTTCATTTGTGTGTCTTCATATATAGTCTGCCACATTTTCACATACTTTGTTTTTTGCTCATTTATAATCTGTCCATACTGTTTAGACTTCGCTTCAAAGAGCTTGAGAATCCTCAGCAGTTTCCCTTTAGTTCTTGCTATTAACACTAATCGTCTGCAAAGACCTGGCTTCTGTTGGCATAAATCATGTCTTTTGTTCGTATTCCACTCTCTCTCATTATTGTCTCCAGCAAGAAATTGAAGAGTATTATGGACACCGGATCTCCCTGCTTTAGTCCTCGTCTTACTTCAAATTTTCCTGTGAGGCTTCCTTCTATCCTAACTATAGTGTTGGTCTTCATTAAGGTTATTTTTACTAGTCTGATCATCTTTTCCGGAATTCCAAAGTACGCTTAGGGTATAGTACAGACGCCTTCTTATCACAGAATCGTAAGCTTGTTTGAAATCTATAAAGAAGAGGTTTAGCTTCAACTATTGCTGGTACGTACTGCTCTGAATCATTTTTAACACGAATATTTGATCTATGGTGATGGGTTCACCATAGATCAAATATAAATAATAGGAAAGGCAAAAGAAGGCAAAATATCTCAAGGGCGCAGAAGGACATCGTGGTTGAAGAACATCAGACAGTGGGCAGGAATGACTACCATACATCTATTTAGAGCAGCTGTCAACAAAGTTGTATTGACCAACGTGATTGCCAACATCCACAGAGGATAGGTACCAAAAGAAGAAGAAGAAGATGGGTTCACCAACCTGCTCATTAAGTGTCTTTCCAGTCTACTTCTTATGACTCTGTCGAGTACCATATATGTTACATAGTTATTGTAATGTACTGTAGTTTTCGCATCTTGCTTTATCTCCCTTTTTATCTCCCACTTCTACTGTTTTTCATGCTATATATGATTTCACTTATTTCTTCCACGGTGGGAGTCTCCATTGCTTCCGCCGTGTCGTTGACTTCCCCTACCATTTCCACTTACTCCCTATCATTTCCATCCGGCTCTTCATTAAGCAGCTCTCTGAAATGCTTCTGCCATCAACTAGCTTTCCCTGCTTATCTCCTATTAAATGCCCTTCTTTACTCTTGTAGTAATTTTGTTTTTCTTGCATCTAGGTCACTGCTCCTTTTCGCCTCCTGGTAGAAGTTTTTCACAATTTTATTAATATAATGTTCTTCAATCTCTTGGAGCTTTTTATCCATGTGCTTCGTTCCCTTCCTCCTACACACTTTTTTCGCGTGACTTTTCCCTGCTTCATATTCATTTCTATTTTCGTCACTGGGTTTGTCCATATATTTCAGTCTTGCCTCGTTTCGTTTGTTAAAGCTTTTCTTCCAATTGGCATTAACCCATTCTTTATCTCTCCCCTTCTTTACTTGACCTAACCGCTTTTGAGCTGCTTCCTTTATAACTTCTTCTATTATTAACCACTTTATTTCGATGTCACTTCGTGTCTTTGTGGATTTTCTTGTGATTAAAGTAAGTACTCACAATTCTCAAGTTGTTCTCTTTCGCAAAGCCTACCAACAACTTCCCATTCTCGTTGCTTTCGTCATGTTTGCTTTTACCTTCCGTCGTTTTTCGGTACATCTCTTCATTCCCCACCTTGGCGTTTAAATCACCTATTAAAATTTTCATATCATATCACTATAGAATTCTTGTTTTACATTCTGGTCTTTATTCTCTGAAGGAGTATGCACATTTATTAAACTTAATTCTGATTTAAACATGCTTAAAATGTGCGACCTGTACTAAAATTATTAATTAAATTTAAGTACGTAAGAAAAAAAATCATTATATAACTATCAACATAATATACCATGACAATTTAAAAAAACAATGTCTATATCCAGTCTCCCGTTTTTTAGTCTAAGTGAACTTTTTTAAGAAAAAACTTCACTTAAATCAGCAAAAAGAAAGGTATTTATAATCATTTGAACGTTGACCTTCTGTGCAGAGAATTCTTGGATACACGAGGGATTCCATATTCAGCTGGGGAGACCTGAACTCCTAGTCAGGATAGCGATCGATTCCCAACGGAATAATCTGAGACTAGACTTGAAATACACTTAGGATTACGTCGGACGTTGTACTTACCAAGGACCAACAGAGAAATATACTTAAGATTGGCTTTAGACCGTACTTAAGATTACGGTGGACTAAACGTTGGATTGGTTTTTACCCTAATTAAATTAGAAAATAGCAATATAAAAATAGGCGAAGAGAAGGAAAAGATAAAAATATAAAGAAATATATATCTCGCCCTTTATCGGAGGTCTGAAGGTACAGCACTTGTCAAACTTCAACTGCCCAGTGGAAAATGAATAAAAAAATATTCCTTTTTACAAAAAAATATTTAAAAAGGGGATACAGTTATTTTGCGTGTGGTCCAGTCCAAGATAGATTGAACTATAAACATGATTCATAAGGGGATATCGTTATTCGGGCCTTTTAAGAAACATTCACAGGTGCAAACAAACCGGTAGTAATATATTTGCCAACAAAAAAGTGTCCGGACTGGATTAACAGCGTTTAGAAAAACAACCACACAAAGGACAATAAAGATTCAAACGTACCGTTCGGTACTTGGAGTATTGCAGTGGTAACTTTTCAAAAGAGAACTGAACGGATAGTCAAAATAAATGAGTGGATGGTGTTATGAATTTGTCTCGTCAGAAAATGTGTACTGAAATTTAAAATGATACACCAGGTGATTTAAAATTTTAAAATAACAAAATTTTGACAAGATGTAACGTATCGGACATTTGGATCAACGTTAAACAGTTGTTTTATTAACACGGCATAAAACGATTACAAAAAAATAAACTTATATACTGAATGTTTTACAAAATTTAGTAAAATAAACTAAAATTACAAGGTTACAATTAAAAGTTACAAGTGCCTTGATTCTTGTTTCATTAAAAGTGTATTGAGAGCAAAATTGTACGCACTAATATCCTAAATTATTTTAACACTGTCTCTATGCTGTGTTTTACCAAACAATTACAACATTATTTTGAGACTTCCAAGCTCATCTTAATATATACCATATCTTTTGTGATTTTCTATACATAACATTTTGATTATGTGTATCTCATACACGTTTTTTACATTTACATTTCATCTACAAGGTGTTTAAAAGAAGAAAAGGAAAAGACAAGCAAGATACAACAAAATTACCGAAAAACCCTTACAAAAATTAATAGACTGTATAAAAATCAAAAGCCTTCACTTGATTTGAAGAAGAAAACTCACCATGTGTATGTGATAATCTTTAACAGACGTCAGTCCTTCCAAATCAACGTCGACATCTGTAATGTCGTACTCAGTTTGTTGAACAAATTCTATTTTTCCTTTAACTGTCAGATCATAACCGTTAGGAAACCAATCCCTGGCAACAGCTTTTCTTCTGTAAACACCACCAATTCTAAAAGAAAACATTCAATTATAATATACACTGTAATAGAAATGTAGGGAAGAATATAAATACGAAATAGAAAACTAAATAAGATACCTAACTCACTGAAATATATAAAATAGAAAGAATAATCGTATCGATGTTCAAAACGTTATCTGTCGATTAAATTAAAACTTAGATGAACTAAGGCAATATTTATTGTTAAAAGTTTTTGAATATAACTTTAGTTTACTAACCTTGAACAAGCAAGTCTTTCGCCTCTAGCTTTAGGTCCATGGTCGTCGTATAAAACAAGCGATTTTCCCAAAACAGTGTGAAAACCTGTTAACGGTATCATCGGGTCAGTCCACAGTTTTCTAGATATTTTGTCACTATCAACTATTTTTCCAGAAATATCGATTGTACCTTGACGTGTTGAAATGTCTCCCAGTCTGCATATTCCAATAGCATTCATATTACATCGATCAGGGGATGTTCTATTATCAAAATCTACCTGTAAAAATAGTCAGGTACTCAATACTAATATTAAAGTGTCGTTTAAATATAATTAGCGATAAAGTAAAAGATAAAGGTTTGAAGGTGCCTGAATTTTTGTTCATACATGGGATGCTAAAGATGTACTTATAGATAACTGAAGACTACTAAAATCTCTTCGACCAAATAAGAGAAAAGATAGAATATCATGTATAATGTTAAAGCAATGGAATCAATAATTATCCAAATGGATAAACCCAAATTAATTTTTATAATTTTTTGGTGGCTTAAATGTGGTATTTTCAAATTGGACTACACTTTTCAAAATAAACATTTCAAAGGTCGCTCAAGGTCAAGATAAGTGGTAAATAAAAGGCCTCAATTAGTAACATCACTGTGGATTTATCCTTAAATTTTGGTAGTGAATGGCTGACTAAATAAGAAAAAAAAACACATTGGTCGTCATCATCATCATTATTCTGGCTTTATAGCCCTGTATAGGTCCTAGTTCCTCAAGAATTTCTCTCCAGTCGTCCCTATCCATCGCCTTCCTCCGCGAAGCACGTACTAACATATTTCTCATGTCTTCATCGATATTATCAAGGAACCTTGTTCAGGGTCTTCCTCTTATTCTCTGACTAATGGGTCTATCAAGGAGCGTTTTCCTAGCGAGTCATTTTGTTCCATCCGCATTACATGCCTTACTCACCTCAGACGTCCTATCTTAATGCATTTTACGATATCGGGTTCCTCCAAACTCCATTGTCATTTACGGCTCCATAGATTCACCTTAGTACTTTTCTTTCGAATCATGTCAGCTATTAAAATTTCATACGAATTTCTCGAGCATTTAAGAATAAGATATAGGTACAAGTACATTTTCGCTATGTAAATAAATAATGATTAAAATTTTTGGACATTTTGGACATAAAAAGTGATAGATAACATTTTCCAAAATACTCAACTAAAATCTTACTTTCAAATTGAGTCTAATTAATGAGAACTCATGAATATGACCAATTTTTGAGATTTTAGTCGTATTAGATATCGAAAAAAGTCGATCGGATAGCCAAGCGGGCTGGGCGGCTGGCTTCTCCTTCGCTTCACTGCGAGAGATGTCAGTTCGATCCCCAGCTCGGTGTACAGAAAACAAAAAGGCTAACGCAGCAGTTTAAAATTCTAAATGAATCTGCGGCTTAGTCTAGAATATGCTGGTATCTGATCGGCCTATGGTGGAGCAGTACGGCAAGAGATAAGGGCTTGCGATAGATCCCTACCGGAAGGGCGTGTGCCGCCTAAATACCGGTATATATATATATATATATATATATATATATATATATATATATATATATATATATATATATATATGTATATATATATATATATATCGAAAAAGAGTATTACAAAAAGTTGTTTCGAATATTATTCTTTTCTGTCAGAAAGTTTATCTCTATTTTTTTAGTCCTTTTCTATAAACCTCGTTTATGACCATTCACCAAAAATCAAAATCTATAAGTGCAATATCGAGGAAATCTTCCAGGCCATAATTCAAAAGAACTCTTCACCAATCCTAAGCAGAGAAAAATTTTGGTTTGGCACTACAAATACATATCCTGTCCACCATAAAAGTCTCATTCGAAGAAGTCAACTAAACAACTAGCACTTAATTGTTTATTAAAGAAAAAGTGGCCTATGGTTCGATCTCCTAAAATCCTACATCATACAATAACTTTCTGAGAATTGCTCATTATAAGTTGTAATCCATGTAGGATTATCTCTGGCTCAGTATCTGCAGTTTAAAATGCATCCTTTACGCCTCTAGACATCTCCTCGATTAACGGATAGATAGCAGATAGACCATCCAAGACCACATCCAGGAATCTTCTGCGAAATTTTAATCTTTTGGACTTACAATGGTCTGCGAAAAGAGGATGGCGTTCATTAACTGTCTGCCTGGTCCATTCCATAATTTCGTGTGCTTTTCTACAATAGCAGTGTGTACGACAATAGGGGTAGCAAAACCGGCGGCTGTATAGGTTTTCCTATTTGGGTTGACTTAACAGTGCATTTGCATTGTTCGTTCAAAATAAAATCAACTTTTTGATACTGTCACTGCCATAGAGCACATAGCAGTGACTATTAGATGACTGGTCTGATGTTATTTATCGCTGCCACTTTCTGAAACTGTTCTTTTACAGCGAAATCTCCGTATCTTCGAGAGTGACATCATTCCATTT
Organism: Diabrotica undecimpunctata; assembly: GCF_040954645.1. Lineage (NCBI taxonomy): Eukaryota > Metazoa > Arthropoda > Insecta > Coleoptera > Chrysomelidae > Diabrotica > Diabrotica undecimpunctata. The sequence goes on along the minus strand of NC_092804.1, from coordinate 51,018,258 downwards.
AACCTAGAGTCTTCTGTTTACTTGGAGGCCGCGGAGATGAAAATATAGTACCCATCTTGGTTAGGATGGTATAAGTGAGTCTTTTCAGTAGTAGTTTAGCATAGTATCGAGGGCCCATTTTAGTTTCTTTTCCATTTCCTTAAAGGTTCGTTGCATTGATGGCTAGGTATTTTTTGGGAAAAGAAATTGACAATTCTGACTAGGTCGGAATCTTTGAATGTATCGTAAGGTTTTGACAACAATCTTTCTGCGATTCACCGTAGAGACGAGGCTCAGGTTAACCAGTGCAGGCCCTGTTATTTGATTATTTTCGTGTCCCACTTCTGTGTTTTATGGGGTTGAGAATTTGACTGGTGATTTATCTGGTCTGAACCCAGCTTGTTGTGGTATAAGATTCTAGTTGACTATATTTTATTTACGATTTAGGACGAGTTTTTCATACACTTTGAAATTATGTCATAGAAGAGAGATATGTTGGTAGCTTTTTGGTGAATTTTTTCACCTAAAAGTTTTTTTATTGGTTCCACAAATATACTATCTAAATTGAAGACTTATTATTTTTGTTTCTGTGATCTTGATCTGGCAGTTAGAAGGAGGTGGTGAGCTACTTGGGCTGGTGTTACTTTACGAGGTTGCCTTAATGAGGTAGCAACTGAACTTTTTGATGAGATTATAAATCGTCTTACTGGTGTGTATCATATCCGTTCGATCTAAGTTGTCCATTAACTTTGTTTTGCTTCACCGAGTATTTTTATCAATGCTGAGCCACCCGCTATCGTTTCTTCATTAACTCTATTTTCGTTATATAGTTTTTCATATTTAGTTAGAATGGTTTTTAAATTCTCAAAAAGGCCTGGATATGAAATGCTGTATGCAGCCTTTGGGTATGTGTTGCTTTTTATTATCTTGACTGTCACCATAAAGGTTTCATAGTTCTCCGAGAGGGAGCTGATATTATTGATGACTGTATCTATCTCCTCCGCTCCTTTCATACACTTGGCCTATTCAATTTTAAAGTTAAGTCTTCTAAGGAAGAGAATGTTTGTTATTCTTATTGCTTCAGGCACCTGTATTCTACGATATGGTCATTGGGTCTTTGCGATTGGTTCATACTTTTCTAATGAAGCAGTATTGGAGCTTTTGAAGTAGTTATCTCGCTTGTATTTTTGCTTTCACATTTTGTTGGTATAGGAACAGGAAATTTTGGGTCATACAAGAGTGACAATTAATCGGCTTCTTCCATTTCTCCAACAAATACCTGTTACTGCCGATCTCACTTTACCCACCAAAGGTGCAGTATTATTGAAATCTTTCTGGATTTTCTGGTCTTTGAATTATTGTCTGTGTCACATCCAAGTCGTTTTGTTTTTTATATGCTAATAGGCACACTCTATCTATTTTTGGTCTGCATGTACATTCGTTTCTTGTTTTTCTGGAGATACAAAATGGTACAGTTGTGATTCTACTAAGTTCGGACAGAACGATCTGCTTGTTTTTAAAATAGCGTGGAAAGATTGGCGGTTGTTTGGATCAACGTTACCAAGGAACGCCGCAGTTTATATTTTCTATGATCTCTGCGAAATAAAGGCACTCGTGAACGCTTATTCGTTGTATCCCATTATTCTTATTATATTTAGGTGGGAAGATAAATCTTGAAGGCTCATGTATGCTCGATCTGTATCTGTATGTATTTGCATGTATGGTATTTGACGAGGTCGACTATTTCGTTTGATTTTGTAAATAGTACTTCAGTCTTATCTTTATCTTTTGGATTATTTAGCTTTTTCATGAACAATGTGGGCATGTCACAAATTAAATTTGGGCAGTATCACCATCGACCAGATTATTTCAAATTTTCTCCAAAGTTTTTTTTTAATTGCCGTATTGCCAGATTCCAGTAAGAGCCTAAGAAGGTATCCATTGAATTCTGACAGGCAACGTACAATTTAGCTAACGAACTAAGAAGGCAAATTGGTCGAAATCGTACCTCTTCCTCTTCACCTCTACCTTTCGGGATAAGGACAACCTTAGTTTCTTTCAACATTGTTGGAAACTGCTGTTGGTCAAGCAGTTTCTTTAGCAATCTCAGGAAAACCTGCGGGTATCTTAGTGCGGCGAGTCTTACTGTCTCCGGCATGACTCCGTCTATACCAGGTGCCTTTCGGATCTTCATCCGTCCAACAGCCTCGCCGAGTTCCAACTCAGTAAAAGGTTCCGCATCTACGAAACCAATAACCCTTTCACGCCTATCCCCCACCTGAAGAAAGAGTTCCCGTATTAAACGGAGTTTCTCCCCCTCAAGCAGGGGGTAAGGTGTAACTTTTTCTAAAGTTAATGGCATTGCATTTATGTGGTTATTGATTACAACTTAACACAATAAACTTTAGTTTAATCTGGATTACTTTACTTACTGGTGTCAAATTATTACTTTCCATGGAACATGATACTATATGTAAACAAAAACCACTTGGTGAAAACCAGAAACTGATAATTATTGGCGAAATCGTTAAAATAACATAGCCGTGGCAGTGAATTATTTTACATGTTCCCAAATCCTAATAATTCAAGCGATACAAAGTGTCTAAATGTTAATAATAATTGCAAGTAAAATAATATGTAGGTATAGTACTTGCAAGCACTCTTGACCATGAAGCTGCGCGAAGGCGGAGTCAAAATTCACGTAAAGGCAGAAAGATTCTATTGTAAGTGGAATTATACTAACCAAACTAAAACGTTCTACCGTCGACTGCAACCTCGAAATTGTCGAAATAATTACAGTGTTGGACTGAGTAATAAATAAAAAATTGCACGGTGCATAACAAAAATTATTTTTATCTGCATTTCGTTTATATTTTCAATGATTTTTGTTCAATTTTTTTTTTAAACTGGCTTTAATTTGTTATTTTAAACTTAAATTTCGATATTAAACGTGAAAAAAGCCCAAGTATTTATTGCAAAAGTTTATATTTTCAATTTCTTATTTTGAGTTGAGACATATAACTAATATTATGGGATGAATAACTAATACACATTTAATTTAATAATTTATTTTTAAAATGTCTAAACAGTTGTATCTACTTAAAAATTATTTACAAATTAACTAATTTTTGTATTGATTTTTAATGGTATTTAGGACGGTAAATTAAATAATATTCAAATAAGAGTCCAACGGATAATTTGATTAAGTGATAATGATCATTTGTTTACTGATTTGTTGAATGCTAATGATTGATTGATAATTTGTTTGGAATTCTCCATACGCCATAACTACTAGAAATCAGAGATTACTAGGAATTGCAATGAGGTTAGATAAGAACAATTAGATACAATAATTAGGTTTTACCTACCTATACATGGATTCCCTTTTAGTAATTAGTTGGATTTAGTTATATACCTGAATTCCTCGAAAGGTTTAGACAATATATACACAAAACCCTCAAAATTAACACACCATTTTAAAAATTAGACATTTTTTATGTCTGTTTTAATTGAAACTTTAAATAATAAAGTAACTAATTTTTACAAAAACACCAGTCACCTTGTGACTGTTAATAATTTGACATTTATCAAATTGTTAATTTATCATAGCCCACTTTAGGCTTGTTTATTAAACTAAGCAGAAAATAAGGATTTATTGACAAACAACATGGCTAGTTGTTAAAGGACCTAACTTTGTTATTTTTGAATATAAGTGAATCAATAAAAAAAAACAAAATGTTAAGAAAACCTAAGGCTATAGTTGGGTTTTAATTTTAGTATTTTACAAATGCTAGAATATTCCACAGGGTGTTGAAAACTTTAAGAAAAAAACACAGTATGATTGGTACACTCGGTATACAATGACGATTTACCTCTCCAGCAACAATATTATTACAGCACTATTGTTAAAGTATAAGGCTATAACCATTCTATAACATATTAAAAAAATCCACATTAAAACCAATCTCCACATTAAGAAAAATCTCCACATTAAAAAAATCACATAAATCGGACAACAGGTTTAGGAAATACGAGACATCAAAATGTAACATTTTTAAGGCAGTGAGTTAATTTTAATAATAAATAATCTAATAAACAAGTTTTAAAATAAAATTTTAATGGATATAGATAGATTGTTGAGTGAGTATGATGATACAGAAATATAAGTTATATTAAATATAAGTAAAAAATCTTACCCAAAGTCACTGTTAACACGCGTTATAGTCACGTAAGAATATGTAGTTCTCGTAAGAGTTTTAATTGTCTATAGCAGATTCTTCTAAAAGTTCACATATTAGGTCACCTTCATCATCGTCAGTGTCTGACCACGAACTATCAGAATCATCTTCGCCAACGTGTATAATTAGTTCAGCCACGTCATCTATTAAGTGTTCTTTTTTCAGGTATTCCTGTTCTACTTCAATAACGTGTTCACATGTATTCTTCCACACATCTGCTCCGAGATTGTTGAATTTTTCTTCCGCTATTTGCCTAACGTCGGACATTTTAAACGACACATTCTTTGAAGCCACATGATTTTTAACTACTGCCCAAATTTTTTCAATAGGATTTAGTTCAGGGTGATATGGAGGAAGACGTAATACAATGTGTCCTTGTTTCGCCATTATAGTGTCTACTACATATTGTTTATGTGCTTGTTTATTCAATTTAATTTTTGCATAAAGTTCTGGTTTTGTATCAGTCACTGCAAAATAAATGCATCTTTCTGTTAGCCATCGCTGCATGTCCTTTTTTTTCCATGAAGATGTAGGGGCAACTTCACAGGCTACGTTATGATAGGATGCGTTGTCCAATACAAGCACGGTTTTCTGCTGCAAGTTGGGAATTAACTTTTCTTGAAGCTATTTTATAAAGTTTTCGTGGTTCATATCATTATGATAATCTCCAGTACGCTGATCAGATTTGAAAATTAGTAGGCCATTTGGAACGAAACCTTTTTCCCCTCCTGCATGTACGATAATTAACCGCTGACCTTTGGCAACAGGAGACTTTAAACACTTGCTTGAACCATCATCCCATGATTTAGATGTTGTATGGCTGCTGTGGAGATACGTTTCATCAGTGTAGATAACATTATAACCCTCAGCTCTATATTTTATTATTTTTTTTAGATATTCGGTTCGTTTGGCTCGAATATCCGTTTTTCCATAAGTATTTTTCGGTTGTCATTTGTTTTTTGCCATTTAAAACCTAATTTCTTCAACACTTTTCTGAACGACGAGAGTTTACCTTGGAAATTAATCTCATTCTTAACAGCGTTGTAAATAGCTGACGTTGTAGGTCTGCTGCCATGAATCATTGCAAAGGTATGCACTGTGTTTCTTATAATTTCTCCCTCATAACCATCGACGTTGGTTTTCGGTTTTGGCTGATTAATTTTTTTTCTGGGAGATTTAAAGACATTTCCCGAGCTGCCTGAAGGAGATGAAAAATCGGAAACTCTCTCTCCTTCTTTAATAATTCTTTGGACGCTACTTTTAGAAATTCCAGTGGCTTCAACAACCATATTTAAAACCGAAGATTTTGTGTTGTGTTTTTCTTGTTCCTTTTTTAAAAACTTATATACATTGTAAACAATATGTCGGCCCTGACTGTGAATAACACGGCTGTTATTCATTATGATAGCTCTGTGAAGGAAATGAAAATATAAAAATATTGATCTAAATATAAATTAAAAAAATATATCACTTCTATGTTGGGTAGGTGTTATAAAATGTTTATTTTTTCTATAAAACAATCACCAAAAGAATATAATTTAATTATAATCCGACAACGAATTTAAAAAAATGTTAAGATTAGATAACTACGTATCTATAAAATAAGTATTGAAATTTTCTATTTTTATCAACAAAAATTTTTTTTTATGTTAAAAAAGTTTTAAAAATGTAAAATTTTATGTTAAAAAGAACACGATATATAAAGCAAAGATTTAAAAAAAATGTAAACTCAAATCAACGTAAATCGTAAAATATGAAGTAGTTTAAAAAAAAAGATTTTCCAATATCAAATATTAACCAATTAATTGAAACAGACTGCAAGTAATTTTTGTTTTGCACCAGTCTCAAAACAAAAAAGAAATGAAAAATTTTTATTAAAATTTCCTTAATGCACCCCTATGTATTTTAATTTATGATAAAGTACCTACCTTTTGACCGCTTTTAATAAATTTGAATACGCAACAGGTAAACGAGAGAAAACACACAAACTTATTGAAGTTAACACCTCAAAGTCAAAAACACAACTAAAAATTTTCAAGTCGATATTTTCACGTTGCATAGTACAGTGCGTTTCGCGTGGAGGTGGGGACTTAACCAAATTTCGTCTACTGCGCCGTGGTCAAGAGTGCTTGCACGGACTCTACTATATACACACCAAATAACATAGTACTAGTTAGTAAAATAAATAAAAAACGATCACAAATTAAATCATTATAAAAATAACTCCAACTAACCTTATAAGGATTATATACAGCTCCGGAACTTAAACATCTTGCTGTCCAATTATAAAAATCTTTTCCTGGAGGAAGCTCGTGGATGGCCCACCTGTGTTCAGCTGAGTTATTAAGAGCTGCTCCATCTGCGTGTACTAAATATTCGATTAGTATTGTTGTATCTGCCCAAGGTTCGTCCTTAACCTGTCTCATTAGCATTCTTCCTACTGTTGGATACCTGAAGAGAACCTGGGCGGTAAAAATTTGTTTCTCATATTGGAAATTTGGTTCGTACAAGGTTACTCCGCCACATATCCAAGGTTCTGCGATTAGTTCTGATGAAGGATATTGAGTATTCCTGAAATATAACAAATGAAATGAATGTATTTATCTAAATGTAATATAGGTATTAAATTTTTATCGGCCATTAAAGTTTTCAAAGCCAATGAAATATATTGGAAGGTTTTTCATCTTGTTTAAAATAAGGAATTAATGACAAAATTATGTATTAAATGGAAAGCTAACAATTGGTTAATTAAAATAAGCAATTAGTTACACCAAGTTCATTAAAAAATAATAAAGTTTCAGTTCAATTCTATTTTTTATGTAAATAATACTTACTTATAAATAACTAAGGACCTATGAACAGATGAATACCTTCCTTGCAATGGGAGATAAGTATCCCAATATTTTCCACTTAGTTCTTGAGTTCCTGGTACAAGCATAGTTTCATTATTTCTTCCCAGAAGTTTACCAGATAAGTCGCCTACAGCGTATTGGTCCTGTGTTCCAAAGCCTTTAAAAAATTAAACATTTTAAAACTAGTTAGAAGAGAAATGCTTTACTAAAACATGGTATTTAATGTATGTAATAATATTCCCAGAGCTTGCACAAGAACTTTAGTTAAAAATGCGGTAAATAAAATACATAACTGGTTTTCAAGCTTTAGATTTAATTTCTCAACTACAAAATCTAAAGGTATCCATTTTACTAAAAAAATATTACAGTAGGAGGTACTGTAGACTAGCGCGAAGCTTCATAATACGTGATCTGTATTTTTAAAATTCAAATAATATTTTTAAATTTGAATAAAGTAATTTTATTATTTATTTATTTTTTTATAGATTTGTATAGATTTTAAAAAAGTTGAGAAAGTTTGCACGTTGTATAGCGGAGTCTCCTTGTCGAGTAAATGGACTCTCCAACTGTTTAATGTGATTGCTAACCTAACCTTGCATGGCGAGCTGCTCCAAATTTTATTATTCTGAACTTTAGAGGGGGTCAATAATAGTGTAAATTTAAAATCACGAATAAATCCAATCATTGCATTAGCGGCCATTTTGAATTGAAGGGAGAACCGTTTTTGCTCAATATCTCCACCATTTTAAACTTTTCCACAAAAATGGTCTGTTTAAAAAAAATCTCAGTCATTTTTAACTTTTCGCCAAAATCGTACGAAGTAAAATTGTTGCAATTACGATTTCCTACAAATTCTTTGCAATCTTTTTCATGTGGTCGATATTTTCCGAGTAAAGTTTTCATGTGCTACAATATAAGGTCCAAAACCTAACGAACCCTAGACGGTGACATAAACAAAAACGAGAACCCACGAATTTAAATCTTGATTTTAGAAAAAAATGAAAGAGATGAAAATTGTATAAAATATAATTCTCTTTATTTTTGCATTTGTACATTTATTTCGTAAAGTTAATAATAATGCTTTCCCCCTCCCAATGTTTTCCCCATTTACTTAGAAAACATCGACCTCACGAAAACATTTGTAGGAAAGAAATTGTAGGAAATCGCATTTTTAACAATTTTAGTTCTTACTATTTTTGTTTAAAAGTTAAAAACGGCTACGATATTGAGCAAAAACGGTTCTGCTTTAAAATCAATATGGCGGCTAACGCAATGGCGGAATTCAGTCGCGATTTTAAATTTACACTACTGTTGACCTTCCCTAAAAGTTAGAATAATAAAATTTTGGGACCTTGCCAAATCATCATTTAATCGCTTCAATCTCTTAAAAAATGTTCACACTATGAATTTCGAGTGTATATAAAAAATTTAAAAATGTATTCAAGATAATAGAGAATAGCGTAAGATATACATAATACACGGCATTAATTAGTAGAGCTGTAAGAGATTATAAGAGCAGAATATCGCTATACAAACACTATATAGAATATTAAAATACTTACCATTGGGAGGAACATTGTTTAAATTGATTTTCATAGGATTGTATACAAAGTTTGTCGTAAAACAAGTATTTTCATTTTGACCTACGGATCTGGAAGGTTTCATCGGTAGTTCGTGGATTTTGTATGCAACTACAGTAGAACTGTAAACAATTCTTGTCTCTAGATCACCCCTAGCTGTTGTTAAATTAAATGTCAAAAACGTTGGCTCAAATTTGGTATGCTGAGTCATTCGGATGTCTCCTTTTATTCCGCCTGATTGAATTATCACCCTAAAATATATATATAAATGTAATAAACAATATAATATTATATGCTATGTATTTTAAATATTGGTCCGGTATATTATGTACTTTTATCAACTTATTTGTTATTACTTTTGTTTTGAGCTTCAGAATGGTATTTAACTGGTTTATTTTTTATAATTATTTGGGTTCTTTTCGCCTTTCTTAAAGGTGTGATTATAATGCTATATAGTTATCCATTCCTATTTTTGTTAATCTGAAGATTTTAAACATTTTCAACTCGTGTATCAGCCATGGTTCACCACAGTTTTTTTTATGTCTGTAAATATTAAGGTAAAATGCACACCTCGCAAAATGCCTTTCTTTGGCTGGAATTATCTTTCGCAATGATCTTAATAATTTATTACAATTGGAGATCTTAGAATAGAAGTATATTATAATATGTCGTTGAAATAACGCAGGTTAATTGCAAAATATGTGTAAATGTCACTTGTATGTACCTATTTTATTCCAAATAGTCCAGTCGGGTTAGACGAAAAAACGGCTAACCTTGCATGGCGAGCTACTCCAAATTTTGGCGCAGTATTCGCTCCGTGCGTGACCATGGTAGAGGTACTGTGAAACGATGCCAGCGTGCGTAGCGGCGAAATATGACACAATTGGACCTACCTTTTTACGCATAAATTTTATTAAAAATGTGTGCAAATACATATTGCGTATTTAATTGTGCTAATAATAGCAAAAATAGAAGTGTAGTTTTAATAGGTTCCCAAAGATTACATATAAATTAGAGAAAAGAAAAGATGGATCTGTGCTATTAATATGAAAAAGTAAATATCACATAACTTCATTTTTATGCAATTGAAAGACAAGAAATTTAAATAATTTACCTTAAATGATATTTTATAAGGCTTGAAGGCTGCAGAGTGCCTGATGACTTTAGCTTTTATATCGTAACTTTTACTATTACTGTTTTTAAATATATGCTCTTTCACGTGAAAAACTTGATTTGCCAGTACTAGATTTCTCACTTTCTTTTCCGTTTGTGGTTGAAAAGATATATTATGATGAATTTTGAGAATCCCAGTTTTTAATACTACATTTATTTTGTACACAAACTGAAAAAATATAATTAAAAAGTTAATTATTAATAATTGTCAATTTCGCATGAATTTAACAATGTCAAACATATGTCATATGTTTAACCTGAAAATTGGTAGGTCCAAAACTGTCAGATGAAGGCGGTAGGTGTCGCGTCAGTCACGCACGGAGTGAATAGAAGCTTCGCTTCAATAAAATTTGGGGTAGCTCGCCATGTAGGGTCAAATAACATCCTGACTGGATATAATCAGAGTAGACCGTTACTAACCTTTATTGGGTATACTTTGTATGTTCTGCCTATTGAATTTGATTCTAAAGTTCTAAACTGTTGAATTTGTTGCTTTGTAGTAATATTTGTTACAAACGTAACAAAAGTTACAAAAGGTTAGAAAATATATTAGACAAAATTTAAAATATATGAAAAACAAGTTTACTTGGGTATAATAAATTAATTTGACGCAGAAAAATATGAAAGAAATAGCTGTTTGCAATCCGTCTTTTTCGCAATGTTGACAATGTTCGCAATGTTATTATTATTAATGTTACATAGAACTTAAATACCTTGTATTTACTGCAGAGTCGTACTGAATTTTGGCACATCCTAGAAAAACATCTTCATGTTTAGTTTCAAACAGAACCAAATACAGTCTTCTTTGGGGGCCATTGAGATCACCAGGTAATAGTATTAGTTCTTCATCTCTATATAAAGTTTTAAACTTATGTTTGTTGTAATCGGTTGATACCTTAACTTTGCCCAGTCTTTTATCCACATCTCCAATGGCTTTTCCTAAACAAACATAGACTATCAGGATTCGATCATATAAACATTGAGTACATATGTATATTAAGTCCTTTAATGTTCCTAGAACAGTTGGACGCTGTATAAAAACACAATTTAAAGAAATGTAAAAATTCTAGTAAAACATAAATCCCATAAGAAATCAGAAAATCCCACCATACAAAAAACACATCACAACATACAAAATATGATAACAGTTAAAGCCGAGAAGTAGTAAAACAAGTATTAAACAGTCAGTATTCTGTTTGTAATTAATATTGACTGATTTTTCTAAATATCTACCAATATAATTTTTGTTTGAAATGTGCGTTTCCTGGTCGATTTGACGCCAATGATTACGAATCTGCTAGAATATTTTTAATGAGGTTTATAAGTAACGAGATATCGACGATCAAAAAAGAGATTTCTTTAACTTTAAACACAATTCTATCTTCAATTGTTCTGATATGGAAGAAAACATAAAAATCAAAGGCAAGCCCATTTAAAAATGAACACTGTCTAATGAATTCCTTTTTTCTAATCTAACATAACCTAATCTGATCAAACCTAATTAAAGCTTACCAAATATCTCCTAGTCCCATAATCCCGGTCACTTCGCTCGCTCCCACCTCGAAACTCATCTTTTGTCACCGATCAACTTAAATTTTCTATATCCTACATCTAGAAGCCTGATCAAAAAACTTTTATTTTGACGCTGATTCGTAATCAGGGTTGAATCAATTTAGAGTATTTTTCAACTTAGTGGTCGATATTTCATTAACAAAATATTTTCGGCTGACTATTTCACTATTTTTAACTGAAAAAACGTCATAGCAACGCCACGTTTCCAATTGACAAAACGCCTTCCTGTGATTTCTCAGCGACAAAATTATTACAGATCCGTCACGAAGGTGTAAAGAAATCAAAAAGTTTATTTCGGAAAATGTCCTATTGAACACGCATAGGTCCAGATGATCTATTTGGACGCAATTTTGGGAGTTCCTACGGGTGAGAAATTTTACGCTTGAAAGATGTACTACCATAACAGAACTAGCAAAAATTCTCGAGGATTATGCCTTTAACGTGAAAAAAGACAATGGCGAAGACTATAAAGAGTCGTCTGTAAAGTCAATGTGGAATACTATAGCAAAAATGGTACAAGAAAAATATTTTACGGAGTACGGCATAAAAATCGACACTTTCACGGATATATCTTTCAAATGTGCAAGATTGGACAGAGATACCAAGCGGAGGTAGCTTCAAACTGTTCAAGAAAAAAGAAAACTCAGTTCAAAAGCATTATCCACCGAAGAACTATTAAAAATCATCCAAAGCTACGACGAGGAAACCCTCGATGGAGCACAAAAAAAGTTTTTTCACCTTTGCTCATTTAAACTTGCTTGGAGAGGCAATGAAGCCAGAAGGAATTTGATGTTATAGGAGAATTTACGGGCCGAATTGAATACAACAGCATTTTTTCCAAAACAAATCAAGGCGGTTCGAAAAGTTTGGCAAGCAGCAAATGGCTGGTAACAAATTCATCAAACGAAAATTTATGCCCAGTTAGATTATTTTTAAAATTAATGGAAAACAGGCGACCAAAGATTTTATCAGTCAGACTCTTTCTTACCGTTTAACCCAACTGGAAGGATGGATCTTGGTTCAAAAACTGACTACTTGGAATGAACACCGTATCTAAGTGGACAAAAATGTCAGCTGGAAAAATTGGAATAGACACAAAAAAACATAAAATAACAAACCATTCTCATCGATCTTCAGCTGTGTCAGCCTTGTTCAAGCAAGGTGTTATTGAACAGAAGCTAATTAAATTAACGGGTCACTCAAATAGAAGTTGTCTAAAACCATATCTGCAGCTGAATTCCAGTCACCTCCAGAAGTTGATCGAAAATCTCAGAACAAAAAATGAAGCTGGACCTTCGAGTTCCCAAATGTTACAGGTCAATAATACACAAAATCATGCTTTGGTAGAAAAGAACAAATAAATAAAGATTATGTTTCGTTGATATGGTGCATTAATTGTCTCGTGAAATAGTTTTGTCGAATTTTCTTTACGTTGTGAGTAAGAATTTGTGATGGTCCAAGTTTCTGAACAGGTTCTGCTGATAGAAAAGATAAACGCCATTACCAAGCGTAGTTTGATATTCTTAGTTATGACCGTCTTATTTCATAGTCGTGACAATAAAGAATTAGAACTTATAATAACAATTAAGAAAGGAAAGACCTCGTACCTAGGCCACATAATTAGAAATGACAAATATAACCTGCTACGAATAGTAGTTGAAGGGAAAATAGAGGGCCGAAGAGAAGTAGGCAGAAAAGCCATGTCATGGCTTCGCAATATCACTTGGACGGGCATGAAAGTTCAACAAATATTAAGAGTGGCGGAAAATAAAGAATGTTTTAATGTAGTGATCGCAAACCTCCAGTAATGAAGGGCACCAGAAGAAGATCGTTGCTGACCTGGCCATTCTTCTTAGCTTACTCCATTGTTTGTAATAACAGACTCCACGTAATAACCCTTAAGTACGAAGAAATAAAAAACATTAATGCAAAAATTGAAAAATAATATCACTCAAACAACAAGTTTTTTAGCTAAAGGCTAAAGATTGGCTAGACTAAATTAAACACGCAACCATAATAACATATCAATTTCTCTACAACGTTCTTAAGGACTGCATACATTTCGTTTCTTAACGAGGAAACGCCTTGTAAGGCATAAGTATAAGATTGGCAATTGATAAATTAACAAAAGATTAAAAAACGAAGGACAAAGAAGTCACGGATATTGAAAAATCCATTGTAAACATATATGGATATTCAATACTAAAGTAAAAATGAAAGTGTAAAAACAAAAAGAGAAATCAAACGATTTCTACTTAGCGAAACCGAATTCAAATCTTAACCACTGTGTTTCCTAAAATTTGCGAAACAAACAGCTGGATAAATTACTCGGCAAGGGAATCTAAATATATCAAAACAAAAATCTAATACCGTCATTCTGTGAAAGTGTAAAACTTTATAATACAGTATACTCCCTCTATAACGAACACGGTTATTACGAGGTTTCGCTTATAACGAGATACATTAGATGTCCCGTGAAATTTATATCGAACTATAACCGTCTATAGCGAGGCAAATTTGGTTATAACGAGAGAAAATAAGATCCAAAAACGTGTTTTTTACGTTTTTAGTCCGGTCGTGGCTATAAATAAATACCTTTTCAAACAGCCCCTCAATAAACTTAACTGCAGCCCGCAATAAACTTCTTTACAATGAATAAATACAACTGTTTCACATCTTTAGAAAATATATGATAGAATGATACTGGACCATTTAAAGCAGTTAAAAATAACAGAGTTCAAACAATATTTATTAGCATCTTATATTGCTCCGAATGGCTTCACTATAGGAAGTTAATGGTTTAGAAAACTACAGATTCATATGTATGCAGAGTATTATGATTGTCTGATATAACGAGATCGGCTTATAACGAGGTAATTAGTCTGTCATTTCAGTTCTCGTTATAGAGGGAGTCTACTGTATTAACTAAATAATTTTTGTAGTAGTACTTGATCAATTCTTTTTTTTTTATATTGTAACTTACAAATTTCAAGAGTGCTACTGTACTTACCTCTACCTTTGTCATTTGGATCAAAAACAAGTTGAAGGATATTACAATTATCCACGTGTCTATTTTCATCCGACTCCAAAATGTCGGTTACATAAATCTTCCAAGAATGTTCAGTATTTTGTAGGGACCTACTGAAATTTTCTTTGTTACGCACATGATAGAGATCAGTCATTACTAACATATCTGTCTGATTATCGCTAGTGGAAAACCACCTGAAATATACATTTCCCGCTATAGGACTGTTGAATCGTGCCACGGCAGTTTTTTCTTTAGCTTTGTCCACCTATTAAAAAAGATGTAAAATTATTATTTAAAAGAAAATAAGTGACAAAATTAGAATCAAATAATATTGTTACTAATAAATAAAAAGTTGTTCCCTGAAACAGATTGTTAATACGCTGATAGAACTTTTTATTAGATATTTAAACGGAGACAATGTACCTGAAAGCTGGAAAGGAGAATGGGTTTTACAGATCCATAAAAAGGGGATTAGGCAGACTCAGATACCAGTACTCTCAGTAGATTATATGGAAAAGTTATGAAAACCTTAGTCAAAAAACGAATTCGAACCACTGGAGCTGAAGCAACAAGCAGGATTTCGAGTAGAACCCAACTAAATGAAAAAAGAATGACTAGGGCTGGACCAAATAATCTATTATTTGTGGACTTGACGAAAGCTTATGACACAATACCCCTATGTAGACTATGGCAAGTATTTGAAAGCTCAACTATTAATAATACACTTATGAAAACAATACAAGGGTTCGGCCATGATTTATAATCAAAATTAAGGATTAACAACGAGCTCTCCGAAAAATTTATGGTAAATAAGGAGCTAAGGCTGTAGTCTATCTCCAACATTCTTCAAAATCTACCTGAACTACTGAAGAAATGGAGAAGAACTTGTTCTGGAATAAGTATAACATTCAACGACGAAATAACCTTATATACGCTACATTTCGCGGACGATCAAGTAGTAATCGCATAATACCAGGAAGATCTACAATTGATAATACAACGATTAATACAAGAATACCACCTATGGGGTCTAAATGTTCAAGAAAAGAAAAACAAAATACATATGCATACTAGGAGTTTGGACGATTTTAAATTAAAAGATGGAAAGGTAATTTCATCATGTTCCGAATCTATCTATTTGGGAGCAAAGATGCCAAATCTTTTTGGCAACCACCATCATAGAGGAAATACAGCAAAAACAATTTATTTGGCACGGATATTTACAGAGAATTACAAACAATCAACTACCTAAATTATTATTGGATAGGCAACCACCTGAGCGAAAAACCAAACGAGGAAGACCAAAAACGACATGAATTGATGGAGTCCAAAAAGTCAGAGAGAGAGAGAGAGAGAGAGAGAGAGATACACGACCAGAAAACTCGGTCGATAAACGCAAATGAAGACGAAACCAGAAGGCTCAGGATGCTATGAACCGGTCGTTATATGCATAGTTCTTTAGTAAATGGTAGGACAGATGTAGTACTATTCTCCAAAATAATTGGTGAATAAGCAATGTTACAGATAAATAATTTTCAAATAATATACCGGTCACAGTGTTTTATTCTACATATATAAGAAGAACTTACCATAGTAATCGAGGCACATATAATTTGATTGGTGTCTTCATTTTTAAACAGTAACGATTTTCCGTATAAGCCTAATGGTCCACTGATTTTTAATTCTTTGGTAACATATTCTGCAGTTTGATTGTCTGGAAGGATGAGATAGCCAAAAGAATCCTGCAATGGCAAGATCTTTTTTCCTAAATTTTGACATCTGTCTTCTAGCTGGGAGTAATCTACCGGGAATTCAGAGAGATACCAGGACCATATTTGAGTAGGGTACTCTAGTGTGGTTTTTAAATCAGTACGGATTACAATCTCATCTTTTAATTTGGTGAACGAAATTGTGCCATGAAGACCTTGGGAAGAGATGTAACTTCTAAGTTCCAATGAATTTGACGTTTCCAAAACTAAAAACCCATTAAAAAATATTTATTTATTAATATACGGGATAACCCCCATTACAAAAAACTGAGTGAAATTAAAATCCTAATTATAAATAAAACAAAATATTAACTATACAGTGTGTAAAAGCCAAATGGAATAAATTCATTATTTAGGTTACTGTACATATTTATAAAAAATCCCGAAACGCGTCAAATTTAAATTATAACTTGACATTCTTTAGCGTGAAAATGCGACCCCTACCTTCAACCCCCTTAGAATGACAGGTACAACCCCCAATTTTTAAAATAGGAAGTATAGGCTTGTGATATATCGTTTGAAAGGTCTTTTCATTCTCCATTCAAATATGTTGTCGCTTTCAAGTTTATTAAGATTAATTAAGATAAAATAAATTAAAATCATGTGGTTACCGAAATTCGCTAAAATATACTCAAAACTTATTTCCCGTTTAGGTCTTGATAATGAGAAAGTGAACAAAAACCATAGCAATGTGGTTTTTAGATGGTAACCATTAAAAAACTTTAAAGAATTTCCGTGGCAACGTTATTTTAACACGCATTAGTAAATTGTTTTATTTAAGTTGTCAGTATTTTAATTTAAGTAAAAAGTTCGTTCAATTCAATTCTGAAAAATGGTTAGATTAACGGAAATGCATAAAATAACAGTTTTACAAATGATTGGTTACGGAGATAACACCCGAACACAACAGGAAGTAACTCGCCTATTTCATGAGAAATTTCCTAATTTACCGCCTATATCCCAAGGAACAATAAGTAAAATAGAGAAGCAGTTTCGCGAGTTTGGTCATGTAAGGCAGATAAAAAAAGCAGCTGCCAATGCACTGAGTGATGAACTCAAATTAGATGTGTTGCTTGAGTTTCAGGAAAATCCACATACATCAAGTAGACAGGCATCCTCTGCATTCAATGCTAGCCATACATCGATAGTAAACATATTAAAAGAAAATAAATTGCATCCCTATAAGATAATACCTACTCAGGAGCTCATGGAAGACGATTTTGATAGAAGAACTTTTTTTTGTGAGCAAATGATGGACATGTTGGATAACAATATTATCCAATTAGAAGACGTTATGTTTTCTGATGAGTGTACTTTTTCACTTAACGGTCATGCTAATCGGCAAAATTGCCACTACTGGGCCACGGAAAATTCTCACTGGATGAGAGAAGAACACACTCAATACCCTCAAAAGGTTAATGTTTGGGCAGGGATTGTAGGAAACAATATCATTGGTCCCTTTTTCATTGAGGGCAACTTGAATGGCAACAATTATTTGGCACTACTTCAAAATGATGTCATTCCAACGTTGGCAAATTTATATCCTGATCCAGGAAACCCTCAAGTTCCAGCGAATACGATATGGTTTCAGCAGGATGGAGCACCACCACATTACCAACTTAATGTCCGGCAGTACCTCGATACAATATTTCCCAATCGGTGGATAGGGAGGCGAGGATCGATTGAATGGCCAGCGCGATCACCTGATCTTACATTATTAGATTTCTTTTTATGGAGATATGTGAAGAGCCATGTGTACAAAACTAAACCTTCTGATTTAAATGACTTAAAAGAACGAATAACACTTGCGATTAGGTCGATCACGCCTGTTATGTTAAATAATGTTAGAAGACAGTTTTATTTGAGATTAGGATGTTGCCAAGACGTTCGCGGTGAACATTTTGAACATCTACTTCATTAACATTCATAGTTCTTTTTCGTGTTCTACATTTTATTACGTTTTGCATTTCATTTTAGTTTTTGATTATATTGTAGCGAATTTCGGTAACCACATGATTTTAATTTATTTTATCTTAATTAATCTTAATAAACTTAAAAGCGACAACATTTTTGAATGGAGAATGAAAAGATCTTTCAAACGATTTATCACAAGCCTATACTTCCTATTTTAAAAATTGGGGGTTGTACCTGTCATTCTAAGGGGGTTGAAGGTAGGGGTTGCATTTTCACGCTAAAGAATGTCAAGTTATAATTTAAATTTGACGCGTTTCGGGATTTTTTATAAATATGTACAGTAACCTAAATAATGAATTTATTCCATTTGGCTTTTACACACTGTATATGAAACAAGATCAATTAAAATAAACAAAAAAGTACCTATAACTTGTCAAGCTCTTTTTATCGGACTTTTAAATGAAGTCAAGGAGGCACCAAATATTTCTAAATTTTTCCTATTTATAATTTTCAGTATTCGCTCAATGGTGAGTGCATACCATAATTTGTACGGTAAAAAGGTATATAAAACAGATCAACATATCTGAAACTTCTGGAGGGAACATATAAACTAAGAGATTGGAGAAGTTCAGGACAACAAATTAAACCATTTATTAATTTAAACACAAATACTAAATCATAGTTATCTCATAATATATTAAAAATTTGTTCTGCAATCTCTCCAATGTAGTAGAATGAATTTGGTATTGTGGAGACCATACAATAAATGCATATTCCACTTTAGATACGACCAAAACATAATAAAACGTTCTTAAAGCCCAAACAGATAGTCTCAGTCAGTTGCGAATGATAATGACTAAAGATTTTAATGAATTAACTGTTACATCATTTATATATTTTTTTTATTATTAAATTTGCAAATTTACAATCTGCTATTACAAGCTATTCGTAAATGTGAGTATTGCAAATATATAAGAGGAGAAATTATCCACTGATAACACTCCCAATACTAACACTAACAAATTAAATTAATGTAGGGTAGTAATGTATTACATTAATAATTTGAAACTAAAATTTAAATGAAAATTAAAATTTAAAATTGAAATTAGTGAATAAAGTCTGTTGGCCACATTTCTTCAATCTTCGTCCGACTTCTAATTGGAGGTGTAGTTGTCTTGCTTCCTCGTTGGGGTGGTCTGGCAGATGTTCTAAATAATTTCTTGTTAGTCTGCTGATTTCGTCTTCAACGAACGGTATACCAGAGTCATCATGCAGTGTTTTGTTACTAACGTACCACGGCGCGTTGAAAATCATTCTGAGTATTTTGGATTGGATTTTCTGAATGATTTTGGAGCAGCGCCACCGTGTGCTGTTCCATCAGGATGGTTGGTGTTGTAAATAGAATAATGAAGGATCTTGAACATCGTTCTGTCAGTGAAGTGGGTTTCTGATATGAGTAGAATATCAATTTTGTTATGTTCAAGAAAGTTAGTACCTTCTGTGTTATGGTTGCTTAGGCCGTTGGCATTGTGCAATTCGTAGTGACTTAAGTTCCATTACTGGATTTATTTATTACTGTGGAAAGCATGTTTAAGATCACGCTATTTTGATTTATTAGTTGTGAAAACATAGCTTTGAATTTGTTAAGGAAACTCTTCATCATCTATCCAATGTCACTTTTTGTATTACTTACATGTGTTCCACTTGTTATTTGAGCGTAAGTTGCATGTTTTTGGTTGTATGAGTTCGTATTATTATGGACATTATTTACATTTGTTCCACCTGTTGCTTGTGTGTAACTCGCGTGTTTTTGATTGCTTAAGTTCGGATTATTCTGTACTGTATTTCTGTTATATTGCAGTTGATTGTTTGCTGGAGTGTGCGATGATACTCCTCTTGCTCTGATTCTACTGCTAATTAACTCTTTATATACCATGCATTCTTTGTAATTTGCGGTGTGTGCTCCATTGCAGAGAGCGCATATGGCAGGTGTGTCCCTAGGTTTTTTACAATCGGCTGACATATGGTTGCCTCCACATTTGACACAGTGATAAGGTCTATTACAGCATGTCTTAGAGTGTCCATACAATTGGCATCTGGTTCACTGGATAATATTATTCTTTTTATACGGTGGCTCAATAACTATTTTCGCGTTATTTATGAATTGAATTTCATATATTTTTTTATTATTTTGATTAAGTTCTATATCGACGTAGAACATCATTACAGGGTCCTTACTTAGTCTGTGTTTTGTATTTACAATATTTCGTACTAAATGCCTATGTTTTTCTATTTCACATTTTATTATATTAATGGGCACTGTATGATGTAGATTACGAATTACAACTCTGTATGCTCTATCCTCTTTCATTTGGTACGTATGATGCACAATTTTTTGCTGTTTAAATGTCTTACCAGTTTTCGGAATGTTTCAGAGTCTCGGGAATTTATTTTTATTGTGTTGTTTTTTAATGCTGTACAATAGTATGTCTCTGTTTTTGTTACTTCTGATAGGTTATTAACTATTTTATTGTATTCAGTAACACCATATATAAAAATTGGTGGGGGTTTAGAGGTTGCTGGAGTTTCGTTGGTATTTTCTGTACTATTATTGTTGTCGTTTTCGTTTTCATTTTGTAGAATCTGAAATTTATTGCTGTTCACTACCGTGTCTTCGTTTTCTGTTGGTGTCGGAGGATTAACTTTACCTTTTTTGTTACTATGTTGTATAGTTTGCCATTCGTGGATGTTCGATGACTCAATGTCGCTGATTTCCCCTGAAGATTCTTTACTTTGTAATGTATGTGTCATCTCAATAGAATCAGAAGCTTCATTTTGAGGTGTAGATAATGTGGAATTTATTTTAGGATTGTATTGACAGTTTAAGGAAGATTGTGATAGTACTTGGTTAGGAAAATAATATATTGTTGGTGGGTTGTTTAAAATTTGTGCTGAATTTGGTTAAAAGTTTTGTGGAAAAAGGACATTTGGGCATTCTGGTTGAATTTGCTGATTTTGAATATTTATAGGTTGACCATTAACAGTAGCAGTATAAAAAGGGACATTCACCGATAAATCTGGTGGAGCACTCATTTTAATTGTTAAATCTGTATTATCTTAATTTTTAAATGGTTTATAAATAGTATATCCACTTGATACACAATAATGACGGTAAAAACGAGGCCGGAACCAGTTTTTAATCACCACTATAAACTTTCTCCTAATTCGTATCGATATTTACAGGTCGAGAGTCAAATGAATAGTACATCATTTATATATGTTGTACAAAACGCAACTGCTCATCAAATGTGACTCCTAAGTCTATTTAACCTAATGTCAAAACTAACTGTTTTGACATAAGATAATTCATTATCATTAATTGTAGTAAGAAGTATCATTTTTTCTAAAACCTCTATAAAAACTTATATAGCAGCATTTAGCAACATTTAAATGCAAAATATTATTTTCACACCAAATACTCAACCGGTTATATAAATATACTCAAAATAAATGTCTGTTTTATTTCAATATGGTAGCTAATTAGCTTTTACAGAAACTGTTCATTTTTACACATAAATTATATTAAAAATTTCTAGATTAAAAATAAGAACGTCTATAACGTTTCTGAAAAATAGAATTATATAAGTTCTGTGTTATACTTTAAATAATTTAAAAATTAACTTGGAAAATCTTAAAAACGAATTGGCTAAATCAATTTTTGA
This sequence comes from Diabrotica undecimpunctata, assembly GCF_040954645.1. Classification (NCBI taxonomy): domain Eukaryota; kingdom Metazoa; phylum Arthropoda; class Insecta; order Coleoptera; family Chrysomelidae; genus Diabrotica; species Diabrotica undecimpunctata. Next base: position 50,996,431 of record NC_092804.1, on the reverse strand, counting down.
AGGCCATTGAACATAATAAACCCGCATATTTATGTTTCGTAGACCGAATAAAGGCTTTCGATTGAATTTAAGTCGGATATGTCTTACAGTTATTATATTAAAGAGATATACCAATCAATATTACACACACCATCAAAAACATCTATTCCCCCAATCGAATGCAGAAAAAGATCAATGGAAAACAAACACAGCTATACCTGTACAAAGCGAAGTCAGGCAAGGTGTTTCATTAAGCCCTCAACAGGGGGAGAATGGGGAACAGAAAGATCCAAATAATATTTTACAATAAACTTTACGCTACACTAATCGCTGAGATCGAACAAATTGATCGAACAAAATAAACTACTATAATGCTTATTATTAAAACCCATTATATATTTGTGTATAAAATTACAACAGTCACAAATTTGGTAAGTAATCGTTTGCGAGGATACAGGTTGTGACTTGAATTAATTGAGTAGTCTCAGTGTAACGGGTTCTAACTGTATGTAAAAGAATTTTATTTTTTCCTACTTTGTAAATTAGATTTCTTTTTACTATTATTTTGTTACTAAATTCCTTGGACACTCCTTGGATCTTTCCCTGCATAATCAGTTGGAGCAAGGTGTATTTCTTTCCACGTGTAATACGTCCGAGATATTCTAATTTTCTTGTTTTTATTGTATTTAAAATTTTCATTTCTTTGTTCATCCTTCCCAGAACCTCTTTGTTTGTGACGTGTTCGGTCCATGATATTTTCAGAATTCTCCTGTACACCCAAAGCTCAAATGATTCCAGTTTTTTCATTGATGTCGCATTCAAGGTCCAAGATTCCATTCCATAAAATAAAGTCGAAAAAACATAGCACCTCGCCAACCTAACTCTTAGTTGCAGTTTTAAATCCCTGGTACATAACACTCTTCTCATTTTGTTGAAATTTGCTCTAGCCTTTTCTATTCTTATTTTGATCTCCTGATTGTAATCATTTGTGGAGTTAATCATTGTTCCCAGGTATGCATATTTGTCCACTTGTTCGTCCACATTTCGTCTTCTTAACATTCATTGTTAGACCATACTCTTTACCATACTCTGCTATTCTGGTCACCAGTCTCTGAAGATCTTCAATGTTTTCGGCTAAGATCACAGTGTCATCCGCATATCTAATGTTGTTAATGGGAACTCCATTTACCTTTATTCCAGCTGTTTCACCCTCAAGAGCTTTTTTCAGGACCTCTTCGGAGTAGGCATTAAAAAGAATTGGCGACAATATGCATCCCTGTCTTACTCCACATCTAATTTCAATTTCTTCTGAAAGCTGTTCGTTAACACGTACTTTTGCTCGCTGTTTATAGTATAAATTTAATATGATCCTGAGGTCGTTGTAGTCAATCTTCTTTGATTTCAGGACATTCATTAATTGTTTATGTCGTACTTTATCTAATGCTTTATTATAGTCAATAAAACATGCGTATATATATTGATTGACGTCCAGGCATCTTTGTATTAGTATATTAAGTGAAAAAAGAGCTTCACGTGTTCCTATACCTTTCCGAAAACCAAATTGTGTATTATTAACGTATATGTCCAGTTTGTGATATATTCGGTTATGGATGACTTTAAGTAGTAACTTTAGCATATGAGACATTAAGCTAATGGTGCGGTAATCGCTGCATTCTCTTGCGTTTGTCTTTTTAGGGAGACAAATAAAAATAGATGTTAACCACTCTTTGGGTAATACGCCTGAACTATAAATTTGTTTCAAGAGTGTCACTAAAACATCAATGTGCTTCTCATCTAGAATTTTTAAGATTTCTATAGGAAGCATATCAGGTCCAGGGCTTTTCCCACTCTTCATTGTTTTTAATGCATGTAATATTTCTTCTTTTGTAATATACGGACCTATTTCTTCTGACGTAAGTTCTATGTGCTCCAGATCTCCTCTTTCATCATCGAACAATTCGTCGATATATTCTGCCCATCTTTGTACTTTCTCGTCCGTATGTGTTATAGCAGTACCGCGTCTATCCAGAATTGCACAAGTGGGATTTTGTTTTCTTAGTCCTGCCAGTTCTTTGACTTTCTTGTGTAGGTTAAACAGATCATATTTATTTTGAAGGTCTTCGATCTCTTTGCATTGCTCTTCAAAGTATTTTTCTTTTGCCTGCTTTATCGTCTTCCTAATCTCGTGGTTTATCTCTCTGTATTTATTGTTATCCTTGTTTTTAAATTGGTTAGTGGTTAAATTTAAATTTAACCACTAACCTGGAAGTGGTTAAATATTTCTTGTATTTTGTTTATTTTAAATCATTACTGAATGTTGGAGGCATCTACTGCCTTTGAGCTGGCTGGAAATAACTGAAACTTTTATTGTCGGTTAAGGGTCCCACTCATTATCAGTTTTCCATTAAGTTCAGGCCGATGCATTCAAATGGTTACAATCTTAGACCATTAAAGCTTATAGACACGCCGTATGCTATACACCCGTTTCGAATAGTGCAGCCAACATAAATTGCTTTGCGCAGCGATGCGTGACGTCAGTTTACGGCAGAAAACGTTCGAAACTAGAAGTGTTTACAGGCGTTTGCAAACTGTTTATAAGTTCCAATTTAAAACTTTTCCAATACATTAATTTTTTTTCTTATGGTATTACCTTGCAGTGCATTTAATTGTACGCAACGACAAAAAAAGGGTCAGATATATTATTTCATAGATAAGTAAATTCATAAATTAAACTTGGAAAACCTACCAGAAATTGAGCACATATAAATTTACTTTTTTCTTCCAAAGTGTTTAAAATAGATACATATATGAGAGTCTTATATAATTTTCATTTTATATTTACGTTGAGAACTAAAGGATAAAGTAAATAAATTGTTATAGATTTCCTAAAAATTCATCATTGCAGAAAATTTTAAACCAACAAAGAGTTTTGAAATTTGCTCCAAGCATTTTACAATGGATTCGTTTATTATTAGTGGATGAGTTAAAAAAAAAAACAACTCAAAAAAGGTGCTGTACTCAGCATTTTTGATTTTCCAAACCGTTTAATTAAGGAAGTAAAAACTAGAAAATTTTCAGTAAAAAGAGAAACTGTCTCAGACAAAACAGACTCTAAAAATGAAAATATAAATAGAACAACCAGTAAATCTACTATCCTAAAGACTCCAGTAGAAATTCCAGATGAAACTACCTTAGAACTTCTCTTGAAAAAGTGAAGACATTCTGTTGGTGACTTTGTTAAACAAGGATTATCTAACAGAGATCAGGAATATAAAGTAGTAGCAAACAAATTATTTCAAAAGAAAAACAAACAAATTAAAATATTGCAACAACAAAATAGAAGGCTTTTTAAAAAAGTTAATACCTTAAAATCTTTACTAGAACATCTTAAAGAAACGCAGATGATCTGTGAAGATTCCTCCCTGAAACTTTCGGTAAGCAAAATTATTTATACCTACTTCATATTACTGATCTATTTAGTTTTGGTATGTATAACCAGTTTATTATTTTATATTGTTTGTAGTTAGTCGATCAAGGTTAAATTATTGTTTTATATTTTATTAGGATACGATGCATGCTTTTGCAAAAACTATCTTTAAACAGCTGCATAAATCTAAGAGCACCAAAACGTTTCCCCCGGAATTAAAAAGCTTTGCTATCACTTTTAATTTCTATTTGCCAAAAGCGTACTTGTATGTCAGAAAAACTTTTGCTAATATGTTGCCGCATCCACGAACTCTTCAAAAGTGGTATCAGGTAGTAGCTTGTGAGCCTGGATTTCAAAAAGAAGCAGTGAAGGTATTAAAACAGAAAGTAGTTGAACTTAAAGATAAACGAAAATCATGTATTTGTGTTTTGATGGTTGATGAAATGTCTATACATCAGAAAATAGAATGGGATGGTGGTAAGTTTTTAGGGTATGTTTAGCTTAGCAATTATAAAAATATCATAACATATATTTTCTATTTACATAATTAAAAACTTTAATTGTAGGTATGTTGACATAGAAAAATTCTTCGGAAGTCAAAGCAAAAGAAGCCATTGTATTTTTAATTAATAGCTTAAATGGCACATGGAAACTACCAATAGGCTACTTTTTAATCGATAGTTTATCAGGAGTTCAAAAAAGTAATCTGGTAAAAATGTGCTTAAAAATAATGCACGAAGCTGTTGTCGTAATCACAAGTTTAACGTTTGATGGTGCAACATCAAATATTAGCTTGGTTAATCATCTTGAAATTAATTTATCTATTAATATTAATAAAGCCTATTTTTTACATCCAGTCACAAATTACGCCGTGCTACGCCGTGCCGGTGTAGTTTCCAAGAAAGAGGGGTTCTGAATTGAGGAGGGACTCTTCAGTACTTCTTGGAAAACACACTCGGAGAGGGGTAGTTCTCAACCTCAACACGACGCGTCCCAATGGCTAATAGGGAACGTCCTACAGATATGTGGGAGCACCCGCGGAGAAAATCTTTTTACCGGTCTAATACTGAATAATCACAGGCGGTAATTATGATTTAACCGGTTGTGACACTGCGAAATCACCGAATGTTTGCCGGTATAAGCAAACCCATACTTACTGACCATCGGCTGCGGGCGGATGAGTTGGTAAATGGGAGGGCACTCTTTTGTCCTGAGATTGAGAAATAGATCTCAAAGGTGGATGAACCAAGATAAACGGCATAAGGATGCAGAAGGCAAGGAGAAACCACTGCATTAAAGATCCCTAAGGATTCTCAAGAACAACCACAAATGGACGTAAATCAAACAGTGGCTCCGAGTGCCCGGCGTCCCTTTAATGGGACAGAGGTGCGAAAAATCCCCGGGCGGAGAAACAATTTTAGTGTAAGCGATTTAAAACGCATAGCAACGTAGAATATAAGAACACTTTATGAAGCAGGAAAATTAACAACAGTCATGCTAGAAATGGAGAGATTATACATACAAGTATTGGGCCTTTCAGAAGTTCGATGGCCAAATTCTGGAAACTACACCAAGGATAATAATACTATTTTCTACTCAGGCAAAAGCACTGGAGAACACAGCCATGGTATTGGTATTATTATCAACAATAATTTAAAAGAGTTTGTGACACATTTCATTCCTTTTAACGAACGTATGATGCTACTTCAGCTGAAAGCCAAAGCTGTAAACATAAATCTAATCCAAGTGTATGGTGCAACATCTGATAGCAATGATGCCGAGGTCGAAAAATTCTACGCGGACTTAGAGCTGTTAACAAAAAACATAAAGAAGCAGGAGGTAAAAATAATTATGAACGACTTTAATGCTAAAATCGGTCGAGGAAAAACTTGAAATATAGTAGGAAATTTTGGGTTAGGTAAAAGAAATGAAAGAGGAGATAGACTAGTCTAGTACTGCCAGGAGAAAGAATTAGTCATAAAAAATACATACTACGACCTACCGTTACGAAGATTATACACGTGGACTTCTCCAAAAGATAACACCAACAATAAATTCAGAAACCAAATAGATTTTATAACGATTAACAAAAGGTTTCGTAATGGAGTACAAAGGGCAAAAACCTATCCAAGCGCTAAAAGACGACAACTGCCAACAGCAACTAAACACAGAGATAAATAAATTAACTGAAGGAAGCGTGGAATGGGCAGATATGAAAAAAGCCATACTAAAAGCGGGAAAAGAGGTCCTACGTGAAGAAGAGAAAACCACTAAAAAAGACTGGATGACACCAGAAATAGTTGAGCTAATATCTGAAAAAAGAAAATACAAAAATAAAGATGAAAATAAATATAATACCATCAAGAATAAAATCAAATATGAAATCAGAAAGGCTAAGGAGGAATTGTATGAACAAAGAATGCCAGGAACTGGAAGAACTCAGCATTGCATAAAAACATGAAAGAACTTACAGGCAACACCAGACAAAGAAGAACACTCATAACAAGAGATAATAATAGAGGAAAACTTACTGAAGAGAGCAAAATAAAGGAAGTATGGGAACAATACATAATCCATCTGTTCCATGACGAGAGGGAAAATGAACAAGATATAGGTGAAGAAGAACAATACCTACAAATTTTACCCTCAGAAGTAAAGAATACCCTACAGAATGCAAAACAAGGAAAAGCACCGGGTCCTGATCAAATTCCAGTTAAACTGTTAAAAGCCTTAGATGACGGTAATATAAAGAGACTCACCCAAATTCTCAACCACATATATGTAGAGGGCAACATCCCGGAGGAATGGCTTAAATCGATATTTTTACCTATACCAAAAAACAACAATCCCAAATCATGTAATGACTATATGTAGATTGATAAGCCTAATGTGCCACCCTTTAAAGATTCTGAAAATTGTTCAAAACCGAATTTATAAGAAATGTGAGGAGCAGATAGATCAAACGCAGTTTGGCTTCAGAGGAGGCATGGGTACAAGAGAGGCATTATTTGCGTTGACGGTACTCTTGCAGAAATGTCGGGAATATAACAAGAGTGCATATGTATGCTTCATAGACTTTAGGAAGGCCTTTGACCGAGTGCAGCATATGAAGTTAATAGATGAATTAAAAAACATCAAATAAGACAAAAAAGACATTGAGTTTATTAAGGCTATATACTGGAACCAGAAAGCAGTAGTAAAGGTGAACGATATAGAAACAAATAATATACCGATTGCGAGAGGGGTCAGGCAAGGATGCGTCTTGTCTCCGACGCTTTTCAACGTGTACTCACAGGTCATATTCAGAAAACCCTTATGGGAAAGAAAAGAGGGATTAGGAATTGGTGGAGAAATCGTAAACACCATGAGATTTTCAGATGACACGATAATTATGGCTGAGAGTATAGAAGAACTACAAACTTTACTAGATGCAATAAATAGTGAATGCATTCAAATGGGACTTGACATCAACACAGATAAGACCAAATTTATGATATTATCAAGGAGTCCAATAAATAATGAACAACTAACTCTAGATGGACAGAAGTGACAAAATATAAATATCTGGGGGCTTACATCAAAATAGAATTAGATCAAGACCAAGAGATCAGGGTACGAATAGAAATGACAAGGACAGCGTTCTTAAAATTCAAGCAATTGTTTTGTGACAAAAATCTGAATACTGCGCTGAGACTGAGGTTTGTTGAATGTTACGTCTGGTCCCAACTATTGTACGGGGTAGAAACATGGCCGTTAGAAACGCAAATAGTTAAGAAGCTTGAAGCCTTTGAACTTTGGATATACCGGAGAATGTTGAGAATTCCATGGACTGCCAGGGTCACCAATGAGGAAGTGCTGAGAAGGATGGGTCGAGACAAAAAATTGTTGAGAACAATAAAAGTAAGCAAGAATGCATACCTTGGACACATACTGAGGAATGATAAATATAGTCTTATGCAGGTCATCATGAAGGGTAGAGTCGATGGCAAAAAGGGAATAGGTAGAAATAGGAAGTCATGGCTGCGAAATATTCGAGACTGGACAAACATGACTGTAGACGAATTATTCCATGTTGCAAAAGACAGAGAAATTTTTAGAAATGTGGTCGCCTACCTCCGTTAATGGGGACGGCATAGAAAGAAGAAGAACTCACAAATTAACCAATATATGTATTATTTGACCCTCCACATATATGTTAACGCTTATCCGCAATACTTTGGGTAATTATAATTTTTTTTCAATGGTAATAATGAAGCGATTAGATGGGAATATTTAGAAAAAATGTTAGAAATTCAAGAAAAGGAAGGCCTTCAACTAGCAACTAGGATAACCCGAAGACATATTATTTGGTTTAAAGAAAAAATGAAGGTAAAATTAGCTGCCCAAACTTTCATCCAAAAAGTTTGCTAAAGCATTAAATTATTTAAAAAATAAATACTCAAAGAAATTTAAAAACAGCGAAGCTACTGAGAATTTCATCGAACGTATTATTGAAATATTTGATGTTTTAAATAGCAGAAATTTATTGGAAATACACTTAAAATCCAGCTTGCAACAGCATAATAAACATACTATTCTTCAGAAAATTAAAGTTTTCGTCAATCTTCATTTTTTCCTACAAATTATGTTTCGTTGGTTTTGTTTAAAAATTGTTTGTTATTTAATTTTAACTAACCGGTATTAAATTTATATGGTTTTCACACATGTTTTTTAATTTCTAATACACTTGTGTATCTTGTTTAACCTTAAAAGTTCGTTATTTTCTCTTTATTAATGAGCCATATGTTGTCTATCTATGCGAATAATCAATTTTATTATTTTATGTTAAGATCGCTTCAATTTATTTTATTTTGCAATCGAGATTTTATCTGCACTGAATCCAATGCTCAGACCTTATTAAAATTGTGAGATTAAACATTAGATATTTTGCGCAACTGAGTAAAAATGTATTACCATGTATACGCTGTATAACTGAATTACCATTACTCGCTGTAATACCATGTATACGCGGATAAACGTAGACGAAACGGTTTGTAAGATTATTGTAGATTGCACTTCTCTTAGATCATTAATAAAAGTTATAATTTCGAAATAATTTTTAATAATAAGAAATAAAAATTCTCACTTTCTTTCCAGTCTACAAATAGTAAACGCCTATATTCAGCAGTGGACGCTATAGGATGTGTGATGTTCTCTGATACTACAAGCCAAATTATATTAGGACTGCCTTTCAGGTTCCAGCTCATTTTTCTGCCTCTTTTTTGCCTCATATTTTAACATCCATCATTTGGTTTTTGAGGTCCCGTCTGATAGTTTGGTTTCTTCTCAATGATTAGAACAAGCAACTTAGATTGTGACTGACAGTCTCACCCTAGAATAACAGAGACACACTGTGTTGGGTTGTTCTCTGGTCTCACTGAGAATTACCTTGCATATTCATACATATGTACCACTTTCAAAGTAAAACCGTTGCACGTCACAATTTATATAAAGTGACGTCACTTATATTTACAATTTCCAGAACGTCAACGTTAGAGTTCAAATTTTCCTAACACAGCTAATAATATGAAACCCATACGGAACTGCTCGATCTTTCATAGACGTCAACATGGTATAATAATCAGAAAAATGTAATCATCATTATATTGGGAATTATAGAATTATATTGATTAAATAATCAAAAACATTTGTTATTATTAGTAATATAAATTTTATAAAATAAGTCTAATATTCCACAAAATAATAATTTTCATTAAATAGATTAGACAATTGTACGCAATTGATACGGAAATACTTCAAATTTTAATGACAGTTCAGCGTGTGGCAAAAGTGTTGCCGTTTTTTAGAGTAAGAATTTTGTTTACGTTTTGATTTCTTACACAATTTGATCATAATATATTAATAAATTGTATTTATAAATACATACTAAATTTTGATTAATAGCTTTAAAAACTAATTATTGTTGTGTATTGTGATTGTGCTATGCCAAAACAACTAAATAGTCTGTAGAAAGCTGATAAGCTTTCATATAGGATAGATTATTTTGAACAAGAAATAATGGCGGGACGTTTTTACCGTTAATGCTCTAAAAGAGGTAAGTTTAAAATTTAGAATACATAATTTTGTATTAAAATGTTTTCTTATGTATTTTAGTGTATTGCAGTAGTCTTAAAATAGTCGAAGAAATAAAACCAACAAGACAAAATACAAAGAAGTGAACCGTGAAATTAAGAGAAAAATTAGAGAAGCCAAAGAGAACTGGGTTCTGGACAACTGCAAGGAAATAGAAGAATATGATAGAAAGTACGATAGCTTTAACGTGCATAAAAAGATCAAGGAAATAACAGGTAAAAAAGTGTAACAAGCATCCATAGTAAAGGACAAAAAAGGTAAAATAATTACAGATTTAAACGAAAAACTGGCAAGATGGACAGAATACATTGAAGAACTTTTTGCAGACGAAAGACCAGAAATAGCAGTGGCAGAAACTACAGACGACACAACAGGGCCTGAAATCCTAAAAAGCGAGGTAGAATATGCTATAAGGAACACAAAAGGTGGTAAAGCTGCAGGACCAGATGAAATTCCTGTAGAATTGTTGAAACTAATAGACGACGACGCACTTGAAATAATGGTGAACCTCTTTAACACAATTTATAGAACAGGCATCATACCAAAGAAATGGCTCTCCTCTACTTTTGTCACAATCCCGAAGACGAATAACGCCAGAGAGTGTTCAGACCACAGAACTATAGCATTTATGAGCCACACACTAAAATTATTTTTAAAAATAATTCACAAAAGAATATTTAATAAATTAGAAGAGGACATAAGCGCCACACAGTTTGGATTCAGAGGTGGACTGAGTGTGTTAATGCAAAGATGTTTGGATGTAAACCAAGACCTCTACGTAGGTTTCATAGATTTTGAGAAGGCCTTCGATAAAGTCAGACACCAAAAGCTGTATGAAATCCTAAGAAGCAAAAACATCGACAGTCGCGACATTAACATCATATCCAGGTTTTACTGGGGACAAACAGCAAAAATCAAAGTTGATAATGAGTTAACCGAAGAAATTGAGATTCGTCGAGGTGTGCGTCAGGGTTGTGTGCTTTTTCCACTATTATTCAATATATATAGCGAAACAATATGTCAGGAAGCGCTCCTAGAGCAAAACATTGGTATGAACATTAACGGAGAGTTAATTAACAATAGACGATACGCTGATGACACGCTAATAGTAACAGATAACCTAGCAAGTTTACAGTTTTTGATGGAAAACATAAACACCCATACCAAAAAATATGGTCTAAAACTGAATATCAAAAAGACTAAATTCATGATTGTAACAAAGAAGCTATACACCAATGTGAATTTAACCATAAATAATCAGCCAGTTAAAAGAGTTACGTCCTACAAATATTTAGGGGTTTGCTTCACTGATACTAATGACCAGACAAGAGAAATCAAGAGGCGAATAGAGATAGCGAGACAATCGTTTGTCAAAATGAAAAAGTTCCTATGCAGCCGGGACATAAATATAAACTTAAGAACGAGAATTTTAAGGTGCTATGTTTTCTCCGTTCTGCTGTACGGCATGGAAGCCTGGACACTGAAAAAGATAAACATCAAAAACATTGAGGCTTTCGAGGGAGAATGTTTAAAATACCATGGACAGAAAGAGTAACAAATCAAGATGTTCTGCTGAAGATGCGGAAGGAATGCGAAGTCATAAAAACCATACAAACGAAAAAACTGGAATATCTGGGCCACATAATGAGAGGAGAAAAGTACTCTCTGCTTAGACTCATAATCCAAGGAAAAATCTCAGGAAAGAGAAATGTGGGACGTAGGAGGATTTCCTGGTTGCGAAATTTAAGGGAGTGGTATGGGTGCAGTTCAATACAGTTGTTCAGAGCTGCAGCCAACAAAGTAAAGATTGCTGTGATGGTAGCCAACCTCCGATAGGAGACGGTACTGCAAGAAGAAGAAGTAGTCTTAAAACTAAGTGTATTTACTGTTAAATAATAGTTTGACAAATACTTGACATTTTAAAAATTCCTCACTTACTAACTATTCTGATGTTTTGGCAACGCTGTGGGGTTCTGACGTCGTAAATCTTGAATGACGTGCATGCATTTTTATATGAAAAATACTATATTTACAATTTGACAAATAGTTGACATTTTAAAAATTCCTCACTAACTATTCTGATGTTTTCGCAACGCTGTGGAGTTCTGACGTCGTAAATATTGAATGACTTGCAATCATTTTTATATGAAAAATTCTATACGTATATATTTTTTCTTGTCATAAAATGATCTATTTGGGAATGGTTTTCTCCAGTTTTGTATGTGACAAATTGACTTTCTCCCTTTTGAAAGAATGTGTTAACAATCTCCATTTCTAATACTACTTCTTGAAAAAGAAGAAAAAGTGGATGCAATCGCAAGAAGAATGGCAGCAACACACAAGCAAAACCAAAACATGTCGGATGCAAGAACCATCGAGTAGGTCAACACAGAATACAAAAGAATAAGAGAAGAAAAGAATTTTTAGTAGAGGAAGAAGACTACATCAATCCAGCAGAAGTTGCCTAAATAATTAGAAGATTAAAAGAAAGCAGAGCACCATGAACAGAAGGAATCCACAACATTGCCCTCAATTAACTACCAAAGAAGATAATAGTACAACTGTACTATATTTTCAAATACGGCCTGGAAAAAGCGCATTTTCCGAACAACTGGAAGCATGCCAAGATCATCTCTCTACTAAAACCAAGGAAGGACGGAATAAGACAGAAAAGTTACAAACCAATCTCACTACTAAAAACATTAGGAAAAATACTGGAGAAAATCATCTACAGAAGGCTGATGAAGCACAGAGAAAGAAGATGAATTATTCAGGAGGACAAGTTCGGATTCATAAGAGGAATAAACAGCGAACTCCAACTAGCAGTAGTCATCAGCGACACGAAGATCAGATTCAACAGGAAACAGAAGACAGGAATGGCCATCCTAGACATCGCGAAAGCATATTACACGGTCTGGAAGAAGGCACTAATCTAGAAGATGGACAGAGCTAGAGATTACCTTATTATTTAGTTAATATATGCAACACTTATCTAACTAATAGAACCTGTTAAGTTTCAGCCAACCAAAATATGTCCAGAATTCAAGAAACCCAAGAAGGGACGCTACAGGGCAATATACTCTCCCCCATTTTATACATTTTTGTTTCAGACCTACCAATAGATCTAAGAACAAGTACAGCCGTCTATTCAGACGACAAAGCAATATATGCAACAGGAAAGGATGATGATGAAGGAGAAGAATAGTCCAAAACATAGAAAACCACCTCGAAGAATCAAAGAATACACCAAAAAATGGAAGATCAAAATCAACGCCCAAAAGATGCAAATCAAGTCCACCAGTAGTAGAAAAAACAATAGGGGGAAACAGGATCCAGTCATAAGATTCAGTCAAGTACCTAGGAGTCCATCTCGACAGGAAACTTAACTTCACGAAGAATACTCAACAAATAGATAAAAGCAAATGCTGCTAAAAAACTAGTCATCATCATTATCACCAAGCTGTATGCGTCCACTGCTGGACATAAGTCTCCCTCAGCTTTTTCCATCTGTCTCTGTCTTGTGCGGCTTGCAACACACTTTAGGCCATCAGTCCATCTAGTTGGTGGGCATTCTCTTGCCTTGGTCTCCACTCTAAAATACGTTTTGTTGTCAAGAAGATCCAATTATACCAGGCCTATGTTAGATCGGTTATGCTATACGCTGTCCCAGTTTGGAACTCCACATCGAAAACCAACTGGAAGAAACTAGAAGCTACAGAGATGTCATGTTACAAGATCATTGTTGGATTAACAAGGGAAGAAAGAATAACAAATGCAACCATTAAAGAAGGGCTCCAGTATACACCGCTAGGGAGGTGGCTGAGAAAAGGACAAGATACTGCAACCAACTAGATGTCCACTAAGCCACAAGAAGACTCCTTAAGACCAGAGACATCCTCGTAAAGAATTGGATCCAGATGATGTTCAGATCAAAACATAGACTGATCGACCATATGGTCAGAGTCTAGCTGGGTGGTTGCCGAAGACAGCCAATCAGGAAAGTAGGTACGATACCGATAACAGGTACCTACAGAAACAAAGCCAAGGAGTCCAGGACAGAAAATTCAAGATCCGAGAGGAAGCAGTCCAACCAGTAGGCGGTGCGGAAGCGGCACGTCAAGAAAGAAGATATATTTTAAGTTGAAATATCTTGTGAGTTGTGAAATGTAATTATATTAAGGGTAATAAAATTATAATTATAGTAAGGGATTTTATTTTTATTTTATTATTCGCAAATTATAATTTATTTTGTTGTTTATGTATTAACAGGCTTAAATAAAAATAAATATATTTTGAAAGCAATTAGTTTGGATTTAACACCTGATTAAACCTTAAGTGCGCACTATTGAAGCAATCTACCCTATATAGTTTATTTCAAGAAAAATGGTTGAGTGCTTAATTATTGCAATAAAACCCGACCGCAAGTACCCCAGCTTAGTCGACATTAGTTGAGCAGGTAAGTATTCAGGTAAAATTGAAGCTACTGTGGAGTGTCGTTATCTTGTTTGTATAATAAATTCCTGGTAATATAAAAACGATTAAAAAATCATATAAAATTATAAAAACGATTAGAATACATTTTATTTGATAAAGTTGTAAACATTTTAACAGTGAGTTTCACTATCAATGGTTGATCTTTTAATGACTACAATAAATTTGTTGATCGTTAAGTACATCCTGGAATAATTATACAGGTTCCCTCTATTATGTATAATTTGTAAAAGTATATAAAACCGATGAGAAATTTTTAAATATACATTTTGTTTCATTTAGTTGAAAGTGTTACAAGTGTTACCAGTGTTATACCTATTTATACCTATAAAACAGCATTATGTGGCGTCCGTGGAAAAACATTGATGGTGCTTCTTCCAGTGTTCCAGCCAAGAAAAAGCATTTATCTGCTGACGCTAAAGAAATCGTAAAAACAATATATAGTTCTTTACTTACAAGAGGACTTACTGCTAATACTGCTGCCAGTGAAATATCTGATTTAACGAAAATACCTCTAGCCACAGTGAAAAGAATTACATCAAATCCCATTAAGTCAAGAAGGAAGCGTAAGGATGCCGGTTCTACCAAATGTATTGACGAAAGTGATAAGGACTTAATAAGACAAAAAATTTACACAATGTACGAAGATCAACGGATACCTACATTAAATGCTTTAAAACAACGGCTTACTAATGATGATACACAAATAAACTGTAGCCGCATTAGTCTTTGGAGGATTTTGTCTAAAATGGGCTTCAGATATCGTACAATTGACAAAAGGCAAGTGCTTATGGAGTCCCATCGTTTACAAAAGTGGCGTACTGAATATATAACTTCCATAAGAAAGTACCGTACAGAAGATCGACCAATAATTTATCTGGACGAGACATGGTTTGACACTCATGAAACAACATCCAAAGGATGGTCCGATTCTTCCAATAGGTGTCAAACAAAAGAACAACAGGATTAGAAAATGGTTGGGTCCCAAATGCCTTATGGCTTTCTGCAAAGAACATTAAAGACTCCTGCGTGGACTACCATGAGGGTACAACGGCAGAGCTTTTTGAGCAATGGTTTAAGAATTGTCTTATACCTAACCTTGCTCAAAATAGTGTGATATTAATGGACAATGCAAGTTACCACAGTCGTCAATTACATAAGTCTCCAAGTGCAAATAACACGAAAATTGAAATTCAAAACTACTTGTTAGAAAACGATGTATATTTTGAAGAAAGTTATTTAGAAAATGAACTGTTAGAAGTGTTAAAATCATTTTCTATTAAAAAAGTATATGTTTGTGAAGCATTGGCCGAGGACATGGGACATACAGTGTTACGGCTTCCACCCTACTATTGTTTATTTAATCCCATAGAGCATATGTGGCATCAACTAAAGTCAAATGTTAGGTCACAAAATGTTTCTCCGACTTTAAGTGGTAGTGTAGTCGAATTAATAAGGAAATGTGTTGATGATATCTCCCCAGAAAGTTGGAAAAATTCAGTACGCCATGTAATGAACGTAGAAAATTCATATGTTACTTTGAATCACATAATTAAACGAATTGTTATTAATCTTGAAGACTGTTTGTTATTTTGGGTATTTTTTTGTAAATATTAACTTGTATATATTTTTCTATATTTTTTTTTCAATTCATCTATTTTTTGTACATTATGTATTCGTTTGTATGTGTATACTGTAAATAGAACTATTATTACTGTACATTTTTAACGATATGCAACTAGGAAGAGCAAAAACTTTTAAACACGCCAGTTTTTTGCTGACAGTGCTAAGCCTGTAAAAAGTGTAAGGAAAGTACCTTTCTGAATTTAGATCCATATACTACAATTATTCACGTAGAACAAAAAACTACTTTCTTCATGTTAAAAATTGTTCAATTATCAAGTATATTCACTTGAACAACCTGAAAATACCATATGAAATAATTTAATAAATTTTTATAATCGTGTATTACATAGTTACCAATGAAATATATTAAATAACAAACTTTCTGAAGTGCGACCCTGTGTACTTCGGTAGTTTATTGAGAGACTCTTGTATACACAATAGGATCAACTCAGGTAACCATTAAGCACTCAATCATTTTTCGTGAAACAAACTTTACCTACTCATAGTTAATCACCCCTGCATTCAGACTTTTCCACTGGTGTCAAATATTCATTCCTCGCTTGTTATAGAACATGTTTTTTAATTCTCATGAGAAAATATTAATTGTATCTAATATGGTTATCTCAGTTGTTTTCGCCAGAATGTCAAAATATTAGGTTCTTACATTATTAAAAAATTAAGGCTTTTAGTAAATGTTCTCGTAAAGAATATAGACGCAGATGCGTCTATATTCTTTGGTTCTTAACTGTTAAAGCTGATGTCAAAGCAAAAGCCATTCACTGCTTTCCGGAATTATGGAATGTGTAGTCTAGAATATTTCTTTCTAGGAAGAAATAATTTCAGACATCATATCATAATCCCCTAGAAATTTTTTCTATTTCTAGAGTATTTATTCACGTTTTTAATAAGATCTCTCGATTCCTCAGATTTGTTTTCCATATCCTACAGTTTTTATCTTTTTTGTGGAATGGTTTCATAATTTTATTTCTGCTAGTATTATTTGGTATTATCTAAGTAATGTCATTCTATTTAATTGTTATTCCCCTAATAGACAAATATAATTTGTGTTAAATATTCGGAAGACCTAGTACCTCCTTAGACAATTAGATACTTATGTAATAAGTTATTAAAAAAAGATTATTACTATATTTTGACGTTTTGGTTTTGACTATCAATTTATCAGAATATATATTCAAAATATCAATCATTAAGTACTTCGCAAAGTTTATCAATAATCCTTATGAACTAATAAAAATGGGTAAATTATAGAAATACAAATTAGTTTCGCGTCTAATCTTGTATTGAACTCACTCAATTTTCTTACCTGTTAACAATAAAAATAACGATAACCACTTAATCATAGTACTATCCGTATAAACAACACAATAAACAATTAAAAGTCACTACAAAATCACATATTGTCACCACCATCACTCAACTAAAGTTAAAATAACTTGAGATATTTTTAAACAAGAACTCGTGAATGGTATTCTTGTACACTTACAGCACATGTGGTTAACCATGAGTGACTCGATTCGGTGCTCGATGCAGTTTGTCAATAGAAAGCGGGAATTTCGCTTGCTGTTGCTAATGTTTTCTTTAACAATAGTTACGCGCATAGACGTAGGGTTGGGGGAGAGGTACGGGTATTATTTAAAAGTAAAGAAATAGGCAGAATATTACATTTTATACCCATTTTATGTTAATACCATTTATTTTAACAAGCGTATTGATTTTATTACAAAGAAGAAAACAGATTATTTAATACTTAGATCCGTATGTCCCCGAAAAATACCGTACCTATTACCGTACGGCTCGTTTTCACGATGATAGTACTTTCGCGAAAGTACTCTCACCATAGTAACCTCGATAGTGCTATCATGAAAGTGAGGTGTTTACACATATAAAATATTTCTTTCTAGGAAGAAATAATTTCAGACATCATATCATAAGCCCGTAGCCCTTTCGTGACCGGCTGACACGATCGTGAGCTCATGTTTATATGGGTATCAATATCAAAATAAACATATTTTTACTGGGATAGATGATTCAATATGTTGTGTCTATCATGCATTATCAGCACAACTGAAATTATTTAACGAATTCGCGATTAGTTTGCAATAGAATACCCGAGAAGATGGCTGTGTATTTTGATGACAAAACCGGTAAACGTAAGTAAAAGATATTTTGTTTTTATTTTATGTATTTATTTTATGGTAACGGGTTTGTGGTATAAGTAAAGTTTAAACTTCGTGATAATAAACAAGATTTAAGAAATTATTGGTTTGTTTGTAGAGATCTTGTCCCATAATATTTGAATATCACGATAGTGAGTTGTCGTCACAAATACAATTTTCAATAGCAGGAAATTAAAAATACTAAATATTTATTGGTTTAACTTTTTATTAATTTTTCTCTATTTAAATGATACAAATATTTTTTTTCTAATTACAGGTGTGCCTCTGACCCACGATTTGGCTCTAGAGTTATTAAATGATGGCAACGAGTCTGAAATAGAAGATTTAGATGACGAAAATGATGATGCTTTTGAGGTTCAAACATTTGAAAATGACATCGATGACAAGGATATTTAAGAAACTGTATTGGATGAAGAACCTGTTCCTTCAACGAGCTCTTCTTCAGCAAGGAGGCAATGGAAAGACACAACATTTCAGCAAAAAAATCATAATTATCCAGAAAGTACACCTAAACCAATTAGAAATGCTATGGAGTACTTTTCCGATTATTTAAATAATGGTTTCTCTTTGATTTAGCTGCAAATTGTACAAATAATTATTATATGCGTAAGACAGGTCACATGCTGAACACAAACAGTGAAGAAATAAAGAAGTTAATAGGTATACACTTGATTATGGGATGCATCCCTTATCCTAGACTTCACATGTATGGGCGTCAAGAGATGCAACTTCACACGGTATCAAGCCAAATGTCACGAGACCGTTTCAAGACATTGCGTACATCCTTGCATGTAGTTGATGAGGACATAGCACCTGAAGGTAATACGAATGCACTTTGGAAGATACAACCTATCATAACTGCAGTTAAACGAGCATGTGACAGATTAGAAAGACATCTAGGTAATTATTCCATTGACGAACAGATTATTCCTTTCTGTGGAAGATGTCCAAATGGTTTAAGACAAGTAGTTAAAAACAAACCGCGATCTCAAGGCCTAAAAGTGTTTGTGACTACAACAAGCGACGGTCTAATGATAGACTTTGAGGTATATCAAGGTGCAAGGACTCCCTTCCCTGACAGATCACTTGGAGTTTCCGCAGCTGTGATTCTACACCTATCAAAGTCAATTCCTCCAGGAAGCTGTCTCTATTTTGATAGATATTTTTCATCAATTTTCCCCTCATTGAACGTCTATCTCAAATGAAACTTCATGGAACAGCTACTTTGATGATGAACAGACTTCCAGAACGGAGAAAGATACCTTTTAAAGAAGATCGTTGTATGAAACGAGGCGAATCACAGCAATTTGTGTGTGGAGACTTAGTTGTTGTTAAATGGAAAGACAATAAATCTGTGCTTATGGTATCGAATTGTACATCAGCTGACAATACAGTGAATGTGAATCGCTGGGATAGAACTTCTAAAGCTTATATTTAAGTTTCCATGCCAAAGCTTATTCACAACTACAATACCAACATGGGAGGTGTGGACGTTCTAGACCAAGGTATGGAATATTATCACACATTCATGAAAACAAAAAAATGGACCCTCAAAGTAATATTGCACTTTATAGACCTTTGTGTAGTGAATGCTTGGCGCCTTTATATAACTGAAGGCATCAAAAGTAGCCGATGGTCTCATTGGAACGAAAACTAAAAATCCTTCATCAACAAGTGAAGACACTCAATCTATGGATATTGATCCAGTTGTAAACCAAAAAAGGTATCGACCAGCCAATAATCCAAGTGACTCAAGGAGGTATGATTGTTATGAACATTTTCCTATTTTTGATGAAATTCCAGCTCCTTGAACATGCAGATTTGAAAATTGTTCTAGTAGGTCTAAAGTTAGATGTGAAAAGTGCAATGTTTATTTGTGTTTGTCACGCAACAAGTCCTGTTTTAGAGATTACCATAAAAAATAATAATTATTTTTTGAAATTTCTCTACCTGACAATTTGTTCACATATAATTGCTTGAAATTTACTCCTAGTTTTTGTTTTATTTAAGGTTGTATGTAATAAATGTTAAAAAATTATAAAATAATTTTTATTTGGTCCTAACCTAATCCTAATTAGGTTTAATAAAAGTGAGTTTTAGAACATAAGCCGAGAGCGCACGAACGTGATATGTCATTTTTGACAAATTCAAACTATGAATTTTTTTTCTGCATTTTTTATACCTTTTTTGGATAACGTATATCGTATTTACTCAAAGGAAAACTTAATTTTCACTCAAAAAAGTTCAGGCCTGAAAGGGGTAGAAATTTTTTCTATTTCTAGAGTATTTATTCACGTTTTTAATAAGATCTCTCGATTCCTCAGATTTGTTTTTAATATTTGTGGACATTTGTGGAATGGTTTCATAATTTTATTTCTGCTAGTATTATCATATAAAATACAAATAAAAAATTGTCACAATAGTAATCAACAACATGTTGGCCGATACAGTGTTAATTGCTTTGACAGCTATTGTTGTTGTTGAAATAATTAAAAAAAAAACAGAGAAAAACTAAAAACCTAAAGAGGCATAGGTGAGAAAATGGATAGAAAGGATAATTACACTTGGTACTTCTGAAACACTTTTAAAGGAACTTGCTGTACTGAACTTTCAAAGGTTTTACAGCCTCATCTAAAGAATCATCCCCCTCTTTGTTCTTTTACTTGTAGACATTTTGCGATTTGACTAAATTATTTTAACTGAATGAAATTTCATTAAATGTGGGCTATACATTAAGCTTGTTAAACTTTGCCTGTGTCATTCTCACTGGATTGGTGGTCAAAGAAGCTTCTTGAGACTCCATAGGTTTTTGGGTCGATTCTTCAGCTGATGCTGCATTTTTCTCACTTTCTACTGAAAATTGATCTTGCAGGATCTGCAATAAAAAAATATATAAAATAATGTTTTTAATTATTTAGAATTGTTTCAACAAACGTGTTTCTATTTTTTAGGAAATCCAAAGGGAAAATGAGTGGAATGAAGTGATAAATGGATTTGAAACTCTCTGGAATTTTCCTAATTGTATTGGATCACTTAATGGAAAGCATGTATTGATTTAATGCCCTCCAAATTCCGGTTTTCAATACTTTAAATACAAAGTAACGTTTGCCATTGTACTCCTGGCACTGGTGGATCATAAATATAATTTTACATTTATTGATATTGGGAGTTACGGCAGTTGAAGTTCGAATGGTGGAATATTTGCCAAGTTCTCTCTTCGAAAAGCCATCGACGAAAATGTATTGAATCAACCTGACGGATGTGCTATATTGGGAGGTTTGGTCAATTTCCACTCGACGAAACCGAATAACCGTTAATTACTATTTAAATGGGAATAAGCCACAATTAAAGGTTAAAATACGTTTATTGACGTTTCAATTTCCACTTCGGAAATCGTTCTCAAAATACAAACATTAGTAAATTGAGTTTACACACATATTAGAGAAGAGTATGCTATAATGGTTATCAGTCACAGGAGTGAAGACATGTGAAAAATATATATTATTAAAAGCAAAATTTACATATCAAATATTTAAGAAAACTTGGATAAATTAAATTTATTAAGCAGTAACTTCTTAAGTATACGTCACTGTCCTCGACCAACGGTTCTTACCTGTGTGAGTCGTAGCTCGTTGAGGCTTGGTTTGGGCTTACCTGTCCGAATGCTATTAAGATCGAAAGTAACGGACGCAGGACCGAATTTCAAGGTTGTTTTTACTAGAGTACTTCTGAAATTAATCTCGAAATTACGTCAAAAGGGAAACGGTGCAGAAGATAATATAAATTGTGTCGGTAGGT
Source organism: Diabrotica undecimpunctata (assembly GCF_040954645.1). Classification (NCBI taxonomy): domain Eukaryota; kingdom Metazoa; phylum Arthropoda; class Insecta; order Coleoptera; family Chrysomelidae; genus Diabrotica; species Diabrotica undecimpunctata. The sequence goes on along the minus strand of NC_092804.1, from coordinate 50,974,780 downwards.
CAAACATAATAGTGGGTAAATGGGAATATTGATTAGTAAACGTTCTCAGAATTGTAATGATGAGGATTTGTAAGAGGAAATTCATTGCATTGAAAAGGTATTTAAAATACTAAAATTTAGGATTATCTGATTCAAGTATGAGAATTTTTTACGTTGCTTTAAAAATGGGTGATATCTTTCATGTTGATAAGTTTTCCAAATGACAAGGAAGTAAAAATACATTTGAAATTTTATCGATTTTAATCAAAATTTGTTGCTACATTACATACATTAAAAATATAATAAATGTAGTATAAATATAATAAATATAATATAAAATAAACTTTTGAAAGATGGTAAGACCACACAAAAGAAACGAAGAAGCTACAGAAACGATAAAAAAATATGTAAAATGGGATAAAAGTGAAAAAGTGGGATTTATTTATTATATATGCACTACTCTTCTGTGTGAATTTGCTGCCAAATCATTTTTTCGTTAACTCTTATACTTTCTTGTCTTTCAGATATCAGATAATTTCCTGTCAGATAAATTCAATAATAAATCTTATTCAAGTACCATCTCCGTTACAAAGGTTGGCAATCAACCTCTTTAACTTTTAAACCAACTGCGCTCTAAAGAGTTGCTTCGAGCTAAAGTCATACAATTCTCGTAGGTTTTTTTGGTCAAGATGTTCGTCTCTTTCCCATACTTCTTCTTGCAGCCCTAAAATCCGGTGGCGGTCTTGGCTGACTGCACAACTTGCTTCCAGCTCACACGCTCTTCCATGATAGTTAGGTAGGTGGGTAGCCCTATTGTTCTTAACGGCGGTATGACGGTATATTACATCTCCACCGCATTGGTGGCCTCCTAAGGGTCTTTTCTCCGTCGATGCTTCCTTCCAGATTAACTTGGCAAGGTTGTTTTTAGAGAGCCCGTGGACATGATCATCTTAGGCGTTAAGGCCGTTTAACCTCTGCATTTGTCCTCATTCAGTATTGGTTGGTATTCGGGTAGTGATAGGGTCCGAAGATCCTTCTGAGGATTTTTCTCTCAAAACATCTGAGTTTTCTTTTCATTGCTTTTGTTATCGTTCATATCTCACATCCATACATGAGCATCGATCTAATCACTGTTTTATATATCCTGGTTTTTTATGTTGGTGTTAGGCTCTTGGATTTAACAGGGTTGCGGAGGCTATAATACATCCGTTTGCTGCCTGAATTCTCCCTTTTATCTCTTCTGTGGTGATTGTTGGTCCGGGATATTTAAAACACTCCATTCTTTCAAAGTTATATGGGTCTATTGTGACCCTTTGCCATATTCTATCTCTTCTCCCTTGTCTATTAATGTACATGCATTTAGTTTTTTCTTCATTGACCATAACACCGGTTTTCTTCCTCTATCTCTATTTTGTTAAAAGATAGCATTACAGTGGCAACAGTGTTTCCAACAATACCAATGTCGTCCACGTATGCTTATAGTAGTTTTGGTCAATTTATTGTTAATAGTTGTTTCTCACACTCCTGATCTCTATTTTGTCTTGGATTATTAGCCACAAGATGTTGAATTTTCTCCACGCATTATATGTCCCAAATGTTTTTTTTTACTTATTCCTTCAATTTATTTTTTTCCTCTATGAGATCTTCAGAATCCTTTTATAGTCGACATCTCTATGGAGTTAAGCCTTTTTGTTGCAGAATACAGCTGTATATTATACCACAGAAACAAACGATTCACACAGTTATGAATTGTTATTTATAAATCAATATAATATGGTAACTTACTGACCAATAAAACAATAAAAAAATTGTGATGGAATAATTGGTAATTGATTGATTTTCTATTGAAACTATTCTATTCCAATAAAATTGTAAAGTGAAAGTTATTGGTCAGATTATTTACAGTCTAATAAATATAGCAAACAAAACAAAATCGGTATTAATAAAATAATTATAACTATAAAATTTAAAACCAATATTGAAAAAGAAGTAACCTTATACCTTAGATATGTGCCATGAAACCAAACATTAAACATAATATCTATATACAGGGTGGTCCTTAAGTAATCGTACAAAAAGAAATAGTAGATTCTACACTTTAAAATATTAAGATTTAAGCCAACTTGCTTTAATAAAATGTTGATATTAAAGAAGATACAGGGTGTGGAAATTAAAAATTTTATTTTCAGCTATAACTTTCATGTTTGTAAACATTTATGTATAAAAATTTACAACTAAGTTCTCTTGAGTATGAAAATTTATAATTTGATGCATACTTTGCTATGGCTAATATGGGGCGCCACATAATTATGCTGCATGTGGTATACATTTGCCCTTAACGTACTTGCTTTTCAAGTTAGCGCTATTTGTGTCAAAAAATATTAAAGATGCATTATTTTAACAAAAAAAGATATTTTTCGAGATATTAGCATTTCACAAATCGGCTGCATAATTATGATTTAAAGCAGTATTACTCCAGCCAACGAATGAAAAATTGACGAAAACATCAATACTTCTGAATTATGGTATGAAATACTTTCAACTAGTGTTAATAATTTCTGAAATATTTAAGACAATAAATATAACTAATAGTAGGATTTAACAAAATAATAGGATAATATGATTTGACAGCAAACATTTTACGTTTTATATTTAAATTGAAATCATTTTGCTGCATTTATCAATACGTTCCATAAAAGATCGTCTCATATTAAATAGCATCAAGGATTCAAAAGAAACTGCTGCAGTATTTATTTCTTCCCAAAGTTGGTTGAGAATGTTTATCAGATTCTTGTAGACACGTTGTTTTATTGCGCCTCATACACCAAAATCGAGCGGATTAAATTCTGGGCTACGTGATGGCCAAGGAAAATGACTACCCCAACCGATCCAATATTCAGGTAAGTTGGTATTTAAGTATAATCTCACTGCCCTCGTATAATGTGGTGATGCACCATCTTGCATAAACCACATACTTTGTCTTAAGTTTAATGGCAATTCTTTCAACAAATTAATAAACTCATTTTGTAAAAGAGGTAAATAGTTCTCACCATTCAAATTACAAGGTAACTCGCATAACCCTAAAAAATGATTACCAATGATTCCACACCATAAGTTTATTTTAAATTCATGTTGGAAATGCCTTTCTCTCTTAACATGGAGATTTTCAATATCCCAGAAATGATTGTTCCCTAAATTAAAAATACAATGGCGTGTAAATGCAATAATTTTCGGTGTAAGTTTAAGATGAAATGAATCAGTTTCGCCTAAATTCCGAAATATATGTTTAAAGGTTTGGTGATAAGGTTTCGACTTGTTTGGATATCTTTTTAAATATTCCCTTTTCGGTGCACGCCCATTAAAGTGTTGCTGACAATAAATATCAATCATATCTCTCATGTCCATATTAGAAAAACTATTATGCCTCGGGATTTTTTGCTTTTCTTTGATACAGCAAAATAAACTAGATATTAAAAAATCACTGATTAATCGAAACAAGACTTATGTTTAATTGTCAAAAGCATTCGAGACAACAGTTTACTATGTTAAAATTTATTGCGCTTCTTCCGTGACGCTCGCCTTAGCATTTTACTATAAAGAAAAAGTAATACAACGCCAGTATAGAAGCTTATAGAAGCGATAGAGAAACGTTTCAAGAAATTGTAAATATGCTGACGACCAACATCTGAATACAGACACGGCACTTAAAGAAGAAGATAGAAGCTTCGATTCAATAAGATATTTTACAGTCATAATAAAGAATTCCGTAATGTTACCATTTTTGAGCTGTTTTGATAAGAATAAACTACTAATTATGCTTATCTACAGGTAATCAGTGCTTTACCGCACAAATATGACAACTAAGAATTATTATGCAGCTGATTTGTAAACTGCGATTATCTCGAAAACTGTCGAGTTTTGAAGAAATTAATAAATACACAATTTTTTGTTAAAATAATGTATCATTAATATTTTCTCACAAAAATAGCGCTAACTTGAAAAACAAAAAAGTTAAGAGCAAATTAATACCACATATGTGGCATATGTGACGCCCTCTATCAGTTAAATTAAAGTATGCATCAAATTATAATTGTTTACACTCAGAAGCCCCCATTTATAAATTTTTGTAAATAAAAGTTTTGAAGAGGAGCGTACAAAAGGGGAAAATAGAAATTAACAAACTGAGAAACAGCACTGGAGAAGAAACAACGAACAGAGATGAAATATTAAGAATAGTCGAAGAGTTCTACACAGAGTTATATAGATCAAGAAAAAAAGATAACAATACGGAACCTCCAATTACACTAAAAACTGGGGTATTAAACCAAGGATCAGATTTAATGCCCGATATAACAAAATCAGAAATCAAAGAAGCCCTGAAGAAAATGAAAAATAATCGAACCCCGGGTGAAGATGGAATAGTATCAGAAGCACTAAAAATTGGAGGGGATGTATTACTTGAAAAAATTAAACAACTTTTCAATATCTGCCTTCACAGCGCCAATATTCCAACAGACTGGAACAACGCTACTATGATTCTATTACACAAAGCAGGAGATAAAGCAAATTTAGAGAATTACAGACCGATTAGCCTCCTCAGCCATATATATAAGTTGTTTATGCGAATACTAGTTAAGAGAATGGAAAGAAAATTAGAGACTTATCAACCAAGGGAACAGGCAGGATTCCGAAAAAGTTACGGAACAAATGACCATCTACAAAGTATAAAAACCCTAATAGAGAAAGCAGTGGAATACAATAAACCTCTAGTTCTAATATTTATCGATTTTCACAAAGCCTTTGACACAGTTGAGCTAAGCAAAATATTACAGGCGCTTAAAGAATGCAGGCTAGATTATAGATATACTAAATTATTATACAAAATATATCTGCAGGCAACAACCACTGTCAGGATTACATACTAACAGTAATCGCATAAAAATAGAACGGGGGGTTAGACAAGGAGACCCAATGTCACCTAAACTTTTTAATACGGTGCTAGAACATGCTTTTAAGAATTTGGATTGGATGACAAAGGGAATAAAAATAGATGGAGAATATCTAAACAACTTACGTTTCGCCGATGATATACTTATAATAGCTGAAGATCTAGGTATGGCAAGAGAGATGGTACAGGAACTCGTTGTGGCTACAGAAAGTGTAGGTTTAAATATAAATATCTCGAAAACAAAAATCATGACCAATTTGGTACCCAACCAGAACATCAGTATTGGTGGAAAAGAAATAGAACTCGTAGATAGATATAAATACCTGGGACATGAAATTATGATTGGCAGGGATAACCAGACTCATGAACTGAAGAGAAGAATCGGCCTTGGGTGGGCAGCATTTGGAAAACTGAGAGAAACTTTTAAAAATGAGCTGCCCACATGCCTAAAGAGAAAGGTATTTGATCAGTGCGTCCTCCCAGTCTTGACGTACGGAGCAGAAACACTTACCTTAACAAAAGCAGCAGTTACCAAACTGAGAGTCACGCAGAGAAGAATGGAGCGGTCCATGTTAGGAATAACTCTGCGAGAGAGAATAACCAACGAAGACATCAGGAGAAGAACCGGAGTGACTGACATCATCGAGAAGATAGCCACACTAAAATGGAGATGGGCAGGACACATAGCCAGAATGACAGATGGGCGATGGACAAAGAGGTTATTGGAATGGAGGCCAAGGGAAGACAAGAGAAGCGTCGGTCGACCACCTACAAGATGGACTGACGATTTAAGAAGACTCAATAAAAACTGGATGAGAGCGGCGCAAGATAGACGGGGCTGGAAACATGAGGAAGAGGCCTATGTTCAGCAGTGGACTCTTGAGGCTGGATGATGATGAAATAAATGTCTGCAAACATAAAAGTCATAGCGAAAAATAAAATTTTAAATTTTCACTTGTATCTTTCTTAATTGCTGAGTAAGGACGGACGAGAGACGAGTATTGCTGATGTTGTGGAACGCATAGTGGAACTAAAATGAAATTGGGCAGGCCAGGTAGCGAGAATGCATGACTCATGATGAACGAGCAAAATTACACATTGGAGGCTAAGAGCAGACCAACGTAGTAGAGGAAGACCACCTAGAGGTTGGACTGACGACATCAGGCGTATCACCAAAAATTGGCAACAAAAAGCACAAAATCGCAAAGAATGGAGGAGTTTAAGGGAGGCCTATGCCCAGCAGTGGACGTGATAAATAAAGGCTGGATGATGATGATCTTTCTTAATATTAACTTTTATTAAAGCAAGTTGGCTTAAATTGTAATATTTTAAAGTGTAGAATCTACTGTTCCTTTTTGTACAATTATTTAAGGACCACTCTGTATGTATATACAGTGTGTTCATAGAGTGTGGAAATGGTCTATTATCTCATGACTTAATTATTTTCAGAGTTAAATCTCTGACAGGTCGATTTTTATTTTTGTTTTTAACGTTTTTGGAAAAAAAAATAAATTTTACCCCTATCTTAGTAGATGTGACGTCATCGATAATTTTTTTAAATAGAAAGGGCATATTTTTATCTATAAAATTAAAAGCTCATATTTTTCTTAGTTCAACCAAACTCATCCTCCGCTCTTCTTCTTCAGAACCTATCCTTTCGAGATCTCTTTTAAAATCGTCCTCTTGCTAAGAATGTTCTTGTTAATTTGAACCTTCATGAGACTTTTCGTCACTGGGTAGATATTCGTCAATATCTGAGCCAGGAAAAGTTTTTCTGGTTCTGACAAGTCACTCAGCTTTTTAACGATGTTTTTCAATTACTTTTGTGTCAAAAAATGTCTGGCCAGAATTCAGGAAATGCGTAGAACTGCTGTCACTATTTAGAGTCGATATAAAAAACTGATGGGACACTAATGATTTGAGCAAAAAGAATACTGGTACATCCATGTCCCATTACATGAATTGTGCGAAAACAGTGAAGGAAAAATGGATTTTATTAGAAATTTTATTTACTTTCAATAACTTTTAAGTTAAAATAGAAAACGAGTAAGAGTAAACGCAAGTAAACGCCAATAAACGCAGCGGTTCCACAAGGTAGCCCTCCTGGACCGGTACTGTACCTTTTGTATACATCTGACATAATACAACAGTTCTGGCAATAGGAGCAACTATAGAAGAATCTTCGGTTAATCTACAAAAAGAAATTAATGGCATAGAACGCTGATCCAAAAAATGGTATACAGTTTAATAAACAAAAATCAGTTTATATTAACTTTACTAACAAGAAATTCAATTACCTCCTAATTATCTTAAACAACAGAATTGTTCCTAATAAGAAAACAGCGAAATACCTGGGTTTAAATCTGGACGTCTAACTCAAATGGAAGGAGCATGTTAAAAATATAACTAAACAGTTGAAGATAAAGTACAAAAATATGTATTGGCTGATAGATAGGTACTCTCAATTTTTTATCCAGAACAAAATACTGATTTAGAAACAGATATTGGAACCAGTGGACATATGGTCTACAATTATATGGCTGTACCAAAGAAGCAATTATAGAAATTTAGAAACGCTCCAGAACCGAATACTAAGGAATATTGCAGGTGCTCCTTAGTATGATCGGAATGATGATTTACGTAGAGACTTTAGAGTAGAACCTATTCCAAATGAAATTAAGAAAGTCGACAGGAGACATGAAGAGTCGCCCAAATGTGCGAAGTTGTTCAAGGCTTAATTAGTATTGTGCATTGTAGCCACAACAAGGACGTGAACAGTTAGTGAAAAGCAGAGTGAGTGCTGTGCTGTGTAGTCACAACAAAGAAGTGAGCATTTCATGTCGAAAAACTAGGAAGGACCAGGTGACATCTAGTTTACAAACAATCTTGGCAAAATTAACTTAAAGAAAAAATTCTGATTATTCTGGTAGATAAGATGTGTTCTTGTTTAAAATAAAAAAAACTTTCAACAACAAACGCTTAAAAGGTTGTTTTATAGTAGAATTTTGCAGACAAAACACTAAATATATATCACAGCAACAAAATACAGAAGCACGTTGTACAAGAACACCTATTTCTAGAAAATTTGAGGTTATATAATCGAATTGTTGGTTGCATACCTTAACGAAATGTTTAGTAATCCGGTTTTATTTGATTATAGTTAATTTAGGCGACAAATAGGCACTACTAGAACTTTTTTAAATTTCGTGGGACATATAGGTCCCGACAGTACCAGTTTAGTTAATATTGAATTGTATTTTTCAGACGCCTTAAGAAAAGTCACCTTTTGTCTTACTATTTAACAGTTAAAAATAATATGATTATAATTGAAGAATTAGCTCCTGAATGAATAAATTATTGTAGAAAATGGTGAGAAAAATTGATTTTATTGAGCTCTATCAATAATTTTATCACTTTTACTTTAAATGTATAAATACCTATTTAATTGTTAATGTTTATGAATCCTAGTGTTCGATACAGGTTACGCAGTATTATTATTAAGTTTAATTGACAACTTTCCTAAAAACTTCTTAATTTCTGTTTTGACATTTTTCAATAACAAAATTGTGGACCTTGATTGTGGACTCTTTTTTGAGAGATTATTGATTTTTGGCGGACGGATCTTTAGCGATTTTGGCAGGTGTTCTTGTCAAGGGCTTGTTGACGGTAACTGTGGTTAACTCCTTTCTAAGAACAGATATAGTATTAAGCAATGAGATTGGGAAACAACAGAAATTCAACTAATATGTCCTATTAAGAATCTAATAGCAATATTATAGAAATGGATCCTCATACATCGTCTTCAATCAAGTACTCGTCTATAAGATTTTTAGAAGGTCTGTGCTGCAAGAGATCTGCATATTTTAAAGCAGAATAGGTTGGTTTTCTGTAGGTATTCTTACGAGAAAATGTCCAAGGAAAAAGCAACAATTTTTGAGGAAGTTTCCAGTTCTGATGTTAGAGCATCGATAGTTCTCAACGTGACGATTTGCTTTTGTAAGTGATTCCTTTGATAATTTTAGAAATATTGACTGATTTTAGGAATATATTATAAATGAATATTGAGAGGAAAATGCAAAATATCATGTGTATTGCATTTTCCAAAATATTTTTCTTTTGGTTGTTAAGAGTACGCTGGTTTGTCATTCCGTTAGTAGGATACAGATTTTTGCTCTCTAGTTCATAACGCACCTAATGAAAAATTTTTGTTTTGAGAAGAGTTTTAGAACGAGTTAGAGCAAGTCTGAGGTATGATCCTAGTAGGCGGGATTTTTTTTACTCTATACACAATGAATCTTTCTTTAATTTAAACAATTTGCTGAGGATCCTGATAAATTGGTATTCCAAATAAATTATGAACGTATTTTTGACCTTGTTTTTAATTTTGATTTTCTGATCAACTTTTTATTCAAGGATTTGGATTTATGATTAGGATTTTAGAGTTAAGATTGGAATTAGAATTTTAAGGAATGGAGATGCCTTTCTGGACAGTTAGAGATTGAATTCTTTTTACCAATTGCGATTGGTACCGTATCATCAACGAGAAGGGGCATTATCTTACAGTATTATGTAATGATAGTGATAATATATTCTGATTAAAAAAAGATTTCCTATTATTATTGGGAAACTACTTTCCTGTGAATTTTTGTATTAACCACCACCTTTAAGAATACTGAATATTTCGATTTCGACGTCGAAAGTCATTCGAACTACATATTTCTGGGTTAAAAATCAAAACGATAAATAAAAAATATTTTTAATCTTAAATTTGGGTTATTTTCAAAAAATGTAGTTGATTAAACGAATTATTATTCTGATATTAGGTTTTTTGATTAGGGTTTCATACCATAAATTGGACATAAATAATGTGCACTTGGATACATGAATTGATAGTTCTAACTCACATTACTTCATTTAGTGTTCGTGTGACCAACCAACAGAACTAGAAATGCAAACTACAAGTATAAAAAGGCACGTCTTAGAGATCCATACGACCACTCTCTTTCTATAATTAATTTTTATTCATCAAAATCAATTATTCACATTTTTGTCAAAATTTGAAAAGTAAAGTTGAAAAATTTTTCAAGTAAAAGGCTCTAGTTCATCATACACTACAGTATTATTATCGTTGGAACCATTTTGCACATTGGTAAGTGCAGTATTATAAAAGTCTTTTGAACTTTCAGATAATGAAATAAATTTGAGAAGGTTTTCCACATATTGTTTCTTCTTTTCACTTACATGATTCACTATGGGCATAGACTGTACTGTACTGTACACTCCCAGCAAATTGCATCCTTTTTTTATAACTTTAAAACTACTAGAATCACCACAGTAGGTATTTTTAGCTTTAATGTCTTTATTACTTTTATTTAAAAATGAAAAAACGCGTTGTTCACGCATCAAAAAAGGGAGCTTCTTCAAATCCATGAAATCAAAAAGTTCCCAGTTTCTTCCTAACACTTTATCTGTCGCTGAAGATGCAAACACTTTGTAGTACTCCTCTGGTTCAACTATTGTTTCTTTTCTACTAAATATTTTTTCAAAACATCCAAATACTCTATCAGGAGGCATATAGCTATGTCCCAATTGGAAAGCAATGCTGAATATCATTAAACGCTCTGGAAGTCTGCACATAACTAAGTAGGAAATCCAAAACATTTTGATTTTTATTTTGTCCTCTGCAAGCATCGGAAAAGAGTTGAAGTGTCAATGATTTCGCTGGAACATTTTTAAACTTGTCTTCCAAAATCTCTAAAAAGTTATACAGAGCTGAAACTACTTAATTTGAGCCTCGCCCACTCTGGTTTTCAGTCCATGTATACACAAAAGTATTAGTAGAAACTTGTGTATCTTCCATTAATACAAAAGTAAGATTATAGACCCAAATTTGTCGAGAATAAAATACCGCACCAACTCTTAGTTTTGGAAGAGGCTGGTTTTGTTCCATGTCAAAAGATACTTTAACTACATTAGCTTCTGTTCTTTTAAGCAGTTTATAAAATTTCTTAGCTCGTAACTTGTGCAATCTGTACTTAGTAATAAGGGAAGCTTTTTTTTGGTCTTTGCATAAATTTATTTCACTTTTTGTTAGATCAAAAAATCAACAAACGTCTGTCTTTGGAATTTCGTCTGGAAGAACTTGAAGAACTTTGAGTAAGATGCAAGTGACTTCTTCTGTTCTTTTTGAGTCTGTTTCCAAATACGCCACAATTTTTTAATAGATAACTCAGGGCTACGGTAACCGCGGACGCTCTTACCCCGACCATAATGACTTCCACAGCACTTTAATGATTTTATGAAATCAATCATTGATTGAGTTGTACTTGAATCTTTGGGTTTTATCCTAGCTTCACCTCGATTTTCGCGAGGACATTCTCCTGACTCTTTTAAAGCTTTAGCTAATCGATTCCATATTTTTGATTAAAATTGTGTGATGGACAGGAATGTGGAAGTTGTTCTGATCAGCAGGACTCCTATATAAGTAGATTTTTTCATAAAAGCTACTTACATCTTAGGAGTTAATAGATATGCCTTACAAATATCACCTTTATGGGCATAAACAATGCGAGGATCTGGATGAGCTTCTTTACTATTTCTTGAGAATTTCTGGAGATTTTTGTCCCACAGGTTTTCAAAATAAAATAAAATAATCTGCTATGCAGACGACGTAATACTACTCTCTCAAAGTGAAGATGATTTACAACGTATGCCAATTTAATATAACCGTCAGAAAATTTAACACGTTAATTTCTCCAAAAAAGACAAAATGCATGGTTACAACAGTAATTTTACTAAGATGTAAATTGGAGCTGGAAGGTCAGATAATAGAACAAGTGATGGAGTTTAAATATCTAGGCATCACATTATCTAGCTACGGAAAGCTTGAAACCGAAGTGGAAGATCAAGTGAATAGAGCAAACAGAGCCACAGGCTGTCTAAATGAAACAATGTGGAGAAATAAAAATATGGGAAAAGAAACGAAAGGCAGAATTTACAAAACAGCCATCAGACGTGACATACGCGGCAGAAACAAGACCTGACACAGAGAGGACAAAAAGGATGTTAGAAACAGCAGAGATGAAAACACCTAGAAAAATTGATGGTAAGACACAATGGGACAGAGCTAGAAGTACAGATATACGACGTATATGCAAGGTGGAGAACATCAAGAACTGGATAAGAAATAGAAGAGTAGAATGGAACGATCATATAAGCCGAATGACAACAAATAGAGTAGTAAAGACGGCAAGAGACGGTTCCCCAATAGGAAGACGATCAGTAGGAAGACCACGAAAACGATGGAACGACAACTTACTGGAGGCACATTGAAAAACAGACAGAGTCATGTCTATATAAAAAGAAGAAGAAGTAGGTCTTCATTTTTCTCTCACTTCCTCTTCTTGGCACTATTAATGTCGTTTACAGATACTGAAAAATCACTTGTTACAAAATCTAAACTCATTTTATACTTATATAACACACGTTTTTGATTACTCACTTGTTTCACCGCAAACAGTCAACATAACCAAAAACTCACAGCAAATAGATGCTGACAGCTGAAATCGCGCATGCGCAAAACACTCAACAGCTGACTTAAGCTTGTTTCGAAAAAAACAAGGCATGACTAAAGCACTTTTGGAAAACATTACTGATTTGTAATCTGTATAGTATACTTGACTTAAGCTGCTATGGCATGAATTGTTTTTCTAATGTTAGAAATGATGCTCTAAAATCAGATTAAACTTAAACCTCAAAATGTGAAAAAAAATGACTTAGGCTCTTTTGGAATCCACCTCTTGAAATATTATATTACTATTTTAGTATTATGTAATATTTATTATTTTTTGTGTTTTCTCTGTTGTTATTCATTTACATCAAGTTGAATTATTTTATCAATTAACGAAGATGCACTATATAATGGAATTATGCTGGATCAAACGGATACCAGAGTAATAACCCCCCCCCCCCCCTTCAGTAGCTGAAATACAAGAAGCAATTACCAGACTGAAAAACAACAAGTCACCTGGATTACACAACATTAGGGCAGAATTAATAAAGGAAGGCGGAGATTCCCTATTGAATGCGATACACGAACTAATAGTGAACATATGGAATAATAAAAAACTGCCACAAGACTGGAATACCGGAGTAATTATCCCACTATATAAAAAGAGAGATCAGCTTCAATGTAAAAACTACCGGACAATAACGCTGCTAACTGTGGCATATAAAATACTGTCAAATATTGTGTATGACCGATTGAGACCATATGCGGAACAAATAGTTGGGTGATATCAATGTGGTTTCTGTATGCAGAAGTCCACAATAGATTAGATCTTCGTCTTGAGGCAAATCTTGGAAAATACTAGTGAATTTAATATAGACACACATCATCTCTTCATTGATTTTGATAGTGCCTATGATAGCATTCATCGAGAATTTCTGATTTATCCATTGAAAGAGTTTAATATTCCAACTCAACTCATTGATATAGTAAAAGAAACACTTAAAGTACAAAGCAAAATTCGAATTCAAAACGCACTAACAGTACCAACCCATGTGAGAACGGGCCTACGACAGGGAGATACCCTATCCTGTATTCTATTCAACATCAAATTAGAGAAAATAATGAGAGAGTCAAAAGTCAACACCAGAGGAACAATAATAACAAAAAGTCTACAAATATTGGCATTTGTACACTTGTTGATAGAAACATGTTGATATCATAGCTAGAAGCGAAAGAGAGATGATAGAAGCATTTAATGCGATAAAAAGAGCGGCACAAAACAGTGGCCTAAACATTAACGAAATAAAAACCAAATACATGAAGGCCAGCAAATCGACAGGCCAAAGAAACCTACAGAATCTGACAATAGGAGACTATAACATCGAAAGCGTGAAATTTTTTACATATCTAGGTTCACTAGTTACCGATAAAACCGGTCCTTGTATATGGATCATAGACATGGACACTGTCGAAAAGCGATGAGAACATATTAGGTAGATTTGAACGAAAAATCCTTAGACACATATATAAGGGGGTGAAAGAAAATGACATATGGCGCAGAAGATATAATTTTGAATTATACACAGCATACAATGGACCCGAGGTCATAATATCCATAAAGATCGGACATCTGCGCTAGATGGGCCATGTTGAACGGATGTTGGAGACTGAAACACCCAAACATATAATGAGGCAAACACCAGTAGGGAGAAGGTCAAAAGGAAGACAAAACTTAGATACATGGAATAAGTGGAACAAGATCTGAAAACACTTAAGATCACCGACTGGAAAAACAAAGCAAGGAACAGAACGGAAACACGGAACACGGAAAGAACAGGCGGAAAATCCTAGAACAAGCCAGGACCCAGAAAGGGTTGTCGAGCTACTGATGATGATGATGAATTATTTTATCTATTTCATGTTTTGTGTAGCTGATGTTTATTAATTTTTGCTTATCGTATGTAAATGACTGCTCAAAATTTTTGAATCCTTGACTTGTAAAATGTGTATTGACATCGACACTGTTATCGGAAGTTCATATATTTATTCTTATACTTTATAAACTTATATATTAAAGTTGATTTATCATTGTTATATATCTATGATAGAAGAAGTAATAGAGTTACAAATTTGAACACAGATGTAATTTTTATATACACATCATTACACACCCTTCCTATTTTCTATTAAAAAGAATCGGTTACGGTTCTGCTCCAACGCATACCTGAAGTTATGTATCCCTCAAGGTAGTAATTTTCGAATATTTTGGTGGCATTTGTGTGAGAATTCGTTTCTTTCAAATCTATTTGCTGCCATTATAATTTCTTAGCGGACCGGAAAAACATTCCTCGATAATGCCCTTTTTGACAACAAAAAGGTTTTGAATATGGCCCATCAACATGTTCAAGTAAATTACTTAAAGAATTTGTGTGAGGGCTTATAAGAGCAGATGCTTATGTATAGAAGTTATTGAAACGGTGTGTTGGTTTGTTTTGTGATAATATTATTGGGATCATTTTCTTAAGAGTTTCTAATAATATTATACGCAATTGTAAATAAAAATGGTTAGGGCTTGTATAAAATATTGTAATAGGGGAGAGATTAATTGAAACATCAATATCACTTACAATAATTATTTCTAATTAAAACTAGATATAGGTAGTTGGCAATTAAATCAGTATTAAAATAAATTTTAATGAGTACCTCAATGTTTATTTTTAATATTTCTTTTTAATTTTTATTTCAATATTTTTTTCTAGAATCTCTAGATTTTCTAGCTCATCCGATGGTGTCTTCTTATTATATTTAAAGAAAGAGTTAACACTTGGCAGCAAAGCAATAAGTCCTAGAATTTTTTAAGACAAATATTACTGTTCAGGTTAAGTTCACTATCATTTTTTTAGTTGTTGTTATAATATAGATCCATACATTCGTGATGTAGACTACATTCCCGTAATTAAGTACTCACAAACCTAAACATATTGAAGTTATTAAGTTAACTGCAGATTTGTATAAAGGCAAATATAATGAATAATGAAAATCTAGATCAGTGACGATTAAATATACAACAGATGACACTTGATTTTGACTGTATGTCTAACGGAAACTTGGGTTATTCCTGATATATCTTTATTTAAAAAAGATAATTTTAACAATACAATCATAAATCAAAATGATGAATTTAAGATTGTAGACATTAGTGTATATAAAGTATTAGAGATAACTATAAAAGAAATATAATCAAAATACAAGAATAACAGTAATTTACAGACCACTATCGAAAGATGAAGAGCATATTTGAATATATAGATAAATATTTATATAGGTATCACTAAAATTTCTATTTGTAAATATCATGTTTTATTGATGCATAAAATAAAATTGAATGCAAAAACTAAGTTTAAAAAAATAACTAATTGTGATGATTTAAAAAGGGATTTCAGTTTTCAAAATTGGGATCACTGTTCTGATATAAATAGCCCTAATGATTTCTTAAATAATTTTACCGACACCCTCATTTCATTAATCAATAAAAATACCTTCTTCTTCTTCTTCTTCTTTTTCCTCTTTATAAGCAATTCTGCTTGTTCATTGGCTGATTAATACCCCTATAAAAGGTTGTCACTCCATCTTTTGCGCGGTCATCCGATACTTCTTCTGCCGATTGGTGACATCTCTTGCTATTTTGACGACACGGGTCTCCTCAATTCTGCTTACGTGGTTATTCCATTCATTTTTTTTTTCTATTTTGTGTCCATTTATTTATATACTGCGTTACATTTTCTTCTAATGTCTTCACTTCTCTTTCTATCTCTCAGCGTATTTAGTGTAATTCTTCTCAGTACTCTCATCTCTGCCGTTTCCAGTAGCCTTTGCGTTGTGGCTGTGTCTGTTTCTGAGGCGTATGTCATTATTAGTCTTCCACTGGCTTTAAGTATAAATTCTTGACTTCATCTCAGTGTCAATGTGTCTGTTTCGCCATAGTGTTAATAAGGCATCCTGCCAGTCTATTTGCTTTTGTACTTGATCTCTCACTTCTTTGTCCAGGTCTCCATAGCGAGACAGTGTAATTCCCAGGTATTTTATTTCCATTACTTGTTCAATACTGATGCCATCAATTTCTATTTTACATCTGGTTGGTTCTTTGCTGACTACTATTGTTTTAGTTTTCTGGGATGAGATAGTCATATTAAATTCTTTTGCTCTTATGTTAAATCTGTGGACCAGTCTTTGCAGACTATCTTCATCTCGGGCTATCAATATTGCGTCGTCTGCGTAACGGAGTATTTTGATTTCTTTGTTTCCCATTCTGTATCCTCTTTATTTTGATGATTTCATCTACGATCAAATTGAAGAGCATGGGGCTCAATGATCCCCTTGTCTTATTCCGCTGCCTATTTCTTTAGGTTCTGTAAGTTGTCCATCTATTCTGACTTCCATTTTATTGTTTTGGATATCGATAGTTTTTATAATATTTAGGGGAACTTCTCTATTATACAGAAGATGGATTACATCTTTGACTCTTACTCTGTCAAACGCTTTCTTTAGGTCAATGCTGGTCTATTATACTCTAGTGATTTCTCAGTAATTTGCTTTATAACCAATATTGCATCTGTACATGATCTTCCACTACGAAAACCCTGTTGTTCATCTGCTAAACTTATCCTCTGATTTATTAGCAAGTGTAAAATTTTAGTTGTAAGTTTTAGCGTAGTATTTAGCAAGTTTATACCTCTGTAGTTTTGTGGCTGTTTTTTATCTCCTTTTTGAATAGTAGAATTAGTTCGCTCGTTCTCCATTCTTCCGGTATTTTATTGTGTTTTATAATTATATTAATTAATGTTGTTAATTGATCTATCATTGCTGCTCCACAATATTTCAGTAACTCGTTTGGTATCCCGTCTTTACCTGCTGTTTTTCAGTTCTTCAAGTTTTCAAGTATTTTCCGAACTTCCTGAACATTTATATTAAGTTCTTCATTTGTGGTAATTTCTGGTGTTTCCGGTTCTAGTGTCGTTTGTTCTTGCTCTGCATTATAGCTTTTTTAGGTAGACAATCCACTTATCCTTTCGTATGTGTTTTGGTTCTATTAGTTCCTTTACCTCCATTCTTTGACCTTTGGAGAAGTCCAGAGTTACACGATGGAAACCTGTTACATTCGAAGAAATGTTGACTCTCTTAGCACTAGTGCTGCACAGAGGAATAATAAAGTTAAATAGATTACAAGATTACTGGAAAGGTATATAAAATTCTTCGCTGAGCACATGAGTCGTGACAAATTTCTATTAATCATGAGATGTCTACATTTTACCAATAATGACCAATAAAATTCTACAGATCGTTTGATTAAAATTAAACCAATCATCAATTTTTTCAACAGAAAGATGGGAGACATTGAGTCAATGGTACTATGGCGTGAGCGTCTGATTTTTTAGCCAGTACATCAAAAACAAACGCCATAAATACAGAATAAAGTTATACATGTTAACTGAACCAAACGGTTTAATTTTAAAACCATTGGTGTATACTGGAGCAGCCAACAATATGGAAGGGAAAGATCATACAAGTAAAGTGGTTCAGTCTCTATTGGAGGACTATCTAGATTCTGGACATAGTGTCTACATGGGCAACTTTTATAATTCATATGAGTTAGCTCACTATTAAACCACACGAAGTACACACTACACTGGCACCCTCAATGTCAAACGAAAAGAAAATCCTAGAGGAGTAACAGCACAAAAACTAAAGAAAGATGAAACAGTTGCGGCCTACTGTAATAATATATTGGTAGGAAAATGGAAAGACAAAAGGGACGTTTTGTACATACCCAACGAATTTGGAAATGACATGATTGAATATATAGACAAAAGACAACAAACGAAGAGCAAACCTTAAGAATATGGACAAACTCCTCCCATAAGAATATGGGAGGAGTTGACCGACAAGATCAACTGAGTTCCTACTACCCCTGTGACAGAAATACGTTGAGGTGTTATAAAAAACTAGGAATACATTTCCTTCAACTAATGTTATTAAATTCACATTTGTTATACAATGAGTACTCAGGTCATAAAAGTCACTCTATGATTTTCGATTATCAATTCTTAACTCGCTTTTACCAAATCAAAAACATAAAATTATTACAAACAACAAAGGACCACATATTATTACTAAAATTTCTGCAGTAAGTCGTGCCGGCAAACACAAAGTAAACATTGTAGGCGATGTTCAAAAAACAACTTACGAAAAAAAAAAAAAAAAAAAACAATATACCTATCATTGTGAAAACTGTCCGGAAAAACTTGGACTTTGTGTTGGCAAGTTTTTTATTTTTCTGTTATGCAATTGTTATAATTTAGTTTGTTTGACGGTATGAATTTTTAGTTTTTTGAATTATTAAAATTTTTTAAAACTATTTTGACTGGAAAACTGTAATGTTTTTTGTGCAATATATAGATATCCTTATTTTAGTTGACTTTTATTTATTTGTTGACCAAAATAAAAACTAAATTAGCAAGACTCACATGAGCGCCAGTCAGCACACAGCAAGCAAATCATACAAGAGTGCGCATGGCGCACATGTGAGTCGCAAGTCAAAAATTAGTTAACACCCGGTATATATCATTTTAGTATTACTGTCCTTCTAACAACAAATACATAAGCATTTTTACAAAAATACTCTTCCTCACCAGGCATACATTATCCCTAAAAAGTGCGCAAACTGTTAAAACGTGGGAAATTTTCTCCATAAGTGTTAATCTTCTATGGGCGTCTATATTCGTTGATAAAATAATATTGTTTTAGTATTAAATTATTATTATTTTACTATTTATTTTATTAATCTAATTGCATTCTACGTTCATATTTTTCAAGAAAAGTAAATTTTCAACCTTCGATAGCTCAGTTGGTAGAGCGGTGGACTGTAGTGGAAAATTCCGATTTAGATATCCATAGGTCGCTGGTTCAAATCCGGCTCGAAGGAGTCCTTTTTTTTTAAATAAATATGATTTTTTATATAATTTCAATCCATAGTACATAAATTATATTTGTGTAGGAGATATTTTCAAGATTATTATATAAAATAAATTATCTTTGTACCTATATGAAAAGCAATTAGGTATACTATTCTGATGTTACTGAATTAGCAAATTTTTTACGGAATATAAGCAGATGCGAAAGATTATAATCTATTATTAATATTTAAATATTTTTTTTTATTTCGACAAAATAAAAAACGAAGAGATCTGGACAAGAACCAAGGTGACTGACGTCATCGAAAGGACAGCCAGACTAAAATAGAGATGAGCAGGACACATAGTACAATGAGCGATCGGGATGGACAAAGACAGAACTTATTGGAATAGAGACCAAGGGAAGACAAGAGAAGCGTCGGTCGACCACCTACATGATTTAAACAGGCTAAATAAAAAAGTGGATGAGAACGGCGCAAGATAGAGTGGATTGGAAACACGAGGAAGACGCATATGCTCAGCAGTGGACTTTTGGGCTGGACGATGATTATTTAAATAAGTGCTATTTATATATGTAATACGTAAATAAATTAAAATCGAGACTTCAATCTAAATTGTTGTATATTTCAAGATTTTAAAAAAATTATGTTTAAATAAGGTCGACTATTACATTTAATGCTTTAATAGCAAAACTTTAGTGTAGCATCGGTGGTTCAGTGGTAGAATGCTCGCCTGCCACGCGGGCGGCCCGGGTTCGATTCCCGGCCGATGCAACCTTTTTGATTTTTTTTAAGGTAAATTTTTATTTTGACTAAAATTGGTGTAAAAATGTACATTAAAGCAAGAAAAATGTTATACTTTATTTGTTATTATATGTAAAAATCAAAGATTCCTGAAGAACACATTGTAGATCAATATAACTTCTACAGACATTTTTGGTATAAGACAAAATAGGAATTTAATTTGAATATTAATTGATATTTAGATTTTATATCAATTATAAAAATCCCAAAAGATTATTATCAAAAAGTACGTAATGGTGGAACACAGGAAACAATACAATACTGACAGATCAGTCCTTACAGCAGGAATTTTGGCCCGTACACCATAATGCAAGCGTTTTTGGGATAATATTACTATTACTTACACTTTGTTTTCAATGTAATTTTAATGGCTGTTGGGTCTATCTTTCTTTCTACAGGATATTTTCGTTAACCCAATAACGGCAATTATTGAACAGTTTTGGATGTAGGTAGCTGTTCTTTCAGTCTATAAAGGGTAAAAGTTTGTGTTTTTAAAGGGTTTTAAGGGTTGAAAATTGTAAATAATTAATTTTCATATTAGAGAACACATTACAATATTTACCTTATGCGAATAAACAAGATTTAAGTGCATAAAATAATTAAATCCGTGTTTTTCCCAGTTTCTTCAATAAGGGGTAGTTTTCACCCCTTAAAAACAAAAAGTGCACCTAGAGCGTATATAACTTTTGAAGTAGAGGGTAAGATAAGCTTAATTTAAAATTTTCAAAGAAATCGATGCAGTTATAAAAAATTCGGAGGTATTACCATATTTTAAGCCTCAGTAGCTGGACTATAGGTTTCTCAGCCAGGAAATTCTTCGTCTTCCTATGGATCTTTTACCCTTGATTTTGAATTGAGTGACATAACAGCCTTATTGCTGTTCCACGTTTTCTACTCGAACGCTTATTGCATCAGAAAAATTATCTAATGGATTCCGAACCAAACATGTTGAGTTATCGTTTATCAGTTGATTTAAATCATTGACAAAAATCAAAAATAAAAGAGGGCCAATGATACTTCCCTGTGGAACTCCGGAGAGGACACTTTCTTCTGAAGAAAATATATCCCCATTCACATTGACCCTAATTTTTTGAAACCTTTTCGATAAAAAGGTGTGGATCCACTTTAACGCAGTTCCTCTAACACCACTATGATAAAGTTTTTCCAGCAGTATTGGATGATTTACAGTTTCAAAAGCTCGTGCTAAGTCAAAAAACAAACAGATAACTTTATTACCCTTATCAAAGTTCGATAAAATATGATTGCACAGCGCTAGTAGTGCATCTTGCACACTTATACCTTCACGGACACCAAATTGAGACTTTTCTATAATGTTGTTCTTATAAATATACGAGAGGAGACGTGTATGAAATGCCTTCTCATATATTTTTAAAAACACAGATAAAAGTGATAGGCCTCGATAGTTATCAAATTTTGATTTGTCACCTTTTTTATGTATAGGCACAACTAAAGCAGTATTTAGAATTTGAGGAAAAATCCAGTCCAGCCGATGATTTTTTTGAGATATCTTTAATTTTACTTTTTATTTCTTCATCACTAACAGGATAAAGGAAAAGAGAGTGTATAGGCGAAGAAAGATTCTTAGGATTACAGTCAGGTGAAGTTTGAGTAATTAAATTTTTTACGGAATTCGAAAAATGTTGGCTGAAAGATTCTGCTATGTCATGAGGGTCATCCACAGAAATTCCCAAATTATTTTTAAATTTACTTGGGTATTTAGAAGAGTTTCGATTTTTACCTCCGACAGTGTTTCGATTTATGATGCGCCAAGCCTCAGCCGTACTATTCTGCGCATTTATCATTTTATTATTAAAATAAGTTTGCCTAACTTAACTTTATATTCATGATTTTTTTTAGAATGTTTCCGTATATAAATATTGTGATGATTTTATTTCAATGTCTATTTAATTTATAATGTCTCGTTCTTATCTTAATTCATTAAAAGGCACAATAATTTATATCGATTTATTTAAACGAATAATACACATAATTTATTTAGGCGAGCGTAACAATAAATATCGCGGCCGCGGGTCTTCAGAATTAACTGCCCTCTTCAATCAAAGTTCGGTTATTTTATAAGCAATCCTGATATTCGAGAACAGCATCGAAAGATCGCATTGTCTTGCATCGAAAGATCGAGAAGCTTAGCCGGGCTCATTCACCATAATTTTGGTTCTAGACTTCCACCGAAATTTCTACAACAAAACAGAATAGTTAGTCATAAAATTTAGGCCAGTATATTTATCGTAACATTGCCCCCCTCTTAAAAGATGCTACCTCCTGGAACCTTGTCGGGACTGGAACCGGAACTGTATGCTGGTATCGGCAACTGGACCCTCTTTTACAACTTCCAGTTGTATAAAAATGACAAGGGACGGTTTTCTCTCCGCACAAGGTACTTAGCGGATTGCAACAGACTAACACCTGGACTTCGGTGTCTTTGAAGATCTCCTCCACCATATTTCGGATAACCCTCCAATCTAATTGGCGGCACTCCAACTTTGGCATGGCTAACTTTTGCACGTCGGACTCTAGTACGTGCTCTCTTAATTGAAGTAAGGCTTCCCATACATCTCGGTAGGTAGGTTGGTCACGGGCAGTGCCTTTTGTTACCAGGTAGAAAAGGTAACGCGATGCATCTTGGAGTTTCAAGGTTTTACCGGGAGCTGGCACCTGGCATTGAAGTTCTGCAACTCGACCAAACTTCCTTCGAAAGACGGATGCCAACCCTGGTGCGTCTTTGATACTGGCCGGGATGGTAAGGGCCAGCGAGTAGTCAGCGGGGAGCGCGAGTAGATCTTGCTTTTCTTCAGTGGTAACACCATGTCTTGCTTTACCGGTACCCCCATAGGCACCCATGAATTCCTCAAACGTGAGGTCAGACACATCTTGGACTTGGTTTACTTCCACTTCTTCATCTACGTCGTGGTCACCTTCGAAAGACGCTAGCCGGTTATGGTGTACTATCATCGGCTTTCCCCTCGGAATCTTGCTTATTCGGTAGATGACATCGTTGATCTTCTCCATGATGAGGTATGGACCTTCCCAAAACTGCTGCAATTTGGGAGAACAACCTTTTCGCTTCTTGGGATTATACAGCCATACTTTGTCGTTCTTCTTAAAGCAACCCTTTTCGGCTTGTGTATCGTACCGTTTCTTCATTCTGTCGCTAGCGATCTGAGGGTGGGAACTCATGTACATCGTCCATTCTTCTTCGTAATTCGATCACATCATCTTCACCTGCTACATCTTCTCCAGGTTTACATCCAAACTCGAGATCACAAGGTAGTCGCATTTCGCGTCCGAATAGGACTCTGGCTGGTGTCTGGCCTGTTAATTCGTTAACAGCAGATCTGTAGGCCATTGTGAAGAACGGAAGGTATTGGTCCCAGTCTCGCTGATGATCGGACACCATCTTTGTCAAATACTTGCCAACTGTCCTATTCATTCGTTCTACCATACCATCCGATTGCGGATGATACGCGGTAGTTCTTGTTTTCTTCATGCCTAGTCTATCACATATTCCTTGGAATAGATCGCTTTCGAAGTTCCTGCCTTGGTCACTATGTATCTCCAAAGGCACTCCAAATCGGCTGATATATTCTTGGATCAACTTATCTGCAACGGTGGCGGCCTTCTGGTCGGGAAGTGCGTAAATCTCGACCCACTTAGTGAAGTAATCCATTACTACCAGCATGTATTTGCCTCCATTTTCACTTTCTGGAAATGGCCCAGCGATGTCCAAAGCTATTCTTTCAAACGGGCTTCCAACATTATATTGTCTCATAGGAGCTCTCCTTTTTCGGTAAGGCCCGTTACTCGTGGCACAAATAGTACATTTCTTACACCAGTCTTTTACATCGTCGGAACTGTTCATCCAATAAAACCGTTCCCGAATTCGCTGAAGGGTTTTCCTTACACCAAAATGCCCTCCCGATGGACTGTCGTGTAACTGACGAAGTACTTCGGCTATTCTGCTCTTTGGGATCACCAACTGTCTTCTCTTCTCTGAACCGTCATCATTTTCCAGGACTCGTTTGAGCAAACCATCTTCGATGATAAATGAGTCCCACTGGGCCCAATACGTCTTAACTACTGAGCATAGGTTTGATATTTCCTGCCAAGGTGGTCGACGGTTTTCCTCTTTCCATTTTCGGATTTTCTGTATAACTTGATCTCTCTCTTGTTCTGCCCTTATCTTAGTAGGCGTCCAGTCGTCGTTGACAATCGTCGTTCTTAGCACTGCTGCTTCCTTGGATTCCGTTTTGTTGCAGTGGGAACACTCTGCTGGGCATGGCCTTCTGGAAAGAGAATCAGCGTTTCTGTGGCTAACTCCGGCCCGGTGCTCAATCTTAAAATCGTATTCTTGGAGTCGTTCGATCCACCTGGCTATCTGACCCTCTGGATTCTTAAACTGCATCAACCACTTAAGGGCGGCATGGTCGGTCCGGATTAGAAACTTTCTGCCATAGAGGTATTGATAGAAGTGCTCTACTGATTTAACTACTGCTAGAAGTTCTCTTCTCGTGACGCAATAATTCCGCTCAGGTTTTGAAAGAACTTTACTAAAATATCCGAGGACTCGTTCCTGTCCTCCTTGAATCTGAGACAGCACTCCTCCAATTCCCACATTACTTGCATCCGTATCTAAGATGAACTCTCCTTCTGGCAGTGGATACCCTAAAATTTGTGATGTTATTAGATGTTTTTTTAAGGTCTCAAAGGCATTTTGGCAGTCTGTATCCCAGCGGTATTCTCTTGCTTCCTCTGTAAGTCGCGTTAATGGCTTAGCGATATCTGCAAACTTCTTAATAAACCTCCGGTAGTAAGTACATAGTTCAAGAAAACTTCTCACTTGATGTTTGTCAGTTGGTTTTGGCCATTCCTTAATGGAATCTATTTTTCCCTTATCCACGGCCACTCCTTCTTTACTGACTATATGACCCAGATAATTGACTTTACCTTGAAATAGCTGGCACTTCTTGGGGTTTAGCATCAATTGGGCAGCTTTAAGTCGATTAAAAACGTTTTCTAAATTCCTCAAATGATCTTCGAATGTCTCCCCCAAGATGATTATGTCATCTAAATAAACCAGGCATGTTTTCCAAGATAACCCTCTCAACACATTTTCCATAAGCCTCTCAAATGTCGCAGGAGCATTACAAAGTCCAAATGGCATAACGTTGAATTGCCACAATCCAGATCCTGTGGTGAAGGCTGTCTTTTCTTTATCGACTGGGTCCATTTCTACCTGCCAGTATCCAGACTTCAAATCTAAAGTAGAAAACAATTTACTTCCAGCCAATGTGTCCAATGTGTCATCGATCCGAGGCAGAGGATAACTATCTTTCTTGGTAACGTTGTTCAGCAAACGGTAATCCACACAGAACCTCGTCGTTCCGTCTTTCTTCTTAACCAGGACCACCGGAGAGGCCCATGGGCTAGTAGAAGGTTCTATCACCCCGTCTTTCTTCATTTCCTGAACAATCGTTTCAGCTTCCTCTCTCTTCGCCTGTGGTAATCGTCGAGCTGTTTGACGAATTGGCTTAGCATTACCAGTATCAATTTTATGCTTAACAACGGTAGTTCTTCCCGTCTTTCCTCCTTTCGGTACGAAAATATCACGATACTGCCGCAGAAATTCCCTTAATTTCCTTTTCTCCATCTGATTTAGAGACTGTCCTGCAACCATTTGGTCGAATTTGTCGTTGGAATTATCAGATGTTGTCGCCTGACGGATTATGGATGTCACAGGTACACAAGTTCCTACTTTTGTCTCTTTCTTTATGGTCACTGGGTAGTCGTTGACATTGATAAGTCTCACAGGAATTTCTTTAGCCGAAGTCACCAATTCCTTTCCAATTATGATTCCACGGCCAACCTCATCGTCGTGGTTCCAAGGCTCCATCATAACAGGTCTCCCTTCGTCCACAATTCCCTGTAGCCGCGCTACTATGATCGTTTCGCTTCTCGCAGGCACGACTGTATCTTCTGTAATGGCTGCTTGCACAGTGTTGTCATTATGTGGATGAAGAAATACCTCCTCGTTGCCAACTTTGATTACCTTATTCTTAAAATCCAATTGGAATCCATGCATATTCATTACGTCCATTCCTAATATAACATCCTCTTCGATGTCAGCAACTATAACAGTATGGACGAACTTTTCTGCTCCAATTCCCAATTGTACCTGGATTTCTCCATGAATGTTGGCATTTTCACCTGTAGCGGTCCGAAGTCGCAACCTCGTTGGTAACAGTTTCTTACGGCTGTTTATAACTGTTGGACGTATAATGGTTCTGGTCGCTCCGGTATCCACCAACAACGTATGTCTTTTACCATTTATTTCTCCATCTACATATACACTATCTTCACGACATTTCAAAGAAGCTATTAGTATGAGAGGGTCTTTGGAAAAGTTCTGGGTCGAAGCTGCCCCCCTAAGGCTGGCCCGTTCTAGTTTTCCTGATGGTGAGTTTCTTGATTTGCGTCGTACCTAGGGTGCTTACAGGAGCTTCGTACGTGTCCTATTTCGCCACAATTCCAGCATCTGATGGTCTTCGTTTTCTTGTATGTCATGCTTTTTATCATGTTAACGAGCTGGTCAAGTTTATCTTCATCTCCTTCCTCTTTTACAGTTCTAACTTTACTGTACCCGCCAGAGGCCAGCGTAGCTGACTCGTATTCGAGGGCGGCGGATAAGACATCAACCAGCGTTTTGTGACGAGCTAATCGCAGTGTTCTCTGCATTTCATGATCACGAAGACCATCAATAAACGTTTGAACGGCCAATTTTTCCATCATGTCTTCGGGAGCTGTTGGATAAGCATATCGTACTAATCTGGCAATATCTACCTCATATTCTTGAAGAGCCTCATCTTTCTTCTGTCTACGATTTTTAAGCTGCGACTGATATACATGCTCCAAATGTTCGTGGCCATATTGCATATTTAACCTCTTCTTCAGTTGTTCGAAATCATCGGTCTCCTCTACGGCTATGGTCTGAAGCACATCTAAGGCATCTCCTCGAAGAGCGATAGTCAGGTTTACAGCCTTTTCTTTTTCAGACCATCCATTCGCTCTTGCGGCTGATTCGAACTGTTTCATGTAGTTGTTCCATGATGATTTTCCGTCGAAAGTTGGGACTTTAACATGAATAGAACCTCCACTTCCTTCAAATTTCGGCCGTGTCTCCAACTTACATTTCGTCTCGTCTTCTTTTATCTCCACTGTAATTGGATTGTTTCCTCTCTCTGTTGTCCCTGTTTCCTCCATCTTTCTTTCCATCTCTTTAATCTTTTCTTCGAAGGCCGACATATCGGCAGCAACTTGGTTTTTTAACGAAGACATTCTATCGTCGAGGGCAGATATCTCAGAAGTTACTTTAGAGATTTCCAAAGAGATATTAGCAGAGACTTTGCTTTCCAGCGAAGAAATCTCATTAGAAACTTTGTCTTCCAAGGAAGCGATGTCACCGGAAACTTTGTTCTCAAATGATGCGATATCACCAGAAACTTTCGAAATATCGCCAGAAACTTTGTTCTCTAATGATGCGATGTCGCCGGAAACTTTGTTCTCTAATGATGCGATGTCACCAGAAACTTTGGCTACATCACCAGAAACTTTCGAAATCGACGAGAGGACAGCAGCATGCTTGTCTTCAAATATATAAGTTTCCGGATCTAGTCCTTCTTCTAGCAAAGCGTTCTTTAGTCGTTGGACTAACTCAGCCTTTTTTCCGGTAGAAGCTAATTCTCTGTCTTCGAGATGTCTTCTTAAATTAGTCACTGTCAGCTCATAAATCGTCGTCATTTTCACAATTTACAAATATTCACTTGTATTATTATTATAAGTCTAATTTATGTTCGATCTCACTTCTGACACCACTGTGATGATTTTATTTCAATGTCTATTTAATTTATAATGTCTTGTTCTTATCTTAATTCATTAAAAGGCACAATAATTTATATCGATTTATTTACACGAATAATACACATAATTTATTTAGGCGAGCGTAACAATAAATATCGCGGCCGCGGGTCTTCAGAATTAACTGCCCTCTTCAATCAAAGTTCGGTTATTTTATAAGCAATCCTGATATTCGAGAACAGCATCGAAAGATCGCATTGTCTTGCATCGAAAGATCGAGAAGCTTAGCCGGGCTCATTCACCATAATTTTGGTTCTAGACTTCCACCGAAATTTCTACAACAAAACAGAATAGTTAGTCATAAAATTTAGGCCAGTATATTTATCGTAACAATATGTAAATACGTAAGAAATACCGTATTCTGAGCTCATGATTTTTCTGAATATTTTATAGATCTGAAAATGTCTCTAATAAAATCTCCCTCATTTATTAAATTAGAAGTCAACCAGCCCTTATTTTTAGGCTGTTTAGAAAATCGTCTAGTATCCACCGTTTGCAAAGGAAATGCTTTATCGAATAGTTCCATAATTTTTTTTATAAAATATGCAAAACTTGTTATCCGAAGATAGATATGAGTTTAGAAAGCATTAAGATTCCCTAGAGAGCAATTGATTAAAATAATTAATATTAAGAGTGCTATTAAAATCACGTTTATAAACAATATTATCCCCCGAAAAAGAAGCATTCAAGTTGTATTCAACTTTCTGTAAAAAATGATCACTCACATCGGTATATACAACAGAACAAGATAAAAACTAATATTTACATTGCAGAAAATATTATCAATCACAGTTTTAGAGTCATTATGTATTCTAGTATATTCAAAAATACATTGATTTAAACCATAAGAGGTAAAAACATTTTTTAATCTTAATGCATCTATATTGTGCACCTTTGGATCAAAATTTATATTGAAGTCACCACAGATGAAAATAATATTATTTTTATTTAATATTTTTTTTTATTTATTTTGCTTCAACCACTTAGGGTTATTAGCATAAGAAAAATACAAAAATGATAAAGACATACATAGGCATATACAAAATATCAATATACAATATATATTTTAATTATTGATGTATTGTATTAAATTTTATTGAAAAGGTTTATAGTTTTCAAGAATTCTATCAAGTCAGCTACGTATTTAGATTCTCCTAAAAGTTCTTTTAATGTTTTTGGAAAGTGATGATATAGTCTTTCCACTGAGTATATTGGACACTCAATCAAAATGTGCTTCACTGTCACTTTACATTCACAAACAAAACACACTGGTTCCTCTTCTTTCTTCAACAAGTATTCATGTGTTGTAGAAATGTGTCCTAATCTGAGACGTGTTATTAGGACTTGATGTTGTCGCTTTGAAGGCCAGAAGTTCCATGGAAGGACGGAAGATTTTATTTCTATCAATTTAGTGGTGCTTCTATTCCATTGGTTTTGCCAAACATCGTGCAATTTTGATTTTAAGTAAGGTTTTAAATCCAAATGCACCGTTAGATTTTCCACTGATGCGGCTGTATTGGTTACTGCGGACCTAGCTAGACTATCTGCCTTTTCGTTACCATCTATTCGAACGTGTGACGGTACCCAGAGGAACTCTACTGTCAAATTGCTTTGGTATATACGGTATAAAATTAACTTAATCTGCTGTAATGTTGGATGAGAGGGATAAATCTGAGAAATTGATGTCAGACAACTAAGTGAATCAGATATTATAAGAGATTTGGGAAGTTTTTTTTCTAGAATATAGGTTAGGGCCTTATTGATGGCAAATAGTTCTGCTGTAAAAATACTTGTCTTAGGAGGCAATTTATAGATGGAATGTTCATGGGATGTCACAAAGCATGCTCCTACTCCATTTATGGTCTTAGATGCGTCCGTGTATATAAAATGGTAAGTTTTGTACTGCGTGAGAACATGGAGAAAGTGAGTTTTAAAAAAATTTGGTATCACGTTATTTTTGTTATATGCTGTAAGTTTAAGGTTACAAAGCGGAGAGGGAACAACCCAAGGAAAACATAAATTTATTTCACAGATAGGATAAATGGGAGGTAGTTCAATATCAAAATCGAATAAGTATCTATTAGCTCGTTCATAGAAAGGTACAGGACCCCTATTTCTTTTTCGATAGACCTCCTGGAACCTGTTAGCAACAGCATGATGAAGAGCTGGATTTTTTGGGTTAGATTTTATACTCGAGACATACGATAGAGTTAAGTATTTTCTTCTTAGGTTTAAGGGTGGCTCTCCAGCTTCACAGAGTAGACTGTCCACAGGACTGGTGCAATATGCTCCTAGAGCAAGTCTAACGTCTAACGGCTGAACTCTGAAGAGTATCCAAAGTTTTAAGCAATGCTTGGTTTGCGGTGTTATACACAACACATCCGTAGTCCAGTTGTAATCTAATTAAAGCTCTATATAAATTTATTAGAGTTGGAAAATCTGCTCCCCAATTTTTATGTGATACAGATTTCATGGCACGATACTCTTAGCGAGTGTATATGACTTGTCCAACTTAATTTTGAGTCCAGTTGCATTCATAGTCAGCGAAGATATATGCGACTTTTATTCTCTATAAAATGATATGTGTTCGTTGGAGAATTAAATAACGCAACTCTGAATGAAATGCACAAATTTATTTAGATGTTAACAGTTTAGGGTATAAGACTATACTAACTTAAGAATTACAAACTATCCTAAAAACCTCTCATAGTTCTTGATAATATCGTAAACACCTCGAGATACTCAGCGTGGATGTTTATCATCTTCTAAGTAGTCTGAATATTGAGATAAAACACACACACACACACACACACACAGTGGCGTGCTCGCCATAACACCTCCCTCCTGAAGACCGAAACTGGGGTGTCCAAGAAGGGCTTCTTTTGCAGCTTCGAAGTTTTGACTTGTAGTGAAGAGCCTCTCATACTCCGTACAGGGCAGGTAGGTCCTCATGGAACAAAAAAACCAACCGGCAATAACTTATTCTACTTTTGTTGTTATGAGAAAGCCGTAGACGAAGTGTACCACAAGGTAATCGAATTATATATTGCAGTCATTATTGATTAAAATTCCTTTATAATATGGATAATTAAAGCTCATATCTACTACTTGTCGTGTTACACTTCAACTTCGTTTAGTTAATCGCATCATAAAATGGTTTTACATTATTAAAATGAAATTTTCGAAATGATATACATTTCTGTCATTCTCATCGTATAGATATAAAATATTCTTATTGTTAACGTCTAAGATTTGCTCATTAGAGTAGGAGAAATTATTTAAATTTAAGTTAGTTTTAATATTCTCAAATTCGGTATATTCATTTTGTTTTTGATGGACACGGTTTTTTCGAATTCTTGGCAGAGCTTCTAATTTTAGTTTACTTACAATAGTATCGATTTTTTCAGTTACGTCAATAACATTATTACTTCGGACTTGATGTTCGTGTATATTATTTAGACTAAGTATATTATGTTCCTGATCAGATTGAAACAATGGGATTTCCTCGCGATTAGCAAATAAAGTATTTAAACCAAAGTCAATAACACATTTATTCTTTTCTAAAAAATCATAACCAAGTATTCCATCAAAAGGAGAATTTATGTCAACTATATAGAATTTTTGAACACCCGAAAATAACTTAAAGTTTACGCTCTTTGTAACTTGAATTGGTTCGTTATTAATACCAAATATTTCAAAATTTTCATGATTAAAGTGATAAGAGTCTAAAATTTTACCTGGTTTCAATATTGATATAGCTGCCCCTGAATCAATTAATAATTTTATATTCAAATTTTTAATATGCGCGTAAAGAAGCGGTTTATTTGCTACTTGGTAAACTGTAACGTTGTCAGCGGCACTTGCTCTAAAGAAATCCTGATCAACTTCGATTTCTATTTCTTTTTCTGAACTATCGTTGTCGCAATAGGTATTATGAACAACATTGTGAGATTGTGGTTTACGATAACATTTTTCTGCTTTATGTCCATATTTATGACAAACAGTGCACTTTGGAATGGTTAATTTAATTGGTGGATTTATCGATTGATTTGTTGAACCGGGATCAGAAAATGTTTTTTGTGTAGAAATTTTATTGTCATTATTTATATTTAATTTAGAAAAATTGTCATTTGTTTGTTTGAAATATTGTTGGTTTTCATAATCGTTTAAAATTTGCTTAATTTGAATTAACGAACTAGGATTTAAAGAGCGAAGCATTTGACACAAAGGTTCTTTTATGCCCGTAATAGCGGTCAGAATTGCAGTTTTACTGTGAAAATTATTTAAACATTTTTTCTCAACATTGTTCAAATTTGAATCGTATTTGATAACTTTATTGATTCTTGTTAATTGTTTTTCAATTCTATCAACGAAATTTGTAGGTTTTTCATTAGAACGTTGCTTAAAATGACATAACTCAAAATTTAGACACTGCAAATCCAAATTTTCACCAAACTGAGAAAGGAGAGCATTTTTTATCTCTTGCCATGTCGAAAATTCTTTCGAGCCAATGAAATCAAGAGCTTTTCCCTCTAACCTGCTTTTTACAATAAAAGGAAAAATTTGCAATTCCGCTGGGTCAAATTTTGCAAAAATGAAATCAACAGAATCTATAAAATAATGTAATTTTGAAGAGGACCCATCAAAAACATTTATAAGCTTGATAGCTTTGTCACAATTAATATAATTATTAGAAGTGGTAGCGGAAATTATTGGCGTAGTTGCTGTTACGTCGTTAGTTGCCATTGTATTATCAAAAATAAATTAAACAATTAAAAAAAATGCAAATACTAGATATGATAGCTTAAAAGTTTGAAAATTGCGAAAGAGAGTAAATAAAAAAAATGAAAACAAATAAAAAATTAATATAATTCGACTAACCTCAAGTATTTCCGTGAGAACGTGGCTTTACACCGGAACTGGTCGAAAACGTTGCAGCGTCTCAGATCAAGTGGATTTACACTGGAACGGGTAGAGAACGGGTGAAGAACGTTGTACCTTCTGGATCAACTGGGTTTACACTGGAACTGGTCGAAATTCTAAACTGTATGTAGTCGGAATGGTAGCCGAGATGTTGCTTCTTCTGTGGAAATGCTTCACCGTTTCCAGGGTCGAGTGGCTTTTCACTAAAGCCGGTTGAGAAGATTTCACGAAGTTGCTAGTTGCGCCTCCCCAGAACTTCCGAATTACTTTGTGGCTTTACACAACAAGTGGCCTTACACTTGGAATTCTTCGAAGTTGCTTACGGGTTCATTCAGTTTTCCTTCCTCGTGGCCTTACACTCGGAACTCAAATACTAAGTCACTAATTCTCCAATTTTCCAATTAACGATAAAAATCGATTTAAAAAAGGCTTTACTTTTTCTAATTGGAAATTCTACTGACTGCGCTACTTTTATTCTCTATAAAATGATATGTGTTCGTTGGAGAATTAAATAACGTAACTTTGAATGAAATGCACAAATTTATTTAGATGTTAACAGTTTAGGGTATAAGACTATGCTAACTTAAGAATTACAAACTATCCTAAAAACCTCTCATAGTTCTTGATAATATCGTAAACACCTCGAGATACTCAGCGTGGATGTTTATCATCTTCTAAGTAGTCTGAATATTGAGATAAAACACACACACACACACACACAGTGGCGTGCTCGCCATAACATGCGTAGGAACAAGATCCATAGACCAGGTAATGGCCTATAAATACCTAGGTCATGAGATTCGCATAGGAAAAGATAACCAAACCGTTGAGCTTCTCCGTCGTATAAGACTGACTTGGGCAGCCTTCTGCAAGCTGAACCATATTTTCAAATCGTCTGATATACCAATATGCCTTAAAAGAAAAACGTTTAATCAGTGTGTTTTGCCAGTGTTAACTTACGGTGCTGAAACGTTGACCATGACAAGGAGAACAGTTCAAAAGATCCGTGTGTGTCAAAGGGCGATGGAGCGTGCTATGTTGGGCGTTTCACTACGAGACCAGATCCCAAATCGCCAGCTACGACAAAGAACAGGAGTGGCTGATGCAGTAGAGAGAGTAGCAATACTAAAATGGAACTAGGCAGGTCACGTGGCTCGAATGACAGACAATAGATGGATCTAGATCCATCTATTGTCAGATCCCAAATCGCCAGCTACGACAAAGAACAGGAGTGGCTGATGCAGTAGAGAGAGTAGCAATACTAAAATGGAACTAGGCAGGTCACGTGGCTCGAATGACAGACAATAGATGGACAAAGCGGATACTGGAATGGAGACCAAGAGATTATGCCTACCGAAGTAGAGGTCGTCCACCAACACGTTGGACTGACGATCTAACACGTTGTCATAGGAATTGGATGCAAGAGGCACAAGATCGAAATAGATGGAAAATTATGAGGGAGATCTATGTCCAGCAGTGGATAAGCGAAGAATGAATGATGATGATGATGATGCATTCATAGGAATTTTATTTCTTTTGTATATTCTATGGGAGAATTGTTTAAAATTAGATTTGGGAGCTTTTGTGGATTTGATTTTCGTGAAAAATGTATAGCTTTTGTTTTTGTGTTGGAAAACTGGAGCCCAATATTGTTAGATCACGATTCTATCGACTTAAGAGCTGCAGAAATACGATTATGAGCCGATAATATGTTTTTATTTCTTGCTAGAATTACCAGATCATCAGCATACAAAAACTTTTAATTGTGCCATTGCAGTCCGACACAACATTGTTAATAGCAATTAAAAATAGTGCTACGCTTAGATTCGAGCCCTGTGGAATTCCATTTTTCTGTAATTTAGATTCAGACAAATGGTTATTGATTCGAACTTGGAAATATCGTTGCCGTAGAAAGTTTGAAATAAAAGCAAACATGTTACCGTGAATCTTCCAATTGTGGAGTGTGGTTAAAATATCGTAGCGCGATACTGTATCAAAAGCCTTTTTTACATCAAAGAATATGGCTAAACATTCTTGATTACATATAAATGCTTCGTGAATTTCTGATTCCAATGATATTAAGTTATCTAATGTTGATCTATTTTTCCTAAATCCACTTTGTTCGGGTATAATAAGACGTTTATATTCAATATACCACATGAGTCGATTGGCAATGATCTTTTCTAACAACTTACACATTGCATTCGTGAGAGAGATTGGTCTATAGGATTTTGCTTCAAATTTAGGTTTACCTGGTTTGTGTATTGGAACTATGATTGACGAGTGCCATATGTGTGGGAATACTTTATTGATCCATATAAAATTGAATAGTTGCAATAATAGTTCTTGGCCTACTAGTGGTAGGTTCTGTAGAAAAAGCACAGGTATATTATCTGGTCCTGGACTAGTATTTCTAACGGAGTTAAGAGTTTCAATAAGTTCAGTCAAGCTTATAGGATTGTTTATTGGTGAAGTGTCATTGATTATTGGTATTCCTTTATTTTCTTCAAATCGTTTTTTATTTAAGAATTCTATTGAATAGCTTTCATCACTAGAAGCGGTACAATATTGATTTGCCATTATTTCAGATATACTGCATTCGGACGTAAATGTCTAATTGTCTTTTATTAAGTACTTTATAGAGTGTTGTGAATTTTTCCAGATATACTTCTAATCATGTTCCAGATTTGACCAATTGGAGTAGATCTATTGATTTCTGAAACAAACTTTTGCCATGACTCTTGCTTGCTTTTTTTAATAATAAATCTACATTTAGCTCTTATTCTTTTAAATTCCAAATGATTTTCAGTAGTTTTATATCGTTTATATCTATTAAAAGCCGATTTAGATTCCCTTATTGCCTGTTTGCACGCATCGTTCCACCACGGTACAGGTGAATGTTTTGGATGAAAAGCTGTTTTTCCAATGGATTTATTCGCTGCATCAATGATGACTTTATTGAAAAATAATGTTTTCTCGTTAATATCTTGTTCTGAGTCTAACATTTCTCTAAGATTCATAGCTGATGAAGAAATCAATGTTGAGAACAGAGTCCAGTTGGCTTTATTTAAGGACCATTTGGTGATGTGTGTATTGTGCTTATGGTACAACAGATTGTTAACTAAGATGGGAAAGTGACCACTTCCATATAGATCAGGTAAAGTGTCCCAAGATAAACTAGGTTGCAAGTTTGGTTCACAAATTGACAAATCAATTGCTAAAAACTCTCCTGTTGCTGCATTATATCGAGTATTCCTGCCGTCATTAAGTAGATTTAAATTGAGATTATTTAGGATATTTTCTATTTTTCTTCCCATTTTTGTCAATTTTTTTGAGCCCCATAATGAATTATGCGCATTAAAATCTCCCAGTATAATTCGAGGTGTAGGAATCTGACATAAAAGATTAGAAATATCTGCTATACTTGGATCAGAATTAGGTGCGATGTAAAGACTGCAGATGTTAACTTTTAGTGGACCTACTAAGCACACCGCTACAGCCTCTAGATTTGTTATTAGAGGAATACTGCAATATTCATAGGAATTCTCGATAAAAATTGAAACTCCACCACTGGCATGTTCTTGATTTTGCCTAATTTTAGATACGCTTGTATAATTTCTCAAATTATGAATTTTGTTATTTTTAAAATGAGTTTCTTGTAGACAAATTATATAAGGTGAATTTTGAGCAATTATTAATTGTAACATTTCTAAACGGGTATAATAACCGTTCAAATTCCACTGTAAAAATAGACTTGAACGTGAGCTTATGTAGAAGGTTCTATGGAGGAGTCGCTATCGAGCTGAGGTTTTAGTTGTCGAGTAAGTTTTTGTATTGGTTTTGTAAAATTTTCTTTAGGTTCTTGTAAAGGTGGGGATAAAATTTCGTCAAGGCTGCGCTTAGCTGTGTTTACTTCTTTACTAGGTGTATTAGTTATTTCAAGTGTATCAGTGGTATCTATTGATATGCTATTGGCAGGGCATGCTAGTGTTGAGGAAGAGTTTGTGATTGATGTATGAGGTTGTGAAACATTAGGTGTTGTTGATAACTGGGTAGTTGTTATATTTGTATCTGTGCATGTAGTTTGAGAACTTGGGAATGATGTTGAGGGTGATATTTGGGATGCCGTTAATATTGGTGTAGTTAATGAAGAAGGTCTAGTCGAAGATTGTAAGGAAAAGGAATTCGCTGAAGATGCTGAAGTGATCGGGACGTCATGTGGAAGAGTATTAACTACTGTATTTATAGTAGTAGTTGGCACTGTTGTTGTTAAGTTTTGATTTGGATTTGTACAGGATGGACAGTTTGCTACAAAATGGTCAGATTGTTTACAATAGTAACACATCTGTTTTTCTAAAGATAAGAAAATACGATAAGATGTTTGTTCGTGGTTTATGACAATTGAGGGAGGAATTAATGTAGCTTCTAAAGGAGAGATAAATGTATGTCTCCGAAAGCTCAGTATATGTCTATATTCTGGGTTTGTTGTACCTATTCGTAAAAAATTAATTGGAGTTAATAAATTGAGGCCTAACTTTTTAAGTTCAGATTCTATGAAAGTGTGAGGAATACTAGGGCAAACATTAGAGATCAGTAATCTTTCATTTGGTGTAATTAAGCGTCGAGCAAAAATTATTTGTTGATTGATGGTTATTCTTCCGTTGTCAGCATTCATGACTGTTTCTACTAATTCTTCACTAGCTAGGTAAATACAAATACGGTGATTTGAAATTCGTGATGAAAAAATAATATATCTTGGTTCTATAATTTTTCCCAGTGCAAGTAGATATTCCTCAAGTTTGGCGTTTTCCAGAGCATTATATAAAATAGCTTGTTTCTTGGATGGGAATTTTGGCGTTGAATTGATTAACGCTACAGAATATGAAGAAGTTTTATGTGATGTCAATAACGTTTGGGGCCTCGACGCCCCTGGACTATTAACATCATCCATTTTCGTTTTTTAATGACATCAGGTAATATAAACAATATGAACTTGTTGTGAAGTAAGTATCTAATTAGATTAAAATTACTTACAGATTTTCTCCAATAAGTTCACTAATTTTTATTTATAATAACACAACACTTTAATTATTAAGTGGATATAAATAAAAGCACAAAAACTAGGTGCGATTAGACTGGTAATTAAATACGTCCAACCTCGCCAAAGGTTCAAATCGTTCATTTAATATTTCTGATAACATTTCGTCCATATTATTTATGAAAGTTTGTGTATCTTTTGATGATCAGTAAAAACAGCCAACAGTTATAATGTTATTTTGATATTCCAAATCAATCAAGGCATACTCAAATATTTTATCAATCTTAGCAACCGAACAGTTTTTAATAGTAAAAGCACAACTTACATTTACAAATATTGCGACCCCTCCCCCACCTGAGTCTGAACGATGGAAGAAATCGCTTAATACATAAGAGTCCAAGAACAAATTTAAAATTTCATGTTTATCACACCACACTTCACTAACACAAAATACTTCTGGGTAATTTAGAGAAACCGTCAATTCCTCCAAATATTGAATTTTGTACCTCAAACTACTAAAATTTAAGTGATAAACGGTCAACTTTTGAGATTGATTTATACTATTTGAAGTAAGGCATCTTCTTCACAAAAACACGCCGCACATTATGCACCTTGGGGCCATATGCTAGGGTCCAAAGCTTTCTCAAAATGTTGGTTATAAATACTCACTTTAAAGGATGAATACTGGTCTGGAAACTTTGACTTCAGAGGGCTACTCCTAGCCTCGGGAAAATGGTTCTATATTACTTTCAATAAATTTTCAGACATTGATGGGTCTACTGGACTTTTTTTTCTTCTGGACTTTTTCCGAGAAACAGTTTGGCCAATGACTTTCTTCCGACTCAGGTATTATATCTTGGTTTAAACTA
The DNA here is from genome assembly GCF_040954645.1 of Diabrotica undecimpunctata. Classification (NCBI taxonomy): domain Eukaryota; kingdom Metazoa; phylum Arthropoda; class Insecta; order Coleoptera; family Chrysomelidae; genus Diabrotica; species Diabrotica undecimpunctata. Next base: position 50,935,789 of record NC_092804.1, on the reverse strand, counting down.
ATATACTTGTTACATTTTGCAACAGTTTCGGCTTCTAAAATAACACTGGAAGTTTGTTTTATAGTAATTTGAGATTTTTGAGAACCTTTGGCAACGCTGTTATGGTTTTCTGTATGAATATTTTATAATTTGTTGCTTTGAGCAAATACTTGTTTATCCTCAGGTTTTTATCTTCATTGATAAACATGAGATTTCCTTTTTTACTGGGATATAAAAAGTTGATTTGGTCTGTTAATACCTTTATTTGTTGATGCAGACCATTAATAATAAGGTCTTTTTGTTTAATAATATAATTAAATATTTTTATATCTACCTTATTGTCAATCGAAACCTGCTGAATAGCACTTAGGAAATCATCGTCCAATTTAAGGTTAGACATATCCTCTAGTTCACAGCAAACAATGTCACTTTTAATTATGTATTTCACATGATTTAAAGGTTTTGCACAACCAGGATGATAAAAACTATTGCATTTTATACAAGTTAAAGCACTTACAACTTTTTTTGAACACTTTAGACACATTTTATTTAATGCAGCATTATCAACGTGTGTGCTGTATTCCGCCATGTTGCCACATCTTATGATGTCGTACTTTGGAGTATAGTTTTGTTATGCTTGGGTTGACACTAAAGTAGTGATATTCTCGAAGATTTTGCTTTTACATCCACTGTTAAAAATTTGCTTTTCTATTTTTTATGATTAAAACATCCGGCAAATCTATTAATTTTGTTTCTTTTTGTATTTCTTCTGCCAACATATTTACCCCTTTAAACTAATCTGTTATTTTCCATTCTACGGCAACTTTGTTACTGATAGGTTCTGAGAAATAACTACAGTTTTAGTTGTTTCCTTTGCTCCCATATTAAAAGCATATTGGAAGATTCCTCATAAAAAATGCATATTGTAATGTTAGTGTGACCATTAAATAAAACATTCAGTGGTTAATATACAAAAAAAATCTTACACTTGATTATTCTTAGTCAATTTAGTAAATAAATAAGAAAACGAACATCAAAATTTAAATCAACGGCATTTATTTTCAATAAAAGTTATAACATACATACAAAAATGTTACAAAGATTCTAAGAATGCTTAGGTGCTCTATAACCAAATATCGATGATCCAACTCGCACATTTGTACTACCTATTTCAACCTGGAAAACAAATGTGGTTAGTTACTTCTATTAACTATTTCACACAAATTGTGAAAAACTTGAAACTTATGAAACTAGAAAAACGCTGGTTCTTAGAAGTTTTTTTAAGGTACTGTCAGTCTGATACTAAGTATGAATGGTGGTATTTCAAAATGAAATCTATCTTAGATTTCGTTTAAAAACACATTTTCAAAAGCAAGTCATTTTACTTGGATTTTATACCTGCCAGGTGGTCGGTATATAGACCCATCAGCCTCTTGACACATATGTACTAACTCTTTATGAAAATCTTAACAAAGAGATTAACACCTAAACTTGATTTCTATCAGCCCAAGGAACAGGCAGGCTTCAGGACAGGATATGGCATAAATGACCATTTGCATACCATAAAGATCTTAATAGAAAAGTGCATCGAGTACAACATACCACTGGTTCTTGCATTTGTCAATTACGAGAAGGCTTTTGATTCTATAGAGTTTGTCAGTACTGGAAGCCCTAAATCAAAGCCGAATAGATTACAGGTACACGACACTAATCAAAAACATCTACGAGAACGCTACATCAAGTATACGAGTACACGAAGACACAGAAAAATTCAGCTTACGTCGAGGAGTTAGACAAGGAGATAATATTTCACCAAAATTGTTCACTGCGCTCTGGAGTCAATATTTAAGAACACTCAATGGCAATATAAGGGCATCAATAAAGATGGAGAAAGATTAAATCATCTAAGGTTTGCAGATGATGTTGTATTAATGACAGATAACTTACAGGATACAGTTCCTATGATACATTCGCTTAAAAGTCTGTCTGAAAGAGCAGAATTAAAGATAAACTTTGAGAAAACCAAACTTATGACAAATCTCGTAATGAGTGGAAATATAACTATAGACAATAATACCATACAACAAACAGACACTTATAAATATCTGGGACACGAGATCAAAATAAGCAGAGACAATCCAACACATCAAATACAGAGGCGAATAGGCCTGATATGGGCAGCATTTGGCAAATTAAGCCATATTCTAAAAAGTTCAATTCCCATGTGTCTCAAGCGAAAGGTTTATAACCAATGTGTTTTGCCTGTACAAACTTATGGAGCAGAGACTTTAACACTCACGCAAAAATCTGCAAATAAACTCAGAGTTACACAACGAGCCATGGAACGTACAATGCTGAACGTGAGCCTTCAAGACCACATAACAAACCAACAAATCAGGCAAAGATCAGAGTTCAAGACATCATCGAAAGAACCCCGACGCTTAAGTGGAACTGGGTAGGGCACTTAGCCAGAACGCAAGATGGACGGTGGACAAGACTTATTATGACATAGAGGTCCAGAAACTATAAAAGAAGCCGAGGACACGATTGACTGATTGATGATGATGAGATGGTCGGGATAACATAAGTGCGAAAATGTACTCAAGTTGGCTAAGTTGAAGCGTATTGTGGTAGGATGGGTCTTGCAAGATTAGACGACCTAACCAATATTAATCTCTTCATTAATAGAATCTATAATATAATATATCATGATTTGTAATAAAAGTGATAACAAAATAGTTACTTTTAATCGATAAACATTAAAAAATATAAGTGTGAAATAACCAGTAAGTGTGAATGAAAAAGGAAGATATCACACATCATGTTAGAAGTATTTTCTCGTTTTACTTAAAAATATCATGTTTTGCAAGAGAAAATCGTACTGCCATGATGATGTGTAGTATAGTGCTCCGTGCATTAATCTATAATTTAGAAGGTTGCCAGTGTAATAAATTAATTGAACCTAGTGAAAAGCTAAGTGCCGCAACAACGAGTAATTCAAGAAAAAATATAAATAAAACTGTAAGTACATCAAATTCTGTTTAATATAATAGTAAATTTGGATTTCGATCTCTATTAAACGACTTGCTTTTTCATTTTATCAAAGAAAGAAACCAACGAAATGTTGAAGGATTAGAGAAGTGCTATCGAAGAAGGAGGACTTAAGATTAGCAATTCGAAAACGGAGTATCTGTGGCTGGGAGGAACAGGAATGATTAGGGAGATCAAATTGTTTGAGAAAAACTAGGACGAGTAGGATAATTTAAATACCTTGGGTTTTACATAACGGAAAATGATACACTAGATCGAGAAATTGCCCACAGGATACCGGCTGGTTGGTTTACTTGGACGCGAATGAGCAGGGTACTCTGTGATCGAAAAATCGAGGAAAAGCAGAAAGAAAAAATATACAAGAGTGTGGTAAGACCTGCACAGCAGTTCAAGAAATGTCACGTTTCAAATTAAAATGCGTTTTTGGATACAATTCCTGTTAAACAATGGAAAACAATTGAGATACAGTCGTTTCAATTGGGGATACCTTTGTGTCAACAGAATCTTTACTTGATGCAATTTTTGATCAAATCGTACTTAAATTGAGTGATGACGCAGCAAACAGTGATTCTGATGAAGATATTTATAGCTCGAATGACAGGCCCACAGAAAAAAATTTTTTTTTGGTGCCGTGAGTCTTTAAGCTGATTTTTACTATATTAGGGGCGATAAATCGAAATATGGATTCCATTTTTTTGTATCAGCTCTAGTTTTATGGATATGGCACATTCCGAAATTAGTAGTTTTAATATTTGAGATATTGAAGAATATGCTATTCAAAGGAATACACATTGTTAATTAAACTTCTTCCTCAGTACATTTGTTGTTCTCACTGTATTATGCCTTATTTATGCAAGAAGTAATACTTTAATGTGGTTACATTACTATTTTATAAGGAAATAAAACAGCTTGGAAAGTATTGTTGTGAATTTATTAATTGTTATGTCTTTAATTTATAATGTCTTTACTAATTTATTATATTGTTCCTACTTTAATTTATTAAAAGGCACGATCATTTATATAAGTTTATTTATCACTACATATACAATAATTTATTAGTAGGCGAGCGTAACAATAATACCACGAGCGCGAATCTTCTTTATTAACTGTCCCTTCCAAATAAAGTTCCGTTATTATATACCAGTGCCGTTATCTCGAATAGTCTAAAACCTTCGATGGCGAAACGGTAACGGCAAACTGGATTTCCCTCGCATCGCTTCTGGAAGGTCGCTCAGGTAAATCGAGGCCTCTCGTAAACTCTACAACATATTAGATTAAAAACATGTTTTAAAGGTTAAAACTATGACTCATATTTTTACGTAACATTGCCCCCCTCTCAAAAGATGGTTCCTCCTGGAACCTTGTTGGGACTAGAACTGGAACGGTATGCTGGTATCGGCAACTGGACCCTCTTTTACAACTTCCAGTTGTATAAAAATGACAAGGGACGGTTTTCTCTCCGCACCAGTAACTATGCGGATTGCAACAGACTAACACCTGGACTTCGGTTTCTTTAAAGATCTCCTCCACCATATTTCGGATAACCCTCCAATCTAATTGGCGGCACTCCAACTTTGGCATGGCTAACTTTTGCACGTCGGACTCTAGTACGTGCCCTCTCAATTGAAGTAAGGCTTCCCATACATCTCGGTAGGTAGGTTGGTCACGGGCAGTGTCTTTTGTTACCAGGTAGAAAAGGTAACGTGATGCATCTTGGAGTTTCAAGGTTTTACCGGGAGCTGGCACTTGGCATTGAAGTTCTGCAACTCGACCAAACTTCCTTCGAAAGACGGATGCCAACCCTGGTGCGTCTTTGATACTGGCCGGGATGGTAAGGGCCAGCGAGTAGTCATCGGGGAGCTCGAGTAGATCTTGCTTTTCTTCAGTGGTAACACCATGTCTCGCTTTACCGGTACCTCCATAGGCACCCATGAATTCCTCAAACGTGAGGTCAAACACATCTTGGACTTGGTTTACTTCCACTTCTTCATCTACGTCGTGGTCACCTTCGAAAGATGCCAACCGGTTATGGTGTACTATCATCGGCTTTCCCCTCGGAATCTTGCTTATTCGGTAGATGACATCGTTGATCTTCTCCATGATGAGGTATGGACCTTCCCAAAACTGCTGCAATTTGGGAGAACAACCTTTTCGCTTCTTGGGATTATACAGCCATACTTTGTCGTTCTTCTTAAAGCAACCCTTTCCGGCTTGTGTATCGTACCGTTTCTTCATTCGGTCGCTAGCGATCTGAAGGTGGGAACGGACCAACTCATGTACATCGTCCATTCTTCTTCGTAATTCGATCACATAATCTTCACCTGCTACATCTTCTCCAGGTCGACACCCAAATTCTAGATCACAAGGTAGTCGCATTTCGCGTCCGAATAGGACTCTGGCTGGTGTCTGGCCCGTTGATTCGTTAACAGCAGATCTGTAGGCCATTGTAAAGAACGGAAGGTATTGGACCCAGTCTCGCTGATGATTGGACACCATCTTTGTCAAATACTTGCCAACTGTCCTATTCATTCGTTCTACCATACCATCCGATTGCGGATGATACGCGGTAGTTCTTGTTTTCTTCATGCCTAGTCTATCACATATTCCTTGGAATAGATCACTTTCGAAGTTCCTGCCTTGGTCACTATGGATCTCCAAAGGCACTCCAAATCGGCTGATATATTCTTGGATCAACTTATCTGCAACGGTGGCGGCCTTCTGGTCTGGAAGTGCGTAAATCTCGACCCACTTAGTGAAGTAATCCATTACTACCAACATGTACTTGCCCCCATTTTCACTTTCTGGAAATGGCCCTGCAATGTCCAAAGCTATTCTTTCAAACGGGCTTCCAACATTATATTGTCTCATAGGAGCTCTCCTTTTCCGGTGAGGCCCGTTACTCGTAGCACAAATAGTACATTTCTTACACCAGTCTTTTACGTCGTCGGAACTGTTCATCCAATAAAACCGTTCCCGAATTCGCTGAAGGGTTTTCCTTACACCAAAATGCCCTCCCGATGGACTGTCGTGTAACTGACGAAGTACTTCGGCTATTCTGCTCTTTGGGATCACCAACTGTCTTCTCTTCTCTGAACCGTCATCATTTTCCAGGACTCGTTTAAGCAAGCCATCTTCGATGATAAATGAGTCCCACTGGGCCCAATACGTCTTAACTACTGAGCATAGGTTTGATATTTCCTGCCAAGGTGGTCGACGGTTTTCCTCTTTCCATTTTCGGATTTTCTGTATAACTGGATCTCTCTCTTGTTCTTCCCTTATCTTAGTAGGCGTCCAGTCGTCGTTGACAATCGTCGTTCTTAGCACTGCTGCTTCCTTGGATTCCGTTTTGTTGCAGTGGGGACACTCTGCTGGGCATGGCCGTCTGGAAAGAGAATCAGCGTTTCTGTGGCTAACTCCGGCTCGGTGCTCAATCTTAAAATCGTATTCTTGGAGTCGTTCGATCCACCTGGCTATCTGACCCTCTGGATTCTTAAACTGCATCAACCACTTAAGGGCGGCATGGTCGGTTCGGATTAGAAACTTTCTGCCATAGAGGTATTGATAGAAGTGCTCTACTGATTTAACTACTGCTAGAAGTTCTCTTCTCGTGACGCAATAATTCCGCTCAGGTTTTGAAAGAACTTTACTAAAATATCCGAGGACTCGTTCCTGTCCTCCTTGAATCTGAGACAGCACTCCTCCAATTCCCACATTACTTGCATCTGTATCTAAGATGAACTCTCCTTCTGGCAGTGGATACCCTAAAATTGGTGCTGTTATTAAATGCTTTTTCAAGGTCTCAAAGGCATTTTGGCAGTCTGTATCCCAGCGGTAATCTCTTGCTTCCTCCGTAAGTCGCGTTAATGGCTTAGCGATATCTGCAAACTCCTTAATAAACCTCCGGTAGTAAATACATAGTCCAAGAAAACTTCTCACTTGATGTTTGTCAGTTGGTTTTGGCCACTCCTTAATGGAATCGATTTTTCCCTTATCCACGGCCACTCCTTCTTTACTGACTATATGACCCAGATAATTGACTTTACCTTGAAATAGCTGGCACTTCTTGGGGTTTAGCATCAATTGGGCAGCTTTAAGTCGATTAAAAACGTTTTCTAAATTCCTCAAATGATCTTCGAATGTCTCCCCCAAGACGATTATGTCATCTAAATAAACCAGGCATGTTTTCCAAGATAACCCTCTCAACACATTTTCCATAAGCCTCTCAAATGTCGCAGGAGCATTACAAAGTCCAAATGGCATAACGTTGAATTGCCACAATCCAGATCCTGTGGTGAAGGCTGTCTTTTCTTTATCGACTGGGTCCATTTCTACCTGCCAGTATCCAGACTTCAAATCTAAAGTAGAAAACAATTTACTTCCAGCCAATGTGTCCAATGTGTCATCGATCCGAGGCAGAGGATAACTATCTTTCTTGGTAACGTTGTTCAGCAAACGGTAATCCACACAGAACCTCGTCGTTCCGTCTTTCTTCTTAACCAGGACCACCGGAGAGACCCATGGGCTCGTAGAAGGTTCTATCACCCCGTCTTTCTTCATTTCCTCAACAATCGTTTCAGCTTCCTCTCTCTTCGCCTGTGGTAATCGTCGAGCTGTTTGACGAATTGGCTTAGCATTACCAGTATCAATTTTATGCTTAACAACGGTAGTTCTTCCCGTCTTTCCTCCTTTCGGTACGAAAATATCACGATACTGCCGAAGAAATTCCCTTAATTTCCTTTTCTCCATCTGATTTAGAGACTGTCCTGCAACTGCAACCATTTGGTCGAATTTGTCGTTGGAATTATCAGATGTTGTCGCCTGACGGATTATGGATGTCACAGGTACACAAGTTCCTACTTTTGTCTCTTTCTTTATGGTCACTGGGTAGTCGTTGACATTGATAAGTCTCACAGGAATTTCCTTAGCCGAAGTCACCAATTCCTTTCCAATTATGATTCCACGGCCAACCTCATCGTCGTGGTTCCAAGGCTCCATCATAACAGGTCTCCCTTCGTCCACAAATCCCTGTAGCCGCGCTACTATGATCGTTTCGCTTCTCGCAGGCACGACTGTATCTTCTGTAATGGCTGCTTGCACAGTGTTGTCATTATGTGGATGGAGAAATACCTCCTCGTTGCCAACTTTGATTACCTTATTCTTAAAATCCAATTGGAATCCATGCATATTCATTACGTCCATTCCTAATATAACATCCTCTTCGATGTCAGCAACTATAACAGTATGGACAAACTTTTCTGTCCCAATTCCCAATTGTACCTGGATTTCTCCATGAATGTTGGCATTTTCACCTGTAGCGGTCCGAAGTCGCAACCTCGTTGGTAACAGTTTCTTTCGGCTGTTTATAACTGTCGGGCGTATAATGGTTCTGGTCGCTCCGGTATCCACCAACAACGTATGCTTTTTACCATTTATGTCTCCATCTACATATACACTATCTTCACGACATTTCAAAGAAGCTATTAGTATGAGAGGGTCTTTGGAAGAGTTCCGGGTCGAAGCTGCCTCCCTAAGGTTGACTCGTTCTGGTTTTCCTGATGGTGAGTTTCTTGATTTTATGGTCTTCTTTTTCTTGCATGTCATGCTTTTCATCAAATTAAAGAGCTGGTCAAGTTTATCTTCGTCTCCTTCCTCTTTTACAGTCCTAACTTTACTGTACCCGCCAGAGGCCTGCGTAGCTGACTCGTATTCGAGGGCGGCGGATAAGACATCAACCAGCGTTTTGTGACGAGCTAATCGCAGTGTTCTCTGCATTTCATGATCACGAAGACCATCAATAAACGTTTGAACGGCCAATTTTTCCATCATGTCTTCGGGAGCTGTTGGATAAGCATATCGTACTAATCTGGCAATATCTACCTCATATTCTTGAAGAGCCTCATCTTTCTTCTGTCTACGATTTTTAAGCTGTGACTGATATACATGCTCCAAATGTTCGTGGCCATATCGCATATTTAACCTCTTCTTCAGTTGTTCGAAATCATCGGTCTCCTCTACGGCTATGGTCTGAAGCACATCTAAGGCATCTCCTCGAAGAGCGATAGTCAGGTTTACAGCCTTTTCTTTTTCAGACCATCCATTCGCTCTTGCGGCTGATTCGAACTGTTTCATGTAGTTGTTCCATGATGATTTTCCGTCGAAAGTTGGGACTTTAACATGAATAGAACCTCCACTTCCTTCAAATTTCGGCCGTGTCTCCAACTTACATTTCGTCTCGTCTTCTTTTATCTCCACTGTAATCGGATTGTTACCTCTCTCTGCTGTCCCTGTTTCCTCCATCTTCTTTTCCATCTCTTTCCATATCTTTTCTTCGAAGGCTAACATATCGGCAGCAACTTGGTTTTTTAATGAAGATATTCTATCGTCCAGGGCAGACATCTCAGAAGTGACTTTAGAGATTTCCGAAGAGATGTTAGCAGAGACTTTGCTTTCCAGCGAAGAAATCTCGTTAGAAACTTTGTCTTCCAACGAAGCGATGTCGCCGGAAACTTTGGCTACATCACCAGAAACCTTGGCTACATCAGAAGAAACTTTCGAAATATCGTCAGAAACTTTGTTCTCTAATGATGCGATGTCACCAGAAACTTTGGCTACATCAGAAGAAACTTTCGAAATCGACGAAAGGACAGCATCTTCAAATATATAAGTCTCTGGATCTAGTCCTTCTTCTAGCAAAGCGTTCTTTAGTCGTTGGACTAACTCAGCCTTTTTTCCGGTAGAAGCTAATTCTCTGTCTTCGAGATGTCTTCTTAAATTAGTCACTGTCAGCTCATAAATCGTAGCCATTTTCACAATTTATTTTACGTATTCACTTGTATTATTATTATAAGTCTAATTTATGTTCGATCCCACTTCTGACACCATTTGTTGTGAATTTATTAATTGTTATGTCTTTAATTTATAATGTCTTTACTAATTTATTATATTGTTCCTACTTTAATTTATTAAAAGGCACGATCATTTATATAAGTTTATTTATCACTACATATACAATAATTTATTAGTAGGCGAGCGTAACAATAATACCACGAGCGCGAATCTTCTTTATTAACTGTCCCTTCCAAATAAAGTTCCGTTATTATATACCAGTGCCGTTATCTCGAATAGTCTAAAACCTTCGATGGCGAAACGGTAACGGCAAACTGGATTTCCCTCGCATCGCTTCTGGAAGGTCGCTCAGGTAAATCGAGGCCTCTCGTAAACTCTACAACATATTAGATTAAAAACATGTTTTAAAGGTTAAAACTATGACTCATATTTTTACGTAACAGTATTTTTAAACTTTTAAAATGATACATTTACCACTTGTAAACCTATTCAGCCTCCACCTAATAAAATAATAGGTGCTTCAAAATCACTATTAGTGCTGCTATCTCTCGATGACTAAGCCCAGTTAATAAAATTATTTCAATAAGTATCCGCTAGATGGCATACTCATTCATGTTTACTGCTGATATTGTTGCCTTTTTTGTAGTCAGTTCTGTTTATATATTCATAACAAATGTACATAACCTCTAATTTTTGTGAGTTGTTCAAAGTGTTGTACCAAATCTTTTCCTAGTTTAGGAAACGAAAGAACCTACGAACCACGTTGATGACTGTTATTTTTGCCTGGTCAATGTTTCAGGGATCAATAGAAACAATCGCCAAAAGTGGTCATATCCCGATTTGCCTTCAGCCAGACGCTCAGTACCCCACTCAGAGGAATTACCGATCCCAGTATTCTAAAAGTTACCTAACATTTGTGAGGATGAAGGTGACATTTTTGAACATATTTCTGACTCCAATAAAGACAGTAATAGTGATTACGACGGGGCAACAGCAAACCAACAACTATTTAGTCAAGAAGAAGTAAGTGATCTCGTTTGAGATTTATCCTTATCGAAGGAAGCGTCGGAACTTCTGGTTTCAAGATTAAATGATAAAAATTTACTGGAACAAGGCACAAAAATACTTTTTATAGAACAAGGGAAAAGGAACTGCTACCGTTCTTTAACCAAGAAGAAAACCTTACTTTTTGTTTGGACGTTAAGGGGCTCTTGGAGAAAATGGGACTTCCACACTACGATGCAAATAAACGGCGTGTGTTTATTTATAACTTCAAGAGCAGTTTAAAATGTATTCTGCTTCACAATGGAAACAAGTTTGGCTCAATAACAATTGCTCATTAAACCGTGATTAAAGAAGAATATGCTACAATAGCTTTAGTTTTACAGAAGAGAAAATACCAGGAACATCTGGGTGATTTGTGTAGACTTGAAAATGGTAAACTTTCTTCTTGGGCAGCAAAGCGGCTACACAAAATATCCTTGTTTCTTTTGCCTCTCGGATAGTACGGACCGAAAAAACTACTGGATTAAAAAAGAGTGGCCTAAGAGAAAAAACTTGGTAATTGGGCAAAAGAACATTATTGCCCAGTCTTTAGTCGAACCAGAGAAAATAATCTTACCACCCCTCCATATTAAGCTAGGCCTAATGAAGCAATTCGTTAAGGCACTTGATTCTAATGGACCATGCTTCGCCTACATAGGAAGGAAGCGGCCCCGTATAAGTACGGAAAAACTTAAAGCTGGAATCTTTGATGCACAACAGATCAGACTTCTTACAAAGGATCCGGCTTTTGAGGGGTCAATGAAAGAGGTAGAGAAAAAAGCTTGACTTTTATTTGTGGACATTATGAAAAATTTTCAGGGAAATCACAAAAGTGAAAACTATACTGAGCTGGTAAATCGTTTGCTGAATAACTCCCAATCACTTGGATGTAATATGAGGATCAAAGTCCACTACCTGCATCGTTTTCCTGAAAACTTAGATGACACAAGTGATGAGCAAGGTGACAGATTTCATCAAGACATAAAAACCATGGAGGACCGTTACCAAGGAAGATGAGACATCCATATGATCGCAGATTTTTACTGGAGTTTGAAGAAAGACTGTTTAAAAGATCATTCCAGGAAATTACGCAAGCGAAGCTTTCGTTACGTCAAGTAAAGTTTTTTTTCAATTTTGTTAGTTTTTTTTCTCAAAACTAATTGTATATCTGTTTCATTGTACAAAGGGTTTTATTGTGGCTAAAAGGCTTAAAATATACGTATTTTCTAATTGTGTGATTTTTATTTCAATTTTGTAGTATATCCATATCAACATATTCGTATTTTAATGCATAAAAGCTGGCATGATCTACGTAATCTTGAAAACTAGAGCTGATAGTTTTCAGCTCTAAATACTTTGGCACCAAAAACACTCTAGGCCGGTTATGTAGCGACCAAGAATATACTTGGTTCGCTATTCCCAGTCCGAACTGTCTAGTGAATTTAGTAATTATTTTTTTGCGAAGTTAGTTACTTTTTGACAGACTAGAAGTGGCTGGAATTACTATACAACCAAGCACACGTTCTCATAGCCAATATTAATAGTAAACAAACTAAATAGTAAATAAAATAGAACTTTGCGAATTACCGACAATCAATATTTATTTATCTGGACCATATAATAAATAGTTATGTTAAATTATAACAACTAAAATATATTTTTTAAATATATACTAATCACAATTTGATGGGTTTAGTATACACTTCCGCTATTTAGAATAATTCTTCTTTTTTTTTAAGAAAGATGTCTGCAATAATAGGATACTTAAGCTATTAATACTGAGAAGTAGGAATTGTTGTGTTGTAGGTTTCTGACAATGAGTCTGTCAAAATATGCCCGAGCTAAGCGAATGGAGTTTAGTTTACACCCTTACATATCTAGTAGCCAATTTTTTGAATTTTTACCTCGTTTAAACGCACATTTTACGTCAAAGTGACGTTAATTAACAGTGGAGGACTCAGAAGAGGTTTTTTGATTTCCCATCTTTGTTTGATTTTCCATATGCCCATTTATGACAATGGCTCACGTCCGAATCTGCAGCAACTTGCCTTGTGTTTAAACACCACTGTGTTTAGTACAGTATTTAAATGTAAAAATAAAGTTTTAAACGATTCAGTGACCGTAGCTGTACATTATTTTCGTAATAATCAAATCACAACTAAGTTTTTAACGCAGCAACACCGCATTCAGAAAAGCCTATTCTATCTCTCTCATGAATCGCTATTTTCTATTTATGCATATATGACTAGCCACTTCTCGCTCGTCGTACTGTATTTCAACTTTTTTTCATTCCTTTTACCTTTTAATTTACCATCCACTATGTTTTGTAATTTGTAGTAACAAATATTTAGGTTATATATCGACAGTTCCACTTGAAGAGTTGACAAATATGGATACCATATTCAAATGAATATAAAAAAATTAAACATGTATTAAAAAACATACTTACCGCTTGTTCATAATCAGTCGACATTCCCATAGACAATTCAATATTTTTCCAATCGAGACCTAAACTCTGACACAGATCATCACGGCATTGCTTCAAACGTAAAAAATCAGGATTGGGCCCATCAGCAGGATCATACCCTATTTTACCTATAGTCATTAGGCCCTTTAATTCTAAGTTGCTACATTCTTTTAAAACGAATTGAGCAACATCAGATACTTGTGTTGGAAGAATTCCACTTTTTTCTACAAATAAAAAGATTGTTAGTTACAATATTGATCAATTACAACATGTAAGTAATTAGATTATTATCAATACAACTACTGTAAAATCGGACAATTCCACTTCGGAAATCGTTCTCAAAATACAAATTAAACAAATTTTTTTGTTACCGGGTTATACAAAAAAATTATTCTAATTTAATTTTTTTGCCTCATTTATAATGACAATTCAGAGATATATGGGTTTTCCCAACTTTCACAGTTGTATGGGTGTGTACATCTTTCCTTAGTTGATAAGTTTTCATGGAAAGTCCTTCCAGATACATTTGAATCAGATCATTTTCCTTTATACATTGAATTAGAAATAATCCCTTCTTCTTTCTTGATAATCCCGTCTACTAAGTGGAATGATCTTAAGGCAGATTGTTACAAATTCCGAGAAAATATAGACTACTCTCTTAGTATTTCTGAGGTTGGTGATCATCATGAATATTTGTATTCTGCTGACAGCTGCTCTAAAAAGTTGATTTGAATAACACTTGAACTTTTTTGTGAGATTACGGAGCCAAGACATTCGTCTTGCTTCAATGCTACATTTTCTTATATTTCACTGAATGATTGTTCGAACATTATTGTTCAGTTACGGCAAGCCATCCCATTCTACTGGACTTCAAACTGTTGCAATAATTCCTGCATCCACGTCAAAACAACATTTAAATGGTACTGGTTTTCAAAGAAGATATTGTTGCTCAAATAAAACCACGAAAGCATTCGACAGGTGTGAAGTCACACTGCCTGACAAATATTTTAAAGAATATCATAACATGAAATTGTTCAAACACTAAAAATGATTTTTAAAATATAAATGACATATTTGATATTAAAAAAATAAATACTTGCAAAAGTTAAGATTTTAATTATAAGTAGCCATATTGATGACTATTTCAGGGCAAACACCATTACAGTTTAGAACAATCAGGATAAGGTCTTAAAATTTTAGAAGTCTTATAGATAAGAATATGGAGTTGGTAGATGCACTTAAAAAAAGGAAAGTACAAATTGCTTGCAATCAAGAGACGAGGTGGAAAGAAACAAAGAGCAAATGAACTAGGTGAAGGATGTAATTTGTGGTATGTAGAGACAGGTAAGATTATGAGTTTAATTGGCATAGGCAAGTGCCATACAGCCAGTCACAATGTACTATTTTCTAAACAGAGCAAATATTGTTTAGTATAATATAAAACTCTAATGTAAATTTCAAACTCAAGTTGCATTACAAATTTTAAGCGTTAAAATAATTATTATCAAGGATAGGGATAAAACATGGATACTCGTTTCTCATCTAGGGGGCCATCAAGACATTGTATCATAAGACCAACTAGACTAGTATACAGACAGGAGGTAACCATAATAGGAGGTCAGGATTCTAATAACACCAAAATAATAAGCTTTTTGCAGATAAATTACATTAAACATTCATTTACAGTATTCATACTTGTTACATATTGTTTGGACAAAAATTTTTGACATACTTATATTAAATTTTTTGTAAAGTATTTTTTACATTCGAAAAAAAAAATGTCATTCAAAACTCCTGCTTTTTGATACTCTGGACACAAGTTTGAATTTACGATTTTTAGTTCTGCCAGATGACTAGGATAACAGGCCTCTCCAAATTTTATTCTAATTATGGATGGTATATACCTTCGTGGAACAGAATAGTTTTTAAACCAATAATTACTTGGGATTGAAGACTGTATAGATGCATATTGCTAGGAAGAATGTGTACTGTTTGTATGTCATGTTTGTTTCCATTTACTATTGATTAGAACGAGTAAGTAATAGAATAATACCAATAAAATTTGGACGTGATAAAGAAGTATTGAATGTTGAACAAGTGAAAAAAAAACAAAAACAAAGATATGAAACAAAATAAAAAAGAGGTCAAGAATATGAGAAGACTAAACACCAAACAAAACTGAAAGGAAGATGATGAACAAGAAGCAAGGTATAAGAATGGTAAATGAAACTATGAACCTACTAGTTTTATTAACCATTAATAATAATCAAAACGTGATTTATTGCCTTACCATCTTCTCCACTGGTATTCACCTGAATCATTATATTTAATTTTGATTCAGGTGGCCCAAATTTTGGCCAGCTTTTGTTAAGTGTGGATGCTAACTTTTGAGAATCTACTGTTTCTATAAGATGCAAATTGGGAAGACATAGTACTTTGTTAACTTTATTTGATTGAAGGTGACCTATTAAATGCCATTTTATTTCTTTACATTTCTCTAAAATTAGTGGATTGTTGGCTTTCTCTTCTAGTTCTTGGACATAGTTTTCTCCAAAATGTCTTTGGCCTTCTTCATAGGCTGCTACTATTAAGTTTGCTGGTTTTGTTTTACTTACGGCTACTAACCTTGGTTCTAAAACTTGTAATTCCTACAAATAATGTAGATTAAGTATAACAAATTCCATCTAAGATTTGATGGTTGTTAAATAAAAACTCAAATACAAACTATAAAAGGTTTTACATCTAATAATAATAAACACATTGATATGGAAAAGTAATGAGTGAACGCTAAGTAACAGGATGTTCTTTATATACCAACACAATGTCTGAGATAAAGTCAAAGCCAGGTGTGAAGACCACTTTGCCATTTAATGCTGATAACTTTATTACTAATGGACCAAGTAAGCGGAGTAATATCTATTACAACATCTTTATGTATAACTTTTTACTGCTCTATTGTGTCAATCAGCTCTGATCAACAAGTTTTCGGAATGGTATAGAATAAAACATTATCGTAATTATACACTGAATTTATTATATATATAACGAGTTTATTACAGCTGCCGCCGTTTCTCGCAACCTAGCTTCCAACGCTTGCGATCGTTCCAGTCATCTACTTGTAGACCCCTATCTTCCATTGCATCTTTTACTTCTTGTCTCCACGATCTTCCCTTTTTCCTGCGGTTGGTGGGGATCCACTGTAACATTCTCTTTGGCCATCGTTGATCATTCATCCTTTCTACATGGGCCTTTCAGGCCTTCAGCCTTTTGCATTCTATAGTTTCCAGGACGTCAATGTCTATGCCCATACGCTCTCTGATTTCAGTATTCCTTACTCTATCTCTTCTAGTGAGTTGGCAACATCTTCTCCAATAATTCATTTCCATTGCTTTTATTTTGGATGCGTCATTTTTATTTATTACCCAAAGCTCTGAACCATATGTAGCAATGCTTTCTATGATACTTTTGTATATCCTAATTTTTGTGTTTCGGGTGATGTGGTTATTCCAAAGTATACTATTCAGTTGACGTATTGCTGAATTTCCTTGACCAATTCTAGTAGCTATTTCTTTTGTATTCCGACCATTGTTTGTAATGTTTACACCGAGATATTTATAGCTATCAGTATTTTAAATTTGTTTGCTTCCTAGTTCTAAGTGCTTTCCTTCACCTCCCACTACTACGTACTCTGTTTTTGATGGATTAATTGATAAGCCCCACTTAGCATATTCTTCATCTATTTTTCGTAACATATAGTGGATATCATCTTGATCTTCTGCAAGTATTACTTGGTCATCAGCAAAATGTAAGCTGTACAGTGTATGGTCTCCAATTTTAACACCCATAGGTTCACATTTTCTTTTCCAAATATCCAAAACCCCCTCCAAATAAATCTTAAAGAGTGTAGGTGCAATGCAGCAGCCTTGGCGAAGTCCTTTGGTCACTTTTATCTTTTTTGTCACTTTTTGTCCAATCTTTATTACACTCGTCATATCATCGTACAACTCCCTTACAGCATTAATGTAAATCGGTGGAATATTCTTGTCTTCTAGCACCTGCCATAGCTTGGCTAATGGGACACTGTCATACGCTTTTTGAAGATCAATAAATACCATGTGTGTCTCCATATTATGTTCCAAATGCTTTTCTATTGTTTGTTTTAGGCAGAACACATTGTCTATACAAGAACGACCAGTACGAAAGCCACTCTGATCTTCAGCGTCTTCCCAGCAATCTTCAATTCGGCTTTTAATTATCTTCCCGTAGACTCTACAGATTGAGTTAGTTACACTAAGCCCTCGGTAGTTCTTACAATCTTTTCTGTCGCCTTTATTTTTGTATAGATTGCTGATATATGCCGTTTTCCATTCTGGGGGTAGCTCTTCTCCTCTCAGGAATAAATTAAAAGTATAAGCCAATAGCTGAAATAGTTTGTCAGGGCCATATTTAATCAGTTCAATGGGTACTCCCCCCGGTCCTGGAGCCTTTCCATTTTTCATAGCGTTGGCGTGTTTTTTAATTTCTTCTGGTGTTATTTCAGTTTCTTCGCGGTAGGAAATATCATATTTTTGGTAGCCAATATCTTGGAATTCTGTTCTATCTTCTGTCAGCATTTGTTCATAATATTCGACCCATAATTCTGGGGCTATTAGAGTTAACCTACTGCATTCTTTTCTATCTGTTCTACTACCTCTAATTGTTTTCCAGGCTTCTTTACTTCTTGTTGTACCCATAAAATTTTCTACGTTATCGCAGGCTTTATTCCACATCTCATTTTTGGCTTTATTTACATCTTTTTGTACTTCTTTGTTTAAGCTGTTGTACTGTTGTCGATAGTAAGGGTCCTTTGTTGCTAGCCATTTGTTATACATATTCTTCTTCTTCCCCACAAGATCTTCTATTTCTTTATTCCACCATTCATTTCTATTTTTTTTTGCTATCCACTTCTCCAATAGCTTCCATTGCAGCTTCGTCAAGAGCTTTCATAAT
Source organism: Diabrotica undecimpunctata (assembly GCF_040954645.1). NCBI lineage: Eukaryota > Metazoa > Arthropoda > Insecta > Coleoptera > Chrysomelidae > Diabrotica > Diabrotica undecimpunctata. Next base: position 50,917,413 of record NC_092804.1, on the reverse strand, counting down.
TTCGTTGTACGTATTAATTGGTGAGGAGTAACAAACATCGTGCAATTTCAGATTCAACCTCATTCGATACAGAAACTGGGTAGACTCATTTTCAAAACCTTGTAGATTATATCTCTTTGTTGAAATGTCTTGCAGTATCATTGAACTTTCGTTTTCATTTTGTCGTTGGCTTCCTTTAAATGTAAATAGTAGTGACGCTTTAAGCAAATGGTGATCAGATCCACATTCTGCTCCTCGATGGACTCTAACGTTATTAACCTTTATTGTGGAGTTTTCTTTGCATATACAGTAATCGATTATTGATTTCAAATTCCTCGTTGGCTGAATCTACGTGAATTTATGAATATCCTTGTGCTGATAATATCCATTCATTATCTTTAAATTCATATGATCGCAGAAACTTATTAATCTCTCACAGTTTTTATTTATTTTTTCTTCTCCAAATGGACCGACCACTTTGCTATTTACTTTTCTTCCTGTTCTAGCATTTAAGTCCCTAGTAGAATTACTTCCTTCCTAGTTCCAATACTCTCTACCAGGTCCGTCAATTCGTCATAAAATTTATCCTTTACCTCATCCTTTTCATCTTCAGAAGGTGCATATGCGCCCACTACCACTATGTCACATCCTTTTAGCTTCATCTCAACTTTTATTAGCCTTTCGTTTATTTGTTCCCAATGAATTTATTAACAAACATGTTTTAATGATTTTTTAGGTTTACCAAATAGTCAAAGTTATGCTATTATAAGAATATATTATTATTAGGAAAATAAGGTTACAAACTTAAAAACATATTAAGAAAAACATTAGATTTAATTTGATATAAAAAACATGCATATATGTCATGAGCAGCATATTTTATTTATAAAATAAATGAACGAAACAAAAATTTTTATCAAAAATTAATTACTATTAATTGAATTAAAAATATATCCAGTCACTTTTTGACTGACAACCTATTATCACTGTATTCTACTAATTTAAAATGTATGTACAAATGTGAGTTTGATTAACTACTTTATGAATGTAGTGATCCTGCAGTGGGATCTTAGGCTATATTTACTTCAGACTAAAAGTGGGAAGACCAAGAATATTCTGGATTAAAGATCTGAGGAAATGGGTTAGATGCAACAATGCAGAGCTATTTAAAGTGACGATCCACAAGATCTGCATACCTATGATGATTTTTAATGTTTGATACAACTTGAAAAACATGCGATTGTATGCAGATTTCCAAAGCCAAACTGATTTCAGCTGGATGGATCTAACCAAAAAACAAGAAGGATATAAAAATGATGGGAAGGTGTGTCTCAAAAAATGGATATCCTTGCTTACATAGAAAAATACATAGAAGTAAAACCAAAAATGAAACATTTTTAATGTGTCAATTACTTACAGGACTTCTCTTGTTGGATGCTTCCTCAATTTTTGATAAAACCAACTTAAGACCTTGTTTCACGTCTATTTCAGTCATTCTCTTCAGCATAATATGAAAAACATTTAATCAGTTTTCACTAATTCCACGTTTGTTTAGAATGAGTATTATTTATTTATATTATGTTGAAATAAGGTTAGGACGCAATCAGTAATGAAAATATAAGATGATATAAGGTTTAAATTGTTTCTTTACTTTAAACAAGGATGAGGTAATATTTTAGCAAATATTTTGAAACTAATGTTGATAATTAAACTGACTGCATATTTTAATTGCAAAATGTAAAGTCTGGGATTAAATCAGCTGTTAATATACTTAATACTTAGATTATTAAATTATGAATTTAGTAGATACCTATCTAACTTGAGATAATTTAGTATAGATGGAACCAGCATGGAACCAGCAACTTCAAACTGGTCCTTTAAATAATAGATGACACTTCTGTTAGTATTTTTAAATTTGGTCCTTGGAAAGAAATAAACCTCTTCTTGGAATTTTCATTCATTAGTTGGTTTCAATAATAAATCAATACAAATTCTCGGAGTTGCAAAGTGCAAACATCAACGTCCAGTATTAAATATTACTGACCTCTATAGTTGAATTTTAAATCACACTTAAAAATGAAACTGAGTTCCTGTTTTACTGATGGCATTGGTTTCTTTATTTCAATATGTCTGTGTTCTTATGGTTTGAAAGTTAATGGGGAGATGGCGCAACACTTTATATTATATCTTTATGTATTATTTTTATTTTTTAAACATGTTTATTTTTTCTTAAACTACAATATTTCACTACATAGCTTATAATAGTTTATTCTACGACTAAATTAATAAATTCTACGATGCTGCCTCTTTTATATCTAGATTTTACTTGCAACGAAAGTTTAGCTACCAAGTTGTAATATATATGAAGATGATTAAGAACAATTAAAATAGTAAACTACAGGAAGAAAGAATATAAATTAATCAGATGAAATAGGTGAAAATTTTGTATATTTATTGTTAATAATTATACAAAAGTATAATTTTTTACAGTGCTCGTAGATCTTTTTCAGTGAAGCCTTTTTATGTACGTTCGTGGTTTTCCAATAGGTTTTGGCGCCTGCTGTTAAGTCTCCTTTGGGTCGAGGTCTTGCTTCAACATGTACTTAAATCTTTTCCACGTTGCATTGCTCATTCTCGTTCGCTGGACCTTTTTCCGTCCTTATTGACCTTTATTGCGACCTTATTGATCTTTGCTTCTTTCTTCTTGTCCCAAGAGAAGCTAAGGAATGGATGGCCACGACAAGGTCTCACGGATCTCGAAGTAGGATTATTTTATGAATCTCATTTTGTTCTCTAATTTTTATGACATTTCATCAGTGGATTTGTAATTGATAGGTTTAAAAATAATATATTTAAACATGTCTCATTGGGTTTCAATTCAAATTTAATCACTTAGAACCAGAAGTTTTTGAAATACTGATAAGTATTAGAAATGTATCTATAGGTCGGTAGGTACCTAAAGATTTGCTTCGAAAATGTACAGATTCTAGAGTATTCGAGAAATAGTTTTACTACTGTATGCCCAGGGTTAAGCAATTGCTGGCATGTGAGCTAAGAAAACTAGTTCTATAATTGTCGCACTTACGGAAGTTACCTTTTTTGTGTATTGTTGTGATTATAGAGTGCGTCCAATGAGTGGGTTGTAGTTTCTTAAGAAATACTTCGTGTAAACTTAGCTTTAAGAAATAGGATAGAATTAGCTTGGCTCCTTATGTAGAAGCTTAGATCGTAGTCAGCTTTGTATTTTACAATTTAATAATAAACATAAATCAGATAATAAAGTGCCAAACGCTAATTTAGAACCTACCTATTTGTTTTCTGCTCCTCGGTCACAACATAAATTGGCGACGAGTAAAACTTGGTAAACACCCAATAATCGTTATTTTTAAGTGTTTTTGTGTCTGAATATGTTAGACCACGAGAAAATGGCCCCAACCCAAGGGACAGCGAGGAGAGCTAGCAGGCTTTAAGCAGGGCGATGATTTAGAAGTGTTTGAAGAAAGATTGGAGCAGTATTTGTTGGCGAATTTAATTGAAACTGATAGAAAGGTAGCCGTATTGTTGACTCTATTAAATGAAGATATCTATAAAATTTTGAAAAATGTATGTTCACCGGCTAAACCAAAAGATAAAAGCTACGATGAAAGTCAATCAATGATTGGTTTATTAAATTTATTTCTTTGTTGAGGTTTTTCAGTCAGTTTCAATCAGTTTGAAAAATATGTCTTTTGTTTTTAGTCATTTGAAATGTACTATGTATCATTCGGCGTTTTCTTATAGAAGTTTGTCTTTACAGGATTCATTGGTGTTATTATATAATATTTCTCATATTTTTTGAGATGTATCGTTAAGAATAGAGTGCAGAGTTTTTTCTCATTCTCGGAGAAGGTCTTCATCCTTTCGTATTGTTAACTTTTTTGTCTCTGTGTGTTTATCGTGTGATTTATGTTTAAGCTTTACTTTGACTACAAGGAACACATGGTCTGATTTAATATCGCACCCGGACGGGTTTTCACCGTTTGTACTGATGATTTCTAGCGACTAGGGAATGACGGGGAGGATTCGGACCCCGGTAGGATCAGGACACATTCAAATTACCCACGAACTGCAAACTTAAATGTTTGCTACGTGGTCATTCGATATTTTAGTGAATGAATTCAGTGTTGACTATATTATTATTATGTATAAAATTGTATCCATTAAATAACCACAAATTTTTGCTGGTTGTTAAAATTTCTTGATGTTATTATTTATCTAGCAGGTAACGGTGTACATAAAATTTGTTTTAGGTGTGTTGTGGTTATTAATATATCTAAAATTTTTCGTAAATCATCATTTTAAAAATTAGTGCTTTATCGGAGGTTATGTCCATGCCGACCCCATACAAAGGGGAAAGGCAAACAGAACTTTTAACTCTGAGAACATAAAACGAGCAGTTATGGAAGTCCTTGCTGTGAACTTAAGTTTACGTAAAAGTGCCCAAGAATACGGTGTTACAAAATCAGGTAGAAAGGAATTGAGAATACAAATTTCTACCCAAAATATGTAACCACACAGGTCTTCTCAAAATAGATGGAAAGTCTGTTAGCAGCATATCTTATAAAATGTTTCAATATATATTATGATATGCTTGACACCGAACACGATGATTCTATTGATGTCGAGTTCTGTCCATATTGAGACATTTGTGCGATATGCTGTCCAGGGTATGCGCATCATTCTACGAAAATATCAATCAAGTAATCCTAAAAAAAATAATTTAAAAACCATCAACCCTATAAGCAAGAAGTCAAGAGTTGAAATGATTCAAACTCATTTATTCTAAGTAAGTGTAGAATTATGCGGAAGCCTTTTTACATTGCTCTTTAGAAAATCAACAATTCTGAATACAGTAATACCTCGAATAACGCTACCCCAACTTCCGCGAATTCAGAGTTACGTGATTTTCAAATTTTGTCAATTTGTCATTTGAGTGCCAAAGAGTCGTTCGACTATCGATGAGATAGAATTACCGCCCACACATTATTGCTCATTCAATGTACATGACATGACTTTTCGCACAAAATCAGCACATTTTTATTTTGTATTAGGTATTTATTATCTTCAGTTTCGTCTACTAATTGGTTGCTTGTAATTTGAATATGTATTATAATTGTTGAGACTGTGTGTTACATTTTATAATTTATTTATAATAAATATCAAAGTGAATATTGTTGTTGCATTAGCTCTGTCTGATACGTTAGTGAATACAAATAAAGGAACTGGGCGGCTGCTGTCCAAGATATTTGTGAAACTCGTTGGGTTGAAAGGTATGAAGGTCATCTTCAGTTCCAGGGCGAATCAATCATCAAAATATACAACGCTCTTGAAACAATTTCTACATGGAAGGACAGTAAAATGTCAGCTGATGCATTTTCATTAATGCAAAACTATTAGGAGCACAGAATTTCTCATTTCAGTAGTTTGTCTTAGTAATGTTTTAGGTACAACTGTATCACTTAGTCGTCTTCTTGAGTCACCAAAATAAAAGATCAAATGCTGAATCTGGTCAAATCTGAATGCTGAATTTACAATGAAGTAAAGGAAATAGCTAAACAACTAGACATTGAACTGAAGATGCCACGTATAGTTTCTTGCAAACCTGTCATCAAAACCAACCTGCTAACTCTTGCGAAGAATATTTCCAAAGATCTATTTATTTACCGCTTTTAGACAATATCTTAACTGATTTAGAAGAACGACTTTCACCGAAAGTTATAAATCTATTTAATCTTCGAGTTGTTTTACCTAAAACTAATAACACACCAGAAGATAAAGTTGCATTAAAAAAAATTGTTGACACCTTCCAGGATATTATTGGACCATCTACTGCATATTCCACAGTAAAACAAGAGTTTTCACTGTGGATTCAAAAGTGAAAAAGAGTCATACAAAATATTGGAAAACTCCTGATTCTATTTTAGAAGTATTAGAAAACTGCGATATTCATATGTATCCAAATATCAGAATATTTCTGCAAGTATTAATTACACTGCCAGTCAGTGCAGCAACAGCAGAGCATAGTTTTTCTACGCTTAAGCGTCTAAAGACTTGGCTTAGAAACATAACTTCGGAGAAAAGGTTAACTGGTTTAGCACTCATCAATGTGCATCCTGAAATTTCTCTAGATGTTGATGCAATCGTAGAGCGATTTCCTAAATCGGATAGAAAAGAATACATTTTATAAAATTATATAATATTTACTTATCTTATTTTTATAGTATTTTTAATCACTAAACCTTTATTTACCACTCGTAGCCGGCTGTTGCTGACAATTCGTGACAAAAATTTCAATACCGAGTATACAAATAGTTCACTCACTTGTAGCCTAATATATCTAATTATAGAAATAATTATTCTTAAATTATATTTGTGTCCATGCCTGTCCAGTCTCTTACATTCTTTAGGAGCATTTTCTTCTTCCTGGACCTCTTTTTTCCTTCTACTTTTCCTTCCATTATGAGTCGTAGAAAGTTATATTTTTCTCCTCTGTTTTTCTGGGGATCAGCGCCACTATAAGGTGTAAAAATCTAAATCCTATATCAAAATCACACTCAAGACCCATGACCCCCACCGAAAAAAATTTCTGGATCCGCCACTGAAACTGATTGTGGTTATACATGAAAGAAACATGCCAAATCCACCATTTTGGGGAGGAGTATTATGATTGAACAAGGATTATAAAAAAATTGTTTTGGATACTGTCACGTATGTGTGACACTGGTTTATAGTTGTACAAATTTGAACATAACCCAAGTCACACAAATATGTGACATAGAAATTTTTAGCTACTACTTATAAAAAATCATTTATTTCTTTAACATTAACAAAAATAAAAATTACTTCCAATAAAAAATGAAACATTAGTTTAATTTTCTTTTCTGTGCCACTCAGCAAAATAGGGTGTAACACATAACCCAATGGGCTGTCCATCACTCCCCTTAAATTCCTGACATGTGTACCAAGTGACAGCCCTTTTTTTGCTTGCACTGCACTGTCGACATGTATTCCGCAAATTTCCTTTTTTTAAGTTGTGTTCCGCAACAACTTTTTTCTGCTTGGCCATTCTGTTTGTCCCAATAAATGTTTGATCACTTCCTCTCTAAACTGAAAGTACGACATTCTTGTTTTCTTTGACGTGTTTCTATTTTTATTCAACAACCAGTTGCCATTCCACATGCATATATCTACTAAGTGAAAGAAAACTTTCATGTACCATCTCAAAGTTTTTCGTGGTGTGCCATAATAAGAAGTCATCTGGCCAGTTCTGTCAATTCCCGACATAAAGGAATTGTAGTCACTTATCATTACTGGCTTTTTAGATTTTCAACTTCAACCATTTCGGAACGATGCTTGGATGAAATCATTATTACATTTCTCTTATCTTTTCATTTTAATACTCTGATTAGACCTCTTCTTTGTCATACGACTTCTCCTTTCTTTAATTTTTTTGTAATAACACTATTTGGGTTACTTTTTCTTTTTTTTCTTATTGTTCCACAAACGTAGGTCTTCTTTTCATGTAAAAACGTGGCAAGCTTCATAACTGTTGTAATAAGTGTCCATGTATATAGTGTGCTTCTTCTCTAAATACTCAGTAAAAAGCCTGTTAACTACTTCAAACCCATGCCCATTTTCATTTACTACTGTCCCCTTGCCGCAGTAGATTAGGAAATTTAGTGAAAATCCATCAGAGCTATATAGTAATCTGATAAATTTTTATTCCACATTTACTATGTAGTTTTTTTTCGACATATATTGTCGGAATATTAATCGCCCTCTCCACAGTAAGAGGGCTTCGTCAAGACTTAAGTTCTCTTCTGGATAGTAAACTTTAGAGATATTATTTATAATATGACTCGTAACGTTTTTTGTGAAGTCGATCTTGAACTTCTATGTCTTCCGGCTTGTAAAAACAAATATTTTGAAGAATAGCTTCAAACTTTGATCTGGGCATAGTTTTTCCAAATATTGAAAAGTGATATAGTGGATCTATGCTCCAGCATGAACGTATGGAGGGAAGTTTTATGTTTCCCATTAATTTGCAGAGACCCAAAAATTTTTTGAAGTCGTCAATATTTATATCTATCCAGCGTCTTAAAAAGGAATATTTTTTTTAATTAGGGTTTTCATTACGTGAAGCAGCTCTGTTGTTTGTCCACTCTACGATTTTTATTAAAAGCTCTTTGTGTGGAGATGTGATGTTTCGTCCAAACATAAGAAAGGGAACCAAGCGTTTTGTTGGTTTCGTATTAAGACGTCGATTCCAAATAATCTCGGTCGAAGTAAGGATGATTTCCGGTAATAAAGAAAGTATTGAATCTGCTACCAGTCAATTTTATTGATCACAACTATTCTAACAAATGCGATTTTATATAATAATTATCATCGAAAGCCGACCATAAATGCTTCTTGCTATGTCGTTGATCGCGAACAGATGTGAATATATCCCGTTTAAGATTCTAATTACACTATTTCCGCGTGAAAATCAAAGAGAGAAAAATTTTTATATCATCGAACCGCTACGACTGAAGGCTGAGACGTGACTGCCCTTTTACTATTCTTGAGTGAGAGTCAGAGAGAGAAACTCTATATTATCGAACCGTTACGACTGAAGGCCGATACTTGAATATATTTTTGTGTTACTGAATCGTCGCCAAACATCAAGTCAGGGACCACAAAGTCCCTTTAAATCACCGGTTTAGCAACTCCTAGAATTTATTTAATACAATGTACGACTTAACGGTCAGGTAGTCTCTGAGAGAAAGGTTTTATTTTTTGAACAAAGAATAGATTTTTAATTCCACTAAACATTCGGAGAACTGATATAAAGAGAATTGACAAACTGACTTTCCTGTAAATTACCTTACTTTGTAAATAAATACTTTTATGTTAAAGAGATTTGAACATAAGCTCGCCCGCGCGAATTGCGGATAGTTATAATAGATATGTACCTATGTAAAAAATGGGTAAATAATATTGAAAGCGTAATAGAAAGAAAAACGCGAAAGAAAATATACCTAATCAAATTGTGGTAAGAGATATAATTTAGTTATTGGTCGAACAGTCTCTCCCGTAGCAGTTCTAATTTTAACTGCGCGGACATGATTATCTGACCCCGGAAAAAGTTCCAGGACTCTCGCGGTAGGCCATTTTAGAGGGGGACAGTTATCAGTTCTTAATAAGACTAAATCATTTATCTTAATATTTTGACTTACTTTGGACTACTTTGGTCGACTATGCAGTTGGCTAAGATATTCAACAGACCATCGTTTCCAAAACGACTGTTGAATCTGTGAACATCTTTGAAGGAAGTTAAGCCTATTAATTGGTAAGTGTAGTAATGTTTTTTCAGGGTAAGAGGTAAGGCTACTGCCTATTAGAAAGTGTCCGGGTGTAAGGCATTGTAGATCAGAGGGATCATTCGACAAGGGGCAAATAGGGCGTGAGTTTAAAATTACCTCGATCTGCGAGAGAATTGTACTGAATTCTTCAAACACTAAATAAGCATTCCCTATCATTCGACGAATGTGATATTTGGCACTTTTAATTGCTGCTTCCCATATACCTCCCCAATGGGGACTATGAGGTGGAATAAACTTCCATTCTATGAAATTTTGTGCAGCGAAATTTTGCATGTCATTTGAAAAACTAGGGGATTTAAAAAATTCGCGCAAATCCTTAAGTTCATTTTTTGAACCAGCGAAATTGGTTGCGTTGTCACTATATATGAGAGAGGGAAGACCTCTTCGGGCAATGAATCTTTTTAGACATAATAAAAATGAATCAGTAGAGAGTGATGACACTAATTCTATGTGAACGGCCTTTGTGGCTAGACAGACGAAAATAGATATGTAACATTTTTGCATTGGAGCCTTTCTTAACTTAGAGGATTTAATAAGAAATGGCCCACCGAAATCGCAGCCCACATTTTGAAAAGGGCGAGAAGGAGTAATTCTAACCTTAGGTAAATTTCCCATGATTTGTTCCATAGGTTTAGCGCGAAATCTAAAACATACGTGACAATTTTTTACAATTTTTTTTAGTGTTCGAAGTCCGTTTAAAGGCCAATAATTAAGTCTGACGTTGGACAATGTCGTTTGCGGTCCGGCGTGGCCTAGACGACAATGTTCATGAGTTAGTAATAAATTGATAATGTGAGAGTTAGATGGTAACAATATTGGATGTTTTTGTTCATAGGGGATATTAGCGTTTTTTAGGCGTCCACCGACGCAGAAAAGTCCGTCTGCATTCAAAAAAGGGTTCAGGGTAATTAAGGACTTATTTGATGTAATTCCTTGGGTTTTTATTTCCAAGATTTCTTTAGAGAATTTTAGGGATTGTATAGCCTTAAATATTGATATAGAGGCGGATCGCAATTCGTCCGGAGATAAAATACCAAGTTTTTTATCAGATGAGTTTCTTGCATTAAACGAGAACCTGTATATGTAGGCAGTGGTGCGTAATAATTTAGAGTAAGAGGAAAACCTTGAAAATAGATTATTGATAAATTCATCTTGCGTTGAGATTTTTGAACTGATTATAAGGGATGATACCTTTTCGTCCGGTAATAATACTTGGGTAGAGTTCGGGTTAAATGTCGTTAGGTTTAAGTCCGTTTTAAGTAGAAATTCAGGGCCGTTCCACCACATCCGGGAATTTAGAAATTCAGTAGCGGTCAAGCCGCGAGATAGACAATCTGCTGCATTTTCATGAGAACGAACGTGTCTCCAAGAAAAATTTGATGTTAGGTCTTGAATTTGAGTTACTCTATTTGCTACATAAGTGTTCCAGCGCGAGGCAGAAGAGTTTATCCAACATAACGCGATTTGTGAATCTGTCCACAAATTAGTGGAGGAGAAGTGCAAGCGATTTGCAAAAGTGGAATTTATTTTTTTTTTTTAGTTAACTTTGACAGTAGTAACATGGCTGATAGCTCCAATCTAGGAATGGATACCGTTTTTAAGGGAGCTAGACGAGATTTGGATGCGATTAGAGTACAACTGATAGTATCATCAGCGTAAATTGTGCGAAAATATAAAACAGCGGCCTGAGCCTTACTTGAGGTATCGGCAAATCCGTGTATTTCAATTTTAGAGATTTGCCTGCTGTTAAAAAGATTACGGGGTACTTTAAGAGACTCCAGCAGAGTGAGATCGTTAATAAATCTTTTCCATTCTTTAGCAAGAGTTTCAGGGAGTGGATCGTCCCAATTTAATTTATTGAGCCAAAGTTTTTGAATAAATACCTTTCCAGTGACAGTGAATGATCCCAAGAGACCTATGGGGTCAAATATTTTGGCGAGTGCTGAGAGGGCGTTTCTTTTTGTGAAGCTATTATCAGCAGCGGGAGGACTTGGAATTGAAATCGTAAAATAGTCATCTAAGGGGTGCCACGAGAGACCTAAGACCCTATTGGTATTTAAGTTGTTTGAGGTTATTTCATAATTAGACTGAGATGACCGAATATATTTGGCAGAAAATTCAGCCGAGTTAGAAACCCATTTGTGAAGAGTGATACTGTGACCGTTTAAGATGGAATTTAATTCATGATATGCAGCTTCTAATTCGGCTAGAGTGTTGGTTCCGTATAAAATATCATCGACATATGTCTGATTTAACAGTGCATCAGAACCAAGGGGGTATTTTGTGGTATTTAAAGTAGCTATCTCTTTTAAACAGCGAGTGGCTAGAAAACTGGAGCACGTTACGCCATAGGTTACAGACGTTAGCTCAATACACTTTAAGGGTTCGTGTGGGCTATCTCTCCAAAGGATGTTTTGTAAAAAAGTTTGATTGGGATTGACATTAATTTGCCGATACATCTTTTCGATGTCGGCGATGAAAACAAATTTAAATTGCCGAAACCGACAAAGGATATCAAAGAGATCTGGCTGTGTTTGAAAGCCGGTAAGAAGTATCTGGTTTAAAGAGTATCCAGAAGTGGTTTTTGCACTCCCGTCGAACACTACGCGCAATTTGGTGGTTGCTGAATCCTTTAATACGCAGTGATGGGGTAGAAAATATTTGTTTTCATCTAGCGAGTTGTGGTATGTAAGAGGAACATATTTACCGTGATTTAGGGAGATGTATTGATCTATAAAATGTTTGTATGCATTATATAAATTGGAGTCATTTTTAAATCTCTTTTCAAGTGATTCGAAACGTTTTTTTTGCAATTTGGAATGATTCACCAAGCTTGAGGTGCTCAGATGGAGATTTTTGAGGTAGATTTACTTGAAATCGAACATTTTCGAGAATTTTGAGGTGATTAATGAAATTTGATTCGGCTAATTGGTCATCGGGGGACAATATTTTTTCGCCGGGGCAATCTTCAGTTTCCCAAAATTTAGAAACAAGGGCTTCAAGGTTTGAGTCTGAAGAGTGGGTATTTTGAGTTTGCACAAATAGAGAGACATTATTTTTAGACTGAGCGTAGTTTGGAACATTGCCAGCGATTGCCCAGCCAAAAATTGTATTGAAAAGAGTAGGGAGATTATGTCCTAACTTTACGAGACCTGGTTGAAGAATGTCATAATAATAATCTGCTCCTATCAAAAGGTCAATATTTGATTTTTGATAAAAATGCTTGTCAGCAAGAGTGAAACCCTTGGGTATATTGAGCTTATTGGGTTGAATATGAAATTGAGGTAACTGACAAGTTATTTTTGGGATAACTGCACAATTCAAGTTAAGATGCTGAGATTTTAAATTAGGAGAATGAACATTAATATTTGCCATTAAGTTCGAGGTGAAAGAGCCTTGTGAAATGCCAGAAATTTGTAATTCCCTGTGATAAATTTTGCAATTGATTTTACTTAGCAACTCTTGAGAACAGAACGTTTTTTGGCTTCCAGAGTCTAGGACTGCCTTAATTAGTAAGGGCCTTCCTGATTTGTCGATCAAATTAACTTGAACAGTGGATAAGAGAACTGAAGAGTATGTAAAGGACTTATTTGTAGCACTCAAAGCAACGCTGGAGTCGTTTCCATTGTCTGGAAAATTGTTAGAAGTAGAAGGTTGGACATTATTAGTCCGAAGCGGTTCCGTGGAGTGCGTGGTATTTTTATGTTGATATGAGAGACTAGGAGAATTGGTGTTTTGTGAGGTTGTTGGACTGGCATCATTTGGTTGACGAAAAGAGTTATGTTTAGTTCTATTATCATACGAAGGGTTTTGTGTTGAATGGTTAAATCGTGAATGATTTCCATTTATGTTAGAACGATAATTTTCGGAATGCGGAGAATGGGAAGAGCCAGAATAATTGGTATTTTGCGCATAGGAGTTTTGATGCAGTAGAGTGTGGTGTTTTTTGGAACAGATTGAGCAAGTTCGTGAAGGACAATCAGCATGGGTGTGTTTTGTACCCAAACAGTTAGAACACATGTGATTAGCCTTAAGAAAGTTATATTTTTCAGAGTGTGGCAGAGAAGAATTTTTTCTGCATGTATATATTTTGTGAGCTGAATCATTGCAGTAATTACATTTAATATAAACGCGAGATGGGAGTGTAGCAGAGGCGTTGAGGTGGAGAGAGGTAGCATTATATTTGCCGTGTGATTTTTCTCTTTTTGAGTCAGAGGTATATGTTAGGTCTGCGAGAATGTTGCACCGTTCATTCAATATTTCAAAAAGTTCGACAATCGAGGGAGTGTTGTCGCGATCCCTTCTTTCGCCATAATACCGTTTAGTGGCAAAATCAAGTTTCCTAATTATAATATTTATTAAGAGATAATCCCACGATTCGATCGGAACATGCAGAATTTTTAAGGAGTCAATATGTCTTTTCAAATCATTTACGAATTCATTTAATGAATGATAATTGCTCTTTGAAAGTGTAGGGAAATCTATTATAGCGTTAATATGCGAATTTATTATCGCGAGATTATTATCATATTTTTTTTCTAAAATAGTTATTGCGAGATCAAAATTTTCGTGAGTAACTTCAAGTGAGTCAATTAAAGTTAAGGGTTCACCTTTAAGAGAAGATTTTAAATATATTAATTTTTGTGCTTTTGTGATACTATTGTTATCCTTTACTAGAGAAGAAAATAATTGGTAAAAAGAGAGCCATTTACTGTATTCACCATTGAAATTGGGGACGGAAATGGGTGGTAACCTTACATTTGAAATACTAGCGGTTTCCTGTGATTGAGAATGTGATGGGGAAGAAGATGAGTTACTGAGCGTTAATTGAGATAATTTTCCGTCAATTCGTGACATAGCAGAGAAGTATTTATCCTCGATTTCTTCCCTAGTTTCGGTATGCAAGTCGACCGCATCAATAGATTCTATTTTATTGCAAATATCATTGTAATTATTAAAGGTATTAACTAAATGTGCTTTTCGGTGATCTAATTCAAAGGTGTTAGTTTGAATATCAAGGGAGTTATTGATCCAATTTAAAATTCTAGTGATTGTAGACTTGCATGTGCCACGCTCTCTTTTCAATAGATCCATGTCAATTAGTATAAATTAAAATATGTGATAATAAAACGAAAACAAAACTGAGACAACACCAGTGTACAGTGTAGAGATAGAAAGATATGTTTGTTATTAAAAAGAAAAAAGATCGTGGCTGAAAATTGAAATTGTACTATACTATAAAAAATGTGTAAAAATTCAAATTCAAAATTATATAAATGTGTAAAAAAATCGTGAAATATCTGTAAATGAATGCGATAAGTAATTTTTAATTAGTCATAAATATAGTAGGATACGACTTTGATAAACACATTCAAAATTGCGTATTATGCGTAAATTATAGTAAGTAAGAAAGTATTACTTAAAACGAGAACGAGTATAAAAATTATAGTGAGTGATAATATATAAAATACAAATAAACACTGTGAGAATTGTTTATAGAAATTGTATCGAGTTAGAGTCACTGAGTAACGCGAAAATAAATAAAGTTTATAAGTCCACCGTTGTTGTAAACGGTGTTACCTGTTGGAGAGGGTCGTTTTGAAGACGACTCACGGGTTTGGAGCAGCGTCTTCGTAAATCTCGATGTGGGTGATGGAGTCAGAACTCTTTAACTGGAAATCCTTGCTTCTGTAGTGTTGTGGAGGACGTTTGCTGTCCCACCAGGGGTACCAAATTTTGTGTGGAGATGTGATGTTTCGTCCAAACATAAGAAAGGGAACCAAGCGTTTTGTTGGTTTCGTATTAAGACGTCGATTCCAAATAATCTCGGTCGAAGTAAGGATGATTTCCGGTAATAAAGAAAGTATTGAATCTGCTACCAGTCAATTTTATTGATCACAACTATTCTAACAAATGCGATTTTATATAATAATTATCATCGAAAGCCGACCATAAATGCTTCTTGCTATGTCGTTGATTGCGAACAGATGTGAATATATCCCGTTTAAGATTCTAATTACACTATTTCCGCGTGAAAATCAAAGAGAGAAAAATTTTTATATCATCGAACCGCTACGACTGAAGGCTGAGACGTGACTGCCCTTTTACTATTCTTGAGTGAGAGTCAGAGAGAGAAACTCTATATTATCGAACCGTTACGACTGAAGGCCGATACTTGAATATATTTTTGTGTTACTGAATCGTCGCCAAACATCAAGTCAGGGACCACAAAGTCCCTTTAAATCACCGGTTTAGCAACTCCTAGAATTCATTTAATACAATGTACGACTTAACGGTCAGGTAGTCTCTGAGAGAAAGGTTTTATTTTTTGAACAAAGAATAGATTTTTAATTCCACTAAACATTCGGAGAACTGATATAAAGAGAATTGACAAACTGACTTTCCTGTAAATTACCTTACTTTGTAAATAAATACTTTTATGTTATAGAGATTTGAACACTCTTAATCAAATAGTAATAAAAAATATTGTATAGGTGTTGCGTCAACAGGAATTTCTACTTTTATACTTTTTTGTTCAGTAAACTGATGTATCTCAATATCTTCCTCTACATCAGGCCAGTCCGCCTCATCATTTTCTTGTACCATATTTTCATTTGCATCGTTAGCTTCGCCCTCATCATTACTCGACTCACCGCCATCATTGCTAGTATCCTCAGTCTCTCTTCCAGAATGAGAAGGAGAATATTCACTTCCACTAGAATAAAATATTTCATCATTATGGTCCTTCTCGAATTCATATTCAATATTTTCGGTCTCTCTGTACTCACTAACTTCCCTACTAGCCATCTCGGCCTCTAATTGAAGATCTCGTGTACTTAGATGAAACAAATAATAAGGGATTACACCGTGTGTAAATAAGTTACGTAGTTATATTACCTGTCTAAATTATACACAATAACGACACTTTTCGTATTTGACGTTTGCATACGTGCTATAAATTTATAGGTTATTTCTTGTTTTTTTAACGTCGAGATCACAACCCAGTCATAGCGTGTGAAAGAAGGATTGTTCAGGTGGACTGTGGGCAAATTTAGACCCACTGTGATAAACCGTGGTGAAATTATTTTACATTTCATCACGTAAGTTATGTGTCACACATGGGTGTCAGCAGTTCTTACGAAAACTTCACCTGAGGGTTGGTGTCGTGAATGTGTTAACTACGTATAGTTCATCCCAAACCCTTCTTTCAGTGCGTCATAGTTTATCGAATTCTCTCTAACACATTAAGCTAGAAGTGACAGAAAAAAACGTGAGTCTGTGATTATTATACATAGAACTTAGAAAATGATTTATCGTAAAGCTAATTCTACTTACGGATGTATAATTGGTTGGAGTTTAGAATACGCTAAATAGATATCCAATCAACGATGCACATAAATATAATTTGACGTAGATTGTCTCTATCGTGACAGTACTTTCACAATGTCAACTGATAAAATGATAATTGTCATTCCAGGTTAGTATTATCAGAGATTTTACAGTGAAAATTTTGTATTTATTGTCATAAAAATATTTTAAACATACATCGAGAAAGAACAAAGACCAATATTAAAATTATTAAATTATTTTCAATTAGAAAAAGAGAGATTACTATCCTACAACTGTCAAATTTAACTAAAATGTCATGCAATAATTCTCGACATTCTTAAAATCCTATATGACGTCAAAATTAGTGACGCACTGAAAGAAGGGTTTGGGACAGACTGTATTTAATATTTTGAATAGGTGCCTGAATTTTTTTAGAGCATCTTTAATATGAAACAAAAATATTTAGTGATGAACTGTGTTTATTTTAATAATACGACATAATTATGTTAAAAAGAATTAACTTTATACATGGAAACAGTTTTATAGTCATTTTCTACGATTACATCAATTTTAGGGTTGACTTTAGGCTAGTTCTTCTTTATCCTAAAAAGAATTAATAGTATTAATTTGACGGTAAAAACTAAGACATAGTTATATATACCTACATATCCCTGCACTATTGTAAAAATATATATGTTTTGAATAAACTTTAGGAGATAAAGAAAACAAAGACAGTGCCGATAAACAGGAAGAAATCCAATCAAATTCATGTAAGTATTTAATAGATAATGATCCATGAGAAGAGTTGATAAATTGAAATAAGTATGTTGCGTACTAGAAGACAAAATTATAGAGAGGAGACTGTGATGAAGAAGTTATGAATTCTACTTTTCTTTTAGTCTGTTAATATTCTGTTTAGCAAATACCTGTGTCGAATATTGCGATGTAGAATACGCATTGGTGCATACAGCACTTGAAAATAAGATCAAAGAACAAAAAGAGATATAGAGACAAACTTAGACTATATCGAGACGGATTTTATTTTATATACCAATATCATCATATTCATCATACACATATGTTGTTACCAAGATACAGAAGGTTGGAGATATTCTAATAGAAGAAGAAGGAAATTTTGAGTTCATATATCTAACAAAAACATAAAATGACATGCACTAAATAATAAGTATCGAATAACAGAAAATGGTTAATTTTCGTTAACTTTGGTTAACCACATATAAAAGAAGAATACCTACTAACGAGTGGAATAATATTTAAGACAAACTATTATAAAGAATAAGTTAACTTACTTTCCAAATTTGGTTTGCAACTTCCTCTTCAATAAGCTGAAATAAAAAACAATTTGTATTAACTTAAGAAAAAATATAAGGAATTGCGGATGAATTGCTCCATAAGACTAAGGGATATTTGTAATTTTTTTATAATAAATAGGTACAATTTCTATGCTAACTTTTTGTAAGAGTTTATTCGTTATCAAAGTTGGCGAATCAATTAGCGCCTATTTCGACAAGATTCTTTTTAAAATGTCACTTTTCCTTTCTAGTGACTTTGATTTCTAGAGGGTCCGTTATATAAAGTTATGAATTGTTTTTGTTATGTGAACTTGTAGCAATTTTTCAATTGTATATATCATATAAATTCCTCAATGTTTGACTTAACATTTCAAATTTCGTTTTAAAATCTTCAAAGATTATAAGCATACTCTGTTTGTTTGTACTCCCAGATCTAGCGAGATAGGTGAACTATCCTGTCAAAATGTGAACGAATCTACGTGTATTCCAGACATCTTGTCAGGGTAAGATCTCTATGTTTTTTATTTCTATACCTTTTGTTTTATTCGTAATTTTATTATTGCAATTTTTCATCTTATTTAAATCTAAGTTCCTACTAATACGGAGGCCCTTCTCGTCCTAATTTGTGGTTCCTCGCTTCCTAGCTAGTCCTAGTTAGACCAGCATCCTAATTTGGAGGGCCTCTCATCCTAGTATGGAGCCTCCTCTTGTGCATGAGTTTGGACGGAGGCTCCCTTTTATTCAAGATTTTGCTGGTATCGAGGCCATCTTTCAGTTAATCTCGTTAACAGATTACTTAAATTATTTTGAGTATAGTCTTCTTATATTCTAAGCCAGGACAAGATGTTACAGGTTATCAGGTTAACAAAATTTATCTAATTATGCAAGAGACTAAATTGAGTTACATGATAGAATTTAATATTTAAAAAATTTTGTTTTTGCAGTCTCTATTTTAAACATGTTTAAACCAAAATGAATTAACTAAACAGTAAAATTTTTTTTCGTAATTAATTTTTCTCATTCGATTGCACGGATTTTTATTTTCAACACACAGATAATCCATTGCAAAAAAGACTAATGTAAGTTAAGACCATTCTCAGGTTTTTATGATATTTGATATCTTTACTGATATTTAATACGATATTTGATTACTTTATGGTATGGTATGGTATGATATTTGATTTTTTAAATATAATTTGATATAAAGAATTTTATCATTTTTCATTTTTATGATATTTGTTTTTTTCTCTGTGTTTTATCAACATCCCATTACTGTTTTTTTGCTATTTAAATATTTAAAAATAGTGACGCCCTGTTCTTAAAGAGTTGTTCTCTTCCCTATAATTTTTTGTTGCTTTGTGTCAATCTTTCTTGTGTTTCTCACCTCTTTGAACGACCCCACTTATAATCTACTAGGACTGAGCAACGGTTCCTTCGAGCATATAGTATATTAGTGTATATGTAAGTTTACTTTTTAGTAATTTCGTTCACATCTATGGTACATTATTACAAAATGGAGCAGCACAGAGATCAAGGAAAAACGATGTATGAGAGATGTATAAATAACTACTAACCTGTTCGTATTCCTTTGCAAAGTCGTTCTGAAAATTATAAATTTCATATTAAATAAAAAATTTATATGATTTAGATTAATAATACACTTACATTTATTTTTTAGAACTTTGAAAAAAAACAATGACAAGTTGTTCAAGTTTTATGTATGTTATGTTGTATATATTATATTCGTTCTTAGTGTCACCCAATTTTACAATATAATAGTTTAATATAACAAATTTAATATAACACAACTATTTTAAAAAATTTATTTGTGGCAATGTTATACTAAATCATTAAAATACATTCTTATCACTCATATAAGCAATTTGCGTGTTTAATTAGGCTTTCCGGATATTTAGTTTTCCTTTTTATATCTATAAATATGGTTCTTATACGCCTTCTTCATCTTCTTTTTATTTTTTTTTGACTCTACAACTCTAAGTGAGTTTTAGCCGTATTTACTGTTTACGGTCTTGTGCAGCAATCTCCCATCGTTGCATCCCCATCTTACGTAGATCACTCGGTAGACGATCCTTCCATCAAACTGACATTCGGCCATGGAGCCTTTCCCAGAAAGTTGTATTTAGTAGGCTTTAATCATTCGCTGTCAGGACATATCCTGCCCATATTATACGATTTGCCTTAATGTACCGTACTATGCTTTCGTCTCCGTACAGTACTTATAGTTCCTAGTTATGTCTTCGTTTCCTCTCTACTATTATGTCGTCTCTACAAGGACCAAAGATCGTCCGCAGCATCTTCCGTTCTAAGACTAATAATTTTATTGTTTCAGGCTGGTTTAGTGTCTATGTCTTACCCCTATACTTTATTATAGGGCGAATTATAATTTTATATACCTATTTATATATAGTTTTTTTTTTGAGAGCAATTACGATCTAAGTATCATCGCTAAGGAGTGATACGCTCTATTTCCTAACATGCTTCTAGCTGCTACATCGTTTTCATAACTGTTCTCCGCTGTTATTACTGCTGCCAAGTATTTAAATCATTTTGTCTAATTCTTAATCTTGGATTTTTGTTAACTACCATGTACTTGGTCTTATCTTTGTTGACTTTAAGGCCAATTTCCTTAGCCCCGCTTTTAAAAGGGGTAAGCAATTCTTTCGCATAACTGGTAGATTGTGTAGTTGTGTTGACATCATCACTAAAAGCTAATAAAACCTTCGCTGATTAGACAGAGAAGCTATTTCTGGTTTTTCTTATCCTTGTCTAAGAGCCGCTCCAATTTGAAACTCATCTAATGTACTTCTGCCATTTCTGATACGTGTACATAAATTCTGCACACACGTCTGGGTTAATCCTACTAGCTTCCTGGGTACTCCCATTTCCACCATTAATTTGATTTATATCTTTGTTATATTCCGAACTCTTTTCTAATCGGCGAAAGATAAAGATCTGGTCTATTGTTGACTTTTCCAGTCGGAAGCTACAGTGGTAACCACATATTATTTCTGCTGCGTACAAAATTAATCTTCTCAGTAGAATAGTCGACATAACTTTGTAATACATAACTTACATACATGTTTATCTTCGTTTTGAGTGCTAGTACTATGTAGCTTTCACGCCATTCTATCGGCATTTCTTATCGTTGTCATTCATTTATAAGGTGATGTATTTGTACATGAAGTGTTTCTCCCCATTCCCCATTTTTAACCAGTTCCGTATGTTTGCCATCTGTGTCTGAAGCTTTGTTATTTCTTAGTTTCAAGAGTATTGCCTTTACTTTATCAAGAGTTGGTAACACTATTTCGGGTTCTACTGAGTTGTACTGTTTTTGTTCGTATGTTCTTGTTGGATCGTGAGTATATAACAATTGTTTGAAATACTCTCTCCATTGTCGGCTTATGCCTTTATTCTCTGTAAGAAATTGTCAGTAGATTATTCTTTATAAATCCCGTACAATTTATACTTTGCCTTATTGCATTTTTATTTGCAGTCACTTTGATCTTGGTCTTTCCCTTCTTTTTCTTCCTCCTGGATTCCATTCTATCATTGCGTATGCCATTGCCTCATCTCCTGCTCGCCAAATGAGACCTAATCAATCTAACTCCGCATTGCTTTATTTAAGTCACAATGTCTTCCTTAATCTTTGCATTTGTTCTGCTCCTATATTCATTTTGCTCTATTCTGATTGGTCCCAGTATGGTTCTTCATCTTTTTAACCATCGTTATTGTTTCTCATTATTGTTTTGCAAAATAAGCTTTATTCGCTGCTAATATTTTTTCTTTTATTTCGGACTTCCTTTCTCCGGTTTTGCTTATTGTAACTCCTAGGTATTTGAAGTATTCTAGTTCTTCAATATCAGAACTACCTATTTTGTCTTTTTTTGATTTAATCTTAGTCCCAATATCTAACCTTTCTCTCTTATTTCTTCTAGGATTTCTTTCATTATTTTCCTATTCTTTGCAATAATAGCTATATCGTCTGCATATGCAATTATTTGACCACCTCTTGTTCTGAGATTTCCTTTATTTATATTTAGTATATATTCTAATGCTAGATTAAATAGCGTTGTTGATAAGGCAGCTCCTTGTTTCATCCCTTTATTTATACTGAATTCCTCTGTCTCTCCTCTTTGTGTCTTTATGCTTATTTTTGTAGTTCTCATTGTCATTTCTATTGATTTTCTGAGTTTATGTGGAAATTTTAATTTTCTAAGTGCGATTTCTATCATTAATTGTGGCCTTTTAATTGAATCAAATGCCTGTTTGAAGTCTATGAATAACATTTCCAATTCTAATTTATATTCGTTTGCTTTTTTCATTATTTGTGTTATTGTGTGTATTGCATCTATTGTAGATCTTCCTTCTGTGAATTAACATTGGTAGTTTCCTACTGTCTTCTTTGCGATCTTTGATAATCTCCTTTTTATTATTGATGTCAATATTTTATATTTTGGCCTTTAGTGATTTTATTTCTTGATAACACTACCTAGACTGACCGATTCTGAGGTTTCTCTCAAGTTGTGTTATCCAATTTTCTAGGTATTGTTTTTTCTTCTTTTTCAACACTTTTCTCTTCTTTTTTCAAATTCTATGGTAAACTTCTCTACTATCATCTGTTGGTATTGTTCGTAGCTCCATATTTTTGTTATTTTTTAGCATTAAACTTTATTCACATTCCTGGTCAAACCACTTTTTTCTTGTTTTTTTCTCCTTTTCCCTATGCATTCTATTATTGGCGTTTATATAGGTTCGCTTATATTTTGCCATTTCTGATTTAATGTCAACTCTGAATATATTTTAATATGCACTGCCTAATTTATTTTTCATTTTAATGTTTTTATGACACGCCTTCTTACGAAGGCTTTTCTCTTCGACGGACTAATCTTTTCCTTTGATTATTAGGCGAAGAATCACGACATGTTCCTCTTGTAATATGACCAGGGATCTTCGTTTTGGCACTTTCTACTTTAGAAACTTAAAGTCCTTTGGAATCTTATTTGTCGTCTCGTCTTGATTTACATACTTTCATACATATGTTTATTACCTTTGTATCGTTGTTCTGCTACTGGAGTTTTCTGCTTTTATTTAAGCGAGAGATTCTTCATCCTGCTACCGGACAGCCTATCGTCTTTTTTATCTAGTGAATTTTAGACGTAGAAGTAAAAAAAACTATATAATGCAAATTATTTTCAAATTTTGGGTTTTACTAAACCTGATTAGCTTATTCTGGGAGTTTTTAATGTGTCGACTCCTAATGTAATTGTAATATTGTATTAAAAATAATTCTTAGCGTCAGTTTTTTTATATCCAGATATTTTAAGAACATTTGAAACTTTAAGCTTATAATAATTAAATATTAATATTTGACAATTTAATATAAATATTGCCTTTAATTTTTCAAAGTTCATTTACTCGAGCATTCAACCTTATATCAAATTAAATATTTCTTACCAATTCACTTTGAGTTTTCTTCCAAAGTTCTTCCTAAAATAAAAATTGTCTGTTAGTTTTTGTAAAAGAAGAAATAAATAAAATAATAACAAAGTTATCTTAGATTTATTTAGAAAAAGGTAAGGTCTGAAACAAAGATAATATTTTCCATCTGTTTAAAAAAGAAAAGAAAAGCAAAAATTAATTAAATAAAGTTCTGAAGCTAAAAAGAATAAGAATGATCATTCCTCTCTTGTCCGGTCCAAAAACAATATTCCAACGAACATCATGGAGTTTATGAAATTACATATGTAGATTGCCCTCAAACTTACATTTGTCAAAACAATCGAAGAATTTATTATAATCGAACAATTATACTCTAACTCAGGATCATCTTTAAATAGATCATAAGATAGTTAATTCCAGAACCCTAGTCCCTATCCGTTTTATAAACCAAGCAATTTCCTAGAAGCAATCGAAGTCGAAAAACAGACCCTTTCAATAAACGAGATCAAGGCACAGCATACATGGTGATTACCCGACAAGCAGACTAAATTACCGTCCATTTATTACAACACGTTAGCGAACTAAGTCACCATATGCAGCATCAAAGTATCAGTGCAGCGTAGTAACGACAGTAGTGTAGTGAATAGTAAACTTTGTACAATTGTACGTAGTTCAACCTGAAAACTGAGTGAGTTTGTTATTAATTTCTCTACTAATATTAATCTTGGGTAGCGGATAGGAACTCCTTTGGATAGTCCTATCAGGGAAAATGAATCAATCCCTGCCCTCCGCAGATTCCAGGTGTTTCCTAACCCGGGAAACTAGTACCTGCTTAGGTTCCCTTGTCCAGGGTCACGGATGAAGTCCACAACGGCAGCCACGGCGGAGAGGAATACCTTCGGTACGGTGTGGATGGCGGAAGCGGCAATCCCTTGATTTTAGGGATTGTATAAAATCATTCACCAACCCGTCTAGCCAGCGTGGTGTTCTAAGACTAAAAAACCTCCTAACAGGAATATGGCGATATCCCAAATATCCAAAAGGAATGGGTACCCATGTGGGTAGACCAAACAGTAATGACAAATTCCACTCCTTTGGAAAAAAGGATAGCTTCATGGAATCTGGAGGAAGCAAGAAATCGCTAAAAACCCCACGATTGAACATCGCAACTCTAAATATAAGGTCCTTAAGCAAAGATGAAAAAGTCAACGAACTCGAAGAAGACGTCAAGGACTTAAAATGTGACATAATTAGTCTAGCAGAGGTAAAAAGAAAAGGGGAAGAGTTTATAACACTAGAGTCCGGTAAGGTCCTATATTACAAAGGGCGAGAAGAACAAAGCCTACATGGCGTAAGATTTCTAATTTCCTAGAAATATGCACATAAAGTAGAGCAATTCGTAGAAATATCTGAAAGAATTGCAATGATTAGGCTAAATGTAAACGAGAACATCTCCCTTAAAAGTATTCAAGTATAAGCTCCAACCGCAGCACATCCCGATGAAGAGATAGACGAATTTTATGAGAAAATTGCAGAAACTAGCACGAATTATCACAGAACGTATACGATGATAATAGGAGACTTCAACGCTAAGATCGAACAACGACTTGAAAAAACCGAAAACTATATGGGACAATTCGGCTCTGAAGTTAGAAATGAGAGAGGAGAAACCTTGGTTATCTTCCTACAAACCCACGAATACTATGCAATGAACACATTCTATCGGACGTAACTATCCCCAGATGGAAAAACTCGGAAAGAAATAGATTACATACTGTGTAAGAAAACAGATATCATACGGGACGTAACAGTAATAAATACGGCGTCAGTAAGTAGCGATCAATGAATGGTTAGAGCCAAATTAGAAATAAAATATAATAAAAATAAAAATAAATTTAAAAAAACTTATAATATAGACACAGATAAACTAAAATCTAATACAGAACAATATAAAAGCAAGTTAAAACCTGCGAAAGTATTAAATTTAGATGAACTTAGCTTAAATGAAATCAATGAAGTCATAACAAAATAACTATTAAATGCAAGCTCAGTAGTGGCAACCGCTAACAGTAAACGAAAATCCAAAATAAGTGTAGAATCACAAAACATGCTGGAACAAAGAAAAGATCTTCTGAGACAAAACAAAAGAGATACTGAAGAATTTAAGGAACTTACTAGAGTAACAAGAAAACGATAAAGAGGACATTAAAAAACATCAAGAAGACTGCGAACCAAAGTGTTTAATTCCTGTATTCTTGCTGTACTTACATACGGAGCTCGAACCTGGACATTCACTAAAATAAACATGAAAAAGATCAGAAAAACTCAGAGAGCTATGGAACGACAGATGATGGGTCATTCGTATGATAAAGACATTCGTAATGGTACAAAAGTAAAAGATGCTGTGGAACAGGCAGCTAAACTGAAATAGAAATGGACTGGACATAACGAACGTCTTAAGGATGGCGATGGAATAAAGAAATCGGGAATTGGAAACGACCACGAGGAAGACTGCAAATGCGCTGGAGCGACGATATTAAAAGAACTGCAGGACCAATGTGGAAATGTTTTACAGATAACAGAGAAGAATGGTGAAAATTAGGAGAGGCCTATATTCGGCAATTCGAATAGAGAGAAGGGCTTAAAAATCTATCTCTCTATAATCTGTACTTTTCTATCATCTATATCCCTACCCACTTCAAATGAAGCTGCTGACTTGAGCAACGTGGTTTTCGTTAAGTATTGTGAGCGAGAATCTTTTTATTATCTACTTTTGTAAATTTTTTTCGCCACACTACGTTTTATGCTTCTACTTCCTTATCTCTTATTATATTATTTTCCACGATGATCAGACTAGTAAAAATGACCCTAATAAAGACTGACAATAGAGTAGGATAGAAGGAAGCCTATCAGGCCCAATTTGAAGTAAGAAGGGAACTAGAGCAGGGAGATCCGCTGTCCAAAATACTCTTCAATTTCTGGCTTGAGGCAATAATGAGAGAGAGCGAGTGGAATTCGAACGAAAGGTATGATTTATGACAACAGAAGCCAGGTCCTGGCCTTTACGGACGACGTGGTGTTAATGGTCAGAACTAAAGTGGAACTGCTAAGGATTTTCAAACTCTTTGAAACGAAGACCAAAATATGGAAATGCTACAGAGCACATATGAAGGCACATAACTGAGGACTACCAAAAATAAACAGAGTAAAGAATATTGCTTCAAAAAGTGACGGAGTTTGAGTATTTAGGTGTAACACTAACAAGTAAAGGGAAAGAAAGCCAAGAAATTGAGTAGCAGATTTTGAGAGGAAAAAAGGCGGTCGGAGCTCTACACACACTACTAAGAGCAAAAAACATCCCAAGAGAGGCAAAATTGACACTATAGCGAAGAGTGATCCAACCCACGGTACTATACGGTATCGAAACGTGGGTTACGAACAAAAATTAAAAAAAAATATGCTGAACATCTGGGAACGGAGTGTTCTAAGAAAGATATTCGGGGGAGTAAAAGACGTTTGGAGGAGATCAACAAATATAGAGACCGGAGACTCGTATGGGAATCCATAAATTAGCCAGATCGTCAGGACAAAGAGAACACAAATTAAAGATGAGACGAAATGAGTAATAAAATCATTGCAAAGTTACATTGTGGTAAGAGTACATATAGAGTAAATTCAAATAGTCGATGAAGTTAAAACATTTTAAATTATTACTTACGATTTCTTGAGCCTTGTCAACTACTAATTGTTTTAGAAGGTCCAGCTAAAAAAAAAAAAAAAGTAATCATTAGATACATAAATAAAAGATGGTACAGTAGGCGGTACTGTAGACTAGCGTGAAGCCTCATACTATGTTTTCTGTATTTCTAAAATTTAAATAATATTTTTAAAATTGAATAAAGTAATTTTATTATTTATTAATTATTTACATTTTAAACAAATTACATTATATTAAAATAATTCAACAAATTATTATGTTTACTCCTAGACTTGAAAATGAAATGGTATGCAGATGATGCTGTCCTGGTAGCAGGGAATGTAGATGATAACAGTCGGATTATGGTAATAGCAACTAAAAAAATGTATGACAAGAAGTTGATATTGCAGCAATATAACAATTAGTTTATTTTAATTATCTCGGGGACATAACGCGTGATACGAGTAGAACAAAACAGAAATTGAAAACAACAGAAAAATAACCGGCAAAACTTAAATTTTATGATAGATCCGGTTAAAATACACCTAGAATATGTACCTACAAAAACGAAAAATGGGATGGGATAAACATATTCATAGAATGGCGCACCAATAGCGCCAAGAAGCATAAGGCGACCTAGAAACGTTTGTTTGAATGTTTAGAAGATACCGCAAATTGAACAGACACTTTGGCTATTAACAATGGTGAAAAAGAAGAGAATTTATTGTAGATAAAATGTCATGATGCGAAATTTTGATTGGCTGAAGAGTTTTCAAAAGAAAATAAAGTTTTTAAATTTGGAAAATGTTTTATATAACATTTGAACATGTTATTTACTTTCGGCAGTATTGCCATGGTTGCGATTTAATTATTTTACTGTTAAACTTATTTTTAAACATTTTGAAACTTTATTTTTTGTTACAGAATTGTGTAGATACCATTAAGAACTTTTAGAAAAGGTTTTTTATATTTATATGTTATGTATTTAATTATGAATATTATATTAAATATTATATTGTTAGTTAGTTCAGCTGGTTTAGGTTTAGTAGATCAGCGACAATAAACGCGTTGCATAAAAGGACCAATTTAATTTAACGTACTTATAAAATGCTATCGCGACGCGTTCTTTAATTTCGGGTGACAGAATTTGAGAAGTCGCGGTACTGGTCTCGAGCGGCTCACCGACGCCGACGTTGATGCATAAAAGAGCACATTATAAGAAAATTCATTTAGAGAACGCCGCGTTTGTTTGCGGCGGCCTTAGAGTTGAAAATGTTCCAGGAAATACTTTAAAAGCTTCAAATAGAAAACATAAAAGAGGACAAATTATAATACTAAAAATTACTTACTTGGTCGTCTAAATTTACAGAATCCTGAAATAAAAAGAAGTAATTAATACACAATTATTTAAAACTTAACTATTCGAAATATTTTTGTAGCAGTTTAATATACAGGGTGTCCAGAAACTCTCCTGACAAACCGTAAATACCTCAGATAATTTTAAGATGATTTAACCAAATTCACTTAGTCCGAAAATGCTTTCTAAGGGAGATAGAGCTCTTTGAAGATGGCGCCTTGCAGGTAATTTTTTTAATACCCCCAGAATAATTTTATTTAGAAAAAACGAAAACTGGTACGATTATTTATCCTTCAAAGTTGAATGATTCCATTAGTTGCGAATTTATAGTACCGTTCATAGGCGTCCGTTTTGGGTAGGTCAACTATTATTTTAACGCATAACTTTTTTGTCTTTACCTTTTAAGCACTTGTGATACTGATTATTAAATTTTTAGGTATTCTGGTACTAAAAGTACTTTTACTTAAAGTCTGTAGGATACACCGTTTTCTGGAAAAATCGATTTGAAAATTTTTCATTTTTTCATCATAAAAATTAAACCAATAGGCACCTTAATTAATTTTATAAATTACCTTTTGCTGCAGTAAATGCAACACAATTGGTAAAAAAAAACGGGTGTGGCAGTCCAGAAAGACTGCCGGTAGAAGTTACACTTCTATACACGCATTCGCAGTTACAAATTTATTTGGGAGTCAATCTGCACAATCATTACATATGTAATGCGATAGGTAAGACATAGCAGAAAGAGAAACAGAATTAATAACAACTTACTAACAATTAATAAACAACATTTGACCTGTAATAGGAGTATAATAAATGAAAGATTGAATCAATATTTTGATGCAAATGTATATTTTTATTTTCATATATGTATGAAAGGAGTTGAATGCAAAAATTTTTTTACACATACTCTGCAGTAAAATGCATTATTTATTTTGTTATTAATATAAAAATACAATACAATACACTGCAACATAATTCAATATAATAATACAATACAAATTAAAATGCAATATTCATAAGTATTTAAAAATGATAATAATATACATAACTTTTCTACTTACGCATATGTTTAATTTACCATGATGTAATAATATTAATAAAAAAGTACTCCCCCACTGGGAATCGAACCCCGGTCTCCCGCGTGACAGGCGTGGATACTGACTACTATACTACCGAGGACATGACACAAACGTATTTCAAAATTGACAGTTCTGGGTCATACAGTGATTTATTTAGATTATTATTTTTAAATACAAAAGACTAATATAATTATGAACATTTAATAAATAATACAAAACATATCACATAAATAATAATATTAATAAATATTTTATTATATATATAATATTATATGTATATATATATAATATATATATATAATATTAAATATATATACAAAAGGAACATTTTTATATTCGAGAGAGGAAGGGAGAGAAAATATATCTTCTGTCTCTCTCTTACTCATTATCTTACATATGTAATGATTTCACAGATTCACTCCCATACAAATTTCCAACGTGGAGCGCGCGTATAGAAGTATAACTTCAAAAATTTGGAAAAAAAAGCAAAAAATCAATTTGGAACAAAATTTTATTTAAAGGTTTTTAAAAACGAAAGTATTTATTACGATGGAACGAAACCACGAGTAATGCAAAACAACACGTATCAAAGGTAGATAGTAACAAAAGATGCTCAATGTGATGACGAAATTTCAGATATTTCTAAACTCGTTGCAAGCATCTTGTATCCTTAATCAGAGTTGTGCGAGATTTTGTATCGGAACGGAATAAACAAATGCTTTTATATATCCACAAATACAATAATCACAAGGATTCAAATCCGGCGACGTTGCTGGCGAAGCAACTGGGCTGCCTCTTCCAATCCATTGTTCTTCGTATTTATTAACAAGAAAGTCTTGTACGTTCTTGCTAAAGTTGGTCGGACAGCCGTCATGTAGAAACTATAACTTTTGCCAAATATTTAAAGGTACATCATTTAACAAATCGGGTAAAATATTTTGTAGGAAATGTAAATAATCAGCACGATTTAAACGAGCTGGCATTTCCACAGACCCAAGTAGATATTCGTTAACTACTGTTATCCAGACGTTTATGCTAAACCTGTGCCGATGCTTAAATTCTTGAACAACGTGGGGATTATCACCAACGTACGAATAATAATGTACATCATGTAAATTAAAAATTTCATTTTTTGTGAATGTAGCTTCGTCGCAAAATAAAATGTATTTGA
Source organism: Diabrotica undecimpunctata (assembly GCF_040954645.1). NCBI lineage: Eukaryota > Metazoa > Arthropoda > Insecta > Coleoptera > Chrysomelidae > Diabrotica > Diabrotica undecimpunctata. The sequence goes on along the minus strand of NC_092804.1, from coordinate 50,886,621 downwards.
AAAAATCTTCATTGTTATTTTTCTGATTTTGTAACTTTATAGCGACTTCTTCACGAGCAGGAAAATCTCCTTGTAGCAGTGTTTGTACGTTTGTAAAATGAAAATATAAAAGTTTTCGTTGTGCAAGATATATCCTGCGAAAGATTTTGAAATTTTGAGATACGAGGCAAATAGTCTTCGAACTTTAATTTCTAAATTTTCCTCATCTTCCATTAAAATAACATCTTCAGTTGCTGCTGTCACATTATCATATCGCCCTGTTTCATTATTTTTTTGGGAACACTGAACTTGTTTCTCTTACTCGGGAAATTTTTCAATGTATGTACGTTACTGCTCGAACGTTACACTCAATTTCGCAATAAATCAAATATATATATATATATATATATATATATATATATATATATATATTTGATTTATTGCGAAATTGAGTGCGTATTTCTCTTTAGTAAAAATAATTTTTGTTAAATTGAAATTGTTGTGTTTGAATTCCACAAAGTAAAAACTAAAAGAGAAACTTCGCGAACTGACAACAATTTAACAATGAGAAACGTAGGTTCTAGTTCTGTTGTCAGTTCAAAGCGAACGAGTGCAAAAAATAATAATTTAACTTTTATGACGAAAAAACGAAAAATTTTCAAATCGATTTTTCTCGAAAACGGTGTATCCTACTGACTTAAAATAAAAGTATCTTTTAATACTAGAATATCGAAAAATCTAATAATCTAGTATCACGAATGATTAAAAGCTAAAAACAAAAAAGGTATATGTTAAAATAACCGTTGGCGTACCCAAAACGGACGCCTATGACCTGTACTAGAAATTGGCTGTTGACGGAATCGATTCAACTCTGGAGAATAAATAATCGAAGAATAATAATACCAGTTTTAGTTTGTCTAAATAGAAGCGCTCTGGAAGAATTAAAAAAAAACTAATTACAAGCAGCCATCTTCAAAGAGCTCTAGCTTTCTTAGGAAGCATTTTCGGAGTAGGTGAATTGGGTTAAATCGTCTTAAAATTATCTGAGGAATCGCTGGTCTTCGTTTGTCAGGAGAGTTTTTGGACACCCTGTATTTAAATATTTATTATATGTAGGAGTTCTAATATATTCAACGTTTTATATTGTAATAAATTGATGCAATGGGACATTAAAGGACCCAATACAATTCTTGAGCGTAATACGATGAGAAACCTATGCGCCAAGTTTCAAGACCATGTGACTTTCTCTTCAAGAAAAAGGAAAGAAATATGAATATGAATATGGGCAGAAAAAGGAGAACCATTGACTCTAAATTCAGTAGAGTGAACTTCCGTAGACTTTAATAGGGCACTTCCTTACAACAAGAGAAACCTTTGTACCAAATTTAAAAACTAGGACCTTTCTTGTAACAGTGATCTCACAAATATACGGACAACGAAACTATTTTAATAAGCACCTATCAGCTCCTTAATATGATAATATGTACAGGGTGTGTTAAAAGAAGTGTGACGGTCGAATATTTCGCAAATTAAACATCGGATCGAGAGACTGAAAGGACAGCACAGCAGTTCAATATTTTTCAAAAATCTATTTAATGACACCAAACGCTACTTCGCTGCCACACCCTATGGAGCAGGGAAGTGGGCAACTTTAAAATATTAAATAAAAACTCTCATTTTTTTTATTACAGATTTAAAATCTTTCTTTTCTTTTCCTGAAACTTTTATAAAAAAACATTTTTTTCGAATTGTTGATAGATAGCGTTATAGTCGGAAAAAAGATTTATAGTGATACCTAGGAAAATGATAGAAGGGGGTTTAATATACGAGAAATACACTTCCAAATAAAAAACCAAAAAATAAGTGTTTAATATTTTTTAAAAAACTATCGAATGGCACCAATAACGACCCCGCACACCCCTGTGGTGGGTCGTGGTGCAGCATTTTTATGTCCGTTTTTGATTATTTTCTTAGTTTGGATTTGTCCTTAAATGTACATCTTTTTTTTTGTTATGTCTGGACCATTGTCAGTGTAACGTTATTTAACTATTAATTGTAGTCCGTTTTCTCTAAAATGTTCTTAGATATACTCTTGCCATCTTTTTATTCTCTCCTTGATATCTTGAATTATTTTTCCATACCTGTTGAATAATATTTTTAATTTTGTTTTTTCCGTACTCGTTATTACTACTACTACTACTCCTGATTTTCGTATGAAGATTAAAATTATAACTTTTTGTTACTAATTAACAGGATTCGGGCTTCATTAATACTTCAGCCTTTTAAGCTATGGTTATACAGAAGGATCCTGAAGATACCATGGACGGAGAAAGTCACCAATGAAGAAGTACTACGGAGGATGAACACAACAGCGGATTAGGTGAACACCTTGAAGGGCCGTAAGCTGCAGTACTTGGCAATCAAGGCATATATGAACTACTCCAATGCATTTTGCAAGGTAAAATTGAAGGAAAAAGCTCCAGGACAACTCTGTAAGTGTCACGGTCTTTATTCCATAGATCATAACTGGTAGAATATAGTTGTGGAATATCATTTTCTTTAAATTTTTTGGTATCCTTTTGTTTTTCTCATACTAATACAGTTTTGCTCAATTGTTATTTCGCTTGAGTTGGGCCATTTAGTTTAACTTACTTCCAATATGGTGAAGTTAAATATCCGTATTTCTTGAATGGTATTGATGGTATTTTGTCATCGAATGCCATAGTCTGTGGAATAGTGCACATTTCGATGCGCATCGCCCTGCCTCGAATATTCCCATTGGCTCTTGACCTGGAAATCCCTATTTATCGCTCGAACGGCACATATAAATATTGGCGATTTTCAGGTCAGCCAGGTCAGTCCCTCACGGGCCCTCCGAGAACTTAGTGCTCTTGGGGCGCTGCTTCCTGCTGTTCCAATTATACTCTGTGGCTGAGATATTATTCAACTACAATCTGATGTTTTATTTCGACCTATATTTTTGTCATGTAAGAAATATCTTGTCTTTTTCAAGACAAGCCTTCAGAAGACCACGACCTGATGCTTTATTTCGACTTGTTGTACCTTTGTCATGTAAGAAATATCTTGTCTTTTTCAAGACAAGCCATCAGAAGATAAATATTTACAAGTCCATACCCAGTAAATGGACTTGGGTAGAGGAGCTCTCGACTGCTATATTCGAAGCCCTCTACAGAGCTCCCGGAGATAACAGAAGGTGTATAGACCCGTATTTGTTCCCCCGAGGTGACATAGCGCCCGATAACGTGGATTATTCCGAACCTGCGACCCAGCTCGCTTTACAGAACGCAACACACCATTGACTTCAACATGGGTTGAAGTCAAGAGAACAATGGGGAGAGCCACGGAGTGTCTATACTCTAACACTCCGCTCAAAAAATTTTAAACCCTCATGATTCGCCAACATCGGGAATGATTGCTGAAAGTTGTTCTTGACCATCAGTATCATCAACAATTACCAATGCGTATCAAGAGTCGGGAACATTTTTGCACGGTTTCAATTTTGAAAATGCCTCATTAACTAATTGTACTTTTAATATTACTATAAATAAAAATGATGTTTAATTGTTGTTAATGACATTTGTATTGTTGCTTTGTGACATGTTTCATATTGTTGCAATGACAACATTTTTCCCTCCGCCGTAAAGAAATGGAAAAAAAAACTGCTGCCGGCGGAGACATCAAACTTTGACAGGATCAAGTTAGATAAGTAATGTCATCATTATTTGACGTTTGAAGAAAAAAGTTATTTCGATCACTACGGACGGCTCTGCAGCGATGGTTAGATGTAGAAAATTCTTGGTTCAGCAACTAAGTAGCAATTTTATGTGCAATAAAAATCTAATATCGTATCATTGTATTATTCATCAAAGTATGTTGTGTTGCAGTTTAAATCCAATTCTTCACAGTAAAATGCAAATCGTCATGAAGATAGTGAACTTTGTACGTGCAAAATCATTTTTGAGGCATCGTCAATTCAAGGTTTAGTGCTTGAAAGATGCTTTGAAATACTTGATAACATAAACGAATTTCTACTTCCACTATTATATAATTTCCACTATTAACAATGAAGGTGCAAATGACCATTTGGCCTTTCTCTTGGACACAGAAAACGTTGCAACTATCGCATTTTTGGCGGATATCTTCAGACATCTGAACTTCTTGAATTTAAAACTACAATGCAAGGGAAAACTTGTTTGTGAACTTTTGTCGGATATTACAAGATTTTCTAAAAATATTGAATTTTTTCTGAGGATATTAAGGCAGAACTTTTGAACTTTCCTCTCAATCCGTTTGTGATAGTAATAAAGATATTGATGCTACTTAGTTCTCACGTTTTATTAATGAACTTGTTTGAGAATGTAAAAAACGATACGCTGATTTCCACAAAATTGAAAATGTGCAACTGTTAAGCAACAGTTTTTCACTCAAGCCTAATGGTGTACGGATCAGCGAAGCTGGCAAAGTAAAGTAAACAAACGCTATTTAAGGTAAGCTGGTAAGCTGTAAATGTCTAAATAGGTTTACATAAATATGTTCCATAAAATTTTTGAACACTATAGATGCAAAAAGAAAGCAACCAGAAACAGTATCATTAAACGATTAAATTAAGTTCAGTTCAATTAAGATACAAATATTTCAAATTACGCCGCAAAAATTTATTAAACAAAGACGGGAGAAAAAACAATATAATAGCTTTATAATCATCTTTTTCCATGAGTTTATTTTATACCCCCCCTAAACGAGGTAGCCTAGTTGCCTGATTTTACCTATGTAACCAGGATGATCTGAGGGGGAGGTTACAAGTACTGGAGGATTTCTGGGTAACCTCCCCCCGGTTACACCACTGCCTGGTATAGTGCTGAGTGTCCGGACCGCGAAAGTGTAGTAGTTTTTTGAAACGGACCCTCAGTGAATATAATTGGTGACCCCTGCCCTAGTGCGACAGACAAAACTGACGCAAAGCAGTCCCTGCAACTCTTTCTAATTTGCCAGAATTATCGCCCACGTGAACTAAATGACCAATGAGAAGGTCACGTGGTTGATAAACCGGCCCCATTATAAAGAGATTCAAAGACTGCTTTGCCTCAGATTTCTCTGCCGCACTGGGGGAACGCGATTGTATAGCAGCAGTCAGTCTATATGTATCATATGTCTATGGTTACTGTATAAACTAACCTAACCCAAGTTAACCTAACCTAACCAAGTTTTAAAAAAACACGTGCATGTTGTTTTTATGCTAATTGCAAAAAACTCTGAAAATATTAGCTAAATCTAAATGCGTAATTTTTTTTTCTAATATTAATTAGCAACCTTGTCCGTTAGACGAGGTGTAAGGAGTAGAAAAAACATCAAATTTCACTAACAAACAAATACTAATACTTAAGGAAAAATTTTAAAATAAAATACCTGGGAGTATTTTCTTTCAGGTGGAGCAATAATCTGAAAATAAAAAATTTAATGAAATATTTTATATAAAACATTAACAGTTACAGTTTTTTATTATAATATATTAGAATATATTATTACGTCCGTAATATATAGGTGAATGCAGCGGTTTGATCGGTCAATGAAAGAAGTCAACTAGTACATTAGTTTATTAGAACGTTTCGCTTTTTTATTCTTTAATAGCATCTTCAGTTCTTTACAGAAAGTAATAATGTAAGATTATAAGTAAAAAACAGCAAGGGTGAGTTCATACTTACAAAACAAGTTGTAAATTTTGTGATGTTATGAAAACTATAAGATTACTTAACATTAAAACACAGCAAACTCAACGAGAAAAAAAACTGAATTAGAGCGCGGGTGTTCGTTAATTTAATTGTCAGTACGACACTAACGTATTGGATTCAGATATTTGCTGTTTAGTGACACGAGAGCGTCATGATTACAAGTGTGTATTGCCTTTCTACATGTGGTCCATAAGGTTCAGTGAGGTACGCGATTGTCAAGAGCATTAGTGATCGAATTTTTTTGGATTCGTGAAAAAGTTTGTTTAATATTTAATGGAAAAATTTGGACTATTTGTTTAAAAACTAATAATATTATGGTTCTTAATTGTTAGGTATGATAAGAGAGTGATATCTGGCCCAAGTTATCGATGTCAGTACTTAATATTTAGGGAGTTTGGATGTTTTAGAATTTGGCACATTTCAAGGAGGGATATCTTGTGATAATTTTGTTGTTTACGAAGTATTTTGACATCAGTCAAATCACTTTTGTATTTAGTTGAGATGGTACATTGTGCAAGGGCACAAGAGGGTTTAGCAAGATAAATATGTGGATATGGACATGCAATTGGAGGTGAAAGAGTTAGAGTATCTCTTCGGAAAGAAAAATCTAGTGAGATAAATAATGGCCAATAGACTGATAGGCAGGATATGTGATACGCGGTAATGACAATCGCCTTGTCAACTATGTGTTTTGGGAAAAATGAGATATGTAGGATGACCTAGAAAAAGGTGAAAAAATGCAGTCAAAAAGAGGATCTGAAAAAAGTGGGACAATGTGAAATGGTGGAGCAGGATCGACAAAAATAGAAGACAGTAGTAAATGCGGCAGAGACTCACTAAGCGTTATAACGTCATTCATGATATTGATGGACATGGAAATAGAGGTCGTATATATAAAGAAGACATACTAACATAGATAAACTTGGAAACATTTAAGAAAAAATTGGTTAAGCTTTATTAAAAAGGGGGAGAGAAAAGTAAAAAACTTAAGGAAATGAAAATACTAACATTTTAACAGTAAAATGTAGATAAAAGTAAAAAACAAATAATAATCTAGAAATTTAAGAGATGTGAGAGGTTTAAGTAAAAAAGAATAGACGTTTTTTTCAAATTTTGTTTACTTACCATAAGATTGTTGGAGGGTAATAACTCAGGAACTAAATTCTGAAAAAACAAAGATATAATTAGAAAAAAGGTTTTTAAAGTGGAATAGCTATTATAAAATTAGTTCGCATTTGCGTGACACGTAAGAAACATTTAAGTTTCAAAAGACTTTCAGTGTAGTAAAATTATCCATTTTCGTTTTTGAGTATTCGCTCCGTGCGTGACCATATCAGGGGTACCTTGAAACGATGCCAGCTTGCGTAGCGGCGAAATATGACAAAATTGGAATCTTTGTAGGCATAAATTTTATCAAAAATGTGTGCAAATACATGTTGCGTATTTAATTGTGCTAATAATAGCAAAAATAGTGAGTCTAGTTTTTATAGGTTCCCAAAGGTTACATATAAATTAGAGAAAACAAAAAGATGGATCCGTGCTATTAATTATATAAAAAAGTAAATATCACATAACCTCCCTACCTGCAGTACTAGATTTTTCCGTTTGGGGTTAAAAAGATATATTATGATAAATTTTGAGAAACCCAGTTTTTAATACTACATTTATTTTGTACATAAACTGAAAAAATATAATTAAAAAGTTAATTAAACAAAAAGAGAAATCAAACGATTTCTACTTGGCGAAACCGAATTCAAATCTTAACCACTGTGTTTCCTAAAATTTGCGAAACAAACAGCTGGATGAATTACTCGGCAAGGGAATCTAAAATTGCATTCCACAAGCCGTCCATCCTAGTCAAAATTCGTAGTGAATTCAGTTTCTCGTACTTCCAACGAAGTAAATAACAAAACAGAATGACGGTATTAGATTTTTGTTTTGATAAAGTGCAGCAACAACCGTTGATACGTATTTCGACCTCCTTAAGTCTCTTCAGAACGGTATAGCCACTGCTCTGAACCAAAACAAAAATCTTTCCCGTCCTAGATAATAGTTATTAAAATAACTATATACAGACGTAACTACGCCATCTAAAAACAAAAAGAGAAATCAAACGATTTCTACTTGGCGAAACCGAATTCAAATCTTAACCACTGTGTTTCCTAAAATTTGCGAAACAAACAGCTGGATGAATTACTCGGCAAGGGAATCTAAAATTGCATTCCACAAGCCGTCCATCCTAGTCAAAATTCGTAGTGAATTCAGTTTCTCGTACTTCCAACGAAGTAAATAACAAAACAGAATGACGGTATTAGATTTTTGTTTTGATAAAGTGCAGCAACAACCGTTGATACGTATTTCGACCTCCTTAAGTCTCTTCAGAACGGTATAGCCACTGCTCTGAACCAAAACAAAAATCTTTCCCGTCCTAGATAATAGTTATTAAAATAACTATATACAGACGTAACTACGCCATCTAAAAACAAAAAGAGAAATCAAACGATTTCTACTTGGCGAAACCGAATTCAGTAGTTACAGGCGTAGTTACGTTTGTATATAGTTATTTTAATAACTATTATCTAGGACGGGAAAGATTTTTGTTTTGGTTCAGAGCAGTGGCTATACCGTTCTGAAGAGACTTAAGGAGGTCGAAATACGTATCAACGGTTGTTGCTGCACTTTATCAAAACAAAAATCTAATACCGTCATTCTGTTTTGTTATTTACTTCGTTGGAAGTACGAGAAACTGAATTCACTACGAATTTTGACTAGGATGGACGGCTTGTGGAATGCAATTTTAGATTCCCTTGCCGAGTAATTCATCCAGCTGTTTGTTTCGCAAATTTTAGGAAACACAGTGGTTAAGATTTGAATTCGGTTTCGCCAAGTAGAAATCGTTTGATTTCTCTTTTTGTTTTTAGATGGCGTAGTTACGTCTGTATATAGTTATTTTAATAACTATTATCTAGGACGGGAAAGATTTTTGTTTTGGTTCAGAGCAGTGGCTATACCGTTCTGAAGAGACTTAAGGAGGTCGAAATACGTATCAACGGTTGTTGCTGCACTTTATCAAAACAAAAAGTTAATTATTAATAATTGTTAATTTCGCCTGTATTTAACAATGTCAAACATATGTCATATGTTTAACCTGAAAATTGGTAGGTCCAAAACTGTCAGATGAAGGCGGAAGGTGTCGCGTCAGTCACGCACGGAGCGAATAATATACTTTTATTTTATCTATATTGCACCTGTTTTTTTTAATTCAGTTTTTATTACATGACTATAACCAAGACAGTATATAATTTTTTTTAGAACTAAGTTTATTATTTTTGAAAAAATATATCCAGATTTATTTCTTATATTTTTTCTGCTTCTCTTAGGACCATTTTTTAGATCTCTAAATAAAATTCTTCCATCCTGCTCTATCAACTACTTTTTTCCTGCATTGCTTCAACTTTTCATAACTTAAATTTCTTTTACATGTGGATAATTAGCGCATTGGAACCGTTGCGAGGGAGTATAGAAGACACATGGATGAGGGAATGGAGAGACTGGAGGAAAATGCGAAGGAATTGTGGAGAAAATGCGGAAAAGGAAAAGTAATAATTGAGAGGGTAACAGGAATATCGGGGAAGACCAAACCAAATAAAAACACGACTGGTCTGACAAGGAGTGCCAATAAATAACAAAAATAAAGCATACCTCAAGAAAAATCAAGCAGGATATACAAGAGAAGCAAAAAGAATACCGGACAAAAAGACAAAAAAAAGAACACATTAAAGAAAAAAGGTGCAATTTGAAGAAAAACAGTTAGAAAGCATAAGTTCTACGGAACTCTGAATTAAATCAGAAACAAGTTTAAGCCAAGAATATGGTGCTGTAAGAATGGAGAGGAAAATATCCCAAACAATACGGCCTTAGTCTTGAATCGATGGGTTGACTTTTTTTGAGGCAAAATTTAATGGTCATTATGTCAAAGAAGCAGAGAATACTCTAGTAGATCGAAATGATTGAAATCTATTCTACCCAAACAAAAGACCATCGACAATTGAGGAGGTTGCCAAGCCAATAAAAAGTTTAAGAATAATAAATCACCAGAAATTGATCAAATTTGCAGTGAGCTTTACAAGAATGTAACTTGCTAAGATACTACATAAACTTTTATTTCGTATCTGGCAAAATGAAGCGATGTCCTAATATGCATGTAACATAAAAACGGCGACCAGCTTTAGTGTGACAACAGAGGTGTAACTCTGTTAATAACTGCTTACAAAGTACTAGCAGATATTCTCTATGAAAGGCTACAACTTTACACAGTGAACATGATTGAAAAAAAAACCAGAGAAGACATTAGTAACATCGAAATCTATCACCTAATCGTTGACTTCAAGGCCGCGTACGATAGTGTCAATAGAACAGTAATATATAAATCAATGCGCAAGTTTGGCATACCAGAAAAACTTATCCAGATAACGAGAATGACAATGTCTAATTTAAAAGCAAGTGTTAAAATACGGAGAGAGAATTCTAGAACTTTTGAGATAAAGGATGGACTAAAGACAAGGGGATTCGCTGGCTCACCTTCTATTTAATATTGCCTTGGAAAACACATTCGAATTAGAAATGGTGGTACTATTTACAATAGATCGATACAAATCTTAACATACGCTGATAATATTGCATAGTAGGGCACACCGAGCAATGTTTCGTAGCCTTGGAAACGGCGGCGAAATATATCGGTCTAGTCATCAACGAAGAAAAAACCAAATACATGCAGTTTACTAAGGATCCTAAAGCAAACGACGAACAGGAAATAGTCTTTGGAAGTCATATCTTTGAACGTATTGACAGCTTCATATACATTGGCTCGCTGATGACTATTACTATTTTGCAGCAAATATTCGTGATTTTTCTGGCAAAGTTGGTGCAGCCTTTGTAATTTCGCAAATCTAACGTTATCATTACTGCATTTTATTGCTTCTAGGTCACAATTCATTTAAATTATTCACGCAATGTATTGAATCAAATATATTTCTTTATCGTAATCATATCCACAAAAAAATTAAACCTAGATCGGTAACACGGATAGCCAAGGACAACGCATGTTTTTATTTGGCAGGCTTTCGTTTGATGGCACTGCTAGTCTCGTGCCTGTGCGTTGTTCGTTGTCACTTTATGTCATTAAAGTCAAAGTCTTTCTTCCCTTAAGAAAAATAAAATGCCATATTTTTATTTGTTTTATTTTTTCATAAATAGTGCAAAAAGGTACAATTTTAGACGATTTTTAATTATGGAATTGAACACTTTACATGAAATAACAACGGAAACATGAAGAACTTTTTTGCCAAATAACAAAATTAAAATTTGTTTAAATTATTAATGCTTTGTATTTTGAGAACGATTTCCGAAGTGGAAAGCGAAACGTCAAAATGAACTTATTTTATAGTAAAATTGTGACTTATTCCCAATAAATATACTAAATTTCCAGGTTTACTAAACACAGGCCGAAAAAATAGTAAACAAGAAAATATTTTAAAACCTCTTTGTGTTATTGATTACAATAATTACAAAAAGAGGTTTTTTTAGTGATCAAATGTCAACATATTATACCGCTCCAAACAGTATATTGAAGTGGTATAAAAAAATAACTTTTGAGAACGTTTGGATAATTTAAAATAAGATAAACTAAAACGCTAAGTGACCCTTAATAAAACTTCGCCAACAAGTGGCATTCTAACTTGCCAATAAGTCAGAATCTGCAGAACAAATACCCGCTCGCTCTTTTTCTAATATGTACTGATTAAATCTGAAGGACCAGGAAAGCCGAATGACCAGGGGACAGACACTGTACGGAAAGCTATAAAAAGCTGTTATTGATAATTTTTAATATGTTATTGACATATTCCTTACGTTTGTTATATACTAACATAGTTCCGTTGGTATATAAAAACCGTACAAGATATATATTTATATAAAAATGTTTCTACTAAGACGAAATAACATTTTGAAAACAGTATTTTACGTGATAAATGTCTGCTTTGGTTTGAATATAAAAAGTTTTAAAATATCGTTTTAGAAAATGGCCCTAAAAACTACAAGTGAGAGTATCAAATAGGATTTTACAACCCCAATGCCGGTCTCAACTAACAATATGTGCCATATAGGCCAGAAAATATCCGCAAACTCATTTTCAGCTAAATGACGAACCATCAAAAATATGGCACATGAACACGCACTGAGTATAAACATCCCTTATAACCCTCCATCAAACTCCCCAAATCCCATTTGCAAAAATAACCCCTATCACCGAGAAAAATACAGGTCATGGCAAAACGACATGGGGTGTCACGTATGAAAATAACAAAGGAACATCGTTGACAATGCCCTGGACAATTGACAGCCGTAAACTCATTATTGTAACAAAAGACTGTCATTGCCTGTATAAAAACCTCATTAAAATCGGTTTCGCTCGTTATGACTTTAATAACATGGATATGTGGTGGCATTGTCCAACGTCCCAAAGGGTATAGGGATAAATTATAAATCTCGTTTCCTTCTGAGCGCTGAATTAAACAAATTTTAGTTTATTAAATTCCTTTAATAAATTAATAAGCTATAAATGTGTCTGTTAGTTATTTTTTCTGTAACGTCACGTCATTTTTGTTAACTTTTCTCCAATAAATTTAATGCTAACGCATTATAATCTTTCTCCAGTCGTTTTAAATATTCATCACTAAATGATAGTTTTATTTCACTCATATTTGGCACTTGTAGGTTTCGTGATAGACATAATAATGCTTTCAAACCAATGAGTATTAAGTATAGCCCATAATACTTTATTTTGGAATCACTCAATGATTACTAGATTGGATTTTGAACCAGTACCTTACAGTGTATTATATACGTTCAAACAGATTTAAGTACGGCATTGTATACTAGGTTTTTTTCCGTATCGATAACTGTGACTTTCTTCCGAACATCCCACAATATTTTCTCTATGTGTTGTCAATATGTATTCTTTTTAATCATATATGAGGTCTCCAGGTAAGTCTTTTGTTCATATGTAAATCTAGGTACTTTATCATTGGAAAGAGTGCTCCGTTCAGTTAAAGAGGTGAATTGCTAAGGTATTTCAAAAACCGTGCGACTTGATTTTTAGTCATTGAGTTTTATCTTTCTTTTTTTTTTATTTATTCCTAAACTTTATTTATGTTCTATTAAAAGGGTTTTTCTGTAATAGCGGAGTCTGAATGTACTGCCATTATTACGGCGTAGTTTGCAAAAGTGGCTATATGGATTTTAGTGCCAGCAGGTAAATCAGAAGTAAAGAGTAAGTAAAGGATGGCCTAAGAACGTTGTCTGCAGGGACGCCTGATGTTATGAGATGTAAACAAGTTATATTATCTTCATATGTTATCTAGAAGTAGATTTAAGAAACATAACTTTCACCATCTAGTATCACCAGAAAAAAAAATTCTGGTGTAGTTTTTTTAATTCGTAATAAAGTCTGATGTCGCGTTTTGTCAAAAGTTAGACTCATATTGATGAATGGTATTGAGTAGTAGTACTTGTTTTCAAGAATTTTGGAATAATTTCAGTACTCGATGGATTTGTTCAATTTTTGAATGTTCTGAAACCAAATTCGTATGTTCGTATAAGTTAATTTTCTGCAATGATTTTTACTAATCGCTTAGTTGAAAATTTTCCATTACTTTAGACGGCAATAGACGTATTGGTCGTTAAGAAGTTGTCTCTTTTTAAGGCTTTCCACGTTTTGGTATTATTTGCGCTACCTTCCATTGTGTTGAAACATAAACTTATAACGGCGTTTTTAAGGCAGGCTAACATAAATATACCCTTTTATGATAATTGTTTTATGATTTTCACAGTGATGAAGTCATATCCTGTTGCTACCTTTTTTTTTAATACTCTTACCTCTTTTGCTGTAATAGGTTTTATTAATTTGTCTTTCAGTGTTTTTAAATCAAGAAAGGCTATATTTCGTAATATGTATCTTCTCGAATTGAAAGAGATTGGAAAGTTGATTTTAGGTATTTAGCGAAAGCCTTTGCCTTTTCTTAATTTATTTTTATTTAACTTTCGTCAGGTTTCATTATAGGTTGGGTATGTTCTTTAGGTTGTTTTCCATAAGCCGTAGTCTGAGTCCTCTGGTGATATAAACTTTGCAAACCCATTTGTAACGTTTTGCTACCCGATTATAGTTGGTTTTATCTTCAAGTTGTGTTTTGACGGCGTTTTCCTTAATCTTCTTCCTTATAGTTGAAGGACAAGAACTTATGTATTTGATACATACCAATCGTAGTGTTAATGGTCATGAAGAATACTACATTAATCCTGTAAGTGTTTGTGCTTGATTCTCCAAATCTCGTTGTTTTGAAAGAAGTTATATTCTCTATCGAACAAAACAAAAATAAAGGACGCCGCGAAACAAGCAGCTAAATTAAAATGGAAATGGGCTGGACACAACGAACGTCTCGAAGATGGTGGATGGAACAAAGAAGTCGGAAACTGGCGACCGTACGATGCGAAGAGACCAAGAGGAAGACCTCAAATGCGCTGGAGCGACGATATCAAAAGAGTCGCAGGACCAATGTGGAAACGCCTAGCACACAACAGGGATGAATGGCGAGAAATGGGAGAGGCCTTTATTCGACAATTCGGATAGAAAAAGGGCTAAAAAAAAAATATTCTCTATTATTTCTCTAAGTGGATTCCAACTGGTAGCATAATTATGAAGTAACACTGATCATGTTTTTTTGGCTATTAGTATGAACCGTAGCTATTACTGCTATATGTTACAGAAATCTTGTAAGTAGAAAAATTCTTTTGTCATAAAGAATTCATAACACTTTGGATGTTTTGGAAGTTTGTTAGCCGATAAGTAGGTTTCTTCCTCTTCCTGGTGCTGTACGTCGAGATTTCCAGCGGTGTAGCTAGGAATCTGTTGCTATTATTTCTACATAACTCTTTGTTTGCTCGATAATTTGGTGGAGAATAAACCACTTTTATTATTAACGGTCCATTCAAATATTCTATTATCATACTGGTTTTCTTCATGTTATGTTTTTCTATTTTATTTAAGAAGGTGTTTTATTTCCAGCTGACTAATTCGTCTACATCAGGGTGAGTTGCGTTATATACGTCAAAACGTGAATCAGATGTCGAGACTTTTTTTGGATATTTTTGCGAGGATACCCAACTTTATCTAGTTATCTTCAAAGAAGCAATCATCAGGACTGGATAACATCACAAACAGAGCTCTCCAGAACCTGTGAGCGAAAGTGGTAGTCTATATTACAAACGTCATCAATAACATGGTAAGACTAAGTTATTTCCCAGACAGATCGAAAGGGACTCATGTTATGATGATTGAAAAACCAGAGAAAAACGGGACCTTTCCACAAAACTACAGGCCAATAAGCTATTATCATCAATAAGCTAAATTGCAAAAAGAGTATATCTAGCCAGGCTCAAAGAGGAATTTACAGCAATAGGAATAATACCTGAAGCACAGTTCGTATTCAGAGCTGAACACCCATGCAAACTACAGGTACTGCGTTTAACAGAATATATAACGAAAGGGTTCAACGAACAAATGTATACAGCTTTTGACAGCGTACGGCATGAAGGCTTGCTGTACAGACTGAACGAATATGGATATACTGAAGCGATGACATGCCTTCTTGCATCGTACCTAGCCAAGAGAAGATTCAGAAATAGGATAGGATCAACTCTGTCGGAGGTCGGAATTATGAAGGCTGAAATGTCGCCTTACCTGTATACCATCTACACAGCCGATACTCCAACTGATTCTAGATTGTTATTAAGTCTATAAGCAGACAACACTGTAATAGCTGCCTGCATCAGAGATTCAGACTTAACTACAAATCATCTACAAAGAGTTCTAAATCGCATATAAGTTTGATGTATATTTGAGGTGTATATTTGATTTGATGGAAAGTAGTAATAAACCCGGAAAAAACACAGGCCGCCATGTACCAGTAAAGAAAAGGTAGACCAAATATAAAACTAACGGTACTTAATCTACCAATAGACTGGACTAGCCAAGCTAAATACTTAGGCCTAACGCTTGATAAAAAGCTGACGTTCACAGAGCATGTGAACAACACCCAAGGCATTAAAGAGTCAACTCTCTTTATTAATAGGCCGAAAAAGTAAGTTGAGGTTTAAAACAAAGATAAGAGTTGCAAGTAGTATTATCCTGCCAACATTATAGTATGCCTCTGCAGCATGGGGACATACCTACAAAACAAATAGGAAGAAGATCCAAATAGTCCAAAACTTCACAATCAAAGAAGCGCTGGGAATATCAAACTTACCGTTAAGGTATGTATTTAGAGATTCAAAACAAAAGAAGGTCTTACGATGATGGACGAGAAAGCTTAAGATATCTTCAACGACCTCACAAACCATCCCAACAGCATATTAAGAGAGTTGACAGACTATGATGAAAACCTAAGGGTGGTACACAAACAGTCCAAGCAACAACTAGCAGGATATAGAGTTGATCAGCGGTGAAGGGAAAAAAATCTAAGCATGCTTTAATTTTCCCTTATTTTTACGCTTGCGTGAATAGTAACAAAAATTTTACAAAAAACCTTCTGTTATCGCGTCAAATTCTTTTGTATATGATCGAGTAAATACTGGTGCACTTTTTACGTTTAATGAGTATGTATAAAAGGCCCATCAAATCTTTTACACATTTGCTTAGGTATAGACCCTTATAGCAGGTGACATAGAGATCTTTTTCGCGGAATCTGATCATGTACGACAAACATGGGCTAGTTGGCCAGACCTTTCGGACGCTCAGCCGGTCAGGAGAACAAAATTTATTTTGCCAAATCGGCGGCTGAGCGAACGAGTACACACATATTTCGGACAGAGAGACACCAACTTAGGTTGGTGGCTCTCTGGACACCAACTTAGGTTGGTGGCTCTCTGTTCGAAACACACACTTTTTTTAGGGACTTGGGTAACGAAGTCATATTAGAGTAACTTCAATAGAATCAGTAAAGTAAATAGGGAGAAAAGACGACTTTTATGCTACCCCTACAGTTAGGTGGCCTAACCACAGTCAAGAAAAACAGGGTATTCGATTACCCACGACACCCAAAGTAACGATCAGATCATAAGTAGAATGTATACTGTAAAATGCTATACACATGTTCCTTAGAGGCAGGGTTGTTCACGTGTGTGTATGTGTGTGTGTGTGGTGTGTGTGTGTTTGTGTACTGTTAATAGAAGTCATAATAGTATATTTGTGATTTGGATTATTTCTAACAAAACTATACATATTAATGCTAACCTGCAATTCTTGATAATATCTGCTGAGTTCAGGTCTCTGCTGAAAATAAAAAAAAACAAAATCATTTAAACAAATCATTTAAATCATAAAATCAAAGAACATATATCTATAACCTAATACAGTTATATTATTAATTTTTGTTGATTGCACGTGCTAAGAGTAGTGTGACAAGCTAATAAAATAAAAAAAAAATCAATACAAAATATAAATGTATACATTATATAGCTCTAAAATAATTTAACATAATATAGTGAACACATAATAAGTCTTGTTCTAAATTAATGGGAAGGAGGAATTCCAGTAGGTGGAGTCAATGTGTGTTCAATCCTGGCTTTGCCGAAAGGAACATCTTACATTGGTACTCGACAAATTTAAAACCGCTAACCGGAACATAGATTACGAATTAATAAAAACAAAAGTATTAATTGTTGATAGAACCAACAACATTGCTGGATAGGAAGTAGTGGAAAGTTTTATTTATTTAGGCAGCACCGTCAACATCAATGAAATCTGTGAACAGGAAATTCGATGACGTATAAAGATGGGTAGAACCGCTATGTCCACCGATTTTCCCAATATTTAGTTATGTCTCTGAAACGTGAAGCATTCGAATAGCAGACAGAACAAGAATCAATGCATTTCAGATGTGTCGTTAGACAAGAATGCTTCAAATTCCTTGGACAGCCAGAAGAACAAATACATCTGTTGCGGTGGAGATTAACAATCTACAACGTTTATCCCATTCCAGATATTCAAAAAATCTTAACATTCTTAGGACACGTAACATGTACCGATAATATTAAGAGATTAGTAATCCAAGGAAAACCGGAGGGAAGAAGTAGCCGAGGGCGATCACCAACCCGATGGACTGATACAGTGGAGAAGTTATTAAACACGAACTGTGTTATTGCGGTAGGTACGTGCCACCCAAAATGGGGATCGGTCGGGGGTAAGAGTAAAAAGACAATATGATAAGAATTAGAAGAATTCCCACTGATGCGTAGAATCGCCAATAATATTAGTTACAGATCCTGCCCCTGCTGGCTTATATATTGAGATAGAACTAAACCGTTATAGATTTCCAACAGGTCTTTGGCCTGTAAATAGGCACCAATTGACTAGAAATGAAGATTATACCAGGAAAAATAATAACCAGTCGTAGGACAAGGAGATAGACTGTCTACATATGACACTTTTCAACATAGTATGAGATGGAGAAATTAAAAAATAGGACTAGACGAATTATTCTCCCAGAGTTTTACAGAAATTACATCAAACTCATAAGTCGAGTGTTATTTTGATACAGAATGAAGTAGATTTTACTGCAGAAGTCAGCGAACAAGGTACATCTTTATCTGAGCAGTATATACCCCATGTAGCTTTTACTTCTATGGAATGTGAAGAAGATATTACAGCAGAAGTAAATAGCAGTGTTAAAGAGAACGGATCTTTATCTTTGCAATACATAACAAATGCTGTTTTCACGTCGAATAAGTGTGGAAAAGAAGCTATTAATGTTTGCGATACTAATGCAATTAACCAAAATACTAATGTCAACGTCTGTTAAAGTGAGTTTTGGCAGAACTAATCAGAATGTTGTTAAAATAATATTATGCAATATTAAAACTAATAGGGTTTCTAGTTTATTCATTAAAAAATAACAAAAGATCATTTGACCGTATTCCATAATTAATAATCTATACATATGTCCTATAATTAAATCTATATTTTGTCACACTAATATGTTAGAACAATACAATTCAAATGAAGAAAACATATTAAATTGGCCTTATACTTAAGAGACTGATAATTTCGGCTTTTTAGACAAATGTTTTTCAAAACTTCTATAAAACTGTTCCGGTTTTAGCTTAATAGAAAAGGGGTGGGTCAATTATTGTGTGACGCTAATCTAAGAAACTGAAGATTTTAGCTTTTTAGAATAAAACCAAAGAATAGAGACGCATAGAAGAATCCCACTGCCATTTTTAGCGTCGACAAAGGTTGATCAGAAGTTGATCATGATTTTAGTTCCTTATTGGTACCACTAGGGAGCGGTCATGTCAGCGCTATTACTGCTTCGAAAATAAGAAAGAGTAGCGCAACAAATGCAACCATAGATATTTTTATATATAGATGCCGCATGGTCGTAGAATAGCATTACATTTTTGCGTTTTGCATAAAACTTTCTGAAGAAAATAAAATATTATTTTAACTTTTAATAAATGAATCTCTTTAGAAAAAAAATAGTATAATTAAAACTCTTTTCTTATAAACAATTATTTTTTACAATTTGAACATTCCAAATTGTGAAGTATTATTTCAGATTTTTAAATTAAAAAATTAATAAGTCTCAAAAAACGCATCACTAGAGGTCAACAAAGGAAGATGAAAAAAAAGGCAAAAATGGTTGCTGAGACATGGACCATAGCAAATCCCAAGAAAACCAAATCAGCAACACACTAGAATAAAAAGAGACTTCGGGAGAATACCATCACCCCCCTCGTAACAGAGTTGCTAAGAAACCAAGGGGCCCTATCGAGCAGACTAGGTCATAAAGCACCGTGACAAAAGTATTCAGAATGGTGGTAGCACACAGACACCATCCTGATACTCAACTAGATCGGCCTCAAGCAAATTTGATCATTAACAAACTGGAGCAAGCACTTGATGAGGCTCCTATCGGAGGTCAAAATGAACTTTTGCAGTTCCATAAAATATTGTTAAGCGAAGGGACCCTGTGGGCGAACTGTGTTAACGAGCATACAAAAAGTGGACGACTGAAGTGGTAAAGACTATTGAGGGCCTGTGGGAGGGAGCAAACTTAAATAAAATTGATCCAAATAATATACCCAAGCGCCCCATGGTCCTCACTCGCGTCCTCAAGAAAGAGCTTGATGAAGAAACCATCAGGATCCGTCCAATGAAGCTAAATTTTTTAAAATGTTTCGTAAATTTTTGGGCAGGAAAACAGTATAATAAAAAGTTACGTGACGGTTTTTCATAGTGTTGGAACAAACCTAGCTTTAATTCAAAGTTATAAATTTTTGGTTTGGTTTCGAAAATTAGTCTACGATTTTATTACCAGATGTCGCTACATTGCGTCTATACGAAGCCATGTTAGAGTTGCTTCCTAAGACAGAAAAGATTTATTTCACGTTCAGAGCGATTGCGAAAGCCGTTCTGATGAGGCCTATTGGGCCGAAATACGTATAAGCGGATGCGCAAGCGCCCTGTACGTGAAATCAAATCTTAACTGTCTTTTCCTTTTTATTTCGATATACTCTGTACGAGTACTAGAAACCAATTCGCTAAGAATTTTGCTTAGTTGAGGAGGTAGGTTGTGGAATGCAATTTTTAGATTCCCCATGTCTCTCTTAACATCTTTATCAACGTCTGTTTTGCCTTGCAATTCTTAGAAGGCACAGATTAAAGCAGAATTCTTGAATTTGGTTTCGAAAATTAGTCTACGATTTTATTATCAGATGTCGCTACATTGCGTCTATACGAAGCCATGTTAGAGTTGCTTCCTAAGACAGAAAAGATTTATTTCACGTTCATAGTGATTGCGAAAGCCGTTCTGATGAGGCCTATTAGGCCGAAATACGTATAAGCGGATGCGCAAGCGCCCTGTACGTTAAATCAAATCTGTCTTTTCCTTTTTATAAAATTTTATTCAAATGTAATAAAAAATTAAATACTTTGAATATTGTAAATTTCATACCTTTTTTTTCAATGATAAGCGTGGATGTATAAGTTAAATAAATAGGTCCATTCGTACTCCTTTCTGACTTCCCCCTAACTATATCTTTCATAACGGTTTTAAGCCGACGACCACGGTTTAAGTTTATGCAGTCGCTCTCTTAAGGATTGTTTTGAAGTATAATAACCGTAACCAAATCGCCCATTTGAACTGTTCTTCTATATACTCTCTCGCTAAAACCTTCGAAAATTGTTAATAAACTCCACTTAGCTAAGTTGCCGATTTGTTACCGATTCTCTAAGAAACTTCGACATATATATATATATATATATATATATATATATATATATATATATATATATATATATATATATATATATATGTATATATATGTATATATATGTATATATATATATAATATATATATATATATATATATATATATATATATATATATATATATATATATATATAATGTTTATGTTTCAATAGTGGAATATACCTCGATTTGTTACAGAATCATGTTCTTCCCGAGATTCTCAATCTTCCTGATGTAAATCTGGAGAATGTTTGGTTTCATCAAGACGGCTGTTCAGTTCACAACGCTCGGATAATTAGGGAGTACTTAAAGAATACTTTCCCGAATTGAGTTATCAGTGGAACAAGCTATATTAAGTAGCCTGCGCGATCTCCAGATCTAACACTCATGGACTTCTTTTTTTGGGGACATTTAAAAGCATCATTTACAATTATCCTGAGGCTAGAGCCCAAAATTTGGATGAATTAAGAAACCGAATAAGAGTAGTCTCCAATTCTATTAGAGCAGAAACTCTTACTTCTATCCGCAGAAGTTTTTATGACAGATTGGAATACTGTTCAGTCATAGAAGGTCAAATATGTGAATCATTTATGTGGGGCATGAAGAATTATTTATTTTAGTTGGAATTATGTTTTATTTTCAATAAGAGTATATTTTTTGTTTTATCGTTTTAAAGAAATGCGCTTTTATTTTTAATTTAACCACAAAAATGTACACATTATTAAAAACCGATACAAATGCACCGCCTTATAATGGTCAGTGTATTTTTATCGAGTTTATGTTATAAGAAATGAACCGGGTATACGTATGCAAAAAAATCCCTTGCCTTGTTATGTGTTACTAAATGGTTTTCTCGTTTTCTGTCTAGGGGTCTAAGTGTCGGAGACGAGGGGATCGGATAATTACAATTACCTCGTATGATGTAATGTTGCCGATTTTAGCGCCAAATAATGTATCATTAACATCAATTTTGTTTGTGTTCATTAGGTATTATTTGAATTATTAAATTTATACTTAAATACAGTTATTATTCCAAATATTGTTTATAATTTCAAATTAAAACGAGTGTATTATTATTATTTTATCTCTGAAATTCCTTTTTATTTTTATTTTTAGAAATCTACTTTTTTTTCAAGCCGTTTTAGCAAAAAAACATAACCATTTTTTTTTGTTAAATAATATTTTTAATTCCATATCTGTATTTATAAATACGTACGTTTTCGGCGAATTGACATGCACTCTAGCTGTGTTCCGTTTTTACACTTACACTGGCAGCATCGCGGCATGAATTAAGACCCCAGTCGAACAAATGAACTAATTATAAAACATCGCGACGTTGTATTGAAATTTACACTGGTTAATTGCAAAGCAGAGGATCTGAGTTATTGTATTAAAATCCAATGTTCCGTAAAAATTTTTCCAAATCTGTATATATATATATATATATATATATATATATATATATATATATATATATATATATATATATATCTGTATATACATTATTTACATATATATATATATATATATATATATATATATATATATATATATACACTTCTCCAAGAAATTAACGCACCACTTTGAAATATTAAAATATTTTATTAGCGTTAATAAAAATTTCCATTGTAATGTTATATTTTGCAAGTCCCTTGTATATGCTATTCGTACACTCTATATTTATTGACTGTTTTTTATCGCTGTAGTTTTTTTTGCAACAAAACAAAAAGAAGCAAAAAATGCACTAATTCTATAAATATAATAATTTCCAAGTGTTCACGAATTTTATTCGGCTACTGTTTAATTGTTGATTATTGTTAATTGTGTTTATTATGGAACGCCAATCACGTAATTTAACCCAAGATGAATGTGCCCAAGCAGTTATACTGTCGGGAGAAGGTTGGAGTTACCGAAGAATTGGTCATCGGTTTAATGTACCCCACACATCCGTCTCACGGGTGTTAGAAAGATTTCTCGAAACAGAGGATCATACTCGCAGACCAGGGCAAGTACGAAACCGGGTAACTACCCCTATTCAAGATCGATTTTTAAGAATTTCTGCTCTTCGACAACGTTTTGTAACACATCGAAGTCTACAAATTTAGCTTCGAGACGTGCATGCTATACAATATAATACGGAAACTGTTCGCCAGCGTCTTAGGGAATACACCTAGGATTGCCGCACGAGGTCCTCTATTAAGTACAGAGCATCGAAGGGGGAGACTACATTTTGCCAGAGAAAACGTTAATTGGTTAGAGGCTGACTGGCAACGAGTGCTATTTACTGATGCATCCCGATTTTGTTTGTACAATAACGACAGACGTGTTCGTGTGTTGCGACGACCCAACGAACGATATGCTCAGTGTAACTTCTCACACACCACATTTTTTGGTGGAGGATCCGTTATGGTGTGGGGTGGTATTTCTTTGACCGCACGTACGGACCTAGTGGTCATACAAAATGGAACTGTTACAGCTGAAAGGTACATATTGGAGAACCTGGAGCAACATCTAGTACCATTTGCTCCTTATATCGGTGAAAATTTCTTACTAATGCAAGATAATGCCAGACCTCACGCTGCACAGATCGTCAGAAATTATCTAGAAGAGGTAGAAATTAACACTATGGATTGGCCAGCACATAGTCCGGATTTAAATCCGATTGAAAATCTCTGGGATATCCTTGGTAGGCGATTAAGAGAGACACCGATCCAACCAAACAACTTACAGGAAGTGGGAGAGAGGGACTGATCCAGATTTGGAGAGAACTAGACCAAAATGAAACACGGCAAATAATTTTAAGTATGGGCCAACGACGTAAGGTTGTTATACGTAGTAGAGGTGAAAACACTCATTATTAAGACTTTTTTCGTATTTTAGTTTACTTTTCTTATCATTATTTTTTTAGAATTTTCCGTTTTATTCTTTTTTTCTCCTGTACTTCAACATTTTCTGATGATTAGACAAATTGTTATAATTACTAATAAAATGTAGAATAAATCTAATAAAGTTTTATTTATTATTCTCTGCCTGTTTACAGATCAAATTGATTTATTGAAGTGGTGCGATAATTTCTTGGAGAAGTGTATATATATATATATATATATATTATTATTTTCAAGAGCTGCTAAAAAATACAAAATATCTTACAAAGTGGAACTAGAAAAAAAAATATTAACTCACCAAATAAAATTAATTTGGTTAATAAATTTATGCTGCTATATAAACGTATTTCAAAATACTATTATAAAAATTAGCTTATCTAATAAATGGAAAATTAAATTAAAATGTGATCTTTTACTGGTTTTATAAATAAATTATAGAGAAATAATATAATTATAAATTTTGCTTAGATTTTGAATTTCTGATTTTTGTTTAAATTATTATCACTTCTGCTAATACAAACCATTTCTAAAAAAATCCTTTTGAATTTATTACTTTCATTACACAAAATTTTAATGTTATCAAAATACATAATATGGTCTTTGTCGATTACATGCTCTGCTAAAGCACAATATGGTTTTTTAATTCTTCAATCACGTTTGTGGGAAATAATACGATTTGACAGATTTCTTCCGGTCTCACCAACATACACAGCTTCACACTGAGTACAACCAATGCTGTATACTACATTTGTTTTATCTAATTGGTCTATAGGATATTTAGCTTTGACATATAAGGATGAAATAGTTTTGATGTTCTTTGTTTCTATTTTAATATTGTCAATAACCTTTAGTGTTTGTATGAATTTAGGTGTTAATGATAATATAAAAGGTAGTGAATGATAATAGATGTTAAGATTGTTGGATACAATGTTCTGAGATTTAGCAAAAAATGGTGTTAAGTTATTTGTATTAACAATATTAGAAGGAAGCATCATATGTAGCATGTCTGGAGGATAAGAGTTCTCAATTAAAATATTTTTAACAATTGAAGATCTTCTTGTAGATAATCTGGATAAGAAAGCCTTAAAACAAGTTCTTTTAAATCTGCTATAAGATTCATTTTCATCTTGTTTGGATGATGTGAGTAATAGCTTATAAATCTATTACTATACATGGGTTTTCTGAACCATTTGGTTTTCAACACATTTCAACAATTTCATCTTAATATTCCAAAACTAAGTATCCTATAGACAAATTAGATAAAACAAATGTAGTATACAGCATTGGTTGTACTCAGTGTGAAGCTGTGTATGTTGGTGAGACCGGAAGAAATCTGTTAAATCGTATTATTTCCCACAAAAGTGATTGTATAATTAAAAAACCATCTTATGCTTTAGCAGAGCATGTAATCGACAAAGACCATACTATGGATTTTGATATCATTATTGATAACATTTAAATTTTGTGTAATGAAAGTGATAAATTCAATCAATCAATCAATTCAAAGTATAAAAAAATATATAAAGAATGTTTATTAGAATAAACACTGAACGGCAGTCAACTGGTGTGTATTTTTCAAAAAGATACTCCTGATAGTAGTAGTCATGCCATTTTTGTTGTTTCAATTTTTTCTACAAAACTTTGGATTTAAATGCTTACCTGCGCCTGCATCTGCATTGCTTCTCTCTTATGTCGTCTGGGCTATATAAAAAAACAGTATTATTTAATATTGAATATTTATAATATAAATATAATAAATACATATACTAAATATTGTACGATGAAAATTCATCTATTAAGTCAAAATTTTTAATAAATTATTATATAAAAGATTTGTCTGTTTTCTGTTATTGAAATTTAAATAAATAATGAATAAAAAAAATAAATTTATACAATATTGAGCTCTTAAGTTACATCTAGAATTCTAAACATATTATGAAATTAGGACGAGGATCTGCTAGAACTGTTCTTTACAGTTCCTTATGCGCCCTTTTAGAAACTATTATTTAGTTGAACATTTGTACATAAATTTATACAATATTGAGTCCTTAAGTTACATCTAGAATTCTAAACATATTATGAAATAAGGGCGAGGATCTGCTAGAACTGTTCTTTACAGTTCCTTATGCGCCCTTTTAGAAACTATTATTTAGTTGAACATTTGTGATTTTGCATTTATATTTTATTTGTTTCTATTATTTATGCTTACACATAAGACTAACATTCAAAGGAGAAATAGGTAAGGTCACATTGTCTTTATATCATTTAAAATTGGCAAAAATCTAGAAGAATTCTACTGCAGATGGTCAGCCAAAAAAGGTGGTGTTAGAATCTTCTCTATTAAAAAGGCAAGGGATGGACCTAATGTCTAACAAAGAAGTCATAATGGTTAGATAATCATATGTCTTCAAAATAAGAAAGATAATGGTGGAAAGAGGCAAAGATTTCATTGAAGCAAAAAACTCGGTAGTGAAGGCTAACTTTAGTAAAGCTCTAAGCCGCACAAATATTGATAAAGTAAGGCTATATTGATGAAGCCTAAAAGGCCAAAGATGGCCAAAAGAAGAAGCCTAAGAAGAAACGGTCACGGTCGGATAATAGTCCGAAGTCATGAAAAGACCAAGAAATGAGATGTCTTTCATAGAGGCCTTATCCTCGATAAAGGTGGTGGTAGTTTGTGTAGGGTTTCACAGAGTCTTAATGGAATACATAAAGCTTAAGGCAGTGGAAGCCCCTCCAGAGCAACAGGGGATAACTCACTAATAAATAGCATACAAGTAAAGCTTGCATAGAATACAATCAAGTTATCTGGGGCAATTGCATGTTTAGAAAGTGCTAGTCTACAATGGCTTAAGAAAGTAGTTGCCAGTCTTAAACCCTAAGAAAGTGCAAGCTTCCAGGTACATTAAGCTCCAATTCAGAAATCTTGGCTTCGTAATGGGAAAATTACAGGTCTGAGACCGAAATAAGGTAAAGTACTATACGATTCTTTTGGGGCAAAAGTCCGAGCTTACATAGTATATGGTAAGGGGGTAAATTGTAGGTAATTCTGTGGCTTTGCACCAAGTATTTTATTAAAGGTATCCTAAGCGCCCCAACGAAGAAAAACAATAAAAGATGCTAAAGTAAGAAATAGTCTCTAAGTAATACTGGGATGTTTTGTAAACATTAAGAGTAGAGGTGAGTACTTATTTAATTGATCTTAAATAGTTACAAATTGCCAATATAAAAAGTTAACCTTCTTTTTCTACAAACAATCACACAGAACTCTTAGATTTAACATTCTGTAGTGACAAAATCTATGATACTAAAAAGAATTGGCACGTGTCAATAAAATCTTCGAATTCCTATTACAGGTAAATTCTAGTTGACCTAGTCACTCCAACTTTGTTATAATTAAAGTTCTGAAATTTAAGAGAGACACACTGGGAAAGTACTAAAGGCATACTCAAAAGGTTTTTTAAAATATGTAAGAAAGCTATTCAATAGGTCCAAATCCAATCAAGAGTTTGATTATTGTAGAGAGAAACTGACGCAGTACAATAAAGAAATCCGTAAAGCCAAAACGACTTCGAAGAGACGGTTCTGAGAGGAATTTGAATATACCTACAAATGCTATGATTTTGGTTGGATTTCTGAAATAGGAAAACAAAACTTGGACTCACCAAAGCCCACTTTCCTGGTTTATCTACCAATATTAACTCTTCGGTAAAGCCTATTTGTTCAACAAGGATTTCTACAGCAGACCGACTGCCAAAATTATGAGGTCTTAGAGGGTTAGGTAGTATATAACTATATTTTAGCTACATAAGTTCTCCACAATGGATAAAATCTATCTAGTCCGTCTGTAGCAGGGACAGAATGTGATAATATCAGATCTAAGTAAAATCTTTAAAGCTAATTTGGCATGAAGACATATACCAGTGGCATGGTAAAATATTAAGAGCCTATCTTTTTTTCTTGCAAAAATGCTAGAAAGACTCATAGATAGGCACACCAGAGATAAGTGCTGAAGGGAAAACCACTCGACCAACCTCCATATACGTACTAGTCACAAAAGTCGACAGATTTAGCACTGGACGATCTTAGCAAACTATAAAGTCATTGGAGGATAAACATACAACGGGAGTGACTTTTCTTGACGCAGAGGTAGTATTTAATAGTATCTTCTTCGAGTGCGTCACGGAAGCGTTTTAAAGAAGAGGAATGCCTACCTTAATATGTGAATGGACACAGGCAGTTTTAAC
This sequence comes from Diabrotica undecimpunctata, assembly GCF_040954645.1. Taxonomy (NCBI): domain Eukaryota; kingdom Metazoa; phylum Arthropoda; class Insecta; order Coleoptera; family Chrysomelidae; genus Diabrotica; species Diabrotica undecimpunctata. Next base: position 50,858,394 of record NC_092804.1, on the reverse strand, counting down.
AAATGGAATCGCTGTATCCTGTTAGGCGAACCCAGTGTTAAGAGGAGGGTAGAAAGTCGCATTAGGCGAAACCAGTGTCGTGACGAAGACAGGAAGTGGCTGTGCACAGGTAGGGTATTATCCCACTGTTGTGGTTAACACATGTTTTGCCAAACTATTTTCAGAACGAACGCAGCTCGCTCTGAGGGAGATGGATAGCTAATGTGAGACTAAAGGCCAAGGGTTTATCTGAGAAAAACTGCAGTTATTACCTTTAGTAGGAAAATGGCACTACAAGGATTACATTTACAAGTGCTCAAGGGAGTGAATATTTTATTTGTAAGTCAGGCAAAGTACCTAGGTGTAATATTTGATCGAAAGCTGATGTGAAATTCTACAGATTATTAATATTACACATAAGGTTATAATGGTTTTTGGCAGATGTAGAAGACTGTGTAGATAGAACTACACTCCACTCCACATCTAATTTCAATTTCTTCTGACACCTGTTGGTTAACACGTACTTTTGCTCGCTGTTTATAGTATAAATTTGATATGATCTTGAGGTTGTTGTAGTCAATCTTCTTTGACTTCAGGATATTCATTAATTGTTGATTTCGTACTTTATCGAATGCTTTATTATAGTCAATAAAACATACGTATATATCTTGATTGACGTCCAGGCATCTTTGTATCAGTATATTAAGTGAAAAAAAGAGCTTCACGCGTTCCTAGGCCTTTGAGAAAACCAAATTGTGTATCATTAACGTCTATGTCCAGTTTGTGATATATTCGGTTATGGATGACTTTTAGTAGTAACTTTAGCACATGAGACATCAAGCGAATGGGACATCGGGACATTTGGTTATACATAAGGGTTATAAGACCTATGATGACCTTAAAACTCTTACGGTATAGGTTATGATGTATTAATACTTTGTTATGATGTACTATTAATAAACAGTCTAGAACTATAACAATCGCCTTTACGGATGCGATAGAGGTATTGTGAAACCTAGCACATATTAATACAGGAAAAGACCAATTAACAACATACAGACTAATACAAAGTCAAGATTATAAAAGCATAAGGCAAGGAACGGATCAAATAAAGTTATATCAGAAAATATAACTCCGTTCTGGGAATGCTTGTAGACCGAATGGTTTGAAGATATAGCTCTGATAAATATTTTAATATTATAGTATTAAAGACTGAGAACTGGAAAACTTATCCGTATGTAATGAGGTAATGACCAATTTAAGTTAGTATACAGACGGTTCCAGAACTGATGTAGTGGCTGGTATATATGTATATATGTATAAGAAAGTACCCTTAAAGTAAACTAAATAAAAAATTTGGCAGAAAATAAGTTAAGCTAACGAAGACAATAACAGCAATGGTTACCAAAATAATAAACGAAACAGTATTCAAGAACTTTAAAAAATAAAGAAAGGTAAAGTAGTTGGACCAGATAATGGCCAGATTTAGGAGAGACAACAACAAGTTGGATAACAATTTCTTTAATATAATAGTGGAAGTGATACCAATGCCAGATAAATGGAGAAGAAATAAATTAGTACCTGTTAACAATAACAAAGGAGATATACAATAATGCACAATACAAAAGGCGATAAAACTACTTAACCACACCATGAAAATTTAGAAGAAATTAACTGATGGATGAATATGCTAAAAACCGAAATTTTTAAAAATCATCCATAGTTTGGATGTATGCAAGGCAAATCAACAACAGATGAAATTTTAATTATAAGCCGGCTGATGAGAAAAAAATAGAAATAAGGTAACAAGAGACACAAGATTGTAGCAGAGTTCAGTGCTTAGTTCTGATTTATTCTTAATAGTATTGGATTTTATAGATACATATATGTCCAAAAGTTTGGAATATTGGAATATTTCATCTTTTTATTGATTTTTATATATAAAATCATCTGAATAGTTAAACATCATTTTGTTTCAATTATCAACAATACTAAATAAATCTCAAAACCAGATAAACGATATGGAAAAAAAATATTTATTTTCTTGGAGTGAAAAACTTACAATGTACAACTTACATTTAAAAATAAATTAGTATAGAAAAAAATAATTTTTAATAAAACTAATAATAAGTATTTCCTCCATTGGCCTGTATGCAAGCCTGTAGGCGATTTGGCATGCTGCCGATTAACTGGTTGAGCTGGGCTTGCGGAATTCTCTTCCATTCTTCACGAGCAGCATCTTTAAGTTATCAAAGTGTAATAGGGGGATTGTTTCGCTTCTTGATGCGTGTTTTGAGAATGTCCCAAGCATGTTCAATAATGTTAATGTCGAGGGAATTCGAGGGCCACTGTAATGTAGATATTCCTTCTTCTTCAAGAAAATTTTGTACTGCTGATGTTCGATGAAGAGGTGCGTTGTCATGCATAAACACAAATTCATCACCTACTGCCCCTCGGAATAGACGTACGACAGTATTTAAAACTTCCTTGATGTATACAGCACCAGTGACTCTTCTCTCCAGAACCAGCAGTGACGTCCGTGTACCACTCATAATACCACCCCAAACCCTAATACTGCCACCTTCAAATGGGACACGCGGTTTAGCGAATCAGATACCAAGTCAATTTTTGACTCATCAGAGAACATCACGTTATTCCAGTTAGGATCATGATGCGCCATTTCTCTAGCCCATTGCAACCTTCCTATTTTGTGTTGGTAGGTTAGTTTAGGAACACGTAGCGGTCTTCTACGATACAAATTTACCGCATTTAGTCTGCGTGTTATTGTTTGAAGTGAAATATTCAGTCCTTGAAGCCTAGAAATTTCTCTGGATATACCACTTGTAGATTCCAGATGATTTCTACGAGCTATAAATGTTATTTGCCGGTCTTGTGCTGCTGTTGTACATCGATTTCTACCACTTCTGAGACGATCCTTGACTTCATTTTTATCTTGGAATTTTTTTTTAATTTTCGATACAGCACTCTGAGTAACATCAGCAATATTCACGATATGACTTTGACTAAAGTCCTGTTGTAACAAAGCAATTACTCTGGATCTGTCAAAATGAGATATCACGTTTCTAGACATTTTTAAACGGCTTAATTAAAATTTAAACAAAGACGGAAATAATGTGTTAATACGCTAATCAGTTGAATGTGACCAAAATTATACAAAAACGATTCAAATTTTTTATCATTTTCATTTAAAAACCCTCTAGAATGAATATCAACAACAGTTTTAAAACCACGATAGGCGTAGATATATTATTTGTACGTATTCCAAACTTTTGGACATGTGTGTAGGTATACAGGTAAACTACGGGGTAACATTATCTGGTAATTAATGAATGCTAATGAAACTGAGTTAGTAGGAAATACTGAAAGAGATTTAAAACAAAAACTGGAAGTGAAGACTTTTAGAAAAAAGGTTTAAAATTTAGTAGGACAAAAACAGAGTATTTGTAATATTCATTTCAGGATAGAGCTGTCAATACAAAAAAAGATGATAGCTTAGGATGGTGAAATGATTGTGAAAGGTAATAGTTTTAATTACTTGATTATTACAGACTAACGCGGAAATAGAAGGATATGTAGACTTAGGACGGGATAGATTAACTGAAAGTAAACGAGTGGTGTAGTGTGACAGAAATATTTTAATCAAACTTAAAGAAAAATTATCTAAGAGTGTTATAAGAACAGCTACGATGTATGAACAGAATGTTGGGCATGTAAAAAGAAAGATGAACCACGAATGTATGTAACAGATATGAGAATACTTAGACGGATGAGTAAAGTGACAAAAAAGATAAAATTAAGAATGTGTATTAGGGTGTGTAAGGGTTGCACCAATTGATGCTAAAATAAAATAGCCTAGGCTAAGATGGTTTGAGCATGTTTAACGTTGAGACGCTAATAACTTAATGAGAAGCAATGGTGATCTACCAATTCCTGAAAGTAGTAGGAGGAAAAACCAAAGAAGGAAAGAGGGTAGATGAATAAAAAGGCTATGGGGTAATGGGGATTGATATTGGCATGACTCAATATAGAAACTTATGGTGAAATGTAATTAAGGAAGCCAACATAGGGTGAAGATAATAATGATTTCATTTTTTTATTCCAATTAGCTGTTTTAATTACAATGTGTTTAGTAAATGCATTGTAATTAAATTAAGTTGGCTTTATGGTTTTTACACAGAGTCGCTTATTGTATCCGAATAATCGCGGAAGCTCGGGCGAGTACCAATCGGACAAAAATAATAAATTTTTTTTCCGGCGTTTTAATATTACATAATTATATAAACAAAAAATATAGTTAATATGTTAAACCATACTTACCCAATAAATGGATTGTGATTGGACAGAACCAATAACAAATAAAAAGGCAAACAATGCTAACTTATTCATTTTGCAACAGACGATTAACGTTAACTGTAACAATGTCCAAGTGAAGGCTCTTTTTATATTTTTGCCTTATCAAATCATGAAAAGCTACGCAAAAATAGCTTTCAAACAGTATCAGATTGTAAAGTATTAATTAAGTTTCCAGATTTACTGTTGCTGATTTGATACTGTTTTTTATTTGATAAGGTCTTTCGATAAAATTTTCCTTTTCTAAATTCGGGTGATAATGGGTTCCCGTAGACTAAAAATACATACTTATCAATTTATACATGATTTTATAATATTTATTGTGACTGGCTGAGTTGCGATAGCCAATGCCAAAAACCAAAATAAAGTATGATAATAAAACTGAATTTTTAATGTAATTTAAAATACAAATGGTATCTATTTTCTTTTAAATTAATTAAAAAGAGTTATGTAGAAATATGTTCTATTGTCACTGAAAATTGTACAATTTTATGGACAAAGCTTATAAAGGTTAAAAAAGTAATAATAACAATAACAATTAAAATTTACTAAAATTACATAAATCGTCAATATCACAGAATAAAACATAATAAAACATACAAGCCATTGCAAAATTTCACTATATTGCAAATTACATAATAAAACCTTACGAACTAGTTTACGAATAAGTTTAAGTTTAAGCTGCTGCATGTGATACCCAAATATTATAAAAATACTTTGTTGCTTGTACCTAAACGAACTGTACTTTCTTAATTATTCATTAAGAAACTCTTCCACTGAATAACAAGGTCTTTCAGATAGATAGGCTTTTGTCAATTTACTGAACTTAAGGAAAGAAGTTGTAGATTTAAGTTGCAAAGGAAGATGGTTGTATAATTGTTTTGCCGAATATAAAATAGATTTCGTTTCTCAGTGGATGGGATCGGTGAGTACACATCAAAGCTTGAATTTCTAGTGGAGTAGTCATGACTAGGTCTTGCTGGAAAAACATGTAGGTATTTACGAATTAAGCAAACAGTTTCTAAAATATATAGAGAGGTAAGAGTTAAAATCCCGTCAGTTTTGAAGTAGCTTTTGCAATGTGTTATTGTACTGAGGCCAAAAAGATACAGTATTGCTCTTTTTTGTAATTTAAAAATAATATCAGATTGGACAGCTGTACTAGAACCCCAAAAAGGAAGGCCATATCGAAGATGAGACTCGAACAAAGAAAATTATGTTATTTTTCAAGATGCTAAATTAATTTCCTTCGCAATAGATCTTATTGCATAGCAGGCTGAGGCTAGTTTCTTACTAAACAAATCGATATGAAGGGACCATTTAAGGTTGCTTGGTCTATAAAAATATCAAGAAATTTTAGAGAATCAATTATACTGATCTGGCTGTTATTGAGAAGCAAGGGTAGAAGAGTTTCCTTATAGGATAATGCTACTATCTTATCCACCACCATCTCCACGAGTAAATTAGAGTCGGACCAGGTTTTTATTTCAAGTAGATCAGAAGTTATAATTGCATGAAGAGTTGTAATATTAGAGTTCTTCCAGATAATACTGGTATCATTAGCAAAGAGAAAAATTTTTCCATCGATTTTTAAGTTAGTGATGTCATTTATAAAGATAAGGAAAAGTAGAGGACCCAGTATTTAACCTTGTGGTACTCCACATATAATGCTTTTGTGACTAGAGTCAGTATCATTTGCTCGAACTAGTTGTTTCATATACCTCAAGTAAGATTGGAACCAATTCAAAGAAATACCTCGAATTCCGTAGAAATTTAGGTTTTTTATCAAAATGTCATGACTAGACTTCGGCAAATATGCAAATAAAAATGTAGAAAATATGCGCATAAATATGCACGTGTTTACCCGAAAATATGCAAATATTTTACAAAATATGCATACAAATAAATAAAAAAATCGTAAAATAGTAACAATTTTATTTAAAAAAAAAGTGTACATAACTAAATATTTCCTACTATTCATTAAGATTTACATTTATTTTAAGTAACTACATCATTTTTAAGTATGAATAAACTTATTTAGAATTATGGTAACAATAAATGACCAAGTGGTGTTCAAAATTTTCTAACAAAAACTTGTGGCTTCTCTCTGAGTACATATAATTATATATGGAAAAACTTCGTTCAACATCAACTGATGTAACGGGAGCATTTTTCAAACTAACCAAAACATTTGGTTCTAAATTAATTGTTTCCGAAATATTTCCAGCTAGAACACTGACTACTTCAGAAAGAATATGGTAACCTTTATTTTTTCCCTAGTAGCTTCAATTTTTTTTAAAATATCTTTTCCAATATTACCTCTAACGTTCCGTCAACATGACGCAAATTCTTTTATTAATGCTGTACTTTCGAACAATGACAGTTTTGGTGATTCTAACTGAGTAATTGTTTTTTGAACAAAACTAAAATTTGATTTTATAAATGAAAGTTCTTGTTGAAGCAAGTTACTCTGAAAAGTTTGTTTAGAATCCAAAAGAGATTGGGAACTTTCATCTGTTAACGTATCAATTATGTTCTTTATTTTAACAAAATGATCTGCATAAAAATTAGCTGCTTCTAACCATGTTCCCCATCGCGTTAAAATAGGTTGTGGTGGAAGAGGAATGTTAGGTAGCATTTCTTTATAAAGTTGAATTCTTATAGGAGATTTAAGAAATACTTTTTTGACACTGGATATCATGGTATTTACAAGAGGAAACTTTTTTCGTATTTCCTCTGCAACTCTGTTTAATCCATGCGCTACACAAGTAACATGTATTAAATCTGGGAAAAATATTTTTAAATTTTGTCCTGCTTTCACCATATAAGGAGCAGCATCCGATAAAATAAGCAGTAATTTATTAGAAGGAATAGTTGTCGGAAGAAAAAAAGTTGCTAATGTTTCTTGTATAAAACGCGAAATTGTTAAAGCATTTGTTTTCTCAAGTTGCTGGCATGAAATAAGATGAGATTTTGGTAAGGTATCTTCTTTAAGAACACCAATCAATAAATGAGCAATATACTTTCCTGAGGAATCAGTGGTTTCGTCTACAGATATGTAAAAATAATTATCTGCAATTTCTTCCTTAATATTAATTAACACCGACGAGTATAGCCCGTTCACATTATTTCTTCTTAGAGACCGATCACTTGGAACATTAAGTTTGCAATATTTTTTTAGAAACGAACTAAAATTTACATTTGCTAATTTTGAAAGCGGTATGTTTGCAGACACTAATGCGCGACACAAGTCTTCATTAAAAGTTTCTTGCTCATCTAATTTTTTTGAAGTAGATTGGAAACATTTAGCCATTGAAGTTTGATGTTTTCCTCCTATTTTTCCATTTTTTGCAATGTGTGAAGCAGTTCTCACATGTTGGTATATCTGAAATTTCTTCTCACATGCTATCTATAAATAAAAATAAAAACCTTTATTTTAACCCAACCTTTAAAATATAAAAATATACAAGGTGTTTTTGGTTAATCAAATAACTGGTTTGGAAAAAATATCACTCGCTAAGTGTTTTAAATGCAGTATTAATCCACAAATTAGTTTTTGTTACTACCCATTAGTACATCATATAACTTATTTTAAAATTCAACAAAAGTTTTTTTTTTGTTAATTCAATTACAATAAAAATAATTGTGTTTTAGTTAGCTGACTTCATAAAAAAAGTAAAGGTGAAAAATTTTTCTAAATACACACCATTGTATTGTACCATGGACAATTTTTTCTCACTAAAGGAAGCTATTTTTCATTTAAAAACAACCTACGAGTACTAAATTTCAAGTAAATACGTTTATTGGTTTTAAAGTTATTGTTGTTATTAACTAAAAGAATTTAATTTTTTTTAATTTTAACACCCTGTATCTCGAAAAGTAAATAAGTTTGACCCCTCATTAACTATATCGTTTTGTTCAATTTTTCGAGAAGTATCTACAGTCAAACGTTGTAAGTGTCATTTGGAAACACCCTGTATGTATGAAATATTAGATATTTAATAGAAAATATTAGATACTTACAATTTTGCCACAGACTGAACAGTAGATTTTTCCCATATCCATAGACAGCTCTTTATAAGGTTTAATCCAAGTTGAAGCACTGGTTGTTTTAGGCATTATAAAATCACAATCTTCCTTTTTGTTACGCACAACGAGTGTTTACGCTTTGAATATCAAAACAAAAATGATTTACAAATCTGAGCATCAAATTAGAAATGTTTAGGTACCTAATTCAATAAACTGGGAGATAACAGGTAGTAAGGCAATAGGTCTATAGTTGCAGACATTAGATTTATCACCACCCTTATAAAGAAGAACAATAATGGCTGTCTTTAGGCACTCTGGAAATATATATTTCTTAAATGAATCGTTAATTAGTGAGACCAGTACTTTCTACATATTATTTGTGAGATTTAAGAACATTTTTATGGATAGTCTATCAGTACTACAGAAAGATGTGTTTTTGATACTACTGGTTGTTTGGATCAGTTTAGATTTATCAACTGGTCTTATAAAGAATTAATTCGAAACCTTCTTTAAATTGGGGCGATAGGAAATAGGATCTTATTGTGGCAAAATAGCTGATGTTATATTTTTACTCACATTAACGACGTATCCATTTAAATTTACAGGGTTTGGAACAAAAAATTTATTTTTGAGCTGTGTCAGTTTTATTTCGAAGATTATTTATTATGGACCAAATTTTCCTTACAACATTTTTATAGCTTCCCAGACGATTCTCAGAGTACATTTTTTAGCTATTTTGATAAGTTTTAGATAGGTTCCCCTGTACTTGGAGATATATTCAGTGACAAAGACATTGGTAGTAAATTTCTTGATATACTCCAGTGAACGCATATTCTTGGCTGAATGCGGATACCCCTCGTTGTTTAGGGTTTGTGATGTTTTGACTTAATTGTAATTAAAGGAAATGCCCTATTGAAAATACAGACAAGCTTATTTAAAAAAATACTGAAATTATAGTCCACGTCCACAGAGGGAAAGTTCCATCCAGAAGTCAAGCACAAAATTTGGAATTTACGAAAGTTCTGGGCTAAAAAAATCCTAAACCTATACCTAAACGTTGGCTTTTCGAGAATGGTTTTTTAAGAATGTTACACTGCTTCATGGTTAGAGCATTAATAATTGTAGAACGTACATCAAGGGATGCGAAATCTGAGACAATATAATCAATTATGGTAGATGTTGTTTTAGTAATTCTTGTAGGAGAATTAACGTGCATTGTGAAACCATAAGCAACAGCGTAATTTATTTATTCTTTCTGCTTTTATTGGGCAGGTCGTCTAACAAATTTAACAGGTTCTGAAAAAATAGTTCCGTGGAAGAGTCAGGTGATCTATAAATGCAAAGAATGTATAAATTAAGATTCTTATTATAAACCAATGAAAACTCAAAAAAGGGTTCATTCAACAGAAAATTAGTTATTCAACAGTTAATTATGAAAAAAAAAAATGGAAAACATGAAAATGAAAATAGATGTCAAGAGAACAAAGACCTAGGAAAAGCGACAACAGAAAAATATAGATCTTACCTGCAAAAATAAGGATCTAGAAATATTGTCGACAATCAAATATCTCGGAGTAATCATATCAAAGTAGGAAACATGGATTAACAAACAAAAGTCAGAGCGAATAAAATGACTAAAATTTATACCCTAGAATAGAGAATAGAGAGAGAGAATAGAATTTATTTAGTTAATATACAAAAATTGTTTTTTTGTTAACAAGTCAATATATAGTGACAATTTTTACATACATACATATAAAATTTTTGCGAATTTAAACTTTACAAACCGATATTTAATATTAACAATTTAAGAAACGACAAACACACTAAATAAAAATATAAAAACATGAAATATCGTCATAATAGGCAAATGCCCTGACCAAACTAGTACTATTGTGTAAAAGGTGTACTTAGGCAATCCGTTTTTGAATAGAAACAATGTTTTAAAAAATGTGTTTTAAGCCTAAACGATAATAAGTGAAGATTTTTTACTTTATCTGGCAAAAAGGTATACAAACCAATATCGGTCGAATTTTTTATGCTCTTTGTCAACCTAAATTGTGCTCTAATAGCATCTCTAGATCTTGTATCGTGTCATGAAGGTTGGAGTTTATGTTAAACTAACCTTTGTTGGCATGAATTTTAATCGGCGGCTCATATATCGACACCTCCTACGTAAAGTATAGTAACCAAAACAATTCGGTTTTTCACTTTTTTTCATTTTCATACTTGTAAACTAACTTCTGCAATAATTAAAATTTCTATGTTTCTAATAGAAGGCCTCCAAAATTAGAATGTAAAATGTCGTATGTTTACTTTTGTCCAAGTATACAATCGTATGTTCTACTACCGATATTATACGGGCGGCGAAGATTCAATTAAAGAAAGTGAAAGAAATGAAGATATGTATTATTGTGTATTGATATTTTGTCGTAAAAAGAGTATTTGAATATAAACGAAATAATTTTTATCTTTACCGATGAAAAATATCGTAAGTTATATCTACTATACTTTACGTTGTTTGTGCTGTTAAAAAAAATATCGTGTGTGTTAAATAATATATTTTTTCTTCAAACGTCAAATAATGATGACATTACTTATCTAACTTGATCCTGTCAAAGTTTGATGTCTCCGCCGGCAGCAGTTTTTTTCCCATTTCTTTACAGCGGAGGGAAAAATGTTGTGATGGCAACAATATGAAACATGTCACAAAGCAACAATACAAATGTCATTAACAACAATTAAACCACATTTTTATTTATAGTAATATTAAAAGTACAATTAGTTAATGAGGCATTTTCAAAACTGAAACCGTGCAAAAATGTTCCCGACTCTTGATACGCATTGGTAATTGTTGATGATACTGATGGTCGAGAACAACTTTCAGCAATCATTCCCGATGTTGGCGAATCATGAGGGTTTAAAATTTTTTGGTCATTATCGTTCTTATTTCTTATTGAATCCTCTATATATCCGCCTCCATCAATTAAAAGTGTTGCTGAAGTTCGTCGTAAAGAGTGACTACTGCGCTGATCGAATGTATTCCCATGACGCTTCGGTAACACTTTCCATTTTGGTACTTGATAAAAAATCGGTTTTCTGTGAAATTTTCAGGCCGCAGTGATGCATACTTTTTATACAGTTTAATGTAGTTTTGACCAATTATCGTAAAAGATCTAATTTTTCGTGTTTTACTGTCTGGGATTTTGATAATTATTACATTTTCTTTATCCTCAATGTCCACAGTCTTCATTTTTACCATTTCGTCGCATCGACAGGCGCCGGTAACCCCAATTAATAAAACAATCTGAAATATTTTTATAATTTAGTAGAGTATACTACATGCTTTGCAATATAATTTTTTTACCTTTAATCCTAAAAACAACTTATCTGGCGCTTCAAACAAAAATTTATCAAACTCGTCTTTAGTGAAAACTTTAGACTTCTTTGCAGTATATTCTTCGCTTGTTTTTTTCAGAAAGGCACGTAACTTTAAAAAATTGCTTATATCCACATTTTTTCTAATAACTAACTCGGATTTTATCATAGAGTATCGTGACCACATTGTAGAAGATTTCCATTTATTTTCATTTTCCATTAAATATTAAAATATGCCAGTAAAACGTCTTCGGTAACTTGCCGTACTCCTCTTGTATCGCACCACTCTTGGAAGTGCTTGTACGCTAACCGATACTTTATTCCGGACTTGGAGGGCCCCAAACGTGCTACTGCATCATTAGCCGCGGACTCAATTTCGTTTAGGTTTTCCATTTTCGCACTAAATTTGCGCTTGTGGTTGCAACAACAATAAGCTGTCTTTAATAATTGCAAACAACTGTCAAACAACTGTAACCAGGGAGACGCAAATCCCACCGACGACTTAATTATTTTAATTTCTAACATCTAGACGACTTTGATAGTTGTCACAGTTAATTTCGAGTAAAAATAGCGCATGAATTGTACTATTTATGGTTGAAAATTGCTACGTTTGAAGAAAAAATAGTATACATACTTTATTCGGCAAAGAAGCGACTTTTCTTGACTTGCCCTCTATTACGCGCCTCACTTCGTTCGGCGCGTAATATCGGGCGCGTCAAGAAAAGTCATGCTTCTCCGCCTCATAAAGTAATATACTATTACACCGGAAAATAAATAAAAATTATGTCGTTTGTATATAAAATATATAATATAAAATAAAATAAATATATATATAAAAAAAGAAATCCTATCAAGAATCGAACAAGCAAGGAAAACATTCATGAGCATGAAAACATTTTTTACAAGATCAGACCTTCGTCTACAGCTTAGAATCCGAATGATCAGATGTTACGTTTTTCTGTCTTACTGTATGACTGTGAAAGTTGGACAATGGACTCTGCAATAGAAAAAAGAATAGATGCCTTTGAGATGTACATATACAGAAGAATGTTGAGGATTCCATGGGTACAAAGAGTTACTAATGTTGAGGTACTTAATCGCATGTGTAAACAAAAAGAATTACTAAGAATAATCAAAGAGAAGAAAATGCAATACTTGGGTCATGTGTTGAGAGGCGAAAGATATGAATTACTTCAAGTTATACTGGAAGGAAAAGTACAGGGCAAAAGATCAGTAGGAAGACGCCAGAACTCGTGGCTGAAAGACCTGAGGAGATGGTTCGACCGCTCATCCGCAGAGATCTTTCGCGCAGCAGTTTCCAAAACTACAATTGCCATTTGGATCGCCAACCTTCGAAAGGAGACGGCGCAATGAGAAGACGAAGATGTCGTATGTATATGATACGATGTTTTACGTTGGCGTTTCATATTGTTTTTTTTATCGCATCTACTACTTGCCTTAGATTACTTCGTTTAGTTATTTAAGTTACAACATTATACATGTCAAAAAATTTTTACATTTTTAACTAATTTCATTTTCTTTTTCCAGAATCTCCTCTGCCATCGGATCTAGACAAGAGTGCAATAGAACAAATTGTCATTTTTTTGATTTTTTGTCACAGTTGATAAAGTTTTCAATAACGTTCCTTCTTCCCCGTTTTCTAGTAAACATCTATAAATAAAAAATAATAAATATGATAATAACAATATTATTTATAGGTACACAATGATAACCCAACATTGAATTATTTTGAGAATCAATAGAGAACTAGTCAGAGGAAGATAACACACACATTCCATCCCCAGAGTGTGCTAAAAGCCATTTAGACTACGATTGTGATAACTACTTTTGTCCTTAGAATGAAAATGCTATACAAAAACCGCAGTCAGTCGTTTCATCCACTACTGACCTACTATCAACACCCCAAGCAAACACCTTGATTTCTTTATTTTCCGAATCAACTCAGAAATGTTCTAGAAAACGAAAACAGGTTTCTCGAAAGGATGTAGGTAACATCAGACGTCGACATGTTGCATCTTGGATTATTAATACAAGAAAGAGCCAAATACAGGTAAATCATATAAAAGTCGTGATGGTACAACCAGTTTGCGAAATCATTAAAACCGATGTGTCCAAAAAATTGTAGACAAAAATGTTCTTTAAAAATTATTACCGATGAAATTATTTCCATTTTCAATAAATTTTGAAATTTAGGTAGGAGGGAAAAAAAGCAAAGGGGTTTTGTAGCTTACTTAAAAAAAAACGAAGAGTTTTTACTGATACAGTATCAAGGTATAATTTTACTCTCATTTATAGACTGAAAGTAAAGAGAGGTGATAAGGACGAATTTATATCTGTTGTAGATCTACGTAGAATATCGTAAGTGCATTTGGTCAACTTTACAATACAGCTGTTTAAAGTTTCGCTCATTGTTTATTAAATTACTTAAATTATGTAAATTACTTGCAGATATAACCACATTTTGCGTTTTATCAGAATTAAGTTTTGTTATCAGCAAACCATGTGCTAGATTTAGTAGAAACTTCCTCATGAGACATTTTTAAATCATAATTATTTTTTCCTGATATAACGTATGTCGTATCATCTGCGAATTCTATGAGTTTATACGGAGATATGAATTTACGCAAATCGTTGACATACATAATACATAAAAGAGGTCCTAAGACCGAACCCTGTAGGACTTTATGTTTTACGGATAGAAAATCGGAGAGATGACCTTTAGACACTACCGCCTGGTGTCTGCCACATAGATCTTTTTCTTACGAAGCCTATCCGTTCCGGATGTTAGCGATCAACATGGCTATCCTAACTTTGCTTGCTGCTATTCTGAATAGTCCGGTTGTCGATGTATTAAATCACTTTCTCAGGTTTTGAAGCCAAGATATTCTTCTTCTCCCTGGTCCTCTCTCTCCAAACACCTTGCCCTGAAGAATGAGTTGCAACAAGCCGTATCTCTGTTCATTCCTCATAACATGGCCAAGATATTCTAGTTTGCGCTCTTTGATGGTGTTAATAATCTCGCATTCCTTGCGTATTCTACGTAGGACATCAACATTAGTCACACGATCCACCCATGAAATTCTTAAAATACGTCTGTAACACCACATCTCGAATGCCCCGAGTTTTCTTAAAGAAGCTTCGGAAAGTGTCCAGACCTCTACTCCGTATAATAAATAGAAGTAGAAAATACATAGCATCTAATGAGAGAGATTTTGGTAGCAAGTGGTAAATCGTGACTTCTGAAAAGAGACTTCATCATTATGAACGCTGATCTCGCTTTTCCTATGCGTTGTTTTATTTCACTGGAGTGATCCCATTGGCTGTTAATGTTGGTACCAAGGTATGTGTAGCTGTCCACTCTGTCAATTGGATGTTGGTTAACCAAAAGTTGTGTATTTAATATTTCGCGCTTACTGACTACCATGTACTTTGTTTTCTTCGTATTAAGATCAAGTCCGTGTTCTCTACTTATATCTGATATACGCGACATTATTCTTTGCAAACCGTCCAGACTATCTGCAAAAACTACTGCGTCGTCGGCATATCTAATGTTGTTTAGACGTATTCCGTTGACTAATACGCCTTCTTGTAGTTCGCCTAGCGCTTGCTCGAAGATATATTCAGAGTATATATTAAATAACACCGGGGATAGAATGCATCCTTGCCTCACTCCTCTATCTATGGAGACTGCCTCTGTCAATTGGTCATCCACTTTAATATTGGCTATTTGGTTGTAATATAAATTATAGATGATTCTAGTCCCTATCATCTAACCCCACTTCTTTCAAGATGTTTATAAGTTTATCATGCTTTACTCTATCAAATGCCTTTTTGTAGTCAATAAAACAAGTATATACATCACAGTTAACATCCCTGCATCTTTGTATAAGCACTTGGACAGCGAATAGAGCCTCTCGGGTGCCTAAGGAATCTCGGAATCCAAACTGCGTCCATGATACTTGTTCTTCGCATTTTTTATATATTCTGCCGTTTATCACTTTCAAGACCGTTTTAAGTAAGTGGCTCATTAGGCTAATTGTTCTGTAGTCTTCGCATGTCTTGGCATTTACTTTTTTTGGTATGGTCACGAAGGTCGAGTTTAACCAGCTTTGGGGTATTTTTCCAGTTACGTATATGTTGTTGAATACAGTTGTTATCCATTTTATTCCCTGTTCATCCATAAGTTTAAGGAATTCTGCACAAAACTCGTCAGGCCCTACCGCTTTACCATCTTTAGTTCTTTTAATAGCTGACGTGACTTCTTCAATGGTAATTGGGGGTTTTGTTTGGCACTCAGTGTCTTCAATGGTGTTCTGCCTTTCATCTGCAAAAGTTACTTCCACATAATTCTTCCAAGTGTCTAGCTTTTCTTCCACAGTTAACAGTGGTTTGCCTTGGTTATCTGCCAAACACCCAACTCTTCTAGGTTTGTATAAGCCTGCGGCTTCTTTAACTTTTTTGTGCATATTAAATGAATCGTGTTTATGATGAAATTGCTGTATTTCCGCACACTGTTTTCTTAGATGTGTATCCTTAGCTATTCTAATAGCTTTTATGATTTTTTTATCGATTCTTTTGTATAATGACATGTCTTGATCTTTGAACTTTCGCCTCTCTTCCATCATATCTAGAATCTCATTTGTCATCCACGATATCTTCTTTATTTTTGGTGGTTTGAGAAATTTCTCTCGTATGTCTTTTGAAACTGTATGTAACTTTTCTAGCTCCTGGTCCATTACATCCGATTGAATAACGGTATTCAAATTGTTCTGTATATACCACTTTACACTATGTTCTGTGTGTAGCTCCTGGGTATGTCTTGACTAATGTTATGCTGTTCCGGAATCTTTTATTAATCAGAATGTAATCTATTTGATTTCACATAGATAAGAAGTTATAAACTTAAGAGTTTATGGAGCAAAATGTCGTGTGAAATGCAATCAAAAGCCTTCGACAAACCGTAAAGAGAAATTGCTATTGTGAGTTACTAAAGTAATTATTTGACTCAAAATAGGTGTTTGGGAAAGTATTTAGTATTTAACTTCTTAACTAATCTTAACTGTCTTTTTTTCCGTATTATTTAGTATTTATTTTTATATTTTAAATTAAATATTTTTATTACTGTACTATAATAAGATCTTATTTAATGGTATATTCTCACTACTTATTTACTTTAAACGATATTATTTTCTGCTATTCAGCAAAATCTCATTGTCAAACTATCTAGCACATGTAGTCTGTGTTTAAGTTCAATGAAACTAAATTCTCTTTGTTATTTGGAAATAACGTCAAAAACACAGAAATCGCTGTAAAATATCAGATTTCTGTGACCATTTAGTTGAATTATCGCTATTCAAAAGCGCCATACAATAAAGTTGATTTATGGGAGGCACTTGCCCCACGAACTGTTGGGCCTTAGAATTTGTAGGTGCGGATTTTTATCCTTAAAAATGCGAACTACACACTTTCTATCGAAACAGCGGGTACAGTAATCATCTTGAGTTTATCGGGACTTCCCTTTTTTGTGCCTTGGCCGGCGTCGCGACGGGCAGATACAACTTTACTACACTGGCTACCATAATAAATACACCAAAATATTTCAAAACTCTTTTCTTTGTCAAGATAATATTTTTCGTAATATGTAAATTAATTGCTAATTTATTCACAAACAAAATATTGCATTTTTTCTTCATTATTGTTCTAATTTCATTTAACCAGCGACGTCTAAGTTTTACACAAAACAAGAGGAATAAAATTGTTGTTTAATAACCTTTTTAATCATTTTCCAAAAGTAGAAACAATGCTTATGGGTCTGTAGTTGTCTATTAATTTCGTGAACATCCCTACAATTAGAATTACTGAGAGATTTTATTATTTAAGAGACTTCTTCTTCCACAACGGGACGAAAAAAAGGACTTACTCGGAGAAGGATAATTTCCACAATTGAAGAGTACATCGACATTAGTAGTGGAAAGAGATCTCTGCAATTTTAGAAAATATTTGATTTATTTAGTCTGAAGGTAAATCAGGTTGAATCGAACTGGATCTTGTGTTGCTTCTTTCGAAATTTACTTGTTTAAGCAGTCTCTAGGTTTATTATTGGGATTGGTAATAAAATCACAGTAAGCTGACTTTTTAGCAATTTGTAATTGCCGATTATATTCAAATTTTTGTTGTTTATATACTTTGAACAAATCGGGATCCTTAGTGGGATCTGCAATGTGTTTAATTAATCTTAAGAGAAAAATTAGATTTGTAAGACCTTAATTCAATATTAAACCATTGCACGGCTTTTTTTTAACAGTTTGTCGTACTTTTTTTAATGGAAAATGCTTTAATATTAAGTTGTTATAAGTTTCGGTAAGAAAGACTGTCAACTATGCTCTTTACTAGAAAGTCTAGCCATCGAAGGAAAACAAGTAGACAGAGTTAGCAATTACCAATACATAGGAATCTGGATAGATAACTATGATCAAAAAAAGAGACAACTACTAATTAATAAAGTGCACGTTTAAATTGTTACCTATCATTCAGCCGTATGAAACTTTAATCAATCTAGATTTATATATATATACGAGCAGCAGCATTCTCTTGACAAATTTATTTCAGTGTTATAATTCTATTGAGCTGTAACTTACTTTAGGGTATTTCTTTGACCTTTTTTGCAAACTTTTGCTAATGCTCTCCTGCTAATCAGAAACTAGCTTTGGCCCCGGGCTTTCCCCTTTTTCTTATTTTAGATACTTCATAGAAATATTATGTTCATCTATCACCTTACAAATCATTTTATTACAGCAATGATTTTTAATCATCAACTCAAATTTTTTTACTTTTTAGAGATACCACGCACTATTTTATTAAAATAATTCATCGATTCACTCTATTTGACAACAACTTCACTGTACAATTTAGTGGGGTTTCTTGGAGTGCCCGACTAAATTGTTTTTGTAGCCTACTTGTCTTATTTTGTTTATTTTTTAGCATATACTTCATTATTGTCCCACTATTTACACTATTTAGTTGTTACTCATCATCATCATCATCAATTAGCCTATATTTGTCCACTGTTGAACGTAGGCCTCCCGTAAAATTTTCCACCTATTTCTATCTTGAGCTTCTTGCATCCAGTTGGTGGTGATGCGCTTGATATCATCCGTCCATCTAGTCGGTGGTCGTCCTCTGCTCTTGCCTTGGTCGCCATTCCAGAATCTTTTTGGTCCATCTATCATCTGTTAATCTGGCAATATGTCCGGCCCAAACCCATTTAGCCATGGCTATTTTTTCAACTGCATCTGTGACTCCTGTTCTTCTTCTTATTTCTAGGTTTGGTACTTTATCTCTGATGGTAATACCTAATATTGATCTTTCCATAGCGCGTTGTGTAACTCTTATTTTATCTATTGTTCTTTTTGCCAAAGTCAGTGTTTCTGCACCATATGTAAGAACCGGTAAAACGCACTGGTTAAAAACCTTTTTTTTTTAAACAAACTGGGATAATAGACTTAAAAATGTTATTTAATCTACCAAAGGCAGCGTGTGAGACCTATCCTTCTTTGTATTTCAGTTGTCTGATTATCTCGGCCTAAGCGAATCTCATGCCCTAGATATTTGTAAGCTATTACTTGGTCGATGCTATGGTTCTCAATCAGAATTTTACCGCTGACTACAAGGTTGGTGATAAATTTTGTCTTTGAGGTGTTAATTTTAAGACCAATTGTTTTTGACACTTTATAGAGCGTGTGCAGCATTTTTGTAGTTTTATCAACTCTATCAGATACTAAAAGGATGTCATCGGCAAATCTTAGGTGGTTCAGATCATCCCCATTTATATTAATTCCCATGTTATCCTCTCGTTTCATTTGCTTGAACATATATTCAAGAACAGCTGTAAACAATTTAGAGGAGATAGTATCACCCTGTCTTATTCCACGTTCTATTTGAAATTTCTTGATATCTTCATGAAGGCGGACACAGGCTGTACCAGTTTCGTAAATACTTTTAATCTAGGCGATATATCGGTAGTCAATGCGGCAGTCAGCCAATGCTCGAAGCATTTTATGATGATCTTAGTATCAACGCCTTTTCATAATCTACGAATATAAGAAAGATAGGCTTGTTATACTCTGTACACTTTTCTATTAGAGTTTTTATAACTTGTAGATGATCATTTGTTCCGTATCTGGAGCGGAACCCAACCTGTTCACAAGGTTGGTAACTATCCAGTTTGTTCATAAGCCGTTTTGTTATTATCTTCATGAATAATTTGTATGTATGGGAGAGCAAACTAATAGATCTGTAGTTCTTTAGGTCTGAAATGTCACCTTTTTTGTGCATTATGGTTATTATTGCATTATGCTACTGGGAGGGGGTTACGCCTCTTGTCAAACAAGCATTGAACATCTTTTTCAATACATTTACTAACGTTCCTCCTCCTTCGTTGATTTGTTCAATGACTATCCCATCTTCTCCAGGTGATTTATTGTTTTTCATCTCCAGATCAGGATCTGGAAGTTCTTCTCGCTTATATCATTCTGAGTAAAAATCTTGAGCAATTTTTAAAATATGTTCCTTATTTGTTGTAGTTTCTCCTTTTTTATTTACAAGTTTACAAATATTTTTCGATCTTTCAGTCATTTGTCGGCGCAGAACTTTTAAACTTATTTTTATCAATAGCTTAAGTAATGTATTCAGTGTTGTAATTTCTGACATCTTTTCGAATGGATTTTATGATATCTTTGTTTAACTGTCTAAGTGTTATAAAATTATCTGTGTATTTGTCTGTCAATTCTCTTCTTTTGTTTATAAGATCTTTAATAGCTTGAGTGAGTTTATCCATCGTGTTTTTTCCTTTTTCCTTATATTTTCTATGAGCGTTTCGAATCGCACTATTTATTCTCATGTTTGTCACCTCTATATCTAATGCATTTTCATTGAGATGTTCTACTTCTAGTTGTTACTAATTTTTACATATTTGATGATCTTTATGGCATTAATAGGTTCTATGGGATGTATAAAATACTAATAAATTAACAGCCCAATAAATAAATTTTTTATATACAAGATGTCCCCGAATATAGTGCGTTTCTTTAAGGTATGGATATAATACACAATTTAGAATAAAAAAGTTTTATAGCATTTTTTCTAAAGTTAACCGTTTCCAAAAAAAAAGGTACGTGTTCAAGCAGTATTGACAAAACATATTGCAAAAAATTATAGTAGGCCTCTCCATTTAGTGGTCTGGGTAATTCATATGGTCCTATTAAACGATTGTTAATTATTCCAGTCGATAAATTTATGCTAAATTTTCGTTTAACATTTAACCTACCTATTAAATAAGGGTTCTCGTCACCCCATATGTGGCATTTATGAAAATTGTACACACTGTTTCTAGTGAAACATGCTTCATCCGTACATAATACTTTAGATGGAAATTTAGGTTCTCTGGGGAATTTATCTTGAAACCACCTACAAAATTTTAATCTTCGAAGAAGATCACCTTCATGTAAATCTTATACTCTCTGATAGTAATGTAGATGTACAAGTTGTTCCCAAAATGTTTTATGAACAACGTTTTTCGACATTCCTACCATTTTACTCACCGTTGGTGTACTTACATTTGGATTAGTTTTCACAGCATATAATATGTCATCTTCTACATTTAATCGACAGATACCTCTTGTTTTTCCGCTATTTATTTCGATACAACAGAACCCGTTTCTAATAATCTTTGAGAAACATCCACAAAAGTTTGAGTATTAGGAGTTCTCATTTCGAATCTATGTACATAAATGTGGAAAGCTTATACTGTTACACTGCTCTACTCAATAAATCATCAATATATTATGGTACTCACAAATCGAAAACATTTTAGCGGTGACACTAAACACGATTGTTCCAAAATATCGGTTTACTAAAGTTGTGACTGTCTTCGTTTAGATTTTCGTACTGCGCGTAGTTGACAGATCTCTTTTTACATATCAAAATGTATTTTCGTTTTTGGTCAAACGGCTGAATTTAGAAAATATTGTTATAACACTTTTTTCTTCTACATGGTGCCTTCTACCTATATCTTTAAGGAACACGCCTGTATTTTCGGGGACACTTTATATTTTAATTTTTTCATAAATAGACCATGCTTGAACGGGTTATCTTCCAAGCTATTCACTTTTAATTGAATAAAAATAAAAATAAAAATACCATAGAGTTGCAGTAGTAAAAATTTATTTTTTACATTTCAATAGTTGTTCATTGTTAACTGTGGTTGTGTGAAATATAACAGAAAAGAATTTCTTCAAACCATCAAACCCAAGCTATATAAACGGGGCTTCAACTGCATTGTCGGAGTGGTGTAACTTATAGATGACCCTGCAAATAGTTTTTATAATATTACTACAGATAAAACATATTTTAAACAAAGAAATCTTTAATTTGATTATTTTTAAGTAAGCAACCCATGTTAGAATAAGGGTAAAACATGTGTCTTTCCTGTCCTGCTGTATGAAGTGGAAGCGTGGACTCTAACTGAGGCTATACTTAAACACTTGACAGCCTTTGAGATGTGGGTATACAGACGACTACTGAAAATAAGCTAGGTCGACAGAGTTAGAAATGAGGAGGTCCTTAGACGGCTGAACCAAACAACACAACTGGTCAATATAATAAAGAAACGCAAGCTGGAATACTTCGGTCACATTATGAGACACCTTGAAAAATATGATCTTTTACATCTGATCATTCAGGGAAAGATCCAAGGTAATCGTGGTCCTGGTAGAAGAAGAACATCATGGCTGAAAAATCTAAGGCAATGGTATGGAAAATCAACTACATCGTTATTTAGAGCTGCTGTCAATAAAGTCACGATAGCGAATATGGTAGCCAGCATGATATCCAACGATCGATAACGGTCATGGAACTAGAAGAAGAAGAAGGAGAATGTGTTTCTATTTTTAAAAGAGAAATGAAGGGTAAAAAGGTTACGAGTTTTAGGGATATAAAGTTAGTTTTTTGATAATCAGATTGTACTCTATAATAAGCTCAATTTGGGCTATCCAGCAAGCGCTTGCTGGATAGCCCAAAATTTGACGAAATGCCCCTGATGATGCTATAGAAAGCGAAAGTACTTGGGCAAGATTTGATTATTAAAATTGTGCTCGATATTTGCCTTTAATTTTTCAAAGCTAATCCATAACGACACCTTAAGATTCTTTCGTTGAAAAACGGATTAAGAAAAGGAGCTCAATATTAATACGAGTGGTACAATATTCAACAAATATGTACAAATGGTTGGATAAGCAGACACCATTAATACAATTGCCACATTCACAGAGTCCACGGACAGCAGCTGTTTGGTTGTTAAGGGCATCTACACTGAAAATGGGACTAAAAATAAATGCAGAAAAAACGAAAAATTTTTTAGCTCCAAAACCTGAAAAAATAGTTCAACACCTCTACAATCGGACTATTTCGAGTAGCTGCCAGATCAAATTTATTTTTGTATATTGATTCTTAGAATTGGTTTATTCTCTCTAGCATTTCTTCTGTTAGTTGTTGTTGTTGATATATCCTTCATTCATTTTATTTATGTATTGTTGTTCGGAGCTCCTTTTTTTATAAACTGCCTTCCTGTAATTATTAGTCTATTTCATTAAACTCACGCAGATTTTAGTGTGTGAACAGTTCGAGGCAAATATCGAATGATAAATTTACCTTGTATAGCTTCATTAACTTAAATATACGGAACTGATATTAAACTTTGGTCCCAAATATCTTACTTTCTTTAATAATCCACAACATAGATATATGCAGAGAACCAACCTAATAAGCTTTTTCTATTCCAAATAATAACCAGTTTAAAACATGTATATCTTAATGTTTTATTATTGCCTGATTTGTATTGAGGATATCCCAGCTTAAGTTTGAGGTACCTATGTTTAAATTTTTAGTTTTTTTCGTCCCTGGTTTTTTCATCATCTTAACTCATTTGCCATGGAAATGTTAACGCGTCAACGTTTTTACTTACAGAATAAATATTTTCAGTTCATAGTTAGGAGTACGTTAGACACAAAAATATTTTAATTTTATATTTCATTTACTTACTTCGACTTTTTGTTTAATGGCGTCAAGAGCACTGGATGCATCAGCCTGAAACAAAAATATTTTTTTAATAAAATACTTAAGGAAATATAGTTATTTTACAATTGGGTAGGCCGATAAAGGACATTAGGTTTATTACTCAGACGTAATTTATATTCAATTTTTAATTAGAACATTTAAGTTGCCTTAAGATCATTAAAAAAAAATAGAAACCAATTCTTTTCATAAATTAATTGTCACTATTAGCTACAGTCAAAGTTTTACTAGCAGGTATAAAGTAGGAATTCTTTTTTAAAATTCGCAGCTTTTTTGTATATATTAATTAGAAACGTAATTAACCTCATTTTAAATATAAATACTTATTATACAATAGAAAATCTATTAAAATAAAATAAAAAAATTAAATTCAGTATTGTGTATATATTTAACTGCTTTTAGTAAGCAAAAACTTATTATCTCCCATAAAATCTGCAGTTACACTAATACCAATATAGAATGAAACACCACGTAGAACATAATCATAGTGAAAACTGTAGTGAACTTATTTTATTTTGTTTTATATTCACATACATATTTATATTTTTAAATTTTAATAAATTGAAGCTGAAATGTGTTAAATATTAAATTATCTTACCTTCAACTTTTGAATGGCTGGAAGTACCTGGAAATAAAAATAAAATAGTTAATTTCAAGTATTGTTTTTTCTGCCAAATAATAAATAATGTTTAGTAATTATGTTATTCGAAAAACGGTTTTTTGTCTTCGTCTTTGTTTTGTCCAAATGGTAGAGCTAGTACCGCAAACTTGAAAAGAGGGAAGGATAACATAACTCCATACAAAAAAAAAGAATAGGGAAAAACGACACAAATACAGAGGCATAACAGTAACAAGCACCCTTAGTAAATAGATAGATAGGTAAAATAATAGAGATCATAATTATGCGAGAAATACCACGCTTATGAATCAGAAGAACAAAACGGCTTAACGCTTACAGGCAGATCAATTATTGCTAGTATATTTAACTTATCTCAAATAATAAAAAAAAGTCCTTAAGGTCACAAGAAATGTATCTGTAGCTGGTAGATCTGATAAAGTAATTGTTTCGATATTAAAATATGGGTAGTCCTGGAAAAAAGTAACAAAGTGACAGCGTAATAAACGCTATTAAAGAATTATATAGAGGTACAACAGCCAGAATATCAATAACAGGCAATAGAATACCACACGACTTTATGGCAACAAAAAAGTTGCTGCCTTCTCCCATATTTTTATTATATATATACATATATATATATATATATATATATATATATATATATATATATATATATATATATATATATATATATATATATATATTAACGAAACTTGGTGATTTGACACTTACAAAAAAAATGTGGTGATATGGGTGTGTCTATTGGGGATCTCGATATAGACAATCAGATAATGATCGCACAGGAGAAAAACCTACAATACATGTCAGGAAGGGTGACGAGGAATATCGAGATTGAGGTCTGGAAGTTAATACGAGAAAAACACAATATATATGTATAGGAAGTACAGAATCGCCTGGAGATCTGGACTTAGACAGAGATTAAATTAAGAATAACAATGAATGTGAATTTCTTGTTATAAAACTAACAACAAAAAGAACATGTAAAGAGACAATTAGAGACCGAATTTTCAAAGGGAAACTAGAAATAGGAGCATTGAATTCTACGTTATGATAGAAACTTATTAGAGGTGAAACAAAAAAGAGAATATACAATACCATATTAATACCAATTATTACTTATAGCTCAGAAACTTGACAATTAACAAAAAATAAAAAAAAAATTAACCTACTAGTAACAGAAATGTACTTTTAGAAAAATAGCAGCAGTGAAATTTAGCATAAAGCATATTAGAAACTAAAAAATCAGAAGAAAAATAGAAGTAGAAGAAACGATAATAAATGCGAAAAGAAATAATTAATATGGTATGGACTAAGGCGAATAAGAGAGGAACGGCTCCCAAAAAACATATTGGAATGGATCCCACCGGAGAAGAGAAAACGAGGCAGTCTACCTACAATATGCCGCGATAGAATCACCAAAGTAATGTCAGAAGTAAAAAATGAAAACGTCTGGCTGGATAGCAAGCTTGGAGATAGAAAACCCAAAGGTGTATTACGCTATAAAAGCAATTATTTAGTGGTAAGTTATTTAAGTAGAAATGGTTTCAATATATTAACAAACTAAAAGCATGAAAAATGTGGTACTAGTAGCACATTCTAAAGATATCATAAGTTTTGTACCCCTCCAGAGAAGATAAGGTAAGGAGTGGTTTGGGCCATAATTAGAGAACATAAATATAGAAGCTTCTAATTGGGAAATCTTTATTTTATAGGGAAAAGTGGAAGAAGAGAAATGTTAACTAGGGCGTAAAAAGATTTTTAACTAGGGCGTAAACAGATTGGGGCGCGATATTAAAATTGAAGATTTTTAGACTTAAGTAATGATTTTCCCAAAACACTCTTTGATACAGGTATCTGACAGCTGCTTTTGATAACTTTGGTGGTAACACTATGTAATAAACAAAATATGCAAAAGATTGAAGCCTTTTATTACTTACAAGCAATATTATTTATTTTGATAATATTAATATAAGCTTTTGTCTTCAATCTGGAGCTTTCAGAATTCATATAGACCTAATAGCCTAAGCATTATAGCGTTGTAGATAAAAGCTCTCTGGGATAAACAATTTCAATTTTGCAATAACTGTTAGGTGAAACTTCTTGAAATTTTTTTATTATGATATTGCCCCCATATCCACAAGACGAAAGTTTTTTATGCATTTTAAAAATTTTTAAATAATTTTAAAAAAATCAACTTTTGAAGCAACTTTTGTGATACTTAAGCAACAATTTAACAAAAATAACTCATTTTAAAAGATTTCTATGCTTTTTTAGTAAAATTGTCTCACTTTTGCACTTTTTTTTATTTGCTAACTTCTCTGGTAGATTTTTTATTATGTCAGGTTGTAGAAGGAACTTAAAAATGTGATAATGAAACACTGTATAAACATTGCTACGGCACTTGTAGAGAAAGAAATTTACCCAAAAAGAAGTAATCTCAAAGGACTTTTCTTTTTGTGTGTTAATAATACGGTTAATAAATCCTGTGGATAATATAATTAAATTAGTGTATAAACATAAATCATTTTTGTTTGAAATAGTTAGGGGTCATAATAAATTAATTATCTTAATATAAATAGATAAATTTTTTGTATTGTTTTTTTTGTATTAAGTGTAAAGAATAATCTTACCTTCTTCTCTAATTCAACAACACTTGAACGCTAAAACAAAAATATATACGTAAAAAAGTGAAAAGATATTATTCAAACATTTTGTTTTACACATTTTTAAATAAGAAAAAAATAGATACGATGCAACATTTCTACTATCTCATTAGTGCCTAATTTTTGATAGCTACAAAATTTAAGTAATTTTCAGTGCAATTTACAGATTTTCCTTCTTCCTCCTATTTTACTAGGCATAAAGATATTTTCTTATTTTCATTAATTAAGGTCTGCTCATCTTTTTCTTGGATGCTCGTTTCTCCTTTTTTCAATTGGCGATCGGTCTCTTGCTATTCTCACTGATCTGTTTCTTGATTTTCTTTTTACGTGTTTATTACATTCTACTTTCCACTTTTCGCTTCACTGTTTATTAACCTTTATACTCCCCTTTAGTTCTAGTTTTCTTATTTTATATCCTATATTTCAGCGTTTTATTTGTTCAGCAAGATTTTAATTTCCGCTGTGTTTAATAATCTTTATATATTAAAGCTTCATATCTACTATAGTTAGTGTTAAATTAAAATATTTATTTCTTTAAAATAATAATACTTACTACTCTGTTTGCTCTGTCTTCCAACCATTCTTTAATAACAGCCAACTGTAACAAAATGATTATTACTTTTGTGCTTATTATTGTCGAAAATATTGTCAATATAACAAAGTTTTGAACAGAGCTAAAAATAACTATTAAAGATCATTTTTCCATCGAATTCAAAATGAGTTAAGGTTCACCCTACAAATAATCGAAATAGTTGCAGCTGTATTAATATTAACAATCAGGATAATAACCAAACATCGTATTCGAAAATTAAAAACATATAATAATAATAAATGTCAACACTACGTTACTACTCCCTACGAACCCTTGACTACCGAAGAAGTTTCAAATATTATCAAAGAGCTTCATAACTGGAAATCTCCTGGACAAGACGGAGTTAAAAACTTCTGACTTAAGAAGTTCTGGAGTTTTCATAAGTACTTCTCAGTATTAATTAATCACAATATTTCTAATCCGCACGAAATACCTGCGGAAATATCTTTTCTAACCCAGGAAAGAACTTATTTAATATCAAAGGATGACAATAACACCCAAGATCCAACCAAATATCGCCCAATTACTTATCTTCCAACTTTGTATAAATTGGTCACATCCTGTGTAGCTTAGCATATCTACCAACACTGTGCTCTAAACAATATTATAGAGCATCAACAGAAAGGATGCGCTGAGGGTTCCATGGGCTGTAAATAACAAATTATTATCGACTCTTATTTCTAACCAAGCATATACCAAAAAAGGAGTCTCTTTACTGCTTTTTCAAGCAAATAATGAAGGAGTTAAAGACTAAAATTCACCTTCAAATACCTGGTGAAAACAATATTGAGACTGAAAATATTACAATTAACTGGGGCCTATTCCAAGGAGACTTGTTGAGTCCACTGTGGTTTTGTCTAACGATGAACCCTCTATCTCAGCTACTAAATTCAACTGACACATGCATTAGAATCAAAAATAACACTACCTGAGTAGCAAAGTTTAATCATCTATTGTATATGGATGATTTGAAACTATTCTCTTTTACTCGAAGCCACCTGGCTCAGATGCTGCACAAAATTTCTTTAATGATAACAGTATACACTTCGATCTTGACAAGTGCCTTATCTTAAATATAATCAAATGAAAGGTTCAGTCTAGCGGATTTAATATGCAAAATGGCCAAAACATCAAGGCCATGAATAAGAATTAGATGTATAAATTCCTCGGAATAAAGCAAGCGCGGAAGATTGATCATAAGAAAATGAAAACTGAGATAATTACGGGTTTATATGAAGGGTAAAATAGCTGATTTGTTCATATTTTAACAGTAAACATTCGTTTAAGGCACTAAATACCTAGGTATGTTCTAGAAAATCGTAAGTACGAGCACACCTCACAAAGGCACAAAAATACGATCCTTGAAGTGCAGTAGAAATTACATAACCGCGGTATTTAAGAGGACGAGGATGATATAAGTGAGAAATTGGAAAAACAAATTTTTTACTTAGAAAGAAAAGAACTTATTTTTAGATACAGTCTGCGATATCTACTCTACATAAAACTGAGGGAACCAGAAATGCTTATAAACCATCTCAATAAGGACGAAAAATTGCGAACCTGAATGGGTAAACCTCGGCACGGACGGACGACAAAGATGTTCCCTAAAACAGAAGGTTCATCACAAACCATTCAGGATCAGGTTACACCAACAAAAAATTATCGTCAAAGACCCTCAAGTCCAAAACGGCAAATGGCGATATGGATGTCAAGCTTAAGAAACCATTTAATATCTTACTGGAGGCATTTGCTGCAACTGAATACAAGAATACATGGAATCAGACCGCATACATGAAAATTAACGGAGAAGAAACAGATCACATAAAAATACTACGCGGAGTTAGACAGGGATGTATTCTATCGCCGTTGATATTTAATATGTACTCAGAAAAAAATTTTAACGAGGCTCTTTACGGAATAGACGAAGGCATCCTTCTAAATGGTGAAAGAGTAAACAATGTTAGATATGCCGACGACACCATGGTGATAGCAGATAGTTTAGAGGGACTTCAGAGGCTAATGGACAGAATAAACGAGTACAGTCAACAGTACGGACTAAACATTAATACCCACAAAACCAAACAAATGATTGTCAGCAAGGAGAATATAAATGGGGCTCATCTATACATTAATGGGGCGCAGATAGAGCGAGTAAAACAGTATTGCTACCTGGGAACTATTATAAACGAACAGTGGAGCAATGTACAGGAAATAAAGTGCCGCATAGGAAAGGCAAGAACGGTCTTTAACAAAATGAGCGCCATCTTCAAAAGTCACAACATATCCCTGGATACAAAAATGAGACATTTGAGATGCTATGTTTTCTCTGTGTTGCTGTACGGGGCGGAGGCATGGACGCTTACAGACACCACTATTAAAAAACTTGAAGCATTTGAGATGTGGCTTTATAGAAGAATGCTGAGAATATCATGGACAGCAAGGATCACGAACAAGGAAGTTCTAGAAAAAATGAAGAAGGAACCAGAGATTGTGTTTACGATCAAACGCATAAAATTGCAATATCTGGGACACGTTATGAGAAATCAGCACCGTTACTCCCTGCTGCAGTCTATATTGCAAGGTAAAGTCAAAGGTAAGCGAGGACCCGGTAGAAGGAGAATATCATGGCTGCGGAATTTAAGAACATGGTTTAAGAAAACCTCAACGGAGCTGTTTCGAGCTGCAGCGAGCAAGGTCATGATTGCCAATATGATTTCCAACATCCGAAACGGATAGGAACCAGAAGAAGAAGAAGAAGAATACAAGAAACGACATGATTCAGTAGGGAAGTTTCACGGGTCGTCTAATATATCTCTTTATAAGCGAACCTCGTAACAACCGTGTTCGTTGTAGAGGGAGTATACTGTATAATTAAACATAATGGTAACCTACTAAAAAGAGCGGTTGTAGGTGGCATACGCAGTGAACCAATAAAACCATTAAAAAAGGAACTCAACAAGTGAATTTGAAAAAACCTTACACGATTGAACATACAAACATTGAAAAATACGCACAAATATCTAAAAAATCTAGAAAATATCTTATGCAAATCTAGAAAACAGATTACATATAAAATACAAATATACATACACAAATTTAAAAGTATATATTATTCAAAATTTCCTATATAAACTTACATTTTCTTGAAGAGCTTGCTTCGAGATTGGTCTGTTCTGAAAATGAAAAAAATCCCAATAAGTATATTTATTTATAAAACTATTATTTAATAAAATAATTTTTATGTAGATTATTTAAAAAAATATTAGTTTATTACGTTTTAAGAGTTATTATATCATTTCAGAATATACTTTGAATTTTATAGTAGATAAATAGTTAATTCGCTTAACCATAGGAGTGAACTAGAATACGGTCTTAGTAGCGAACTAGTATTTAATTAAAAGGGTTTTTTCGCCTCAGTAGTGAACTAGTGTGCTACGATCAGTGATATTATTAAGGCATATAAAAGGCAGGATTTACATAGCTAGGCGGCTTTTATAAACTATGATATCACTTTAATAAACTTTATATATGGCTTTCTGTAGGTCACAGGCAGCACATAGTTTTTGTTTATCTTCCTGGGCAACAAATTTGTAAATATCCTTTATTTTCTTACTTCTTCTATTTTTTGTTTTGTGTTTTTTAATCTGGTCATTAATTGATTTCTTTCTTCATCAGTGCCTCTGCGATATGTCATGCAAATATTGCATTGATACTTTTGGATCTATGAAAATGTTTTTGGTTTAATATCCTGGCAAAACTTACAAAAGTTATAAACTTAATCAGTCTTTAATCTTATCTAAAAACATAAAATTGTTTGAAGATTCAATTCCTCGTGAATGTTACCTCTTATATTTGTATGGTCCACGAATTGAACTGTCTGCATTTTAGGTTCTTCTGTATATGGCTTCAACAAACCTCGATCACATTCAACCAACTTCCTATTTACTAAATATTCTGTCATCTAAATATAATTCCTTAATTCAGACCCTACCATGTTGTTCGCCCCGTGACTGACTAACAAGACACCTACCGCCTTCATCTGGCAGTTTTGGACCTCCTAATTTTAGGTTAATCATAATATGATACGTAAATACATACGAAATTGACAATTATTAATAATTAGTTTTTTAATTATATTTTTTCAGTTTATGTACAAAATGAATGTAGTATTAAGAACTGGGTTTCTAAAAATTCATCATAATTTATCTTTTCAACCCCAAACGGAAAAGAAAGAGAAAAATCTAGTACTGGCAAATCACGTTTGTCATGTGGAAGAGCGTAAAAATAAAAACAATAATAGTAAAAGATGATATAAAAGCTAAAGTAATCAGGCAGCCTGCAGTTAGCTTGAAGCTATAATATACCTTAAATATCATTTAAGGTACATTATTTAAATTTTTCTTATTTCAATTGCATAAAAATGAAATTATGTGATATTTACTTTTTCATACTAATAGCATGAATCCATCATTTTCTTTTCTCTAATTTATATGTAATCTTTGGAAACCTATAAAAACTACACTCACTATTTTTGCTATAATTAGCACAATTAAATACGCAACATGTATTTGCACCCATTTTTGATAACATTTATGCGTAAAAAGACAGGTCCAATTTTGTCATATTTCGCCGCTACGCAGGCTGGCATCGTTTCAAGGTACCCCTACCATGGTTACGCACGGAGAGAATATTTATATAAATTTCTATGCCTTACTTCAATAGACTGTATATCTGTCAGTCGACAACTCTGCTGTGTCATGTGACACTTCAATGCTGAAGTAGGGATAACTCAATAGAAAGAGATATTAGTTTTTATATGATCTTTTGCTTATTTAAGCTTGATCCTCCATTGAAAATTCATTTATATCGTTAAAACTCCTCTGGGGTAAGTTATATTATCTTTTTATAATTTTACCTTTTAGACATACATATCTAACCTTAACCCAGGTGCTTCTTTCAAACCATATGGAGTTAGTATTTCGCGTTAAGAAGATTTTGTTTTTAGCTTAAACAGCTGATACAAACAAAACAAAAACTATAGCGTGTAACGAACCGAGTACTTCAGTTGAAAATAAAAAATATAACGAAGATAACTCCAGTATTGTAAATCCGCGCCAAGTCCAACTTATTCAAGAGACCATGTACTTGCAGAGTTGCCAAATAGTGACAGTGAAAATGAACGGAAAGATTCTTTTGTTTCGGGCCATTCTGTAATCGACAAAAACTATGTTCTTTCTTCAGATGAATCGTACAGTGATGTAAGTGCGAGTAATTTATTCGATTATAATGAGACAGAAATTGAAAGCAAAAAAATGTCAGAATCTGAAAATGATGATGAAAAGGAGTTACATGATATAGATGAGAGTGACAATAAAGCTTGCATTGTTCTGAAGCTATTTTCTTGTGGCATTTTAAAGTAATTACTATTTAAATGGGAATAAGCCACAATTAAAGGTTAAAGTACGTTTATTGAAGTTTCAATTTCCACTTCGGAAATCTTTCTCGATTTCCGAAGTTTAAATTGAAACGTCAATAAACGTACTTTAACCTTTGATTGTGGCTTATTCCCATTTAAATAGTAATTACTATAATAAAGCTGGCGAGTTGAAACAATATCAAGATATGCCTGTATTACATTTTACCGTTAACGAAATAAAAATCCTATAAACGCTTACAAGTTATTTGTAACCGATGATCTTTTACAGAATATTGTTACTGAAACAAATGCTCAGGAAATATTGTTAAATATACATCGATCAAAATCACGTATACGTTTCTGGGTTGACTGCAGCATAGCTGAACTTAAATTTTTTTTAAATATGTATAGTTATGTGATTAGTTGATGGTCCCGCAATAAATTCGTATTGGTCGAAAAATCCTATGTTCAGGAATTAGTTTATTACGAATACCGTGAAACTAGACAGGTTCCTTTTATTGATGAGTTTCATTCATTTTTGTAATAATGAGTAGTGTAATAAAGATGATCGGCTCTATAAGTAAGGTGAAGCTTTAAAAGTAATGAACAAAACAGAATGACGGTATTAGATTTTTATTTTGATAAAGTGCAGCAACAACCGTTGATACGTATTTCGACCTCCTTAAGTCTCTTCAGAACGGTATAGCCACTGCTCTTAAGGAGGTCGAAATACGTATCAACGGTTGTTGCTGCACTTTATCAAAATAAAAATCTAATACCGTCATTCTGTTTTGTTATTTACTTCGTTGGAAGTACGAGAAACTGAATTCACTACGAATTTTGACTAGGATGGACGGCTTGTGGAATGCAATTTTAGATTCCCTTGCCGAGTAATTCATCCAGCTGTTTGTTTCGCAAATTTTAGGAAACACAGTGGTTAAGATTTGAATTCGGTTTCGCCAAGTAGAAATCGTTTGATTTCTCTTTTTGTTAATGAACAAAAGTTTTCAAAGCTGCATTAATTCCCCAGGATGGATTTTGGTAGTCGATGAAAGTATAGTATCTTATCAAGGAAGACTGCAAATAAAGCAATATATGCCAAATAAAACACACCCGTATAGAATTAAATTATATAAGCTATGTACAGTGGATGGATATAGTAACAACATAATTGTTTATCGTGGTAAAAATATGACTACTAATGTAAATACTTCTTAGAGTGAGCAGGTAGTGTATGATCTTCTTGAACATCTTTAGTCATCTACCTTTAGTCAAATCATTATTCAAAAAACAAATAATTTATTGTGGAACCCTGAGGTCCAACAGAAGAGGTATTCCCAAACCGGTACCTAAAAAATAAAAAAGAGAGAAATTTGGGGTACTCAGAACAACTCCTTACGTAATATAAAATGAATGAACAAACGGCAAGTTCTGATCTTAAGTACTGATCCGACCCATACAACTACTTTAGAACCAATAGAAAAGCGAAACTAGCAACGTGATCTTGTATTGAAACCAAAGGCAATTATTGCAAAATTGCAATTATCAACGAAAAAAAGTAGTAGACTTTAGTGATCAGATGAGTTCTTATCATTCCGTTTTAAGAAAAAGTTTAAAGTGGTACTAACTGTAAACTAGCCTTTGATTGTTTACTTGGAACAGAACAACAAGATTAGTTGTTCCACAAAATTATCTATAATGAAATTTAGAAGAAGATTGGCACGGAAGTTACTTGTTACTTCAGTTGCACACGAAGACACCACTACTTCCAAAAGAGTTCTGCATACTTTTGTTAAACCGTCAGCACCTGGAAAGAAAAGGAGAAGACAATGCCAATGATGCTATCATAAATTAAGAGAAACACATTCAAGCAAACAGGCAAGTAATATGGTTACAAAAGTAACAAGTTATTGCAATGAATGTCCTGGACAACCAGGGCATGTGTTCATCTTGCTTTAATTGCATTCATAAAAACTAATTTATTTTTCTGAAACTTGTTTTTTTTTAATAACTAAGAACATATTTAGTTTACACATTTTTTTTGTTTTCAAAGATCATTTATACTAATAAAATATTAAGAAGTCTACTCTCATTTGATCTTTTAATCTAACTCTATCTAACTGTAAAAAATAGTAGGCTGTTTTGACCCGATCAAAACACGATGACAATGGTAAGTTTTTAAATATTTTTACTTTTAATAATTGATAGGGGGTCTGAGAAGTAGGGGTAGGCCAAAACTCAGATGGAGGGATGGTGTAGATGAGGATGGTAGACAAATAGGCGCAGCAAACTGGCAACAGTTGGCAATGGATAGAACTGACTGGCGTAATAGACTTGGGAAGGTCGAGGTTCTTTTATAGGGCTGTAGCACCAATGATGATGATGAATTGATCTTAAAACTCGTATAATTTATATTATAGAACTGTAAAAATATAAACACTAACTACGTCATTACCGGTCCCCGACGGTCCGTAACGCACCGTGTTCGCGCCAAGCAACCGGTCCCGGGGGACCGGTAATGCAAAGTTCGGTGGTTAACATATTTTGGGAAGGCAGTCAATATCTTAAAGTAAATACTTGCATATTAGTACAGTTAAAATTATTAGACGATAAGTATTAAGCAAGAGAAATTAAACTTTTTTTCTACTTTTAGGTTTCATTAGCGGAACCGAATTCAAAATAATTCTGCACATAATATTCGAAGCAGCATTTGATTAAAACATCTCATTTTTGGGGGTAAAAAAAAATAGCTTAATTTGTCTGAACTAAGGGTGATATTTGTTTGAATTATCGCCGATAGACGATAGATAAATGGAGACAACTTTACATCAATCTAGACCAGTTCGTAGATATACGGATTTTTAAAGATACGCTCCTTTATCTGGTGAGGTAAGATATGTGCAAATATTTGAAATTTTTTTTTTCAAAACTTTTTCAGTATAACATTAATTATTTACTCGTAATTATAATATAGGTACCATATAAACGAACTAATTATTACTTTATGTTTTTGATATGCTCTCTTAAACATATACCCACGTCTTTAAGCATAGTGCATTGAATGGCTGTATTACAGAATATAAAGAGTTAACTTTCCATATTTTAGGAGTCTATTCCATATATTAGGAAGTTTCTTTGTCAGATATTGGACTTATTCTGTAGAACGAATTATAATAAAATTTACTATCTTAAACAAAACTTTTGAAATGTTTGAACAATAAATAAAAATAATATAATACTCACAGCTTGTTCTTCAACCCATTCTTTAATCAAAGCCAACTAAAAAAAAGGAGATTAGCATAGGTTAATTTTAATTTTGGCTTAATTATAAATGACTTACTTTGTCATTTACTGACAGTTTATGTTCAAGTGTTGAAATTTGAGGTTTTACTTCAAGAGTTTCTGGTCTTAATTCAAGGGTTGAAATTTCTGGTCTAGCTTCAAGTGTTGAAATTTGTGGTCTGGCTTCTAGAGTTTGAATGGCTGGTCTGGTTTCCAAAAAGGCAGGTCTGGCTTCTAGAGTTTGAATTAAAGGTCTTGCTTCTAAAGTTTGAATTGCTGGTCTAGTTTCCAGAAGAGCAGGTCTGGCTTCTAGAGTTTGAATTAAAGGCCTTGCTTCTAAAGTTTGAATGGCCGGTTTGGCTTCTAGAGTTTGAATAGCGGGTCTTGCTTCTAGAGTTAGTGGTCCAGCAGCCTACAAAAGAGTGAAGTTGCTTTTAAAAGTGTACAGTTTCAATATTGATATCAAAGAAGAAATTTATAAGGTTAAATTTATTTAAAAAACTACATATCACTTACATTCAATTCGCGTCAAATAATTATTTTAATAAAAATGACATGTAGTGTGAAAATTGTGTTACGTTTAATTGCTATGCTTTTAAAATCTTTATGTTTTTCAAATTAATTTGTAACCACGAGCAAATATCCCTAAAAAAAGAAATACAATTTATGAAAACTAGATTAAGCTCAAAGAGTTTTACTTATATTCGCTCAAATCAATTGACTGCATTCCTTAAGAATAAAAATTGTTACACTTAAAATTTCCCGGAAGCTATATGTGCTTTCTGTGGTTTTCTGGGTTTGACTCCAAAACAGAAGCCCAGAAGCGATCCATGACACCAGACGAGACATCGACAAAA
Organism: Diabrotica undecimpunctata; assembly: GCF_040954645.1. NCBI lineage: Eukaryota > Metazoa > Arthropoda > Insecta > Coleoptera > Chrysomelidae > Diabrotica > Diabrotica undecimpunctata. Next base: position 50,821,037 of record NC_092804.1, on the reverse strand, counting down.
TGAATCATTACAGCTGCACCCTAAACTAGGCAATACAATTCATCTGACGCCGTGGAATTTTTTTGATAAACTAACAAACTTTCGAGCAGAAACAGTCTCTGACCTCACTAGGTAAAACAAATCAAAAAGTTTGAAAATTTTTTACTACAACAGCCACCAAAGGTGAATGAAAAACTACAAACAGAAACTAATAAATTAGTTTATAACGTTTCAAATCTGACATTGGATGAAGCCACGAATAGTGTGTTCTCAAAAGGTTTCAATTGGCTGTTGGCTGTTGTACCTGCACGAATTCCTATAGAAAATATTATTTCCTAGGTTAAGAAAGTTACATCCCACTTCTTCTTCTCAAAGTGCCTATCCGTTCCGGATGTTGGCGATCATCACGGCTATCTTTACTTTATTAATTGCAGCGCGGAACAGTTCAGTGGTAGTTAGTCCCACTAACCTTCACAATTTTTTCCAGAACTATATTAAATAGCAATGTAGACAACGGCTCTCCTTGGCGAACACCTTTTTTGAGTCTGTACCGTTTCATTTCACAGCACAAATGGTTTGTCTAATAGTCATTTTTACCAAACTTACTATTTTTTCTGGCATTTGGAGTTTTTTTAGCGTTTCTATCAATTTGTATCTGTCTATTGTATCGTAGGCAGCTTTGTAATCGATGAAAAGTACTTGTGCTGAAATGCTGTATTCATAGCAATTGATCAGGATTTGTTTTAGCATAAAAATCCTCGCTGGTATTCTTCTAGATTCTTCTTTACACATGTCATTGAGATATATTAAATATAAAACTGATTAAATTTATTTGTCGTTTGTTTTGTCAATTCTATTGAATTTCATAAAATCAGTGACTTTGTTTGACAGTGATTCAAGAAGCATTCGCAATGGTGATCGCCAACGTCAGATAATTCTGTTATGACAAATGAAGAAGATGCCAAATGATGAGCAAGTGCAAAATATATTACTCTGGTTACAACAATAAGAAACACTGGAATAGAATAGCAATATTAATTGATAAACATCTTCAAAATATGTAACTGGATGTCTGCTAATATTGAAGATAGTGATAATGGTAATATTAAAATCGGTTCAAATACAGGTAAATACCATTGAAGTATTCGCACTTCCTCCTCCTCTATCCTTTATCCTTGACGTATGCTGCCTCAGACAGAGAGTAATCGGTAGTGCACTTTATTTGGTCTTTAAAGGCAAGGTACCTTGCCTTCAACCACCAACCTCTCCATGCCTTCCATTCTTCCGGTAATGTGTCCAAAGTACCTCAATATATTTTGTTGATGATTGTGGTAAGCCTAGTACTGATGTCCAGTTCTGTCAATATTGAGACATTTGTGCGATTTGCTGTCCAGGGTATGCACATCATTTTACGATATACCCACATTTCAAAGGCCATTATACGTCGTGAGTCGGACTTTTTAATGGTCCAAGTTTCTGACGCATAGGTAGCGATAGGAAAGATAAGCGTCCGTACTAGGCGGAGTTTCGTGTTCCTGGTTATGTCCGTATCTTTCCAGATTTTAGTAAGTTTGACCGTTGCTGATCTGGCCTTTGTAAGGCGTCGACGTATCTCTTCTTCGCATCCACAATTGTTTGTGATAACACAACCTTAGTAATTGAAACGACTTACCACTTTAAACTCCTCTACGTTTCGTATTTTCGGCTGGTTGTTTCTAATTAGATCGATTATCATTAACTTGGTCTTCTATGCATTCATTTTAAGTCCATATTCACGACTAATAGTATCTAGTCTGTTTATGATGTAGTTAAGGTCATTTGTTGATGATGCTAGTACTAAAGTGTCGTTAGCATAGGGGAGATTGCTGATTTTTCGGCCTCCGACTGATATTCCTCCTTGCCATCCGTCGAATACAATGCGCATGATGTGTTCGCTGTATATATTGAATAACGTGGGAGAGATAATACATCCTTGACGAACACCGGCTTTTAGTTTAAAATTATCGGAATATATGTTGTTGACTCTTACGTTTGCTGTGTTGTTGATATACAGTTGTTTCAGTAGGTATATTAGTTGTACGGGGGTACCCATTTCTCTCAGTATTCCCCACATTTTATGCCATTTTACATTATCGAACGCTTTCGAGTAGTCGACGAAGCACAAATATGTGTCTAGATTAAATCTCTAGATTTTTCTATAATTTGTCTGAGATTGAGAATTTGTTCTTGTGTGCCTCTTCCAGGGACAAATCCACATTGTTCTTGTGGGATCTGTGGTAGAAGTATTGATTTTAATCTCTTGTTAATTATAGTTAGCAGAACTTTACTTGCGTGGGAGATCAGGGCTATAGTGCGGTAGTTATTACAGTCAGTTGGTGAGCCTTTCTTATAAATGGGTTTGAAAGTGAGTTTACACCAATCATTTGGCTATTGTCCTGTGTTCCAGATTTCATTACACAGTTTGAACATTACTTCAATTCCTATATCTCCCATTTCTTTAAGTGCTTCCGCCGTGATTCCGTCTTCTGCTTGAGATTTTCCAGTTTTTAATATTTTTATTGCGGTGTCTGTTTCCGATTTTAAAATATGTAGTTCCTTTTCGTCATGTATTTCTTCTGGATTCACGTCTTCATGGTCACTATGAAACAACATTTCACAATTATTGTTTCCATGTCGCTGCTATGCCCTCTGGATTGGTGATAATCGTTCCCAAGTTATCTTTAATTATCTGCATTTGTGGCTTAGTTAAGTATATTACTTTGGCAAACAGTTCTCTAGATTCTTGACGGTCGGCGTGTTCTTATAGTTTCTTATAATTATTTCTTTAATATGATTATTTTTGTCTCTTCTACTTGATGATTTTATGCGTCTGTTTACATTTGCTATCTTGTTTTCAGTTTCTGTTGGATTTGAAGCATTGTTTCTAATTTTCTTCGTTCTTCTACTAGGTTCAGTGCCTCATCAGTCATCCAGTGTTTTTCTTTCCTTGGGGTTTCTTTGGGTTTTGTAATATTTACTGCGTCTATAATCCACGTCTCTGTATGTTCCCATGTCTGATTGGGATTGCCAGTAATGTTTGGTGTGTTACTATGTCTTAGTGTTTCTTTGCATTTTCCAGGCTCTTTAGGTATATATTTAATTGTTTTATTTGTTTCGGTTTTTTTACGAAATTTGATACGGAATTCGGATTGTAACAGTTTATGGTCTGTTCCACAATTCGCACTTATTGCAGGCAAAATTGACGAATAACTCGAGATATTTTATAACGAATTAGAACAAGCATCAGAAATAACCGAACCGAGAGGTCAAAATCGTCGTAGGTGATATAAATTCAACAATTGGTAATTGGTAATTGGTAATGATGATATAAATTAAAAAAAGAAAATGAAGGAAATTTGATTGGAAAAAACTTTGGAATTAACGAACACCTAATACGAACTACCCGCTAGAGGACTATACATATGGAGATCTCCAGCCGACAACCAAAATAATATCCGAAATCAAATTGTTTACCTACTCAAAAAGATACAGAAACTTCATAATATCATCAAAACTTATCCTGGGGCTGATTTAAGGTCAGACAACAACCCACTGATAGGAAGATTAAGCATTAAACTCAAGAGACCGCGGAAAAAGCACTCCAATATAATACAGATATTCCGACTTATCAACGGCAGTTAAATAATGTTCAATTTATATTATTATATGTACAAAATAATAGTGCTGATAGAAGTTTTACTATATTTGTCGTTTGAATTGTTTCTAACAAAACTATAGATATAAAGACTTACCTGAATTTCTTGGACATCTCTCTTTACATATCTATTGCGCTAAAAATAATAATAAAAAATTAAATATAATAAATTCATCGATACTTACATTCAACGAACATGCTGAAAATACATCTATAACCATATAACATATATGTCCTAAAGGTTTTGGCACAAAAATTCATTAACTTTAATTTTAACAAAAACAAAATTATATTAAGGTGACTTTGGACACAAAAGTTTGTTTACTGTCAGTTGGGATTCATTTATTTTAAGATGTCGTATATGTTGAATATTCCAGAATGAGAATATTTCACGCAAAATCATTTATAGAACAATAGCGGAGTGCGAGCACGGAATGTCATGTATGAATATCCCAAAAGTGAAAGACCATGTGCATTTATTGCAAAGTGGTGAGGAAGATTGGTAAGAAGAGAAACCAGGTTGGAATGTCAACGAAGAGATGGGAGAAGATTGGGTCGTCAATACAGATATTCTAAAAGTACATTTGTTGGAATTGAGGAGAAATGATCTTAAATATCGAAATCAAAGTAAGTACCCCAAATACTCTTAAGCCCTACTCCTTCGCGTACCAAGATGCTGTCGTCAACCGAGACGTTTACTAAAGAACTGAGATAGTTCTTGATAACTGGTCCTCATAGGACAACTAACTTTTACTTATGGCTCCACGTACCACACTCCGGGCAACTGCATTGGTCAGCAGGCTAAACCACGTGAGGGTAGCCAGATATGGTGAAAATTCCACCGAGCGATTGCCGGTATAAGCAATCCCACACTTACTGACCAACGGCTTCGGGCGGATGAATTGGTAAGTGGAAGGGCACTCGTATGTCCTGGAGCTAAGAAATTGGCACCAAAGGCGAATGGATCAAGTAAATGGTCAACGGCGTAAGGATGCAGAAGGCAAGGAGAAACCACTGCATTAAAGATCCAATTGGATATCTCTAGTACAATTATCATGACAATGAGTACTAAAAGAAAAAAATAAACTGATCATGGGAATCGGAGTCCAACATCTGGCAGGGGAGGAACAGACAAGGACTCCCAGGTCGTTAACCGGCGAAACCCTTGTCAAACATCAAAACAAGACAAAGTAAAATTCTATCCTTCAAGAAATGAGAAGAATGAATATAAATATATTAATATATTAGGTGTAAGAGAAACATGGTGGCCTAACTCAGGTTACCTTTCAACAGAATTCGGTATCCAATATTATATAGACGTGGAGTAGCAATTATTGTCGATACAGAGGTCAACAACTCAATACAGGGTTTTGTCCCAATCTCACAAAGAGTGGTGCTACTACAAATAAGGACATCACGCACAAACCTAAATTTGATCCAAGTATATGCGCCAACGACGGATGCAACAAACGATGAATTAAAAACATTCTACCAACAAATTGAAGATGCACTAAAAATGACAAAGAACAGGGAAATCACAGTAGTTATGGGCGATTTAAATGCAAAAGTCGGCAAGGGAAGAGCTGAAACAATAATGGGAGATCAAGGACTAGAGAAACGTAATGATAGAGAAGATCGTCTAATCCAATTCAGATATAAGGTTGAATGCTCGAATAAATGAACTTTAATCAAATAAAAGGCAGATATCGAGCACAGTTTACTTATTAAATCTTGCCCAAGTACTTTCGCTCCTAGAGCATCTTCAGGGGCATTTCGTCAAATTTGGCCTATCCAACAATATATTGAGAATGTCATAAACATTAAAAATTATACATTTACACTACACTACACAAGGACAAACAGTTTCAAATTTTTAAAAACTGACGAAGCTATATACATTGAAAATTTGAAAAAGTTTATGAATTTGCTTGTAAAAGTTTAAAACTTTAAAGTGATAAAGCTAAGGCCAGGTTCAACATGTCTGCTACTGGTATAACTTTCAAAGGGGGTATTCAGTATGGTTATACAATCCAACACGTAAGAAAGGAGTTTATCAGAAACTGGAAAGGTCCGTACAACGACCTGCAGAAAACAAACGATCTAATCTACTGCATCCAGTTTTCAGCTAGAAGTAAAACCAAGTTTATATCGAGAAATTAGCTCCATACCGTGAAACTGATATAACCTGTTAGCTTCAGTCGGTCCCTGATAGACCAGTTATTTGAGGCAAATAACTATAAAGGAAGGAGCAGTGTTACGACAGTTAAACAGTGGTAATTGAGGTTTTGAAGTGCTACAGACTTTGTAGGCTTCTGACTTTCAAAACGTTGGTTATTTCGCTACATTTTGTCCGGTCTTGCTTTTTCTCTTCAATCTCTCACGTCTATTTCTGACAAGTCTTGCTTTACTATTTTTATTTTTTCTTTGGACGTCCTCTGTTTTTTTGCCTATTTCTCCCTCCTTTAAAATTATTTTAAGAATTCGGTTCTGTGGCATTTTTATAATGTGAGGCAGCCATGTAGCTCTCTTAACTAGTATTTTTGCCGTAAATATTTATACATATACGAGGGAAAGAGAAGTGGGAGAAAACCGAGAAGAAGAGAGAACTGTACAGCACAGTACTTAAGAGAGAAAGGTTTAAATAAAGGGGACCAAAAAGGCAGAAATAAGGGGCGAAGAAGAGTAAGCAACAGCAACTCCTGAAAACGGAAAAGCTGGAGAAGAAAAAAAAAGTTATTTTAGGACAAAGTTATGTAATAACACTATACATATAACTTTTACAAGAAAATGGAGAATTTTGTTATAATCAGAAAGAGTATCTCCAGTCCACTAGCAGTCTTTACTCGTTCACTTGAATTTAAAAAGATCTATCTAATACGCTGTTTAAAATTTAACCCTTCACTGCATCATGTTGTTTAAAAACAAAATACCAAAAATGAACACTTATTTTAATAGCAGATAAAAATGAATCAGTTTGTTGATGACGTTGTTCACTAACAATGCAGTATTATTTAGCTTAAGTAGACTAAACAATGATAGATGGTGTTGGTTACCAGTATTGTGTCTTCTTATTTAGGTAGTGTACGCGATTAGACACTGACACGTGCTTCAGATTATTTTTGTTAGTTATACCAAAGTATGAACACACGCCCTCATCTAGTCAATACTATTAAAATTAGAAAGACGTCATATCTAGGACACATAATGCGCCATAGAGAATTTGAGCAGCTCCAAGTAATATTAGAAGGCAATATTGAAGGTAAAAGGGGCATAGGACGAAAGAAAAAATCTTGGCTACGAAACATCAGAGATTGGACCCACACAAAAGGAAATGAATTAATTCATCAAGCCCAGAATAGAGAGAAATTTGCCATATTGATCGCCAAACTCAACAGAGAAGGCACTTAGGAGGAGGAGGATACCAAAGTAATTTGAGTAAATATATTTTACGTGTTATTATTAAGGTAAGTAAAATGTTTTTTGTTGTTGTTGTTTACAAACAACATCATGCATATCTAGTAAATTTTGTCTTTTAGATAAAACATCATGAGTTGGAAAGATAAAAGGCCGCTGACTGACAAGGAACTTGCCGATATAATAGATAGGCCTTGGGATAGCGAAAATGGGTTTGGTGATGATGATGATGATATTGTTAATCCAGATTTCTTACCTGACAAACAAGTTGCTACATATGATGAGTTTGATAATAAGGAATCTGAACCAGTGAACAAAATGGATGAGATTGCTGTTGACACTAATATAGTTAATAGTACTGTAGAGGAGGACCCTCCAGAAACTCTGATTTACTCCAAGGGCAAAGGTATAGTTATTTTACAATCAATTTGTGATCAAAAATACTAGATGTTATTTTTATTATATGGAGAAAAAACTGAGCTTATCCGAACAGCAATTGGAATTTAGAGGAAATCTATGATACTATAACAAAACAAGATAAGTCAACGCGCATGTTCTTGTGACGTAAGCCCGAGACAACTTTAATGACGTCAAAGTGTTCATGTTAATTATATTGCTGTGTTAATCGAGTTTGCTATCCTGTGTATTTCAAAACGTAGTGAATGATATTTTTATCTATTCATTGATGTAGTAAAGACTTTGTATGTTATATTGTTATATAAATTTTGTGGTGAAAACATTCAGTTCATTTAATAAAATCCCCAACCGCTAAAACATTGCCTGAAAATAGACGCCAAAGAAGAATGGAAAAAAGAAATATATTAAAAAACATGTAAGTATTTTGGTTTTAGACACACTTTAACAGCAGAGCAAATGTTTCTATAGATAATAATATATACTAATGCCCATTTTAATAGAACTTGAAGTAATACTTTATTTTTGATAGGTCTTTAAAAAAAGTTTCTTTGGATGTAGATATGTAGTATGTAATGAACTGGAACATATTTTTCGTAGTTATAATGGCGACACATTAAAAATAACAAAAAATTATTTAAACTTAATAGAAGCTGCAAAATATGTAAATGTTAGCGAAGATGCAAAATTACTTTTTTTTAGATGGAAAATGTATTTTAAAATACGAATTCGAAATCAAAATATTAAAGATAATTACAATATCCGCAAAAGAAAAATTACAAAGATTGTAAAATAAATATCTAAATAATATTCATAAAGTCTCAAGTATGACCCGCTTTTCCTTTATGGTCAAATTCTTTAAATTTTGCCGGCCTTTTATATTTAATTTATGTTTTGTAGCAATATTTATTTTGTTTGTAATACACACAGTCAAATCGTAGATTCATATATTTCTTTAAATAATTTTACAACTTACTTATTAATTTTTAAAACACGTTTTTACAGAAAGTAACATGACTTCTTAGTGCAAGATATGGCATCGAGATATACGTACCGTTTACAGTTTAAGTTTCGAAGTTGTTAAAATACAGTAATGGAACAACGTTGGCATATGATGCATCGTTAAAATATAATACATACAAGTCCCCTGGCTTTGTCTCGCTATGACGTCATGCGGAAAGTCGATTAAAATTAGAACGACAAGTGAGCATATCTTGTTGTTATAGTATCATGGAGGAAATCAGAGTCTTATAATTCATATCCTACAACTAGAAAGTCCCTATGAATATTTTAATTTATTCTTCACAGATAGCCTTTTAGACAAAATTGTGGAGGAGTCAAATTTATATGCCATACAGGAACAACCCACTGAATATTACACGAAGTGACATAAAGCAGTTTATTGGAATTACAATATAATTTATGTCCCTTGTTGATTTGCCTAATATAAGGGCATATTGGTCAGAAGAAATTGGCTTTGAGAAAATAAAAAGTGCTATGTCAGTCAATAGGTACGAAAAAATCAGACAATTTTTAAATTTCATTAATAACGAGAATGCCTTATCCCGTGACAATTAAAACTACGATAGAGTTTATAAAATTAGACCAATAATTGATCACCTCAATGAAGCATTGTTGAACGGAATTTCATTGGAACAATATCTGTCCGTCGATGAGCAAAGTTGTGATACCAAAGCTAGGCACTACATGAAGCAGTACCTACCAAATAAGCCACATAAATGACGTTTTCAATTTTTTATCTTATGCAGTAGCTCTGGATATGCGTATCGTACAGAATTATAAACAGGACAAGAAAATGATTAAAAAACGACACTGGCTTTTGAACCTGACCTCGAAGCAACTGCAAACATTCTGGTGAGATTGGATAGAATTATTCCTAGGAATATGAGTCACAGGTTAAATTTGACAATTATTACTCTTCTATACCTCTCCTTGTATATCTTTCCAAACAAGGTATTCACAGTTTAGGAACCGTAAGAAGGAATAGGATTCCAAATTGTAAGCTTCCGGATAAAAAGGCTATGAAAAATGAAGAAAGAGGAACTAGTGTAGAGTTTGTTAGTACTTGCGATGGTGTGGAAATACGTAGCTCAGTGTGGAAAGATAACAAATTAGTCACGTTTCTACGGATTTTCGTTGGCGAAGTTTCTAAAACTACTGCCAAAAGATATGACAAGAAAAAAAAAAAAAGAAAAAAGTTGTCCATATCTTGTACAAGAATAGAAACTCCATATGTTGATTTATTGAACAGCAATATGGGACGAAATAAATTATTTAAAGGAAAAAAAATTGGTTTTTAGAATATTTTACTATCTATTAGATCTCACCGTTGCTAACAGTTGAATTCTTTACAAGAATTCAGCTAAACATAGAACTGGCTCGAAGTCACACGCTCAGTTTAGAACACAACTGGCAGAAGCATTATGTAGGGCAGAAGCGAATCACCATTTCAAAAAAGTAATGACCTTCAGCAAATGAAACTGAGGAGACGCTACAAATAAAGAAGAGAAAAGGCCCAGCACAGGTTATGCCAGTAAAGGATGTTCGAATGGATAGAATTCATCATTGACCTATATGGTACGAAAAACAAATAAGGTGCAAATTTCCACGGTGTGGAAATATCGCAGTTTCGCATACACATGTGTTATGCGAAAAGTGTGTTGTAGCACTTTGCTTCACTAAAACGGAGAACTGTTCATTTTTCCTAAATATTGTTTTAAGTACATCATTATTTGCATAATGTTGTTCATAAACAACACTTATATTTTCCAAAATAAAAAAAATAGTTGTTCAGAATTTTTTTATTTTTTTTTCGTAAAAATAACGAAAATCCAGTCTGCAAACATTTTTGTAACGAAAAATAAAAAATCATGCAGAAAAGGGTTAAAATCAAAATCAACTAAAATTAAAAATTTTTGTACTGGAAGCGGTAAAACTGGAAGAAAAAAGTGTAGAAATGGGAATAAAAATAAGACAGGATGACTGCATAATTAAATAAATATGTTAAATATTCTAAATTATACTTACACCGGCCGACGATTGGTGGAAACCAATAGCGAACAATAAAGTAAACAGTACTAACTTATTCATTTTGCAACAGAGGATTAATGTCAACTGTAATATTTTCCAAGTTGCAGTTCTTTTTGTATTTTGGATTTATCAGATTATAGAGGATTAATTACATTTCCATATTTCCTGTTGCTGATATTTTATTTTTGATAATTTTTTGCAATCAGTTAAATTTTTATTTTTAAAAATGCTGGACATAATGATTTCCCGTAGACTAATAATACATAATTATCTGATTATACATGATTTTAAGTGCATATTTAAATTAAGTATGATAATAAACTCGAATTTCTGGTCTGATTTGAATTACCTAATGTTTTTGCCGATTTACTGGGCTTGGGAATATTTTGACAGAACCTTTTTTGAGAACATACAGGATGAGGTTTTAGTGCGAGGATGTCCATTTAATCATTTGTTATAACTAGACTTATGCAAATATTGAAATAAAAAAGTATGAAATATGCGCATAAATATGCAGTATTTTATGCAAAATATGCATATTTATCTAGAAAATATGCATATAATAAAAAATATTTACAATATTTTTTATTTACAAAAATACTTACAACATTATAAATACATAACATATACAATTATTTTAACATATAAAGATTATTTTGAATTGTGGTAACAATAGATTATCAAATGATGTTCAAAATTTTCTAATAAAAACTTATGGCTTCTATCTGAATACATATATTTGTAAATAGACAAACTTCTTTCGACATCAACTGATGTCACTGGGGCATTTTTCAAATTTACCATAATAGATGATTCTAAATTAAGCGGTTCGGAAAATGTCCCGGCTAGTACTTCAACCACTTCAGAAAGAACCTGGTAACCACTATTTTTTTCCATGGTTACTTTAAATTTTTGAAAAATTTCCTTTCCAATAGTACTTTTAACGTTTTGACACAATGACTCAAATTCTTTTAATAAAACTGTACTCTCTAACAATGATAATTTGGAGGATTCTAATTGAGCTATAGTTTCTGGACAAAACTATAATTTGATTTTATGAATAACAGTTGCTGTTGGAGGATGGTGTTTTGGAAGGCTTGCTTAGCTTCCAATAAAGATTGGCAATTATCATCAGTAAAAAGGTTAATTATTTTTTTTTAATCAACAAAAAGATCAGCATAGAAATTAGCTGCTTCCAACCTTGTTTCCCTGCGTGTTAAAATGGGTTGCGGTGGCAGTGGAACAGCAGGAAGCATATCTCTGTAATATTGTATTCTTACAGGTGATTTCAGGAATACCTTTTTGACGCTCGCTATTAAACTGTTAACTAGTGGAAATTTTTTTCTTACTTCCTCCGCAACGGTTTTATTCCATGCGCTAAACAAGTGACATGTATTAAGTTTGGATAAAATATTTTTATATTTTTTCCTGCTTTCACCATATATGGTGCGGCATCAGATAAAATAAGCAATAATTTATCATTAGGCACAGCAGCAGGAAGAAAAAAGTTTGCTAATGCTTCTTGTAGAAACCGCGATATTGTTAGAGCGTTGGTTTTTTCCACTTGCTTACAGGAAATTAAATACGATTTTGTAAAGGTTTCATCGCTAAGTACACCAATCAATAAGTGCACAATGTATCTTACTGACGAGTCAATGGTCTCGTCCACACATATGTAAAAGTAATTATTACCTATTTCGGATTTTATTTTGTGGATAACTGAGAAGTATAACAAATTGACATTATTTCTCTTTAGAGTTCGTTCACTGGGAATGTTTTGTTTGCAATATTTTTTTAAAAAAGAGCTAAAGTTTTCATTAGATAATTTTAACTGACATGCCGATTTATTTGAAATTTCTTTTCAGATGAAATCTAAAAAAGAATATAAATATTCTATAGTTGTACCCATTTTTAAAATCTAAGATTGTAGAAATAAACTAAAAATGAACCGTCTTTACATAATAATTAAAATATTTAAATTAAATCAAATAAAAATCGATGTAGTAATCTTGAAAATGTCAAGAAATGACTGTGTAAGATGGAAGAACCCCCAAATATTTACAAGAGGCTGTTGGTCTTTTCTGTTTACATTTAAAGGAAAAATACTGTGAGCATAAATTAAAAGCACTTAATTAAGTCCAATATATGATATGTTTTTGTTTTTAGCAAAACTAAAGGAAACTATGCTATTGTTAGACAAAAATTGTTAGCGAGCTTTCAGTAGACTATTGAATGATTTGAATTTTAAATAGGTATCCTATTTTTTATCACAAGGAGTTTAAAAGATGCTTAAAAAAGAAAATATACATCGATTTATTGCGAACTATCCTTGTGTCGGTACTTTTCTTAAACATAATCTCCAATTTTAAAATCTTTGTTTGTACCACCGTGTAAATAAAATAAAAAAATAATACGTATGTACTTACGGTTTTGCCACAACATGAGCAATAAACTTTATCCATATCCATAGATAGCTCTGTGTAAGGTTTTATCCAAGATGAAACATTGCTTATTTTCGGCATTTCCAAAGCACAATAATTATTCACAATTAGAAATACACGTTGTTTAAGCCTTCAATTTTACAATAAAAGTGAAACCAAGTGAAACTGACCGTCAAAATAAAAATTTTTACCTAGATACATAAACTGGCAAACACAAACTCTTAATTCCAGAACAAAACGTGACAAAACTATAAGCCGCTGTCATTTATTAGTTACTATACCAAGAATTACCAAGTGATTATAAAACAAAACTAAATATTGGCATTTTCATGCTATCTGTAAGTTTGAATATAAAAATATATAAAAATATGCAAAATTTGACATTTTAAGTCTAGTTATAACAGATACGAAAAAATTAATTTGGGTCAAAGTTGAAGAATAGATAGGACCATACTTTAAAAATATTTTCAAATATACAGGGCTATCCATATTATAACAATCGTAATTTTTTAATGGAACACCCTGTATATTTTTATATTTTTAGACTTTTCCCGATCGAAACATTCCGTAGGTATATATACTTTTCACCTAGGATTTTTCTATTGGTCATTTGCGGCACCCGTCCATGTTTCAACCAATAGGCGGCGAGGCGCCAGACACGTATATGAAATGTTATTTGGTGCGAGATTCATATGCGCAATGTTAAATATTCGTAGACCAAAAAAGACGACTTTTTATCAAAATCAGAAAAGGAGACTGATTTTAGAATATTTGTTAATCAAATTAATAATTAAATCAAATCAATAAAGAAAACTAAATCAATGCAATGGGAAATAAAACAGAATATATTTAAATAAATATTAAAATTTTTTAAATATTTAAAATGTAATATTTATGCGAAATTAAATATGGTTCGGCATGTTAAGTTGGATTTGTTTGATTTGCTGCGATGTTGGACGAAATATTGTGACGCGTTTTTAACCTTTTTTTAAAAGGTTCATTTTTAAGTGGTTGTCCAAATGGTAATCTATTTGGCCCTCTAGTAATTCCCAATTTTCTTTGACTAATTGAAGTTGGTTGCTTTCTTATATTGGCCTTGTGTCCAAATCGTCTTGCCGAGGAACTTCCTGTTGTGTTTAAAAAAACTTTCTTAACCGTTTTGATTTTAATATGGGATAATCTTTCGTGCAATAATTTTAACGTTGATGAATTAGTTTCAAATGTAACATTTTTATCTTGTAGCGTATGAATGAAATATGTAAAAGAAAATTCTTGTTGGTTATCTGCTTCTTTTTTGTTTAAAAGAATATCTTCTCTAACATTATTGTCATTAATATTACCAACGCTAGTATTACCATAATGTTCTGTAATACATTAACTAGATCCTAAAAGCCCGCTATAAAATGAAAAAGGTTGAACTTTTTTGCCAAAAGGTAATTTATCTACTTAGTATCGATCTTCAGGATTAGTAGCTGGAATGTTGCAAATAGTTACAATTTAAAAAATGTGCAGAAGCAACTTAATGCTTGCAAAATGCACCCAATCTTCCAATTTTGCAGCTGCAAATCCGGTTGTTGTATCGACTTCTTCAAGCACTCTATTATTTTGCTCATAAGGAAATTTGTATAAATTTTTATATACTCGTAATTTAATTATATCTTCCTGTTGTAAATATTTAACTTTTTCTAATTTCCTTTTAAAGAGTAATCTTGGGGCTGCATCTCTACTATTTGCAGAGTTTCGAAGCTCTTTTAGAATATTCTTCTAAAGTAGTACAGCTAATGTTATTAAAATACCGGGAAAGCAAAACCTTCATAGCAAAAGAAATAATGCCTCGCTAATGTATAAGTACCATTCCGTATATGAATTTCACACCAAAGTAACATTCCAAGTACGTGGAATTTATTGGTTGAAACATATCCTCCTGCCGCAAGGACCAATAGTAGCGAAATACATATTTTATGTAATAAATGTTTAGACGCTTCCCGATGTTTCGATTGTCAAATATAAGGTTCAGTAGGGTAAGGGAGGAATCAGACTGCTCGACCAGACCGACCGTCCACGATCGACCAACATTATGAGTCTATGAAAATGTATAGTCAGAGTCAGCCTGGTGGACCTTCCATCACTTACAGCGACCGACCGCGATAGTCCAGTTTTAAAATTCGGACTTGTTGGAATTTTTGATCGTTTGGTCGATGAATATGGAACATTTTGCATTAATTTGTACTGTTCTGAGCAATGACATTGACCATTGACATATCAATATTTTTAATTGTCCTATAAAATGTTTGTTTATTTTTTTTATATTTTTATTAGCATTAGCGTTAAGCAAAACAAAAAGTGTGTATCCCTAAACCTAAAGTAAACAGGGTCAATTATTATCAAGGACATACCCCTAAAAAAGAATAAGAACCATTACTATTAATTTATTTTTACGTGCGTTAGTCGCACGCTGGTAAAGTTATATTGTTAAAATTAGAAAAATGGGTTATTCAAATTTGTATTTTTTTAGGGAATAAATGGAGTACTTCGGAAATAGATTAACTGGTATGTTATGTCAGAGCGAATAATGTTCTGTATGATCAGTCTCAGCCTGGATACTCCAATAGAGATTTATCTGATTCCTTGTGGCAAATTATAGCCAGCAGATTGAATAAGACAGGTAAATATTTTATTTGTATGTATTGTCATACTTCTTCTTTCCCAACCAAAGAAAAAAATAAATAAAAAGATCCATCGGAATAAAATTTTAAGATATCATAAACAAAATGTATATAGTAATTTCAGATAAGATTTAGTGTAGATAACAATAGAAATTTGTTTGGCAAACGACCTTTTTCCGTTTTAAACAAAATTATCAAAAAAACCTTTGTTTAGAATTCGAAGACATTTTACCTGTAAGTTAATCTTTTCATTGTTTGTATAATCGAGTATTAAATGACCATATTCTAATCTTTTGAAATATGTATAAATTGTGTATTGACAAAACCAATTTTAAAGTAAGCTATTTAGTTTTTCTCTGAAACCGAAATTAGGCTTTTCCAAAATCATGGTAAACACAATTTGAGCTTTTGATTGGACGGTCGTTTTTTAAATGGGAATTTGTGAGCCGATCATGAGAACCGGAGAAGTCAGATATAATTTGGTCATCGAAGGAAACAGTCGTTTGTCTCAAGATAGAGTGTGGTTCGTGAGTTTGGATACCGGCAAATCTTTCCAACTAGATGAAGAGGGGTTTTTAGAAACAGATGAGGATGAAACTATTAGGGTGTATGTGGAAGACACCCAAGAACAGTAGGATGTTTCATGTACATTACCTAAAAACAAAAAAAAGGAAAGTATCAGCAAAGGAGGTGGATAAGCAGATGTCTGAATACATAGAAATAATGAAATAAAAAGAATTAAATTCAAGAACAAAAAGAACAGTTCGAGTGAGTTATTTTTATTGAGCTTGGTGAGTGATGTGGAGGCAATGACGCCAGACAATTAAAGGCCCTTTCAACGAAAAACTTTGAAGTTAATAGAAGAGTTGTTATAAAATAAATTTTTGATCAGAAAATAAAATTATTAAATAAAATAAAATTTTAATTTAATACATCTTTGTATATCTCCTTCATCCTTATAAACGTAATTATTATAATAATGGGAATAAGCCACAATTAAAGTTTAAAATAAGTTTATTCGCATTTCAATTTTTACTTTATAGATCTTTCATAAATACAAACTTTAATACAAACATTAACAAATTAAACAAATTTTGTTTTTTGTTGCTTGGTGAAAAATTCTAATAATTTAATTTTATCTGACTCATTTTTGCTGACAATTCAGTATATATTTTAAATAAACCTATATCGCTTCGCCTTCAGCATAGTAGATTAGGGACTTTCTAACACAGAGACATAAAACATGAACTTATTGTTTCTTTAGTCCAGAACAGAATGGTAGACCTGAAAAATATAGTCGAACTATTCTGGAAAAAACTTGTACAAAACAACTGTAGACACAAACAGCTAATACTACTGTGTATCTCATCAATTATTTACCAGTGAAGAAAAAAGATGCATCTGATCAAAAAATGGATCTGAAACATCTTCATATATTTAGATGTTATGTTCACATACCTAATGTAAAAAATATAAATCATCATATAGGAATATCTCTAGGTATACGTTTAGACTCGACAAGTAGTTAAATATTCAAGGATTAATTATAAATAATAAATACGGTACCTTACAAATGATTCTCGCAAAAAAAACTATTAAGAGAAAACAACAAAGATTTATTTTACACATTATAACGATTGGTAACAGTAAATTGTGTTTTGTATACTACGTATTTAATATGCAATTGGAAAATATGTTATGAGATACCACCAAAAGTGGGGGTTCCTTGCATCAATTACGCATCAGCTGCATTGTCGCTATTGGCTAATCTTTAGACGATTCTGTAAAAGATTTCATATTAGTAAACGAAAACTATTAAAATATGTATATATGTATATATATATATATATATATATATATATATATATATATATATATATATATATATATCGAGATGAGAACAGACAAGAATTAAGTAGAATAGATTTAATACAAGAAAGATCTTGGATCGAACATTACACCTTCTGAGTGAAACAAGACCACAATTTACGAATACCATTAAAATAACATATGAAGTGGAATACAATGAAGACGATAAAATAACAGTACAGTATGCGGACCACAAGTATACTGAACGAATTACTAAAACACAGCCCATAAGTATTGCGGGAATTGCTAGCGTATGTTTTCACCTTATTCTATAAAGGACATAACTTATCACTGGAGTGGACAAAAGCACATATTAACAACATTTACAAAAAAGCAGATAAAAAGAATTGTTTAAACTACAGGGGGCTAAGTGTCATAAATTGACTCCACAAGACTCTATTAAAAAATAATAAAAAATAAAATTGAAAAAGAGATCACAGATGTAGAAGAACAAAATGGTTTTCGTACAGGCAGATCCTGTATGGTCAGCATATTATCTCTAAAGCAGGTTATTCAGAAAAGATTAGCGCACAACCTTTCAACTCATGTAGTCTTTATAGATCTGACAAAGGCATTCGATAGCGTACCACTTTCAGTACTCTAGGTAACAATGAAAAAAAAACAGTACAATAGCTTTACAAAAAACTGGAAACAAATTAACTATAGAAATTCTTATTAGTAAGGGTCTAAAGTAAGGCTGCTAAATAGCACCTACAGTCTTTAAAATATATCTGAATGAGGCGCACTCAGCGTAGAAAAGAAAATGCTGTAACGTGAGCATTCCAATCGAAGACGAGAAACTGTACACGATATACTTCGCTGACGACCAATCCATTCTAGCTGAAGAGGAGAGTGATATAGACTATATGCTTAGAAAACTGGAAGAAGAGTACACCAAGTGGTACCTTACAATTAACACACAAAAAATCAAGTATTTAGTTACAGGAGAGAAAGCAGAAACCAGAAAGCCAACAAATCGAAATGGGAATTATAAAATCAATTAAAACCTCAGGGAGTAACAAAGAAATACATTTTGAGATTGGTTAAGCAAGATTACTAAAAAAAAATAAGAAGAATTTATGAAACAATAATAGAAAGTATTGGGTTGTACGGCGCCAAACTTTGGGAAATCAATCAAAGAAACAAATCAAAAATAAAGGCCATGGAAATGGACTATTGGAGACGATATTGCCGGCACACTAGAGTTGATAGGGTAAGGAAAGTAGACATTATTAGAGAAGTGGAAATTAACAGATATAATAGATACTATCGAAGCCAAAATATTAAACTGGTATAGACACCTGCAGAGAGTACCTAAACATAGATGGCCAAAAGATAAAAAATGAACTCCACCCACTAGAAGAATACGAGGTAGACCAAGACGGCCATGGAGAGAAGATCTCGAAAGTTCAATGACCGCCAGAGATTTAAAATTTGCTTCGACAGAAAACGCTGGAAATTAGGATGCGAAAAACGGTGCCAGCTGTAGAAGACTCGCCTTTTATATATATATATATATATATATATATATATATATATATATATATATATATATATATATATATATATATATATATATATATATATATATATATATATAAAAATGTGCACTCGTAAGTGAATGGGATGTTTTCGGTAAATTTGGAGATAAAAAAGACAAGAGTTGTGCTACTTTATCTATTTATTGAAGACGTTTCGCCTATTGTTCAATAAGCATCATCAGTTTATCTAAAAGAGTGTTATTAGCGATACATCTAATATGAAAAAACAATTAAGTAAATGATCTTACCTTTAAAAGATCTGTAGCATTACAATGATGTTATTGCAAAGAAACATCAAAAAATTAATATAATAAATATAACAGCAAAAAATATAGAAACACAGAACGTTGGAAGATTCCCAATTTAACTAATTTGTTTTAAATTTCACTTTTGAAAACATTGATTGATTAAATCTATCAAAAAATATAATTGTCAATTTTGAATTGTTATATAAACAACGGCACGGCTAGGGTTCTTGACTGTTATGATCATATCATGAAAATGAAGTATTTGAAAGCTCGTGTTTATTATTATAGTATATATATTACAGTCAAGAACCCTAGCCGTGCCGTTGTTTATATAACAATTCAAAATTGACAATTATATTTTTTGATAGATTTAATCAATCAATGTTTTCAAAAGTGAAATTTAAAACAAATTAGTTAAATTGGGAATCTTCCAACGTTCTGTGTTTCTATATTTTTTGCTGTTATATTTATTATATTAATTTTTTGATGTTTCTTTGCAATAACAACATTGTAATGCTACAGATCTTTTAAAGGTAAGATAATTTACTTAATTGTTTTTTCATATTAGATGTATCGCTAATAACACTCTTTTAGATGAACTGATGATGCTTATTGAACAATAGGCGAAACGTCTTCAATAAATAGATAAAGTAGCACAACTCTTTTCTTTTTTATCTCCAAATTGACCGAAAACATCCCATTCACTTACGAGTGCACATTTTTTTATATTAAATTAAACGGTCATATACCTTAAAGATATATATATATATATATATATATATATATATATATATATATATATATACACAAATCGAGATATAATCTTATAATAAGAGGAGTTGTTATTAATTATTAAAATTTCTATCAGGATGGACGGAAATAGCATAGCTATTATGTGCAAATGTCTAGTGGAAAACATTAATACCTAGGTAAAAAATAAGACTGGACTAAAACAACTATATAGACAACATAGTAAAGCAGTATAAAGGACAAGAGATTATTTTCCCAAAGGGAAAGGGTGTAATGGGATGACTACGGAAAAAATAAAATAATAATAATAGAATATAATAAAGTTTAGTAGTACTACTTACTAGTAGTATTAGCAGAATATATGGGATGATAAAAAATCGAATAGAAGAAGGATACTAAGATATGGAAGCCGAAGAACAGGCTGGTTTTCGTGCAGGTCGATCTACAGTAGACCATGTCTTCTCTATTACTCAGATAATTGAAAAGAAAGTTGCTCGTGGCCAAGAAGTCCACTTGACGTTCGTAGACCTAGGAAAGCATATGATAGTGTCCCGCTTGATAAATTATGGGAGGCACTTGGGAAAACAAATATAAATATAGAATTGATTGAAGCGGTAAAAACGTTGTACTACCAACAAACAACAAGAATTAAAACAGGAAATCCGATAACATCGGGATTCAAAGTGACTAAAGGACTAACACAAGGATGCTGTATATCCCCAACATTATTCAAAATATACCTCGCAGCAGCACTCAACAAATGGAAGAAAAAATGTACGAATATGGGTATACCACTAATGGACTTAACTTTTTACACTCTGTGCTTTGCGGATCACCAGGTCATCATCGCACAGTACTCTAAAAAACTCAGTTACATGATGCGAAAACTATTAGAAGAGTTTACAGAGTGGGGTTTGGAAGTAAATATGGAAAAAACTGAGTACATGAGTATCGGAGGAGATCAACATATCCTTCTCGTAGAGGAAAATCAAGTGATCTCCGGACGCGACAGAATAACAAACGAGAGAGTCCGAGAAATCATGGGGGTTACACATAATATTGTTGATGACATCAAAACGACACAACTCAGATGGTACGGACACGTAAGGAGAATGCCGGAGAATAGAATACCAAGACAAATTCTTGAATGGCAACCAAGAGGTAGGCGGAGACCAGGAAGGCCTAGAAGAAGTTGGAGAGGAGTTGATAAAGAAATCAGGGAAAGAGAACTGGAGGACGATCTATGGAACAATAGAATGAGATGGAGATTGGAAATCAGAAGACGTCAAAGAACGTTGTAAACCGACATTATATATATATATATATATATATATATATAATAACTTTATTATATATATATATATATATATATATATATATATAATAATAAAGTTTAAAATTTCTCTTCTCGAGAAGCTGTTATTCTATGTATTATGTTAATGAGTATTTTATAAAAACATTTTAATTTTGTAGTTTATTCACTTACTTGAACTTTGTGTTTAATTGCATTAATGGCACTAGATGTATCTGCCTGTAAAAAAAAATAAAATTTTCATATAGTGTGTAGGAAAAGTAATAGAACTTGCTAATATTTCGATTCTTAATATGTGTATACAAAATATTTAGAATAGACGAAATGAATAAAATGTTTCGTTACAATCAACATATCTTCATAATTAAAATAAAAGTAGGGTAA
The DNA here is from genome assembly GCF_040954645.1 of Diabrotica undecimpunctata. Taxonomy (NCBI): domain Eukaryota; kingdom Metazoa; phylum Arthropoda; class Insecta; order Coleoptera; family Chrysomelidae; genus Diabrotica; species Diabrotica undecimpunctata. The sequence goes on along the minus strand of NC_092804.1, from coordinate 50,799,274 downwards.
ACTATACAGTGATAGGCCAGTTAAGAAGGTGGATTTAGTTAATATAATTTTTTTAAATAAAATTTTACACATAAATACCTTAATATTATTTTTTGGTTTGTTAGGATTATTTCTAAAAGATTTAAAAAACATTTCTGCCATCTAAATCAATGTTTATTTGTAATTGTCCAGCTAAATACCAGTAATTGGCATAAATAAGTCATATTATTAAAACAATATGTAGGTACCTAGCTGCACTAAAGAATTATTCTATTTTGAATAATAGAATAAAAAAATAGAATAAAACAATTTTTTCAAAGATTTTAACAACAGAAGTCTTACAATAAAAAATGTTATCCTTATCTACAAATGGACTAATTTTTATAATGCACAAATTATAATATTATGTTCGGTTGCACTCATCCACACATGCAGCACACATGATACAAAGTTTTCCCGACAGATATTGGATTATAAGGAAAGTCATTCTGTTGAATATAGATAGAATGCTTTTATTATTTTGGGCATTTTCTTTATTGTCCCCTATAAGTGATTTTTCTTCTATAGGCACCTTCTGGCTTACAATTTATTGTGATATATCACTTGACTGCACAACTTCTTCTAAAGGCTGAGTTTTATTTTTGTTCTCCTCTATGAGTAATTTTTCTACAAATCCTTTTTGTGTTACATTTTCTTGTAATATATCATTTGTCTCCATCGTTTCTTGTAAAGGGTGAGTTTTTTTTTTATTTTCCCGTAAGTAATTTTTCTTCATGCCATTCCTATGCGACATATCCTTGTAGTTTTTTTAGGTGTCTCCATATTTTCTTTGAAAGGCATGTGACTAAATAAATGTTGGTTGATTTTTGTCTCTTTATTTACATCTAGTCGACACAGTAGAATTTCGTCGATAATAATTTACATATTTTCTATTTCTGTGTCCACTGCTCTATTGATTTATTGCTGTTCTGATTCATCAAGAATTTCCATATACAAATGGCTATTGTTTTTTTTAAACCTATCATGACTTGTATCGTCAAACTGATTTTTTTTTAAATAGTACAATTTTCTCTTCAGCAACTGTTTTTTGAATTAGTTAAAGTAGATAAACGGAATATTATGTGAAACTTTTTGCTCTACTTGTGTATTATTATCTGGATAAATCTCAGTCTCCTTTTTTGTTTCCAGTCATTTGGTAAAGTCTCTACCTGATGCGTTTTATGGATATAACCCACTTGCCTAAAACTCATGTTTTATAGTTTCAGCTTTTACGTTTTTTTATGTAACGTACTGGTGCAACAGATAAAACATGTTTCATTCCCATTAAATTCTAGTGGGGTCTTGCAGAATGTAATCTAAATTTTTACTTTTTAGTAACTGCTTCTGGTGTTTGGTGAGTTAAAATCTCATGGCGCTTAAAAAAGCTTAGATACCAGTCTTCTCCTAAAAAAATTGTTCTTAAATGGAGTTTCACGTAGGTTTGAATCTAAAAATTCCTTAACCGAACATTGAACATCTATTTTTCTAACTGGAAGTCCTGTTTTGTAACTTGCCAATATCCATTCTTCTGAAATAGCCTTCTCCTCACTCGTCAAAACACTGCTTGATCCCAAAGTAAATTTATTAGTAAACTTATCGCTTTTTCTAAACTGAAGAGTTTGACGTAATACTTTTTCTTAAAGTATAGTTTACCCTATATCATGTGTGCTATTACTTCGAAATAACACTCTTTTTTAATTGTACGTTTTCTTTTTACCATAATCTATTATATACAATATCTAATATATAAGAAGATCTGCAAACACTACTTGATAGTGTCGTTGAGAGTTGTAGGAAGGCAGGTCTGGATCTGAACATACGGAAAATCAAAATACTCGTAATAAGTAAACAACAGCATATAAAACCGTCTATTATGTAAATAATACCAAACTTGAGCAAGTTGATAAAATCGTTTACCTTGGATAGCAATTAAATTGTAACGCAGAAAGTCACGGCGAAATTAGATCTAGGATAGAGCAGGCTAGAGCGGCTTTTAGAAGGATGTCCAAGGTGTTATGTAACAGAGACCTAAAATTGGCATTGAGGATCCGCTTACTTCTCTGCTACGTGTTCTCGGTCTTACTTTATGGTGTCGAGTCCTGGACTGTGAATAAAATCGATCTAAATTGCCTTGAAGCTTTCGAAATGTGGTGCTATAGAAGAATTTTAAAAGTTTCCTGGGTGGAGAAGATTCCAAACTGCACAATACTAGAACGTCTCAGTAAGACTACTGAGATCATAAAAAGCATCAAGCAGAGAAAGCTGGAGTATTTCGGACATGTAATCAGAGGTCCCAAATATAGGTTGCTACAAAATATCATGCAACGAAAAATAGCAGGCAAACGCAGTCCAGGACGGAGAAAAACCTCATGGTTGAAGAACTTGCGAAATTGGTATGGTGTTGATACAAGCATGCTATTTAGGGTGGCAGTGAATAAAATTCAGATAGCTATGATTGTAACCAACGTTCTGAAAGGACATGGTACATGGAGAAGACGAATAATCTATTAAAATAAAAATACAATAATTAAAAACGGGTTATCCTAGATTAATGGCTTCAAAGTTAAGTAGCATCAAAGTAAAATAATAAAAATTGATCTGTATTAAAAATACTTAGCATGCACGTCTTTGGTCATTTGTTATTTATTGTCAGGAGTAATTTATATGTCAAAAATGTCTACCCTTTCAATGGGATAGAAAAATACAGTAAACTAATTTGACCATACTCAATACCTCCTACGTTTAAATGTATTAAAGCCGGAAGTCTGTAAATGATTAAATTATCTTACCTTCAACTTGCGAATGGCAGGAAGTACCTGAAAATAAATATTGAATCATTGAATTGAATATTGAATCAAATATAATCAAAATCAAATATAGGTTGGATGTATGTATGGAAGATTAGACTTCGCAAAAACAAACGGTGAAAATTATTTGTAAAATACCTACGATTTCAAATTACTTGCCCATAACCAGATGTGTGCAAATAGCTATATGATAACTATCATGACAATTTCAAAATTCTTAACACGCGTCGTATTTCCGAGGCATTAATCATCCAAGATTTTTAATTTTGATACTTAAACATTTGATATTGATCTGAGGCTATTTCTTGTGGCATATTAAAGTAATTACTATTTAAATGGGATTACATTTAAATTCTGTCACTTTTTCATTTGCCTACAGTTGAGCTGTAAAATTAGTTTTACTCGAATTCATTTAATTCGCTTTTATACAAATTTACAATTTGTTTGCTTAATTTCTAAACCATAATGCCAGCCAAAGCAGTTTGTGTACTAAAGGGAGAAGTCAACGGCACTGTATTTTTTGACCAAGCAGTAAGTTTGTAATATTTAAATTTATCTACAGAAAAAAATGATTGAAGATACTCTATTAGATAATTAGGTACCTGATAATAGGTAGTCTAAAGATCAAGGACATTAATGTAGAAGATTTGAAGTAGTAGAGTTAATTGTTATAAGTAAAAAACTAGATTTTAAGTGGTACATCTGGATGTTACTCCAGACATTATCTATTTTGTAAAAATCCAATGTAAAAATCCAAATCAGCTATAATGGAGTTATTAACATTATGTACTGATAATACATATTTTCAGGCAAATAATGAATTCTATAAACAAAATTTTGGTTTAGCAATAGGCTCTAGTTTATCTCCATTATTAGCCGATATATTTATGGAAGATTTTGAAACAAATATTATTTCTAAACAAAATTTATAACCCACAGTATGGTGGAGATATGTAGACGATGTATTCTCAATATGACCTCATGGATCAGAGTTGTTGGACACATTCCTGAATGATATAAATGATAAAGAAGAGACAATAATATTTACATTGGAAAAGGAATATAATAACACACTACCTTTCCTGGATGTTTTAATCTCTAAGAACGATACTGGGTATGTGACTCAGGTGTATAGAAAAACCAACACATACCAACAGATATTTAAATTTCAAATCAAATCACAATATTAATATTAAAAAGGGAATCACTAAATCCTTATACGATAGAGCCAAAGTTACTTGTTCTAAGGAAAATTCGTTCTTAGAGGAAAAACGTTTGTTAACCTTTGTTTTATTAAAAAATGATTATCCTTTATCGTTTATAAATAAGGAATTTTCAACAATCGACCGAATAGAACAGAACAACTGAACGAGATCCTACAGCATACACGAAATATGGAATAATACGAGGAAAATAACAATACCATACATAAAAGAATTATCAGAAAAACTTTAAAGGATAGGAAATAAATTCAATATTTCAACAACGTTCAAAACAACAAACACATTGAGATTGGTGTTTATTAAAAGTAAACTAAATGCACGACCAAATACTTACCATGTCGGGATAGTATTATCAGGTTTTTTTCCTGGCTTTTCCCTCATAATTTACTATGGAATCACTAACAGGAGATTTTTACTGTCATCATGGCATGTGTTTGTCTTTTTAAAGACGAATTACATGCTATGATTTTTTCTGACGGAAATTCTTAAGTTGAAGTTGATTTCATGTAATCGAATGGACTGTCTTACAAATAAAGTCGTCTCAGGAACGCAACTCAACAATATTGGCAATATCATTTTAAAGTCGTCTACTTTAAAATGTATAATGTATGTCTGAATTGTCAATATAAATGAGTCAGATAAAATTAAATTATTAAAAGAATTTTTCACCAAGTAACAAAAAAACAAAATTTGTTTAATTTACTAATGTTTGTATTTTGAAAACGATTTCCGAAGTGGAAATTGAAACGTCAATAAACGTACTTTAACCTTTGTGGCTTATTCCCATTTAAATCGTAATGACTTAAACATTTGAACTTAAAAGGATAAAATTAAAATTATTGACAAAAGTAAAAATAAAAAAGTACATAAAAATAATTTCTTTTACTTAAAAAAGCATAATGTCTTTTATGTTGTAAAGACAACTTTAAGGTTGCGTTTGATATTGTTTACTATTGTACTACACCAGGGCGGATCTATTTTGGGGTGGGTGTGAGAGGTGGCATTCTGATTTTTGCAGAAAAAGTTGTGAGATAACTTCAAGCATAATAATTTGGGAAAAGACTGGGAAAGACGCTTCATTAACCAAACAAAAAAATGACAAACAAGTGTATGAGAAACAAAAACGAAAACAACTATGTTAAAAAAAAATTAAATTTCAAAGTTTATCGGTATACGTAAAAAACAGTATTTTCTCGGCTTCCAGTGAAGCAATTTTCTTCTTTTTTTATCAGATGTAACTCAAAGAGAGAAACCTAAATAAGCATTAACACATTAATTTGGTTATAAATAAATTAATTTCATCACCATTAACCTCTATGTGTCCACTGCTGGACATAGGTCTCCCTCAGCTCCTTCCATATGTCTCTGTCTTGTGCGGCTTGCATCCAGTTATAGCTAACATGCTTCATATCGTCAGTGCATCTAGTTGGTAGGCGTCCTCTGCTCTGTAGTGCTTCTTGTCTTGGTCTCCACTCGACAATACGTTTTGTCCATCGGTTGACTGATAGTCTGGCAATGTGTGCTGCCCAATTCCATTTTAGCTTCGCGATTTTTTTGATGGCGTCTGTTGTTTTGGTTTTACGACGTATTTCTTCGTTTGCCCTCTGAGTCGCGCGAATCTTATTCACTACCTTTTTGTGAATCTTACTGTTCTCGCTCGATAAGTGAGTACAGGTTGGTCAAAGATTTTCATTTTAAGGCTCATGGTACATAGTTTTATTTACCAAACGCTGCCTAATCTAATCCTATGTGACGCGGGAGTTCACATGTCTGGTTATCTCTGCCCAACCGAATTTCATGTCCTAAGTACTTATACGATGCAGTCTGCACAATATCCCTTCCATCAACAGTAATATTTCGATTCAGTCAGTCATTATTTACGTCTTGTTCATATTAATCTTTAGTCCGACCTCCAAGAAAGCGTGATATAATTTTTCAAACATTATTATTGCATCATCCATACGATCGGCTATAAGCACGATGTCATCTGCAAATCTCAAATGACTGAGCTTCTCTCCATTTATTTTGATATAAATTTTTTAAATTAATTTATCTACAAGAAAATAAAACTACATATTTGTTCCTATGGTTTATATATTTTTTTAGAAAAACTTACCAATGTGTACGACTACGCTCTGAATACAGATATTCTTATTTGAAACGTGTTTAATTATTTACACAATCTTTAGGTGGTTAATATCAAGGTGGTTAGGTGTTAAAAACCGTTGAATATGAACAAGCTATTTTCCCCCTTTTTTGTATTTATTGCCGTTTTGCAACAAGAATAATACATTGAAACATTTTTAATCAGTCGTATGTTATAGGAAATTCAGTTACCAACATTTCATTTCATTTCAACTTTGCTCAAAAAAAACATTGTTTTTAAGTTATAACCCATTAGCGCCCATTGTACTCATTTAATTACAGCTGCTATTTTGACATACTAATGCCATCTAAAATAAAATAGTTGCCATTTTTAGTTATTACAGGAAACTAAATACCCCTAAGATGACAACTTTAACAGATTTCGTTGAATGATTCAGCTTGGTTTGTTAGTTTTGGTTTATTGTTTATGAGGTCAACACGTGAGTTGTTTATTTTCTCGACATCGACTTTGTAAATTTACAGTAAGTTTCTTTTATTTACTTCTTTTTACTATCAAATGGTTTACGTTAGTTTATAATAAGTTTAGTAAAGTGCTTAAGTGATTAATTATTCATAATTTTAATTATAACGTGATTTATTTGTTGCTAAAATTAGGTGTACTCATATGAGTAAAATGGGCGTATGTTTGATATTTTGCAATTTTGTTACAGATATGGCATCTGTAGACGATTTTAAGAGTATTAGTGTTCGAAATTTTTATGGAAAGAGGTACGAAGGTTTACCTTCTGCTTTAGAAGATATTCGTGCTTCTAATTCGCGGTATGAAGTGAATATGGCTATTATTCCTCCAGACCCAGATATGCTTACTGATGAGGAAGACATTGAGGATGATAGAAGGAAATTTGAGACTACCTAAAGATGTTGTAGGAGAAATTGAAGTGCATTGCTCTTCAGATGAAGACAAAGACTTAGAGGATGTACCATTGGCACTGCGGTTAAAAAGAGTACGAGAACCAAAGAGTTTAGGTCCTCAATGGACAAAAACTTGTACAAATAATAGTATGGTAGGAACATCAGGGTGGAATGAGCGGTTTGAAATCGTTAAACATGAATTACAAGACTTAAATGAAGTTGGGATATTTGAAAAATTATTCACTGACGACATATTTGATAACATAGTTACACAAACTAATTTATATTCTTCTCAATGCAACAACCATAGTTTCTTTGTGGCCAAGGCAGATATACAAACGTTTTTCGGTGTATTATTACTAACAAGATATCACCAACTACCCAGTGAAAGAATGTACTGGAGTCTTTCCGAAGATTTAAATGTGCCGTGTGTTTGTGCATCTATGTCTAGAAATAGATTTCTAGATATAAAGCGTGAGATTCACCTTGCCGACAATACAGCATCACCAGCACATGATAAAATGGCAAAAGTTCGACCTCTGCTAACAAAGCTGAATCAGAATTACAGACAGTGGGGTATTTTTCATGAACATTTATGTGTTGATGAATCTATGGTTAATTTTTTTGGGAGACATACCAGTAAACAATTTATAAAAAGTGAACCTATTAGATTCGGCTACAAAAATTGGTTGTTATGTAGTGCCAATGGTTATTGTTATGCCGTAGACACTTATTGTGGAGCCAAAAATATTGATAAGAAAAATAGCCTACCATTAGGATCACAAGTAGTTCTGTATCACATCGCTTGCACATCTGGCCATAGATTATTTTTTGATAACTTTTTTACAAGTTACGCTCTGTTGCAAAAATTAAAAAAAAATAGGAATTAGAGCCACTGGAACTGTAAGAGACAATAGAACAAAAAAATGTACCCTATCAGATGTAAAACAATTAAAAAACCAAGACAGAGGTTACTTTGAACATCAATATGACAAGGCTCAAGGTATATTATTTGTTAGATGGAAAGATAATAACATAGTCACTATGGCTACAAATTACGACTCTATCGAACCTGTAGCACAAGTAAAACGATGGTCAACCACTGCTAAGGCCAAAGTGGATGTTTCTTAACCTGCTTTATATAAAAATTATAATAAGTCCATGGGTGGTGTCGACTTACATGATCAGCAACTAAACAGTTACCACATCGGAATAAGAGGGAAAAAATGGTGGTGGGTGCTTTTTACTAATCTTATAAACATGACTGTTGTAAATAGTTGGAGATTGTATCAGCTGGCTAAAGGTCAACAAACTAGTCTTCTTGTTTTTCAAAGAGTACTTGTACGACATTATTTAGGTTGTAATGCTAAATCAATGTATATGAAATCCAGACCTTCCGGAAATATTCTACCTACCGTTAGAAAACATGAAGGAGGTCACCTTCCAAAAAAACTTATTAAACAATTAAGGTGTGCTCAGTGTCATCAAAGAGCCAGATGGATTTGTGAAAAGTGTAATATAACCCTTTGTATTGATAGAGACTGTTTTAAAACTTTTCATTTCAATTAATTTTTTGTTAAGTACAATTATCTATTAAGTAGCTGTAGTGCCCAGTGTACTCATTTGGGTACATATCTATATCTAAGTAATTCTGTTTTTTTTTCAAATACAGTTACATTTGAAGTTTTGTTACAAATCATAATACTAATAAATATCTAATGCAAAATATATTAATTCTTAAACTAAGATACCGTGGGCGCTAATGGGATAAGCAACGAAAGTAGAAAAGAAAACGATGTTTTTGATCAATTTTAAATGTTTTATTTGTTTTATTAATATTTTCGACCTATTTGAGAAGAAGCATAAGTCAATTATTATTAACTTTGATAAAATGAAAGCAGATATCGAGCACTGTTTTATTAATTAAATTTTGCCCAAGTACTTTCGCTTCCTAGAGCATCTTTAGGGGCATTTCGTCAATTTTGGGCTATCCAACAATCGCAGAATGTCATAAACATAAAATTAAACATAAGATTGTACATAAAACTACACTAAGCAAGGACAAACAGTTTAAAATTATTTAAAAAAAAATAGTCGAAGCTACATTCTGACCGGCAACAGGAGAGAAAATGGCTCCCGGTATTCAATACCGGTATCGTTTATTCGAGCATTCAACCTTATATCAAATTATTATTAAAGTAATCACAAAACAATTTTTTCCCAAAATCTTAATGCCACCTCTTACATCCAAGCGTAGTCTTCTTTTTAAAAATCTGCTCTGGTCTATATTTATTTATTTCTTTAGCCATGTAAATTTTAGGTTATTTTAATATAACACAATCATTTTATGTAATACGTAAAATTTTCTAGTGAAATAAAATCCGAAAAAGAATAATACCAAGATGCACATCGACAACATTAGCATAAATATAAATCATAATAATATAAAAAAGAATCTTACTTTTTTCTCCAATTCGGCAACACGTTCACGCTAAAACAAAGAAAAAAGCTATTAAAAAATGGAAGATAGTATTTTGTAATCTGCATTCTCAATTAATTTAAAGAAAATCTTTCGATATACCTTGTGTAATGACTACAAACTATCAAATTTAGAAAAGCAACCAGTCCAGATGAAATTCCCAGCGGAATAATCAAACTTTTGTACAATAAAGGCAAACATTCTCTTTTTAATCTCTTCCATAAAATATACGAAACAGAGCATATACCAACAGACTGGCTACAGTCAAAATTTGTAATGAGTTAGTAATGATACCCAAAAAGATAAACGCTAAACAATGTAGCGATTATCGTAGTCTAATGAGCCATGTACTGAAAATTTTCTTAAGAATACTGCACTCAAAAATTTACCATAAAATAAGTACAAATACCGTAAGTCACCTACGAAAAGCAAATAGGTGTCTTGAAACAGGTGGAAATTGATGACCGAGAACTCCATATTATCAAAAATTTGTATTAGCATCAATGCACAAACATACGAATTGGTAAGAATACGACGAAAGCAGTGGAAATGCGACGTCAAGTGAAGCAAGGGTGTATCTTATTGCCTCTACTTTTTAATATCTACTCCGAATTTATTTTCAAAGAAGCCTTAGCTGAAGATACAAGCATTAAAATCAACGGGATAACGTGAACAATCTCAGATACGTAGAAGATACGGTACTGATTGCATCCAATGAAAAATAATTGCAATGACTTATCAACAAGGTGACCAAAACATGTGTTGAATACGGGTTAAAGATTTAATTGTGGAAAAAAAAATTTATTTCAAAATTTTTAGTAAAAGGTATAAATAAAATACCCAAACGGGCTATATCACAAATACAGAACGTTTTCAGAATGTAAATTCCATCATCACTTTAATTAAAAAGAACGTAAGATTTAAAATGTTGACTAAGGTTATGCAAAATGTGGTTAATACTTACAAAGTGCACATGCTATGAGCCACTAAAATATATGGGTGAAAACCCTTTAAATGTTATAAATTTACAAATATGTTACATTATATACTATTAAAAATTAGGATGTTTAAGTTACCGTTGGAATTGGTAACATGCCAATGTATGGCTCTACATCGGTTACTTGGTCCTGAGACAAAGTGTCTTCGAGGACCTGTTGATAACAACTGATAAAAATGACAATATTGACATGTTAGGACAGATGTCGGAACAAATCAGTCAGTGTAACTTACGGTAGTTGTCTAAAATGACAGAAGCCAGCATTATTTAAAATTAAGTATATATATAATGAATTAAATTGAATATATATAATGTAACATATTTGTAAATTTATAACATTTAAAGGGTTTTCACCCATATATTTTAGTGGCTTATAGCATGTGCACTTTGTAAGTATTAACCACATTTTGCATAATCTTAGTCAACATTTTAAATCTTACGTTCTTTTTAATTAAAGTGGTTAATTACTTTCAGGTTATACTGATGATAGAATTTACATTCCGAAAACGTTTTGTATTTGTGATATAGCCCGTTTGGGTATTTTATTTACACCTTTTACTAAAAATTTTGAAATAAATTTTTTTTTGTGATACATTGTATACAGCCAGCTACAGGAACTTAGTTTCGTAGTGGACTTTAATTGTGGCTTATTCCCATTTAAATAGTAATAACTTTAAAAGCTTCATACTTCTAAGACAAAACTAACGGTGGTCAGCAAAACAGAGTTACAACCAATGAACATCAGTTAAAAAGATCCCACAATATTACCTATTTGCGCGTCAATAATAACGGTAACTGCGATGTAAGCAAAGAAATAAGAATGCGCGTTGAAAAAGCCAAAGCCACTTATTATAAATTATAGAAAATTTTCAATAATAGAAGATATTACATTAAACCTTAAAATCAGATTAATACGATGCTACATATTCTCCACATTGCTGTATGGCATGGAGAGTTGGACTCTTACAGCAACACTAATGAAAAAACTTGAGGCCTTTGAGATTTGGATTTACCAACTAATATTGTAGATAAGTTGAGTTGATCGAATAACAAATGAAATAGTTATACACCGAATGAAAAAGAGCACGAAATAACAAAAACAATAAAAATTCAAAAGTTACAATATTTCGGCCATTGAATTAGACTTTCAGAGAGGTATAACCTAATATATATATATATATATATATATATATATATATATATATATTCCAATACGATAACGGGTGAAAATGGAGTCACTTTAACTTAATATATAACTTAATTATTCAAATACTTACTACTGCATTTGCTTTGTCTTCCAACCATGCTCTAACAATAGCCAACTGTAAAAAATTTAATATTAACTTTAGTATATCTATATTTTTTCCAAATATCATATTTTTTTAAATTGAATTGTATATAAGAATATTAAAATATGCGTTTGTTTATTTTTGCTTTCGGTATATTAGATATGAGGCTATATACTCTAGGAGCCAGGGGGATTGAGTACCTTGACGTTTTTCATGTTTTTTAGTGCGTAGATTCAATTTTTCGAGGGTACCAGGTTGGAAACCCAGCCGAAAATTTGTTATTAAAAAGTTATTGCTTAAATGATTGTCTCTCCTAAACTATGAGAGATTTTTAATTTTACCAAAATGAAAATTGTTCCTGTTGAAAAAATGAACAAAAAGGCGTTTGGTAAAATTTGATCCGATTGTTAAAACCGAAGTTATAACAAATTCTGACAAAAAGAAGAGTTTAAGATTTGGTAAATGTTTAGATATTAATTTTGACCAAGTTATGAAGCTTTTAATAAAGCGCTTTGAGGCGCGCGGTCAGTTCGCCGCGAATGCGGACGCCCGGTAACCGCTTTTAAACCATTTAAAACTTTTGAGTTGGCCTAAACATTGGCAGTTTGGTTAAATTATAGAACAATTTAAAACAAACATTATAAGCTTTGGTAAATGTTTCTATATTAATTTTTTCCCAAGATATTGAAAATTGATTTACGAGCAGGGTTTACACAGGCCTGTATTCACTGCGAGGTGCGAGCTGACTGTGCGCCTCAGAGCACATTATTAAATGTTCCATATCTTGGTCAAAAATTAACGTAAAAACATTTACCATTTTGAATTATTTTATAACTTCCACTAGTCAGATTTTAAAAGTTTATAGCATAATTTTTATTTAACTCTCTTATAAACAAATTACTTTTTAAAGTAATTTTTAATGTTAAATTGTTATAACTTTGTTATTGCAAAGATAATAATGATAATGAAAAATAAAGTAATTTTGCAAAGTTTTATTAAAGTTAAAACAATTACCTTTAAAATGAGAGGGTTTTGAAACCTAATCGCACTTAAAACAAAAAAAAAACGTTAAGTTACCGAAGGGACATAAAACTCTCTGGCTCCTAGACTAATATTTAAAGACTAAAGAACAGATATCTGTTCCATACTTTAACACCACCACATATTTTTAACAATAATGTAAAACAAAACAAGTTTTGTAACTTTTTAAGGGTTTTTACCATCGAGCAAAAACACAGAAGAGGGAATGTAAAGGTGGTGGGGGCAAAAATGTTGTTCGACGGGAAGTGCCATTTTGAGAGGCCACATTAAACAAGGAAAGAGAGTCCTTTCCTTGTTTAAGAAATCAAATTTAGTTGGGTTATGTTATTGTTTGTCCCAACTGTCACATGAAAGCTTATTTATATGGAAGTTGAAACATAGTCTTATATTTGGCGGCTTTGCATTTCCGGATATGTCCGCCATATTAAAAGGCCACTTTTATGAATTTTGGTCTCCTTTTCATAACGATTAGATTCCTTCTTTTGTCTTTTTGCTCGATGGTTTTTACCCAGATATTTAGTGGGTTGACTCATGTATACCTGGTAATATTACACTGATAATGGACTCTTTAGTCCGAAACCGTTCCGTGATGTATCCCGATAGGGTATTTTTAATTATATACATTTTATAAAGAATTTTTACAAAAAACTTTACATTTTTGTGTTGTCAATCACATCACAAAAATTAATACGTTTGTGACGTTGAAAAAAAAAATTTTTTTTGTTTGGCTTTTTTTGAATTTTAAAATTTTTTTATAGTATTATTATTCTTGAATTATTTTTATTGAAAAATACTTTTTTGCTTCTTTTAACTGCCGAACATGGTATATAAATAAAGTTTGTGTTTAAAATATTTGACTTTTATTTATTTAGAACTTGGTCACACGAAATATGTGAAATATTTTTCTAATATCCACTTCATTTGTTCAGCAGTGTATAAGTCGTAAATGGAGTTATAGGTCTATTGAATTAATTAAAAACCTTCGGCTACGTCGCGAATGTATTATTAGTTTTTAAATAATTTTAAATTATAAATTACCAAAAAATTTTCTAATTGTTATAATTATTATTAAAATCCGATGTTTAAAAATAATTGATATTTTCCTTATTTATTAATAGAGCAATTTTTGTTGTAAAAATCTTACATTAAGACAATGTTAAATATTATATTTATCTATTCTAAAACTTAATGTATATCAAACTTACTTCTTCAAGACCTTTCCTTGAGAGCGGTTTGTTCTGTAAACATAAAAATAGTATTTTTTTATTTCATTTTCTATAAATCTATGTGAATATTACTTTTTATCTATGGTTTTAAAATATAATATAATGCAATACTTACAGCTTGGTCTGCTACCCACTTCTTTATTATAGATAACTAAAAGCAAATAAATATTGGTATAAGTTTAGAGAAATTTGAGATTATACATATTTGTGAGTTTAATTACAGATTATTTACCTTGTCATTTACAGATAGTTTTTCCTCAAGTGTTGAAATTTCTGGTTTTAGTTCAAGAGTTGAAATTTCTGGTCTGGCTTCAAGAGTTGCAATTGCTGGTCTGGCTTCTAGAGTTTGAATTGCTGGTCTAGCTTCTAGAGTTGCAATGGCTGGTCTGGCTTCTAAAGTTGCAATGGCTGCTCTGGCTTCCAGAGTTGAAATTGCTGGTCTGGCTTCGAGAGTTTGAATTGCTGGTCTAGCTTCTAGAGTTGCAATGGCAGGTCTGGCTTCTAGAGTTTGAATTGCTGGTCTAGCTTCTAGAGTGGCAATGGCTGGTCTAGCTTCCAGAGTTGCAATTGCGCGTCTCGCTTCTAGAGTCTGAATGTCTGGTCTAGCTTCTAGAGATTGGATGAGTTTTCTGGCTTCCAGAGTTTGAATTGCTGGTCTAGCTTCTAGAGTTGCAATGACTGGTCTGGCTTCTAAAGTTGCAATGGCTGGTCTGGCTTCCAGAGTTGAAATTGCTGGTCTGGCTTCGAGAGTTTGAATTGCTGGTCTAGCTTCTAAAGTTGCAATGGCTGGTCTGGCTTCCAGAGTTGAAATTGCTGGTCTGGCTTCTAGAGTTTGAATAGCTGGTCTAGCTTCTAGAGTTGCAATTGCTGGCCTGGCTTCTAGAGTTTGGATGAGTGGTCTGGTTTCTAGAGTTTGAATTGCTGGTCTAGCTTCTAGAGTTGCAATGGCTGGTCTAGCTTCTAGAGTTGCAATTGCTGGCCTGGCTTCTAGAGTTTGGATAAGTGGTTTGGCTTCTAGAGTTTCTGCTACAGGTCCATCAGGCTATTAAATTAAAAAGTATCCTTCTTTAAAAAATATTTCGACTTATAACCAATAAATTTGTTGTTGCATCATATCAAATTAATTGATTGAAATCAATAAGTGTATTTAGTAAGACTTAAATTATTAATTCAATCAAACTCCTTACCAGAGAATTTAAATCTCAAACGTGGTCTATAACAGATAACGAAGGTAATCTAAAGACAGGTACTGATGAAATATTGGAAACATGGCGAAACTACTTCAGTGGCCCACTGAATATCCTAGAGAACCTACTGTCTTACTCGCTGAAGTCAAAGATGCAATTAAATCGCTAAAGAGAAATAAATCCCCAGTCATTGATTCAATACCAGGTGAAATACTATAGTTACTAGGTAACAAAGGATTACATATCATCCATTCTATCTATGTGGCTATTTGGAATTCAGGAAAATGACCATCTGATTGGTGTACCTCAATTTATATCCCGCTACACAAAAAAGAAACTACTACCAGATGTGAAAACTACTGCAGACTGCACACAAAATTTTGCAGTTTTAACAGTATTGTGAAGGACAATAAATTAATTACTGATCCCAAGGATCTACTTCAACATTGGAGAAACTATACACACAGCAACTATACTCAGACAACACTAGAAGAGACTCTGAAAGTGAATATAAAAGTGAACCCTTCCCCAAAATATTGAAGTCAGAAGTTGTAAGGGCAATCAAACAGAGCAAATGGGGAAAAGCATCGCCCAGACGACATATACATAGAGATTCAAACTACAGAGACACAAAATGTTGAGTGAAGACAATATAGACACCTTGTTATGTCTTTTTAATGACATTTATGGGTCTGGTCAAATACTACAGGATTGGCTTTAATCAACTTTTATACCAATCCCAAAAAAGCCAAACGCTAATAGTTGCGACCAATTCCGAATGATCAGCTTACTGAGCCAGGTCCTCGAACTCTTCTTAAAGATAATTCACACAAGAATATACAACAGATGTAAAAAGAGACATTAGCCCCACACAGTTCGGTTTCAGACAAGGATTTGGCACAAGAGAAGCACTTTATAGCTTAACTGCCCTACTTCAGAAATGCAGAGATCAGAAAAAATATGTCTTCCTATGCTTTATAGATTACCAGAAAGCGTTCGATTGTGTTAATCATTCAGAATTAGTATGATTGCTCCAAGAACGTTCGATAGATGAGAATGACCTTAAAATCATAAAGAACCTTTATATGAATCAAGTAGCATCTGTGGGAGTAGGACTTGAATCTACATCATATTTCTCAATCGAAAAAGGTGTACGACAGGGTTGTGTTGTTCTGTCACCCCTCCTTTTTAATCTTTACTCTGAAACGATTTTCGATAGAGACTGAAGTGACACTGAAAATGAAATCAAAATCAACGGACAGACTATTAGTAATCTTCGCTATGCTGACGATACAGTCATAATAGCTGATAGCCAAGAAGCGCTACAACGACTAATTGATAGAATAAATACTGAAGGAGAATGACTGGGCTTAAAGATTAATATAGACAAAACTAAGGTAATGGTGGTTAGCAGAACACGAAATATGCAATTAAATATAAGAGTAAACAATAAGAACATCCAAAAGGTCCCCAAGTTCAGATATCTCGGTAGTTGGATAACTGAAGATCTAGATCCAGACATAGAGATACGTAGCAGGATTAAGCAAGCCAGAACAGCATTTACTAATATGAGAACCTTGCTAAGCAACATCAGCCTTAACTTAACGCTTCGATATCGCTTTGTAAAATGTTACATTTACTCCATACTGCTATATGGTGTAGAAACCTGGACCATAAAGGCCAATGTGATGAACCGATTGGAGGTTTTTGAAATGTGGGTATTTAGAAGACTACTTAAAATTCCCTGGACGGATCACATAACAAATGTCGAAGTATTAAATCGAATGGTCAGAGAACGAGAATTGCTGCCAATAATAAAAAGAAGAGAAACTGCTTATCTGGGTCATTAATTTCGAAATTCCAAGTACCAGTTCTTAAAGCTTCATATGGAAGGAAAGATAGAAGGAAAACAGGCCATTGGAAGAAAGAAATACTCATGGCTTAAAAACCTAAGGGATTGGACAAACATCGATGCCCATGCACTCTTTAGAGCCACACAAGACCGAGAGGAGTATGCCAGAATTGTCGCCAACATCCACTAATTGGATAGGGCACCATAAGAAGAAGAAGAAGAATACAATAAAATTAATTTAAATTATTAAGAATATTACAGTAGATATTGCTTAACTGTCCCGTATTACTAGTACGTACTAATTTTAAAAAAAATTCGCTATTCGCTAACACAAAAAACAGATTTTTTTGATTGAAGATTTTATTTTGTTTTGTTTCCATTAACTAAAAATTAAACAAGATATGATTGTTTAAAAGTTGGATTCGCATGCGTTTAACGCCACCTTCAAGCCGTTTCAGCTCAACTGTCTTTAAAACCGAAAATTATCGACATATAAGCCTAATCCGTCATCCATAGATAGAAGTTCTTATGAAAATTATTACTAAAAGAATATTTAATAAATTCGACAGCTATCAACCTCCAGAACAAACAGGTTTCTGCAATGATTATAGTACTATAAAACAGATTTAGAACATACGAACATTGATAAAAATATGCAGAATACAATATCTCACTAAGTATAGCTTTTACTCACAAGCCTTTGATTTGATTGAACGGTGGGCCGTATTTGAACAATGAAACGCTACATTAGAAATAAAAAGAGGCTTGGCGTACATTGGTTATAGAGGAAGTTCTCAAGCAGCTTAACTAGAGTAAAAGGTTTATATATATATATATATATATATATATATATATATATATATATATATATATATATATATTGATAAAATGATAAAAGATATCTGAGTCCTCTCCACTTTGCAGACGATATTGTCTTAATTAATAGAGAACTCAATTAGCTACAAAAAATTCTTTCAGAATTAAGAAATGCTTCAGAAAGAATAGGCTTGAAAATAATGCAACAAAGACCAATATTCTTACCTTAGAGACATTACTAGCTACTGTGGAGGAGAAAGTAATAGGAAGGGTGAAAGAATATATTTACTTGGGCTGTCTAATAAAGTTGAGCAGAGGAACCCTACGGAAGTAGATCAAAAAATTCGTATGACATGGGCTGAAGTTGGCAAAGCTCTGGCAAAGAATTGCCCCCAAGAATAATAATACTGCCTGCCATAAATCTCAAGGCAAAATTTTTAATTCTTGCATCCTTTTATTAATGACATATGATCTAGAGATGATTACGTTTACCATAAAAGTCCGGAAGATAGAGTCCGGTTCTGGAAATCGTGCTTGATAGACGTGTATAAATTTGCTCTGAGATTTGTCTTAAATGTTGGGTGGTTTCGTATATAATTTGCATAAAATAAATAGTGCAAAGTGTACTTAAGGATTTTTATAACAGTAAGTAAATCGGTTATATCTTTTGGATTATACTATCAGTAAATTAAAAATTTAGTGTTTTTAATCAGCGTTCGGATAAAGGTCAAATCCTTTGAGGAGTTGATTCTGGCGGTGAATTTTTGCGCTGACCAGCCGATAAGAGCGATAAACAATTTATTTAGTAATAAAATTTAATGATACAACATCTACTAGCGGATCATATAAGAAGACAGGTGAAGTTAGATCGGAATGTGCTTAAAATGATGCAAAAAATGACAATATGATGGCCGAAATGAGAAAACTACATAAAACACAAAGAGAGACAATGGATTGTATTAGCGAATTAAAACAGAAAAATTTAGAACTAGAGATGAGACCTAGTGAAGCAAATAAGGGAATAGAGCAGCTGGAAAAAGACAAAAGAAAGAGACATTGCTTTATTGGATGTAGCGTACAAGATATTGGCTTTATTATTAAGAAACTGACAAACAAAATATTATTCTGAAATAATATGTGATTATCAGGGAGGATTTAGAAGATAAATGTCTACAAAATGTCAAATATTGCATAACAGCTACGAACAGAATCTAGATTTTAGATAGATAGAAGCGGTGGATCTATTAAAAATACCTACTAAACTTATTAGGTTAGTGAAAATAACCTTAAAAGACACATTAAATAAAGTGATCCTAGAAGGAAGGTTATCAGGACTTTTACGATAAGAAAGGAATTAAAGGGAAATTATTTGATTGCTTTTTATTTTTATTTTTTTTTCTGATAGTATAACTCTTCTTTCAGTTAAAATTTCAAAGTGATCGGAACAAAATTGATGAAGTTATAGGCATTTAGAAGTGACGAAGGTAAATGAGTGAGGTAAGTGAGTGAGGTGAGTGAGTTAGGTTAGGTTAGGTTAGGTTGGTTAAGGTGTGTGTAAGTGAGCTAGGTGAGTAAGTGAAATGAGTAAGTGAGGTGAGTGAGCAATCACATAGAAATTGAAACAGTGTCAAGTTCGTATAATTATGCACTCGCGGCAGATAACAATCGAATTACTAGAGCGAATAAAATGGCTGCAGATGCAAAGGCAAAAGACAAAAAAAAGGCAGAGTTCATCGAAAGCCAGAGCAAAAAGATGCTATAGATATTTTAGCAAAAGCCTCATGATCGATCCCTCTAAAATTTTCCACACTTCTTTTATAGATAAATTACTAGGTCGCAACTTAGAGATATTGATTATTTTATTGTTATAATTAATTTTGCAACATCAAATTAGTCAAATTTTAACAAACAAATTTTCAAAATTTAAAAAAATTGCCTTTTTCACTTCCAAAATTTGAGAAAACAATCAAATGAATAACACCTCAACATCGCAACGTATTTTATCAGCCCATAGAACAGGCGGGTTTTAGGAAAGGCTATGGAACAAACGATCACCTACTGGTAATAAAAAATCTTATAGAAAAATGCACTGAATATAATAAACCACTAGCTTTAATATTTGTCGACTATGAAAAGGCATTCGACACCGTAAATCAACAAAAAATGTTGGAAGCCTTGACAAAATGCCGAATTGACTATCGGTATATAAATATAATTAAACATATATACCAAAACGCAACAGATAGTGTTAGAGTGGGTGATCGTCAAACCCAGAAATTCCCGATACAACGTGGAGTACGCCAGGGGGACACCATATCGCCGAAACTGTTCACTACGCTTTTGGAATATATATGTAAAAGGGCAAAACTGACCGACAAGGGCATAAACATAAACGGAGAAAAGCTTAGCCATCTAAGGTTTGCAGATGATATTGTACTAATAGCTGATAGGATAGATGAGGCCAAAGAACTTTTAAATCAGCTCTACCTGTCCTCGCTAGAAGGGGGATTGAAAATAAATATATCTAAAACCCAGATGATGACAAATCTTGTAGTCAGCGAAGATATATGCGTAGGAACAAGATCCATAGACCAGGTAATGGCCTATAAATACCTAGGTCATGAGATTCGCATAGGAAAAGATAACCAAACCGTTGAGCTTCTCCGTCGTATAAGACTGACTTGGGCAGCCTTCGGCAAGCTGAACCATATTTTCAAATCGTCTGATATACCAATATGCCTTAAAAGAAAAACGTTTAATCAGTGTGTTTTGCCAGTGTTAACTTACGGTGCCGAAACGTTGACCATGACAAGGAGAACAGTTCAAAAGATCCGTGTGTGTCAAAGGGCGATGGAGCGTGCTATGTTGGGCGTTTCACTACGAGACAAGATCCCAAATCGCCAGCTACGACAAAGAACAGGAGTGGTTGATGCAGTAGAGAGAGTTCTTCTTCTTAAAGTTCCATCTCCTATCGGAGGTTGGATATCATAACGGCTATGGTCACTTTGTTAGCTGCTGCTCTGAAAAGTTGTAGTGAACTACAGTTAAACCATTCTCTAAGGTTCTTCAGCCAGGAGATGCATCTTCTTCCTATGCTTCTTCTTCCTTGGATCCTTCCTTGCATAATAATTCTCAGCAGCTCATATTTTTCTCCTCTGGTTATGTGACCCAAATATTCTAGTTTTCTTCTTTTTATGCTGTTCATAATTTCTAACTCCTTATTTAGACGTCGTAGTACCTCAGCATTGGTAATCCTTTGAACCCACTGAATTTTTAATATTCTTCTGTAACACCACATTTCGAACGCTTCTATTTTCCTTATGTGTTGTTTCTTCAATGTCCAAGCTTCCATTCCGTATAGTAAGATAGAAAATATGTAACATCTTAGAGCCCTCAATTTGAGATGCAACTGAAGGTCTCTGTTGATAAGCATTGTCTTCATTTTCACAAATGCTTGCCTTGCAGTTTCAATTCGGACTTTGATTTCTCTGCTTTGGTCATTTTTTGTCATCAACCCAGGTTCCCAGATATTTATATGTCTCTACTTTTTCTATTTGGGTTTGCTCTATCATTAATCTTTCATTTCCATGTTGCGTTTTTGAGACAATCATGAATTTAGTTTTTCTCTTATTTATTTTTAGTCCGTATCTAATGCAATAATCGTTAATTCTATTTACCAATTCTTGTAGCGATTCCAGGGTGTCTGCCATTATAACGGTGTCATCAGCGAATCTTATGTTATTTACTATTCTTCCGTTTACAGAGATTCCATCATCCAGATCCGCTATCGCTTCCTGGAATATGGCTTCACTGTACACGTTAAACAGTAATGGTGACAGAACACAGCCCTGTCTTACTCCTCTCTTTATATCTATATTTTCGGACTTTTGTTCTTCTATCTTTATATTGGCCTTTTGATTCCAATACAGATTGATAATGATTCGTAAGTCTCGTCTGTCTATATCTTTGTTTCTCAGTATTTCTATTAGTTTTTCATGTCGGACCCTGTAGTAGAGAGAGTAGCAACACTAAAATGGAACTGGGCAGGCCACGTGGCTCGAATGACAGACAATAGATGGACAAAGCGGATACTGGAATGGAGACCAAGAGATGATGCCTACCGAAGTAGAGGTCGTCCACCAACACGTTGGACTGACGATCTAAAACCTTGTCATAGGAATTGGATGCAAGAGGCACAAGATCGAAATAGATGGAAAATTATGAGGGAGATCTATGTCCAGCAGTGGATAAGCGAACATTGAATGATGATCGCAACGTTGCAAACTAACGAAATTTTTTTGGTTTTTTGTCAACAGATGATCCAGTTATAAGTTACGACGAAAAGTAACTTTTTTTATCCTAGAAAATAGCTGGAATTTTCTTAATTTTTAATATTTTTCTACCAAAATTGCAGATAATACTTGTCAAATCTTGTACTATAATGAACTAATGTTATAAATAAATATGTACTAAAGAAATTTTCAAAAAAAATTTTTAAAAATATGTTTAAAATATTGAAAATAAACAATATTCCTCACGGATAAGATAAGGAGATCCACTGTACAGAACTTTATTTAACCTTATCCTTAAAGCTATTCTACGACAAAGTAGTGTAGAGAGATGGTATAATATACTACAAGAGACAATAAGTTATCGCTATGATAGACGATATTGCATCGATTGCGAGATTAATATCAGAACTCATAAGAATGTTAAAAAAAAATGGAAACAATATTGAAAAAGTTTGGACTATGGATAAACTAAAATAAACCAAAATACTCTAAAATGAGAGCAAAGAAAATAAAGCTCGATAATCTAAAAATATGTAGCGTAATTGAGATAAAGATAATACTGAAATAGATAAAAGAATTACTAAATGAAGTAAAGCTGTATAAGCACTAAACAGAATGATCAATTCTCAGTTAATATCCAGGAATACGAAAATGAAGATTTACAAAACGACCGTGCAACCTTCGGTTATGTATGGCAGCGAAACTTGGGTGTTGAGTTGGAAAAATATACAGAAATTGGAACGATGGTAAAAAAAAAGATATTACACACCATATATGGAGAGACAAAGGACAATCAGAGCGTATAGAGAAAAAGTAATGAAGCTCTAATACAACCAACCAAGCATAATACAAAAAGTGAATGCACAAAGAGCACGTTGGATGGGACATATTTACAAGATGTCCACAAACAGACATGCAAAAAAGTAATAACTGGAGGAGCGGGTGGAAAGCATAGACGAGGAAGACCAAAAAAGAACTGGTTAAAGCAGGTTAAAACTGATGTAAGAAAACTAAGAATACCAGACTGGAAAGAAACGACGAAAAACAGAGATGAGTGAAAAACATAGTGAAGAAAATAGAATCCATGGGCCATCCAAGTCTGAAGACCTGTTATAAGCCGAAAATAAACTGAGAATAGCACAGCGTGTAGTTCAAGGACTTATGCTGGTAGTTACTTTAAAAGATTGCATTCGCAATAAAGAAATACGTAGAAGAACAAAAGTAGAGGAAGTAATATAACGCTCTGCTTCATTAAAGTGGTCTTGGGTAGGCCATGTTGCCAGACAAGATGATACTATATGGACTTAACTCATTGTATCGATCTCTAAAAAGAGCTTTATAATTAAAAAAAACGGGGAAAAAAGGTAACAAGATTAACAAATTAAAACGCCAAAGAGGGGCTTATGTCCATATGTGGACGATCATGAGCCGTTAAAAGAAGAAGAATTTACATATTCTGGCAAATTACTATATATGATTAACTGGCCGACTTAATATAGTAAACTCAATAACTATATTGAGATCCTAAATAGAGTAAGAGACAAATAGGAACATTTTTATAGCTAATTTATAGAGAAAAATGACAAAACTAAAAGAAAACCTGAAAAAAAAAAAAAATGTATAATGTATAATTCCGTATTACGATATTATCCAATATGAGATTATACAGAGTAAATCGGACAAACAAAAAAACATTATTAAAAATTATTCTTATATTACTCTTACCAAGTAGATAGCTGATGTCTGTTGAAAAATGACAAATAATAACGAAAATATAGTTAGCTTATTCATTTTGTTACTAATAAGAATTAATATTAACTATATTAAATTCCCGCCTCATTGCCTTTTTATGCCTGTTTTGTACTTTTGCTTTATCAGATTAGGTACTATTAGATTATATCAAAAACTATTGATAAGTTTTTTGATTTCCTTTCGATTTTGTGCTTGATAATGCTTTTTTAATTCAAAACAAAGTTTGTTTTTTATAGTTTATTCATAGCCGTGTTTAGGATTTTTTCGTGTGAGTGGGATTTTTTATTAATATTTTTATTATTGGTGATTGATTTCTTAATTCGTTTTTTTCTTAATTTTTATGAGAATCACTGGTCTGCAAAAAAAATTTTTTCCTCCTTTTTGTTTTCATGCGTATTGACGAGCTCTAAATATGAAATTTAGTACGGGAATAAATACAGCAAAATATATTAGGTTTTTTATAATCTCATTTAATCAAAAAATGATATTATTAGTGTAACAACCAATAACATTCTCAGAGAAGCGACAAACGTACCCAGCTATGTCGCTGAACGCTTTCTGTTCAAAGAACTGCAACAAGTAGGAATGATAGATAAAATGGTAGAAAAAGCCAGAATTAAGTTTGCAACATTAGATACACACCCAAGCGTGATCCTGTGAGAGATAATAAGATATGATGTGTTCCATCAATGGAATCACCAAAGACCAAAACAGCAAATCCTGGCAAACACATAAAGTCTAGATAATTCGTAGCTCCAATAAGGCAAGAATCCCCAGCACGCGGCACTGGCAATTTTGATAATTAAGGTTTATTTTCAAGACAACCTTAAAAAAAAAAAAATACAAAAAACAAAAAAAAAACGGTTTCGGCTACCAAAAAAATTAAAAAATACTAATAGAAAGGCGAAAGCCATTTAAAAAAATTAACAAAACACCAAAACTCGGGCACGAAGGGCCCACATTCTCGGGCACCAAGTCGCCAAAATGGAGACTCGGGGCCCGAGCAAGCAATTTCAGTTCGATGGTACGTCACTAGAGAAAGCAGGAAAAGAGCGCGTCACGCTAGACTGCATTGATCGGGTTAGGATATCGTGCTGGAGTTCTAGTACCCAGGACTTCCACAGGAAAAAGCACTTGGCTGATAGTGATTACACGAATCAATATACTCGCTCCAATGAATTGTAACATTTTAAGGAATCCGAATGTCATTTTAAGGAATGTGCAAGTCTCTTTGACTGGGTTTAATCAAATTGCTTGCTTGGTTTCAAAGATTGAAGGATCGGTTTAAGCGCACTGGTTCAGTTATGTATGACAAACATGAACGAACAAAAAGTACTGCGACAGAGGAAGACGAAATAAATGTGCTGCTGGCAGTTACTGAAAATGCTCCCTTACTGTATTTAATAAGACCAAGCATTAATTCTGGAAGATTTTGAAAATAGCCATTACTTTCATTATTATGTCACAACTAATCCATACCACATAGTTACGTATACTCAAAGTAGATGGTCGCTAGACGTGTGAGGAAGTGTTTTTAGTAACCATGTCCTGGGACCATTTTTTTAAGAAAATATAAATAATTAGATGTATTTAGATTTTTTAGTAAATCAATTGCCTATATTATCGAAAGAAGTTCCACTTCGTATAAGCGAACAAATGTGGTTGTTGCATGACGGTACTCCTGTTCACCATCATGTATTGATTCAAGGTGAACTTGACGATCAGTTTACCGATATATGGATTGTGTTAGATGTGTTAGTGTCCAAATGCTTCGTAATGTAAGTGACTCATTCAATTACCATTTTCAGGTGTGCATAAATGTTTTAGGAGGTCATTTTTAACTCCTTATGTAATTAACTAATAAAAATATTTTATTTAAAGTAGTTTTTAATTTTTCCATAAATGTTGTATTTTGAGTTTTTGTTTTTTTTTGTAAAATTAATTAAAATATTAAAAATAAATTAGTTTTCTTTTTTATTTGTAACATTTTTACATTGATTATCAGATTAATAATCAGTAACTAAGTTTTAGATAATTCAGCATGGCTTACTTATACAGGGTGGTCCGTAAGTAATTGTACAAAATGAAAACGGTAGATTCTACACTTTAAAATATTACGATTTAAGCCAAATTAATTAAATAAAATATTGATATTAAGAAAGATACAGGGTGTTAAAGTGCAAACTTAAAATTTTATTTTTCGCTATAACTTTCATGTTTGTAAACATTTATGTATAAAGATTTACAACTGGGTACTTTTAAATATGAGAAATTATAATTTAATGCACACTTTGATGTAACTGATAGAGGGCGCTACATATGCCACATATGTGGTATAAATTTGCACTTAGCTTTTTTGCTCTTTAAGTTACCTGTATTTGGGACAAAAAATATTAAAGATACATTATTTTAACAAAAAACAGGTATACTTGTTAATAACTTCAAAACTCAACAGTTTTCGAGATAATGGCATTTTACAAATCAGCTGCATACTTCTGATTTAAGGCACATACTACAGACAACGAAGAAAAAATAGACACAAACATTAATACTTCTGAATTTTGGTATAAAATACCTTTAACTAAAGTTAACAGTTAAGGAAATATTAAATAAAATAAATATATCAGCGGGATAATTAATAATAGGATTTGACAAAATAACAGAATAATAGGATTTTACATCAAACATTTTACGTTTTCTGTTAAATTAAAGTCATAATCAAAACAATTTGTTTACAAACCAAATTAAGAAATAGTTTAACTAAATAACATAACTTTTTGTCAAAGTAAGTGTTCGATATGTCCACCATTTTCTTTAATTCATTTGTCAATTTATTCCATAAAAATCGTCTCATATTAAATAGCATCACTGGTTCTAAAGAAACTGCTGCAGTATTTATTTCTTCCCACAGTTGAATGCAAATGTTTATGGGATTCTTATGGACACGTTGTTTTAATGCGCCCCATACACCAAAATCAAGCGGATTAAATTCTGGGCTAAGTGGTGGCTATAATGTATAATGGATGAATATATTCTTTTGGATACATATCCAAATCTTATGGTATATTATGAAACTAAATCTAATTTGTCACAGAGGTTAAATAATGTATTAAACTGTGATGTATCTCGTTCATTGATTACTTATATACACACGGAATAACCTATCGATGACATTACTTATTTATATGATTACGTTACAGCTTACGAGTAACTATAATTACATCTTGAACAAATGGACTATTATGATTTACTAACGAACTAATATTATGCTGAACTAAATTGCCTTTGTATTTACTATATTTATAACAATATCGGTTATTAGGACAACGATGATGTTTTTGTAAAAATGCTGAGTCTTTCAGGTTAGATTTGTAGCAAATGTATTATGAAACAGGACACATATATGTTATTCAATACCTGTGCTCTAGTTTCTATTTGTCCTAATAAAAATGGGTAAACAATTTACGTAATGAACAAAAGGTATTCTTTTTGGATTTTTTATGAATTAAATAATTATATCAATATTTCACCACATTGCCAAGGAATATGACTACCACAACCAATCCAACGTTCAGAGAAGTTGTATTTAAGTATGTTCTAACTGCTTTCTCCCTAGAATGTGGTGGTGTACCATCTTGCATAAACCACATATTTTGGGTTTTTAGCATTTTACAATGGAGAAAAAGTAATACAACGCCATTATAGAAACTTAAGAAGCGATAGCAAAGTGAAATTGTAAACATGATGACGGCCAACGTCTGAATACGGACACGGCACCTAAAGAAGAAGATGAAATATCTTTTCTCCAATAAGACATTTAGCACCCATAACAAAGCATTTTGTGATGTTACATTATCATCTTTGAGTTGTTTTAATAAGAATAAACTATGAATTATGCTTATCTACAGGTATTCACTGCTTTACCGCACAAATATCAAACTAAGAATTATTGTGCAGCTGACTTATAAAATGCGTTTATCTCGAAAACGGTTGAATTTTCAGGTTACTAACAAGTATACCTTTTCTTTGTAAAAATAATGTATCTTTAATATTTTTTAATAAAAATAAAGCTAATTTAAAGAGCAAAAAAGTTAAGTGCAAATGTATGCCACACATGTGGCATATGTGGCGCCCTCTATTAGTTACATTAAAGTATGTATAAAATTATAATTTATCCTACTCAAAAGCATCCAACTGTAAATTTTTATCCAAAAATATTCACAAACGTAAAAGTTATAGCTAAAAATAAAATTTTAAATTTTTACTTTAACACCCTGTATCTTTCTTAATATCAACATTTTATTAAAGCAAGTTGGCTTAAATCGTAATATTTTAAAGTTCAGAATCTACGGTTTCTCTTTGTACAATTACTTAAGAACCACCCTGTATATATACAAAATATACAAGCTTGTATGGCGTGGAATTAAAAGGCTTTTAAAATATAATATCTACAAATACCGGTAAAAAATCATCTATTCACATTAAAATATTTACTAATGTTTTTTAGATATTAATAGAAAATATAGAATATTAATAGAAAATAAAACGCCGACCAACATAACAAAGATAGTCCATAACCTAAATAACAACAATGTAACCAAAGTTAGAGCAGGAGACCAATTCACTGAAAATATTCTAACACCGGGAGGAATTAGACAAGGCGACAGTTTAAGCCTCTTCTTGTTTAACCTACTCATGGGCAAAATTATAAACAAAGTAACATCTCTTAATCTCGGATACAGAATGAGCAACAAAAGAATTGGTATGGTGTGTTAAGCAGATGATGCAGCAATTATTGCCGAATCAGAAGATGATCTTCAGAGACAGCTCTTTTAGTTCTTTCAAATAAGTCGCCAACTAAATATGACCATTTCTACCAACAAAACTAAATGTATGACAATAGCAAAAGATCCTCCCGGATGTAAGTTAGTGGTTGAGAACAACTCCATAGAACAGGTGATGAAATTCAGAAATCTGGGCATAGATATATCAAACAGACATGTCCCAGTAAAGGACCTAAGGAGTCAGATCAACAAAGCATCCGCATTGTCGGGATGTCTGCGGGAGATAGTCTGGTCAAATCCGTATATGCGCACAGATAGTAAAATTAGAATCTACAAGACTTGCATACGACCGATCATGACATATGGCATAGAAGTGCGCGAATATACCAACAAAACGAAACAGATGCTAAGGGTTGCCGAGATGAAAACCCTAAGAACAATAGTGGACAAAACAAGAAGAGACAGGGTGAGAAATACAAGCGTTAGAGAGCAGTGCAAAATTCAAGATATTGTAAGATGGGGAAGGCAGCGTAAAAGGATGTGGTACAGTCATGTAAGACGAATGGATGAGAATAGACTCCCAAAAATTGCCCTAGAAAACAACCCGCCCGGTTCAAGATCTTCCGGAAGACCACCTAAAAGATGGAGGGATAGTTGGCAATCTAGCTCCCAGGAAATTAACCAGAGGCAGCTTCAGAATTAAACAGATCGAAAGATCTCCAAGAAGTAGAAGAAGAAGAAGACTAATGTTTTTCAGTCCTTTAGGGTAAAACTCATTATGGACAACCCCACTGCTTAAAACTAACTTATCACAAATATTTACAAATCGATATACAAACCGTTGCAAATTTATGTGCCCGCGTTCTAAAACCAAATAAAATTTTTATTCTATCTTTGATTGATAAAATGAAACATAACAATATATATACAAGATATACGCTCCCGAAGGAGCTAAAGCTGTTTTCACTTAAAGATGCTTTTTGTGTGTGGGATCATCCTATTCTGGGTTTGGTTTTACAGTTTCTGGTGTGACTCCGCTATTTCCACTACTTTTCTCCATTCTTCTCTCTCTTTAAATGTCCTTTCTATATTTCTAATTTTCATACTCCTTAAGTATTCTTCCACTTGTTGTCTCCATCTCAGTTTAGGTCTGCTTCTGGTTCTTTTACTTGGTGGTATCAACCACATACCATCTAATTCTTTGTGCTTTTATTACTCTATCTATGTTCTCTTGAAACATTAATTCTTGTATTTCGTAATTCATCCATTGTCTTGCATCCTCTTCGTTTTCCCCCTTTGGTCCCAGTATTTTTCTGATAATCTTCCTCTCAAAAACTTTCAATTGCTCTTCTTCTCTTGCTGGTAATGTAAATTTTTCTGCAGGATATACTACTATTGGTCTTATGGCTTTGTAGATTTTCAATTTTGTGTTTCGGCTTATCTTCTTATCTCTAAACATTTTTTTGTTTCCATAAAATGCTGTAATTCCCGCTTGAATTCTTCTTTTCATATCTACACTTTCATTTCTTTTGTTGACTTTGTTCTTTTCTTCTGCTGTTTCATAGAACTTCTATTTTGTCCAGTCATCACTGTTTTCTGTGGTTGCATAGACATTTATTATGAACAACGTGTTCGGGCAGCTGTTTACTCTTATGTATGATATTCTTTCACTTATTGGTTTAAATTCCAAAACTTTATGTATCATTTCTCCTCGTTCCTTCATCCCTGTTTTTCTTCGCCTGCATACTATACTGTATAATTTTCCTTTTTGATTTTTTCATGTCCCCCCCCCCCTATCTGGTTTCCTGAATTCCAGCAATATTTATCTTGTATTATTTTAACTGTGTCGCTAGTTTTTCCATTTTTCCTGTTTCCAGCAGCTCTCACGTTCCAATGTTTTTTGTCATTCTCTTTCTCTTTTTTGTATTTTTCTTATAATTCTGAATATACCTTGACTAATTTTCCTCTTTGTTTGCATTATCTGTTTCCTTTTCATCCAGCCATTCTTCTTTTTCTAGTTTTTTTGGAGCATTTTTAATTTCTGTGAGTTTATGTTTCTTCTGCATTCCATTTCAACACCTTGGCATCTATTTCTAATTTCTGGTATCTTATTTTTACTTTTGCTCCTTTTACCCTTTCTTGTTTTGCTATGTCTGTGATTTGTTTTTGTATTTTTGCTTCCGTGGACGTTAGCGCTGCATTTATATATATTTCTCTACCGTCTCTTGTGTATCTGAGTTTACCTGTTTCTTGCAGTATTTTATGTTTATCTTCCCAGCTCTTTGTTTCTATTATACATTTCTTGTATCTCATTTTAAACGCACTTTTAATTTCTATTTTCATTTTAAGCTCTTTTCCATTATTTTTTGTATGTGTTCTCTTAGTCTATGTTCATCTTCTAGGTCTACCCAATTCCTGATATGATTAATTTATTGCGTATATTTTCTTTATCGATCTTCTCTAATCTATTCTTCATGAGTGTTATTGTTTTTTTGAGTAATCTTCGTTTTCTTTCTCCCATTTTTTTCTTTCTTTTCTACTTCTCTTTTTAAATTTTCTGTTTCTACTTTGTTTTGCTTAAGTTTCTGCTTTATATCTTCTATTTCGTTTTTCACCCTGTATATACATAGTATTTTGTACTAAAAAACAATAAACATTATATGTAAAAGTCTTAAAAACACTTCCAAATTTTTTGGTATTTATTTAAATAACGAATATAGATTTCTACAGTTTTTTCCAGTTTTACGAGAAGATGATTTTGATGAGTAAGCACGTTTTTGAATAGAACAGAATACTAGGCGTTGGAAGGATGAAGAATATAATAGGTCCCAGAAACATACAAGAAAAAAAAAAGAATCAACAAATCGTTGAGAAACTCTAGCAAATAATATGAAATTAAATTACGAAACAAAATTGTTGAGTACAAATTGCTGATTTATAAATGACATCTAATATACCTATCTAAAATATTTAATGAAGTTGAAATTAAACTTTAATGTTAATGAAAATTTAATATTTTATCCCTGATAACCGAATACCAACTACTCATTTTATTTAAGTATTTAACTTTGATTCATATTCCACTTGCTCATCGATATTTTAGAGTAACAATAGCACATAAAACACTCAATGTGGAAGGCGGTCTCTAAAGCCCACTACAATTTCGCAGATTTAGCGGTAGATCGATCGTCATTTGGGACTAAGGGAGCCATTTTAAAAAGCTGAAAGCGTACTTTGTGATGCTCAACTGCTGACTATATTGTACGCTTGGGACCCCCAATAAAATCATACCTTTCCTTGGATGTGACTGTTTTGTAAGCGGAATGAACTCTTATTTAGTTGGAAATTTATGGCTCAAATAATGGAGTAGATGGATCCAATTTAGGAGGATCTTCTGTGGAATATTTAAACTTCTTGGAGTTTTTTCAAATTATGTCTGGGTATATGATTTTAACGCGAACGAATTGGTAATTTTTATCTGTTTCGTACCTAGTAAAATGTAAGAAAATCTATAGTCATTTAAAAAAATTGTGTAATTAGTTTAATTGTTTCTTTATTATCTTGAACGTGTTTTTTTAATGGCATAGGCAAATGTCATACAGCCAGTCACAACATGCCAATATTCTCTAAACGACAGGATTGTCTAATATAATATAAAACGATAATATAAATTTCAATTTTAAGTACATAAGTACTTAAGTACTGTATTACAAATTGTAAGCATTAAAATAATATAATTATTAAGGATAAGATAGGGATAAAATCATGGACAATCGTTTTTTGTTATCAAAAAATTGTTTTTAAGACAAAATAGACTAGGTCACGTACAGGAGGTAACGACAAATGGGGTAAACAAATGATAGGATTCTACTTACACTTAAATATTAAGCTTGCTTTTCTGTTAAGCATTAAGCCTGTGTGGAGGAAAAATTTGATGTTTATTAAATTTTTATTAAACCTTCTGTTTGTTTTAAATATTTTTTACATTCGATTAAAATGTGATTAAAATCTCGTTTTTTTTTTATACTCCAGACACAAGTTTGAAATTACGATTTTTAGTTTTGCCAGATGACTAAGATAATAGGCGTGTCCAAATTTTATTCTAATTATGGATGTTATATACTCTCGTGGAACAGAATAGTTTTCCGAATCAGAATAGAAACCAATAATCACTTGAGATTGAAATCTATATAGACGCATATCGTGAGAAAGAATGTGTACTGCTTATATACAACGATAACTACTATTTAAATGGGAATAAGCCACAATTAAATGTTAAAGTAAGTTTATTGACGTTGGAGATCTTTTCAGATTGCCTAGTATCCCTATCCCTCCCTCCCGCCAACTATCTCTCTATCTTTTAGGTGGTCTTCCGGGTGGTCTTGAACCGGGCGGGTTGTTTTCTAGGGCAATTTTTGGGAGTATATTTTCATCCATTCGTCTGACATGATTGTACCACATCCTCTTACGCTGCCTTCCCCATCTTACAATATCTTTAATATTGCACTGCTCTCAGACGTATGTATTTTTCACCCCGACTCTTTTTGCTTTGCCCACTATTATTCTTAGAGTTTTCATTTCGGCAACCCTTAGCAACTCTTTCGTTTTGTTGGTATCTTCGCGCACTTCTATGTCATATGTCATGATCGGTCGTATTCAAGTCTTGTAGATTCTAATTTTACTATCTGTGCGCGTATATGGATTTGACCAGACTATCTCCCGCAGACATCCCGGCAATGCGGATGCTTTGTTGATCTGACTCCTTAGGTCCTTTACTAGGTCGTGTGTGTTTGATATATCTATGCCCAGATATCTGAATTGCATAACCTGTTCTATGAGGTTGTTCTCAACCACTAACTTACATATGAGCGGATCTTCTGCTATTGTCATACATTTAGTTTTATTGATAGAAATGGTCATATTTAGTTGGCGGCTTATTTGAAAGAACTGAAAGAGCTGTTTCTGAAGATCATCTTCTGATTCGGCAATAATTGCTGGATCATCTGCGTAACACACCATACCAATTCTTTTTTTGCCCAGTCTGTATCCGAGATTGAGAGATGTTACTTTGTTTATAATTTTGCCCGTGGGTAGGTTAAACAAGAAGGGACTTAAACTGTCGACTTGTCTAATTCCTCCTGGTGTTGGAATATTTTCAGTGAATTGGTCTCCTGCTCTAACTTTGGTTACATTGTTGTTATTTAGGTTATGGACTATCTTTATTATGTTGGTCGGTGTTTAATTTTCTATTAATATACGCTATATATAGTAAGCAAATATACGCTGGCATGCCGAACTCTATAGCTTTTTCTTTTATTTGTTTTATTATGAATACTGCATCTGTTACAGACCGCCCTCTTGTAAAACCTTGTTGTTTTTCAGTATAAGTGATTTGCATTTAAATAGTAATTACTTTAAAATGCCACAAGAAAATAGCCTCAAAACTATATACCATGATTGTTTTAATTTACTGTTAATGCTATTTTTAATTATTGTCAATGCGTCTTGTGTCAGATTTGGTGACCAGGTTGCGTGACCAGTATTAATGGCTTTTTTAGCTAGTAGGTCAACATTTTCGTTATATTTAAGACCTACGTGTGCTTTCATCATCATCATTGGCTCCACAACCCATGATGGGTCTTGGCCTGCTCAAGGATAAGTCTCCATTCTCTCCTATTCTTCGCCTTGGCTTTCCAGTTTCGTACTCCCAACATTCTAAAGTGGAGACTTTGAAAGAGTAAAGAGTTTTAAATATCTCGGAGCAACAATCACTGCAGATAACGATATCGCGGAAGAGATTAAAGGAAGAATTCCAGCAGATGTATGTACAGCCTCCACAATACTATTAAATCTAAAAGCCTAACACGAACATCAAAAATTAGAATATATAAAACGGTGATTAGACCGGTGCTCATGTATGGGTGTGAGACGTAGACCCTGACCAAAGAAACTGAAAGAAAACTTAGATGTTTTGAGAGGAAAATCCTCAGAAAAATCTTTGGGCCTTATCATGACATTAATAGCAACCAATACCGAATGAGAATAAATGCTGAGGTCAAGCAGATGTATAGAGCGAGCGATATAGTCCAAGAGATTAAATCCCAACGTCTAAGATGGGCTGGCCATGTCCATAGACTCCCTAATAACCGCCCTGCCAAGCTAATATGGGAGGAAGCTCCCACACGAAGAAGGCCCTGAGAACGTCCACGAATGCGATGGAGAGACAATATATGGTCAGATCTAAGAACAATGGGGCTACTCACTGACCCAACTATTATGGACGACCGTTCAAGATGGAAGCAAGTTATGCAGTCAACCAAAACCTACCCTGGGTTGTAGTGCTACGAGAACATTCTAAAGTCTTCCTCCACCTGATCCTTAAATCGTGCTCTGGGTCTGCTTCTTCTTCTCACTACATCTATTCTTTGGTTATAAATATATTTTGGTGGCTCCATCTCATTCATTCTCTCTATGTGACCTAACCACCTCAGATGGTTTATTTTCATAGACCTACTAATATCAGGTTTGTCATACAGGCGGTAAAGTTCGAAATTATAGCGTCTACGCCATAATCCGCCCTCCTGTACTCCTCCATAGATATGCCGGAGGATTTTAGGTTTAGAGCATCTTAAACGTTCTTCATCGCTGTTTGTCATGGTCCGTGTTTCCGATGCGTAGGTGAGGATGGGCTTGATAAGAGTTCTGTATATCACTAGTTTCGTTCTTTTTGTAACTAGGCTTGTTGTTAAAAATTTTTTTAATCCATAATAGGCTCTATTTGCCAGATATATATGTCTGTTAATTTCTGCACTTACTGCATTATTCTGATTTATTTGTGAGCCTAGGTATATAAACTCTCTTACTCCTTCGAATGTATATGTTCCCATCGTTAGATCTTGGTGTGCTCTACGTGTGCTTTAACCCACAAAAAATTAACAATTTTTGGTTTTTATAAATGCCATAAAGAAATTTTTTAATTTGAATGACAAATTTTGTCAGGTTTGAGTTAACGTGACGTAGTTACTAAGAGAAGTTTTTAGTTCTACCAGAAAAATTGATCAAGTCATTTAAATGCAATATAACTGTCAAATAAAACTCGCCTATAATGACTATGTACAAAGACAAATTTGGGTTACATACAAAACCGACTAAATCAACTTAGTCAGTTTTGTTTATACAAACACTTATCCGTTTATTGCCTGTTGTTGGTTTATGGTTTGAAACTGTTTATAATTTAAAAACAGTAAGATATTGAAAAAAGGATGTCTAGCAGAGGCGCAGCATATGCAGAGCTCCAATCTTCAGAAAACTTTACTGCATTTACTGATAACGAAATCCTTTCTACAATTACTGAAAAGTATGTGACTGCTGAAAGTAGGTAAAATATTAAAATTAAGTAAAAATTGTCGTTCTTAAGAAATTAAGGTTGGATTTTTTCCATATTGCTCTTCACCTATTATAGTACTCATTTGCCCCTGACAAAGAAAAGATCACGTTGCAGAAAATCAGAACCAGAAAAATTGAAAAGAAAAGTAGCTAAGCAGAATGCCGTACAATAGCAAAAACAAAATAAACTCAGCCAAAGGTCCAAAATTTGGGAATTGTAATAATTGCAAGTTTAATTGCATTTTGAAATTTACTGAAGAGGACAGAATTTCCATTTCTTTAAATCATTGGAAACTCGATTACTTACGCCAAAAAGACTTTAATTTATCATATATTATAAGCAACTTGTCAAAATATCACAGAATTCGTACCAGCAGAGGTACTAGAAAAGAATCTAGCAGCAAATACCATTTTAAGAAAAGTGCAGAAATTATTCAAGTATGCAAATTTTTTTTTTAAATCTCTGTGCATTAGTCATGGCGCAGTAGATCATGCTTTAAAAGGCAAAAATTTAAATGGGTTATTTAATATGCAGGATAAAAGGGAAAGGAATGCTCTTTACAGTAAAACTATAAATAAACTTCATACAGGAGTTCGGTACTTTCTGACTATGGAATCCCACTATGGAATAACACTAATGTCGAAAAAGTTCAAATAAGTTATATTTGGATCACAATTTGTCCATCAGCAAAATGTTTGAGCTTTATATGGAACAGTGCAGAAGTCAAGATAAACCTCATATTAGTGAAGTCACTTATCGTAGAATTTTTGGACAACATTATAACATGTCATTGTTTAATCCCAAGAGAGGCCAGTGTGAAATTTGCAACCAATACAAGAACAAAACTATTGATGACGAAGATTATAAGCAGCATCTACAAAGAAGAGACGAAGCAGCTGAGGCAAAAAAAATTGACAAACTTAGAGCAGCTGAAGAAAAAACATTTTTAAATGCTTCGTTCGATTTACAAAGTATATTGCAAATACCATCCTGAGATCTGTCACAAATGTATTATTCTCTTAAATTTTGTGCTCACAACTTTACAATCTATAAAGCGGCACCTCCAAATAATGCATACTGTTATGCATGGACAGAGATTAATGGTCAACGTGGCAGCTCCGAGATTAAAACAGCATTGATCAAGTGGATAAAAACTCTGCCAAAAGGCATCACAGAAATCAGTTTATATTCTAACACCTGTAGCAGCCAAAACCGAAATCTGTTCATTGCCGCATTATTTTTGTATGTTTTAACACATACCCACATTGTGATTGAGAAAAATGTTGCCACTTTTGTCATGAACGATCTGTTAAATATCTTCAAGTTAGCCTTTTCTACAAAACGCCACAAAAAGAGCAGTGCCTACAGAGTTGAAGAATTGCGGTATTCAGACTTTTTCGATCTTAAATCCTTAGCACAGGCGTTCTTAAAAAATAGAGTCAAAGACGAAAATGGAAACAAAGTATCGTGGTTAAGATTAAACGTAGTGCGTTATGAGAAAAGTAAACCTGGCGACTCTTAGAACTATACGACTCTTAGAGTATGTGGCAAGTACAGACGAGCTGTTATTCCTAAGAACATTTCAATGTTATACAAAGGGCTTTTGTCCATACCAGAGAAAAAAAAACAGCCACCTTCAATTGTGTAGAAACATAATTATTCCACCAGAGTTTCATGAGTGATATAAATCGATTCCAGTAGACAAGAAAAAAAGGTTCTTATGCCGGAATCAGCTTCTTCTGAAAGCAACGACATAGAAACTGATTAGATTTAATTTTTTTTATGTACTGACCATTGTTAATAAATATCATTTTCTAATAAGGTGTCGATTAAATTTTTTAGATTTGCTCAAATCAAATTTTTCCACAAAAAGTGGATAAATACAATTTTTTTTATTTATTCAAAGACCCCAATGTTTAAATATGCTGGTTAAAAACTAACGTTTTTAATATACAGGAAATCAAAATTGCGGATACATGAAGCTAATATCCAATTTTATATAAAACTTTAAAGTTAAACTTTAATTTCTCAAAAACAATTTTTGACATGGTCAGTTTTTGCAGTATGCCGACGAATGTTTGAGTTATTACTAGGAAAATTTAAAGTTTCAATGGCTAACATAACAGATAATGAGTCAGATACTATTATAACGGATGTATTATAATGTATTATAACTTGTAGGTGTTAGTTAATAAAGTGGATTAATACTCGAACAAATAATTAAAAGGAAAAGGAAAAAACACTGCATAGATATCACAGCTAGAAAAAATGTCTATATGTAATTTATTTGCATTTTTCTGTCAAATTTTTGCAGTAACCAGTCACCAGGGAAAATAATAGGTTCGTATAGGGAACTGTTATTGCCAAAATATCCTGTTATTATTTTAATAAATACAGAGTTAAGCCTTTTTTGGATGAAGTTATCAAAACAATATTGATACCATAAGGTATGGTGTCAATAAGACACCATAAAATCGATTACCTATTAGGTTTCGGATTCATTTGAGTAACTACATATATACACACTAATTGTGTGTGGTAACGTTGTGTGGTCTTGTCCTTTTCTATTCCCCTCTGGTTGGTATTGTCCTTGTCCGGTTATGTTGCTTTCATCTTTCCTCAAAGTATGGCCAATCCATTTCCAGTTTGAGTTAGTAAGGCGTGTTTATGAATGCTCGTAATTTTTATCAAAATTTTGTGATTATTACGACTAATTTAAATGTTTCTCGAGCGCCAGAGGGATCGTAAAGTGAGAAAGTGTAATTGCACTTGTAGTGAGCCAAAAAAAAAACTGGACAATAATCTATACGTAAAATTTCTTATATCTATTGGGAAAGTACAAAAACCATCTTCTTCTTCTGCTTCTTCTTCTTCGTCTAGCCATTCACGTCCACATCTGAACATAAGCCTCTTCAAGACTTCCTTTCCATTGTTTTTTATTGTACGCTACTTGTATCCAATTTTTCCCGGCAATCCTTTTCAGATCATCTGTCCATCTCATAGGAGGTCTGCCTCTGGGTCTTTTGTGTTGGTATGGTCTCCAGGTTAAAATTGATCTGTGCCATTTGTTTAGATCGCTCCTAGCTACATGTCCAGCGTATTCCCATTTCAACTTTAATGATTTTTGCACCACATCGGTGACTTTGGTTTTCTGTCTTATCCATGTGTTTGTTTTCTTGTCCTTAAGTGATATACCTAGCATTGCTCTTTCCATCGCGTGTTGAGTGACTCTAAGTATATTCATATTCTTTTTTGTGATTGTCCATGTTTGTGCCGCATAAGTTAATATCGGAATAATGCATTCATCAAAAACTTTAGATCTAAGATGTAATTGAATTTGTTGATTTCTGAGTATATAGTTCAGTTTACCGAATGCTGCCCAAGCTAACTTTCTTCTTCTTTTTATTTCTTCAGTTTGAATTTCCCTATTTAGTATTATTTTTTGTCCTAAGTATATATATTCTTCAACTTTTTCTATAACTTTATCGTTTATTATTGTCACGGTGTCTTCGGAATGCATGACTTTTGTTTTGTTTAAATTCATTTTCAGTCCTATTTTAGAAGATTCGGTATGTAGTTCTAAAAGCATGGTTTGCATTTCTTGTAGGTCAGTAGCTATCAGGATTATGTCATCTGCAAATCGCAGATTACTGAGGTAGTGGCCATTGATGTTTATTCCCTTATATTTTCAATTTAGGTTTTTAAAAACGTCCTCCAAAACTAAGGTGAACAGTTTGGGTGATAAAGTATCTCCCTGTTTGACTCCCCTGTTTAATGGTACAGGGTTCGTGTGTTTTTAGCTGTAGCTTGGTTCATGATTTCTTTTATTAAGTTAATATATCTGCTGTCTATTCTACAATTTTGCATTGCGTTTATTACGGCCGTGTGTTCTATGGTATCGAAAGCTTTTTCGTAGTCTACAAATGCTAGGAAAATTGGAAACTTGTATTCGTTACATTTTTCTAATAATATTTTTGTGGTTAACAGGTGATCGGAAGTTGAATAGCCTTTTCTAAAACCTGCCTGTTCATATGGTTGGTATTCGTCTAATTTCCTTGTTAGTCGAGTAGTTATGACTTTGGTGAGTATTTTAAACAGGTGTGATAGTAGGCTGATGGGTCTGTAGTTTTCCAATTTTCGACTATCACCTTTCTTGTGTAATAAGATTACTTTAGAGTTCTTCCAGCTCTATACTATCTTCTCCTGCAGCTTTATTTCTCTTCATGTTTTCCAATACTGTAGTTACCTCTGAAATTGTTACTTTTTGCATTATTTCTGATCCAACATTTTTTATTAATTTCCGTGCTGGTCTCATCTCATCATCTTGTTGATGTGTTCTGTAAAGTTCTGTGTAAAATTCTTCTATTCGTGTCAGTATGTTTTCTCTAGTTGTGATTTCATTTTCGTCTTTTCCCATTAATTATATCATCTGACGTCGTCCTAGTGTCGGTCTGAGGCATTTCATACTCTTATTTTTTTCAATAGTTGTTGTTATTACAAAAACCATACATAGACTAAATTACGCCACTTGTCATTGACTGACTAACGAAACTCTGACGTGATACAGTATAGCCAGTAAGCCAGTATTGCTACTCACAGATCTCGAATTTTCGGCGTTTCGTTTAAATTCGTTTGGCAAGAATATATCAAGAATAATTGATTAATAGAATGTAAGGAGCACATCACCTACAACTATACATAATACACAAAAACACAATTCATACACACGTAATACATAAACATACTTAAAATCAGAATTTATATCATCCTAAGGGTACAAACACCACCCTCAGAATTTTGTTGGTTACGCGCCTGAATAGTTCAATTGAACTGCATCCAAACCAGTCACGGAGATTGCGTAGCCATGAGATTTTACGTCTTGCTACGCTTCTTCTGCCTTTGATTTTACCCTGCATTATATTCCCTAGTAGTTCGTATTTTTCACCTCTCATGATGTGCTCCAAGTATTTCAATTTCCTTATTTTTATGGAATTTAAAACTTCGCATTGTTTTCCTAGTTGTTCGAGAACTTGTTCGTTTGTTCTGCGATCCATCTATGATATTTTCAAAATACGTCGGTGACACCACATTTCGAATGCTTCCAGGTTTTTAATGTTGGATTTTTTAAGTGTCCAAGCTTCAACCTCATACAAAAGGGTAGAAAAAATATAACATCGAAGCATTCTTATTCGGAGCGATATATTGATATCGCGATTACAAAAAAGTTTTCTCATTCTATTAAAAGTTGAGCGTGCAATTTCAATGCGGTATCTTATTTCTTTTGTCTGATCAGTATCTTCTGTGATCCATGCTCCAAGGTATTTGTACGAAGATATTTGTACAATTTCTGTATTATCTACTACTAGCTTAATTTTGATGTTTTGTGCTTTTGTATATACCATGAACTTTGTTTTCTTCAAATTTATTTTTCGTTCATAATCGTTGGATTTTACTAGAGAGCATTTTACTAGAGAGAAAAAAATACTACAACACCAGTATAGAAACTTCGCTTCAAAATGGCATTTAATCTTTTGCATATTTTGTTTATTACATATTACTATCACCAAATTTATCAAAAGCAGTTGTTAGATAGGTACTTTTATCAAAAAGTGTCTTGGGAATATCGTTACTTCCCTGATCTATATATTTTTGGTGTAACTTGATAGTCTCCAAGAAATGATTTCGGCTTACGATTTATTAGGCGGCCAAATTGTTGACATTAATTCAATACAACATTGGCATAGTCCTTGTTTTCATTTATCCTATTGTTAGTCTTTTGTATATAGTGCCTTACATCTGCAGTTTCTTTTTAAATCGTATATAAATTTTATTGTTTTGTGTAGTACTTAATCCAAAGTTAATAAAACGGTTCCAACATTCTTAGCAGTTAACTATAATTTACAAATTACCGTTTCGACACAAAACTGGAACCAATTAAAATTTTTTCGACCACCTGCCTGCACCCCACGAACCTCTCATACATGACCACTACAACAAACGGATCTATAATAGATGACTATCACTTTCAGGTATTTTCGGTTCGATAATAGAGACATTTGTTCGATTTCTCCGCAAGGACACAACCCGAAACTGACTAAATGCCATTTAATTTGAAAAATACAAACCCGAAAACAACCCCAGTTCGTTCGTCCCTAGATTTCAGTGATAAATAGGTTACCTATATATTTAAGTGGAGACTTGACGAATGTTTTTGTATTTATTTTTTTGTATGCGAAACTGTCTAACAATGATGCCATTTTTCTTTGAAAATAGAATAATATAAAATGTCAGTGAGAATAGGGCGGTTGGATTATATTAGATTAATGCGAATGCCTTTATGGACATTCTTATAAAATAAGATGAATGAAACATGTTTATCAACCTTTTTAGTCCCTTTTGTCTATACTGAGATATATTTCATAGAATAAAAGAAAATTAAAATCCGGAAGGTTTATAGTTATGTTAAAAATACAATAATAAGATAAACACAGGACAAATAAGGTAATCATTAAATAAAAATAATGCAAATAAAAATTACACAAATATCTTCTTATTGCACTATCTCCTTTCGAAGGTTGGTGTCCCGAATAGCAATTGTAGCTTTGGAAACTGTTGCGCAGAAGATTCCTGAGGATGAGCGATCAAACCATCTACTCAGATCTTTCAGCCCGAGCTACGGAGTCTTTCAACTGATCATTTGCCCTGTACTTTATCTTCTAATACAACTCAGAGTAATTTATATCTTTTAACTGTAAACACATGATCCAAGTATTGTATTTTCTCCTCTTTGATCGTGATAAGTAATCAATTAGAGACTGAAAACTTTCCTACAAAGAGAAATACCTCAAGAGCATACTGGATTTACCAAAGGTATAGTTACTCGGAAACACTTTTTAAACCTAAGACAAATAATAGAAAATTTAGGGAATTAAATATCCCACTATACATTTGTTTTATAAATTATCGCAAAGCCTTCGACAGTTTAAAATTATCACAATTATGGCGGATACTAAAAGAAGTAGGCGTAGTACAACACCTAATTTTGCTTATTACTGAACTAAATGAACACATGAACACTGGAATAATTAAAGTGCTTGACACACTCTCAAACGAATTCCATCCAGAACAAGGTTTCATACCAGGATGTATATTGTCTCCAAATTATTTAATATATATATATGGCGAGCATATTATGAGAACAGCGCTTGAAGAAGAGCACACGAAGAGGTAACTGATATCATACGACTGGTTAAAAACGAAAGTCAAATATTTGGTTTGCAATTAAACATATCAAAGACAAAGATCATTATACTGAAAAGACTACATAAAAATCATCCACACATAACCAAGATTAACCAGTTTAAGGTTGTGAACATTTACTTATATCTGATATCATTGATCACAAACACAGGATTACCACATGAAGAAGTAAAACGTAGATGTGATATAGCAAAAGTCGCTGTAGGAAAGATGGCCAAAATATAGAAGGACTCTCAAATTTCACAAACTCTATAAATGAGGTTGATCAACTGCTTAATATAGCCAATACTGATATATAGATGTGAATCTCATACTCTACGTCAAGCGAAAAGAAGAAAGATAGACGCCACTGAAATGTTCTGTTGGAGAAGAATGTTACGAATTCCGTGGATCGACTACATGACAAATAATTCAATTTTAAATAAGCTAAAGATCAATAAAGTGCCGTCCAACAAAGTCTGTCTCCAACAATTAAAATATTTTGGACATGTTATGAGAGCAGACACAGAAAACATGGAAAGACTTATTATCCAAGGAAAGGTAGAAGTTCGAAAAACATAAGGAAGATCCCCAACAAGATGGATCACCAAATTACCAGAATATACAAAAGACCTATGCAAGTTAAAAAAAATGACCAGAGACAGAGATCTCCCTCCGGGAGGTCACGACTGAAGAAAAAGAGAGAAAGAGAGAGAGAGAGAGAGAGAGAGAGAGAGTTCGTGATTATCAGTTCTTTTTGTTTACTCATGCACTAAAATCGTTGGTTACTTTTTCCGTCTGTATATATATACTGTTATGAATTTATTAATTGTTATGTCTTTATTTAATTTATAATTTATAATATTGTTCTTATTTTAATTTATTAAAAAGCACGATAATTTATATCAACAATTTATTTGATTATTAATTACATAATTTATGTATCCGAACGCTACAATTAAATCGCGACCGCGAATCTTCAAAAACTAACTGTTCTTCCATATAAAATGTTTCATTTATATACATAAACTGCCGTTATCTCGAAAAGTCGAAAACCCTCTCGACCAGACTGAGCGGCAAAACGGTGACGGCAAACGGGTATTTTCACATCGGCTCCTCCAGAAGTTTCGAAC
Source organism: Diabrotica undecimpunctata (assembly GCF_040954645.1). NCBI lineage: Eukaryota > Metazoa > Arthropoda > Insecta > Coleoptera > Chrysomelidae > Diabrotica > Diabrotica undecimpunctata. The sequence goes on along the minus strand of NC_092804.1, from coordinate 50,754,734 downwards.
TGTTGTTTTTATAACAAAGGGTGTTGTCAGGTAGGCATTACCTAGAAAATACTCGAATGAATAAGCATATTAGTGATAAACATGTTTAGCATTCTGAGTCATACGACACGTCACCATCTATCGTAACAATACATCTCAAAGATATCTATTCTTTTTTTTTTGTTTTATAGTCCATTTATATGGCAGTTACTTGTTCTATTATTTATTCATTGTCATAATATTTAGATTTAAACCAAACATATTGCTATCACGAACTACTAAATTTATTATATTTTGCAGTTTTTGTGACGTGCTTGCTTTTAGATAAGCGTATCGGCAATATTAGCGTATCTGATGTTTTTATGATATTTTCGTTGATCTTAATTTTACCTTAGACCTCGTCTAATGCTTCATTGAATATAGACTTCGCATAACGATTAAATAATAGTGATGATAAGACGCACATCTGTCGCACTCCTCGCCTAATTCGTATGTCTTTGGATGTTGTGTCTTCTTCTTCTTCTTTGAGTGCCTCTCCTATCGGAGATTGGATATCATTAGGGCAATTCTAATTTTATTTACTGCTGTTTTGAATAATTCGTTAGTGGTACAGCCAAACCACTTTTTTAAATTTCTCATCCAGGACATTCTTCTACGGCCTGGATTTCTGCGTCCTTGGATTTTTCTTTGCATTATATTTTGTAGGAATGTGTACTTTTGTCCTCTCATCAGGTGGCCTCAGTATTCAAGTTTTCTCTTTTTTATTCTCAGTATCACTTCTGGGTCGTTATTTATTTTGCGTATTACCTCTTCATTTATAATTTTATCCACCCAACTTATTTTTAGTATACGGCGGTAGCACCACATCTCAAAGCTGGATGTTGTGTGCTGTATTTCAATTGTTGCCGTTTTTGGCAATATAAATGTGAGATAATTCGCAAGTCTTATTCGTCAACTCCAGTTGTTCTCCGAAATGAAAAACAAACGAAAGTTTGTTTATTGTCATTTAAGGCAAAAAGAGATTCCGTGTTTCCAGTTCGTTTCGAAATCCGAATAAAGTGTCACTAATCTAAAACTCAAGTATAGAGAATTAAAACATATAAATACTTTAAACATAATTGATCTGTGTAATTGTATACCACCCAGGTTAAGTCTTTAGCTATTTTATAAGCCTCCTGGTATTAAAGTAGTCTTTTTAAAACCCCTGCATTATAAATTGATTTTACAAAATATTTGCAAACTTTGTTGATATATCCACGTTTTAGTATTCTATCATTTGCCTGCCTGCAGCATCGTTGGGACATTCCAGGTTTCCAATTGCAATTCCATCATTATTGCGTAGCTTCGGTTGTTATTCGGTAGCCCGTCCGGTTCGTAAGTTGTTGATGCCCAAGTTTAGGATGAACAAGTTATCGTCCTATTGCACTCAAGTCCAGTGCCAGGGCTGCTGGCTATAGCTTCTGAACCAGCCTCGGTTTACTATGGTTATAGTAGCTAGGCATTTCCCTTAAGCCAATGGTGTTATATTATGTGTTAGGTTAGCGTTGTACCGCCCATGTTGAGAAATAGGAATTAGGGTTTAGGAAGCAGGAGTGCTGCTCTATGTAGTCGCTTTTTACGACAAGCGGAAGAAACTGTGAGGATATTCTTCTTTGGTGGCCCGTACCCCACACGGGCTGTTAGTGAAATTACATTTTCTTAACTCTAGGTGTTACAGTTACTCCGCTGATACTCGACCGTCAGCGTCTCGTTTATGATAACAGGGTTCACCAACATAAAGGTGAGGTTGACTTTTAAGTAGGAGAGGCTATTTGAGACGCACCACTATCCCAATTAAATCCCTACCTCATTAAAACCCCGTCATTAGGCGTTATTGTTATATTAAAATAGAGTTACATTTTAGGATGCCGATTTGTGGAATCATCTTCAAACTGGAACAAACATTAACAGTTACCAAACTTCAGCATTGTCAATACTAGTATAGGACTTTTGAAAATCCAGTTTTTGTTAGTAACATATGTTTTCCAATATTATAAAGTCATTGACAAAAATATTTTAACGTGTTGGGTTTATACACATATCATTTTTTATTTTTTTGCGTATATGACTTCTAAATATTTTCAAATATTCAAAATATTTAAAAAATCGCAGAAAATGCACTGAGAGACCTAAAGGGACAAATCACCACGTGGTAGAAGAAGTATCGACCGACCGCGCAAGAGATAGAGTTATAATCATTCTTAAAGGCAACAATCCACTAATAAATCAAGCAAAATTGCTTGTATTAAGAAAGAAGATGAAGAAGAACTTACCACTAAACCTTTAAATTTAAACTTATTTTGTTATCTTAATCTTAGATCCTTTTTTTCGAATGGGTCAATATTTTTTTATAGAAACTACTTTTTTTCTATATATCTTTGCTATCATAAAGTGTTATACAATATTTATTAATTTAATAGTTAATCAAAATTCTTTATAGTTATTTTTTAAATTTTTCGGTCCTATTTACATCTAATAAATATGTACACAAATGAATTTAAACGTTATTTTTTACTCATAATTACGACCCTGCATTTACTTCACGGAAACTAAATCGTGTTCTATATCCATCCATATTCTGACAGCAGATCCCAAACTGATTCAGCCAACCATGAAGAGTCATCTGTTGTTAACAATTATAGGCAACTTAGTGACACAATAGAGCCCCTGCTCTATAATAGAGTGGATAATGCACTGCCATTATACGCTTTATTGTACGCTTTGAAATTAATCGTTTGTGAATTATAAATTTATTTGGAAGTTAATGTTCGGGGATGACAATTTGTCCTTGGGAAGGAACTTGAACTATCGCATGATTTGGTTTTGAGGTTAGGGTATAAATGTTTTTAGGAGAGGGTGGCCTTTGGTTTACTTTGTAGGTTCAGCATTATATATTTTTTAATAAAGGGTTTGTTTAAAAAGAAATATAATTTTAGTAGTTGCAAAAATAGCAAAGAACTTAATTACAGAGTTTATGACTGATTAAAATTTTACTTTACACAGGTTATATAGTCATTCTTTTTCGTTTATCGTTTCCGTCTCCCTCAACACTTCCAGAACAACCTAAAAAATAACCAAGTAAAAGAGGAAAATTCCAGTGATTGGCTGTATAGCATAGTATAAAAAAACTTACAGAGAATTAAAAAGTTTTTAAACCTATTTAAGTAGCTAGTTTCAACTACTCTTAAAATTTTTTACTGATGATGGTCCGACTGGACTGAAACGTTTTAAAAAATTATAATCCTTTTGGATAAATTTTAAATATTTTTAATAAAATGGAACCTACCATTATACCCTAAAAATCTTTACTTCTTTAGTTTTTTTAACCCAAAAAGATTTTAGGATTTTATGATCATTATCATAGGTACCGTAAAATGGGGTGAAATTGATTTAAAGGAGCGAAATTATTCTGAATATTTTAATTTTCCCTGAAATTTAAGAAGCTTAACAAACGGTTGACAACGTCGCTTTAGTTAGTAAACACTAGCGTAAAATCTGTGATTGTTTAGTTAAAATAAGTATATTTATTTATGGAAAAAAAGCTATTATATTATTATGGTTACATTTTTGATAAGATCCCTAACTTTCCGGTGCCTGAGAAAAACTACAAAAAAATTTTCGATTTTAACTTATTAACTTAATAGTTTCATGTTCTCTGTCAACATATGAAAATACGCTATTTTTCAGGGTAACATAATTTTCTCGGGAAATTTAAAAATTGACAATGGCGCTAATTTAATCAGGTCTGAAGGGCAAAATTGATCTCCACCGGGGGCGAATCTGATAACATTTTTTCTGAAAAAATCTTAGTTACTAAGGGTTCCATAGAAAATTTTATATTCTTCGACAGCGCTACGTAAGGACCATCCTTCCTTAAGAACTTTCTGGAGGGCATTTTTCACCCTTACTTCGCCATAGTCCGTATACGAACGAGTAGCAAGTTTCCTTATATAATTTTGAACCATTTTTTTTTGAAAAGAAAGCACCTCTATAATGGCCGACATGAAAGAAAAAATCGTGTGCAGACTGTATTTTCCGCGAACGAAGAAAAACCTATTATACAGCGTGCTACAATATGCGGCGAGTGGGGATTTCCTCTTGACTTGCGAAATATAAAATATTTAGCCTAAAGTGTTTTACATGCCCAGGGTCGATAAGTGCCTCTTTTCAAAAACAATTTAGCTGTAATTGACTGGGTACTACTGAGACGGCATAAAGGAAAAATTACCCAAAAAGTGGTGACCAATATTAACAGACCTAGAGCTAATATTTCAAGAGAAACTTTAGTTTCCTACTTCGAGAATCTGCGTAGAGAATTAGAAAATATTCCACCTAATAACATATTCAATTACAACGAGACCGATGTACAAGATAACCCCGAAAATAAGAAAGTTATATTTCAACGCGGCACCAAATATCCCGAACGGGCTTTTAATTTTATTAAAGCAGCAACGACTATAATGATGTGTGCTTCGGCTTCAGGATTGCTGTTACCACTATATAAAATTTATAAAGCATAAAAAAATTACAATAGACTGAAAATGGTTCAAAAGGATCACCTTGCTGTATTGACAGATGCTGCTCTGTAGGTTCTCGATGGAGTGAATACATACGAGTATTGTTTGAGGACAACAGAAATAACATTGTTCAGGTAAATGGTGAAACGGGACCTGAAATCCTAAAATGTGAAGTAGAAGTGGCACTTAAAAATTCCAAAACTGGAAAGGCAAATAAACCTGATGAGGTTCCTATTGAATTGCTAAAGCTCCTGAATGATTACTCAATAGGTATAATATTGCACTTACTTAACACAATATACAAAACTGGTATTATACGGCAAGAGTGGCTGTTGTCTACATTCGTTACACTGCCAAAGAAATCCAATGCAAAAGAATGTTCAGAACATCGAATAATATCTTTAATAAGCCATCTACTAAAGATATTTCTAAAAGTCATCCGCAACCGAGTTTATCAAAAGTTGGATTCAGATATTAGTGATACACAGATGGGGTTCAGAAAGGGACTAGGTACTCGAGAAGCTCTTTTCTGTTTCAATATTCTTACACAAAGATGCCTAGACGTTAATCAGGAAGTACATGCATGTTTTATCGATTTTGAAAAAGCGTTTGACAGAGTACGCCATGATAAGCGAAGAGACATTCTTGAAAGAAAGGACATAGATAATAAAGATCTGCTAATAATTCTTAATTTATATTGGAATCAGAAAGCTAACATCAAAATAGAAAATGAGATATCACAAGCAATAGAAATACGTAGAGGAGTACGACAGGGATACATTTTGTCATCGCTTCTATCTAATGTTTATAGTGAAAACATCTGCCAGGAAACCCTTTTGCAAGCAAACTTAGGAATCGTAATCAATGGAGAGGTTGTAAATAATATTCGATACGCAGACGATACTGTACTAGTTGCAAGAACAGTAGAAGAATTACAACGATTACTTACAAATATAAATATTGCCTGCAACAATTATGGCATAAGTATCAATATCAAAAAAACCAAGTATATGGTCTTCAGTAAGAACATGACACAACCAGCACATATTAGTATAAACGGCATTCAAATTGAAAAAGTATCAAGTTACAAATACTTGGGGACCTTAATAAACGAAATTGGAGATCAAAACAATGAAATAAAAAGACGTATCGAAATTGCAAGGACCACCTTCATAAAGATGAGGAAATTCTTCTGCAACAGAGATATAAGCATCCCTTTACGATTAAGAATGCTAAGGAGCTACGTATTTAACACGCTATTATACGGTGTATATTATACTGGACTTTTAAACAGAACAACATAAAAAATATCGAAAGTTTCGAGTTGTGGTGCTACCGTCGAATGCTGAAAATAAGTTGGGTTGGAAGAGTCACAAACTTTGAAGTAATGCGAAGGATAGGAAAAGACCCAGAAATTTTGTCAATGATCAAACGAAGAAAACTCGAATATTTGGGTCACTCAATGAACTCTTTAGGTTAGCTGTAAACAAGGTCAGGATAGCCTTGATGATTTCCAATCTCCGATAGGAGTAGCACAAGAAGAAGAAGAATGTTCTCGATACAATCGCCCCCATTGATGGATGGATAAATTCACAGACATTTACGGATTGTGACCTTTTTACCACATGCAAAATGTCTTAAAGGGCAAAAAATCACCATAGGAGATAACCTTTCCTTACATTTTACCGATGGGGTGATATCTTTATGCCAACAAAACAATATGGGCTTTATAAGTTTGGTCAAAAACTCAATACATTTGACCCAACCACTTGATGTTGGTTTTTTTCGTCCCTTACAGATGGCTTGGAGGAAAACTCTTACTGATTAGAAAAACTGTCACCCCACATTAACCACAACAGTTAAGAAAGATTCTCCAAACTTGTTAAACACTACCCTTTAGCAGATGGACAAAAAAAAAACAGCGGGCGAAAACAGCGCTATAAAACGAATTATTGTTTCCTTCTTTGCAGCCACGGGAATTTACATTTTCTCCCCAGAGGAAGTTTTAAATAAGTTACCTAGAGAAGATAAAGAAATGGCCAAATCGATAACCTTTTGGTATATTAGCTAAAGGAGAAAAGATATTCAGCTGCACCATCCAGGCAAAATATTAAGCGAACCAAACTAAATGTCGAGCCAGGAAGAAGTGTTGTAGCTCAGAAACCTGATGAAACTGAAAGCGACAGTGAAGAAGAGCCACCAAGTGATAACGAAACAGAAGGTGAAACGTTTAACTTGGATGAGTCTGACAATAATGATGGGGTTGAATATTTTGCCTATAACAAAGATGACAACAAAGAAGGTGTTCTTCTGGTAGTAAAGGTATTGGGAGGAAGAAGGAAGAATTAATACTATCGCTATGATACTAAAGTTCAAAAATCCAATGAAAAGGACCTAGACGTTTTAGGATATAAATCTACGGATGAAGTAAAGAAGGCCTTCAAACTGGTCGAACATAATCAATTTTCGGTTGAAGTGAGTGATATTATTACCATTTTGCCCTATCCTGAATTCCTTAATTCAACAGAAACAGCTTGTATGTTTAAAAAACGGTTTGATGTAATAGAGATGTAGAATATCACTTTAAACTAAATATACATATGTTCAAAGATGTTTAAAATTATGGCTTTTGGTGTTCTACATTGCAGTACTAGCCCAACTCTGTGATTCTTTGGTTTAAGCATTAAAGTTTACTTTTCAAGACCTGCTTTATACGATTACAATTATTAGAAAATATTAGTTTTTAATGAATATGGCTCGTTGGTTCAGTTTTTTTGTTTTTTTTTTGTGAATAAAATAAATCTGTAGATAAGGAAATTGTGGTTTAAATGCAATGATCAATTTTGCCCCAGTATACATTTTTCAGAATGCTTACATTTTCTAAAAAAAATTATAAAGTAAGATGAACATGATCGTCAGGCCTTACAGATTATTCTATTTTCATTCACTTAAAAAGGGGTGATCAATTTTGCCCCATTCAGGGTATGAAATTATTCATTCAGTTGTTTGCATTTTTTAGTCAAAATCTTAATCAAAAAAGTATTTTTTATGGAGAAATATTTAATATAGACCTTGTTAAATCATATTAGTAAAAATATGTAGCGAATTTTACAATTTACTATCATATTTTTGAATAAATAATTTTATAGTGATTCGAAATTTCCAGGGTAAGTCTCTGAAAGTATTGAATTGCACTATGTCCGATTTTGTGATGGTATATCGAAGGTAAAAGAGACATTTTTTTGCAAACCTATAGAACTGAAAGTAACAGCACTCCCTTTGTTTAATATTTTAAACGATTTTTTTAATGATACAGAGTATAATAATTGCGTTGCGCGCTTACTGATTGCTATAACTGTAGCAAATTATATAAAAATGATACACCTGACATTAAGAATCTTTTATGCACTTAACTGACTATATCAAAAGCAAAAAGAAAGTCCGTAGTAAAAAACTTGGGACACACAAAAAACACGATTTTTTCGATTTAATCACAAAATAATACTAAAATATTTCAAGGAATAAGAATATAAGACCAAATAGTAAAATATCGAGAAATAAAAAATGGAAATGAGAAAAATTTAAAAGCATTCTTACTCAATATTCAGTAACGTGAACATTTATAACAAATTCATTATAAAATAGTCAGAAACACAAAAAAAAAATTCAAATAATTATTTTGAAAATTTTTATTACAGTAAAGTTTCATTTAATTTTGATTAAACAATTATAATCATTTTATATAATTCATTTTAAAGAAAACTTTCCATCTTGAAAATAATTGGGATTTTCTTTCTAAAATATAAAATGCATTAAATAAGACAATTTTAAATACAATTTAAACATGTTATCTACTATTTTTAATGCGGATAATCTAGTAATTCTGGTAAGCGGAAAATATGAGACTCGAATAAACATCCGTACTAAGAGGTGTAACAACAGGGAAAAAGTATCTGAAAGAATTAATTTAATAAATCCTGGAACGATTACTTATTAGTCATTTTTTAAACTGTTTAAATGTAAAATGTGTCTTTTGGATAAACTTTGAATATATGTTTAGAAAACAAAAAAAAATGGTAATTGAAAAAGTTATTCTATTTTACTATTAGCTTAAAAGTGTACAGTTGTTTAAAAATTTTTCTAGACTCTCGTATTCATTTATTATTTATTTGAACGCTTGATTGCCCTTTTATATGTGAAAAAAATTTTAGTATTTAAAATTATTTTTGTCGGCACTGCATAATTATGAAAATTAATAACATTTTTTTTTTAATTTAGATTACAAAATTATTTTGCGAAAACTACTTGACCGATTGTGCTGAAATTGAGGCGTTTATTTTAGAAGCAACATAAGTCCAAAATTTTGATTTTGTAGAAAATAAAAAAAAAAACGCTCTCTCGAGTTTATTACCATAATATTTCGAAAAACTTTTAAATTGTACAGTGACGAATATAAGTTAAATAAAGGTTTTCTGACTATTACTTCTTAGACAAAATCTCATGATATTAATAAAAAAAAAAACAAAAATCTTGGACTTTGTTGTTTTTAAAAGAAAGAAAAAATAAAATAAAAGTAATGTTATAAACTTAAGTTTTTATTGAATTTTAAGTTACAAAAAATAATTAGGATTCATCACAACCACTACTGTTGTCATCTTCATCGATTTCTAAAGCATCATTGCTCTGCAGATTTTTTCTGCAGTTTAGCAGATGAAATTGGCACAGCTTGCAAATAACTTGGTGTGAGTTTTATTAAACTAGTTGTTGCTACTTTACTTCTGACAATAAAAGATCTCCATTGACTATTGTAGGTATCCTTCAACTTCACCACAGCAGTCTCTGCAGTAATTTCGAACATGCGCACTAGTTTTAGAGAAATTGGCGGTTTAGCTGTTTTCAGAAAATATTGATCGGTGGCTAGCTTTATGTCAAAAAACATTGAGGGGTACATTTTGACTAAGGAAAATTTGAAGGGTTTACTTCGTGCTGACAATATCACTTTGTCCCACTCTTCAGGTGTCTCTACTTTTTTCAAATGGCGTTTCTTTTTTTTGATCAGTGCGAAGTCCTGGTCGTTTGGGAGATAGGTATGGCCCCGAACCGGAAACAGGTAATTAATTGTGTCAAAAAGTTTAAGTACATGGACAAGAATAAATAAAAAGTGCAACATAACATAATTCTTGTTTTGCCCAGGACATCCATCACTTATTAGTACAAGATTCCTGGTCGTAAATTTATTATTGTTAATAAAATGTAACAACATGGAACACACATCGTTGGCACCTTTAGTAAATAACTATAAATGTTACTCAGTGTTATTGCTATTTACTGACAAAACATCAAAAATAAAATAAAGATTTACTTTTACATCATCATTCAATCTTCGCTTATCCACTGCTGGACATAGATCTTCCTCATAATTTTCCATCTATTTCGATCTTGTGCCTCTTGCATCCAATTCCTATGACAACGTTTTAGATCGTCAGTCCAACGTGTTGGTGGACGACCTCTGCTTCGGTAGGCATCATCTCTTGGTCTCCATTCCAGTATCCGCTTTGTCCATCTATTATCTGTCAATCGAGCCACGTGACCTGCCCAGTTCCATTTTAGTGTTGCTACTCTCTCTACTGCATCAGCCACTCCTGTTCTTTGTCGCAGCTGGCGATTTGGGATCTTGTCTCGTAGTGAAACGCCCAACATAGCACGCTCCATCGCCCTTTGACACACACGGATTTTTTACATATACACACCATAATACACCTGCATGCAAAACATGTTGCATACCATCAAGACAGGTTTAATTTACTACTTCCATTAATTAAACATGAAGAACACTTAATTACATTTTAATAATACTTTTTTTGTTTTTTCTTTCTGTTCTCTATGGATCAGTTAAAACACACCATTAAAAGATGCCACAAACGAAATTTTACTATCAATAACTGAATTTTAAAATGTATTTTGTTCATTATTTTATGTTATATTTTATATGTGTGTTATTAATGTTGAGTGTCGTAGCTTTATATAAATAATCTCGACGACTAGTAAGTTGCATTGACAATGTGTGATATATTGTAAATATTTACACATTCTTCTAATTACAGTGTCTTGAAGAAGGAATAAAAACAATTCCGAAAGCTAGGCCAAAAGTCAAAAGAGTGTTTCTGTAACATCCCGGCCAAACTTCCTGACTGCAGCCTTAATAAACTGTGTTGTTTGTTTATATCGGGAGGCAATAATATTCAGTATTTCTTATATATATATATATATATATATATATATATATATATATATATATATATATATGTATATATATATATATATATATATATATATATGTATATATATATATATATATATATATATATATATATATATATATATATATATATATTTAACACAATATTAAAACTCCGGCTATTATGCCTATATTAAACTACCGGCTATAGTGGCCGGTTAATAAAAAAGATAAATTGTATTGATCTCATGAGAATCATAAAAAGTGGCAAAAATCGTGCCACGGTTACTTTCTTAGCTGCTTTTTTTACCTTTAAAACGCATCTTGATTTTTGTCGATAAGACACTCTGACCAAAAGGCCAAAAGATATCGAATTTTTACCATCGAGCTGATACAAATTTTATTGAACATTGATTTCGCGCACGTAACTGACATTCAAAATCGCCTACCGCTTCAAGTGTTGTTTCTTAGAGAAGGGTTCATTCTATATAAAAAATGCTAATAAACAAGATTGACATCTAGTCTATGCCATTAAAAAAACATTTTTGTTTAATATTATCTTTATTTTTTATTTGAAACATTTTTTTCGATGGCGTACAGATTCTTGGTAAATCGATTTTTCCGTTTCTCCTATGGGAGGGGGTGGTTTTAGGAATTCTCAGAATTTCTCAGATTCCTTTCAATATTCTCAGAAAAATTCGGATTGTTCTTGTGATTTTTAAAGGTTCAGCTGTTTTTCTTCCTTGTCTCTTATAAAATATGAAATTACAAAAATGTGTTTTGGAAAACAAGGAAGCACAAATTTACATAGGTAAGTATTTTTTTATTAAAACGTATTATTTTGTTGTAGCGAAATTTATAGTTTAATAGGCCGCGTGCTAACCACTTAAATTAAACTTGCAGATGCCAATATAACACGTAATTAACACGAGATAATTATTCATATTTTCTTCCGAATCAGTCAAGGCCAATAATTTTGGACTACTTGGCTATTATCAATTTGACATAGGTAGGATGTAAAAAATGAAACGGTTAACAATTGCTTACAAACATCCCTACCGGCAAAAAACAAAAAAAAAGTCACACGTACTCGATATCCTTTATTTTGATCGGCGTGCTCACCATTTAAGTTAAACTTCACATGCCAATACAGTATATACCTAACACGAGATAATTATATTCATTTTCTGTGTTTTTCCTCGGGATAAGCCGAAACCGTTAATTTCGGGCTACTATGCTCTTATGAATTTGACATGGGTTTAAAAAATAACATGGTAAACAATTGCGTACAAACTTTCTTACCACAAAAAATACAAAAAGTCACATGTACTCTACATCCGTTATTGTGGAAGACGTTAAGTGAAAACTAAAGAGTTTTAGATTAAAATCTAAATTTGTCAATAACAAATTTCAGCAATTAAATTTTTAAAGCGTATTTGTAAAACATATCAAAGACATTTTTAATATTTTTTAATTTTGTTTTATATGATGTAAAAATTTCTTACCAGTTTTTTACGAAATAGAGATCCCAACGACCGACGCTTATATCTGCTCTCCTAAAAATAGAACAATTACTTTTATTTCTTCTATTTTGCTAAATCACGAGCAATTCGTACTTAAAATCAATTTATCAAGGAAATTATAACTCTTATATATATTTTTTAGTTGTGCTGCTACTATCGATTTGGAAGATAGAGTCTGTAATGGGATTGTTTTTCAGTCGATGGTAAAAATTACGGAAGTAGTCAGAATGTTTAAAAATCGCAAACTGGAATATTTTGGCCATGTTATGCGTTACCCAGAGAGGGAGATACTTAATATAATAATACAATGCAAGAACGATGGAAGAAGAGAGCCAGGGCATAGAAACCTGAGGGAATGGTTTAACAGATCCTCTGCATTTTTACAACAAAATAAACGTAGTAAACAAAATTACAAAAAACAATAAAAAATTAAACAAAAACTAAGTGAACACATGAAAGTTTGTGTTATAGTTGCTAATAGTTCCAGCCATACCACAAACTTTATATTGGTACATATTGCTAACTTCATTGCTTTAATCTTTTAACTGTTAATACCGTAACCCTCTTCATATTCTTTCTTCTTATGTAAAAATTGTGCCAGAGTCATGTAGACATGACTCTGTTCATTTTTAAATGTGCCTCCAGTAAGTTGTCGTTCCATCGTTTTCGTTGTCTTCCTATTGATCGTCTTCCTATTGGAGAACCGTCTCTTGCCGTCTTCACTACCCTATTTGTTGTAATATGGCTCGTATGATCGTTTCATTCCATTCTTTTATTTCTAACCCAGTGTCTGATGTTCTACACCTTACATATGTAGTTCTATCTATATTTGTTTTACTATGTTTTGCTATGAAGTTTTTCATTTCTGCTGTTTCTAACATCCTTTTTCTCCTCTTATTATTGGTCTGATGACTGTTTTGTAAATTGTGCCCTTCATTTCTTTCCCGATATACTTATTTTTCCATTGGTTTATTCAGGCAAAATACGGCTCTGTTTGCTCTCGATGTTTCACTTCTATTTCGCGCTTTTCGTAGCTAGATAATGTGATGCCTAGGTATTTAAACTCCATTACTTGTTCTATTATCTCACCTTCCAGCTCCAATTTACATCTTAGTAAATTTGCTGTTATAACCATGTATTTATCTATTTTTTGGGGAAATTAACATGTTCAATTTTCTGGTTATATTAAATTGGTGCAGCATACATTGTAAATCATATTCATTTTGAGAGAGTAGTGTTGCGTCGTCTGCATAGCATATTATTTTAAGTCGTTTTTCTTCCATTTGGTATCCTTTTTTAGTTCCTACTTTTTTATTATGTCATTCATAATAAGATTGAACAATAGAGGACTCAGGGAATCTTCCTGTGTTATTCCATTGCCGGCTTCAATAGGGTCAGTTAGTTCTTCTTCTACTTTTACTTTTATTGTGTTGTTTTGGTAGATATTTTCAATCGTTTTGATTATTCCTAAAGGCCTTGTGTGCAATAAGTGGATAACGCCCTTTAATTTGACCTGGTCAAATTAATTCCTAAGGTGTACGAAACATAGATATGCCGGTTTGTTGTATTCTAATGATTTCTCTTGCACTTGCTAGTGTTATAATTTCATTCAGTTTGTTTGTTATCACTTTTGATGTTAATTTTATAGTTGTATTTACTAAATTAATTCCTCTGTAATTTTCCGGGTCCCATTTGTCTCTCATTTTGAAGAGAGGTATTAGGATGCTTTGTCTCCATTCTTAATAAATTCTGTTTTGTTTTATTATTTTTTGGATTAGTTTTAGTAGTTGTTTGGTCAGATCTGGTTTTCCGTACTTTAGGAGTTCGTTTGGTATTCTGTCCTCTCCTGGAGATTTTCCATTTTTTAATTTCCTAAATGCTTTCCTTAACTCTTTCTCCTCAATATTTATTTCTTCGTTTGCCGTCACCTCTGGTGTTGGTGGTTCATTATCGTCATCTCAGGGATCGAAAGTAGTCTGCCCGTGTTTTCTTCTGAATGTGTTTCGCTTTTACTAGTTCATTTTTCTCTTTTCTTTGTCATTTGATCATTTTCCATATTTATTTTTGTGTTCCGTAGAAGTCGTGTTCCATCTGTTTTGAGAAGCTCTGCCAGTGTTTCCTTTTTATTTGTCTAACTAAAGTATTCCTTTCATTTCTGATTCATTTATAGTGGTTGTATACCTGTTGTATTTTTTGTGTTCTGTATTGTAAAAAACGCTTTCTTGTTTTTTTCACATTTTGTCTTCACTTCCTCTCTAAATCATGGTGTTTTCTTTTTTGATATGTTAGTGTTTGTTACTTTCCTCTCTCCAAGTGATTCTGTTGCTGCGGTAATTATACGGTAAGTTGGTTGCTAACCTTGCCAATCACCCTCCACATTTTGTCCGGGCTTGGAACCAGCTGTGGTAACTGCAGAGCTACTCAATCCACCCCGCAATTACCCCAGGCAGTGTTAAAAATACAATAAAAAAATAAAAATACAATATAAGGAAATGAATAGACAGGTAAAATGAGAAGTAATCCAAAAAAAAATAAGACATGGGAAAAAGTGCTAATACATAGACAACCATATCATCATCATCATTGGCTACACAACCCATGGTGGGTCTTGGCCTGCTCAAGGATAAGTCTCCATTCTCTCCTATTCTTCGCCTTGGCTTTCCAGTTTCGTACTCCCAACATTCTCAAGTCTTCCTCCACCTGATCCTTAAATCGTGCTCTGGACCTATCTCTCCTTCTCACTCCATCTATTCTTTGGTTATAGACAACCATATAGGAGGTACAAATATTCAGAAGCACGGAGACCCATACAAACTGTACATTACCATAAAACAACTAATAAAAACATTATTAAATTAAATATGGTATTGGACGAAACAATTTTGAGGATCTGCTGAAAAAAAGTTTCATAAAAACAAATAAGCTAAGAGAAGCTAAAGGAAGGATAAACCTAAAAACCGAACAGGTGAGAGATAGGATTCAAGGGATGAAATTTAAAAAAATCTCCAGACCCAGGCAGAATACACCCAGAGATAAAATATGGTTCACAAAAACTACCTATTTAAAATGCTTCGCAGATTATTTGACAGGTGTCTAAACGCCAAAAAACTTCTAGAATGGAAACCGTGCTTCTCTCCATTACATAAGAAAGGCCTACAAACTTATAATGTATAATATAATATCGAAAAATATCAGGCAATATGAAACAATAGACTAATAAAAATAACACAAACCAAACCAGAAAATGTTCATGTCATTCAAGTATATATGCCCATAGTAGGTGCCCCAGGAGACATTGACGACATTAACAACAAGACCAAAAACATTTTGGAAGAATTTCATTAAATAGGTGGTACAAATGAAAAATGAATTACATTTGAGATATATTATTCTATCATTTGGCTTGGACATTAAAAACAACAGAGGAGAACGCCTTCTACAGTTTGCTAGTGAAAACGATCAAGTGGTAACAAATACACTTTATAAACACCACCCAAGAAAGCTATCAACGTGGACTAGTCCAAATAAAGAATACAAAAATCAAATCAACTACATACTCCAGCGGAAAAGATGAAAAACCTCAGTAATAAACGTAAAAACTATACCTGGAGCATATTGTGAATCAGATCATAATCTGGTAAAAATGCACTGTATTCTCAAACTACAATCAATTGGAAAGATAGACAATTCAGTTCAGGATAAAATATGTAGAAGAATTACAAATATAACTGATAAATAAGAAAATACCACAAATATTAGATGGCACAAATAAATCATGAAATGGAATAAAAAATCTAAACACATTCAACGGAAAAAGAGTTAAAAAGAGTTTCAGAAAAAAAATCCAAAAGAACGAACATTATTATTTAATGTCAGGGGAAACCTTAGAAATATTGGGAAAAAAAGGAGATCACTTCTACAACATACCATTAAAACAGGAAACAACGCTAAAGAAATAGCGGAGCTAACCTGGAAAATAAATGTATGTGCATCACAGTCAAGAACTGGAGCAACACGCAAATCGCCATGAAAGTAATAAAATATTAAAAAAAAAACAGTTAAATATTTGGCCCGAGAGTTTAAGCCACAAGTTCAAGTCGGTCAAAGCCATAATGAAGAAGTGAAAAGCAATATATAGAGAATTGCATAAACCTCACTGCAGTCTTATAACTCAAGAAACATGCAATTAAAGAGGCAAAATCAATCATTTTACGAGCAGAAGTATAGATAGATAGCAGAAGTATAGATAGATTACTATCGGAAACTCTAAAAGCAATGGACGAGATTGGCAACTAAAAAAAAACTGATTATATTCAAATGCGTTCAAAACAAAAAAAAAAGAACTAGAGAGGGTTACATACTATCACCATTATCGTGTATATTCTGAATATATAATGAAGAAAGTTCTAGACGAATGGGATGGAGGAATTACTATAGAAGGCAGAAATGACTACAATCCCGAATGGCTAGGCCGGATAAGCGAAGAATTCGGACTTCAGATCAACACCGGAAAAACGAAACTATTGATCGTAGATAGGGCAAATATTAATCTGCCGTACATATACCAAGTGGCGAATTTCGAGGTAGTAGACAGATTTGTATATTTGGGCCTTTTGATAACCAACAATGGCGAGAGAACAATAACAAGGAAGACTAAGCTCTTGTTGGTCAATGCCATTATTTTTTCCATTGCAATACACTCAGCTGAAATATGGACTCTCAAAAAAATCGATAGAAGTAAGATCGAAGACTCCGAAATGAGGGTCTCCGTGTGTGCTGGACATTGTGAAGTCATTGTGTCCTTTACAGTGTCCTGTGAAGAATTCTACGTGTGTCCTGGACAGAACACAGAACCTAAATTACTTCGGCTACATAGCCAGAAGGACTGGGACTATGGACTATTGGTAGTAGAAGGAAAGATCTCCAATAAGATGGGCAGACCAAATAAAGACTCTGGTGGGAAAATCACTACATGAAGCCGTTAATCTGGCCAATGGAGACAGTAAGCTAACAATATTTAAAACAGAATGTAAATATATAAAAATAAAAATTTAATCTAGATTGCAGGTATATTTGTAAGTACAGTCCTATCGATAATTTTATATGTTTGATAAGGTGTTCCAAAAAGAATTATGTGATAAATATGAAATAAAACATACCTCGTAATTAGAACAGTCAACATTTAAAACAAGAGTCATTAAAATGACTATTATTAAAAGCAAAATTACAATTTGTTTCATTTTGACATAAAATAGTATTCCGTAACGAGTACGTTACGGAATATTATCGCGTCTTAATTGTAGCGATAATTTTAGTAGATTTATATCTAACAGGATATCACGTTTGAAATCGGTGACATAAATAAACGGAAAATCACAATATGATTATTAGTGTATTTAAAAACAATTATATATTTTTTAGGTGTAGACTATTATTATCATATACATCAATGATAATTTAATCAAATGTTATAGAAAGGTTAAACATAAAGGTACCGTTACAATTTCAATATGTAATTATATTTAGGGTTTATTTAAAACATGTAAAGAGAAATTTGAATTAAGTTGCCTGCCTGCCTGATTATAATTGATAGAAAGCCAAGGTCACGAGAAAAATAAGTTTGAATTCCATAATATTCTGATTTATCTTTGAGGTTATTCATCAATTTTGTTTATATTCAGTTTGTTTTATTTTTGCTTTTACTATTAATTTATATATTTCAGTTCAACTCATCAAAAAAGTGACATCAAAAACGCTTTTATTCAATCTTTTAACAAGACTACTGCTAGTGGGCGAAAAAAATTGTATCAATCATGTGGTTTAAGAAAAATAATTCCGTAAATTATAAAGCAAACAATATAATACAATTAAACCTTTAATAATTCCTTTACATTCTGCTGACAGTGATGGTACTGCAATCTCATACATGGTTTTTCTCCTGTCGCGAACCGTGCTGTTTGGCATCCTTACAGGCGGCTCTGGGTCGAAGTATTTTGTAGCTGATCCTCTTCTGGAAAGTTCATCGGTTCTTGTATTGCCTTGAATTCCCCGATGATCTGAAACCCATATCAGTGTGCCACTGTTATATTCTGTAAGTCTGTACAGTTTTTCTCTGAATTCTCACACTAGCGTAGAGTCTACATTGAGCTATATATTAATGCGCGTCAGTTCCAAAGCCTTCATGTTAATTTTTCTTAGACAAAGTAACATGGAATATATGTCTGCCTAGAATACATAAAGTATTCTTCTAGTGGAAATAGACATGTATACCTTTCTTCCACTACTAAATATTCATACACACGACCCATCTGCAGTTTTAAACACGTCGGTGTACTGAGTATAATCCTGCATCCAGAGTTGTGTGTTTCCTCTGTCCCATTCCTCTTGTAAACAGATGTCTACTTAAAAAAGTACTGTAACCCTAAATTTGGGTACTACATGGTCGGAATTAATTATCCATTCAGTATGTATGATTTATTTATGATTTTGATATGTCCTCATGTATCAAATACGTTGCTTAGGGTTCCTCGTAGTGTATAATACTCCATTATTGCTTCTCGCTAATGATTTGTATAGAAGGAAGCTTTATTAGGGACGTACAGACCATACATAGCTGTTATTGACCTAATGCTCAATAGTCACTATGACTCTGAAGCAGGCAAGCCTTTGCACCGTGTTTAATTTGAGGATGACACTCCTTTGCTGCACGTTTGGCCACCATATTACTGATGTATGTATGTACTTTTAATCTTACCACCATATTATAAATCCAGTATTGTATGTCTCGTTTTAAACCCTACATTTTTTCATGAGTGCGTCTGGATACCATTATCGTAGTCGCCGTTGTTTTGATTATTCGTTGTATGGATTCCAAGTAAGTCTTGAATTAATATAATTTCAATATACTTTAATTCACTAACCAGATTAAGATTTGTACCATTCAGGATTTTGGGACATAATCCCCTTAGGTAGGTTCTTTTGGTAAATTAAAATATTTTAGACTTCTGGGGGACAGTCTTAGGCCCTACATTTTAAATTAATTGTATGACTAAAGTCAGAATCTGGCGCATTCCATCTTTAACTGTGCTATTAAATTTGCCTTGGGCTAGAATGACCAAGTCATTCATTTAGCCTAAAATAGAATGCCTGTCGTTGCTGAACTGACCTATCCATGACAATATTCCACAAGAAAGGAGTAGAGTACCTCTAGAAAAAGACTGACCTGTAACATGAAGGCTCATAAGGCTAGATTTTATAACTAAACCTGGCAAAACCGAACAAAAAAAGTTTAGTCTCTAAGGTCGGTAAGTCTGATGTCATTTATACTGAAAACTCTAGAAAAACTGCTCGTTATGCACATTAGGGCCGATGTGGCTGAAAGTCCAATACATCAGGGATAGTATGTGTATAGAGCAGAATTTTCGATGGAAACAGGACTGAATTATATCGTATAAAGTATGGAGTACATTTTAAAAAAGTCACCCTGCTAGGGTTAGCTTTTCGCTTGCGGATAGCCTCTGGGTACTTTTGCTGAGACAGCCAGCATTACCTCTTAGTTTTTCAGAATGTACTCCATACTTTATACGAGATAATTCAGTACTACTTGCATTAAAAATTCTGTTCTATTCATATACTATCTCTGATGTATTGTACGTTCAGCCACACCGTCCCTAATGTGCATGTCGAGCAGTTTTTCTAGAGTTTTCGGTACAAATGATATCAGACTTACCGACTTCAGAGACATAACTTTTTCTATTCGGTTTTACCAGGTTTGGTTATAATAGCTAGACTTATGAGCCTTTATGTTACAGGTCAGTCTTTTGCCACAGGTCAGTTCTATGAATGCTATATAATAATATGTAGGTATTTGATATTGATATTCTTCTCAATTAATAGCAATTTCATCGTAAATAACTGATGACATGTACTTTAGACTTTTCTAATCCCTGTTGCTAGTATGGGTATATAGTTTCTTTTTGTTCACTCTTATTCAACAGTAATAACGTAATTGCAGCATTCCATTTACTGGATATGTTACTTGTATTGGATATTTTATTCATCAAGATATATAACACATCCCTTCTCTAAGTAGTTTCGTTGTTTCTGATTTACTAATCTTTAGTTGTAATTTTTAATTCAAATTTTTATAACTATAGTTTTTAATTTTTGGAGAATTTATTGTGATGACGATTGTTTTTCTTTCTTCTTCAAGTGCCATCTCCGCGGCGGAGGCCGGCAATCATTATAGCTATTCGAACTTTTGAGATTTTGAGTTTTTCTTTATATAGATCTAAATAATATTATTGTGTTATTGGTATTATATCATTCATCTTATTGGTTTCTTTTCTGTATATGATTTTTATATTTTTGTTTATGGGGGATTCCATTGCTTTTCATGATTTCTATTCCTGCCACTTCATTCCTGGCTTATTTCTGTAATAATTATATTATTGATTTCATCAGTACCTTTAGTTAGAGTCTATTTTGATTGAGTTGAGTATGATATTTGTAGTTTTATTTTTATATATTAATATATTTTTTCATAGATTTTGCCTGTTATTATTTGTCTTTTTCATTTCAAGTTGACTAATAAAGCTAACCTTTAATTTAACTTATCTATGTACACACAAAATATAGTTAAAATTTTCAGCATAAGCTCGAGGATTGTATACTTCATCTTCAAACTAAATGCAAGATATAACCTTAAGGTAATCCAGACATATTTTCCACGATTACTAATGACTACCCACTCGGGCGAAGAAATTGAAGAATTTTATGAGGACCTAGAAACAGCGTTACATACCACACCAGCATATTACACAATAATAATTATGGACAACTTTAATGCGAAAATGGGTTTAAACAAGATTGCTCAAAAGAAGTAAAGGGTAATTATGGATATAACGAAAGAAATGAACGATGGCAAATATTGCTGAACTTCTTTCACCAGGAAACTTTATCTATGATGACCTCTGTTTTTGATAAAAAGCCTCAGCGTAAATGAACATGAATCAGCCCAGATGGCAGTGTCAAAAATGAAATAGATTTTATCAAAACAACCAAAAAAGAAATAATCAATGCCATCAAAGTACTTAATAAATATTCAATAGGAAGCGACCACAGATTAATCCGAGCTAGGATAGGGGAGAGTGGGGCTCCTTCAGACATAAAAATTTGAACTGTCATATCACTCTAAATACCTCACCAAAAAAAGAAAGAAAATATTCATAAAATACATTGTTTATCCAACTTTCACTGTATATATGCTTTTAATATTAAACCCTATACTTGTTGTAAAAATAAATCAAAACCACTTTTTCAAAAACGTCTGAAGGTGCCCCACTTGGGGCACCTTTAGACGGAGAATGAGGCAGCTTCAGGCTCAATTGGAAAAATGACAACCTCATATAAATGTTTTAGAAATTATTTATTACAATATTTAAAACTATATTATGATATTTAAGCAAACCCCTAATGTATATTAAAGTTTTCCAATGAAAGTGAAAAAGACAATAATGATTTCTGTCGGTTTGTACTCTGCTCAGAAGGAGTTGGCAAAAGGGCTACAATTTCTGATACGGAAGCACTAGAGATATCTGGTACGGTGGGGTAGAATAATTTATGATTTACTTTAGATGACATTCTCAAAAATGAAATTTCAACATCCCCATCATCACATTTACCAATGATTCTCGCAACATAGTACACATCTTTTTGTTTTACAGTCCCAAATTTAACCAGCATAAAATCTTCAATTTTCAATTACTCCTGTCAAAATTTTGCTGTGGTTCTTCTAACACTTTATCATCAGAGTTTTTGTCATGCTTCTCATTTTCAAAAAGTAGTTTTCTTTTCGTAGATTTAGTACGTTCAGCATTAGAGTTGGTGGTTTTATGTAACAATAGAACACTGAAAACTTTGTTTTCAAAACTTCCACAAAATTTATTTTAAATTTATTTTAAATTCTTATCACTACAGCTGTTTCGGCTGATTGCCTTTCTCAAGTGATCTGTTTTTGGCATGGGTTTACACTTTATAGTCTCTAATGAAATAGGTTGAGGAGGGGAGAACTGTTTGTCTCAAGCTGGTCATTTAGAATTATATCTGTGTTTTTTAATTTGTTGATTTCCATAGTTCACATTTAAAATAAAGGCCTTAAGCTATCTTTGTTAGAATCTATGGAAATCAAAAAATTAAAAAAACACAGATATAATTCTGAATGACCAGCTTGAGACAAACAGTTCTCCCCTCCTCAACCTATTTCATTAGAGACTATAAAGTGTAAACCAATGCCAAAAACAGATCACTTGAGAAAGACAATCAGCCGAAACAGCTGTAGTGATAAGAATTTAAAATAAATTTTGTGGAAGTTTTGAAAACAAAGTTTTCAGTGTTTTATTGTTACATAAAATGAATTTCCATCAAGTAACGGTCGAATCCATCAATTATTGTTGGTGGTTTTCTTTGTTTTTTTATTGATCTGTTTTTCTGCCTGAAGAAGTTTTCTGGAGTGTCAGTTATTATTCTGCTTTTCCCCTTTTCTCTTGATTTCTTGGAGCTAGTATTGAGTTTCGATTTTGGATATCCTCGTATCTCCTCAGGACTTAACAGCCAGGCTGTTGAGAGGGCATAGGCGTAGAGTTTTGGCAGCTTGATGTTGTTGGAGTGTCTATTGGTTGCTGAAAGTTTTCGCTTGAAACTTGGGGAGATGAGGGTAGTTTTTCAGATTCTAAAGTTGGTAGACTTGCAGTTAGTTGGCATGTTAGAGGTTCATCAGGAAGACTTTCGTCTGGAAGATTAGGTTTCTCACTGACCAAACTGGAAGCAAACATATCGTCGGTGAAAATGTGCCTGTTAACTGGAAATATTCCTGTTTTTTTTTTTGAAAGAATTTATAATGCTCTGTGGTAACGTAGAGAAGTAGATATCTCTTTTTTCTTTAGCCGTTTTCCTACCCTTCTTTAATATACTTGTTCCTAATATTGTATTGAATTCTCTAATAATTATTGTTATTCGCATTTTACAGTCTTTGAGGGCCTTAATGCTTTCTTCGTAAAATATCTTCTAGAAACGTAACGTTCATTTTATTTTTAGTGTCATACAGGTTACTCTATCTGAGAATCCAGTAAACATGCTCATACGACTGCTAATACTATTGTTTACTATGAAACGTACTTCGTTGCTGCTCTCTTGATAATTAGCTTTGTAGTACCTATAGTGTATTTCCCGAAATAATTTGCATTTTTTGTTCTTCTTCTCATCTGATTGCCACAAGCTTCATTAGATCATATAGGTCAGGTAGATTCATTCATATATTGCATTTACATACATATATATTAAGTTGTATGATTTAGATTCTGTTGCAATTGAAACTCTTTATCTCAAGTATAATAATGACTATTTCTGTTGATTTTTTTATGGTATTTTTAGATATTTAAATACCGAACCTGCATCAAACTCATAAACAAACATCAACGAATTAAAAATCATCTGGTTTAAATTAAATCTTAGAATAAGTAGGCGTTGGCATGTCTACTTAACTTTAAAACCCCGGCAAATGCTCAGCAATTAATCGGATAGGCGTTAAAATACTGTAGTATCTCGGCAAAATAAACCACTTATAGAAGACGATGACAACAGTAATGATGGTAGCGAATGATTGTAGCACGTGTTCTCATTTTGATTAGAGCCATGAAATTATTAAATATGATATGTTGAGCAGCGGCGTATCCTCTATCAAACTGAGAATAAATGACTAAGTTATAATTTATAATATCTCATTGACCATAGATAAAAAAATAACAAAATAAACTTGTGGGTATAAGTGAACATTAGAAAAACATATTGCTAATTTAAGAATTTGTTTTCGGATGCAGGCCAAGACATCTTCTTTACATGGCGCGATTTGCGCAGTAGATGACATAACACCGATTAAATTGAGGGAACCACAAATAAGCATACACCAGCTGACTAAGGACGAAAAAATGCGCACCTGAGTGGGTAAACCTCTACACAGGCCACATCCCAATGAAGTCAGCCAAGATTATGTCGACAACATAGCGTTGAACTATTGGTTAACATCAGAAAAAATGTTTCCCGAAACAGAAGGTTCATTACGCGCCCTTCAGGATGAGGTTATACGAACTAAAAATTACTCGAAATATATCGGTAAAGACCCTCAGGTCCAAAACAACAAATACCGAGATAAATGTGAAGTCCAACAAACCATATATCTTACCGGGGCCTACCAGGCATTTGCTGTAATTGAATATAAGAAACGGCATGCCTCACTAGGAAAGATCGTTTAGCAATAGATATCTATAAAAATCTCCCATGTTACCGATACGTTATTGAGAGTATGCCTGAGAATGACAACTACACGCTATACTGGGATCGCACTGTGGTCAAGGACCAAACAGTGGCACATAATAGATCAGACTTTATACTAATCAATAAATTAACGATACAAATAACACTAAGTGATGTGCCGATACCTAACACAAATAATCTGTGTTTTAAATGAAAAGATTGCCAAGTACATGGATCTGGAAATTCCAATAAGATGACAATGAAGAATTGAACGTACCCAGACAATACCTATTATTCTGAGTCATTCCGAAGAACCTTTTAGACAACATAAGTGAAAGCTGGGTCTGAATGAACATTTGTATAAGACCATGCAGAAAGTTGTATAACCAACATTTTTGGAAAATATTTCAGCATATCAAGTCATCAAGGACTCGATAACACGAAAAGATTTTGATACCCTAGATGTCTGGGATAAGTGAATTTTCCATTTAAAGTGAGTTAGAGTCGTATGGCTAAATCTGGATAATAATTTATATTTATTTATAATAAATATAAGCAATGCTTTTTTCTAAATATTATAACCACAATCGAAGAATTGCTATTAAAAATGTTAAGGCTATTAAAAATGCTATCTATCTTATTTCTAGGTAATCTATGTTTCTCTCATTTTTATTTAAAATGCACTCTCGTATAATTGATAATAATACTTTGGAGAATCTTCTGAAGCGCACTTACTTAGAAAGAAATCAAAAAGTTTCAAAATTCACAAATCAGTGAACGCAGTGAAGTTGTGTGTAGTTGTTTAACATAATTATGTAAAATCTAGTATTAATAGAATGATGTTGTATTTTGTTACAAGAATGCTTCTCGTCATCATTACATGAGGTCTCAATATATACAATAATTATAAAGAAAAAATATCATCCAACTTCGTGCTGTTCTATATTGATATTCTGATGCGGCATGGACCAAGCAAACTGCTATTAAGAAAATATCGACAAGCAAGGTAAATACATATTGAATATCAGGTCACATCAGTATATTCATACTCATGTGAATAGATTAAACCAGATAGAAAAAATTTAAATACAAGGACCCAAAACTAAGGAACCTTCAAAAAAGATTTCTAGCAGACCCAGAAACCACCGAGAAACTTAATGTATCTCGGCAATGGATATTCGCAGTTCAAAGAAAGAAGCTCATGAACATAAGTGCGCAGGTTGACACTAGCAGGGTCATTCTATAATGAAAACTCAAACTAGTTCTTAAGTAGAATTTCTGCAGCACTTACTAATAATAATGAAGGTAATGACAGTAATAATTTTCAACAACCACAAGTACAAAATATTGTCCAAGAATGAGATATAGCCTATAAAAAATGCACTAATCGAACTTATCGATAAAGCTCCATGTGATCTTTTGATATTGTTCCAAGGAAGAGTTTTTAAAGTTAAAGAACTACCTTCTCAACTAAGAAATATGAGTATTTTAGAATGATATTCGCCCCCTTGGCAAACAAAATAATAAATCAAGGTTAAGCGCTGGTCAGTCCTGGTTTCCAAGACAACCGTCGATGGATACCTGAGTCTGAGGGTTTACAAGAATACAAGAGGGTTTTAGACCTGAATAGACTCCACTGAATGCTTTATTAATAATTTCCTTGTGCTAGTTCTATGCAGCTGGGTGAAAATATTTCTACGCACGCTGATGAGACTAGAGAATAAAAGCCTCCGATAATCATTTCGATGCACGACATTGAAGGAGAAACCATGCAGATTGAAATGTCATGTATACTGGGTATACTAGATACTTAAATTAGTACGTGTAGATATCTTTTGTATATCTGATCTGTGTACTTTTAAACTTTCCATATTAAAGTTGCAGGTTTAACCTAGATCAAAGGACCTCTTAGTGGACCTTAATAAGAGGACAGGGTTTGGTACAAAGGTTCTATGACCAGGCGAAAAAGGAAGTACAAGAGGATAAGTAACATGTCAATATGCATTATTTCGGCCAATTAAATAATATGACATTAACCTCTCTTAATAATTACACCAGAGCGTTTCAGGACAATTCTTGGAGATTGGGTCTGATCTGATGATCTTTAGAAAATGATGCGCATTATTGAATTCCATTATGAAAACATGAAATATTTCGGACGTAAAACTTCTTACCTATTGTTTCACAAGTTATATACACGTTAACTCACGAACGCCAATGGCTTTCCAAAGTATATCATATGAGTAAACAATTTGTAAATATCTACGTTATATTTGACATTTATAAATCCAAAAATAATATTCTGATCTAGATGTAAATATTTATGGAAAAGTTTTGATATCTGTTATACATTATGCGTTATTATTATTAGTAGCTAAAAGCAAATCTCAAATCATTTTTGAAAGTATTTACGTAAATACATCAATTTACCTCCAAGCTAAATTTGTATGGTTAAAAGTTTTAAAAGTAATTACGGAAACATATTTATATTATTCAAAAATAAAAACCGTTAAATGAGTATTGACATACAATCCACTCAGAATAATGTATAAGTCCATATAATGAAGTCTATTTTTTAATATTCACATTTTGCGACTTCCAATGCTTCTTTTACCAACCAACCTTTATTATCAACCGACTTAGTTCATGTTTTTCATTTTTTAAAATATGTTCCAAAGTAACTAATCTTTATTCTTTTAATTTTGTGAATAAATTGCGACTAACAAAGAGATGCCTCTGGTCGTCCTATAAGTTATCCATGAAGATTTTAGTACTCTCTCGTAGAACCAAAGTTCAAAAATTTCTAGTCTGTTCATCCGTGCTGTACTCAGGGTTCATGTCTCCATCGTGTATAATAGAATTGATCAGATATCAAATTTGAGCAGAATTTTGGCTATCATACAATAAGAAATTTTATGTTTTCATCTAAATTCTGATTTGCTATAAAAAACTCCGCCTTGCACGTGAATCTCTCATCTTACATTCCTCCCTATCCAAAGAAATTTGCATTAATCTGCAGCATTGCAGCATGTTTTTATCGGCATGTGACTATAATCTTTTACTGCATCTTTTCATTCTTCCCGTGCCTTATCTGCTACGAACGTTGGCTCTCATCACAGCGATACTAACTTTTCCTTCCACATTTTTGAATAATTAGACCGATATTATTCCAAATTACTGTCAAGTGAATGTTGTGGAGTAAGTTGCGTAAGTTGTGGAGCTACGAATGTCGTCATCGTCCAGGTTTATGTTTGATATCTTCCCCGGAATTGGTAGCTGCAGTAAATAGTATTTGTCTGATTTCGTGAAATGTTCGAAATACTTACGCTTTTTCTCTTTGATAGTTAATAATATTTATTTTTACTTTTACATTCTTTTTAATTATATAATGTGTTTCGATTCTTTGGACCCATTTGGAGTTGACAAATACAGCACTGTTATGTTACGTTAGGTTCAATATGAGTGGGCGTTTAACCACCCTTCCACTTGATCTTAAAGTTCTTTTGAACTCATTATCTATTATATGGAACTCAAAAAAACGATAAAATAAGCACAAACAATCCAACAATGTAAGGAAATAGTAGAAATGTCGACATGGAATGTAAGAACTCCTTATGAGCAGGAGCTTTAAGAAGCTTTATTAAAGATCAATATATACATTGGAAAATGAATTTGAGGTTAAAACGATTGCATTAGCTAGTTTGACAAAAAAAGTCGCATTTATTGTTGAAGAAAAGAATAACTCATAGAGAATTCACCTTGATTACAGAGCTAAGTAATTACAATTTTAAAAATTATTTCGGTTATTCCGTGAAAAATTTCGAGAAGTGTATGAGATAGTAAGGAATTAAATTGAAAAAGTGATATGCAACACTTTCAAGGTCCATTGGAACTAAAGAAAAACTAGCTGTCTTTTAATGGTAAGTCACTTATTCTAAGTAGCCACTGTCTTATAGATAAAGTTAATATTTTTAATAATATACATACACTTTCAATTATTTTATTAAATAAGAAAATAGAAGAATATAAAAATAAGCAAATATTGTAATATAAAAGACAAATAATTTTCTGCAAATTCATTAATAAAGTTAATTAAACTATCTCCGGGGGAATCTTTGACCGGAGGTAAATTTCGATCACTGTTGCTTGGGGTGTAGGAGCTTAAACTTTCAGAAATGGAGAATGTACTGACGTTAACGTTGTATTGTAGGATTGATTGGATTTGTGGCTGTACCAATATTCTTGTGGCTTCGTAGTCGTAGGCATGTTCAGTAGTGTGGCCTCCACATCTGTCATAGCAGTAAAAATTCGTTTTCTGACTTCATGTTATAATAGAAGTGACATTCTTTTTGCTGTTTCAAACATTGAAATAAAAAGTGATACAGCGGATCTTGTATACGTTTACAATATTCAAGTAATTGCCTTCTCTGTCAATCTTACTTGGCCTCTTTCTCCTCTTTTTTTCTATGCTTTGGTTTAGGATAGAAGCAACATTAACCTTTTATAGCCATTTACGAGTATGTTTACCAGTTTTTTGGGTTGCCGTGGACGGCGACGAAGAAATTTCATGTGGAACCTACATCTGAGATTCATAAATACTTTCACTTTGCGCCAGCATGTTGTGTTCCTGTAATTGCTCTTCTACATCGGCAGGCAGTACGTCATCTTCAATATTTTGTCTAATGTTATTATCGATAGATTCTTCTTAAAAATTTTCTTCTTGTTCTTTGTTGGCTATGTGTGGTCGTAGAAATCCCATTTGTTAGTGAATCTTCCATGGCTTGATCGTTTCAGTTGTTGCTTCACTTTTAAAATATATTGTATTCTAAGTGCATTTCTCAATGAATGTCGAAGATTTTTTCCCAACTTTTTGGCTTCTGCCCTTAAAACACCAAGTAGAGTAATGAATTACATAAGAAAATCAAAAAATAATTATTTTTTGTTGCAGATACTTGGCGTCAGGAAACAGTTATAAAAGTATTGCATATAGCTACAGAATGGTGAACGCACGATTTCAAATATCATAAGGGATATCTTTTAAGCCATATGGAAATTGATACAGATATTATATTTTCCGCAATCAACACAAGAGTAGTGAAAATCTATTGCAATATGTTTTAAACATAAATGGCAATTCCCACATTGTATTGGGGCTATTGACAGTAAATATGTAATAATTCAAAAACTAGCAAAAGTGGTTTATTTAATTCCAATTATAAACATACTTTCTTTATTATTTTAATGGCCATTGCAGACTCGAATTTTGAATTCATAAAAATGGATGTAGGATCACAAGGAAGATTCAGCGATGGAAATATTTTTAGCACAATCGCTGTGTACACAGAACTTCCTACATGCGATTGAGGATGGAGCCCATGCCATTTATCTTTGTAGGAGAGAGGTGCTGATAATTATAAAAAAAAGTTTCTAATTTCTGACCGACTCGAGTGCGGAGGGAGCAAACAGTATAATGTGCTTTCGGGATACTTGCTTCACGTTTTCGAATTTTCCGGACATGATTTAAAATTAAGCTGGGCACTGTTGTCTGAGTTGTGAAGGCTGCTTGTGTATTGCACAATTATTTAATTGGATTATATTTAATTGTATTATATTTAATATTATTTATTAAAGCAAAGTGAAGATAACACTGAAGAAGTTATGCCACAAAATCAATTACGCCCATGAGATTATTTTATTTAGCGTATGGCTCAATACCTGGAGTAAATACAGTAATAATTGTAAAAAACGTAAGTACATAATTCAAAAATACAAACATAAGATTATATAAAAACGAACATAGACAAAATACAGATAAAATACAAGATAATACAAACAGATAAGGTTATATCTTTAAGTCAAGTTGAGCTATCCATTCAAGGCTTGCAGGCGCAGTTTTGAAAAAGTCTTTTGAGTCCCCTCGATATGCCCTCAATTCACATGCCTCCACTATGTGTTGGATGGTTTGATCTGGAGCTCCACAG
Source organism: Diabrotica undecimpunctata (assembly GCF_040954645.1). Classification (NCBI taxonomy): domain Eukaryota; kingdom Metazoa; phylum Arthropoda; class Insecta; order Coleoptera; family Chrysomelidae; genus Diabrotica; species Diabrotica undecimpunctata. The sequence continues at coordinate 50,724,148 of NC_092804.1, read as the reverse complement.
TCGCAGCTGGATGTAGGCTGTTTTCCCCATTTATGTAGGTTGTGTGCGCATACTGCATGTCCCGTTCTAATTCGGTTTAGGCTCTTCCATATGTTTCGTGGCTGGTCGAAGCCATCAGGCTTTTGGACTGGGTCAATAAGGTTGGATACTTCAGATGGGGCTTCAGTAAATAGAACGCAGCCAACCATTATCTTCTTCTTTGACCGCAGTAGGAACTCAGGATGTACCCCATCAAAACCAGGCACCTTGCCAGTTTTCATGTCTCGGAGGGCTGATGTTATTTCTTCGTTGGTGAATTCGTGGGAGAACCTTGGGTTCTCGTCCAGCTGTTTGACGTAAGTTGTTGAGTTCATTTTTTATATATTTTGTATGTTCTTTGTCACGTGGAGCCCTAGATAGGGTCACTATTCCGCTAGCTATTTGGTCGGAGGACAAAAAGTGGGGTTTTCTAACCGGTGGGGCACTTCCCCCTAGCTTTCTAAGTAGGTTCCAAGATTGTCTGCTCGATCTTTTAAAGTCCATTTTCTCCGTTGTTTTTATCCATTTATCTCTCCGGGCTTCATTTAATGTTTGCAATAGGTCATTAGCTACATCTGGGTCACCATTCTCTATATAGTCATTGTAGAGTTCTTCACATTCATTATTCCAGCCAAGGATATACTCTTTGCGGTAACCTCTTGGTATACACTTTTTTGCAGTTGATATCACTGAACCTACAAATCTATCGTACCTTTCCAGTGTGGCTGGAACCCATCTTATAACTTTATCAAGTTCAGTAGAGAATTTTTGCCAGTCTGCCTTCTGAAAATTCCATCTTGGTCTGGGAGTGGATCGGACTATCGGGACCTGGATACCTACTTCATATATTATTGGGCGATGTTGGCTGTGTGAGAAATTCTTCAGGACTTTTCTTGTTATATTGACAGGTTGATTTTGAGAGTTTTGGGTTGAGAACAAGGGGAACATGAGATGCAAACAGTACACGAGGGGAACAAAAAGCATTCTCATTTCGGCATTATCTTACTACCTATTTTAGCACTGTAGGCTTAGTATCATAGCGAGGGGAAAGTGTTGCCACAGGAAAATACTGATATTATTGTTTTAAAAAAATTAATTAATAATGTAATGGGAGATATCTCACCATATTATATTAATTAATGCAAAGCATAAGTATGTTTATCGTTTAGTTTGTATCTACTTGTGTATTACAAGAAGTAATAAAATAATACCAAACTTATCACTTCAAACCTTCAATTTTGTCCTGCATATAATCTTCGTGGCTAGCGTCGTACAAAATTCGACGATTTTTCACTGCTTCTATTAATTTTTCTTTCATCTCACCTCTACATACCCTTATAATCTGCGGAATGAGAACTGTGTAACGCAGGGTCACGGACCGTGAAAACTGCATCACGTCACTCTGCGCGTATCACTTCTCTCCCTCTCTCTTCAATGGCGCTACAGCCCAGATCGGGCCTTGGCCTCCTTCAAACTATGCCTTCAACCTTGTCGTTCCCGCGCCGATCTTCTCCAGGTTCTCACGTCTAGCAAATTTTGCGTGTGCGCTGCCACTTCATCCTCCCACCTTTTCCGTGGCCTTCCTTTTGGTCTTGCGCCCTACATTTTACTATCTAGGGTTCTTTTCGGCAATCTTTTTGTCTCCATTCTTACTACATGACCAGCTCAGCGAAGTCTCTGAAGTTTAACGAATTCTGAGATCGGTGTCTCTTTGAACAGTTAGTAGAGTTCATGGTTATACCTGGATCTTCATATTCCGTTTTCGTTAATGGGTCCAAATATCTTTCTGAGGACTTTTCTTTCGAAGACTTCCAGTTTTCTTTTTGTCTCTTCTGTCATCACCCATGTCTCGCATGCATAACATACTATTGGTCTGATAATAGTTTTGTAGACCCTGATTTTTGATCTCCAGTGTGTGTTTTTAGAGCGGAACACATGATCGAGTGAAAAATAAGCTTTGTTTACCTTTACTATTCTTCTTTGGATTTCTGGTTCTTCTGTTCCATCCGTGTTTAATGCAACTCCTAAATATGTGAAACTTTCTACCGTTTCAATATCGTCCTCTAATTCAAGTATCACTTCTGTGTTACACAGAAATTCAACGAAGCTGCGTATCAACTTACAGCCGGCCTTTTTTCTTCTTCAGCCTTAAGTAATCCAACTTTGGACATAGGCCTCCCCCAAATCAATCCAGTGTTTTCAATTTTGCGCCACTTGCTTCTAGTTGTGTCCTCCGATCTTCTTAATGTCATCAGCCCATCTCATTTTTGGTCTTCCTCTGCTTCTCTTTCCTAACCATGGTCTCCATTGAGTCTCCTTTGTTCCATCTTTTATCCTTTAGTCGGGCATTGTGCCCTGCGGCATTGTGTTCTGCGAAGCTCCATTTTAATTTGGCAGCATGTCTTTTACTTTGGTTTTGCTTCTAATTCATTTGTTTGTTTTTTTGTCTATAAGTCTCACCCCGAGCATTGATCTTTCCATCGCTCTTTGTGCTTTTACTATTTTATCCTATTAAAGCCGGCGTTACCGTGTTTTAAATATTGTACGTATGATACTCATATATGCAGATGTATTGTCTCTATTTGGTACTTTCGTAAAATACTTCTTCCATCTGTTCACAGTTCTTTCTTCATCTGGTATTAATTCTCCATTTTTGATATTGCATTGATGTTATTTCGAACTTCTTAAAAACATTTTTACTTTCTTTCTATATAAATCGCGTTTCTATTTTCTCCATCTTTCGTTGATGTCTTTTCGTTTTCTTGATCTCCAGATGCTTTATGCTGTTCTTCTTTGTTTTATATTTTGTCTTATCCTTTTCCTGTCCTGCCTGTATCATTTTTTATTTTGCATTTCTTCTCTTATTGATAACTTCTTTGCATTTGCCATCAAACCATTCGGTTTTTCGTCTTTTTGTTTTTCTTGGACTTACATTTCTCGCTGACATTTAAATTTTTTTTCTGTTTCTCCACCTTTCATTTATACTTCCTTGTATTATAGGCAGTTTGTGTTTTGCGATTTTATCTGTAAACTTTTTTCATTTTTCTTCTTTTAGCTGTTGTATAGCTAAAGTTGCTTCTAGAGTTAATCTGCTTTTATTTTTTCTTTAAATATTTGATTATGTCAAAGAAGAAAAAGTCAAATGATTTCAGAGCTGTATAAAGGTTTGGTAATAAGATCATACGATAGTCATACGATTATGTCCCAAAAGAAGCAAATAAAAGATTTTTGAAAACAGAAAATACTCAAAAAACTTGCACTAGCATTGTTCTAGGCAGTGTTAGCAACCCTGGAGTACTTGATTATTGTGTCATGGCCGTATTAAGGTAAATTTGAAACAAGTTAAATTTAAAATCAATAGAATATTGAAAATTTATTCATATTTTGATCAATTAAAAATGAGATCTTTTATCAACTTTAATTAGTTTAATGTGAGTCTTAATATAAGTATTTTCTATTCAAATATCATATTAAAATGAACTATTAACGTATTTAGGTTTTTACCAGTACACAAGTAATATAAACACAGAATATCAACTAAATAGTTTACAGTTGAAGTTATATATGTTGTAAATTGGATAAAACTAGTTGTATCCGGATACGTTGCGCATTATCCAAACTGGCTAGATAAAAGGCAAAAGCGATTATTAACTTCTTGATTTATCCGGGACATTCTAGAAAAATCCAGTGTTAAATGGATAAAGCAGTATATTTTAAACTTCAGAATCTACTACAGAATTATTGTCCAAAATATATAACTAAGCATTGCTAACTTGATATAAATAAAATAGCGATAAAAATCATATTCATTTTTACTTTAAATTAGAAACGGTTATTTATTTGAACAGGATAATATTGTATAAGCGGATAAATCCAAAATATAACGAAATATTTAAAAATATGTAGCATTATCCAGTATGTTGGATAATGCTACAGTATGTATGTAATTCTACCTCTATCCAGGTATTTCTAGTGTTATGCGATATTCGCGTATTAACCGTAACATATATATTTGAATTTTATTGGGAATGTTCAGTAGTTTGGAGGTGCTTACAGGCAACAATTAAAGTACCTAATTATTAATGTGTTGTACACTGGGAGCGATATATTGAAATGTACTCTACTGCATCAACAGTCATCATTTCAGCGCCAAATAAAAAATATTTTAAAATTAATTAGAAAAGATTTTTTTCGGTATAAAAATATGGTTTATGAAGATTATAGTAGATTTAAGAATTATTGTAAAGGCATGATAGTGTATAGTAAATAGTGTAATTATGGTATATCTACTATAATTATAGTATGGTTGGTAATACTGGTTCTAAGAGATCTTCTTGATTCGATATTATGATTTTTGAACATTTTTCGTATATCGAGGTAAAGAAGTAGGTACATCACAATGCAGATAACTGTACACGGGAAATATATGTAATTTGTATAATGTTCCACTACCATTATACATATATTAATAAATAAAGAAACTGTTATTAACCTTTAAGTACCCGCGCTCCAAAATCTCACGCAGCTACCCGCGCGGTGTATTCTATACACCATATTTATTAATATCAGATTCAATACATATGAATTATTTATATTAATGTATAGGGATAAAAAACATGATTCCTTAATTTTTATGCATTTTTAATGATATAAATTAAAAATACTTTTTTTTAAAGACAAAATCTTAACAAAGAAATAACTCAAGAAAACAAGTAAATTCTTAAAATGAAAACTTCACATGTGTCACTGTTAGTTTGTATTATTCACTGCTTGCTTCTCAATTTTTGCAACAATCGCATGTAACAACTGTTGTCATATTTTGTTTGCAAACTGACTCATTGCAACTTCCGCAGATAATTGTTGTGACTCGATTGTTTTTCCTACCGCAAATGAAACACCGCGCTCTGATCTTTGCAGGTGGTTCCTTATTGTTCTCTGTTGGTTTTTTATATTTCGCCAGAAAACCTTTTATATCACTTGGCAGTGATTGAATACTGGCGCGTTCAGGGAGGTATGGCTTCATCAAACCTAAGGAAAGCACTTTCAAAAATTCCCGTCTATGCTTATAAGCTGCATTGACATGAGTTGCATTATAGAGAAGTTGTCCATTGATTCCCGCAATGTTCATGAGTTGGAAAAATATAGACAATGGCCATCGTCTTGTTCTTCTTGATACTGAGTATGTGCTACACATTTTATCAGCAGTATCAACTCCACCTTTGGTTGCGTTATATTGTAAGATGATTTCAGGTTTACTCGACACTGGATCTATATATCCATCCTCGTGCATCGTTGAGATCAATACAACCGCTCTATTTGTTTTCGGTACATGGGAAATCAATGTTACATTTTTTTGGAATCCAAATAACGAAGATTTAACAGGTCTATTTTTATGAGGTAAAAACTCTTGCGGTATTTCCCGTTTATTTTTTTTCATGGTCCCAATCATGGTAGTTTTCTCTTCCAATAATTCCTTCGCTAGCGGATAACTTGAATACCAGTTATCACATGTCAAGTTCTGATTGGTATCTTTTACTTCGTTCAACAAACGGTGCACAATTGCACTAGGTGTATTTGGCATGCTGTAGGGGCCTTCGGGCTGCTTACCACAATAAACTTCAAAGTTTGACACATAAAATGTTTTTGCATCACACAATATAAAAAGTTTCAGTCCATACTTTGCGGGTTTGTTAGGAAGATATTGAAGAAAACTACAACGCCCTCGGAAAGGAATCAACATTTCATCAATTGTTAAAAATTCACCCAGAGTGTAATTGTCTTTGCAATTCGTTACGAATGTATCTATGACCCATCTTATTGCAGCTAACTTATCTACCTTTTTTCTTTCATTTCTGGTACTTTTATCATCGAATCGAATCACTGCGAGTAAAAATAAGAACCTGTTTTGGCTCATACATGCCCGAAAAATTTCAGAGCCGGTGACATCTGTTGTCCAGAGTTCCAAAAAGTGGGTATGGTTTTGCTTCTTGTATCCAGATAACAAAAGCAAACCTATAAATGCCTGCATTTCTACTTTTGTTACGTCTTTTGCATCACGTTCTCCCATAAACTGTGGTTTAACATTCGTAATGTGTCGATTCGTGCATTTAGTAATGTACTCTATCATTTCATCTGTGAATATTCTCATAAAAGCATCTACTTCGTTTTGAATATCCCTTGCTTTTTGTTTCACGCCAGGAAAGATTTTTACAAGATTTTTAGCGCTGACTTTACTAAATTTGCTCTTGAGTGGATTTTTATTCCATCTAGTCAGTTTATCTTTGGCAATAAAGTAACTGCTGGATTCAACATGTTCTAAATCGTCATAGGAGTCGTTACTTTCGATTTCTGATTCTGAGTCATGTTCAGTCTCCTCTACGTACTCTTCAGAAGAAGTATCAGCATCGTCGTTTGGTAATTCTTCTTCCGAATCGGAATTGCAAATAACTTGAGCCATTTCCTCTAATTCCATCTGTGTTAATTTGTGGGGGTTTCTGATTTTTACTTTGTCCCTAAAAAAAAAATATAAATGTCCAAAAAACAAAAAAAAAACACAAATTTACTGAACAAATAATTATACTTACATTGCTACCCGCGCGGTGTATTTTATTCACCAAACTGTATTGCACGAAGAAAGTGATAAATAAATCATCAAACTCTACAGCTATCGACGTGCAACTGCGTGTGCACGTAAAAAACACATCGTTCCAAGGTTACATAGAGTGTAAAAAAGTGGGGTATACGGAATTTGGATTTTATCGTTGTTTTAGTAGAAATGGTGTATTTTATACACCAGCGCGGGTAGTTAAAGGTTAAAATAGCGTAAGTTTTATCCCACCTTTTTTTTCACAAAAGAATAAGTTATGTCCCTTTAGTTTTGCTTTTTATTTACCTGTCATTTTGATTCTGAACATTTTATTTTTCTATGCTTTCCTATTAGTCTAGTCGTCAGAAAGTTGGCCCCTAAAAAGCATACGAACAAACTGAATATTGCAGAGAATATTAATTTTGGGACCCCAAAAAAGGTGCAAAATAGTTTACCACTTTTACCTCTTTACTTCCCCTAAACCCCCCTCGCAAGAAGGTAAAAACGCAAAAAAATCGATTTATACTGCAAAAAAAAAATATTTCAAATAAAAAATGTAGCTGAGATAATTTTAAACAAAAATGTTTATAAGCACTTTTTATGTAGCATGAACCGTTCTCTTAGAAACAATGCTTGAAGCGACCGTCGATTTTCCATGTCAGTTACGCACGCGAAATCAATGTTTAATAATCATAATATCAGCGTGACGGTAAAAATTCGATATCTTTTGATAGAAATGTCCTATCGACAAAAATCAAGATGCATTTTAAAGGCAAAGAGTGCAGCTTTCATATGCAGTTTTTATATTTTACCGAGAATGAACTCGGTAAAGTTTTTATAAAGGTGTTAAATAAATTAACGTGGCTCGATTTTTGCAATTTTTTATGATTCTCGTGAGATCAATAAAATTGATCACTTTCATTGACTGGTAGTAAAATTAAGATTTTTAGAGATCAATCTTTAAAACCTATAACATGAAATTTCAATTTTGAGTTGTGGTAACAAATATGAGGCATTTGAAATATGAATAAAAAATGCAGAATTTAATGTTTATTACAAACGATCACACGTCACGGGAAATGCATTTAGGAAGACGGTTTTGGGTGTAGTATATTGCAGAAGTTTTGCTCTTTTGAAAAAAGTACTAGTGTAATTGAAAAACAAGTTTTAAATGTTTTAGATCGTTTGTTGTGTGAAAGTTTAAATCCATCGTTTTTTAAGCATATTTCAGATGCCTCACCTTTGTTGCCAAAACTCAAAACTAACATTTTATGCTTTAGATTTTTAAGCGTTAGGCTTTAGTAATCGAAACTTTATAGTGGCCAGTCAATGAAAGGGATAGATTGTATTGATCTCGTAAGAATCATAAAAATGGCAAAAATCGAGCCAAGTTATTTATTTAACACCAGTATAAAATTCAAGTTTATTTGCGGCATAATATAAAAACTGCATACGAAAGCTGAACTCTTTACCTTAAAAACGCATCTTTATTTTTGTCAATAGGTAACTTAAATCAAGATATATCAGATTTTTACCGTCGAGCTGATCAAAATTTTATTGAACATTGATTTTCTAGCGTAACTGACATAACGTTATTTCTAATAGAACAGTCCATTCTTCACAAAACATGCTTATAAACATTTTTGTTTAAAGTTATCTCAGCTACATTTTTTAGTTAAAATATTTTTTTCTACGGTGTACAGATTCTTGCTAAATTGATTTTTTTGCGTTTTCACCCCCCTGTGAGAGGTGTTTTAGGGAGAAGTCAGGAGGTAAAAGTGGTAAACTTATTTGCAACTTTTTTGGTGTCCCAAAATTAATATTCTCTGAAAAATTCACCTGTTCGTATAATTTTTTGAGGTTCAGTGGCATTTTCGTCTCTGACGACTAGAGTATATGAACTTTTACGTTTAAACCCATCAATTCTCAACGTTGTATAAACGCAACAACAGTTTTACAGTAACTAAAAATTAATTAAAAACAATGTTGTTTCGGGAAATCCTATCGTTACGTATACGCAATATTTAGTTATGAAAAACTAAGAACTTTTATTTTTTTTAATTGATAAATGATTATTTTGATATATTGTGAGCAATACCATGTAATAAAAAGCACAATTTGTTTATTCTTGCTAATCTTGGAAACTAATCTTTTAAGCGCAAATATTAGGCCATTAATTAAATACTTTGTTTGAATTTAAAATATTTTAAAAACAATTGATTCCTATTTCCTTAAATTCCTATTTCCGAAATCTTAAATATTTTCTTTGCTAAAACGTTTTAGATTATTTTCAAAATCTATAACATTAGCATTTTGGTCGTAATGTTTTCTTGTTTTCACTGATCAGTAACTGTTCAAACATAATTTAAATTAACTCGTGATCAATACTTTCCTAAAGATAAATTTAACGTGATTAATAAGGAGAATTTTCCACTTAGCACAAAGTGTTTCAATTTCGTTTATAAACATAGGGCGGGAGCCTAAATTAAATCCACAGCCCACATTGTTCATCCCTGTTACAGGCCGATAAAACCTTTATAACTATTACTAAGGTAATTTGTTAGCGATAACTAGATAATTTGTTCTAGATTCTTCAAAAGTTTAGAGTGCTTTAAAATTTAGGTCTGCTCAAATTATAATTACATACTAATTAACTTTAAAAAACGCATCTGCATAAAAAGGAAATAATTTGGTTTCCATCTAAATAAAATACATATCCTTACTTAGTGACAGTGGCCTCTATAATTAAACTTATTCAAGCCATTACAAATGGTGGAATAATTAAAATGTATTTCAATATACGCGTAGTATGGGCGAAGAAAATATAGCGTTTTTGTTTAATAATTATTGTAATTTGATTATCGTCATCGAGTTATCATACACGTTACTCGTTGGCCAATAATGCAGATCCAATACTTACCAACATTGGTAATAGAGTAGTTTAAATGTCCCGTCCTGTCTGGCCCCACCAGCCCATACTCTGCTATACTATCGCTATATTTTCATTATTACCGAAGATGCTGTGTAGTGGTCTTGTGGTAGTCACATTGTTTGTTTTTTCTACCTTTATATATTCGCTATGTTATCTCATTTCATCCAATGGTTCACACGCTCCAGTCAGACCAATAACAATGGAGATATGATGTAATACCCTTTTGACAATGCCGCCAGGTTTTGTTTTTTTTTCTGTCTACACATATTCGCTACCTCCTCCCCTTGTAAACAACGTTTCATACGTCGCGATACAACAAACTATTCTACCTTCACCAAGCTAAAAATGTGGCAAAATAATTTTCTGACTACACCCTGTATATCAAGATATTTACCTACATACCTGACACACATCAGCTGCCAGTTAACAAATGGTTCCGGTCTTGACTAAGCTGGGTCGGTAATGAAGATCCAATGCTTACCGACATTGGCGACAGAAATGGACTGTAGCCGTCTGGCCCAAGACGTCTGGCCAGCTCTTGGAATCGAAATGTTTATTTCTGGACAAAGGACAACCCTCATTTTTTTAAGGACGTGTGAAACAAGCCGCCTCATGTTATGATGTGGGCTGTAAAGACTTTAACTTATCTGCTTGGGTCATATTTTTAGGTTAAAAACTAAACATACCTATTTTTAGATCATCAACGAGTGGTTATTACCGCAATTAAGACCTCAGGGAACTGCTGACACTGTTTTTAACAAGATGGCACTCCACCCCATTTTGCTCTCACTCTCCGCAACTGCCTAAATGAAATCTTTCCGGATCGATGGATTAGACGAGGTTCCCCAAACTGTCCTTCACCAATGCCCTGGCCTCTAAGAAGTCCAGATTTTTTACAACGTCGGACAATACACTGAGGCGTTTCATTAAAGAGGAGGTTACGAAACGCAGATATGTTTCGAATGAGGACTTGCGAAACAGAGTTCGCCAAGCTTTTACGTCAATGAATCCGATGAGGTATGCATACCAATGTTTTAGAAAAATAAATAATTAATAAATAATTTCTAGGCCGACAAGGCAAAAATGTTAAACGTTTTAAAAACCACGAGCATGCCATGAGTGGAATGTTAATTAAACTTAAAAAAATTTTTTGTCATAATTCATAATCTCTATGATTAATAAATGTTATTTATTTTTTTGAGAATTATTTTTATTAACATTAAACTAAATTTCACAAGAAGTTTTATACTTCCTTGAAGGTCTTTTTTAAATAATAGTGTTCCTTCACTCTTTGTCTGGACATACAAAATTGTCTTAGATTAACAAATGCACACACTAAATAATTTTAACATCACGCCCAATGTCGAATTAGAGCTGGAGAATAATTAATGAATGAGTCAGATGTGCTTAAATACGAAAAAGATTAAGTTTCACACATGGTGGGACCTTTTTTTGAATCTGTAAAATATATTAGGTAGTAAACTAAACCACTTAACACAATCTAATCTGCCATTTTTCGCTGAAAGATACATCTGGATTTAAAGTCGGCTATTTCAAATCTGTGGCTGGAAGGCAAAAGGGGATAAGTCGATTTTTTGCGAAATAGTGTTATGTATACCATTCGACAGCATTTTTGATTCTGCACAATCTTGGTAAAGAGAGTTAAGTGAAAGTTTACTAATTAAAATATTATTATTGATCAAAAAGGGGTAACTTGGCTACAATTTAATCGTTACGACTGTTTTAAGGATATAACTCAAGATATCTTCTTGAGAGCAAAATAGTAATTACTAGTAAAATGGTATATGTGCACATATTTTCTAACATTATGAAATTAACTGAGAAGCAAAACGATTTAAGTTATGTTAACTTGAGAATTATTCGAAATGTGTGCTAGTAAAAGGGATTAAATCAAGATAACCCCTTTTGCCGGAATGTGATAGAAGAAATATATATGAAAGTATTGCTAGGATATACAAAGTTATCCCTTTTTGCAAGAATGCGGTGTCCACGCAAATCATATTCGTATCAGTTTCTTGTCAGTACTTGTCTAGATTGTGAAGAGAGCACACGCAAATTTTATCAAGGAACGTTCACTACGATGGCAACTCGAAATAACAATTATTATTCCTCCACGTGTGGTATAATTGTTGATTATTGATCACTACATTCCATACTTTTTTTTTAGTAAAAGAAAATATACAGCAAGATTTTGACTCAGACGACAGCGTAAAAGACCCGGCCTATGATCACATTCAAGAAGACCACCATAGTGATTCTGACACCGAACAGGAGAAAAATGGCTCAGATGAACCAAATTTTGAAAACAATGAAGAACATGGCCAACCAATGCACACAATATTGAAACGAAAAGTAGGAAAAAGAAAAAATAGACAGGTTTTACGAAATACGGGTAAAGGATATGAATCAGACAAAGGAAACGCAATAAAGCTAGGCAGTCACGGTCACTGCGAGATTGTAGAAGAAAGTGTAAAAAAAAATATTTGGTGAACATAGATTATCTCTGTTTCAAAATTACTGGAGAATGGGCAACTCCGGTAGAAGGGTAAGTTGTATTGCCTCATTAATTCAAATTTCTGACAAGAAGATTACTACTAACAGAAGTGATACTGATAAACCTTCAAAAAATATAGGGAAAAGTGTTTTACATATTTTATAGAAATCCAAGGAGGAAGAATCCAATGCTGCAAGGTATGTTTTTGTGCTATTTTTGACAAAAGTAATAAATTTATAGAAACTTTTACAAAAAAGAAAATGTCATCCAACTGTGGTATTAATATGGCTGATAGCAGAGGCAGGCATGAACCAAAAAACAAAATTTCCGAATCTAGAATGGAACTCGTCTATAGCCACATATCAAAATTTCCTGCCTATGAGTCTCACTACTCACGAAAACATACTAGTAAAAAGTATCTAGTAGCAGAATTAACAAAAGCTAAGATGTATCAAATGTATACCCAGGACATAACATCTGAACCGGTTTCTTATAAAGTTTACTCTCAAACAATCGATAAATTAGGCTTAAAGTTTAAAAAACCAAGCAACGATACCTGTAACAATTGTGATATTTTTCAGAATCATATTAATATCAGTAAGACAGCTGATGCAAGGAAAAAATATGAAAATCTATTAGCAGATCATCATATAGAATTTGAAACTGCTTACGAATCAAAGAGATTAGACAAATTAAAATGTATAAACAGCAAAAGTCAAAAAATATTTGTATTTGACTTACAACAGGTTTTTCCTATTCCTTACTTACAAACTAATACCGTGTTTTACGTGCCAACGAAATTGCTTCTTGTTTATTTAAGAGTTTTGCTAATTTACCTTCTGAAATGCTTTCTGCTAAAAGGAATGTTAATAAAGAGAAAGAAGAGAGACAATAAGACTGAAATTTGCTGGACAAATATGAAATGGCTAAGATACACCAAGGAATTTGGCATTATTAATTTTAAAACATCGCTTCAGGAATATCAGCCATTTCAAGAAATAAATTTTAGAAGACAAAAAAAAGATACACTCATCGATATCAAGAACATTACTTTAGATAATTTGTATGATAAGCCAAGACAAATAAGTGAAAAAAAAGTAAGCGATCTTTCAGAGCTTATTATGTTAGTTGATGAGAGTGCAAAAGAATGTTATCGTGGACTTGCCCAAATCCCACGAAATTCACAAGATCTGGATAATACTGCTGACACAGATCCAGACATAGATAATTATTTTAGTGATGACGATTTTTAATAAAATATTCTAAAACAAATATTTGTGTAGTTTATTATTTTAAAGAAACAGCTTCTGAAAAATATTTGTGTTCATCAAAATTTTTTTTTCTTCCTGCGAAAGCTATTCTGTTCGTATTATATAGAATATATGTTTTTATTTTGTGTTTAGGATGCGCCTTTAATTCTCTTTCTAAGTATCATCTTGATCAATTGTTAATTTGTAAACGTATCATCAGATTGCTATAGAAACCGCCATGTTTAATAAACTTTTTGAAAAAATTTACGTTTTATTTCTTGTTCTGTCAATGCTATATCCAGAACAAAATATTTTCTTTGCTTTATTGTGGTTGCCCTTTGTAAGTAGAAATAACTGCAGTTAACACTACAGTGCACATATAATGTTAACCAAGTTACTACCGAGCATAAGGGTATAAATCTACATAACCCCCTTTACCAAGATGATTTTATGTTCATTTCAACTATAACTTGACTTATCTCCTTATGCTTTCTTGAAATAATTAAAAATAATAAATATCCTAAAATATTTTTTTTAATTTATCAAAATATTGGACACATAGATATTAATTTAAGAAAAAACACTTAAATATATCTAACAGAATGTAAGTCGGATCTAGAAATATACAAACGTTACTAATATTACGTCTATAAGGTAACAAAAAGACCATATGAACTAAAAATGTCTGTACTGAAAAACTTCCAAATGAGAGTTATCCCCTTTTGCCTTCTAGCCACAGAAATGTAAAATTTAAATATTTTTAGGCCATTTAAAAAAGTGATATATTCATTTATCCTAATTTTAACTATAATAATATGTTTAAATGAGACTTTAAAATTAAAATTGGATAACTCACATTGATTTTTATAACTTCCCTTCTATTCATTTTTCTTGAAATTTGCGGCATATTTTTTTAAGACACGTATTAACTACGATGGTTAATGTTATTTATCTACATTAAATGAATAAGTAGCTAAAAAGAAATTATTATCATTGTTAAGTTTTGAGGGCCACGCCAAGGGCGTAGTCAGGAAAGATTTTAAAGCAACCCGCTCCGAAAAGGTAAGATACTAAACATTCATAAAATTAAAATAAGGTTAGGCATGTGGCATTTCTTATTCATCATCATCATCATCATCATCACGGTGCTACAGCCCTTAACGGGCATTGACTTTCTCAAGGCTTTCTGCGCCATTTTGCTCTGTCCCTTGCTTGTATTTTCCAGTTGTAACGCCTATCTTCTCAGCATCCTGTGTTACCCCGTCTATCCACCTCAGCTTTGGTCTGCCTCGTCACCGACTGCGCCGTTAAAATCTTTTTTAATCGTGTTCCGGAGCTCCAGCTACATGTCCTGTCTACTGCAGATGGTTTTTGACAAAAAATCGATAGAGAGGATTCGTCTGTTTTGGTCCATTCGTCCATTCCTCTGATCCGTATGTGAGAACAGGGAATATCAGTGTTCTATACACTCTTATACGAGTTTTTTTGTGACAGACATTTGTCGCTTCATTCATTACTAACTATCACATGTTGTGTCATCTTTTAATTCTGCTAAATTGGATTTTGTTTTTTATGAGCATCAAAACAAAATCGAGAACAATTTTGTCTTAATAGCAAATCTAAAGGCTCAAATTTTAAAATAGCCTGAACTCCCCCTAAAGATTATAAGTTTAAATGAAATGAATGGAAAAATTTCATCATTGCCATATTCTGTATATAAAAGTAGAGTATACTGTACAATTTGGATCGTAATAAAATGTTCGCTTAATGAAGGTAAAAGGGCCCATCAGCTAGTTGGTCAGAAGTTTTTGACGCCATATACAAATATTGGAGTTGGTTTTGGTATTTTCCATTTCCGTTGGTTCAGTGCTCTCGGGCTCTCGGCGTTTGATAATGCATTGTATCGATCTTGTATTTTGTTGGTGGTGAGCTTGGAGAATTAGGATCTTTATTTTGTTTTGTAAATTTACGTTTTTTGACTACTTGTCATGAGTTTTTATTTTGGATTTCTTGATCGTCGTCTTCGCTAGACTCTATATCCGAGTTTCCTGAATGTGTAATTGCAAGTTTTAGCTTTCTGTTTAAGGTCTACCCTACAGTAGATGGGTTGCTTGGATTGTAGTAGATTGGTTGGGGTGTGGTGGAAATTGTTGTGGTTGCGGTGGAAGATCAAACTGATTTTGTGGAATGTTTGGTAAATACTCGTCGGAATACGTAATTACTCTACGATATATAAGTGATCACAGTCTATAGGCATGAGATATATTTCCTACAGCTTATAATGCAAGGAAAGATCTTTGGACGAATAAGTGTGAGACGTAGAAAAATTGGTTGGTTGCGAAACTTTCGTAGATGGTTCGGAATGACATCGGTCGAATTATTTCGTGTAGCAGTTTCGAAAAAGCAAGTAGCGACGTTGATCAGTAATCTCTATAGGAGATGCTGAATGTAAGGATAAGAATTGTGATTCCCGCTATTATACGTAATCTTCATTTTTGTTAATTACAGCAATTCAAAATAAATCAGCAATGCACCCATTTAGAAATGTTGCAAATACTAATCTCAAAATACAGACCAATAATTCTATGTTTACAAGAAACTAATTTTAAAAACAAAACTGCACATAAACTACAAAACTTTAATTGTTTTTTTTAAATCGACAACATACTAAAATAGCCAGCGAAAGAGTAGCGATATACATAGAGAACGATATTAATAGCACAGCAATATTACTAGAAGTAAGCATCGAGGCAATTGAAGTCAGAATCAAAGACGCCTTTTTCCGTATGCAACATATACATTCCCCCAACCAAGAACTTAACTATAACGAAATATCGGATTTCTTAAACCAAATTACTATTTAACGACTAATGGTCAGAGACTTCAACGCACATAATTCTTTATAGGGTTCAAAAAAATTCACACTTCTTGGTAGAAAAATAGAATAAATTCTGAAAAAATTCAACCTAAATCTACCTAATGCTGGACAAGACACCCGTTTCAACATAAGAAGGTGTGAAGGTTCTGATATTGACTATCAATATGCCAATCCTCAATAACGCATATGCTTTCATGGGATGTATTACTAGAGCTATACGACAATGATCACTATTCTATTATAATTCATAACGAAGAAGCATCTACGGCTATACCAGGAGCAAAACGAAATTTCAAAACCGTATCTAACACAACTCCATAAATCAAAACAGTAACGTGAATCAAAAAGTAGATGTAATTACAAAACTAATATTATTATTATACATAAGCGAGGGCAGAGGAACAAGTCCCTACTATGCCCAAAAACAAAGAAATTTCATTAATAACTTACTAGTAAATAACAAAATTACAAAAAAAAAGAAATAGAATTAAAATTTTTGGCTTAAATAAAAACAATATTTTAATATAAATATCCGCAATATAAAACGGTCAAGTCTGTTTTTGAACGAGTTGGTAGAGGGAGCAAAGACAATGTTATCATTAAGGTTATTCCAGCACTCATAAACTCTTATTGGTAAAAAGTTCTGTCTTGATCTTGTATAAAAATTTTCTTTCTTTAGTTTAAACTGATGACCTCTGAGACGTTCATCTTAATTTATGGTAAACATTTCATCAAGATTTCCAAAATTGAATTTTAGTATTTTAAATGTTGTAATTAAGTCTCCACGTTGTCGGCGAAGTTCAAAAGAAGTTAGGTTAGCCATACTAAGTCTTTCTGCATAAGAAGGTCTTCTCGGTCCCAAAAGAATTCGAGTGGCTTTTCTTTGAACGTTTTCCAACAAAGTCTTGTCTCGAACCAAATCAGGATACCACGTTGGTCCAGCGTATTAAAGTATGGTTCTTACGTAGAGAGTGTAAAGTGTACAGATAGATTGCATTGAAACTCTCGAAAAACACCTCCGAATAAGATACAGTCTGGAGTTCGCACGTTTACAAATAGAGGTAATATGGTCAGACCAAGTTAGGCTGCTGTTTACGATAACACCAAGGTTCTTATACGAAAACACAGAATCCAACGGCTGCCCGTTAACAAAGTACGGCACAAGTGGGTTATTTTTACCAATTCCAAGCACTACCCAGTTTTCGCATTTAGGGGTAGTAACCACTGAAAACACCAAGTTAAAATAGAGTCCAAGTCCATTTGGAGGGTTAGCTTGTTTGTGATTGGATTGGCATATATTTTTGTGTCATCAGCATCATAATATATTCAGCAGATAAAAATATTGGGAAAATTAACTTCACCAGTAAATTCCATCCAGTTCCTTGGTGGAACCATGAATGTAAACAAGCAATACTACAATTCAAAAAACCGTTTATTGAATTCAAACGACAGAAAAATTAACAAAACTCTTTAGAACTTAAACGATTAAGAGCTATAGCCAGATTTGCTATCAAAAAAGCAAAGCGCGAATCTTGGATAACAAATTTTTAACAATTGACAATTGTACTCCAGTAGTAACAAATTCATTAGAGCAAAATAATATAATATATAAATCTCAAAAGGAAATATCAAATATACTGACATTAGTTATCTAAACAACACTTACTTAGCATCTGAACTTAATATTCTCGAAAAATTTATTTCCAAAATCCTGCAGAAATTCAATAATAATTCTTATTCCTAAACAAAGTAAATCAAAATCAGATCCCGTAACACATAGGCCAATATCTCTTACTTGCAGTATAGGCAAAATGCTAGAGAAAATAATTAACAGACTCATGTGACATCTGGAATCAAAGAAATTAATTATACCAGAACAGAGTGGCTTCCGAAAACATCGTTCTACTGTAGACAATCTTATTGATGTAGAATTGGAAATACATGAAGCTTTCACAATTAAACAATACTGTATCCGAATATTTTTCGACAATAGTAAAGCCTACGATTCAGTATGGAAATACTCAATTTTAAAAACACTTAGCGAATGGAAAATTAGAGATAATTTACTCGAATATCAAACTTATTAAAAACTTATTAAAAACTAGACTTAGTTATAAGTCAGAGAAGACTCTTAACAAAAAATCAAGAAAATGCTGTACCTCAGGGCTCAAACCTTAGCAGAATTCTGTTTCTTATAGCTATGAACTCTATTACCGCAAATATTAAACACTGTAGAAGTTAAGCTATATGCAGATGATTAGTTATACTTTGTAGACAGAAGAACCTAACAATCATCAATAACCATGTCCAAAAAGCCATAAATCATATTGAAAAATAGTCATTCACAAGTGGCCTTCAGTCCAATACTCTCAAAACCAATGCAGTGTGTTTAACGAGAAGTCACCAAGTGCAACCGAAGAACTTATACTTAAATGGTGTACAGCATAACTATGTAGACGAAAATAGATTCCTCGGTATGATTTTTGACCAAAAACTAGTTTGAACTATATATTTCGAATATTTAAAAAGACCTGTCAGCCTGGAATAAATTTGTTACGATTACTTGAAAACAAAAACTGGGGCGCCGACTCTTCTACATTACTATATATCTTTAAGGATTAGTACGTTCCAAACTTGACTACGCCTTAATTGTTTACAACTTATCAAAAAAACGTACTTAAAAATAATGTGGTGAGATATTATTCAAAATACAGGTCTTCGAATTTCCTTAGGAGCACACCACACAAGTTCAGTACAAACCCTATACTGGGAGACTGGAAAGATCCCACTCACGTTTAAAATTACGCCGCTGCAGTATCATCCAATTAAGATAATCCAGTTATACACAACTTATTCGCTGACCACTTTAGAAGTTGTTTACAAACTTTAAATCGAACTGATCACCCTTACTATTACAGCATAAAAATCTACTTGTTGAAACTAGGTATCCATTTTTAAAATACCTACGATAGTTCCTTAATCCAAAATGGCTCCTCCTTGGACAATTTGCTTTCCCTCTACTGATACTAGCTTATTGCAGCTTAACAAATCAGAAACGCCAGCAAGTCAAATTAATCAAGAATTTCTTAAAATATTGAACAAATATGGCAGCTGTTTCAAAGTTTTTACCGATTCCTCCAAAGACGAAAACGAAACTGAGGCAGCAATCGACTCATCAGATTACACAGCAGCTTACAAATTACCTTCATATAGAACAACGTTTTCTGCTGAACTGTTTGCCATATAAAACACTAGTTCTGATAGTTAACAAAAATAAAAATATAAATACCATTATTACAGATGTTCTCAGTTCAATAATGGCTTTAAACCAACTCTACTGTGATCATCCACTATTATTTCTTATTAAAAGGTACCAAAATATGCAGAAAATATGAATATTAAAATTAATTTTATCTGGGTATCGTCACATACTGGAATCGAAGGTCACGATGTTGTAGAAAAAAATAGCAAAAAGTGCACCCAAACCCAAACGCAGAAGAGATATGAAATCAGAAATGTAACAGATATGAAATCCTTATACATCGACCTGAAAGCATATTTTAAAGAAAAGACTACTACAATATGGCAGGATACATGGAAAAACTCCCCAACCAAGCTGTACGAAGTTGATATCAACCATCATAAAATTTATGTATAATAACTAAATAAAATTTCAAAATTGAGCAATTGAAGAGAAAAAGTAACCTTCACTCGCCTCCGGATTGGTCATACTCGGTTAACATATGACTACCTACTAAAACGTGCTGATAAATCTGTGTGTGTGACATGTGTAAAAGTGACTTAACGGTAAAACATTGTTTATTGCAGTGTCCTGAGTATGAAGTGCAACGCAAAATGTATTATCACCAACATTAAATAGTGTTCTTGGAATTAAATAACTCGTTTTCAAACTCACGTTTTTAAAAACATTTTATTACAAAATTAAGTAAAATACAAAGCTTAAACTACGAATCAAAACAATAATACTATAATAATAAATCGAGAATGAATGTTAATAGTTGTGGCTGCACTAATAAGTTGGACTATGAGCGGCTAGTTCCATTTAGATATCTCTTTTATGTTTATATAATTCCTCCATCCTTAAGCTCGGAAAACAAGGGAGTTCAATTTTCTGAGCCATGTGCCTCTCTTGGTCGACTTCTTGTGATGGAGTTGATTTTGGGCTTGAATACTTTGAAATATGCTAGAACAGATTATTAGTATAATAAAGATTATGAAAGATGTGTTGGTCCAATTATGGTTCTTCGGGGCTTCTTTTAATTCTGGAAGTTCGATATTCTCTGCTATGGTCTGGATATGTTTGACTTTTGAGTCATCTAATGTTTTTAATTTTACTGTTGGAACTTGGGTTAAGTTATTTTGAAATTCAAATTTGGGTAAATCGAATACATATTCTTCTTGTATTGTTTTTTCCAATCTGCTTCTATTCTTATGGGATTGATGGGTATGACGACTAACTGGTTTGAATTAATTGTGGTTATTGTAGTCTTCTTCAAATGGATACTCGTGCTTATAAATTTATTTTTGCCAGTTCGGATGAGTTTGCTTAAACAAGGTTCTGTATTTTCTTGCAGATACTTCTTTGGACAGTAATAATAGTTTTCGATTTCGGGACATTGTTCAGATGTTGTCAAATTTTCTTCGTCACTGAGAAGCAGGAATAGTTGATCGGGTATAATTGTAAGGTTATCTAAAGGTATAGGATATATTCGAAAACTCTTGAAGGAATTACTAACTATTGGGGTATGAATCTTGAAAATTACCAAGTTCTCATGAATGTTTACATGAGTTGAGAAGAGATTATAATAATTCATAAAATTTTGAAGTTGTGGTACATTTCGTACTGTATATACTTTTATTTTGTTTGTAATTAATAAAGAAAAGTGATTATTTACTTTAATAGGGTCTCTTAAGTTTATTATTTCATTGCATATTATTTGATTACCTAATAATACGTTGAGGTTTTATACTTCGTAAATGATATACTTTGTTGTTGGATAATATTTTATTGTCTCCGACTAGTTTAGGTTTTGTTCATTTTTGATAAGGTTGATTAAATTTCGCTAATCTTTGTTCTGAACCCTTTAACTGGTATATGGAACGATTCGTGTCTAATTTTAGTTCTGTTTTTGTTGAAAATTTGTTTGCACGTTCTAAGTTTTGTCTTATATTTTTATTTAGTTTGTTAAGAATAAGATCGTTAAGTATTTTTAGGTTTTTTGAGTGGTCGTGAACATACTGAATTATCCTTTCATTCTCATCTCGTTCGAAGGAATTTTTATAATCTAGTTTGCCTCGCATTATTTGAAAGGGAGTATATCCTGTAGCACTATAAATACTATTGTTATAAACTAATATTGCGTTACTCATTAACTGAGAAATGATGATATTTTCTTTTTCCTCTTTAAGTATTCTCAGACTTCCTATGATTAAAGAATGAAATCTTTCTATCGGACTGTTGCTATTTGGGTTGTAGGCGGTTACGTAATGGTGTAATATGATGTAAGAGGCAGAGATCTTGAAAGATTGTATTTCTAAATTCTGTGCCATTGTCACATGTTATTTTGTTAGGTATACCGTAGTGACTTATAAAGAATGTCAATTTGTTAACAATTTCCATAGCGTTTATTGAATTTATAGGATAGGCCAAATTTAGAAAAGCTATCGATAATGGTAAGGAAATTTTGGTTACTAAATTTAAATGTATCGATAATATATGTGTCTCATAGGAAAATTGCCAGTTGGGATGTCTTTTGTACTTTGACTTTTGACATAGGTCACAAGTGTTGACGTAATTTCTGACATCTTTGTCTATGTCAGGCCAGTAGAAATGATTTTGAGTGCTGCGAGATTTTCATTAATGCCTCTGTGGCTTGTTTTCGTTTCGTGGTAAAATTTTAACTTTTCCTGTTTTTCTGCTTCTTCCGTTATATATGTTAGAATTTTATTTGAAATGGCCAGGGAGAATGCATTATTTTTGAATGAGTTTGTCATAAAACGAATAAAAGGTGTCTCGAGGTCTTTGTTTTTGAATAGTAGGCAATAGGTTGTATTGGGTTTTATGATGTTTTGGTATTTGCCAATGATATCTATTTTTGTCGAATATTTTTTCGTATGTAGGTATATTTCGATTTCGATATATTTGCAGATTTACTATTATTTGATTTTTGCATATATTTATGGCCTTTTCTGTAATAAAACGAAAATAAGAAAAGTATATTTAATATGGGATCTTCTAGACTAGTATGCACCGTTTCTAAAGCTTCAGATTTCTCTTCTGTATTTGGTATTACGATATTTTGAAGAATTTTATTTTTGTCTCTTTTTGGGTATCTTCTTGTGGTAGTATTTCTTTTTGGATATTTTCTTCTGTAGATTCTAGAATATCTTCTTCTGGTATTGGTAATTATTTGTCAATTATTTCGTTAATAAATTCCTGCGTTATAGAATATATTAGAGAATTTCTAATCTATTTCATTTATTGATTCTTCAAGATCAATAAATTCATTGTGATCTAAGTTCATTATAATGGACAATTTGTCATTATCTTCGGTTTTTACGGGACGAATTTCTACTCTGGAGAGAGCATCTGCGTTTGTATTTAATTTGCCTTTCTTATAAATAATCTGGTAATGGTATTCCTCTAGTTTAAGTTTCCATCTAATTAGTTTGGAATTCGGTTCCTTTAAGGAGAAAAGCCATTGTAAGGGTTTATAGTCACAAATAATATTGAATTTTGTGCCGTACAAGTATGGTCTAAAATATTTAACAGCAAATACTATAGCTAAGAGTTCATTTTCTATAGTACTGTAGTGACATTCCGCTGGATTCTGCAAAGACAACATGTAAGTCATTTCCTATTGGCCCTTGAGATAGTACTGCACCGATTGCAAAATTGGAAGCATCTGTTATTACATTAAAAGTTTTGTTGAAATCTGGGTATTGTAAGGTAGCATCATGCATCAGTATGTTCTTACAAAGTTTGAAATTTTCTATAAATTCAGGAGTGTGTTTGATTTGCATTCCCTTCTTTAAGCATGATGTTAACGGCTTAGTCAATTTGGCGAAATTTTTTATAAATCTTCGGTAATAGCCCATGAGTTCTAGAAATGATTTAATTTCGTTGGCAGTTTTTGGAATGGGAAATTTTTTATTGCATTTACTTTTTTCGAATTAGGTTTAATGCCTTCTGGGATAATGACGTGTCCTAAAAATTCTACGTCTTTGAAAAGAATTCTGATTTGTCTAATTGTATTTTTAAACCAGCTTCTCTCAATCTCTTAAAGACTTGTTTTATACTACTTATGTGTTCTTGAAGTGAAGTTGAGAATATTATTATGTCATCCATATACAAAGCAAATTTTATTTAAAATGGCTTTGAGTACGTTATCCATTACTCTTTGAAACGTCGCGGGTGCATTTTTAATGCCAAATGGCATGCGATGATATTCGTAGTGACCATTTTCGACGTTGAAAGCTGTCTTAGAAATAGACTCTTTTTCCATTTCTATCTGTGTAAATCCAGAAGCACCACATGGAACGAGGCAATAACACTATTACTATTTAAGAAAGGCGATAGAAAAGATCTGAAAAACTATAGGCCCATAACACTACTGAATGTAATGTACAAACTGTTAACTAAACTACTAACAAACAGATTAACAACTAAGTTAGATAATTACCAGACAAGAGAGCAAGCCGGTTTTAGAAAAGGATAGTAGCAGTACAAGCGACCATCTGCTTATGATAAAAATATTAATTGAAAAGGCCAACTAGTATCAAATCCCAATGTATATGGCATTTGTAGACTTTGAAAAAGCATTTGATAAGGTGGAACATTGGGCAGTAAAGAAGTCTTTACAAAAAGGGAGAATGACTATAGATGTACGAACTTAATTTCCAATATTATATGATCAAGCAACAATATCCATCAAAATAGTTGAACAAACGGAGCCCATTAAGATACGGCGATGAGTCAGACAGGGTGAGACTATATCACCCAAACTATTCAATCAATCTTTGGAAGACGTTATGAGGAAATTACAATGGGAAAAACAGGGTATTAACATAAATGGCCAATACTTAAATCACTTGAGATATGCAGACGACATTGTATTAATAACAGATAAAAGGGAAGAATTACAAAATATGATGGATGAATTAAATAGCGAATCAACAAAAACAGGTCTACAAATGAATTATAATAAAACGAAAATTATGACCAACCAACCAGAAGAATTAATAATTACAATTGGACAAACAACTATAGAACAAGTAAAAAATATGTATATTTGGGAAAACTAGTTAAATTAAATAAAGCAAATCAGACCGGAGAAATAAAGAGAAGGATACGGTTGGCTTGGGTATCCTTCCGAAAACTTTCCTATATACTAAAAAATAGAAAATACCCCCAATATTTAAAAACAAGAGTCTTCAACCAATGTATACTTCTTGTTCTCACCTTTGGACAGTTCTCAAACTTGGACGTTTACAAAGGAAAACATGGAAAAAATAGCAAAGACCCAAAGAGCCATGGAAAGGCAAACGCTAAACATCAGACTATCAGACAAGAAAAGAAATACTTGGATCCGCAACAAAACAAAAGTGACCGATGTATTAACGCAGATAGCAAAACTTAAGTGGAAGTTCGCTTTACATACCATAAGACAGAGAGACGACAGATGGAATAAGATGATTATACATTGGACACCATATAGTTACAAACGAAAAAGAGGAAGGCCACCAATGAGATGGTCTGATGACTTGAAGAAACACGCAGGCCCGAAGTGGATACAAACTGCCTACAATTGAGAGAAGTGGAAGAAGGAAGAGGAGGAGTATGTCCAAAATTGGACAGCAAGGGCTGTATAGATAGAAATCCAGAAGCTAAGTCAATTGTAGTAAAATATTGGCATCGGCCAAGTTTATCTAGTATATCCTGAATTGAAGGTAATGGGTAGCGATCGTCAACAGTTTTTTCGTTTATTTTTCTATAATCTATCACAATTCGCCATTTTTGTTTGCCGGAAGCGTCTAATTTTTTAGGAACAATCCAGATGGGAGAGCTCCACGGACTCTGTGATAAACTGATTATTCCATCTTCCAACATTTTATTTATTAGTTTTCTTATTTCTTTCTTGTGTAGGTGCGGATATCTGTATGATTTGGAAAACACTGAAGTTTTATCAGTGGTCTTAATGCTGTGTTTTACTTGATTTGTGAAAGTCAATTATTTGTCTTCAGGGTTATTAAAAACATTATGGTATTCTTCCACTAATAGTTTTAATGCACGTTTCTTCTCAATGTTTAAATGATCTTGTCTAAAATTTTCCAAAGTTATTTTTCGGTCTTTAGTGCTAATTGTATCGTTTATAGTAATGTTCATAATTTCTTCCATTGAGAAGCGATTAAAATTTCTTGTATCAAAATTTTCCGTAAAATTATTTAGAAAGTTGTTATCGATGTTAATTATCGATGTTTTGTGTGGAATGTTTTATTAACAAATTCAATTTTTACACGTCCGTCTTTAACATGAATTAAACTTGATGGAATTTTTATTGTTTTTGTTTCATTAATAATGTCAATCAGAAATATATCTCCTTCCAGTAATGATGTCTGTATATTTTTTATTATAGATGACAAAGGTGGAATTTCTATCTTTTGAGTATTGAAATCGTTTCTATAATTAAGAGGGATCTCTGAGTTTTTGTTAAAAAGGATTTGGTGATTTAAATCTAAATTTAAGTGCAATTTTCTAAGGTCTTGTATTCCAATGATACCGTCAAAATAGTGATGAAAGTCAAATAAGACAAAGTCTAGAGGTTCGAATAAGTGAAAATCTTGTAAAAGGGGAATTTTGGCTTTGAATTGTGATTCTCGGGACCCTGCACACGTAATAATCGGAGTTGTGTGTCTTACGATTTTTTCTGAAAAGTATTTTTCGGCAATGTAGTGTCTTAGGAGAGATAGGAGACAGCTGTGCCAATTAATAATTTGATGGGAGTACGGAAATTTAATTGAATATATGATAGAGAATTGGGAACTGTATTATTTAAATCGATGTGTTGGGTTAATCGTCTAGATTTTTGTGATGTTCTTCTTAAAAATTCTTATTTTTGTTTACGGAGTGTATTTGGGGATTTGGAAGGTGACTATATGTATAACAATAGGGATTATTTTCATTTTCGTCCTCTACTTGATAAAGTTCTTCGAATTGGAAGTTTGGAGGACCCCTCTGAATAAAAGGAAATTTTTGTTTTCCGGAAGAGATTCTGAATGTCGTTGACATTGGTTTTGGTGAGAATGTATTTTTTGGACATTTTTTTGATTTTTAGGTTTTCCGAAAACTTGTTCGTTGACTTGGAAAATTTTGCTTTGACGTACTTGGCTGATTGAAATAATTATTTTGTCATAACGATTAGAATTAGATTGGTTGTAATTAGAAAATATTTGCCTTGATGTATATGGCTGATTAAAATTATTGTTTTGTTCATGGCGATTTGATTGGTTATAGTTAGAATTAGACGGATAACGTGTGTGGTATCGATGATTGTTCGAGTTAAATTTTGGATTAAGATTGTGGTGTTGTTGGTTATAACTTGGAGTATTTGGTTTTGAATGTTGAAATTTATGTTTTCCTTTAAATTTATTTGAAGAGTTCATTGAATCGACTCTTTGGTCATTATAAAATTGTCTGTTTAATATATCTGATGCTTCTATAAATGATTTTGGTTCCTTTATTTCGAGAATCGTTCTGGTTTTCTCATCTACGTTTGCAAGTATAATATATATGGAGTTTGCTTCATTTTGTTCCAATAATATTGTTTTCCGTTCATCACTTAAATTCGCTTCTGAGCTTATTTTAATTTCTAATCTTGATTTAAGTTGTGATATTCTTGCCAAAAAATCTATAATATTTTCATTTTTGTATTTTGTTATTTGTAAAAATTCTTTATTTAGCGTTTGTCTGTCGATTCTGTCCCCGAAGTTGTTTCTCAGTGTACCTCGAATTAGTGGCCAGGTATTTAAATCTGGTCTACACATTACGAAGTTTAATACATTATCTTGTAACTTTGAACATAATACATTAAACGTGAAATCATTCAACGTATTATCTGTCGTTTTTCCATAAGTGCGATAATACTGATCACATCTTAGGATTAAACTTTCCAATTTTAATGGATCTCCGTTAAATGTGGGTAAAAAGTCGGCGAGAGCTTCTGCCGCTTGAATTGTAGGTGTGATATTTAATGCCATTTTAGTTAGGTTACAAATTAAATTATCGATATCGCTTTGCATAAAATATTTTAGAAATTACTCAAATGAAAAAGATTTATTACAATCTCTAACAAATGTTAAAAATACAATTAAACTGGTAATAATTTTCAAAAAATATAAAGGAAAATAGCTAGTAATAGGAAGTAAGGAAAATTCTCAGTAACTTACTGTTTTACTATAGGTTCTCCGGATGAATGGTGGAAACCAACGGTTGTACTGCAATTTTCTGGAATCTGCTGCAACCTTCAGGAATTCTACTGACTGCGCCAATTAAATAACTCGTTTTCAAACTCGCGTTTTTAAAAACACTTTATTATAAAATTAAGTAAAATACAAAGGTTAAACTATGAATCAAAACAAGTATACTATAATAATAAATCGAGAATGAATGTTAATAGCTGTGGCTGCACTATATATATGGTACTAATGAGTTGACTATGAGCGGCTAGTTCCATTTAGATATCTCTTTTATGTTTATATAATTTTGGAAAAGTTATACAAATAATATTTTCGCATTGCTCAAAGACTGCAAACTTTTATCAAAAATCTAGTATTTTCCTTTGTATAAATTAAGGGATTTTTCTAATTATCTATTATAATTTGTTGATATTCTATTATTAAGATTTAATTTTGTAACATATATAGATACAAAAACTTAGGTAAAGCATGGGCAGTGTGCAAAAAAATTATTTCCAAGCCGAACGTTTTCGATTTTCGAGGTCATGGTCCAAGCTAAAGATCAAAAGAGCCATAACCTTCCGAGGTATAATTGTTGCCGCAACTTATTTCCAAACAATATAAAAAAATCCATAAAACTATCATAAAAAGTCTAAAAAATAAGTTAAAAGTAAAGATAAGATCAGTTTACACAAAAGTATAAAAAATTGAAAACTATACTAAATTGAAAAGTAGATCGACGAAAGCTTATTACAGTAAACGTAGTCGTAGCTACTCTCCAATTAAATACATGCAGAAAAATCCCAGGATAGGAGGGGGTCTCACCAAACTGTGAGACAGACAAAAAGTCTGTCTCACTTTGGGGAAAAGAGGATTTATTCTTATTGTATACTAAACGTTTGAATAATATTGATAGAAAAACATGCTTATTGAATACTAGTTTTCTACGTATAGGAATGGTTGTGTGTATGACTAATTTTTATCTTGCGTGTGAAACACATAAAGATATTATCTGATAATTTTACATCTACTTATTAATTTTAGTCATAATTGAACTAATATTGAAAACTAACATTTACGTTATTACAGTGTTTAGAATTATACGGACCTGGAAATTGGAAAACAGTAATAAAACAGGAAAAATCTGATAGAAGCAGTAAAATAAACCTAAAGGTGTAAAGCTGTCGAATCCATTTTGAAAAATGGCACCATTCGACGGCAAACAAATGACGCTAAAAAATGTAATGTTCCTAAGCAAACACGATTACTTGAGGGAAATACATTTTCCCATCCCTTTTCCTATTTTCCCTTCCTCGAATGCTATTTGTCATTGAATATTGACTTCGCTATAAAATAAAACGATTGTCTTTTCCTCGTGTAAGGGTATACATTTTCGGAAATGTGTCGGTATCAAATTTCACCAAATGCCTGCTTGTGTATTTATGGACACGAAGAAAAAGCAGAGACGAATTTGGTAGAAAATATTTTCCTATGCGATTAGACTGTAAAAGACTTGTGTTATGATTGAATTCAGTTAATTTAATAAATTTGGGTTAACTAGAAAACTCTTAACTATCTACTTTTTCTAATACTTTGACTAGTATGTGATAATACGACGAAATAGTGGTATTTTTAAATATCCAATGGGGTAAAAACATAAAGCCTGAAATAAAACATTTTCTTTCCATTATATAGTCCATAAAACACAGGAAAACTGATAACAAATTGTAACAATCTGAAGAAACGTGCAGGCAATACGAGTATCAATACGAGAGTTTATATATATATATATATATATATATATATATATATATATATATATATATATAAACTAAATGCAAAAATCATATAAAATCATCAAATCATCATAAAAAAAAACATATAAAATCTAAATGCAAAAATCGGTAGAGGAAGTCAAGGTGATTTTATTGGAAACTTTGGACTGGGCACCCGTAACGAGATAGGAGACAGATTGGCTCAATTCTGCCAAGAGACCGATTTTATTATCGCGAATACTTATTATGATCTGCCGCCCAGGAGACCCTATACATGGAAATCTCCAGCAGACAATCAACATAACGTCATCAGAAACCAAATTGACTACCTTCTCATCTGCAAATGATACCGAAATTCCATAAAATCAGTAAAATCATACCCCGGAGCTGATCCCAGTTGTAGGAAGGTTTAGAATTAATCTAAAAAAGCTTGTGGCTAAAACTAAAGTAGAGAGGATACAAGTATCCAGTTTGAGAGATCCATCAACAAAAGAGCAAGGCACACTAACAATTAAAGAAGAGCTCACCAAAATGGAAATTATTCCTACTGAAGATGCAAACAGGAAATGGAATATGTTAAAAGATGCTCTTATAAGCACATGTGAGACAACACTAACACCTAAGCTGATCAAGAACAAAAATGAATGGATAACCGTTGAGATTCTGGATCTCATGGAAGCAAGAAGCTTCTATAAAACCAAAGACAAAAACATGTATAATATTATACACACAGAAATAAGGAGAAAGATCAGAGATGCAAAGGAAAGATGGTATAGTGACAGATACGAAGAGATTGAACAGTTGGTAGAGAAACATGATAACTTAAACCTTCATAAGAAAATTAATGAAATAACAGGCACTAATATTAAAAAAAAAAAAAATCAAACATACTGCTGGATAAAAACGGCAAAATAATTATAGATGTCGGTGAAAGGCTTAAAAGATGGCAGGAATATATTCAAGGGCTATTTAAAGACGAACGGACTGACATAGTACTAGAGCAGGAAGAGTTCGACAACGGCCCAGACATAGCAGAAGATGAGGTATTAGAGGTGATAAAGCGAACAAAGAACAACAAGGCAACAGGTCCTGACGAAATACCTGTAGACATAATACGGTTAATAGAAGAACAGCAAATTGGAATATTGGTCGACTTATTCAATACAATATACAGTACAGAAATCATTCCCAGAGATTGGCTGATGTCAACATTCATAACACTACCAAAAAAACCAAATGCAAAAGAATGCCAAGACCACCGGATAATAAGTTTAATGAGTCATACGCTCAAAATATTTTTAAAAATTATACACCGGAGAATACACAACAAACTTGAGCAGGACATAGGTGACACACAAGTTAGATTTACAAATGCACTGGGAACGAGGGAAGCCCTGTTCGCTGTGAATGTACTTGTGCAAAGGTGCATGGATGTTAATCAGCCAGTATGTGTTTCTTGGATTACAACAAAGCCTTCGATAAGGTCAGACATAACCGTCTTATCGAATTACTTGAAAAGAAAAACTTAGATATGAGAGACGTCAGGATCATTAGCGCTATCTATTATAATCAGATCGCTGTGGTAAAAGAGAACAACGTCTTTTCAAATGAAATACAGATTAAGAGGGGCGTCAGGCAGTGCTGTGTCCTGTCTCCTACTTGGTTTAATTTGTATTCAGAGGAAATAATCCAGGAAGCACTAGAAGAACTAACTATGGGAATAAAAGTAAATGGCCGCCAATCAATAATATACGGTTTGCGACGACACTATTTTATTAGTGGAATGTTTTGAGGATTAACAACAAATGGTTGACAGAGTGGTAGAAGTCAGTCAAGAAAACGGACTGTCCTTAAACACAAAAAAGACACAATTTATGGTAACTACAAAAGCCCAACAGCGCCAAGAAAACAACAATACATGGAGAACAAATTAAAAAAGTTGAAAAATATAAATATCTGGGTACAATAATTAACAAAAATAATGAGTACATAGAAGAGATTAAGGCAAGAATAGGACAGGCAAGAAATTCTTTCAACAAACTGAAAAAAGTACTTTGCAGCAGGGACATTTCAATTTCTTTAAAGATAAGACTTCTGAGATGCTACGTGTTCTCCGTATTATTTTATGGGTTGGAGGCTTGGACTTTAAAGAAAGATGTTTCGGACAGATTGGAAGCCTTCGAGTTATGGGCCTACAGAAGGATATTAAGAATAAGTTGGGTGGATAGAGTCACGAATGTCGAGGTGTTGAGAATAACGGGAAAAGATAAAGAGGTTTTAAATACAATTAAAGTCAGAAAACTGCAATATCTGGGACATGTCATGAGGGACAAGCGTTATAACTTGTTGCAATTAATAATACAAGAAGGAGTCGCGGAAGAAGACGCATCTCCTGCTTGAATAATTTGAGAGCTTGGTTTAATTGCACTTCTTCCGGCCTCTTTAGAGCAGCGGTGTCGAAAGTGCGAATTGCCATGATAGTTGCAAACCTTATTAGAGGAGATGGCACGTGAAGAAGAAGAAGTTTAAAAATTAACATTTTTGCTTCAAGGTAAGAAGAAACTAATATAGGTCGATACTAGAGAAATTGTCTGCAAGATAGTAAAATAGTAAACATTGCTGAGTAATATTTTAAGTTGCTATGTTTATAACGAAATAACTAAACATTAAAACTTTCTGCTGCGCTTCTACCAACCTTGGACATCGACATTACACATTCTTCACATCAAAACATCGACATTAAAGATGATACAGCGTGATAAGATATGGCCAAAACCTCTAGAAGACCAAACAGAGACACGGAAGTTACTCTAGATGGGGAGGAAATTTATTTCATATTTCCACACCACGACGACCGAAGCAACTATCGATCTCAAAGGATTCCAGGGAGAAGGAGAAGTCGACATTGAAGATGAAGAAGAACAATAAGAAACTTATTTGTCCAATTTGTCCAAGTTGTCCATCTATTCTGATTTCCATTTTGTTGATTTGGTAGATGTTTTTAATAGTTTTTATAAAGTTTAGGGGAACTTCTGTATTATACAGCAGATGGATTACATCGTTGAGTCTTACTCTGTCAAACGCTTTCTTTAGATCAATCAGACACAGAAACGCTAGTCTATTATACTCTAGTGATTTCTCAGTAATTTGCTTTATAACGAATATTGCATCTGTACACGATCTTCCACTAAGAAAACCCTGTTGTTCATCTGCTAAATTTATCCTCTGATTTATTAGCACTTATAAAAACTTTAGTTGTAAGTTTTAGCGTAGTATTTAACAAGTTTGTACCTCTGTAGTTTTCTGGAATGGAAATTACCAATGAAAAAATTCGTACGTAGATGTGAGGTTCGAATCGGTTTGTAAATGCCCCTTTGTCCGCTTCTGGTCGATCGACGATGATAGGTATAATGAAAGGTTGAAGTTGTGGAGTAGAAGTATTGACTTATTGACAGCTACTAGTAATTACACAATATGATGTTCGTTAGGTAACTACTTATGATTGACTGTGTTTTGATCTTCAAAGTCGTTCCACAATTCATCAAGTGTCTGTCTTTTAATGTTTAAGTATTCTCTCGTTCGTTTTTCGTTCCGTAGTTTTCGTAAATTATTTAAAAGCTTTGTAATTTCTTGACCTAGCTTTTCTTGATCTAAATATAATCGTTCCATTTCAAACGTATATAAGTTTGACCTAAATTCAACTTTTAAGGTCTCAGCAAGATTACCTTAGACAATAACGAATGAACTTGTCTAACCTTGCTGACACGGCTTATTGTACAAATTAAAGAATGTAATATTATCACTTGTAACCAGAGAGAAAAAATTCTTTAAATAAAAAATGCAAATACTACAAAATACTATATATTTGGAATGAATGAACTATGTGTATAAAAATAACGATTTTTCAAGTATTTCACTATATTATGAAAATCAAATGTTTTAAGAATTTTAAATTGTAAGAATCAAAATTATCGAGTATAATTAAAATTAAAATAATTAAGCTATTAGATTTGAATTAGCTGTAGACAAACTATTACTTTTTTAAGTAAAAAAAAGTATGCAGAATAAAAATATTTCAATTAAGTATTATTAAATTTAAATCTTAAGTTTCTTTAATAATCTTTTTAATTTATAAAAAAAAGATGCACTGCTCTAAATGATAATAAATATTCAAAAACTTACAGTTTTATCCCGACGTTCACTTGTATGTTCCTGCTTCCTTCTTAGAACTGCAACTGGAACTGGTGAGCTGGATCTCTGGATGCTACTAGATTCTTCTGCTGGAAACTGGATCTTCAAACTGATGGAACAGTAGACTTAAGGACTGCTATTCAGGTTCTCTTGTAATTCAAAGGCTCTCGTAAGGTTCCTACCCCTAATTTCGGTGCTTTCTGGTCTTTTTAATTTCTTTTTTCTTTTCTCCACACTTCGAATTCGATCGTCGATCTTGTACGGAACTGGGAAACAGCTATTTAGGTCGCTAAGGGTCGTCTCCTTCGAAGCTCCAAACCAATTAACGCCCTTTTGATGATGTTTTGTCGAAGGACCAATGGAAAGATTCGAACGTAGATTTGAGACATAGATTTGGGACAAAGATAAAAATGGAAATACTAACATAACGACTGACGAAAAACTAAAACGATGGGAAGAGTATATGGAAGAGCTCTTCGACGACGAAAGAGGAAACCCACAAGACTTGTTTTTTGAGGACAGAGAAACAAGTGTAGAAATTACAAAGAAGGAAGTACTGTATGCACTAAAGAACACCAGAAACGGAAAAAGCCCGGGGCCAGATCAACTGCCTATCGATATCCTTAAAATAATAGAAAATGAGTACATTGATGTCCTCTTAAAGCTTTTTAATAAAATTTATCAATCGGGTGACATACCCAACGAATGGTTGACCTCAACATTCATTTGTCTCCCAAAAAAGAAAAATGCTAGAGAATGCACTGACTACCGTACCATAAGCCTGATGTCTCACATACTTTAATTGTTTTTAAAGATCATTCATAAACGCATATACAAAACACTTGATAATGATATTGAAGAAACTCAATTTGGATTCCGTAATGGCGTAGGTACCCGTGAAGCGGTCTATTTGCGTAGGTCTGCGTAGGTCTATTTGCATTTAACGTACTAATCCAGAGATGCTTGGATGTGAACCAAGATCGCCACAAAAAGCTAATGGACAATGTAGCTAATGGCTACAAGCACACGTACGCATCAATGAACACATATTAGAAGAGTTCGAAGTTAAAAGAGGAGTGCGACAAGGGTGTGTATTGTCACCACTACTATTCAATGCATACTCTGAAGAAATTATGAAAAGAGCTCTTGAGGGAGAAACAGCAGGAATCAAGGTCAATGGAACACCAATTAACAACATTAGATATGCGGACGATACTATCATAATAACAGACAACCTCCAAGACCTCCAAAAGCTAATGAACAAGATAGTTGAGTATGGAGAAGAATATGGATTATCAATAAACACCAAGAAAACCAAATTTATGAGGATATCAAAAACCCAAAATAATGGTGAAAGCCTGACAATTAACGGTAGTGCTTTAGAACAAGTTGAAAACTACCACTATCTTGGCACAGTAATTAATCACACAAACGATTACTCCAAAGAAATCAAAGTTCGAATAGAGAAAGCACGTACAAACTTCAATAAAATGAGAAAGGTA
Organism: Diabrotica undecimpunctata; assembly: GCF_040954645.1. Lineage (NCBI taxonomy): Eukaryota > Metazoa > Arthropoda > Insecta > Coleoptera > Chrysomelidae > Diabrotica > Diabrotica undecimpunctata. The sequence continues at coordinate 50,689,026 of NC_092804.1, read as the reverse complement.
CTTTGTGCAAGAGAACTAAAATTGGACTTGAGAGTTAGGCTGGCAAGGTGTTATATTTTCTCGACTCTGCTTTATGGGATAGAAGCATTGACACTTAACGCGTCGACTGCTAAAAAGTTGGAAGCATTTGAAATGTGAGTGTATAGAGGAATCCTCAAGATATCATGGACCGAGCATGTAACAAACAAAGAAGTCATGAGAAGAATCAACAAAAGAATGGAAGTATTGGAAACCATCAAGACACGAAAGCCGCAATACCTGGGGCATGTTATGCGTAATGAGAGATACAACCTACTTCAATTGATTATTGATTATACAAGCGAAAATCCAGGGCAAGAGAAGTGTAGGAAGAAGAAGAATCTCATGGTTGCGTAACTTGAGGGAATGGTACATCAATTGAACTATTCAGAGCAGCAGCATCTAAGATCAGAATAGCCATGATGATCGCCAACCTTCGTCGCGGAGATGGCACGTGAAGAAGAAGAAGTTTTCTGGCTGTTTTTTTTGCTCCACAATATTTCAGTAACTCGTTTGGTATCCCGTCTTTACCTGTTGCTTTTCTGTTCTTCAGGTTTTCAAGTATTTTCCAAACTTTTTTAGGTAGTCAATCCATGTATCCTTTTCATGTGTTTTGGTTCTATTAGTTCCTTTACCTTCTTTGTTTGACCTCTTAAAGCGCCATATTTCCTTTTGAAGACCGTAAAAAATCATGTTCCATTTCTTTCAAAAAGCGTTCCCAGTGATCATTTTTTATTTTTCTTACAAGTGCATGTGTTTCGTTTCTATACATACAAAAATAGCCGGAACAAATTCGAAGTATGTTGCTCAGGATTTATATTCTGACAATGTTGAATGACAATGACGTTGTAAAAAAGCAACACTACACTAATAAACCAGTCAAAAATTCATAGATTAGACTTATAGGAGACACCAAATGAAAAATACAACTACATAAACTACAACATACGAAGAAATAATTTCGTATAATATAAGAAAGTAATAAAATAAAAGAGATGTATAGATTAGAGCCATTTTAATTTTGGTATTATGATTTTGACGAATATTTTATTTCTTAATTTTAAGACATAAACATTTCTACTTATTGTTGGTTGTAAGTTTTTTTTTGTTTTATTTTTAAGACTGGATTTAAATTGAATTAGGTCACATAAAATTATATTGGAAATTACTTCATCGGATGTTTTAGTCATCTTTAAAATGCTCAATTATAAACATTTTAGTAATAGCCCAAAAGTAGATGAAAAATACTAGAATTTATGTGTCATGGTAAAGTTATAGTCCATAGAAAAAGAGATAATGCCTTTTTTATTAAATCTATATCTTGTCAACTGCCTTACAACATTGTTGAACAAGTTTACATACAAAACAGGAAACTGTATACTTTTTTATGAATGAATAGATCATCACCACCAATTAGAGATAATTTACAATATTCACTAAATCACTTCAGGTCAAAGTCAACAACAAAAAACATCATAAATTATATTTCTTAATATCCCAATTAATAACAAATACAAAGCGAGAAGATAACACGTATAATAAATTTAACTTCTTATCTGACATAATTAGTCATAATCATTGAAAAAGTTTTTAAATATAATAAATAGTAGCTGGGGAACTATCTTGCGGTGACCTCTTCATATAAATATTAGTCCCGTTCGTGTGATAGTTATCGGAATCATGAAATGGACATGCTTCTGTATAATTGCCCATACAGTTTATTTGCTACAAACTTCTAAATGATATATTTGTGTATAATATATATATATATATATATATATATATATATATATATATATATATATATATATATATATATATAATTAGTATTTCTTGGGTTAAGGTTCAATAAGATATATATTAGATGTGGAACTAGATTTTATTTTCCATAGCAATCAACGTTTCGGCAGGAAACCCTTGCCATTGTCAAGATTCTAAAATGTACATGTATAAGAACAAACAGTTATTGTAAAATATGTATATATATGACTTACCGAAACGTAAAAGGGGACACAGACATTAATGAACTGACAAATAAAAGTTGATATCTGATATCTCATGGTTTACTTTCATTAGTATATAATTATTTTTATATGAGCGTATCATTGATGTTTTCGAAAAAGGTAAAGTGGAGATATGTTATGACTTCAAGAGCTTTTTATAGTGTTAGATTTATTATTATTTAAATCAGATTAAAATATATTTTTTTAGGTTTTTTGTTTTTTTTTGTCATTTATTGCGTTGGTATTTCTTTTTATTTCTATTGATTCGTATATCTCCCTCTTCTTTTTGTTTTGTTCTGGTTTTAAAATTTTGGTGTTTTCAAAATCAAATTTATGTGTGGATGGATGCGCAATGGGTGCAAGTATTTCTAGTGTCATTGCCCAACTGGTTCTGGAAGAGTTAGAAGAATCTGTTATGAGTCATTTAGATTACCATTATTCTACTGCTATATCGATGACTGTATCTGTGCTATTCCAACAAATAAAATAACCGAAATTTTAGATATTTTCAACAGCTACCATCCAAAACTAAATTTTACTATAGAAATTAAACAAAATAATAAAATAAATTTTCTGGATATCACCTTACATCGCATAAACAATATAGTAAAAACCATGTGGTTTACAAAAGAAACATGGTCTTCATGATATCTTAACTACAATTCTCATCATCCATTTTCCCATAACAAGTCTGTAATTATAAGTCTTGCAGATAAATCTATACAACTTACAGATCAAAAATACAGACCAACTGCAATAAAAAAAAGCAAAAAATGCCCTTCTAAAGAATGCATATCCCGAACATCTAATCGAAACTATTTTCAAATCAAGACTTAATAAATTTTATAACAACACAAATAACAACAAACCCAACAGTATCAAAACTAATTACACAACCCTTCCTTATATAAAAGCATTATCCGAACAATTAACAAATCTTTTAGCCAAACATAATATAACAGTGGCCCACAAAGGCAACAACCTTTTAAATAAATATTTCACAAAACTAAAGACACAAACTCCAAAACTTAAAAAATCACATGTTGTTTACAAGATACCATGTATTAACTGTGAAGGTCAATATCGGTCAAACTAGCCAACTTCTTAAATCCAGAATTCGTTCTGGGGAACTATTACAGGAACAACGTCACTGCGTTTACAAAACATGAAAGTGAGAACAAGCATAAATTTGATTTTGAAAACACCAAAACTTTAAAAACAGAACAAAACAAAAAGAAGAGTTCAGTTCATTAATGTCTGTGTCCCGTTTTACGTATTGGTAAGTCATATATATACATAGTTTACAATAACTGTTTTTCTTATACATGTACATTTTAGAATCCTGACAAAGGCAAGGGTTTCCTGCCGAAACGTTGATTGCTATGGAAAATAAAATCGAGTTCCACATGTAATATAATATATCTTATTGAACCTAAACCAAAGAAATACTAATTTTATATTAAATATAGTACGGTTCAAGAAACTCAAAACTAATATATATATATATATATATATATATATATATATATATATATATATATATTTATATATTTATATATATATATATATATATATATATATAGATTTTAATTACCAAACCAAATAAACATATTATATAAGAATGTAAAGATACGGCCAAGAGACAAGCTTAAGCGAAAATTAATTGAAAAATTAATATTGATACACCGCGTTGCAGTTTCTTTGCTTCTTCTTCTTCTTCTACTTGTGTAGACATAACTTTGTCTGTTTCTCAATGTGCCCCCAGTAGATCAAGATATCGTAATATCGTTTTGTCTTGTTCCCACTGATCGTCTTCCTACTAGGGAACCAACTCTGGCCGTCTTTACTACTCTATTTGTTGTCATTCGGCTTATATGTGTGAAAAATCTGAAAGAACAATTCTTGTGGCTACCAGAGTGGCGTTGTTACTTACAGTCGCTTGATACAAAACATAAATTGGGGTTGTACTTTCTGTTCCAATCAGCTGATTTAAATCTGATTTGTATTTAGCATTAAAAATGAGACATAAATGCTCATTTCTAATTAATTTTCCATTTATGTCATTCTTCCTGTATTTCTACTGTTCTTGATGCCTATTGAAGTTGCCTACATACACAGCTGGATAGGGGTAAGTTTTTAGAACGTGAGTTGGCCACTGCTTCAAGTATACTAGTATGGTGTTGAGAAGTATGGTGAAGAGAAATATAGCAATGAAAGAAGCTCATTTCTGAGTCCTCTATAGGCCATTTTTTTTCACTCTTGTCTATTTTATTTCCATGAGTTATAAAATGCAGTGAAGAGTTAATTCTGACTACTTTTATAAGTCTTATCAATTTCATTGAGACTGAGACTGGACAAACATGACTGTAGACGAATTATTCCACGTTGCAAAAGACAGAGAAGCTTTTAAAAATGTGGTCGCCAACCTCCGTTAATGGGGACGGCATAGGAAGAAGAAGAAGATCATATTCATTGTACTGTATTATATCTATTATATGTATATTTATTTTATTTCTTAAACTATAACTTAATATTTTATTTAACTAAGTTTCATATTTTCTATAATTTGTTTTTCAGCTATTAATAGAATTTCTGTTATTAAAAAAACTACTGCTCAAATCATATTTATTATATAGATATTATATTTATATTAATTCCAAACGGTTAATTTATGTTTAAATAATTTATATAAAGTTACTACTAGATAATTGTCTTGTGGAGATAAAATTCTATGTAAACAAGATTTAAGGCATAGCAGGTTAACATAAGATATATTGTTATGTTGGTCGTAGACCTATCATTTTCGGAATTTATACGATTTTAGTACAGTCCCTGGATACAGAAGAGTATTCAATAGAAAATCTAAAAATTTAATATATATATATATATATATATATATATATATATATATATATATATATATATATAATAAATATATAAAAAAATGTGCACTCGTAAGTGAATGGGATGTTTTCGGTCAATTTGGAGATAAAAAAGACAAGAGTTGTGCTACTTTATCTTTATTGAAGACGTTTCGCCTATTGTTCAATAAGCATCATCAGTTCATCTAAAAGAGTGTTATTAGCGATACATCTAATATGAAAAAACAATTAAGTAAATGATCTTACCTTTAAAAGATCTGTAGCATTACAATGTTGTTATTGCAAAGAAACATCAAAAAATTAATATAATAAATATAACAGCAAAAAATATAGAAACACAGAACGCTGGAAGATTCCCAATTTAACTAATTTGTTTTAAATTTCACTTTTGAAAACATTGATTGATTAAATCTATCAAAAAATATAATTGTCAATTTTGAATTGTTATATAAACAACGGCACGGCTAGGGTTCTTGACTGTTATGATCATATCATGAAAATGAAGTATTTGAAAGCTCGACTGTCAGAAATGACAATCAGCTGGTGAGATCGAAGGAAAAGTTTTATAGATGTCAACATAAATGTTATGATATAATAAAAGAAGTTGAAGAAGAAAACAATAATTAAAAGTAGAATACGGAAGAATCAATTTTGTAGTATTAGTGCATGGTAAATTTGGCTTAAGTTGCTGATATCAGTTCTCTTATTTAATGCATTAGGTTGTTTCAAAATATGACACATCTCCATAAATTGTCTCTTATTAAGGTTAAGTTCTCTACAGAGAATTCTAACATCATCAAAATTAACAGTATGTTTGGTGTTGATTGCATGTTCTGCAATCAACACCAAATTGCAGAACATGCAATCAACACCAAACATACTGTTAATTTTGATGATGTTAGAATTCTCTGTAGAGAACGTAACCTTAATAAGAGACAATTTATGGAGATGTGTCATATTTTGAAACAACCTAATGCATTAAATAAGAGAACTGATATCAGCAACTTAAGCCAAATTTACCATGCACTAATACTACAAAATTGATTCTTCCGTATTCTACTTTTAATTATTGTTTTCTTCTTCAACTTCTTTTATTATATCATAACATTTATGTTGACATCTATAAAACTTTTCCTTCAATCTCACCAGCTGATTGTCATTTCTGACAGTCGAGCTTTCAAATACTTCATTTTCATGATATGATCATAACAGTCAAGAACCCTAGCCGTGCCGTTGTTTATATAACAATTCAAAATTGACAATTATATTTTTTGATAGATTTAATCAATCAATGTTTTCAAAAGTGAAATTTAAAACAAATTAGTTAAATTGGGAATCTTCCAGTGTTCTGTGTTTCTATATTTTTTGCTGTTATATTTATTATATTAATTTTTTAATGTTTCTTTGCAATAACAACATTGTAATGCTACAGATCTTTTAAAGGTAAGATCATTTACTTAATTGTTTTTTCATATTAGATGTATCGCTAATAACACTCTTTTAGATGAACTGATGATGCTTATTGAACAATAGGCGAAACGTCTTCAATAAAGATAAAGTAGCACAACTCTTGTCTTTTTTATCTCCAAATTGACCGAAAACATCCCATTCACTTACGAGTGCACATTTTTTTATATTAAATTAAACGGTCATATACCTTAAAGATATAATAAATATATATAACTGTATGCAAAAATTAGTAAAAAACAGAGAATAAAAACCTTTAGTAATTACTATTTAAATGGGAATAAGCCACAATTAAAGGTTAAAGTACGTTTATTGACGTTTCAATTTCCACTTCGGAAATCGTTCTCAAAATACAAACATTAGTAAATTTACTAATTAAATTAAAATTAACTAATGTTTGTATTTTGAGAACGATTTTCGAAGTGGAAATTGAAACGTCAATAAACGTACTTTAACCTTTAATTGTGGCTTATTCCCATTTAAATAGTAATTACTTTAACATGCCAATAATAATATATTTTTGAATAAATACAATAAAAAATTTTAATGCATTTGCCAAATTTTTGAAGCAAAGCTTATATGCTGACGTTGTATTACTTTTTCTACGAAAGTAGCGCTACGGAAGTAGCGCCACGACACGTCACGGAAGTAGCGCCACAAATTATGCATTGCGCTACATGAAGAATATGAATAATTTAAAGCGCATAAAAATGAAACATAATAGAGTTTTCAAACTAAATTAATTAAATATTATTTTTTCATTAAGGCTACCTCCATGTAGCCGTATCGTGGCACTTCTTTATCTAATATTGTTTCAGTTACTATTGTCAAGTCACAACAAATAGCTTCATTATCTTCCATAGTTGAACCAGGCACAATTAGAACTAGCCAAATTTTAAAACCACCCACATTCGATGGTCATACAGCATGGGAAACTTATCGTTTTTAATTCAAAGCTGCAGCTAGGGCAAATGGCTGGACTGAGAAAGAAATGACAGTTTCCTTGGTAGTGTCGCTTCAAGGACAGGCAGCAACCATCTTACAATTTCTTCTTCAAGATGCACGTTGTTATACCTCTTTCGGTCAAGCTTTAGAAACAATATATAGCCAGCAGTATCTAAAGCAGGTTTTCCATAGTCAGCTGAAAGTTCGATATCAAAAGCATAACGAAAGCCTGCTAGAATATGAAGCCGGTATTAAAAGATTAATGCATTTGGCGTACCCTCAGGCACCTAAAGATTTTATGGATCAAATTGGTACACAGGCATTCGTACAAGGACTACAGAATGTTGAAATGCAACAAGTTCTTCAATTATGGCATCACCAAGCGCTAAATGGAGCACTAATTTGAGCTCTAGGTGAGATATGGAAATACTAAAAGTATTTGCAGATCTCACCCAAAATTAAAAGAAATAAGATTTGGAGAAAATAAGGAAGTCAAGAAATGAAAAATCAAAAAAAGGATACAGAAATTTGTCACATTTCTAAGAGTATCGTCCTGGCGAGAATGAGTCAAAAACTTGAAGGTCTACATTTCGGCGGTGTGGAAAGTGAGGAACCCGTTAGTGACGAAATTTTGATAGCCAGATGCCTCGCTAATGTAGATGAAATGATACCAGTAAGGGTTGCTAATTTGTCTTTTAAATTGAAGAAAGAACAACAAATAGCATTCTGTACACTAATAGAAAAATAAACACGTGCGAAAAATATTTGAAAAATAATACAGCTTCAAGTTACCCGGTTGACGTTAGCCTCGTGAAACAGAATCAAAAATGTTGATCACTTAACAACTAAAGAATCAAACAAAATTAACGAACTTATTAATGACTACTACGACGTTTTTAAAACCGAGAAATCTATAGGGTGTACTAGTTAGTTAGTTAGTTCAACATAGAATTTGTACTGGAGATACAAGACCAAGTTAAAAACATAATACAAGACATGATAAATGCCGATATCATTGAAGAAGATTCGGGCCTCTTGTGTTTACCAGTAGTCTTAGTAACTAAGAAAGATGGATCTACTCGCCCTTGTGTAGATTATAGAAGATTAAACCAGGTTACACAAAAAGACAGTTATCCATTGCCACGAATAGATGATACACTAAATACTTTATCAGGTGCTAAACGGTTTTTGACCCTAGATTTAAAAAGCGGCTACTAGCAAGTAGAAGTACATCCTGATGATCGAGACAAAAAAGCTTTTTCAATTGGCTGTGGTCTCTATAGGTTTCAAGTTCTACCATATGGTCTGTGAAATGCTTCAGCTACGTTTAAACGTCTAATGGAGATGGTTTCAAGAGGACTTACCTGGAAAATATGTGTAGTATATCTTTATACTATGATTAATATTACGTTCATAATATTACTTTCGATCGATAATTATTACGTTCAAAACATTTGATGAACATCTGAAAAACTTAATCGAGGTATTTAACAGATTGGGAAATACCAATTTAAAATTAAATTGTAAGAAACGTTCACTATTTCAAAGCGACGCATAACATTAAGGACATATCGTTTCAGTAGAAGGAATTAAAACTGATCCAGAGAAGATTTCAGTTATTAAAAATTGGTCTAAACCAGGAAATTATAAGTTTTCTTGGACTCTCTTCATATTACCGAAAATGTATTAAAGATTTTGGCCGCATTGCTAAGCCCCTTTATCAACTAACCGATAGCAACATTGAATTTGACTGGACAATGGATTTTTAAAATGCCTTCATAGATTTAAAAATAACGACTTACAACAGAACCTATCCTAGCCTACCCACGAGAAGATGGCAAATTTCTATTGGATTATGACGTATCTCAGCATGGTATTGGCGCCGTATTATTACAAGAACAGAAAGGTGAAGAAACAGTTATTACATAATTTAGTAAAACAGTGAAAAAGGCTGAAAAGAATTATTGCGTTACCAGAAAAGAGTTCTTAGCTAATATAAAAGCCATAGAATATTGTCATACTTCCCTTTATAACAAAAATTTTATAATTAGAATGAACCATAGCGCTTTGCACTGGCTAATGAAAATTTTAAAAAGCCAGGACAAGATGCTTGGTAGATAGAGAGACTCCAACAGTATAATTTACAACGTAATACATCGAAAAGATGGTCTTCATAACAATGCCGATATTCTTTTTAGGCGACCCTGTTTGGAACAAAAATGCCAGTACTGTAAAAGACTTGAAGATAAAGAAAACATAATCGAAGAAGTATGTCTTCAGATAACCACAATAATTGTACCCGAAGAAAATAATGATCAGACTTCCTTGGAAACCCTTAAAAAGAGTCAAAAGATAGATAATGAATTAAAAGTCATACGAAAATGGTTTAAAAATGGAGTAAGACCAATTTGTCAGGAAATAACCAAATACAGTGATATTATAAAGGTGTACTTGGCTCAGTAGAAATCTCTGTATCTTTCCAATGGTCTCCAACTGGGAGAGTCCTGATGGAGTACGTACAGTGCAACAAGCGGTACTGCCAAAATCACACATCAAAAGTGTATTAAAAGAACTTCATAGCAGCCTTTCGGAAGGACATTTAGGAGTTAAAAACACTTGCCAGAGTTCGAGACAGATTTTACAGTATCAATTGCCGCTGATATGTAGAAGATTGGTTTAAGAAATGCGATTTATATAATGTTAGAAAAGATCCTAGAACAAGAAGTCGTGGTAAAATGACAAAATATCTTTCTGAAGAGCCTTAAGAACGACTTGCAGTAGATATTTTTGGTCCACTTCCGATGACAGAGAGAGGGAACAAGTACTTAATTGAAATTGAAATTCGTCAAAACCGTAGCAAAGCTCTTGCTGAAATTTATAAATCTTTTACACATTTCTTACAGCTCAAAAAGACAGAAAAAGGCTACCAAAATAAGTGGCGCTTTTTTCAGCATTACACTGGAATAGTGGAAATAGCAGGACACATTCGCTGGCTTTCCGTATTTGAGTTTGTATCTTCCAAACTGTCTGAAGACGTATAGTATAAAGAAATAACGTTATAACAGTCTATTAATACCAATTCATGTACGGAAAGTTTGATGAATTGTGTTTCTTTCGCTGTTTATTTTTATATATTCGGCATCTCAATTCATCAAAGCGGTAGCAAAGCTGAAATTTGTAAATCTTTTATATATATACATATATATATATATATATATATATATATATATATATATATATATATTTGATAGCTTTTATAATACAATTTTCACACAATGTGTTTAATAATGTTTACTTGTAGTTGTATAATTGTTAGTTGTTTTTTTTTATATAAGTAATAACAAAATGATTTGCATTCTCTGTTATTTGAGTACACAATTTTCTCTTAGTGCTAAAGCTGAAGACAACTTTGAATATTCCAGTTTTGACCTTACAACTAATTTTAACGGTTTCAAATTTGATTTGGTGCAATTCTACACTTTTTAAAATGAGGAAAGTTCTTAAGAAAACTAAACATGTGTGTGGTCTCTTTTCGGTTAACCGAAATAAAATACCAGAAGTGATTAGACCGAACACCCAATTTTTTATGTATTTTAGCTAAATGGTTTTATATTATTTCAAAGAATCTGTAAGCAATAAAACTTATAAATTGGTCCTAGTCATTAAATTTTACTACACAATCGGCTTGCCTGTAGTTTATGTGTTATTGGGGACATTAATTTTTCAAAATGTCATGGTGGGTGTAAAGCGGAACTCACGAATATGCCGCGAAAATTTTATTCTTTTACAGTATAATATACTGAAGGTAATGAACTTTATTTATTATTTTTCTTGATGTATAATATATGTACATTATATTTTTCTTGTTATGCACCTTCAAGCTTCTGAAACGGTTTGATTCAGTTATTCGGATAATTGTTTGTATTATTATAGCCGCATTAATACCTTACTATGCCCTTTTTGTATTTCATGGTTTTATTCTAGCCATTTAAGTACACGATAGAGTTAGTTTTTAGTAAATTATGTTACGGGAATAAATCGCTGTTACAAGAATTGCATTGATTTCCAGCGATAATTTGGCAAACACGTCATGAGGATAAAACAATACTTTAGTTTCAAAAGAATCAGTTTTTCTTGCTTATTATTCATGCTTATTGTCCAATTTCCTTACATCAACTACTGAACTTAGCTATTCAACATTATTTTTTATTCATTTCGTTTTTATGCCGTTTATTGCTAGATACTAGTAATATCTAGCAATAAAGGGGGATAAAGGGGTAGAATGCGAAAACATGGTGTTGAATCCAGTTTACTCCAATTAGCCTCTTCTACTCAAATCCGACTCTCACCTTCAAGCTGGTATCCCCTGTAAACCGAGCAACCCAACTGGAGATCCGGTATCCAACCCGGGTGGAAAGTTGGGTCGGGAACTGACGAGAGCGGGTGAAATGGCCCTCCGAAAAGGGGGTTTGGCGTTGGGTTAACTACCCAACCCTGTAAAAAACCTTTTGTTATGAGAGCTACAAAGAAGGAAACCGGACTGTCTAACCTACGACGAACTCGCAAACGAAATAAGGATAATGATTTAAAGATTTGCACCTGGAACGTAAGAAGCCTTTATCAGCCTGGAGCCACTGCTCTGCTCATACAAGAAATGAATAATGCCAAAGCAGATATCATTGCTTTACAGGAAATGAGGTGGATTAGTTCAGGCATCCTGGAAAAAAATAACTGCAATATTTACTACAGTGGACGTCCTACCCGACACGAATTTGGTACCGGATTTATTGTAAGCAGCAAGGTCAAACATAGTGTAATAGATTTCAAAGCTATTGATCATAGGATATGTCGAATAAGACTTAAAGGGAAGTTCGCTAATATTAGCATTATTAGCATCCATGCTCCAACGGAAGAAAAAGAGGATAATGAAAAAGACATGTTCTATGAGGCACTAGACCGAGAGTACGATCAGTGCCCAAAAAATGACATCAAAATAATAGCAGAAGACTTTAATGCCAAAGTCGGAAGAGAGAATATATTTTCGCCCACCATCGGAAAAGAGAGCCTACACGTAGAATCTAATGATAACGGTCTCAGAATCATAAACTTTGCGATGTCTAAGAACATGGTTATAGCTGGGACAAGATTTCCCCATAAAGATATACATACCAAATAGATCATATAATCATCGATGCAAGACACTGCTCTAACTTATTAGATGTTAGGTCTTTTAGAGGAGCAAACATAGATAGTGATCATTATCTAGTTAAAACACGATTTAAAGAGAGAATATCCAATTTAAAAAAGGAGATGGGAAGAAGGAGAGAAAAAATCGACAATAATAAACTAAAAGATCCCGACATTGCAAATGTATACAGACAGTAAATGGAAGACCAAATAAGGACAAAAAACTTAGAAGAAGAAGAAGATATTAACCAACTATGGGCAAATATACGAGATATTGTGTTACAGAAATCCGTTGAAATATTGGGCAAAACCAAGTCAGAAAAAAGAAATCATTGGTTTGATCATGAGTGCGAAATGGCCACAAATAGAAAGAACGCAGCATATCAAAAAACCATTGACGCAGGTTGTACACGGAGAAAAAAAAGAAGAGTATTAGAAGAGAGGAAAAACGTATCCATCGACGTAAGAAGAGGGAATACAAACAGAACACTCCCAGTGAGATACAAAGTTTATTCGATAAAAATGAAACGAGGAAATACTACAAATCCTTAAATATTAGCCGTCGAGAATTTAAACCACGATTAAAAATTTGTAAAGACACTAACAGTGAAATTATACATGATAAAAACTCAGTTCTTAACAGATGGGCATAACATTTCAGCGAACATCTAAATATAAACGATATTGAAGGAGAGTACAATATAGAAAATGAACAAAATATACAACGTCAACTACACAGTGAAGACCCAACAAGAAAAGAAGTGTCAAATGCGATCCTAAAACTCAAAGACAATAAAGCCCCAGGAATCGATGACATCTGTTCGGAAATGTATAAAAAAGGTAGTGATCAACTTTTTGCAGCAATCCATAAACTAATAGTACTTATATGGCAGAATGAATGGATACCAGAAGAGTGGCTGAAGGGAATAATATGTCCATTGCATAAAAAGGGGGATCAACTGGAGTGTAAGAACTATAGAGGCATTACTCTGTTAGCATCTGCGTATAAAATCTTCGGCAATGTATTATTTGAAAGACTTAAACATTTTACAAAGGATATTGTTGGTCAATATCAATGTGGATTTACTGCTGGAAAGTCAACTACACATCAAATTCAAGCACATAGGCAGATTCTAGAAAAGTCACTAGAATATAACATAGAAACACACCATCTCTTCATTGACTTCAAAGCAGCCTATGACAGTGTGAAAAGAACTGCATTATATAATGCAATGATAGACTTTGGGATCCCACCTAAGTTAGTTAAGTTGACCCACCTAACAATGCAAAACGTAAGCTCATGCGTTAGAATTGAAGGAGAAGACTCTACGTTTTTTGACATTAATAATGGTCTAAGACAGGGGGACGCGTTGGCGTGTCTGCTCTTTAATATTGCCTTGGAAAAGGCAATCAGACAATTAAATATTAGAATGAATGGAACTATTTTTAATAGATCGACGCAAATTCTCGAATTCGCTGACGATATAGTTATAGTGGGCAGAAGTATGAGAGACATGGTGCAGTGTTTTACAAGGCTTGCGGACGCAGCAAGTGAATTAGGACTTGTGGTAAACGAGGAAAAAACCAAATATATGTTGGTTTCTAAAAACCCTCGAAATATCCAACAAAGAATTCAAATTAACAACCATACCTTTGAGTAAGTCAAAGATTTTACATATCTTGGATTGCTACTAAACGCAACAAACACGACAAGCGACGAAATAAAAAGACGCATAGCAATAGCAAACAGAACTGTTCACGGCCTCCAGAGACATTTAAAAAATAAAAATATAAAACGTGCACTAAAGCTTAATATATACAGGACCTTAATAAGACCAGTTTTGATATATGGGGCTGAAATGTGGATCTTATCTCAAAATGATAAAAGACTTCTTGGTATTTTTGAGAGAAAAATTCGTAGAAAGATTTTTGGGGCCGTAAATGAAAATAGGCTATGGCGTCGAAGATACAACTTTGAACTGTATCAGTTATACACCGATCCAGATATTGTGAAATTCGTTAAAGTGCAGAGACTTAGATGGGCTGGACACATTGCTAGGATGTCAGATCACGAATACACGAAGAGATTAACATTTTCAAAACCAGAGGGCACAAGAAGCAGAGGACGACCACGAATGAGATGGATTGATTATGTGGAAGAAGACCTACAGATTATAAGGGTTAGAAGATGGAGGGAAGTTGCCAGGAAAATGTGGAGCAGGCCAAGATCCACAACGGATTGTCGAGCCACTTATGATGATGATGACTAGTAATATCGATTGTCCAAGGCGTAGGTGGTCTCACTCTTTGTTGTTTGTCTGGTCTCAGCCTCTATGATATTCGATTCCTATTTTTTCTCTTAAGCTTTGCTTAAGAAAAATAGTGGAAATTTAAGTGACCTTAGAGGGAAAAAAGTGCCTTATAAAAAAACTTCACTATCCACATTGGATTTAATTAAAAATCGCATACAAAGTTTTCTTACCATAGTAAGTCATTACTGTAGAACTCAATCTCAAAAAATACTTGGATTGTAATTTAAATTTGTCAATAATGTACAGACTCTATGCAGCTTTATGAAACAGTTTTTGGAATTGATTTTTATCTTAGTTTTAAACCTCCACACAAATATACCTGTCAAACATGTCACAGGTTGAACATTGAAATAAAGGCAGCTGAGGAAAACAAAGATGAAGCAATGTTAAAGGCTAAGAAACTAAACCAGGAACTACACCACAGAGAAGTACAGTTAGCTCGCTCAGAACTAAATAAAGACTAAGTAAAGAACTAAGTAAAGATAAGTAAAGAAAGGAAAGCTACAGTGGTTAAAAAATTTAAGTAAAAATCCTTTATAAAAGGTATATAAATTAAAAACCCAAACGGGCTATAACTGGCTAATACTTACTAGGTGTACATATTTTGAGCCACTAAATATCTGGGTAAAAACCCGTTGAAATTTATCTAATACAATTTGGTTTACATTATTTGCTATTATATTTTAAGATGTTAGAGTTACCAGTGGATATGGTAACAGGCACGAAGAAATTGAGATTCGTCGAGGTGTGCGTCAGGGTTGTGTGCTTTCTCCACTATTATTCAATATATATAGTGAAACAATATGTCAGGAAGCGCTCCTAGAGCAAAACATTGGTATGAATATTAACGGAGAGTTAATTAACAATATACGATACGCTGATGACACGCTAATAGTAACAGATAACCTAGCAAATTTACAGTTTTTGATGGAAAACATAAACACCCATACCAAAAAGTATGGTATAAAACTGAACATCAGAAAGACTAAATTCATGATTGTAACAAAGAAGCTATACACCAATGTGAATTTAACCATAAATAATCAGCCAGTTAAAAGAGTTACGTCCTACAAATATTTAGGGGTTTGCTTGACTGATAATAATGACCAGACAAGAGACATCAAGAGGCGAATAGAGATAGCGAGACAATCGTTTGTCAAAATGAAAAAGTTCTTATGCAGCCGGGACATAAATATAAACTTAAGAACAAGAATGTTAAGGTGCTATTTTTCTCCGTTCTGCTGTACGGCATGGAAGCCTGGACACTGAAAAAGATAAACATCAAAAACATTGAGGCATTCGAGATGTGGTGTTACAGGAGAATGTGGAAAATACCATGGACAGAAAGAGTAACAAATCAAGATGTTCTGCTGAAGATGGGGAAGGAATGCGAAGTCATAAAAACCATACAAACGAAAAAACTGGAATATCTGGGCCACATAATGAGAGGAAAAAAGTACTCTCTGCTTAGACTCATAATCCAAGGAAAAATCTCGGGAAAGAGAAATGTGGGACGTAGGAGGATTTCCTGGTTGCAAAATTTAAGGGAGTGGTAGGGGTGCAGTTCAATACAGTTGTTCAGAGCTGCAGCCGACAAAGTAAAGATTGCTGTGGTGGTAGCCAACCTCCGATAAGAGACGGTACTGCAAGAAGAAAAAGATGGTAACATGGCGACGTATGACTCCACATGAAGTTGCTGGTCCTGAGACGAAGTGTCTACGAGGACTTGATGATAGCAACTAATTTGAATGACAAAATTGACATGTTAGGTCGGAAATTCGAACAGAGCAATCATTGTAAGTTAATGTCTGTGTCTAAATATGACAGAACCCACAATATTTAAAAATTGAATAAGTTAAAGTTAAAATAATTTGACAGTAGCAACCATCAGTGTTGTAGTATTAAATTGTGAATTTGTCCTGAATTTGTGTTAAGAACCTGGAGAAAAGTGTTTTGTTAATTTATGTATGTGAAATCAATTGTGGTGAATTGTGGTATTCCACAATTCACAAAAGTGAAAAGACAAGATATTGATGTTAATTACTTTGGTTACTTCTTTAGGGGTAGTAGTAGGCTTTATTATTTCAAACAGAATGATCAACATTTTTATTAAGTTTTTATCTCATAATCCAACTATTTGCTTATATGGACCACGTTTGTAAATGTAACCCAGTTTTCAAAATTCAATAAATAAGTTATAAAATTGTAAAGCTGTTTATAAAAATAGCTATTAATCTATTAAAAAATCTATTAATTCGAATAAAAATAACCATATTTTTTTTACAAAACCGATTTTTAGGTACATGCTTCCACCATAAATATAGATATACCTAATACCTACATAGTGGGTGACAAAGCCGCAGAATTTTCAAGTGTGAATAATTATCAGAATTTCTGAAGAAATCTATCACCTACAAGCATGTTAACCACTTAGCTTTAAAAAATAACTTTTTTGGTCATGATGGCACACGTCGTCGCTTTTTGGAAGTCGTTATAAATCCAACATCTGCTCATTTTCTAAATGACTAAGACCATAAATTAAATTGCGGCACTTAAAAAGTATCAAATGTGAAAAATGCAGCTGATAGAGGAGATATAGAAGAGAGAGAGGCTTTTATAAATGCCAAAGCTATAAAAAAAAACGTGTGCAAATCAAGAGTAAATCTGACAAGATTAATATTTTTTAAAAGTGCAATATTTAATTTTATGGTTTATAATACACTTCTGGTCAAAAAAATTAGGACATTTGCATTTTGTTTGTTTGTTTTTTAAATTCTGTAGATAAACTGGTTTAAATGGGGGAAAGTAAACAATAATAGAAATAGTTTATTTCAAACACAAAAAAAAATAATTGGATAAATAAAGAATAAATAAGTAACCCAAAAGAAAGGAATAAGTAATGCAAAAAATTAACATTGAAAAATTACACAAACGAAAAAATAAAATTTTAATTGTCCACAGTTGGCTATTCTTTAGTATCGGGTATTGCCTCCCCCACATCTGCTGAGGATTTTAATTCATCTAGGCATACCTGCAATAAGTTGCTGGATCTGTTCTTGCGGTATGTGTTCCCGTTCTTCATTCAACGTTATTTTCAGCTTTTGAATCGTTTCTGGCAGGGATTGTCTTTTTTTAACCTGTTTTCCTAAAATGTCCGATAAATGTTTTAATGGATTCATGTCAAGACTAGCAAGCAAACCAATCCAAAACGGGAATTCCGACAGTATTTACGTAGTACATAACGATCTGCGCAGTATGTGGACACGCCTTATCCTGCATATATATGAAATTATCCCCAACGAAAGGGGCGTAGGGGACAACACTGCCCTCTAGACATTTTTGTACATATCTATCTGGTGTTAGAGTTTCATGTTGGATGAAGATTAATTCAGTGCATCTGTTGAAAGAAATATCCGTTCATAATATAACACCGCCACCAAATGGCGTACTGCTAGGTGCAAATCGTTCTCCGGTTAGCAAAAACGGGACTTGTCAAAAAAGATTACAACACTACATTGCTGAACAGTCCAGTCTCTGTGATCATTCGTAAATCTCATCATATTAGCTGAATGAGCTGCTGTTCATTTAGGGCATGCTACTGGCTTATGAGAACGTAAACCACTCTCATGCAGGACTCTGCTTACAGTTCGTGCAAAAATATGAGTTAGTTGAGCTTCTAACAAACGTCTAGCGAGAACATTTGTTAAAGACCTGTTCCGTAATGTGGAAATCTTTAAAAAACGTTCATAACACTGATCTCTGCACCTTTTTTCTGCATGATCGTGGTCTTCTCCGGTCTGACGATACTTCATAAGTGCATCACGGACGGTACTTCTGGCAATATTCAAATGATTTGCAATATAACGAATACTGCGACAATCTTCATGTAATGCCACAAATTTTACGTTATATTCGGGAGTCATACTAACACGATTTGTACCACTAAATAAACGATAATGGACAGTGATCTGAATTTATCAGAATAAACGTGAAACATTGTAAATTAAATAAAAATGTAAAAAATCTGTTGCTAATTATCAATATAAAGTATAATTGTTTACCAAATGTCAAAATTTTGATTCTATGGTAACGCGATGATTTAAAAACGTTAAATAACCATTTTTATTGTTAGAAATGAACGTTTTTTATTATTAGTGTTTACCCCCCCCCCCCCCCCATTAATACCACCATATAGTGACAAAATTAAATGGTGTCGTATTTTCGAATTCTTTCGAGCGTATTTCGCATACCAAACTATAAGATCCTATAAGATCGCTTAAAATCCAGTTTCAAATACTGCGTGTACGAATGTTTTGTATACAACGATTCAAATGGGTCTGAACCATTTCAGTTATCACTGGGCCCGTGTACGTCAAATAAGATTGCAGCTGATAGTTTTTAATCGCTGTATACAATATTTTTACATTGACCTTTATTTCCAATGGCTGGTTTAAATAATTTTTTAATATAAAGAAATATAGGTAATGCCCTTGCAGAGGCGGAAATATTAGCGGAACGGACATCATGCAGAGTTGGCCATCCCTTTCTTAATCCTCTAGAGGACTATTCGGATGTACAATTTCAAAAATTGTACAGATTAACAAAGCTCCTCACAATGGAGTTAATAGAGATTTTAGAAACGCACTTCACAGCCCCTTCATACCCAATCATACCTCGCGCTACTGTTTCCACTCTTTTCTTCGCTCCTGGAAGACCATTTAAATTTTGGCCCACGTGGATCCACAATGCTTGGGCCATTTTCCAATTAAATTTATTTGTAAATTTTCCCGATTTTAACATTGCATCTCAAAAATTCGATCAGCTCTTTTTTGTTCAGGCGACACTGAACCACCATATTTCATTTCCTTTTTTTTTTAATCCTTTCAGCTAATTTATAAAAAACTAATTGTTTTAGATGACAAAACCACCATAAAATAATTTAAGTGAAACTGTCAATAATTCTTTTTTTTTTTTTATTTGAGTTTTGGTTGTTCGAATTTGCAGTGTTGCTGATGCAAATTCTTCTCGTATACGTATGAAATTTTAAAGTGAGTTCAAAAATGCACATTCAGATTTGTATATGAAATTTTTCATTCGAGTTAAGTAATTAATCCAAATGGCGAATGGTTTAAAATAAAACATCCAAATGTTGGAATGCTCAAATATGTTCTTTTTAAATTTGAACCAAGTAAAGAGAAATTTAAACTTAAATTTAGTTTACATTTATACATTTTTTCTAACCAATTTCAAAATGTTTAAAGTGTAAATGGATTTTCTTCTACTTCTCGTACCTTATCCATTGCGGACGTTGGCTATTAGCATGGTAATTCGTATCTTGTTAGCAGCTTATCTAAATATTTGGATATATGTTAGGCCGCACAACTCACGTGGGTTTTGCATCCAACCATTTCTTCTTCTAACCGGACTCCTTCCATCCACTTGTTCCTGAAAAATGAGTTGCTGGAGGCGGTATTTATTGTATCTTATAACATGGCCCAATTTTTATAATTTTCATTTTTTACAGTAAACGCAATTTCCTGTTGTTTACCAATTTTTTCCAGTACTTCTCTGTTCCTTATATGGTCTGTCCAAAGTATTCGGAGAAATCTTCTGTATATCCACATTTTGAAGGTTAAGAGTTTTTCTATTAATTGTCCTGTTAGAGCTCATGCTTGTACTCAATATAGTAGGACTGCCCCTACTTTAAAAAACCTTCTTTAAAGTAAAACTGTACCCTTTTTTTTTACATTTTGTGTATAATTGTAATAAAACTGATAAGTCGGTACTGGTCACACCCATTTGCATGCGATTTTTTGGGAATAGTGATAAACAGTGAGTTGGTCTATTCCTTACCACAATCAAATATGTCGTTTAATAGTGGCGCCTTAATAAAAGCCTCTTAAATTAATTTAAGAACTCCGTGAATATTCTCAGGGTCAGGTGCCTTGTTATTCTTCAAGGATAAAATGGTGTTTCTTATTATAATGATTCCACACTTATAATAATATTAGATAGGAGGTATCTATTATAACGCTTTCGTTATTCACTAATTGCAGTTATCACATCCTTTTTGTAGGTTGTCATTTGTCTAATTTCTTTATGCGTGTTGTGATAGTGATATTGCTCTTCAAACTCTTCTATTTCCCTGGATTTTTCTCTCAGTCATAACTTCTTTGTTTCCTTTATCATTTTTTTAATTTATTTTATTAATTTAGCGGTTTTTTTCTGGATCTATATTCTTATGATTTTTTCTGATGTTTCTTTGTTGCAGAATCTCTACAGTCATCGAATTTTTCTTTTTTTATAATTTGCCTTCAGTTGCTTTTTGAACTTTTTTTGAACGTTTAAAATACGTTTATTAACGTTTCAATTTCCACTTCGGAAATCGTTCTCAAAATACAAACATTAATAAATTAAACTAATTTTGTTATTTGTTACTTGGTAAAAAATTCTTCTTATAATTTAATTTTATCTGACTCATTTATATTCGCGATAGCCAATTCCGACAGGAAGCGCTCAAGATTTCAAAGATGGACGATAACTTCGGGAAAACAAATAATTTTGTCATTTGATCTCGAAGCTATAAAACGTTTAATATAAATTACTTACACGTGTGTTTTGCCAAAGTAAAAGTTGGAATACGTTCTTCAAAGTTTATTTGTTTGTGATTCGAGTTTATACGTACGGCAATTGACTCCCAAACCTGAATAAAAATAAAATTAAATGTTTGTTTTTTTACAGTATGTCTGAACAACGACGTTGTAAGGTCGACAGAGATCTTTAGTTGAGGGTGAGGCAGTTTTTGGAGCTGGCCACGTTATATTTAATTACGCCTTACGTTTTCTACTAATAACTTCATGAGACCTTTGGGGCAATTTAGCTGATGGAACAGCATTTTTCTTCAGTCTTCTCAATTTAGTTTCAGGTGTTACTATAAAGTAAATTAAATATAAATATATTAAAATATAAATAATATTTTAATCAACACAGAAAACAAAAAAAAAACCTCATAATAGTATCCCGACATGATAAGTATTTGGTCTTTAGTTTACTCTCAATAAACACCAAATTCTGATTTTATATGTATATTATATACATCAATCATGTATCCTCGATATGTTACTTACTTACTAATAGTGATATTTTCCTTTTATTAACTTCCTCTTTTAATATGGGTTACCAGATCCTACTGCATTCTGTCGAGGAATTTGCGACACAATTGGTCTCATTTAGCATAATTTATTAGAGCCGCATCTTTGATTTTTCTCTTTTTACCATCTGTTTCTTTTAGGACTATACTTGAATCGTCCTACTGCGTAGATTTTCACATGCGTGTTTACATATTTAAGATCTATCACACTTTCTATTTTTAATATATTGTTATGTTATTATTAATCTAATTTATTGTTTTTATTTATTATCAAAGGTTCTACACTTATAATACTTACAAAGTTTATTTAAAGTCTTTATTTGTACAATATAACTTATTTATTTTACACTAATAATTATATAATTTATCTACGTGCGTTACATTTTAAAAACTCGACGCGATGTTCAAAAACTAACTAACTCCCCCTTTAAATAAAATGTCCCATATATATATATATATATATATATATATATATATATATATATATAATGCCGTTATCGAGAATTACGGCGTAGAATCGATGACCTTCCATCGAAGATATTCCATCAAAAGCAGTTTTTTATATCGGAGGGGGACCCATACATCTAGAAACTCGTCGACCTTCCTGATCCTTGGCGAAAAAACTGGAAGGTCACTCCATACTGGTTTTTTTATAGCGGTTTGGAGAAAATACTAGAACAGAAAAGAATAATATATTTACAGTTTTGTGCGCCATAATATTTATCGTAACAATATGATTGATGTTCAGTTATTCTAACATTAATGGCCTTGATGTTTCACTTAAAAAAACTGATTGCATTCACAAGGTATTTTATAAATACAATTCTTTTGTTCATTGTTAGGTTAAGTTTTAGATAAAATAGATCTCAATGTGTTTGTTGAAATTTTGAATTTATTTCCTATCTTTTTCAGTTTTTCTGATAATCCTTTTATCCTGTAGGATCTCGTTCTAAGTTGTTCTGTTCTATTCGGTCGATTTTTGCAAATTCCTTATTTATAGGCGATGAAGGATAATCATCTGTTAATAAAACAGATATTAACAAGTCTTTTTCCTCTAAGAAAACAGACATCAGCAGATATCTAAATTACAATTTCTTACAATTTCTGGTTCTTTATCACAGAGTCTGCAGTTAAGGTCTCCATTATAAACGCCTCTTTTATTTAAGAATGCTCTTACTGCGTAGTCAACATTGCTGTTACGGTTCTCAGTATTCTCGCTCATGACTGTCTTTGATCCAGTCCTCTGCAGGTCCACGTACTGTATCCTTTGGTACTCCCAGAGTCACAGCTGGTCCGTCTGATTCGTTCGATCCTGTTTTTGTAAGTTGATCTGCTTTTTAGTTGCCTTCGATGCAGTCCCACACCAGTCTAGACGTCACTTCCTGACACACCAGTGCCTTCAGTGCCGTTTGACTGTCAGACAATATATGGATTTGCTCTTTTTCAAATGCTCTCTTATTATTTCCCTTTTTACATTGCAGTAGGTATCGCATAAATTGCCGCTAGAAAAACTATGCAGTTCCTCCCTGGGTCAAAGCCTTAGCTAATTCTTGAATTATTGGAGTAACATCCGGCCCCACATTCCTTTGTGGTACTTCTTGTTTCTCTATACATTCCTGTGTGGAATAGACATTATGTATGAATTGTTTATTATCTTTTTGTTATAATATATGATCTGGTTTCCCTGAGGGACCTGTCCCTTCAGTTAGTTATACATACACTTATTATTACTTAGGTATCTTTATTTATCTGTTTGCTGTGTTATAACTTTTTGCTATATTGATTTTTGAATGTATAATTACTTATGTAATTAACACATTAAAAATAACAAGTTGAGAAAAAATGGAAGTATTATTTATAAACTTTGTATTACGTGAATAACTCAACTGCCTCGGTAGCGCAGTAGGCAGCGCGTAAGTCTCATAATCTTAAGGTCGTGAGTTCGATCCTCACCCGGGGCAAGTTTTTTTAATTTTTTTTAGTTTATCAATATTTTATTAGTTTATTTTAATTGACTGTCTTATTTCTATTTATTATATTTTAATAATAAATGTAAATCTTCCAATTAATCCAACTGTGAGTAGTTTCTCTTTCTACTAATGTGTTGTAAAATAGATGAACCAGTAGTGATATTAAAATTATGTTTACTGGAGAATAAATGGTGACCACATCTAGAAGAGTTTGGTCTTTTCAAATGTTCTGTGATTCTAGTAGATAACTTTCGAATGGTTCTACTTACATAAGAGGCATCGCAATCATCACATTTTAATTATAAATACCACTTTTGTCAAGACTGTTCATCCTATCTTTGTTGTTAATTAAAAAGAAACCTTGATGTGTGACTTGAAGGAAATTTTGATATCTTCAATTGTAGAAGTAAAAAGTTTTGATATTTTTTTGGAAATGTTACTGATATAAGTAAAGGAGAAATATTTGATGGTATTTGTGGCATTGGGTTGAAAGCAAGCATTGTGTTGAATAAGCAAGCTTTTCTGAAATTTTAAGTTTTGCTCTATTTAGAAGCTTATGGATGATGTTGGGATCATAACCATTATTGAAAGCAATTTCCTTGAGAGTATTAAGTTCTAAATTAAAGTTCTCATTAGAAAGTGGAAATTTGAGAAGCCTATAAATGTAACTGTTAAAAGCAGCTATTTCATGTTGGGTTGGACGATTAGATGTTTCATGTATAACATGATCTCTTTGAGTAGGTTTTCTGTAAATATTGTACTCTAGAGAATCTTTTTTACGAGATATAGTCATATCCAAGAAGTTCAACTTATTGTCAGATTCTGGTTCCAGTGTAAAAGATATGTTAGGATGGAGGTTATTAAGATCATCCAGAATCTATAAGGCATCATTTTAGTTGTCCTGTTTGAGAGCTATATAATTATTAACATATCTTGACCAAAAAACTATTTTGTTGTTGTTAACAAATTTCTATTTAAAGTTTTCTGTCTAAAGTCCTGATCAAGACAAAATTTAAGTATAGTTAAGATGGCATCTTTGTTTTTTGCTGATATGTTGCAATTGTTTAAAAGGTTGTGTACTAAAGATAAAGTTTCATCTCTTGGTACAGAAGTAAACAAATTGGAAACATCAAAAGAAACTGAATAAAATCTCTCTTCTATTTTAATGTTATTTAAACCTTCTGTCAGATCTAAAGAATTGTTTATGGAGGACATAGGTTTAAAATTAGTGATAGACTGAATTGTGTTGTAAATAATTTCTAATAATATAGAAACTGGAGTGTTACAGAAACTTTATGGTTGCTAGAGTGTTTATGAATTTTAGGACGTACATATAACCTAGGTGTTATAGGATAAGATACAGTTAACTTTCTGTTGTTATATTTAGTAATAGTATCATTAAACAATTTAACAATTGCAAAATTACAAAACTCTTATATGAAAGGACAGACTCTACTTTCTCTATGTATTGAATTTGTTCTAGGATAACAACACAATTTCCCTTATCAGCCTTGCTGAGTACTAGAGAATCTCTATCGATTTTTTATTTAAATGATTTTACAAATCGTTTTGTTTTTTAGTATAAAGTTTTTGTACAAGTTTTTTGTACAACGCTCCAGTATAAATATACATTTGAAAACTCCAGGGGGCGCAAATCTATTATTGATTTTATAGTCACTAATAGAAAAATCCACCCAAATCAAATTCTAGATATCGGAATTTTAAACTCAGTAGACGCAGGGAGTGAACACAAACTAGTACTAGCAAATATAAGAATGAAAATAACACCAAAACATTTTCTATAGGAAATCCTGTACCAAATAAGGCTAGCATAGAAGATACAGCTGAAACAAATAGACGACATTGAAGTTATAAACGCGAGCTGGGAGAAAATTAAAAACAACATTGAAGAAGCAACAACAGAAGCTTTAGGAAAACGCAAAGTCATATTTAACAAAAGACACCTTCTTCTTCTTCCTTTGCCCTATCCGTTTCGGACGTTGGCTATTAACAAGGCTATTTTGACTTTGTTTACGGCACCTCTGATCAGTTCGGTCGATGTTAGTCCGAACCATTGTCGCAGGTTATGCATCCATGAGTGTCGATTCTTCCTTGGACTATTAACTGTAGCAGCCGGTACTTAGTATGCCTCATGACATGTCCGAAGTAATTAGCTTCCGTTTCTTTACGGTGAAGATTATTTCTATCCTTTTGCCTATTCTCTGCATTACTTCCACGTTAGTTATGTGGTCTGGCCAGGATATCCGAAGAATACGGCGATATATCCACAGCTCAAAGGATTCTAGTTTCTTCAGGGTGGCTTCCGTTGTGGTCCATGCCTCTGCTCCATAGAACAAGACCGGGAAGACATAACACTTGACCAGTTTTAATTTTAGTTCCATTGAGATTTTGCTTGTGAACCACTTTTTCATATTGTTGAACGCGTTTCGCGCTTTTTCAATTCGTGATCTTATTTCTGTTGACTGGTTCCATTTTGTGTTGACTGTGGTTCCAAGGTATGTGTATGTCTCCACTTGTTCTATTTTTCGGTTGTTTAATGTCAATTGCATCGGAGGTTGTTGTGTTCTGCTGATGAGCATGCATTTAGTTTTGGTTGTATTGAGTTCTAAACCATATTCTTGACTTGCTGTGTGTATGCTTTGCATGAGTCTTTGAAGCTCGTTGCAGTCATTTGCGATAATAACTGTGTCGTCAGCATATCTAATATTATTGATTACCTCTCCGTTTACTTTGATACCCTCCGAAACTTTCCCAGTGCTTCTCTGAAGATTTGTTCAGAGTATATATTGAACAGGAGCGGCGAGAGGACGCATCCCTGTTGTACACCCTTTTTAATATCTATCTTCCCACTGTGTAAGTTGCCTATCTTTATCTCAGCACTTTGGTTCCAATAGAGACTGGTTATTATGCGCAGATCCTTGCCATCAATATGCATCTTCCTGAGTATTTCGATGAGTTTATCATGTTTGACCTTGTTAAACGCCTTGGAGAAGTCGATGAAGCACAAGTGGACGTCCTTGTGCATGTCTCTGCATCTTTGAATTAAAACTTGCAGACTGAAGATCGCTTCTCTTGTGCCCAATGCGCTTCGGAATCCGAACTGTGACTCCGATATATTTGCTTCGCATTTGTTATATATTCTATTGTGTATGATTTTGGTGAAAACTTTGGTAATGTGATTTATCAAGCTTATTAAGCGGTGTTGATCACAGTGTTTTGCACTTGGTGTTTTAGGTATGGCTACAAAGGTCGATCGAAGCCATTCCTCCGGAATCTCCCCTTTGTCGTAAAAGGGGTTAAAAAGGCCTGTCAGAAAATCGAGGAAGTGGTCATCCGTTTCGCATAGGAGTTTAAGATCTCGCTCTGTATGTTGTCGGGACCTGGTGTTTTGTCGTTTTTTAGCGATGAAATGGCTTTTTCCACTTCAGACCTTAGTATTTCGGGTTCAGTCATGTCGTCATCTTGGTCCACTGTCGCTCTGCGTTTATCGTTAAAAAGTCGTTCTACGTAATCTTTCCATGTGTCAATGAGCTTCAAGTCGTCTGATATAAGGTTACCGTCTGCGTCTATTAGTGTCGGGTGGGGATTATTGATTTTCTTTTTAGTTGTTAAGTCTTTGATCTTTTTGTGCATGTTGTGGTAGTCATATCTTCTGTCGCACTCTTCGATTTCATCGCATTTCTCCTTCAGCCAGCGTTCCTTCGCTTCCTTTATCTTTGTTTTTATATTGTGACTTGTTTCTTGATACTTCACTTGATTTTTGCATTTGTGTTGTCTTCTTTCTTCCATCATATCAAGGATTTCATCCGTCATCCATTCTTTCTTCTTTCCGCGCTCCTGTAACAGAAGTGTCTTGTTTGTCATTTCAACAGCTCTTTTTATTTTTTCCCATTTAGCAACTGCGTCTTGTGCGGGTTCACTCAAGTTTCCAATGTTTCTTCTTAAGGATTCCTGTACTTGTTTAATGTTGGGATCCTTTAATTTCCTAATGTTTATCTTGGTTTTGTTAGGCTTCCCTTGTTAACAATACACCACAGTTTAGAAAAGAAATAAAAGAGAAATGTAAAGAGAAACGAGAGGCTTACACGAAGTACAAAACATCAAATACCCCAGAATCCCGAGACATCTATAGAAGAATACGAAATAAAACAAAGCAGTTGGTAAGAAGAACAAAAAATGAACACTGGGAACAGTTTACAAAAAGGATGGAAAGCGACTTCTACGGTACACAAAAACAAATATGAAGATTCATAAGAAACCAACAAAAAGAAATGGCAGAATTTAAGGAATACAATAACATACCAGCAAATTAATGAGAAAGATACCTGACAGAACTGTTTAAAGGAAAGGAAAATAATAATCAACACAATAACGTACTCGAATTAAGACACGAAATAGAAATCAGTTTTCAGGAAGTCGAAATAGCCATAAATTCACTCAAAAATAGAAAGTCAGAAGCACTAGATGGAATAACCAACGAGCTTCTTAAACACGAAGGAGAAAGTATAGCCCTAGGGATGACAAAACTTATAAAAAAACTAATATTGCACTGCAAGATACCAGACGCATGGAGAAACAGCATAATGATACCAATGTTCAAGAAAGGAGATAAAGAAGACCCCAACAATTATAGAGGTATAAATCTACTGAACACCGCACTTAAGCTTGCCACAAAATACTAACTAACAAAATCAAGAAACTAACAACTTTATCAGATGAACAACAAGGATTCAGATTCGAAAAATCCTGCGTAGACGCCGTATTTGTACTAAGACAAATCACAGAAAAGGCCTATGAGTACAATAAACGAGCATATGTCTGTTTTATAGACCTGACAAAGGCTTTCGATTAGATCCAAGTCGAAGATGTCTTACACCTACTGTATAAAAGAAACATACCAATCAATATTATACAAACCATCGAAAACATTTACTTTCATAATCGAATACAGGCAAAGATAAATAGAAAACTAACACTGTGTGTACCAGTACAAAGCGGAGTCAGACAGGGTGACTCTTTAAGCCTACTTCTCTTTAATATAATAATGGACGAAATAATACAAGCAGTACGTAAAGGTCATGGTTACAGAATGGGGAACAAAGAAATCCAAATATTATGTTATGCAGACGACGCCGCATTAATCGCCGAAACAGAAGACGACCTCCAAAGATTAACACATATCTTCAATACAACCGCCAAGAAATAAAATATGATAATATCAGCAGAAAAAAACAAATGTATGACAACATTTAAATACTCACTACGATGTAAAATCGAAATTGATGGGAAAATAATAAAACAGAAAGCAAGGTTTAGATATCTGGGAATAGATATAACTGGTTACGGAGATGTTGAAAAAGAAGTACTTCTTTTTCAAGAAAAGCTTAAAAGCAAGTAAAGCATCGGGATCTCTTAATGACACAATCTGGAAGAATAAACACCTAAGATAAGACACAAAAACAAGAATCTATAAAGCGGCAATTAGATCAATATTAACATACACGGCGGAGACAAGACCTTACATATCTAAAACGAGACGACTACTAGAAACAACAGAGATGAAAATACTCCGGCGAATATCAGGGAAAAGTTTGGTAGATAGGAAGAGAAGCGAAAACATAAGAAGAGCATGCAATATAGAAGACATAAATGGATGGGTGACAAAACGGAAACAGAAGTGGAACGAACACATTGGTAGAATGGCAGAGGATAGAATAGTACGAATAGCACGAGATAAGTCACCAAATGGACGAAGAAGTATTGGCACACCAAGAAAAAGATGGTGCGACAATTTAAACAATTTAGGAGGCTAATATTGAAAAAGAAACATGTTTTAAAGCCTACATACAAAAAGGAAAAATAAGAAGAAGAAGTTTTGTTTTTTAAAAGAATAGTGATTTCTACCTTTGTAAACTGGGCTCGATATCTGCCTTTTATTTGATTACATTACAAATTGTTTTGTTAAAATATTATTTGAATTACAATAGCAATAATTATTATGGAAAGGAAAGAACGAAATACTATACGATTTTATAAATATTCTTATATTTAAAATAGTTACAAACCAACAAACAATATAATTTATCATTGTCTTATTCCCCTCGTCCAACAAAATTAACTTCCGAACAATGTAATACTATTGCCACCTTAATAAATGAATTGCTCATTGCTGTTTGATAAAGTCGACATTACCATTATACAGTTGTAAGGGTTGCGGATTGGTGGTTGAGGGTTGTCAATGAGAAAGAGGGAACGAAGAAAATTAGGAATGAGGGATGGTTTCGCTGGTAATATGATTAGGGAGGATTTGTCCTAAGTTGATGATGCGTGTCGGGGTAGCGTGAAATGTAATAAAATATCATTGGAATAAGTCAGTTAGAGGAATCCATAGGCGTCATCGAATAAAGTTATAAAATTTTCAAAAGGGTATTTGTAACAAATGTAAATATATGGCTGTAAATATTATCATTGCGACTGTTAAAATCGTTCTAACTCTGTTAATTTATGATAGCTCATTATTCACGTTTAGGCTTTCAGATAGGAAGCCGTTTTCAAAATTAAATTTGTTTTTTTAATATTTTAAATAAAACATGAAGTCATCATTTGATATTTTTCTCGTTTCAAAAAGTTACAAATTTATCGGAAAAAAAAGTATGATACTCGTACATACTGTAGTAACAACTAGTAAAATAAAACATGCCCTCAAAAAGACGAAAATTGGGAAAGCACCCGGAGAAGATGGTATAGTAGTGGAGGCTAATAAAGTTGGAGAAGTTCTTCTCGAAAAACTTCAAAGTCTATTTAACCTATGTATAGATGACAGGGGCTGCGTAGCGCAAGCGGTAGGATGCTTGCTTCGCATGCCGGTGGTCCGGAGTTCGAATCCTACAGTCGGCAAGAACAACTAGACATTTTTAAAAATGTCTATAGGCCCCAGGTCGACTCAGCCTGAATAAAATGAGTACCTTGGGTAAAACCAGGGGTAATAATAGGCGGTTGAAGCGTAGCACTGGCCATGTTACCTTCCTTGTATACCGTAGGCCCTAGATATAGCAGACTACCCTGCTATACTCCCAAAGCCGCGAAGCGGTACAAAAACGGGAGACTATTATATTATAGATGACAGTATATCTTCGACTGTTGCGTGCTCTATTTCGACTATTGCTGTTTTGGTTCCAACCTAGTTCTGAGATAATTCGCAAGTCTTGTTCGTCAACTACAGTTGTTCTTAGAATTTTGATTATCGTTTGATGGTTAACGCAGTCAAACGTGATTTCTCATGTCTGTACAGGGTGTCCCAAATTGGTATGTTTTACAGGATATACCGAAAACTAGAGGAGATAGAAAAAAAAAACAGTTAAGATGTCATGACCTCTTTTTTCGTTAAAGTAACGATTAACTAATCAAATCATCAATCGCTCCCCACATTAGCGAGATTTGGCGATTATTGAAAGATGTCGAAAAGGGTTAAATATCTTCTTTATGAAGAAAAATTTTAGAAAACTTTTGATAGATATATTATGGAAGCGTTCAGTGCCGTACGAGAAATTTTTTAGGGGGTCTCACTAAAGAAATATAATACCAACTTACGTTTTTTTTTATATGGGACATCCAATATATTTTGACATTTTTCGTTTGCATTTTTAATTCTCTTTAATTAATTTTACGAAAATATTGACATTATAATAAACATAAAAGCAACACTAATACGATAGGAACAACTAGAATTCATTTTCACCAGAACAAAAGAGGAAACTTTCATATAACCTCCAGAGGCAGCTGAACTGTCGGACGAGGATTCTGGGGATGACGTTAGCACTATCGACAACTTGACTAGTGAATACAGAAATCATCAGATGTACCCGAAGTGGACCAAGAAATATTTCAAATGCGATTGCCTCAAAAAATTGATTTGAGAGAAAATATTACTTGGGTAGATGGACACCTCGTTATTTCGGAGTCGTGAACATTTCCTAAATTTGGTTATGGACACTTAAAAGAAAATACTTGTATCTATCAACATGTTCGAAAAATTAGTTGGTTCAGAGATTGTTAAACCATTGTTAAATGAGACAAGAAATTATGCCTTATTTAAAAACCAGCCAGATCCTAAAATAACAGCTGATGATATTAGATGCTTTATAGTAATACTGATTGTGATTACGACTCGAAACCAGGTAAACAGTATTTCTGGGACTCTGGAGCAGATTTAAGAAATACGGCAGTTTATAATGTCATGAGACGAGATAGCCCAGTCTGGTTAAAAAAAAAAGGTGGAAAAATGTTTCGCAGATATCTGAAGCTTTTAAGACATAGGTGGGGGATACTAGATGATGAATAGATGAAAAGATACTCCTAGTTTTACCTTGCGTTTTTTTTAAGCAATAATTTATGGTCACAATTTGATTTTTTGTCTATAAATTTTTTCCCTTATATTTTAAATAAACAATATTTATGTCATTTTTTTATGTCAAGAATATCTTTATTTTCCCGTTTTTTTAATTAAAATTGATAAATAATTTACAGAGATATTTGCAAAAAAGCAGTTTTTTTTGCACTAATTTATAAATTTTATTAATTTTTTTATTGACAAAATAAAATGGTATTAATACATTTAAACATCAAGGAATTACCATCTTTTAGATTTGTGCGAAATTTCCCCCCGATCAGTCAAATATTTTATAAGTTATTTAATTTGTTTATACCTGAGGCTAATTATTTAAACTATTGAGCATGCCCTATGCATGATGCTAGACACATTCAGCAAATTTTATAGGATTCTTTAAGACTTAGACTATCTCAGAAGTTAAATGCATAATTATTAAGTTTTCATCGAAATGAATTACAAAATAAAAGTTCGAAAAAGGGGTATGTTTTTTACTTATAAACAATTGTAATAACTTCTTTATTTTTTAAGCTACAGACTTGTACGTACAACCATTGGATAGCTGGTAAAAAAGCTCACATTAAAAAATAAAAAACCTTCTGTGACCAATAGGAACGAAGTTAGTGACTATTTTTAAAAAAATCATATCTCCATTGTTTATAAACATTAAGAAGTAAAATTTGCACAAATTTTGAATGAAAATCTAAACTTTATATTGAAACTTATAGCTATAAAATTTATCTAATTTTTCGAAACGACGGTACTTTCGAAAGATCGACATAGGAAAGTGGAGAGGATATCTGTTTCAGCTCCGTTTTTTTTTCGGCATCGGAACTTGAAATTGCAACACGTAGGAAAAATTTACATTATCTCGGCTTCCTTTGCAGCTGCAAGCCTCTTTTTTTATTCTGGGGTAGCTCGTCGAAATATGAATAACTACATAGTTTTCACTGGCCGGAAAATATGGGAAAACTCGGAAAAATTGAGTCCATTTGAAATTTACCCTAAATACTTACTTTTTTTTAATTTGCTCGAATAGTCTGTCGCAGTATTAATAATGATGACATAATTTTCACTATATCAATCATCAATACATATTGATGACATATTGACAATAATCAACATATGTTTTTTCATTTTATATCAATGATGTAATAATACTTATATGTTTTATAAATTAAATTTTAGGTAATTTTTTACACATTATATTATTATATTCCTTATATTAATTATAATTGTTTGTATTTTTATACAATATTGATTTTTATTCTATTTTTCTTACAAATATGATATACAATATTAATCTAATCTGCCTTACTGCTTTGATAAAATAAGTCGATTTTTTCATCACTTGCCTTATTAAATTTTGCAATGTTTATTGAACTTTACTTTTTTTATTTTCTTGACATACATTGGTTTAAAAGTTAAAATTTGGTTCATTTATTCGACTTCACTGTCAGGTCTGAACCTTTTTGTTGCAGGTTGTTTGTCTTCACTTATTAAGTCAGTCTTTCCATACATTAACATATTAATGGGCGATCTTAATGCCAAGGTGGGTCAAGGTAAGTTAGGAGAACAAGTAGGAAAATATGGGCTTGGAAACAGAAATGACAGAGGAGATCGATTGATTTAATTTTGCCAAAGTGAAGACTTCGTAATAACAAATACCTTTTCAAATTACCTCCTCGACGGTTATATACATGGACATCTCCACAACATACCAAAGAAAAAATAGTGAGAAACCAAAAAGACTACATTATGATAGCAAGGAGGTATCATAATACTGTTAAATGTACTAAGACGTACCCAGGAGCTGATATAGGCTCAGATCATAACCCGGTAGTTATTGTGATAGAGGCGAGACCAAAAAAGATTAGAAGACCACACAGAAAGGCACTAGATTTAAATAAACTTAGAAACAAAAATATACGACAAGAAACAGGAGAAGAAATAAATGAAAACCTCCGTTCAGTGCAGCAACAAATTAAGGATACAAACAACGTTAACCAAAAATTAAAGTACATAAATACAGCTATACAAATAGCAGGAAAAAAACATCTTACAAAAACAACAACAAAGAATAAAGGGTGGATGACACAAGATATACTAGACTTGATGGAACAAAGAAGAAAGATGACGAGTTACCCAGACAAATACAAAGAAATAAATAAACGCATAAAAAAGAGAATAAAAGAAGCCAAAGAGGAGTGGATTAAAGAACAATGTGAAGAAATGGAAACCTACGAGAAAAAGTACGATGCGTTCAATGTGCACAAAAAAGTAAAAGAGATAACAGGAAGCATAAAGAAATGCCAAATAGGTAAACTTAAAGACAAAGATGGAAATCTTATTGTAGATCTAGAGAATAAAATAAAAAGATGGACAGAATACCTGAATGAATTATTTGAAGACGATAGAAACAACTTAACTCAGATAATCAATGCAACTGGGCCAGAGATATTGAAAGAAGAAGTAGAATACGCAATAAGAAACGCTAAAAATGGAAAAGCAAATGGACCTGATGAAATTCCTACAGAACTGTTGAAGCTTTTGAATGATAAATCCGTAACCATAATATTAAATTTTGCAGCGAGGAGCTAAAACAGTTTCCCCTCCACTTTCATATGTCGATCTTTCGAAAGTAATTTCGTTTCGAAAGGTTTTAAGTTTCGAAAAATTGGATGAATTTTATAGCTATAAAATTCAATATAAAGTTTAGATTTTCATTCAAAATTTGTGCAAATTTTACTTCTTAATGTTTATAAACAATGGAGATATAATTAACAAAAAAATTGTCGCTAACTTCGTTCCTATTGCTCATAGAAGGTTTATTTTTTTTGTTAAATGTGAGTTTTTTTACCAGCTATCCAATGGTTGTACGTACAAGTCTGTAGCTTGAAAAATATAGAAGTTATTACAATTGTTTATAAGTAAAAAACATACCCCTTTTTCAAACGTTTATTTTGCAAATAATTTCGATGAAAACTCAATATTTATTTAACTTCTGAGATAGTATAAGTCTTAAAGAATCGTATAAAATTTGTTAAATGTGTCTAGCATCATTCATAGGGCAAGTTCAATGGTTTAAATAATTAGTCCCAGGGATAAACAAATTGAATAACTTTTAAACCATTTGACCGATCGGGGAGAAATTTCGCACAAAGTTAAAGGACGGTAATTACTCAATGTTGAAATGTATTAATAACATTTTATTTTGGTAATAAAAAAATTAATTAAATTTATAAATTAGTGCAAAAAAACTGCTTTTTTGCAAATATCTCCGTAAATTATTTATCAATTTTAATTGAAAAAACGGGAAAATGAAGATATTCTTGATATAAAAAATGGTATAAATCTTGTTTATTTAAATTATAAGGGAAAAAACGTATAGATAAAAAATCAAATTCTGACCATAAATTATTGTTAAAAAAAACGCAAGGTAAAAATAGGAGTATCTTTTTATCTATTCGTCATCTAGTAACCCCCACCTATGTCTTAAAAGCTTCAGATATCTGCGAAACATTTTGCCGCGAAATCGATGAGTTTTGTATAACCAGACTGGGCTCAGATAGATTCAAACAAATCTTTCAATTTATCGACTGTGCCGATAACACAAAATTAGAAAAACGTGACAAGCTATAGGTACAAACTGCGACCCTTTCTAAAACTATTACAGTCAAAATTTGTAAACAATTTTGACCTGTCTATAATTTCGATTCTGATGAATCAATAATTAAATACTTCGGAAAACATGGTTATTAATAGTTTATTAGAGGCAAACCTATCCGATTCGGCTTCAAGATGTGGTCCCTAAATAGTAAAGATGGATATTTACTAAATTTTGACCTTTTACAAGGGAAAGGACCATCTCCCAATGAGCAGTATGAACATTTATTTGGTAAAGCCGCTGCTCCACTAATATCCATGATTAATGATATACCTCATCCCGAATAACCCTATCACTTTTTTGTTGACAACCTGTTTACACGTATTACGTTGTTTAATTTTTTGCGTGAAAAAGGATATCACATCACGGGTACATTTCGTGAAGATCGCATTCCACATATATGTCTTCTTGTCTGGAAAAAATCCGTGAAAAACTGGGAACGAGGTTCTCATACCTCATCTATTGATAAAGACCATGGAGTTATTTTTGTAAAATGGAAAGACAGCAATGTAGTTGCTGCAGCACCTATAAGTTTTGGTGTTAATCCGCTTGGTCAGGTAAAAAGATATCGTAAAAAGGAACAACCATACATCAACATATTCAGACCAGACTTAATTGGGAAGTATAATAACTCCATGGAAGAAACAGATTTAATGGACCAAAACATATGATGTTATATAATTGGTATGCTATCCCGAAAATGGTAGTGTTGTCTATTTAGCTTTCTCTTAGATGCAGCAATTAATAACGCCTTGATATTATACAAAAAAAGTCACG
This sequence comes from Diabrotica undecimpunctata, assembly GCF_040954645.1. Lineage (NCBI taxonomy): Eukaryota > Metazoa > Arthropoda > Insecta > Coleoptera > Chrysomelidae > Diabrotica > Diabrotica undecimpunctata. The sequence goes on along the minus strand of NC_092804.1, from coordinate 50,652,241 downwards.
ATGACCAATTACCACAGCTAGCTTTCCAACGAAATAGAGCCCAGTATTATCTGCAAATACTTCAAAACCCACCAAAAGGAGCCGGAAGACCAGCTTCATCTAAATTTAGTAACTCCAATAACAGAATTTCAGATCATCTTAGATATGATGGTCAAGGTTTGTTAGTATATGTTCTAAATAATAAAAGAAGACGCTGTGCTGGTGACAACTGTTCTTCAAGTAAAAGAACAATGTTTGCAAATTTGATACAGGCTTATGTTTGGACTGTAATTATATACTTTACAAAAAATAATGGAAAAATTTAGTTTTACGTATATTATGTCAAATTTGTTCACAGTAGTGGCTAGCGTTACATATATGTAATACCGTTTTTGTGAATTCAATTTAATAAAGTTTTTTTATTATACCGTAAAATTTATTATATTAAAGTTATTTAACAGGTCATTTTATTTCATTTAATCGAAAACTTGATAAAAATTAAATTCAGGCACTAATGGGTTAATGAGAAGCATTATGAACGTAAGATTAAGGATAATATTACCTCCCTTTATTATTTTTTTTACTTCTTTTTTATCTTACATTTCAAGAACAAATTTTAAAGTAATTTTTGTATTTTTGTAACAATTTTTGTTATTATGTATGTAGCATTTATTATATGAAACGCGTCCTAACATATTCATGCTTTTATAACGCAAATATATCACAAAGTAATTGGTCGATAAGTAATTTATCCGTTACCCTTTAAAAATGTTTTTCCCCTTGTTATCATAAGCCAGATCGTCCCCTAGGAGAAATGATATACAGCGAAAAGTCCCTTTTGATATGTACCGTTGTCGTTAGGTTAATCGATTTTATCTTCATCAACTTTAGTTTGTTTCACCCTCCTATTTCGGGGGTTGCAGAGAAAATGAAGACATAAGTGGATAACTACCACTTAATTTTAGGGTGCAAACTGGGAATTTTGTTTTGCAATGTAGTTTACTTGGGTCGTTATTTACTTTTGACATCTTGTCCCGATTTGTGGTAAGTGGGTTAGACTATAAGACTAGTAGAGGAAAATAAGCACTTAGGATTTAATACTTGGAAATCTTTTAGTATAATTGGAAACTTATTGGAAATGCAAAGAGATAGACACATATATGGGAGGTAGAAAATGCTCAGAGACGTGGAAATTCCTGACAAAAGTTAAATCAAATGAAAAAAGAGAAACAAACATACAATTAATAACAACAGAGAACTGGATCCGACATTACGGAAATCTATTAACAGAAAACAGAGAGGAATATAGAGAAATGTCTCCAACTGAAATACACATACAGGGAGAAACGATAAACATCGATGAGAGGACTGTCATAAAAACGATACAACTACTAAAAAATGGTCGAGCTGCAGGTCCGGAGGGAATTCCAGCGGAACTAATCAAATGCGGCACTAACAAACTGTTTGAACGATTAACCTGGTGTATAAACCAATATCTAAACGGTGCACCAGTCTCGCATGAGTGGAAAGTATCCTTCATATCATCTATACATAAGAAGGGAAGTAAACTGGACTGCTCAAACTATCGAGGTATATCAGTAACCAGTACCTTAAGTCGCCTATATGGAAGGATACTTCGAGACATTATCGAACAAGAATATAAGGAACAAGAAGAAGAGGAACAATCTGGCTTTAGAGCGGGAAGGAGCTGCACCGATAATGTGTTTGTTTTGAAACAAATAATAGAAAAAAGATCAAGTACCAACCAAGAAACACACCTTATGTTTATAGACCTTCAGAAGGCCTATGATACTGTACCCGCTAAAAAGCTATGGAAAGTTTTGCAGGAAACAAACATTAACCACACAGTAATTAACGCCCTTAAACAACTTTATGAAGGATCAACGTCGGGAATAAAAATTGGAAATAGACTTTCAAAAAAATTTTCTGTAAACAAGGGACTCCGGCAGGGGTGTTGCATATCCCCCACATTGTTTAAAATCTACGTGGCGAAAGCACTGTATCAGTGGAAGAGAAAGTGCAGAGGAATGGACATTGACCTGGGAGAAACCTATATACCCTACAGTTTGCAGACGATCAAGTCCTTATAGCCAACGATAAAGAAGACCTGACATATATGACCAGAAAACTACAGGAAGAATACAAAAAGTGGGGTTTAGAACTCAATACACAAAAAACAAAATATCTCCCAATAGGCGCAGAACTATCCAACATTCAGATGGACACAACCGAAATTGCATTCTGCACTGAATATACCTACATAGGAATTGATTTCGACACCACAGGCACAGACAATAGGGAAATTAGAAAACGAATAACCCAGGCCAGTAGAACAATTGGATGCCTTAACGGAGTTCTTTGGAGCTCAGAAATTGGTAAAAGACGAAAATACAATATATATGAATCTCTCATAAAAACCAGCTTAACCTATGGTACAGAGATATGGAGACTAACAGAAAGCAATAAAAGAAAACTCCAAGCAACAGAAATGGATATATTTAGACGATCACTTCGAATATCTAGGGCAGACAGAATTAGAAACGATGAAATAAGGAATCGGATGGGGGTAGATGGATCACTGGCAACAGACATAGAAAGGAAACAACTTATATGGTATGGCCAAAGAATGCCAGAAACAAGACTACCAAAAATCGCCATGAAATGGATACCACCAAATCGTAAGAAACGAGGAAGACCAAAAAGAACATGGAAGGAGGGAATAACAAAGGCAATGAGCTCCCGAGACTTGACCGAAGAACAATGGAATGATAGAAATTCGTGGAAATTAGGCATCGGACAACGACGCAAGACGTTTTGATTAATTAAATAATTAGATTACAAAATGTGTAAAGCAACGAATTTACATGCTAATGTAAAACAAAAAACTTAATTCAACTACTCGTACACGAGAGAATCATAAAATGGATGATACTCTGTTGGTAAGGCTGAGTTTAACTCCTGCAGTTGCTCAAATTTGTCTCGTCTAATTTTTCTTTGCGATCCATACAAAGGGATTATCTTCGCTTTGCCTTTGGGTCTCCTTTGGGGTAATTCTTGGAATGGTGCTGTATGCCGTGTTTTGTATTTTACATCCCCTGATGGCAAATAAAGAAGTCCGCGTATATCGGTGACTAAAGGATCACCCACTCTTTTTCCGGGTCTAATTGAAATAAAATTGTCAGGCTGGGCGTCGTAATTTTTAAAAAAGGAATGATCAACATTAAATACATTATACGGCTGTTTTGGGCGCGCAGCACGCATTCTACTGACATAATCACCTGGACTACAAATTGGTGGTTTAAATATTGGTTCTAGTGTAGAATGTGCGCTATCGGCCTCCATCATCGTGTGGCCTTTCTCTAAAATAAGCTGTTCAATTATGATTTTCTTCTCAGTTGCCAAGTTAGAAAGTGCACTTGCAAGGACTTTGTTTCGGTTTTGGTAATTACACCCGTCGGATATTAGAACAATATCTTCGTAATGCTGCCCAAATTTGGTGATAAAATCAATAATGCAAGTAATAAACTCGTTGCTATTAACGCCACCTTCTCCTTCATGCCAAACATAGAGATATACTTCGTTTTTATTTAACACGTAAAAAGTAAAGTTATGAACTTAGAGTTTTTGTTTATAATATTCTTTTGAGACCAACAACTTAGGACATAAAAGAACGCTTTGCAAATCCATTGTGACAACTAATTTTTTTTTATTTGCTTCAGCTTTGTCCTTAGTTTTAGCATCCCTGGCTTCTTGTTTTTTTGCCTGTCCATCATAAACTTCTTTTTGTAGATTTCCCACATCATATTCGTAACATAGGTCGCACAAGTCTTTGCGTGGCTTATGAATAGATATTTTTTGTTGTTCCACAACTTCTAAAAATGTTGTCTTAGATGCAACAGATTTAGTATTTTCTTTACACCATGTCTCGTAGACGGAATGCATGTGTGATTTTGAATTAAAAATTGATACCACATATGTGCGTTTATATGGATTCCGTTTATCAAACAAACCAAGAACATATGTTCGCTTGGAATCCCAAGATTCTAACGACCAAAATTCTCTAAATATCTTTTCTTAGTTCATCCTTAATTTGAGCACACAAGAAAGTGCGGTTGGTATCAGTCTTAATGGCAGATATTGCCTTACTTTTTGATGGTTTTGGAGCATTTACTTTATGTTCGCATCTTGGTCCCAACTCTCTTGGCTGTCAAATTTTCTCCTCGTAAATGCCTTTGTCCCTACGTACTTTGGATGTATATTTTTGACCAGTTACTCTCAAATCTAGATTTTTTTGTCTCTTTACTCCTTGATAGTACTTCGTTTTTTCGTCCTATGTTCCTCTTCCTGAATCGGTGCTACCTCCTCTATTAAATTCATGGCGATAGTCTGTTCATTTTCATACAATATTTCATCTTCAATAGTGTCTCCCTCTTCGTATTCCGCAGGAACTGTTTCTTCCTTTCGTTCAATATCTGATATTCGGTTTTCTATTGAGACTTCTACTTCTTTTTCTACCATAATTTGATTATTTTCTAATATTTCGTCATCATTAAGTGAGTCTTCTAATTTCTGTCCTGACAAAACGTTGTCTCCAGAATTTTCATTTTCTGTTATTAAGACTTCAGTAGTCCCATTAAATTCTTGCCTTGTTATACCTATTTGTATCGTCTAAGGGTTCGACATTAGTAATCAATTTGAAATCAATATCATTATTTTAAATGCTGTTAAGAAGAGCCCTGTCGCATTGTATAATGATTTATCTTTATAAAAACAACCATATGCAATGATATCAGTAAAATTCTCCTGTTAGTGATCCCACAGTAAATCATGAAGAATCGTGAACACTAAAATGCCAAGGTCTTCGATAACCAAAAATGTGATAAAATGTGGCATATCATTAAGGAAATAGGCACGATACAACATCTTATATAGCTTTAATACAAGAAGTGTAGGTAAATAGTACCTCCAATGTAAAAGTTAATACCTACCGTGAATTTGAAAAATTTCATATTGAAATCTGGAGTTCGGCAAAAAATTTCACAATAAAGTATGTATTAAAATTAAGGGCCAGAACAAGTGGTTTACTGAGTATGCTATATGAATTATTTAAACAAAACCTACCAACAATTATTTTAAAATTAAATTCTCCACCATTAGTGGATGTCCTTCTGGATACCAATGATTTACCGGTTCTATTATCAACAAATTTTGCTATACCAGTCCATAAATTAGAATAGAATGCGATTTTTAAAACACTTCAAAACTTTTCAAAAAAATAAATAACACGTTCTTGAACTCCATATTGAGTGAATATACATATTATTAAAACTATAATTTACACAAATGGATCTAAACTGAACGATGGGAAGGTAGGGTCTGAAGTGTACATTCCTTGCAATAACAAATCATTTAAAATAAAACTTCCTTCGCAATGCTCTATTTACACTGCAGAAGCAGTAGCTATTATGAAAGCTCTGGATTGGCTAGCGGACTTATTAAAACTGAGTTAAACCATAAGAAATGCGAGCTGATATGTGACATTAAGCAAAAAGTGAGAAATAAAGTTGTAAGACGAGCTTGCTAAGAATTCTACTCATTCTGGTATACAAGAATATATTGACACAGTAACAGATCTAATCAAATTTTATAATCAAAAAATAAATTTTAACTGGCAGGACAGATAGAAAATATTGATGAATACATCAAATAATCATTATTACAAGATTGATGCTACGTTACCATCCCTAACAGAATTACCACACACATTCCATAACATATAAGTACAAACGATCAGCAGCAACTAAAGGCCCGTTTTCACACTACGTCTTATTGTACGTTTTGTCCAGTATATACACACTACGTTTTTCCTTCCGTTTTCTACCTCATTTCTAATTCAGAGTCTTGAGTTGTGTGAAGTTTGTTTAGTGTTTTTTTTTTATTATGGAGGAAACACGGCTGCTTTCTTTTATTTTTTCAACTATAAAGATACTCATCATCATCATCATCATCAGTAGCTCGACAACCCTTTCTGGGTTCTGGCTTGTTCTAGGATTTTCCACCATTCTGTTCTATTCCTTGCTTTGTTTTTCCAGTTGGTAATCTAAGTGTTTTCAGATCTTCTTCCACTTGTTCCATGTATCTAAGTTTCGGTCTTCCCTTTGACCTTCTTCCTACTGGTGTTTGCCTCATAATATGTTTTGGTGTTTCAGTCTCCAACATTCGTTCAACATGGCCCATCCAGCGCAGACGTCCGATCTTTATGGATGATCTCAGGTTCATTGTATGCTGTGTGTAGTTCAAAGTTATATCTTCTGCGCCATATGCCATTTTCCTTTACCCCCTTATATAGGTGTCTAAGGATTTTTCGTTCAAATGTGCCTAATAGGTTTTCATCGCTTTTCGACAGTGTCTATGTCTCTGATCCATATACAAGGACCGGTTTTATCAGGGTCTTGTATATTTTGCATTTGGTTTTTCTTGTGATGTTGTTAGATCTTAGATGTTTAATTAGTCCATTATATGTTTTATTAGCGATATGTATTCTTCTCTTAACTTCTTCACTGACATTATTATCTGCTGTAACTAGTGAACCTAGGTATGTAAAATTTTTCACGCTTTCGATGTTATAGTCTCCTATTGTCAGATTCTGTAGGTTTCTTTGTCCTGTCGATTTACTGGCCTTCATGTATTTGGTTTTTATTTCATTAATGTTTAGGCCACTGTTTTATGCCGCTCTTTCTATCGCATTAAATGCTTCTATTATCTCTTTTTCGCTTCTAGCTATGATATCAACATCATCTGCAAATGCCAATATTTGTACACTTTTTGTTATTATTGTTCCTCTGGTGTTGACTTTTGACTCCCTAATTATTTTCTCTAAAGTGATGTTGAATAGAATACAGGATAGGGCATCTCCCTGTCGTAGGCCCGTTCTCACATGAATTGTATCTGTTAATTCGTTTTGAATTCGAATTTTGCTTTGTACTTTAATTGTTTCTTTTATGATATCAATGAGTTGAGTTGGAATATTAAACTCTTTCAGTTCATGGATCAGAAATTCTCGATGGATGCTATCATAGGCACTCTCAAAGTCAATGAAAAGATGATGTGTGTCTATATTAAATTTACTAGTATTTTCCAAGATTTGCCTCAAGACGAAGATCTGATCTATTGTGGACTTCTGCCTGCGGAAACCACATAGATATCCCCCAACTATTTGTTCCGCATATGGTCTCAATCGGTCATACACAATATTTGACAGTATTTTATATGCCACAGTCAGTAGCGTTATTGCCCGGTAGTTTTTACTAAAAAGATACTACGGCTGAGGAAAAAGGGGATGAAGAGGGAAAAGACAAGATGGTCAAGAGGGCTTCTAAAAAGAAGCCAGTATTCCCACGTCTCGTTACTAAAAGAGGCGAACCAGATGATTGGCGCAATTATTTGCGAATGGACACCTCAGCCTATTGTCAATTGCTAGAGTTGGTAACACCGTACATATTGAAATAAGACACCTTATGAGAAAAGCCATTACACCCCATGAAAGACTCACAGCAACTCTCAGATATCTTACAACAGGACGCAGCGTCAAGGACTTGGAGTTCACAATCATAATATCCAAACCAGCGTTAAGCCAAATAATTCCCGAAACCTGTAATGTAATCTACTTGGTTTTAAAACATAACTACTTAAAAACTTTTATACAATTCAATAAATTCCCCGAGAAAATTGTGGGTGCATTGCCGCAAATCTGACATTATTAGGCTTTTTTTGGGAAAAATGAAACGAACTGCAGTGAAACTAGTCGTCAAATAAGTCAAGATCGGACGACTTGTCTGAACATGTATTTTCACGTAACGTTTTATCCTATCAGTTCTCGCAAAACTATGCTTCTCCCATCATTTCTACGATCTGACCTTGGATTTCATTTCGATTCGACAAGACGTACGTTTTACTGTTTATATGCCACGTTTTATTGTATAGGATTTGTCCTATCCAACAAAACGTACAATAAGACGTAGCGTGAAAACCGGCCTTAACACAAGATTAAAAACTAGTCACGGTGTTGTTCGTGCTGACCTGACTAGATTAAACATTATAAAAGCAGGAAAGTGCTCATGTGATAATATTTTCCAGTATGTTATTAACCACCTCCTGCTTGTATGTGTTAAAAATAAAGCACCCACAGCTACATTTTATGAAAACCTGGTTAAAAGTAGGTATGTGCAACTTCCAGTAAACATAACCCATCTACTCTCACTGAATCAGAAATCAATATACGAACTCGTATGTAATCACTTATATGCATCCGGATATATAATATAAATTTGTTATAATCAAGTTTCAATTCATTAATATAATATGTTTCATTCAAAACTCTGTGGCAAATGGACTAGTTTCCATGCCAAACGCACTATAATCGTTGTCATTGTCGTAAATGTCAATAAAACACATAAATGAATAGAATTCGCAGTAAAACCACTGGCGAACCGTCCATGTAACCATTGTTACCATTGATAACAGTTAAGAAAATCTTGCAAATAAATATTTTATGATTACTGTGAAATAATTTCATTAATATTTTTTACCAATAAAAATATGTGTTAAATAGTAATTCAGTAAATAGCCAACTAGACGCACGAAAATATTGGCGAGTTTATGTGAGTCGGTTGCACGTTAAGTTGTTGCCACGAGCGTGGGCGCGCTCTGGATATTAGTAGGCTCGTTAGCATTTTTTGTTTTGGTTACTTACATGGTTTACTCGTTAGGAAAGGAATAAAAAAAGCAGTTAGATATTATAATTTAGTTGATATAGTGAAAATTCTTGGTTATGTGGTGCAAGAAAAATAGACTGTATTGTTGGCCATGTCTTCTGTTTCTACAGAGAAAAATGGGTGTACCAACGGCGGAGTCCACGATTTAAATGGTTTTACCGTTTTAAAAAAGAGACATGAAGTTTCTGTGTTACATGTGAGATGTGTAGCCAATTTGATCAAGTTTTATCAAAACAAGAATCGTAAGTTGTCTTAATCAAGTTTTTAAAGCAAATTTTGCTAAACATACTGAAATTGTTAAAAAAAATAGGTATATCTTTAGCACACTTATAGATGCCGTATGTTTTTTGGCCAAACAAGCATTAGCGTTTCGGGGTCATTTTAAGGGCGATGACTCTGACAATCGAGGTAATTACAGGGAATTGTTAACGTTAATTTCCAAAAAAGATCAAAAATTTTGCCAACATCTAGAAACATTAACTGTTTTTTCGGGAGTTTCAAGTAATTTACAAAACTATATTATTGAAGTCATATCTACATTTATGATTGATGAAATTACGTCAGAAGTTACCGTAGCAGGTTTTGTAGCTGTTATATTGGATAAAAGCACTGATGTTTCAAATCAGTGGCAACTTTCGGTTGTATTTAGACATGTTTGATCCGACGGTAATGTTTAGGAAAGATGTTTGAAATTTGTTAATGTTAGTGAGGAGCGTTCAGCGGGACCGTTATCAAAAATTTTGTTCAGTTTCAGTGTTTAAATAAACTAAATGCACAGACTTACGATGTAAAATTTTTTTTCAAACGTTATCACGGCTTGCTGCATTTTTTTAAAAATTGTGCAAAAGGGCTGCTGCTTTTAATGAATTAGTACAAAAATGTTTACTCAAAGTAGCAGCAACAAGCTGGGATTTACGCTGGTGGACTCGTGTTGAGGCTGATTCTTGTATTCGTTCAGAGCTTCTCGAAATATTTAAAGAAATGCATACTAACCCAGCAACATGGGATGGGCGAGACGCGAATTTGATCGAAAGGTTTTTACATGACATTGAAAGAATTTAATTTTATTTCTTTATAAGTTTATTGAGATTATTTCACCAAAATCAGAAGTTTTGTTTGATATTTTACAGAAAAAAATGTAGGACATTGGATTTTGCACGAGAAAGTGTAATGAATTTCTCGAATTTTTGCAATTAGAGCGGAATAATGTTGGAAGTCTATGGTGAAAACAAAATATTTGGTAATTTTTGACACTATGATTATTCAACTTAAAAATAGGTTTTCTCATTTAAAACATTAAGAGTGTTTGGCACTATATCATTGTGACAATTTTAAAAATTATGCAAAAAAAATTCCCAGATAGAGCCTTTCATCAACTTGTAAAGCTATATGGACAAAAATTTGACACAGTAAAGTTAAAAACAAAATTGACAGTTCTTTATAATATTCCAGATTATATTCATATACAAGAATTATATCAATATTTAAAAACTTTAGAGCTTGATAATGCATTTCCGGAAGCTCTTAAATTGGCAAACCTATTTTGAACAATTCCGGCTACAAGTGCATCTATGGTGAAAACAAAATATTTGGTAATTTTTGACACTATGATTATTCAACTTAAAAATAGGTTTTCTCATTTAAAACATTAAGAGTGTTTGGCACTATATCATTGTGACAATTTTAAAAATTATGCAAAAAAAATTCCCAGATAGAGCCTTTCATCAACTTGTAAAGCTATATGGACAAAAATTTGACACAGTAAAGTTAAAAACAAAATTGACAGTTCTTTATAATATTCCAGATTATATTCATATACAAGAATTATATCAATATTTAAAAACTTTAGAGCTTGATAATGCATTTCCGGAAGCTCTTAAATTGGCAAACCTATTTTGAACAATTCCGGCTACAAGTGCATCTGTTAACAAATTTTTTTTCCGCAATGAAGAGGATTAAAACATGCAGAAGAAATACACAATTGTAAGATCGAATGTTGTCACTTTCTTTAATTTCCATTGAAAAACACTTTTCAAATGGATTAATGATGAAACTTTCTACGGTTCTGTTCATTTTTAACGTTACGATTAACATTTTTGCAAATAAAGGAAATCACCGAATTAATTTAAGAGATAAACAATAGTTTTCAAAATATGTTTTTTTTCCTAGTTCGTTTTTAATTTGTGTTAATTTTATAGTAGAATAATCACTATAGTTTGTTTATTGTTTGAGAATAGTGATTCGTTTAATATTATCCCATACGATGCTCCAATCGCCCAGTCCAGTACGTAAAATAATATAAAACATCTAAAATACAAAGCACTTGTATTTGGAAGGTTCAAAATAATGTTTTTACATCTGGTTCAGGTAAAACTTAAGAAAAACTCACGCGTCGGCACTGAGTAAAACAGTTTTTTGCTTCTGAATAAAAATAATATAATAGAGCTGTCTTCTTTTTGCACCAGTGTCTTCAATTGGTCTTCCATATTCTGCAAACCGTTGATTTTTAATAGACCTGGTAATAAATAAAAGTTAAAAGGTCATCTTACAGCCATCAACCTTAGGCGACGATCTTGACGTTCTGTTGTTCTTCGGCTCTGCTCTGTCCCCCCGATTTTCGTCTTCGGCCTTCTTGACTTCAAGCCCGATAACATCTTAATACTGTATCTAAACTTTTGTGAACTCTATTCGCAATTTCCCAAAAAACTTCTTCGTGCTCTAGCAGTGGTGGATCCAAGGGAGGGGGGTCACGGGGGGTCATGGCCACCCCCAAAACAAAATTAAATATCAATTAAATAAACCTAAAAAAAATAATTTAAAACCCATTAACCCTATAGGCAGGAAGTCAAGAGTTGAAATTATTCAAACTCATTTATCCTAGAAGGGTAAGTGTAGAATTATACGGAAGCCTTTTTAAATTTCTCTTTAAAAAAATCAACAATTCTAAATACAGTAATACCTCGACTAAGACTTCCACGAATTCAGAGTTACGCGATTTTCAAATTTTGTCAATTCGTCATTTGAGTGCCAGAGAATCGTTCGATTATCGATGAGATAGAATTACCGCCCACACATTATTGCTCATTCAATGTACATGACATGACTTTTCGCACGAAATCAGCACATTTTTATTTTGTATTAGGTATTTCTTATCTTCAGTTTTGTCTACAAATTGGTTGTTGTAATTTGAATATGTATTATAATTATTGAAACTGTGTGATACATTTTATGTATCACTTGGTCGTCTTCTTCAGTCACCAAAATTAGATTTTAAGTAGGCTAGTCAAAACCAATCTGCTAACTCTTGCGAAGATTATTTCCGAAGATCTATTTATTTACCCTTTTTAGACAATATCTTAACTGATTTAGAAGAACGACCTCACCGAAAGTTATGAATCTATAGAGTTGTTAGAGTTGTTTTACCGAAAACTGATAACACACCAGAAGATAAAGTTGCATTAAAAAAAAATTGTTGACACCTTCGAGGATATTATTGGACCAACTACTTACTGCATATCCCACAGTAGAACAAGAGTTTTCACTGTGGATTCAAAAGTGGGAAAGAGTCGTGCAAAATAATGGAAAACTTCCTGATTGCATTTTAGAAGTATTAGAAAACTGATATTAGAAAGAGATATTCATATGTATTGAAATATCAGAATATTTCTGCAAATCTTAATTACACTGCCAGTCGTTCTACAGAGCGTTCTACGCTTGGCTTAGAAATAGAACTTCTGCGGAAAGGTTAACTGATTTAGCACTCATCAATGTGCATCCTGAAATTTCTCTAGATGTTGATGCAATCATAGAGCGATTTGCTAAATCGGATAGGCGAAAAGAATATTTACTTATCTTATTATTATATAATAAATAAAATTATATAATATTTACTTATCTTATTCTTATAGTATTTTTAATCACTGAACTCTTATTTGCCACTCGTTGCCGGCTGTTGCTGACAATTCGTGAGAAAAATTTCAATACCGAGTAAAAAAATATTTCACTCACTTATAGCTTAATATGCCTAATTATAGAAATAACTATTCCTTAATTATATTATGTTTTTTGTTGAATAAATTAATTTAAATAAAATGCTGTTTACACGTATTCTTAAGGTTTCTTCTTCATTACGGAAGAGTGGCTATAACTACAGCAAATTGCTCTGTATCTTGAGCTGTTCTTAGTATCGAATGTGTGTTCATGCCTGTCCAGTTTCTTACTTTCTTCAGCCAGGAATATTTTTTTCTTCCTGGACCTATTTTTCCTTCTACTTTCCCTTCCATTATGAGTCGTAGAAAGTTATATTTTTCTTCTCTGTAAATATGTCCCAGATAACTCGTTTTTTTGTTGTTCTCTCTCAGTCCTCATTCTTCTGAGCACCTGGTTATTGGTCACGTGCTCTGTTCACGAAATCGTCAGCATTCTTCGAAAAACACACATTTCAAAGGCTTCTATACGCTTCATACTTGCAATTCCGAGAGAAATAAGATAGAGTTTATTAGGAATGTTAAATACATTCATTAATGTTTACACTTACTGAGTTAATTGAGTTATTGCATTTAAATGACTTAACTTTGTTTTATACTTATTTATCCTTGGTTTGTTCTTGATTTTGTAGCTATAGGATAGGTGGGTTTAAATTAATTGTCTTTAAAATACCCAGGTTAAATTGACAGTCCTTGATTTTTTAGTATTTATATTTTAATAACTTTCCTTTGGTTTAATAGCCTTGTACACTTGATTTTACTGTCATAGAGTCTGTGAGTTTAAATTATTTTTTTTTGTTTAAGTTTAAGACCCCTTAATGTTGTACCCTTCTTTGCACCCGTAGGGTATTTGGGTTTTAATAACTTCCCGTTGGTTTAATATATCGCTTAAAATAATTATTGAGAAAATGGTTCCCTTACATGAGGCACAAATCATATCAATCGTAAAGGTGCAAAAATCTAAAAAATTTCTGGGGATCATCCACTGAAAGGTGCAAAAATCTAAATCCTGCATCAAAATCACCCTCAAGACCCATGACCCCCCCTGACAAAAATTTCTGGATCCACCACTGTACTCTAGGCATTGTAAACGACTTTCACAAAAACCGACAACAATTTTGCTCGGTACTAAACATAAAAGTTTTTTTCTTCAAACGTCAAATAATGATGACATTACTTATCTAACTTGATCCTATCAAAGTTTGATGTCTCCGCCGGCAGCAGTTTTTTTTCCCATTTCTTTACGGCGGAGGGAAAAATGTTGTCATGGCAACAATATGAAACATGTCACAAAGCAACAATACAAATGTCATTAACAACAATTAAACATCATTTTTATTTATAGTAATATTAAAAGTACAATTAGTTAATGAGGCATTTTCAAAATTGAAACCGTGCAAAAATGTTTCCGACTCTTGATACGCATTGGTAATTGTTGATGATACTGATGGTCGAGAACAACTTTCAGCAATCATTCCCGATGTTGGCGAATCATGAGGGTTTAAAATTTTTTGAGCATTATCGTTCTTATTTCTTATTGAATCCTCTATATATCCTTCGGCAACCGTGCTTGATTTCCAGCCCCCATGTCGTTTGAGGCATTCTAGATTTCCGCCTCCATCAATTAAAAGTGTTGCTGAAGTTCGTCGTAAAGAGTGACCCGTGTATGCGCTTGCATCGTTTAAATTTAAATAACTAGCTACTTTTTGGGCTACTGCGCTGATCGAATGTATTCCCATGACGCTTCGGTAACACTTTCCATTTTGGTACTTGATAAAAAATCGGTTTTCTGTGAAATTTTCAGGCCGCAGTGATGCATACTTTTTATACAGTTTAATGTAGTTTTGACCAATTATCGTAAAAGATCTAATTTGTCGTGTTTTACTGTCTGGGATTTTGATAATTATTACATTTTCTTTATCCTCAATGTCCACAGTCTTCATTTTTACCATTTCGTCGCATCGACAGGCGCCGGTAACCCCAATTAACAAAACAATCTGAAATATTTTTATAATTTAGTAGAGTATACTACATGCTTTGCAATATAATTTTTTTTACCTTTAATCCTAAATACAACTTATCTGGCGCTTCAAACAAAAATTTATCAAACTCGTCTTTAGTGAAAACTTTAGACTTCTTTGCAGTATATCCTTCGCTTGTTTTTTTCAGAAAGGCACGTAACTTTAAAAATTTGGTTATATCCACATTTTTTCTAATAACTAACTCGGATTTTATCATAGAGTATCGTGACCACATTGTAGAAGATTTCCATTTATTTTCATTTTCCATTATATTAAAATATGCCAGTAAAACGTCTTCGGTAACTTGCCGTACTCCTCTTGTATCGCACCACTCTTGGAAGTGCTTGTACGCTAACCGATACTTTATTCCGGACTTGGAGGGCCCCAAACGTGCTACTGCATCATTAGCCGCGGACTCAATTTCGTTTAGGTTTTCCATTTTCGCACTAAATTTGCGCTTGCGGTTGCAACAACAATAAGCTGTCTTTAATAATTGCAAACAACTGTCAAACAACTGTAACCAGGGAGACGCAAATCCCACCGACGACTTAATTATTTTAATTTCTAGACGACTTTGATAGTTGTCACAGTTAATTTCGAGTAAAAATAGCGTATTAATTGTACTATGTATGGGACAAAGAAGCCTCACTTCGTTCGGCGCGTAATATCGGGCGCGTCAAGAAAAGTCATGCTTCTCCGCCTCATAAAGTAATATACTATTAATGGTTAGCAAATTTTACAGATAATAAAATAATCATTATTGTATTCTGTATAACAAATTTTATTGAAAGAAAATAATTTATAATGAATGCTTGGATTTCTATGTAACTTAGTAAATATTTAAGCACTTCTAGATAGTTTGTGATCTAAATTTTAGTTATAATGTCTGTCATTTAAATTTACGCTTGCTTTTTTCTTTAATATTTTTGTTATTGTTTATCTATGTGTTTTAAAACTTATTTATAAATAGTACCAATTTTAAACCAGTATCGACATAAAATCATTTTCCCATAACAAAGAACAAGTCCTATTCACCTTCTACAACTTCGTATCCTCGTATCCATTTAATTATATTGACAAATTTATCTCCGATCGCTTCTCCGGTATAAATCCGAACATGTGTCTTTTGTGTCACATCGTCGACGTTTCGTGTGTTCTATAGCGCGTCGGCGAACGACGTGCTAATAAAGATATTCAATTAATTAAATCCACAACAAATGCGCCGACAAACAACGAACAAAACTTCGAATCTTAACATTAAATCACGGAGCATGCGGTCATTCGTGATAGATCATATCGAACGCTATAAAATATATAAAATTAACGTGTTAGGATGTTTAAAATGTTGAAACGGACGTTAATTTACAAATTAATAAGATGCTTGTGTTCGACGATTTTATCTTACTTGTTTTTATTAACTTTTGGATCTTAGGACTTAATTTGTGCTTTACTGGTATGTAGGAATGTCTATGTATTAATTACTTTATCAACATTGTTTTAACATTCGTTAAGAAATATTACTAGAGAAAGAAAAAGTATCCTCAGATTGGATAAAGGCAAACCTTTTTCTTATCTACAGCGAAAAACAAGGAGAGATGAATTTCTGTCCTAAATCTTTAATCCAAGAAGCTTGTTTTTATCTAAACTATGTGCTTCGATCTTCTATTTTTCCCTTGAGATAAAATATGTTAGGCTATTGATTATAAAAAAAAGAGGGTTAAAAGGAACTACAATCTTAAAGGAGTTTTATTGTTGCATATGATCAATGGACCTACAAATATGAAAAATCGCAGAGTGCTACTATTTGAAGGGATGCCTACATTTACAAAAAAGTTGTTCAAAATTAAATTTTCTATTAAAATATCACCTTTTAAAGTCAAAAATATATTAAAAAAACGAGACACAAAACAAGAAAACACGGGATTTTTTTGCCCAATAACTCTTTTCCACGGGGGCATAGGTATAGGTGTTGCTTTACAAAAAATAAATTCTTTCCTTTCTCTTCAAAATGACGTTAGTAGAAGTCTTTAGAATTCTTAGTATCCGAGATACGATTTTTCGCAACTTACACCATTTTTGGGCCATTAACCCAATTATTTCGCAAACATTGTTGTATGATTTGTATGATAAACATTCAATTACCTTTAAAAGAAGGAAACCACATAGGAGCATACGGTCTAGGTATCAGAAATAATAGAGGAGATAGACTTGTACAATTCTGCGTAGACAACAATCTTTTAATAGCCAATACCTTCTTCAAACAACATCCTAGAAGGCTATACATATGGAAATCACCTGCAGACAGAAAAGACAGAATTTTTAGAAATCAAATTGACTTCATTTTGCTCAATAACACCTTTAAGAAGTACATACAATCTCGAAAACATACCCTGGAGCTGATATACATAGCGATCACAATCCAGTTATAATAGATTTTAGATTAAAAAGATTTCTCAAAGTCAAAAAGAAAACTGACTAGAAAAATAGACATCTCACAACTGAAGAACCCTGAACAGAAAAAAGAAATAAGTTTCAATCTTGAGGAAGAAATAAAAACGATCGAAAACTTGGTACAGATAGACATTGAAGTAACACAGACTGCTCTAAAAACAAAAATAACAAAGATACAAGAAGAAAATATTGAGTTCAGAAAACACAACAAAAAACAAGAATGGATAACGCAAGAGATCATGGACCTCATGGACGTAAGACGAAAACATAAAAAAATCCCAATAGAATACAAGCGAATCAACAAAATCATTAGAAAAAAGAGCAGGGAGGCGAAAGAAAACTGGATGTCAACAAAATGCCTAGAAATCGAACAACTTCAATATTCATAAAAAAATAAAAGAAATGACAGGCAAGCACAAAAAGAGACAAGCAACAATATTAAAAAATGATAATAACGAAATAATTATGGGTACAGAAGACAAACTAGAGAGATGGAAAGAATACATACAAACTCTTTTTGACGACGATAGACCTTGTTCTCCACCAGCCACAGATAATCGAATAAATGAAAAACGCCCAGAAATAACCAAAGAAGAAGTGATTTATGCAGTAAAATCTCAGAAAGATCGAAAAGCCACCGGTTCAGACAATATCAATGTCGAAATACTAAAACTAATTGCAGATAACGAAAGTAAAAGCCTAGAATTAATAACAGCACTATTCAATAAGATATATGACACAGGTAAAATACCAACAGACTGGCTAAAATCAACATTCGTAGCATTACCAAAAAAATCGAATTCCTTACAATGCGATGATTATCGAATATTAAGCTTGATGTCTTATGACCTTAAAACTTTTCTCAGAA
Source organism: Diabrotica undecimpunctata (assembly GCF_040954645.1). Taxonomy (NCBI): domain Eukaryota; kingdom Metazoa; phylum Arthropoda; class Insecta; order Coleoptera; family Chrysomelidae; genus Diabrotica; species Diabrotica undecimpunctata. Next base: position 50,634,141 of record NC_092804.1, on the reverse strand, counting down.
TTATTCATACACGAATTTACAAGAAGTGCGAGTTCCAGATGAGTGACACTCAATTCGGATTTCGAAACGGATTGGGATTACGAGAGGCTCTTTTTGCTTTAAATGTGTTAACGCAACGATGCAGAGACATGAATGTAGATGTATATGCATGTTTTATTGACTATCGACGCAGCATTTGACTGTGTTAACCATCAAAAGATGATCGAAATTCTGAGAACAACTGGAGTTAACGAACAAGACTTGCGAATTATCTCAGAACTATACTGGCACCAAACGGCAACAATTGAAATAGAGCACACAACATCCGAAGACATACAAATCCGACGAGGAGTGAGACAGCGTTGCGTCTTATCACCGCTACTGTTTAATTTGTATTCGGAGTCTTCATTCAGAGAAGCATAAGACGATGTCCAAGGCGGAATTAAGATTAACGGAATCGGCATGGACAACATCAGATATGCTGATGATACCGTCTTAATAGCAAGCAACGCACAAGAACTACAAAATATAATAAATGTGGTAGTTCACCACAGCGAAATATTCGATTTACATCTAAACGTTTCCAAAACTAAAACTTTAGTATTTTCAAAGACACCAATAAACGTACAGGTGTATGCCAAGGGTCAAATAATCGAACAGGTAAATTCCATAAAATATTTGGGAGCAAATATCAATAGTCAGTGTAATCCAAAAAAAGAAATCCTATCAAGAATCGAACAAGCAAGGAAAACATTCATGAGCATAAAAACATTTTTTACAAGATCAGACCTTAGTCAACAGCTTAGAATCCGAATGATCAGATGTTACGTTATTTCTGTCTAAACAAAAAGAATTACTAAGAATAATCAAAAAGAGGAAAATGCAATACTTGGGTCATGTGTTGAGAGGCGAAAGATATGAATTACTTCAAATACTGGAAGGAAAAGTACAGGGCACAAGATCAGTAGGACGACGCCAGAACTCGTGGCTGAAAGACTTGAGGAGCTGGTTCGACCGCTCATCCGCAGAAATCTTTCGCGCAGCAGTTTCCAAAACTACAATTGCCATTTGAATCGCCAAGGTATTTAGTAATGCATATATCTAAATGTATAAGAAAAAAAGTTATGAGAAATTTAAAAAATAGACGTAAAAGCAAAAATCGTTTTAAAAGTAGGGGGTATTTTAAATTTAGTGGCAAGTACTTCCACGATACAATTTATGGCGCAGACAATAGAATACCTATGATACGAGCCGTTGCAATATTAAAGAATTTGAGAAAATTGTTTTATATTTGAAATCTCAGTAATTGCAGAATTATTACTCACTTAAATAATTAATATAGTTTCATTTTATACAGTTTGTTTTATCGATACCAAACTTTTTAGTCAAATCAGCAACTTAAAATGTTCAATACTGACAGTGTTAAAATATGAATATTTGAGATCGTTTTTTTTTTTAATTTTTTACGGCACGTGGGCTTAAAATTTTAACAGAAGGTTATATTACCATATTTAACTAAATTTCTAGTCACTGAATTTATAACCCGTTTGTAATTTAGTCTCATTATGTTTTTGAGTCTTAAACAGAAAGGTGCTAACACGCGTAGTAGAAATAATTTGTAAAATAGAGATGGTTAAGTGTAGTACGAGTAAACAGATCACATTGACACTAGATTCCAAAGGAATAGTTTATAATGCATTCAAATATATACAAATACTATTTGCTGAATATAATCAAACCAATATTAAACAAAGTGTAAGCTAAGACACATTCGATACTAAGAACAGCTCAAGGTAGAGAGCAATTTGTTGTAGTTACAGCCAACCTTTAGTAATGGAGAGGGCACCTTAAGAAGAAGAATACCTACTGGCACCTAAGCTACTGGAGTATCTTTACGTACAGTCGAAAGGATCACTCAATAAGCAAATATGTTAACAAACGCAGAGTCAAATAATTCACTAAAATTTCCACCTACAACACTTGCTAAATGGAAAGCAAATGTGACAGACTTGAGAGAGTACGATAAACAGTTAATTAGAAATACCATTTCATGAGACTGAACATTATCGTAAATTATTGAAGCTTTTGTAAAAAAAAAGCTTGAAGAGGTGTACGAATGGTCTGAAAGTTTTCTCTCTACAAAATTGTGAAATCAACATTTAATAATTAAACGGAATAACATGCGTGGTCTACGCATTAAGTATTTTTACAACATTAAATATTACAGAAGCGAAGATAAGTCAATTGTATATATTGATACAGCAGACACAGCAGAGATGAAAACACTTAGAATACTTGATGGTAAGACACTATATGATAGAGCTAGTGGTACAGATATACGACATAGATACAAGGTGGAAAACATCAAAAACTGGGTAAGAAATAGAACAGTAGAATGGAACGATCATATAAGCTGAAGGACAACAAATAGAGTAGTAAAGACGGCAAGAGACGGTTCCCCAATAGGAAGACGATCAGTAGGAAGACCACGAAAACGATGGAACGACAACTTACTGGACTTATATTGAAAAACAGACAGAGTCATGTCTATATAAAAAGAAGAAGAAGAAGAAGATTTCTACCCAGTTTTTGATGTTCTCCACCTTGCATCTACGTCGTATATCTGTACTTCTCGCTCTGTCCAATAATGTTTTAACATCAATTTTTCCAAGTGGTTTCATCTCTGCTGTTCCTAACATCATTTTTGTCCTCTCTATGTCAGGCCGTGTTTCTGCCGCGTGTGTCATTATTGGTCTGATGTCTGTTTTGTGTTTATTGACAGACTTATTTGTTTAGCATGTGATTTATGTTCCATATACGAATTCTGGCTCGTTGCTTTGATTATGCTTGTGACATTTAGGTTATCTGCATATGCTGGCAGTTAAAATATTTTATTGATAAGTGTGTTGTTTATACCTTTTGATGTTTTTCTAACTACGTATTGCAGTGCTAAATTTAACAGTGTTGGTGCCAGTCTATCACTCTGTAATAATCCTTGTGTTATTTGAAATTGGTATCTCATCAAATAATTTAGAGGCTATTTCAAATTCACTTATTCCAGGCTTTACTTATAACCTGATTAAGCGTGAGTGATTGGTCGATGGTTGATCTTCCTTGCATGAATCCTGCCTGGTATTCTCCGATGATCTTCTCTGGAAGAGGCTTCAGTTTATGGTTAAGTATACTGGTAAATATTTTGTATCCACAACACAGCTAGGAGATTCCCGTATAGTTTTGATAGAGGAGTTTGTCGCAATTTTTATAGATTGGACAAATATACCAGAGCATGCATATTAACAAGAAATTAAATTCTAAATATATATAGAAAAATAATAATGACGGAAAAACCAAAGAAAAGTCAGCAATCACAATCAGTAATAAAAATAAAAAATTAATAAAATATCGTAAAATCAACATAAAAGAGCAATAATTTAAAAAGAACAGTTCAAGAAAGATGCTGTAATAAAGGAGAATAGTTTACGAAATAAAAATCGAAGAAAAGCAAAAAGAAAAATATTTTTCTAGGGACCTGTTAAAGTACATTTGATAATGATTGATAGCACAAATTTTATAACAAAGATCTGAATACAGGGTTTGTCAATGCAGAAAAAACGTTGATACCTTCTTATATGAATTTTCACTCGATTTTCATATGACCACCCCTACAAACCTCAAATAAAATACATCATAAAGCAAACCCTAAGGGATTAAGCAATAAGTGAACGCTTCAGTGACAGAGAACATAAAATGACTTATAATATAAAAAAACTAAAATGTCAATATTACGTACCTATATTATATTTTTATAAAAATACTAAATATTGGTTTAGGACATTTGCTTGCAATTGATTCATGAATATATTTTGGGCACTGACGTCATATAAACTTATAATTAGTAATATAAATATATAATTACATACCTAAATACGTAAGTTGTCTGCTTCCAAATAGGAGGCATCATCATCATCATCATCAGTTTCTTCATTTCAATCAATAATAATTGGTTCTACTGTTTTCTCTATTAACATATCGAGTTTCCAGAGAATGTTTCTTCCTCTGCTATGACACGTCTTAAAGCTTTTTGCCAATTGTCAGATGAAATTGTTTATCTTTTTTTCTTCTTCTTCCTCTTTGTAAGCATTTCTGCTTGTTCATTAGCGGATTAATACCTCTATGGAAGGTTGTCATTCCATCTTTTGCGCGGTCATCCGATACTTCTTCTTTCGATTGGTAACTTATCTTTTGCTATTTTGAAGACACTGATCTCCCCATTCTGTATATGTGGTTATTCGAATCTTTTTTTTCTATTTTGTGCCCATTCATTTATACACTGTACGTTACATTTTCTTCTAATTGTTTCAGTACTTTATAGATGTAAATGGAGTAACTTTCCTTCCTCTTACGCTTTTTTTTCTTGTCGGCCTTGGAAATGTTCTTCTGAGCTTTTCCTGTCTTTTTAACAACTTCACCACTAGTCTTAGGAGGCATTTCAAACACAAAAATTGACGTTTACTTGAGTAGGAGTCAAAGTTTTTTTTTTATAATCAATTTAGTCAAATTTTTAATATGAAGTCAGATAATAGTTGACGAACATCTTGAAGTTTAAATGTTGTAGTATTTCTCGCGATATATCCCTTCATTTGAGCCCAGATTAGTTTTATGGCGTTAGGTTCACAGTGATAAGGTGGTAATCGCAACACTTTAACTCCATGTTCTTTTGCTATTCTATAATATAACTTTTGCTAATAACTCTTCTTTGAGCAAACCTTCTGCTGGCACTACTATTTCTTTGGTTATTAGCCAATCCAAGAGTTGTCGCTTTCTCCATTTAGTGTTAGGTAACGGTTTATTTTATCTTAAATGATAACTAGCATTGTCCATGACTATTATATAATTGGTCGATAGTAAATTTATCATTTGACTTAAATATTCCTCAAACACATCAGAAGCCCATTTTTTCATGGTAGTAGTTGGTAGAATTTGAAATAAAATCTAGCAAGCCTTCATCAAGCATAAAAGATCCTTTATCTCCTCCAATATAAGTGATAGTTTAACGGCGACCATATGGAAATTTGAAGCCCGTAGATAAAGCTTCAATAAATGCCTGATGAGAATTTTTAATCAGTTTGTCTTGCCAAACTTTTTTACAAAATGCCTGTCATTTATCCATGTTTCATCCAAATAAAAATAATTTTTGCCTTCTCTCCTTAATTTTCGAATTTCCCTTAAATATTGCCTTCTCCAATAAATAATTTCTTCTTTCTCCATAAGCGCAGATTTTCTATTATTATTCTCATAAAAAACAAATTCTAATTTAGGTAAAGTTTTCCACAATTTATCTCTTTTAATGTTTGGCAAAGATTCGTCTTCATTAATGTCTACTACAAGTTTATCCAATGTAGGAATATTTTTTTGTTAATAAAATGAATAAACTTTTCTTAGAATCGATGTTTTGACAGTTTCGTCTACATGAATGGGTTTTCTCCATGTTGGCGTTTTAGGTGCTTCTTTTTTTTTCGTTGCTTTAAAAGTTTATAAATAGTTGCCTCTCCAGCTCCAGTTATATCTGAACACTTAGAAACTATACTCCGAACGGTACTTGTAAAATACACATTTTAACACTAATGTTTTCATTGGCATAATTAAATGTCACTTTAATTTTACAGGAGTAAAATTATACATTTGTAAAATTTTTACTACACTAGTTCACTTATTAATATCGCTTCTTATTATAGAACTAACAATTTCGCGTGTTATAATCCCAGGATTTTACAAACACAACCTGTTAACCTTAACTAAAATGATTCACAATCTACAAAACATGTTCTGCAGCTTGGTAATTTTAATCTTTTCTGAGAAAGTTGAGGGCTTATAAATTGACCCTCTCCTTTTTAAAAATTGTAAATATTTTGTACGTGAAGAGATTACGTACTTATATCATTTGTTGATTAAAATGACTACAAAATTTAAGACACGAATTGAAATAAATTGGGATGTTTAAAAATTTTTGGTAAAACCCAAACATTTTCAGAACAATGCTGAATATTTTATTTTAGAAAAATCTCCGTCACTGTTTTATCATGTTCTATTTGGTTTTATCTACTATATAGTACTAGTATTAATAACACAATTACAAAACATATTGCAATAAATATTAGTTAAAGCTAAAGATATATAATAAATAAAATAATACGACAAAATTTATATGGAAGGATGTATATTTCGTCCTTATATTCCTTATAATATTTCATTATATCTGGTTTCTATACTAACAATACGATGTATAAACAAGTAGCTGCATATACTTAAAAAAACAGGTAATTCACAATACTAGCCAAGCAACACTCATTAACTGGATTTAATGACTTTTACAGAATACGTATATGTGTAAACTACTATTATGCCTTGTTTAATTATTGAGAAAAGTAGTTTTAAAAGCTTAATGTACGCATAAATAAAGTACTAAAACGCTTAGCGGTTCACTCTTTTCATAAAGACATTTGCTTTAGTCGCGAGATACCTCAGGAGTATTTAGCCGCATGTTAAAAATCGTAGGACTACATGTAATAAAAAAGTTAGGTATTTTTAATATACCTTTCCAGACTGAAGTAACGATACTGTTTTAATGTTAAAAAAAAATAACATTTAACGTAGAATAATATAAAGAAAACCTGTCTCGTACTTTTTATTGTATGCTTGTCGCATGCGAGTAAGATTCTGCTCCATATTATATGCGTTCGCTTAGGTCATTCTTGTTCCATCGACATAATGTCTGACAAATACATAGGGTTTATTCCTAAAAAAAGACTATTTAATCTTCGTTAATCATAATAAAGCGTTCTATTTAAAAACCTATATAAAAAGAGGTTTGGAAAAGTATATAGTTTGTTTCACGAAAAATGGTTGAGTGCTTAATGGTTACCTGCGTTTACCTAAGTTACAGAAAGTTTGTTATTTAATATATTTCATTGGTAGCTGTGTAATACACGATTATACAAATTTATTAATAAGTGAATATACTTGATAATTGAACAATTTTTAAGATGAGGAAAGTAGTTTTTTTGTTCTACGTGAATAATTGTAGTATATGGATCTAAATTCAGAAAGGTACTTTCCTTCACACTTTTTACAGGCTTAGGACTGTCAGCAAAAAACTGGCGAGTTTAAAAGTTTTTGCTCTTCCTAATCGGATATCGTTAAAAATGTACAGTAATAATAGTTCTATTTACAGTATATACATACAAACGAATACATAATGTACAAAAAATAGATAAATTGAAAAAAAAATGTAGAAAAATATATTAAAGGAAGAAAAATTATATAAACGGTTAATATTTACAAAACAAAAAACCCAAAATAACCAAAATATATTTATGAATTCCTAAATACCTAATTCTGTTTCGCTGTCAAGATTAATAACAATTAGTTTAATTATGTGATTCAAAGTAACATATGAATTTTCTACGTTCATTACATGGCGTACTGAATTTTTCCAACTTTCTGGGGAGATATCATCAACACATTTCCTTATTAATTCGACTACACTACCACTTAAAGTCGGAGATACATTTTGTAACCTAACATTTGACTTTAGTTGGTGCCACATATGCTCTATGGGATTAAATAAACAATAGTAGGGCGGAAGCCGTAACACTGTATGTCCCATGTCCTCGGCCAATGCGTCACAAACATATACTTTTTTAATAGAAAATGATTTTAACACTTCTAACAGTTCATTTTTTAAATAACTTTCTTCAAAATATATATCGTTTTCTAACAGGTAGTTTTGAATTTCAATTTTCGTGTTATTTGCACTTGGAGACTTATGTAATTGACGACTGTGGTAACTTACATTGTCCATTACTATCACACTATTTTGAAGAAGGTTAGGTATAAGACAATTCTTAAACCATTGCTCAAAAAGCTCTGCCGTTGTATCCTCATGGTAGTCCACGTAGGAGTCTTTAATGTTCTTTGCAGAAAGCCATAAGGCATTTGGGACCCAACTATTTTCTGATCCTGCATGTAAAATTGTCATTCTTTTTCCTTTGTTTGATGGAGCTTTTGTTTGACACCTGTTGGAAGCATCGGACCATCCTTTGGATGGTGTTTCATAAGTTTCAAACCATGTCTCGCCCAGAAAAATTATTGGTCGATCTTCTGTACGGTACTTTCTTATGGAAGTTATATATTCAGTACGCCACTTTTGTAAACGATGGGACTTCATAAGCACTTACCTTTTGTCAATTGTACGATATCTGAAGCCCATTTTAGACAAAATCCTCCAAAGACTAATGCGGCTACAGTTTATTTGTGTATCATCATTAGTAAGCCGTTGTTTTAAAGCATCTAATGTAGGTATCCGTTGCTCTTCGTACATTGTGTAAATTTTTCGTCTTATTAAGTCCTTATCACTTTCGTTAATACATTTGGTAGAATCGGCATCCTTACGCTTCATTCTTGACTTAATGGTATTTGATGTAATTCTTTTCACTGTGGTTAGAGGTATTTTCGTTAAATCAGATATTTCACTGGCAGCAGTATTAGCAGTAAGTCCTCTTGTAAGTAAAGAAATATATATTGTTTTTACGATTTCTCTAGCGTCAGCAGATAAATGCTTTTTTTTTGCTGGAACACTGGAAGGAGCACCATCAATGTTTTTCCACGGACGCCACATAATGCTGTTTTATAGGTATAAATAGGTATAACACTGGTAACACTTGTAACACTTTCAACTAAATGAAACAAAATGTATATTTAAAAATTTCTCATCGGTTTTATATACTTTTACAAATTATACAGAATAGAGGGAACCTGTATAATTATTCCAGGAAATACTTAACGATCAACAAATTTATTGTGGTCACTAAAAGATCAACCATTGATAGTGAAACTCACTGTTAAAATGTTTACAACTTTATGAAATAAAATGTATTCTAATCGTTTTTATAATTTTATACGATTTTTTAATCGTTTTTATATTACCAGGAATTTATTATACAAACAAGATAACGACACTCCACAGTAGCTTCAATTTTACCTGAATACTTACCTGCTCAACTAATGTTGACTAAGCTGGGGTATTTGCGGTCGGGTTTTATTGCAATCATTAAGCACTCAACCATTTTTCGTGAAATAAACTATACAAATACTCATTTTTTACTTATAAACAATACATAAACCGGTAAATTATACGAAAAAGTGAAATAATTTTACTAAAAAATCATATAAAATTCTTTAAAATGAGGGTTTCTATAGTTATTTTTGTTAATTTGTTGCTTATTTATTGTAAAAATAGGATCAAAAGTTGATTTTTTTGAAAATTATTAAAAACTTTTCTAAAACTGCATAAAAAACTTGTTTTTGCTTGGGAGTAAAGACAATATCACAAATATTTAATTTTAAAAAGGCGTTTAATTTAACAGTTGTTGCAAAATTGAAATTATTTATCTCAAAAAGCTTTTATCTACAACGTTATTATGAGTAAACTATTGAGTCGTTATGAATTCTGAAAGTACCAAATTAAAGAAAAAGGTTTATTTTATCAAATTAAATCATGTAACGATTAAAAGTTTATGTTAAATATTGTAAAATAGGTTATCAAAAGTTCTGTAATTTTAAGCTCATAATTAATTAAAATAACTCAAAGGCAATAACCTGGAGGAAGTTATTTTTTTATTCGCCATATTGGTATTTTTACAGTAATTAAAAAAAAACATACAATGTGTTACGAACCATAAAACCCGAGTTAACCCTTATTTTTTTAAAAATTCATCAAGTCTTTGTTGAGCCATCTATGATGCGCCAAAGATAAAGGGTTTAAAAGCGAACCGATTTTACCATTTCAAAAACTTAATTAATAAATTCAAATTTATAAAAGTCGCAATATCTCCGGTAATAATTAACGAAAGTTGACATTTTTTTAATTTGGAGTCTTTCGTGGCATATATTATAAAAATGCCTTTAGTTAATTTGGGAATTGTTTATTTACCCGATTAATTTGTTTAAACAATTTAAAGTAAATATTTATTTGGCAAAATTAACCTTTTGTCTTATTATTATTAGTAAGAAAAGTTACGATATAATGAGCTACTTTAATATTTATGTATTATAGTTATAAATAATATCTTTTAACAATAAATTTTACAAAAAAATAATTTTTTATGTGAACGTGTTAATTTTTCTTATCATGATTATATTTCTTCAATTACTTTTTCTCAAAAACATTACAAATATATTTTACACAATTTAATTTTGTATAATTCTAAATATAATTATGGAATTAAACTGTATATAATTATTATAATTATATATTATTGTATTATAATTAACCCATTAACCGCCAAGCAAAGCAATACTGCAATAATATGTAATTGTTTTTATTAACTATTAACTAGGTTAAAATAAACTTAAACATTCGTAAAAAAATTGTTTTACACTTTCATACTGACAGGTGTCACAACAAAAAAATGGTTCGTTTTCGAACCTTTGGCGGAACTGAGATATAAAAATTAAAATATACAATTTTATTTTTTGTGAAAAGTTTAAAAACATTTACAGTGTAAATAGACCTGACTTTAAAAAAAAACAAAAACGGTATGGTTAGAACACTGCCTGCATCTTCATCATGCATTTTCTGCGTGCTTTATAACTAAATGACCTTATCTTTTCGAATTTCATCTGGTAAGCTATGTTTCGACGGTCTGCCCATGTTTATTGTCAACGGTACAGTTGACTTTTCATCTTCTTCATTCTCATTCTGTTCTGATTCTTCTTGTTCAACTTCCGATTTCATTAGACAAACAACAATATATGACCGAAAATCGATTTGGGAAATGGAGCTTTTGTTTGCCAATCTGAAAAGTTTCCAGGCATTTACAATGGAACTATCAATTACGTTTTTAAAAAGTGGCCACCACCATTTCTTTCCTCGTACAGCAATCCTGTAACTCGCAATGCAGTTGTCATGTAAGTCAAATTAAATGCCGTTGTACAGATACTCGAAGGAGGACCGTTAGAGCTCAGCAAAATAAAAAACCAGCTCAGGAAGTGGAATCTAAGCGGCGACGTCGCGAAGAAGAGAGTTCTGAAGCTAGATTATGTGGACAGCAGCGAGATTTCCGCATCACAGAGGACACAAAGTTCCTTGGAAGATGATGTTGAAAGGCAAGGTCGACTAGACTTAAATTTAGTATTTCGGCCGACACGATAAAATAGGAGGAAGTCAGAAAACATTGGGTAGAGTGACTGTAGAGTAGATGTCAATTTATTGGAGCCCCCCTCGCATCACTAGTAATCACTAGTAATCATATTAAAACCTGAAGTTGTATAGTTAATTTTAAAAAATCCACAAATAAACATGAAATTTAAAAAAAAATCACTGAAAAGGGGGACCATCAATTGCAATTGCGACGTAGACATAAGGGAGGGTCACTACTGTAAACAACGCGACGCTTTGCAACGAAGAGGAGGGAGGGTATTAAAAAGTCCAATTTTTTTACGACGTAAGCTATACTGCTCAACATATACAGTAAGATCGAAGGTAGACGCGATCAGGGGATGGGCAGCGGTTCTAATTAAAAATTCTGGATAGGTTTAAGTTAAAATTCTTTGCTGAGAAAGGCTTAAAACAGACAAGAACTTACCAAATTTTTTGTTTATCCTTGATAGAAAAAGTCTTCCGAGGAAGAGGAACGACATATTTTCCAATAATTTTAAAGCGACAGTTATTGACCGATACAAATAATCTCTTGTGGATTTTTATCCGGTGTAAAGATTTGTTTTCCTTTAACTCTGACCGCTGTATACAGATTAATCTGTTGTCGAAAGATTCATATAATTTTGATAGCAGTACTATATAGCTTATAGAAAAGTACAATGCTCTTTTGTTTTATAATTTATATTGTATTGCGTCATTCACTTACTATTTATAGTAAACATTTATTTACTTGTAAAACTTGTTTTTCAGAGAAGTTACGGTAAAATATTCTGTCCACCTTGATAGGACTTAGTCATAAGCTGTCTAATTATAATAGCTACTAGTGTTGGAAATATGTCCAGTGGGCCCTAATTGTTTTAAAAACATGTTTTGTATAAAAATTTAAACTTTTTACTGTTAATTTTGGCTTTAAACTACTCTAATAGAATTCTTTTAGTAAATTACGGCAGGACTGTTTGTATAAATAGATGTTTATTGTTTCTATAAATAAAGTTATTTATATAGAATAATAAAGTTGAATTTAAAAAAAAAATTATACATTTTTTTTATTAAAAAATAGTAAGTAGGAAGTTTTGAAAAACAAATTAAATACGAAGAACATCCAAGAACTAATTATTTCTAACATTATTTTAATGCATAAAAAATGGAAAGTGCCTAATTTTAAGTTAAGGTCAAAGCGCTATGGAATGTGCTTCGTTATCAATGTTTCAAATTGTAGAAAATAGTACAAGATCCCACTGCAGGATCACTACGTTCATACGGTAGTACGTAGTTGTCAGTTAAAAAGTGGCCGCAAATATTTTTAATTTAATTAAAAGTAATTAGTTTTTGACAAATATTTAATTTGGTTCATTTATTATTTAAATAAAATACGCTGCTCATGACGTATATGCATGTATTTTATATAAAATTGAAGCTAATTTTTTTCTTATGAATGTTTATAAGGTTGCCTGAGAAAAAATGGTCAGACATTAGAGTTGCCAGCTGTTAAAAAGGCAAGGTATCAAAGATAAAATAATGGTTTAAAAGACAATGGTTTAACAAGTGATATATATATATATATATATATATATATATATATATATATATATATATATATATATATATATATATATATATATATATATATATATATATATATATATATTGATATGATATAGGAGAAAGAAAGGTATTGTTTAAAAAATTAATTTGTAAGTTATATACTAGATAATTTTAGATATAACAAGTATTTGGTTATTTTAAGAAGTTATATACTAGAGAATTTAATAAAAATATATTTATGTGAGGGCATTTTTAATAAATTAGCATATAATAAGTGTAAAAAGTTGTATTTTAATGTTGTAAATATATTTAAGTGAGCCATGTGCATAGGCAACCAACTATACAGTAAATTGACAGATAGAAATTAATCATAATACGAATATAAGTGGGGTTATAATAATAATGTTAGTTTAAAATGTTTAATTTATATATATTTAATGATTTAAATGTTTATTCTGATCTGAAAAGCCTAAATGTCAACAAAATTATTAATAGAAAAGAATGGAATTCTCTGGATCACCGGAGATGGCCATGTTTGCGAAATGGTTTGTTCCAGAAAATTCAGACATGTATTTAATAGAACAAATTGGAACATGATCTCTTACCAGATGGTTCTAGAATATCCAAAAAGATATAAATACCCGTGATTTGGATTCAAGATGGCAGTTTTTAGTCAGAAGTCAGGCCAGTTTATTATGAAAGTTAGTAGACACATTTAGTTAGTAAAGTAAATTGTTCAGAATTTTCAAGAAGTCAGTCAGAAAAGTTTAGTAAGAAATATGAAAGTTAGTTGGAGTCAGTGAATCATTTACAAATAGTCAAATTGTTTAATATAGTGAGTTAAATGAAGATTAAAAATTATGCATATATTTAATGCACATTTATAATTATACACAAATAATTATTGAAGATTATAAAAGTATATTAGAAGAATATTGGATGGACATTGGAAAGAATTAAAATTATATTATGATTGGAGATTAGTATAAATCAACTTATAATAATTGGATATTGGTATATTGAAAAGAAGAATAAATATAAATGGTGTTTGCTGGTTTGCTTGGTGGTGTATAAATGCTGGTGAAGAAAAATATATCTTAAATTGGTAGAAGCTGATAATTGGAAAAAGAAATTTCACAAAAACAAGGATAACCGAAGTACGAAGACATTCAGTGATGATTAGAATCTATATAGTGGAAAACAGTTCATTTAGGCATTCAGTGAAAGAAAGGTACAAAATTTTGTTAATATAATTTAGTTAGTGTCATAACAATTTCAATTTTGAAGATAGTTTGTTTAAATTTTACATTGTCTATAGAATTTAATTAGTTTTATAAGAATATCAATTTAAAGATAGTTTATTTTAAATTTACATTGGCTAGGTTAGATATATATGTGTGTTTCATAATAGTTATAATAAAGATAATTTAAAAAAGTACTTACAAACTAATTCTTTGAGAACCGCGATAAAAACCCTATATATTATATTATTAAAAATACTCATTGCTCATCATTCAAACAAAAAACACATCATAACAATTTGGCCCCCAACGCGGTGGCTCTCTATTTAAAAGAATTAGTTTGGAAAGATAAGTGCTCTCATATAATTAAATTAATTTTTCATTAGAAAGAAAAAATTATAGATTTTAATTTTAATTATATTTGAACAAGTAAAGTCTCAAAATGTCTCAAGGAAAGAAAGGTACAAGAACCAAAAAGAATGAAGAAGATGCGGAAGTAGAAACACAACCTATACAAGAGGAGAGTTTAGTACAAGCTCCACAAGATACTGCAGAAATGAATCCAGAAAGAGAGGAAAATGTCAATATGGCAGCTTTGATGTCATTAATGATGCAGATGAACAAGACAATGGAAGAGAATACAAAAAAAATAGAACACAAAATGGAACAGAATTCACAAGAAATCAAAGAAGACATAAAAAAATTGGAAGAGAATTCAAAAGAAGTCAAAGAAGACATAAAAAAAATGGAACAGAAATTGGAAGAGAATTATAGAAAATTAGAAAAGAAAATAGAAGATAATAATAATAAAATTGTAAAACAAATGGATAAAAAACTTGAAGCTGCAGAGAAAAAAGTAGCAAATGAAATAAAAAGTATACGGAATGACTACAAGAAAAGGATAGACAATGAGAGGACAGAAGTAAAGAGGATTATTCAAGATAATAAGATAGATATAGAACAGAAAATAGAGTTGCAAAAATGTAACTTAGAAGTAAAAATTAACGAAGACAGGAGAAACACAGAAGAAAAATTAGACGATATACAACAAAATATCCAAATAAATTGTAATCAAATAAGAAATGTGGAACAGAGAATAGATGATATTTCACAAATGAGAGACATAGGGAGACCTTACTTAAATTTAACAAATGAGACTGGGATTAAATTCTCTGGTAATAAAAAAATTTGCATCCTAGAGTATACATAAATAGTTTAAAACATAAATTAAGACTTGTGAATAATATTAATGATATTAAAGATTATATTAGAGTGACATTAAATGACAATGCAGCAATTTGGTTTGCTAGTATTGAGAATGATTTAGATAATTTTCAAACATTTGAAAATAAATTTTTAAATTATTATTGGGGTGAACTAGAGCAAGCCAAGTTTAGAGAAATTCTATATTTTGGAAAGTATAATCAAAATTTAAAATCAAATATGGTAGATTATGCATTGAAATTGATAACAGTTGCAAAATATTTAGAACCATCACTTAGAGAGGATGAAACAGTCTTAAATGTATCTAGACATTTTGATGCTGATGTTGTGCAAACCGTAACTGTACAAAATATTCAAACAATAGATAGTTTTATTAATTTTATTCAAAGAATACAAAGAGGCAATATGACAAGTAATAATAACAACAGAAAAAACAATAATAACTTTCAATATAATAAAAATGATAATCAACAATATAGACAATCATATAACAATAATACTAGGTATGGTGATAGTTTACAAAATTTTAATAATAATAACAGTAATCCAAATAGACAGAACTTTAATAATAATACTAGTTATAATAGACAAAATTTTAATAATAATACTAATTATAATAGACAACATTTTAATAACAGTACTAATAATAATAGACAAGATTTTAACAATAGAAAAAATACAGAGCGACCTAACTATAACAGACAGGTAAATTGTGTTCAAAGGAATAGAAGCTGCGAAGACAGGGAACAAAATAGTACAAGGCAGGAAAATGTGAGTAGAAGTCATAGTAGGGAAAGACATAGGACATCAGATCCAAGTGGTCAGATACAATCTGACAATTCTAATAATCAAAATTTTGTGCAGTAAACTTTCTGAATTACAAGTTAGGCCATTGCTATTATGAAAAACCTTCTGAATTTATTTCTTTAGATGAAGAGAAAATTATTGAATCTATTAATTTAATTTATATAAATGCTTTGGCCAAAAATAAAATGATTAAGATTATGATAGATACTGGTTCAGAAAGTACTTTAGTCTCGGAGAATTTTATTTTTAATACATTAAAATTATCAGATATAATAAAGATTCCAAAAATTAAAATTATTGGTGCAAATAATAAGAAGTTGGGTGAAATTGATAAACTAGCCAATTTTAAAATTAATATTCTTAATAAAGAAATTAATATGCAAGGATTTATTGTCAAGGATTTATGTGTTGATATATTAATGGGAAATGATGAATTGGAAAAGAAGAAAGTAAAGATAGATTTTGAAGAAAAAATGGTAACTTTGGAAGGGCAAATAATTAAATTTATGCAGAAAGATGAGGTAGAAGAAGGAATAAGAGTTGATAGGATATTATTAAAAGAAAATAATGATGTTTATGAAGAAGAAATGTATTTTGATGATAGGGATATGTCCAAAAAGAATGTAAAGAATAATTATTGTAGTGAATATTTAAGGAATGGAAATTTTAAGCAGATGGATGCCTACGAGGTGGAGTGCGTAAAATTGGAAGCAAGGAATAATGAGTACATAATGAAGAATAATGTTATTTGTAAAGAAGAAGATATGATGAAAGTTTTAAATTGCCCTGAAGAATATAAATCAATAGTCATTTCCATATTGCAGCAACACAAGGGACTTGTCAATAAAGAAAATAGAATTGCACAAAATTATATCCATAGTATAAAAGTTAAAGAAGAAAAAGATTTTAAAACAAAATCATACCCAATACCATATAAATACAGAGAAGAAGTAAACAAAACAATTAATAATATGTTAGAAGATGGGATCATTGAGAAGGCAGACACACGTTTTATTAACCCCATAGTAGTAGTACGAAAAAGATCAGGTGAAATCAGGTTATGTTTGGATGCAAGGAATATTAACAAGATTACTGAAAAGCAATTTGAAGCACCAATGAGTATAGATGGAATATTAGGAAGAATTACAGGAATGTCATTTTTCACTAAAATCGATTTACAGCATAGTTTCTGGTTAATACCTCTAGAAAGAAAAAGTAGACAGTATACAGGATTTCAGATAGATGGAGTAGTATATCAATTCAAAGTAGTACCATTTGGACTTCAATCATCTTGCAGTGCTCTATGTAGATGTCTTCATGATATTTTGGATCAATATGAACATTTTGTAATTCACTACATTGATGATATATTAATTTTTTCTAAAACGGCTGAAGATCATGAGAAACACCTAAAAATTATAATAAATAGATTAGACAAAGTTGGACTAAAAATAAATCAAGAAAAATGTACATTTTTTCAAAAAGAAGTCATATATCTAGGTTATAAACTTAACACTAAGGGAATCGAAATGGATCCAGAACGGACACAAGTCATTCAGGAATATAAAACACCACACAATTTAAGAACTTTAAGAGGATTTATTGGCATAATTAATTATTATAAAAGGATGATACCAGATCTAAGAATAAAAGAAATTCCATTACTTGCACTACTGAGACAAGGTGTAAAATGGAGATGGGATCAGAGAAGAGAACTAGCATTCCAAGAAATTAAAAACATTTTTCTGTCAAATTTGAAAATATACTATCCTGACTACACACAGCCATTCATATTAAGAACAGATGCATCAATAGAGAGATTATCAGGGGTATTATTACAAATACATGATGGGGTCGAATACCCAATACAATTCATTTCAAGAATTACAAAGCCACATGAAAAGGGTTACTCAGTTTCAGAATTAGAACTAGCAAGTATAATACACTGTGTCACAAAATTAAGATTTTATTTGTTGGGTAATGAATTTACAATAGAAACAGATCACCAAGCTTTAACGTCTATATTAAATAACAAATATGGAAACAGTAGAATACATCGGTGGAGTCTAATACTTAGTGAATACTGCTTTGAAATCAAATACATTTCTGGAAAATCCAATATAGTGGCAGATGCTTTATCAAGGTTAGAAAATACACCACAAAAAGGGCAGCGAACAATAAAAATTGGATTAAATCAATTAGTAGAAAGTACTGGATTATATTCTAAAGAAGAAATTATAAGAGATCAGATCAATTTGAGTGAAAAACAAAAAGTCCTTAGGAAAGATGGGGTATATTATAAAATAATAAATGGCATAGAAGTATAATGTAATAACTAGAACTTTAGCAAAGAAAATATTGAAAAATTTACATAATAATTATATGCATATTGGTTCAAGAAAGCTATGGATGCTATTTAGGGACAATTATTTTGCAAAGAATGACATAAGTATAGCAAAAGAAATTACTACCCAATGCCCAATATGTCAACTAAACAAAGAAAAGAATTTCAAAAACCAGAACACATATAAATCTAATGTTGTATATGAAAAACTAAATACAGTTTCCATGGATTTTATTTCAAATTTAGTTCTCAGTCCAACAGGAAAAAAGCATATACTAGTGATAGTTGATTTATATACAAAATTTATTAAACTATATCCCTGCTCTAGAACAAATGTTAAAACATTAAAATTATATATTAATCAATTTTTCGAAGAAATAGGACCATTTAGAAATTGCATAATAGATAATGCTACATATTTTAACAACCAAAAATTTCGGACATTTTGTGAGAAAAAGGGAATCAACATTCATTTTACAAGTATCAGACATCCTCAGGCAAATCCTGCAGAAAGATATATTAAAGAAGTTATAAAATATTTAAGGATACTGTGCCAAAATCAACACGAAACTTGGCAGCAACATATACCACAAGTAGAGTATTTTTTAAATAATACACATAATTTGAATACAGAGGAAGTACCAGAATATTTAATGTTTGGCCATATAGGAAACAGAAAGTGGATTAGTGAATATAATCAGGATATGTTAGAACAAGTAATGCAGAAAGTGAATAATCGAATTAGGAGGAAAGCTGAAAAATATATCAGAAGACAAAATCGAAATATAAAAAAACCAATCACATTTCAAAAAGGAGACCTAGTGTTAATTCGTTCACTTAGAAAAAGTAATGTTAAAGAAAATCGCTGTAAGAAATTTCAACCAAAGTTTGAAGGTCCATACAGAATTGAAAATCAGAATGGACTAAATAGTTATGTGTTAAGAGATGCAGAGAACAGACTAAGAGGCATGTTTCATATTAACGACATTTTTCAATATCATGAAGAGATTGAATAATGATTTCTATACCTTTAACACAAATATAATAACACTAATAACTTACTGATATATCCATTTTATTCAATAGACTTGATTTGTTAAATGGTAGATGGTAGATTTCATTATTTTGAATCAATTTGACATCATACTTTTGTATATATGGAAATTAATTTGTACCCTAAAAATCATAATTTGGGGTTAGACACAAAATTGATACTATAATTGCTATAAAGATGTCTTTCTAATATAATAAAGTGAAAAAACTTACCAATTTATATTGATGAAAGTTATTTTGAATGGAAATAATTTCTAGATTTTGTTTATAAATAAACATAACACAATAATAGATGATTAGATTATATGTTTATTTTCTGATAGCCTCCATTTTCAATTGCTTCCATTTGACATGACAGTTTGACATAGACAGCGAACAGGAATGTATTTAACACATTTTAAATAAAAAAAAAAAAAAAATTGATTTATTAAATTTAATAAGGTATGAGAAAATTAATATTTAAAAAAATAATAAGAAAATTATTTATTTTAAATATTATTTTGGGGTATTGATATGATATAGGAGAAAGAAAGGTATTGTTTAAAAAATTAATTTGTAAGTTATATACTAGATAATTTTAGATATAACAAGTATTTGGTTATTTTAAGAAGTTATATACTAGAGAATTTAATAAAAATATATTTATGTGAGGGCATTTTTAATAAATTAGCATATAATAAGTGTAAAAAGTTGTATTTTAATGTTGTAAATATATTTAAGTGAGCCATGTGCATAGGCAACCAACTATACAGCAAATTGACAGATAGAAATTAATCATAATACGAATATAAGTGGGGTTATAATAATAATGTTAGTTTAAAATGTTTAATTTATATATATTTAATGATTTAAATGTTTATTCTGATCTGAAAAGCCTAAATGTCAACAAAATTATTAATAGAAAAGAATGGAATTCTCTGGATCACCGGAGATGGCCATGTTTGCGAAATGGTTTGTTCCAGAAAATTCAGACATGTATTTAATAGAACAAATTGGAACATGATCTCTTACCAGATGGTTCTAGAATATCCAAAAAGATATAAATACCCGTGATTTGGATTCAAGATGGCAGTTTTTAGTCAGAAGTCAGGCCAGTTTATTATGAAAGTTAGTAGACACATTTAGTTAGTGAAGTAAATTGTTCAGAATTTTCAAGAAGTCAGTCAGAAAAGTTTAGTAAGAAATATGAAAGTTAGTTGGAGTCAGTGAATCATTTACAAATAGTCAAATTGTTTAATATAGTGAGTTAAATGAAGATTAAAAATTATGCATATATTTAATGCACATTTATAATTATACACAAATAATTATTGAAGATTATAAAAGTATATAAGAAGAATATTGGATGGACATTGGAAGGAATTAAAATTATATTATGATTGGAGATTAGTATAAATCAACTTATAATAATTGGATATTGGTATATTGAAAAGAAGAATAAATATAAATGGTGTTTGCTGGTTTGCTTGGTAGTGTATAAATGCTGGTGAAGAAAAATATATCTTAAATTGGTAGAAGCTGATAATTGGAAAAAAAAATTTCACAAAAACAAGGATAACCGAAGTACGAAGACATTCAGTGATGATTAGAATCTATATAGTGGAAAACAGTTCATTTAGGCATTCAGTGAAAGAAAGGTACAAAATTTTGTTAATATAATTTAGTTAGTGTCATAACAATTTCAATTTTGAAGATAGTTTGTTTAAATTTTACATTGTCTATAGAATTTAATTAGTTTTATAAGAATATCAATTTAAAGATAGTTTATTTTAAATTTACATTGGCTAGGTTAGATATATATGTGTGTTTCATAATAGTTATAATAAAGATAATTTAAAAAAGTACTTACAAACTAATTCTTTGAGAACCGCGATAAAAACCCTATATATTATATTATTAAAAATACTCATTGCTCATCATTCAAACAAAAAACACATCATAACAATATATATATATATATATATATATATATATATATATATATATATATATATTATATTTTTATCGACACATGCTTTAAAAACACACACAACTGACACTTCAAACAGTAGCGTTGTGCGCTAGCTGTCTTTTATTTTATCATTGATAGCTTGTGTTTTTAACAGCTGAAAACCTTAATTTTTGATTATTTTTTCTTATGCAAGCTTATATCATCATATTAAGAAAAAAATTTTCAATAATTTTGGAATAATTCCTCCAATCTTTTGTGTCTTTTTATAATATAAATAAGATCAAAATAAGAATATCTCTGCTGATTGTTTTAAGAAATATTTGGAGAGAGTAAACAGAAAAGCTCTCTATGTTGTATGACAAAGCTTGTAATACAAGTTGCATAAATATAGGAGCAAGGACAAATAGGTCAAAGTAGGGTGCTGTTTTGTTTCCTTTTTGTTTTGATCTGGTTTTTCTTCTTCGGTTGCCATGTCAAACTAACCTAAAAATACATCTAATAAAAACAGAGTTGACATGCACAGTATAGATATTGTTTAATAATTATTAAAAAAAATCTGATAAAGTTCTGAAGGGGAAAAAGTCAAGAATTTATAAAGCCAGTGTAAGACCAATAATGACATCTACCTCAGAAACAAATCCGGATATAGTCACAACACAAAGGCTACTGGAAACGGCAGAGATAAGAGTTCTGAGAAGAATTACAGGAAATACGCTGAGAGATCGAAAGAGAAGTGAAGAAAATGTATCGAAATTAGAAGAAAATGTAACCTACAGTGTATAAATAAATGGACACAAAATAGAAAAAAAGAACGGAATAACCACATAAGCAGAATGGGGGAGAGCTAAGTCACCAATCGGCAGAAGAAGTATCGGACGACCGCGCAAGAGATGGAGTGACAACCTTCCATAGAGGTGAATGAATAAAGGAACAAGCAGAATTGCTTACAAAGAGTAAGAAGAAGAAATATAATATTAAATTTTAGAGCTAAAATTATTACTATAGTTGAGCCGCTGAAAAGATGGAATGATCATGTGAATGGCACGCACTCTTAAATATTCCTCTTCCTATGTTAGCACTTTTCTCACGTTTACACCGCTCAACAAAAACGAACTAACAATGTTGCTATAATATATTTATACCGTTTTTTAGAGGTTATTGATTAATTTTCAACATTTTCACAAAATTCACCAGCCAGCGAAAGTGAAACACAAATCATGATACATGAAATATTTAAGGTATAGTATCATGACACAAATAATGACGGTGTAAACAGTTTCCCATAAGGTCTAGTTTCGAGCGCCTGTCGATGCTTGCATTGAGTGATCATGCGACCTTGGATTCCATGTTTTAAGCGGCATAGGTATATTACAAGAAATAATAATAAACTCAACAGTCTTCCGGGTTGAATTGCGTTGATTATCATTGCGCCGAGCTTTCGACATACCCTTTGATGTCTTCTTTAGGGCTTCCAAGGTCTCGGTCTCTTGATTTCCCAGACACAACTACACTAATCACTAACCAATGCATTACAGCCACTGGGAACAGAGGACGGTTCATTTATACTGTCGATGGTGACGTGGTTTGGGTGGAGGTTGGCGTGGCTGTTAGCGTGGGTATTGGCGTGGGGATTGGCGCGAACATTTTTGACAGTAGTAATTTGATTGATGGGTGGAGCGGACGATATTTTCTTTATGAGAGATTTCCATGTCGAAAGTATCCGTATGCCTCATCTCTTTTGAGACAAGTTGGCATCTTTTTTTTAATTTCTATGGGTTCTCGGATAATTCTTGTTGTATAGAAGCAAACGGGGGCGATGGTTCTGGAGTTTTCAAAATCAATTCAAAATACATTGAAAATTTAAAAGATTTATATATTTTAGTCTGGAAATTTGGCAATAGCTATTTTTTAACTCCTGTTTTTCTTCTCATTTTTAGGCTTAGTGCTCTCTTTCTGATGGTAATGCTCAACGTTGATCTTTTTATCGCGAGTTGTACTCTTAAAACTCTTATTTTATTTATTTATTTATTGTTCTTTTCGTCTGTTTCTTTTGGTGCTTTTACACCATATGCGAGAACGGGTAGAACACATTGATTAAAACCCTTTCTTTTCAAGCAGACTGGATTATTTGACTTAAAAATGTTGTTTAATTTGCCAAAACAGCCCATGTGAGACCCCCATAGCTCAGGTAGCCCATATACATCTTGTAAATACAATAACAATAGAAACAACATCATATTTGCACCATATTGAGGCATAAGAAATATAAGCAGCTGCAGTTGATAATAGAATAGAAGATATATGGCAGAAAAGGCATAGGTGGAAAAAGTAAATCGTGTGCCAGAAACAAAGAAAGACAAAAACAGTCTAATCTATGAAGCCTGAGATAGAGATAATTTTGCCGTGATAATCGCCAAATCAAGAGATGTAGATAGAAGGAAAACTATTTTAACTTTGTTAAATTAAAAAATTCAATATAGATTGTGGTTTTATATACAAGGCGTTTCATTAAGAGTTGTCCGTTTGGAAACTGGAGAAACCTGAGCACAAAATACGAAGATTTAAGCCAAAACACAAAATATTCCTACTTACCGAGATACAGAGTGGTTTATTAAAAATATTCTAAAATAATTTTAGCCCATTGTTTTAACATCTTTCAATATTTTTTGTTCAAAACAGAACTATGATTTTTATTATACTAAAACAATTTTTCTTGATGAAGTTTTCGGATCGAGCTTGTTAATAAAATAATGGTTACATTAGACAAAACTATTGAAATATTTATTTGGACTACTGTACTAATAAATCAATAAATTAATAAATTTTCAAAGCGCCTTCCATTCACTTCAAAACGTTTTTGAATTCCATCAGAAAAATTTGTCCTAACCTTTAGAAATATTATGTTGGTAGATTTCTAACAAAATTTGCGATATTCTCTATTTATTGCCATAATTCTTATCGGGTATTAATTCCTTGAGCATACACAAGTTTCATCATACGTCCCCAAAAAAATTTAACAAATTAAAATCAGGACTCCGAGCAGGCAATAGAAACTCACTTTCTCGCCCTATTTATCTATGAGAAAACTAATTGTTCAAATAATTTTGCACCACCAAGGGAAAATGTGGTGGGACGCGATCTTGCATAAATCACATGTCTCTTCTTTTGATTAATGGTAACTCTTTGGAAATTTCTAATGGAAATTTCAAATACGAATTGCCGTTGAAATCTGCAGGTAATTCAAGGAGAACTGTTAAATTATCGTGATAACTTCTCCAGTTATAAACACCCCTACATGTGACAGTGGCTTCATCAGTGAAAAGAATATTGCTGACGAACTTCTTACTTGCATTTGTCCCATCCATAACAAATTGGGCACATTCCATTCGTCGAGGAAGATTTGTGGGTAGTAAGTTCTGCACTGGAGTAAAATAGTAAGGTATTAAGTCTTCTTTTTTTAATATTCTGAAAACTGAAGCATGGCTTATTTTAGTTATTGCTGATAAACGTCTGGTACTTAAATAAGGTTCATTAGCAATTCTTATTAACACATCATCCTCCTGACTCACTGTAATAAATTATTTTTGGACATCCTAGATATTGCTTTGGACGGAATTGGCCAGTTTCCGCTAACCGGTCGTAAATATTTGTAAAAGTAATGGAGTTGTCTTCTGTTAGGGTATAATTGTATATATTTTTGAGCAGCAGCGAGTCCTGTATAATTTGCTTGTGCATAAACGCAAACCATATCCCACATTTCCGCATTCATTTGAAAAATTTATATGACGTGGTATTTTCACAAAATACTCTACTATAACAGTAAGTAAATTTACGATTTTCAATTTTAATTATCAGTTTTAACACAAATAAATGACATCAGCCTACTTAAATGAGCCCTACAACTTGTAAGGTTGGTAATTTCTGAAAGAGTGATTTCATAATTCCAAGAGTTGAAAAATTTTAATAACTATTAAAGATTTATGAAAATTTACGATTAGAATTAACAAAATTTATCAGCAACTTGGTTAAATTATTAAAGACACTCTTGTGAAATAAGCAAAAAGATAAGATTATTTGTTAAACAAAAGGATGATGTCACTTTTATAAATGATTTTAAATCGTTAAAAACTACATCTCTCACTTCACTCGCGGTTTCACTGTTCCTGGCTTGTTGGGCTGTACGATCCGCTTCTTCATTTCCTTGGAGGCCAATGTGTGAAGGAACCTATAGGTACTATAGGAAGAATTGTACAGTATAGTTATTGTTTTGAATGGTAGCTAGTTCTTTTTTGATTAGAAGAGTAATTGGATACTTCGTGTACAGTTGGTTAATGGTGTTGATGGAACTGAGGGAATCGGTAATTATAAGAGCCTTGGATATATTGCTGGAGTTAATATGAACAAGAGCTTAATAGATGGCGTATAGCTCGCCAGTATGTATACAGCTTCGGGATGGCAGTTTATACTCAAGTATAATATTTGGAGTAATGACAGCTGCCCCAACTCCAGTAGATGTTTTAGAAGCGTCTGTGTATATATGATAGGATTTAGAAAAGATAGAGGAACACTTAATGTCTAAGGAGGAGGAATTTCTATGAAGTTGGAATAGGTATTTGGTATCGGAATTTGTAAAGTTCTAAGGGTTTGCCTAACTGTTTTGTAGAATGGCGGTTTCATGTTCCTATTTTTAGTATATAGGTTTTTAAAACGATCAGTAAATATGTTACTTCTAGATGGATTGTTTGGATTAGAATTGGCAGCAAATGCGTATGTGAGAGATAAGTGCATCCTTCTATATTTAAGTGATGGCTCTCCAGTTTCTGCTCGTAAACTTTCTATTGGGCTGGTCCGAAATGCTCCTGTAGCTATTCCTAATGCCGTATTTTGAATTACGTCAAGGTGGTGTAATAAGTATTCTTTAGCAGATGCATATACTATGGAACGCAATCTATTTTTGATCTAATAAGGGTTTTATAAACATGGATTAAGTAGTTATAGTCAGCTCCATAGTTTTTATTAGAAAGAGTTTTCATAAGATTAATTCCAATAATAATTCATAATTTTGACATGTTTTTTTTATGTGTAGAATGTGTTTTTTTCATGTGAGTTTCGTATCAAAAATCATTCCTAAGAACCTAATCTCATTGGCATAATTCAGGATTTGGTTACATAATTTTAATTGCATTTTAATTTGCGTTTCTTTGAAAATAACAAACACTTTGATTTGCTGAGTGAAAACTGCAATCCTGTTTTCTTCGACCAGTTTCCGAGTTCATGAAGTGAGGTTTATAAGTGACGCTGTACTGATGGGATGTTTTTTCCTAAATATACTAATACCAGATCATCCGCATATAATTTGCCACGAACTAAGCTCTAGTTTGATGCTATAATATTATTCATGGCAATTAAAAATAACGTTGCGCTTATAACAGACGCCTGAGGGGTGCCATTGGCTTGACGTCTTGTTGAAGATGTGCAGTGGTTGACTCTTACTTGAAAATTGCGTTGTTTAAGGAAATTTGAAATGAAATTAACGATATTACCTCTAATATTCCAAGTGTGTAATGATCTGATAATATCGTAACGCCATGCTGTGTCAAATGCTTTTGTAATGTCTATGAATACTGCAATCGTTTCCTGCTTGTTCGCGAATGATTCAAGAATATCAGATTCTAAATTAATGAGGTTATCAGTAGCAGTTCGATTTTGTCGAAATCCACTTTGCTCGTTAACCAGGAGGTGATTTTCTTCTAATATCCATAGCAATCTTTTATTAACAATTTTTTCCATGACTTTGCACATTACATTGGTGAGAGAGATGGGTCTATATGAGGAAATTTTAGTTCGTGCATTGTTAAATCACTCCAGGAAGTTGGAAAGACATTATTTAACCATATGCGATTGAAAATTTTTAGAAGAGTACACTTAGCATTGTCTGGCAGTTTTTTCAAAAATACTAAAGGTATATTATCGGGTCCAGTAGCAGAGTTTTTGGTAGTATTAGGGGCAAAGTTAAGTTCACCTAAGGTTAAAGGAATATTGAAGGAACTATTATCTCTATCTTCACAGTCGAGTTGTTATTTTTCTGTGATGATTTTGTGTTGTATAAACTCTTCGGAATAGTTGCTATTGCTGGAGTTTTTTTCAAAGTATGTAGCAAAAGCATCAGCTATTTCGTTAGGTTTTGTTATTACATTAGTATTATGAGTAATAAAAGGCACTTGGAAAATTTGTTTTTCCTGATATTTTACGAATATTGGGCCAGACTGTAGATAAAGGTGTTGTACTGTTTATATTTGAGACAAATTTCCTCCTGTTAGTTTTTCGAGCATTTTTTGTTATATATCGAGCATGTGCTCTCTGTTTTTTGTATTCAGTTATGTTAGTTATGTTACTATGTTTGTTCGTTCTATTAAAAGATGCTTTATATTGTTTGATTGCATTTTGACATTCTGTATTCCACCATGATAGAGGTCTGTGTTTCCTTAATATTTTAGTTTTTCCTATATGCGTTTCTGCTGTGTATTTGATAATATTTGTAAAAATGTTAAGAGTTTCATTTATATCAGTATTTTCAAAACTAGATTTTTGTGATTCTATGTCTGTTTCTATGGCATCAGCATATTTGTCCCAATTAGCGTTTTTCAGGTTCCATTTTCGGACTGGTTGGTATTCAGATATAGTGTCATCAGAAAATACAGAAATTTTTATTGGGTAATGGTCGCTCCCATATAAAAAAGGTAGTGGATCCCAATTAAGAGCCATTGAAAGAGTTGGGTCACAAATCGATAGATCGATTGCTGATATTGTACCAGTATGTACATTAAATCTGGTTGGTCTTCCATCATTGAGAATGTTGTTTTCTTCAGTTAACAAGTCTTCGATTAATCTACCTTTGATATTAAAATTTGTTGAGCCCCACATTAGGTTGTGACTATTGAAATCTCCTACTATTAGCCTGGGCATAGGTATTTGTGAAATGAGTGCTTTTAAGTCGGTTAAGGTGAGAAGTGTATTTGGGGAGTATAGGTGCAACATACATTAATGCATTGGGAAGCTTTAACTGAGATGGTTACAGCTTCGATGTCTGTTTTTAGAGGAATCGTTTGTGCTTCAAGAGTATTTTTAACATAAATGGCCACTCCACCACTTGCTTGAAAAATTTGTTGAAAATGTTTTAAATGTGTGGCAATATTAGTCTTTGAAATTCGTTTGTTGGAGACAAATGATAGCGGGGGTAATACCATTAATTAAAAGTTTTAGCATTTCATAATGGGTATAAAACCCATTTATGTTTCACTGTAATAAATTGAATGTTATAGTTGTAATTATTAAATGTTTAGTTCCTGGGATAATTGAGTCGATGTATCCGTGTCAGGTTCTTCATCCTCGTAGTTGTCTTTTAAGAGCTGTCTCGTAATTTTTTTGTTTAGCTTTGTACATTTCAATTTTAATGAGCGCTCGGATGTAAATGAATGAATTTTGGTTAGGAGTTGTCTAAATCCTGGAATGTCTACTTTATATTTATTTATAACGCTGATAACATCTTTTGTTCCATGAGTGTTTTCAAATAAATCAACTGTTTCCTCAAAAGTTACTATTTGCTTTTCGGAATTGAATAATTCTTTAATTGGTTGCATTAGCGTTTCTAAAGGTGTAGGTATAGGTATAGGTATAGGTAAAGGTAAAGGTTGATATTTTTGCTTTTACTCTTTTTTGTTTCTGAGTTGGCTTGAAAATACATCATCACTAGCTGATGTCTCAATCGGAGGTGATATTGCTTTAGATACAGTTCATTTGGAGGACGATTTAGATGTATTTTCCTCGTTGGATACATTAAATAATTTTGGTGCTGGATTGTCTTTATTTTCATTAACCGAGAAAGAATTATTGTTTAGGCTGGAAGATGAAGGCTGGTTAGTTATGATTATGTGAGATGATAGGGCTGATGAGGTTGGTATATTTGGTTTGGATATTACTGGCATTGTATTATCTGTAGTTGATGTATCACGAGATGTTAGGTTGGATGTAGATATTATTTTTGTTAGTGACGTTGAATTATTTGATATGTTTGTAGAGGTGCATGTTGTTGAAGGTGTAATAGCAGTCGTTTCTGTTGAAGTCACTGTAATAGATTCGTTTCTGTTTAAAAGTGTAGCAGTTGGGACAGCTCTCTCTGAGTGATTTACATTTACTCAGCAACTACTAGAAATGTGGCCACGTTGTTTGCAAAGGAAACAAAGTTGATGAAGTTGGTTTTAGCCCTAAGATCAGTAGCTCGTTTTCTATTACCTTATGTGGGATAGTGGGAGAAACATTGGATATTAGGAGTCTTTTACTTGGAGTAATTAGTCTACGGACTTGAATTTGTGTATTGTTTACAGTGATGAAACCTCTGCTGTTTGAAAAAAAATCATCTACGACTTGTTTGGTTGAGAAGTAAATACAGATACGATTGTTGGTGATTCTTAATAAAAAAATAATGTGTTTTGGACTAACTAGATCTCTAACAAGTATTCTTCTAATTTAACATCATTGAGAAAATTAAAAACTATTGCTTGTAGCTTGGATGGATAAATCGGTTCTTGTTGTTTGCTGGCTGCAGCTGAGTAAGATAGAGGTTTTTGTGATGTGGATTGCGATAATAATTCATCGCTATGATTAATGACGTCAAATTCCATTTCTCAACACCATTTGATTTTCCTAAGTACGGACCTGTTCCGCTTCGGGTTTTGGTAATTGTCTTTAACGACAAAAAACTGGTGTCGATTAATGACTGGTGTTATTTATTGATGGTTTTATAAAATTCTTTGGTTATGAATTACTTATTAATAGAAAAATATGTACTCACAGGAAATGTTTTTCTATACACACTGAACTAACACTATTATACTTGATGTTAACGTAGTGTAAGAATTCTATGATTGGTTTTTATAGTTAAATTTACTAATTTGTCAGGATCGATCAAAAAGCATGTGTGCTTATTCGATATCAGTGCCGGATTTCGGTAACGAGAAATATTATTTTATTTAAGTGTTTTAGGTTATCTTCGTATTTTGTGCTAAGGTTTCTTCAGTCACCATATGGACAATTCTTAATGAAACACACTGTATAAATACTCTGTATTTTATCACAATATCTATATCGATAATAATTTCCTCATTCATACAAAATCCAGCTGTATACGACAATGACTATAATTAATAAAACGACAACTGAGCCGACAAACAACTTTGATTCCCGTCTTTAAATTATTGTAGTCAAGCAAGATCATATCAAACGCTATAAAATATAGAAAATTAACATGTTTTATCTTATTAATGTGCAAAAGGATGTACTTACGTTTACACAGAAAGAAGTAAAGATGCTAATTTAAAATTATTATCTAAACTGGCGACTAGACAAATAAGGATTTGTTAAGATTTGAATCGCTGAATAATTAAGATAAATAGTTGTAAGCATTTCTTGAATCCGAGAGGATTAACGAAAAAGTTCATATAAATGTTTTTAAATGTTTGTAAGACGATAGGATAAAATGTTTATAGATTTTTAGAAACCATTTGACAAAAAGACTACGATTTATTGAACTATTTTTAAAATAAATGTATTGTGCGGCTATGTAAGGACTTAAAGATTTAAATTATTGCTTATTAAGTACTGTAAATAGTAGTACGAATTCCTTAAACCCAACATGATTAAGAAAGTATGATCGTTTTTTAACATTTGGTTAAATTGGTAAAAACTTAATTAATATTCATTGACTCAAGTGATTGACAGTCAAAAGCTTTTGCGTAATCTGTGAAGCAAATGTATTTTTTCTTTCACTGATCTTTGCATTTTTGTGGGAGAAGCTGCATATACATCAGTGTTTCTCTGGTTTCAAGATAGAGCCTTCCTCTTCTTCTTCTTCTTCTTCTTGCCCGTACCACTGAAGTCCTCTGTTTTTCAACTTTTTTGTAATTAAGCATTCTACTTCTATTCTGTTCCATATTCCCTCTGTTCTTATTCTATCCGCTCTTGTGATTCTGATCTTATTCTATTGCATATTAATGTCATTGGCCATACTTCCGCTTTATAATATAGTAATCACTATGCTCTGAAAGATCCTTTTTTTGATTTTTTTTGGTTAGAGTGTTGTTCCATATCACTTAGTGGAGTGCTTTTATGGGTTGTTTTCCCCGTGCTATTTTCATTTCTATATTTTTCTTACAAGTACCATTTCGGTTTATCACTGGCTCTAAATACTCTATTACCCTAATTTCTTCTAAACTTAAGTTCAAATCTGCAACTTCGGATCTAATACATTAGTATTTGGTCTTACACATGTTTATCTTGAGCCTCTATAGCTCATATTCTTTCTTTAATTTCCTTATCATATATTCATAGCTGTTTCCTGGAAAAGCTATTATATGATTTTTCCAAATCGATAAAGGTCATATGTGTTTTAATATTTTTTTTTTCTATCACCTGTCTCATGACGAATATATTATCTAGACTCAATCTTGCTTTTCGGAGTCCGGCTTGTTCTTCGCCATAATGGTCCATCAGTTGTTCTATTTTTTCTTTTATTACTATGGAAAAGATTCTTGCTGTTGAAGGCACTACACTGATCCCTCTATAGTTATTTGGCGACCTTTTGTCACCCTTTTTGAAAATGGAGATGTATGGTAAAGTCCACTTCTGTGGAATCTCCTCTCCTGATTCGATTTTATTAAATAACACTAGTATGAATGATATGATCCTTGCACTTCTATATTTCAGCAGTTCCATTTTTATGTTTCATGGTCCTGATGCTTTGTCTTGCAATGCATGCAGTAAGTTTGTGCAATGTTTTGTCCATTCCTTTGGTGTAATTATATGTATGATATTTTTACTTCGTTTATTACGTCTGATGATTTTTAATTTTTACTATGCTTCCGTTGATCTATTATACTCTATCGTATTGTTTATGTCTCTGCGCATTCTGTCCCAGTATTTGTTTCTCTACAGCCTTATTATTTGCTTCAATTGTTGTCTTAGGGTAACATATTTTTCTTATGTTCCTGAGGTTCTGTAGTTTAGCCAATGAAACATACTTTTTTCTTTTAGTCAACTTCTTTAGGTGTACACTGTACTTTTCCAAATAGTTATCCTTGTGTTGTTCAATAACCAGCTGTTTGTTTGCGGCTTTGTTTATTTTTCTTTTATATGTTGAAATATTTTTATTGGGTATATTCTTCGTTCATCTGTAGCATATTCTATAGCCTTTTCTGATATAGTCGTCGAATTGTTGTAGAAGTTCTACTTTATGCCTTGTATTTGTTATTTTTACATGTACTCATCTCTCTGGATATTGTGTTTTTGTCATCTTCCCGTGTATATGAATTTCCTTACTACTAATCGGTGGTTACTTGCACATTTTGCTTGTCTTGTATGCTCTTACATCTTGTATTGTTGTTTTGCTGTCTTTTTTTAACTATTATTAAATCAATAGTAAATCTTTGGTTTCTACTAGGTTCCTCCCATGTGTATCTATTCATGTTCTTATGCTAAAATCTTGTGTTGGTTATGGCCAACTCGTATTCTCGACATATTTCAATTAGCCCACTTCCATTGTCGTTTCTAATTTCATCTTCTCCGAATCGTCCCACTATATCCTCATATTCCTTTGTTATGTGGCTATTAAAATCTCCAATTAAAATAATATTTACTTTTCCTTTTGTCTTACATACATTTTTTAATGCGTTAAAATAACTTTCCTTTTCTCTTATGGTCGCATTGTCATTCATTGCATAACGTCCAATAATTATTGTTAGTTGTCCAAATGAGTTCATACTAATTTCCATTATCCGTTCTTTTATTTGCTGGTAATATTGGTATGTGTTTTCTTCATTTATTTTTTATTAATATAGTTACTCCTCTTACTGCTCTTACATGTTTGCAGACTCTTCTCCATATATGTGTGTATTTCCATATAATTTCCTCTCCTTGACTCTCTTTTGTTTTATTTAAGACTATTATCTGTGTCTAGTCTTTCGATATCTGGGAGTATTTCATTTTGTTTCGTTGCGATTCCTAGTACATTCCACATTCCTATTCTTATAGTTCTTTTTTGCCAAGTCTTATATTCTTGTTTCCGTCCAAATTCCGAGGCTGTGTTGGATTGTTTTTTGCATAATGATTTTTTCCAAGTGTCGGGTAGCACGCCCGGCGACTCAACTCTCTATTCTTCGGACGACCATTGTTCCTGCTCGTTGGTCAAAATCATTTCCATATTTAATCTAGGGTCGTTATCAGTAAAATCCATCCAGGGATTGAGGGTCAATACTGGTGGTGAAATGATAGGTTTGGTTATAGATTGGTCACCTATTATAGGTTGGTCACCTAGTTGAGTTAATTTACGAGTTCATTGGTAATGTTTTGTATCCATATTTAATAAAAAAAACTGGCACTATTTTTTCAATAATCCTATTTGTAGATGGACATTCTACACATCAAACACTAAAGTTGAGTCAACTGTGTACAGAACTACAGATAATTTTAATATCATTGTATCCCAACGCAACACGGTTAATACAACCAACAGATGTTGCTGCATTCAAACCTTTAAAAACAGGTTGGAAAAAAGCAGTGTTATTAAGAAATATATATATATATATATATATATATATATATATATATATATATATATATATATATATATATATATATATTCTACGCGCAATAGCTTTCGAAGACTACGCAAAAGCTGAAACTATAGAAAATGGGTTTTAGGCAAGTGGATTTTATCCATGAAACGCGTCAAGTGTAGACTTTACCAAATGTCGGGCAACAAAAAAGGAGACTAATTTCTATCCAGCAAATAATGCACAAGTAGAGAAAAAAGTTTCACACAATATTCCGTTTATCTGTTTCAATTAATTCAAGTAAATTATTTAAGTAAATATAATATATATAAAAGAGACAAAAAGCAACCAACATTTATTAACTGACCTGACTTTCGAAAAAAATATGGAGGAAGGTGAAAAATTACAAGAATATGTAACACAGGGAGGGCATATAAAAGAATTACTGATACAAGAAAATAAAAAAGAAACTCTATAGACAGAAAGGATCTGTAGAAAAATTTCTTATAGAGAAGAATACAAATAAAACTCACCCTTTAGAAAAAAAACAAGACAAGTGATATGTCACAAGAAATTGTAACCCAAAAGTTGTCTATAGAAGAAGAATCACTTATAGAGAACAATAAAGAAAATGATCAAAATAATAAAAGCATTCGAGATTTCATGCTTTGGCCTAAAACATCGTAAAGAAAAGAAAAAAAGAATAGCTAAAGATTATCGTTTATTTTATCTAGTTTAGGATGCACAACAAATTAAATGGAGAAATTGACGATTAAAAAACAAGAACAGGAAGAAAAGAAGCACGTAAAACAGAAAGATTATTTAAGCAAAAACAAAAACGAAAACGAATCTCAATTCAAAAGACTCAAATTGGGCATTGACAGCCTGAACAAACACGATAATGTAGCAGGGATAAGCGGATTAACAAATAATACAAAAATACCTCAACGTCACGTAAGAAAAGATTTCAGCAGTTCTAAAAGTGATGATAAACCCCAACAGAATGACTTTCTTTATAATCCAATAGCTGTCGAAAAACTTTTGTTTCATTTGTAGGAAAAATATTATAAATTTAAGCAAAGATATCCGATCATACAGTTTTTCTCGGTGCAACTCTTGGTTAAAAGCATTATGCATTGGACGATCGGACGCGGCCAGGCCTAATTGAAATAATAGAGCACATGTCCTCAATTGAAATCAATGGTTTATTATAAATTTCTTCGCTTATTTGTATATTTGGATTTCCCCTTCTAATCCGTATTTGATACAAAATATCATCACACATATTCTCTTTGTACTAGATCCACAAATCATTTGGGTTTGATGGGAAGCATGTAGATATAATCATAGAAAACAATGTTCGTATTTGATGAGCTTGTGATGATATTACAGCATCAATGAGAGTTTGATTCCAATGAGCGTCATTTTCTAGCAATTGCAAACGTTGGCAGGCTTCTCTATATGATCCACACAAATCACCATTAACAGTTCGTAAACGTTGGAATGATGTTGGGCCACGTACATTGACTAATAGCAGTCGTAAATAAAAACATTCATCATTACTTGGATGTACTGAATAAATTCAACCAATCGCATCGGTAGAATATACATCTGTGTATCCTGGAACTGGTTTTCCTTGTTTCCGTCTCTCGCTTTCCGCGTTCGTGATATACGAATTCTTTCACGTTCATTTCGGTCGTCACATTCTTGTGCAGTATGATTAGATCGGTAATTAGTTTGGTTTGTAGCATTTCGGGTTCTTTTACCTAAATTACTTCATCTTATAGGAGAATATCGAATATATTAATCACAGGTATTAAAACACTTTGCACAAAACACGATATAAAACAATCAATCAAAAATAAATCGAAGAAAACTGGAGAATTTGTTTCGTTTATCAAGTTGGCAAAAGAAAACTGAGTAGATAAGGTAACTGAAAATCCAACAAAAACAACACGTGTGTGTACTCCAATGTACACCGGCAAATTGACAGGTTGTTGTTGTCTGTGAAATCTCTACTTTGTCTGTGAAAGAGAATATAATCAAAGAGCATATAACACTAATAGTTTTTTTTACCTTTTTTTAATTTGATATGACTTGAAGTCAAGTCCTTTAAGCCAAAACAATGTTGTATGTGTATAGAGTATATTAGTATAATAATAAATTAATTATTAACAATAATAAACGCTTTTTAACGAGGTTTGTTTGACAGATGCAACGACGTGAAACCAGATGCAATTTACGTCGCGTTCCGAAAATAAAACAAAAGAAAGAATATTGCGAGGCCAATCAAATCTATAGCTATTACATTTTTTGACTTTTCAATTTGGTCGGGTTCACGATTT
The DNA here is from genome assembly GCF_040954645.1 of Diabrotica undecimpunctata. Lineage (NCBI taxonomy): Eukaryota > Metazoa > Arthropoda > Insecta > Coleoptera > Chrysomelidae > Diabrotica > Diabrotica undecimpunctata. The sequence goes on along the minus strand of NC_092804.1, from coordinate 50,597,829 downwards.
TATCACTTTTGTGTGAACGCATTAGATCTTCCAACACGAACACGTATACACACGAACGCGCAGACACATTTGATTGAATTTGAACTTTGTGCAGCTAAAATAAAGCGCAAATTGACTCTTCCACGTTAGGAACACACCTACATTATTTAGACAACAGTGAGTGCTTGTAATTTAATATAAACGTTATTGAATATCAATAAAGTTCAAATTGACTATACATTTAGTTAAAAAATATTTGTATGGGAAAAAGAAAATGGCTGTTTTAAGGTTTTCCCGGAAATTATTCGAATTTTTCTCGCCGTAAAAACCATTCTTAGACTGCAAGGAACATTAAAAAAAAAAAAAAGAATTGTTAAGATTGGTCCATGCGTTGTTGAGTTATGCGCTTACCAACACTTTTTTCGATTCATTTTTATATTATAGATTAAAAATAAATTAATTCTATAATACAGCTAGGTATCTACCTATTGGTTTAATATTATGACTTATCTATACCAATTACGGGTATTTTACTGGCCAATGATTGAAAGTAAGTGGCCCATCTTTGAATATTTTACAAATAACAAAATTACAAATAAACATTGGATTAAATGGCAAAAATATTTTTTAAAATCCATTATAATCCTAAGAAACCAAAAAATAATAAGGTATCTGTAAGTAAAATTTTGTTTAAAAAAATTGAATTTATTGCATCCACTTTATTAACTGGCCAATCACTGTATAATTTACTCTAAACAGTTCTTAGAAGGCGTCACATTGTACGACCGGCCAGTATCTGCATTCACTGATCAGAAATAGGTCCAGACGCGGTCGTTGCATATGCGGTCAACGTAATTTTCGTTGCAAAAGCGGTCAATTCAAAATATATTGGCAGGTAACGTTGCACTTGCGATCAGACATTTTACTTAAAAGCTAGAAATCTAAGAAGTCGTAAATTAGTAACCACCCGAGTTATTAGCAGGTCAGATCGACCCTATTGAAATATTTTAATCCGTTTATATATATATATATATATATATATATATATATATATATATATATATATATATATATATATATATATTGTTATGATTGTTTATTTTGACTTTAATCTTAGTTTATTGAGCCAATAAAAAAATATAACTTATTTGTTATCAAAAGTAAAATAAACTGTGTAATATTATCTGTGTTCGATGGATTCAAAGATTTTCTAGTTGTCTTTTATCGGAATAGAGAAGAAGGATAAGAATAAAAAAATATTATATTACAAAAATTTACGTTTCTTTATTTTATATGAACGAATAAAACAATTATCAAATTCTGTCGTTATCTTATCAATCAGCATACAAGAAAATAAATCAAATTTTTATAATAATAAGATTTTAAATCTACATACATTTATATTAAGTGAAAACCAATTTTACTTAAATTTTTCTTTACTTGAAACAAGAAACAACAAAACTTTAAACTTTTGATTAGCCTAACAAAACCTCAGTTCTTAAATTTGAATGCTAATGACCATGATGTCAAACCGATCCTTCACAGATATAAAATTCAATTGTACAAGACACTTACAGCTTATTTTCTTATTGAGTTGTATGTTGGAACATACCCAGAAAAAATCCAGTCTCCTCAACGGTGTGATCTCTCCTTTTTGGCACCTAGGCTCCTTCCTAACGTCTCTGCAAACCTGCTGCACTAACCAAAAACACCTGATGCACTTCTCCAAAAACTCAATTACTTATTAATGACACAAGGACCTCCTTTTGTCAACTTGATGCCGTAGAACTACTTTCACCAATCTTCACAAAATGACAACGGTAGATACAAGGACCTCTTTCAATCTACTTGCTATCTCCTTCTGCAAAACTATTCAATTCTTTTCACAATGCCAGTATCCAACTCACGAAACCACACCCTATCTTGAGACAAACGACTGTTTCCTTCGATGACCAAATTATGACTGCCTCTCCGGTTCTCATGATCGGCTCACAAATTCCCATTTAAAAACGACCGTCCAATCAAAAGCTCAAATTGTGTTTACCATGATTTTGGAAAAGCCTAATTTCGGTTTCAGAGAAAAACTAAATAGCTTACTTTAAAATTGGTTTTGTCATTACACAATTTATACATATTTCAAAAGATTAGAATATGGTCATTTAATACTCGATTATACAAACAATGAAAAGATTAACTTACAGGTAAAATGTCTTCTAATTCTAAACAAAGGTTTTTTGATAATTTTGTTTGAAACGGAAAAAGGTCGTTTGCCAAACAAATTTCTATTCTTATCTACACTAAATCTTATCTTAAATTACTATAAACAATTTGTTTATATTGATATCTTAAAATTTTATTACGATGGATTTTTTTATTTATTTTTCTTTGGTTGGGAAAGAAGAAACATAACAAATCCCCGCCTTTGCATATGATAAAAATTACTGAATTATGCAGGGATTTTTCTCTATGTAAAAACAATAAAAAATAGTCTTTCAACATTTTATTAATTTCTTCTTTCACCTGTTGTCGATATTTATATGGGATCGGGTAAGTCTTCGATAGAAATTTTCCCAACTTTTTAACCTCAATTGAATGTTCGTACTTTTTTGCCACTCTGTTTTCCTCATTTATTAAAGTTTCGTGTTCTTTTAACATCAGACGCACCTCATTTTCTTTTTCTTCTCCACATATCAATTTTCTTTCCTTTTCCTCAGATTCTTGACACATATTTATCGCACATTCTTCCTCCTCTTTTTCATCGATCTCTTCCTTAAATACCACTGTTTCAATCATATCCTTTTCATTTTCCTTTGCTGACACTATTTCTTTTTCTTCTTCGGGGCTCCTTTCTTCTTTCGAGGAATCCCCGGTATTGATTTCCTTTATCCTTTTCTTAAGTTTTCTTCCTTTTCTTCTTTGTCCTTGCTTCGTTGCCAAATTCATTTCCACTGTTTGTTCTTTTTTCGAATTATCAATTTTCTGTTTCCCATGTTCATTTTCCTGTTCTCCTTCTTTTTCTTCTGTTAGTTTCATCGTATTATTTTTGAAATCTATGACTACATGTTTTTCTGCCAGTTTGTCCACTCCTACAATCATGTCATGCGACATGTTTGGTATTATTACACATTGTAATGCATACATTTTCTCATCCAATCGTACCCTCACTCGTATTCCCTCATTTATCGTTGCCAATGTCCGTTTATTTGCACCCACCAAATTTACCCTTGGTATTTTGTAGATTAAATTTGTCAAACTCACTTCTTCTATTAATTTTCTGTTTACCAATGTTATTTCTGAACCGGTGTCTATCAAAATTTTGATTGGTCTATTTTTGATGAAACCATCTACAAATTTTAAATTAACTCCTCTTCTTTCCTCATTATTTCCTGCTAATTTAATAAATTCCTTCGGGTGACAAAAAATTACTGCCTGGTTTTTTGGTTTTAGTGGGTGCTTTCGTGAAAAAACCGACTGTTGTTCTTCCGTATTTCTTCTTTCATCGTTGTGTCTTTCATCCTCATTTTTTTCTATTTTTGTATGATTTACCTCTCTTCTATTTTCTTTTGGTCTGTCATATCCGTTCCGGTTCCCACGATATTCCTGTTCAGTTCGTATATTGTAATTTCTGTTTTCGGGATATGCGCGTGTGTTATTTCTGTTGTGATTTTCTCGATATCTGTCCTCATTCCATTTCCGATTTCTGAAATCATCATTTCCTCTTCTGTTTTCCCTATTTTCGTTGTCCCTCCTGGAAATAAATTCTCGTCTAGTGTAATCCATCCGAAAATTTTTTCCTCTCTCTCTGTATTCCTGAGTTTCTCGGTGTCTGTAATTTTCTTGTGACCTTCTTGCTCTTCTTTCCTGCATCCGTGATGCCCTTATTTGTAGGAATTTGCATAAACTATCGATGTCTTTGTAGTTTTGTAGATTGATTTGATCTTCAATTGTGTCATCAAAGTGTCTTGCAATCAACTCTACTAATTGCTCGGATGAATAATTGTATTGAAGATGTTTTGCGTTATTGTACATTTGCAATGCGTATATTTTTTCTGATATACCCATCCTCTCATGGTATTTCCCATTTTGCAATTCCTTGTTTATTTGTAATTGCTCTGTCTTTCCCCAGAAAAAACTCAGAAATTTATTTTCAAATTCTTGCCAATTTTCAAATTCCTCCACTTTGCTGTCGAACCATAGACACGCCTCATCTTTGAGATGATTTCTGATTATTTCTTTAGCTGTCTTAAAGTTTCCCATGTATTGTATCTTCTTCTTTAGATTATTCATAAACGGTACGGGGTGCAGTTTTCTTACATCCCCGCCAAACTGTAATTTCGCTTCGCTTGTTCCATGGATGATAACTTCTTTTCTCTCTACTCCTCTTAGTTCAATTTCTGCCATTTGTTTTTCATTTTGCTTTAATCTCCTTTATACTTCTTTCCTGTCTTCTTGTAGCGCCATTTCAAATTTTTCTTTTAACTGTTCTAATTCCTTTTTCTGGACAGTCTTAATATCTTTCATTTTAGTTTCTATTTCTTCTCTTTGCATCTCTAGTTTCCTCTCTGTTTCTTCTCTGACTTTTTCGAAACAGACTTTTACATCATTTTCATATTTGTCCAAACGCTTTTCCATTTTCCTATCATTTTCTTCTAATTTTTGTTCATAGTTTTCCAAACGCTGCTCTATATTTCTGTTATTTCTATCCATTTTTTGTGACGATTCTTGTATTTGTTGTGTCTGTATTTGCATCATAGCTAATAATTTTTCTAACATCCTTGTTTCTTTTCTTTCCTCCATTATAGTAGCATTTCCTTCATTATCCGATCCTTCATCAATAATTGTTTCCTCTTCTATCTTATCCTCTTTCCTTTCTTGCGTTTTGCTTTGACTCTTTGTGGTCGACATGTTCGTTAGATTATTTATTCCCGTCAAATATGAAGCTTTGAAATTTGTGCAATAATATCCCCGCCAAATTTGAAATTCGAGTAATGTTGCAAAGACGAAAACTTTTCCTCTTATCCCAAATGCAATAAATTCAAATAAATGCAATAAAATTTTAAAACTTTTGTCAGTTGTAAAAATCAATCAAATATCATAAATTATATCATGTAAAAATTTGTACCTAGAGAAATTTGAAATGTAATGTCATAAAAGCAAATATTATAAACTTTAACCATCGGCAAATAAATTTTCAATCAATCTGCTTTCTTTCTCTATCCGTTTAAATTTTAACTAGAAATACTTTCTACGCCTTACACGTTGGGGGCCATTTGTTATGATTGTTTATTTTGACTTTAATCTTAGTTTATTGAGCCAATAAAAAAATATAACTTATTTGTTATCAAAAGTAAAATAAACTCCTTATATTATCTGTGTTCGATGGATTCAAAGATTTTCTAGTTGTCTTTTATCGGGGTAGAGAAGAAGGATAAGAATAAAAAAATATTATATTACAAAAATTTACGTTTCTTTATTTTATATGAACGAATAAAACAATTATCAAATTCTGTCGTTATCTTATCAATCAGCATACAAGAAAATAAATCAAATTTTTATAATAATAAGATTTTAAATCTACATACATTTATATTAAGTGAAAACCAATGTTACTTAAATTTTTCTTTACTTGAAACAAGAAACAACAAAACTTTAAACTTTTGATTAGCCTAACAAAACCTCAGTTCTTAAATTTGAATGCTAATGACCATGATGTCAAACCGATCCTTCACAGATATAAAATTCAATTGTACAAGACACTTACAGCTTATTTTCTTATTGAGTTGTATGTTGGAACATACCCAGAAAAAATCCAGTCTCCTCAACGATGTGATCTCTCCTTTTTGGCACCTAGGCTCCTTCCTAACGTCTCTGCAAACCTGCTGCACTAACCAAAAACACCTGATGCACTGCTCCAAAAACTCAACTACTTATTAATGACACAAGGACCTCCTTTTGTCAACTTGATGCCGTAAAACTACTTTCACCAATCTTCACAAAATGCCAACGGTAGATACAAGGACCTCTTTCAATCTACTTGCTATCTCCTTCTGCAAAACTATTCAATTCTTTTCACAATGCCGGTATCCAACTCACGAAACCACACCCTTTCTTGAGACAAACGACTGTTTCCTTCGATGACCAAATTATGACTGCCTCTCCGGTTCTCATGATTGGCTCACAAATTCCCATTTAAAAACGACTGTCCAATCAAAAGCTCAAATTGTGTTTACCATGATTTTGGAAAAGCCTAATTTCGATTTCAGAGAAAAATTTTTTGGTGAGCCTTTAAAATTGGTTTTGTCAATACACAATTTATACATATTTCAAAAGATTAGAATATGGTCATTTAATACTCGATTATACAAACAATGAAAAGATTAACTTACAGGTAAAATGTCTTCTAATTCTAAACAAAGGTTTTTTGATAATTTTGTTTGAAACGGAAAAAGGTCGTTTGCCAAACAAATTTCTATTCTTATCTACACTAAATCTTATCTTAAATTACTATATACAATTTGTTTATATTGATATCTTAAAATTTTATTTTGATGGATTTTTTTATTTATTTTTCTTTGGTTGGGAAAGAAGAAACATAACAATATATATATATATATATATATATATATATATATATATGTATATATATATATATATATATATTTCGAACAATAGGTAATGAAAACAGTAATGATTAAACCACAATAATCCCCTCATTATGGATTTTTGGAAAGTTTGTGTCTGCCTAATTATAAATTTTGCCATTTTATTTGTAAATTGTTAGTTTGAGAGATTGTTTCGTGCAGTACGTAACAACTTTTAATAATGGAAAATTTTGAAGTGATTGAAACCACCAAGAGAAAACCTTGTGCTCTTCGCGCTGGATATCCAGCGCGAAGAGCACAAGGATCGAAACCCTAAGGGGGTTTCGATCGTATCGAAAATATAGGAACACTAAGGAAGATGTTGTAACTTGAGTATGTGTAAAAGAACGTCACCACAACTGTAAAGGGAGGATTAAGACAAAACTGGCGGAATTACTCGAAGTCAACCAACACACCTATGTCCCCGATGTAGCTCTCTTAGAAGTAAAAAAGGCTACGTACATTTCAAAAAAAAAAGCTCGAGAAGAAGACACTCCAACCCCAAACATTTACAGGAAAGAGTTCGAAAAACTATTTACAAAAGGACTCGATTATGTGAGTGAATTTTCTTTGTATGCCTCACATAAGTCTACACTTTGACATTCAAGACATTTACATACTGGTGTCAGACCAGAACCAGCGTCGTCTATTGAAATAGATATCCCACTGGAAATGTTGATATTAGAAGATAATCAGAGTTTTTTGTGTTTTGACGATACTGAAGAAGGAGAAAGAATTTTATGTTTTTCGACTTCGAATGCAAAGGAAACGTTAGCAACAAAAACAGATTTTTTTGTCGACGGTACATTTAAGAGCTCCTTCAAACAGTTTACACAAATATATACCATGCATGTTGATATGGGCAGCACTGACGACGAAACGAAAAAATGAAAACGTATAGAAGGCTGTTTATAATACTGACAAAAAAACTAAGCAGATGGAAACCAACAACAGTGACGCTTGATTTTGAAGATGCTGTTATTCAAGCTCTCAAAACTGTTTTCCCAGATGTTAGACTGCATGGATGCAACTACCATTTAAATCAGTCGCTTTGGAGGAACATTCAGTCGATCGGACTGTTAAATTATTTTAACGGGTTTTTACCCACATATTTAGTGGCTCAATACATGTATACCCGTAGTGTTATACATGCAATATATGTATACCCGTAATGTAGTGCACTGATGATGGAATATGGATTCCGAAAACGTTTTGTGATAATAGTCCGATTGGGTTTTTTAAATTAGATACCTTTTATAAAAGATTTTTAATAAAATTTTTTTTTCTTCAGAACAATATTTTATTTATGTGACACTAAGGTTTATTAAATCAACTATCTTCATTTTTTTTAATTAGTGTACATAATCCCACTAAACTCTCAAAAGATGCAAGTTTTTATATATCAAAATACCTTTTGCCGTAATAAAATTATTAGTCAACATTTTCTCCTCTTATCAACGTCTGTGGTAAATATTGTTTAAATCTTAAAAAAATTTGGTTACAGAATTATTCATGTGATAGTAGTAGAAAAAGGTAAAAATATTATTTGTTTATTAGGCAATGACCGCACATGCAACGATAAAATCAACATATTTTTTATGACCGCAAATGCAACGATAATAGCCGTGATCGCAAATGCTACGACCGCATCTGTAACGACACCACTGATCACGTATCCTTAAATTCTATCTTTTTTCAGGCTGGACTAACTCATTTTTGTTGATTTTCAAAAAGCTGAAGGATATATATTTAATTATGAAATTTCTATGCATCTTATGAGCGAGCAGTTCTTAACTATTAACGTTTGCACGACTTTGGAATAAATTGGAAAAAGCATTACACGAGCGATAAAGATATGAAATCATGAAAAACAAAATAAAGAATAAGAATATAAAAATGCACATAAATAAACACAAAATATCTGTTGTATGACAAAAGTTAGGAATATTGCTTCTCTGATATGTTTGGATCACATAATTTCTTACCGATGACTATCAAGAAGTGATTATTAGATCAAGATGACTAAAATTATATGATTATAAAACTAAATGAGCCTTATAAAGCTCGACTAGCTATTATAAATATGGATAAAATAAGAACATACCATATCCATATTGTAACATTAAATAGTAAAAGAAAGAAATAACGCATCGAAATGTTGGTAAGCCTCTTATTTCAAATTTATTGGACCACGGCTAGAAAACAAGAAAAATATGTGAAAGTATTATAAAAACTACAACAAAGAAAACAATGCAGAACTGTGAATAGAAGTACAAATATTGGAAATAAATATTGCAGTAGAAAATGTGGGATCTAGGATATCATAATCATAAGACAAATCTGTCTAACGTGTATACCAGATCTAACGTTATAAGAAACAATGGAACAACTAATAGTAAGTACCTCAGTGAGTAGTGATTAATGGAAGAACAAAATTCTATACTGAATAATTTGTAAAATACTTTTCCTACATATTGGTATATTTTATAGCATATACTGATATTACTAAATTACGACTTTTAGTTTTCCTAAGTTGCCTTTTTTTGTCACTGTTATTCATTAAATTTCCACTAAATTAATTATTCTTGAGACAGTCGATATAGTAGAGGGCTTTATTCCATTAAATATCTTTATTATAGCAAATTACCCCCGCCAATCGATCTCCATCATACCTAACGAGGCGCTCACCTACACTACATATCCACCTTAAACATCCTACGTACGGCGTACCCAACGATTGAAATCGCTAATTGTCTTCACGGTAATTAAAAGCAAGGCGGCGGGATTTGGTCGGCCTACCAATGGCCGCACGGGGGCGGCCTGTTTATGATAATTCCGACGGCGCTCCCTCTGCGGGGCCGTTATCGATTCCCGCCAGAGGGTTGCTAGGAGACACGGTTGCTAAGCGACAGCGGAACGCCAGCTTCCACATGAAAATTCGGCGCGATTAGAAGCTGCCATTTAGAGACTGATTAGCTAGGTAAATGCACTGTTGGAAATAGAAAAGTTTGTTCTGGGGGTATTTATTGTTCCTTTATTTATAATAAATCAATATGGCTACGTGGTTTGATTTGATGTAACTTAATTGGCTTTAAATACTCACGTTAAAAGTGGCGTTACCTATACTAAAATATTATTAGTAAAGAATAAAACATAGGAGGTCCAATCAACGTGGGAATAAAACAATCCAGGTCCTAGGATTGCTCGCAATATTTTATTGTTTAAGTTTTGAAGTTTTCTTCTTTTTGTTCATCACGGTTGTGTACATATTGTATGTGATATCTGATTGTATCAGTATTTTTTATACCTTTATTTTTGTCTTGTCGCTTAGTTTTCTATTTTTAAGCATCTTTCGGTTTGTTGCGAACTCTTGGCTTCTCTTTACAATTCTTTCTTGAATTCTTTCTTGTCAAATTGTGGTTTTCATGCCACTTTTATGTAGTTGAATGGCGTTACGTTTTCAAATTTGAAGTTGTCAGTCTTTAACTGCTGTTTTTTTAAAGTTTTTTTTTATTTTTTGCTTAGGTACGGATTTTTTGATATTTTCATGGATTTTGTCGTCGTTTGATTTATTTGTAATTCATATATCTTGTAGTATTTGTTCGTGCTCGAGTACTATCTTAGGTTAAATAATGTTGGGGAGATAGGGTTCCACTGCTTATCCTTGGTCTGCGTTAAACTTCTTCGTTATTTCTCCTTGAAACATCAACCTTGTATTTGTTTCTTCTACTTAGTATCAGTTCCGTCAATTTCTTTAGTTTCTTTGGTATATATAGTTCCTTTATTGCTTTTATCATCGTGTCTCTATTTATCAGGGTGAAGGTGTTTTAAAGTCAATAAATACTGAAGGGATTTCTGTTATATCCTATGATTTTTATAGAATTTGAATCAAAGTATGTATTTCGTTGAACTTCTAAATTAATAAATTAATGCGTCTAAATGCGTCTAAATTAATTTATATAGTCCCCCAGTATTATTCCAGATAGTTTTTAATTTTATTTATTTATTTGCCCATATTTCATTTAAACGTTTTTTTCGCTAAGTAAAGAGTGCAAAATTTGGTGTTTTCAAGGATAAATTTTGGATGTATTGTTGGAATAAAAGGTTATGTCTAACATCGTCCAATAGCTTCCAGTAAACTTGGATTTGCAGTTCACCTAATTCTCTATCGAAAGAGAAGTCTCTTGACTTCTCCTTGCGATAAATAATTGCGACAGTATTTCATTTACTTCGAAATACTTCGAAACACGTAGAGACGGCGGGCGAACGGAACACAATTCGCCAAACTTTCCGGGTATGAATTGGTATCAATATACTGTTAAAACGTTATCTCTGTATGACCTACGTCCTCAGACATTGCAGTGAGATGTGCCCTCCAAATATGAAATCTGGCAGGACCCTGGGCTACCTAACCCTTCGGCATACGCCCGTTAACGAAACCTCTGCCCCTACGAGTCCGACACCAAAGTGAAGGTGCCACGCCACGTATACCAGAAACGTTTCGTGGGGCTCCCCCTTCCGCGTAGTACCTGTGTTGGGAGTATCTCACCTACCCGTTATTCCCACACCACGGGCGGATAGGTTTGGCAGGCGGAGGAATTTCCACCTCGCGCGTAGTCAGGTCGCCGCCGAGGATCTCTCCTCTACCACCCTTGGATCTCCCGGTGGGTACGTGCCGGGGCACCCACACAACGCCTGACAAAAGGTCAGGAGAGGTATGTACGGGCCCAGCTCGTTCAACCTCACCAGGGTCTTTTGGAATTAGATTAGAGTGGTCCCACGAGCGTCTCGTCTCGGATACTAGGAGTGTAGACCGGTGACCGTGACGCCTAAGCGTTCGTGTGCGTTTCTACAAACCCGACACCTCAAGCGACGGCTCTCCACCTCTCAATTCCTACCCATTAGTCGCCTCTTACGACAGGCAGGGCATTCTGACCTCGGCCGTATTCTTATCTCCGCGAGCCGAACGGAGAACGCCTTCAGACAGTCGGGAAGATACAATCTCAAATACGGAAAGCCTGTGAATGTGTCCTGCTATTTCCACTATTCCAGTGTAATGCTGCCAAAAGCGCCACCTATTTTGGTAGCCTAAAACGACTATCGTTTTCTGTCTTTTTGAGTTGTATGAAATGTGTAAAAGATTTACAAATTTCAGCAAGAGCTTTGCTACGGCTATGATGAATTGCCATTTATACTAACCTTCCTGTACACATTTTTCGATGACATTATCTGGCCCATACTAATCGATCGGGTCGACACCATCTTAAATATAATGAATTTTTTTAATGATTATTGAAAGAGAAACTAATAGTAGCGTACCTTTCTTGGACACTCAAATAATTTGCACGAAAGACAATCATATACTCATCATCCAGCCTCAAGAGTCCACTGCTGAACATAGGCCTCTTTCTCATGTTTCCAACCCCGTCTATCTTGCGCCGCTCTCATCCAGTTTTTATTGAGTTTTCTTAAATCGTCAGTCCATCTTGTAGGTGGTCGACCGACGCTTCTCTTGTCTTCCCTTGGCCTCCATTCCAATAACCTCTTTGTCCATCGCCCATCTGTCATTCTGGCTATGTGTCCTGCCCATCTCCATTTTAGTCTGGCTATCTTCTCGATGATGTCAGTCACTCCGGTTCTTCTCCTGATGTCTTCGTTGGTTATTCTGTCTCGCAGAGTTATTCCTAACATGGACCGCTCCATTCTTCTCTGCGTGACTCTCAGTTTGGTAGCTGCTGCTTTTGTTAAGGTAAGTGTTTCTGCTCCGTACGTCAAGACTGGAAGGACGCACTGATCAAATACCTTTCTCTTTAGGCATGTGGGCAGCTCACTTTTAAAAGTTTCTCTCAGTTTTCCAAATGCTGCCCACCCAAGGCCGATTCTTCTCTTCAGTTCATGAGTCTGGTTATCCCTGCCAATCATAATTTCATGTCCCAGGTATTTATATCCATCTGCGAGTTCTATTTCTTTCCCACCAATACTGATGTTCTGGTTGGGTACCAAATTGGTCATGATTTTTGTTTTTGAGATATTTATATTTAAACCTACACTTTCTGTAGCCACAACGAGTTCCTGTACCATCTCTCTTGCCATACCTAGATCTTCAGCTATTATAAGTATATCATCGGCGAAACGTAAGTTGTTTAGATATTCTCCATCTATTTTTATTCCCTTTGTCATCCAATCCAAATTCTTAAAAGCATGTTCTAGCACCGTATTAAAAAGTTTAGGTGACATTGGGTCTCCTTGTCTAACCCCCCGTTCTATTTTTATGCGATTACTGTTAGTATGTAATCTGACAGTGGTTGTTGCCTGCAGGTATATTTTGTATAATAATTTAGTATATCTATAATCTAGCCTGCATTCTTTAAGCGCCTGTAATATTTTGCTTAGCTCAACTGTGTCAAAGGCTTTGTGAAAATCGATAAATATTAGAACTAGAGGTTTATTGTATTCCACTGCTTTCTCTATTAGGGTTTTTATACTTTGTAGATGGTCATTTGTTCCGTAACTTTTTCGGAATCCTGCCTGTTCCCTTGGTTGATAAGTCTCTAATTTTCTTTCCATTCTCTTAACTAGTATTCGCGTAAACAACTTATATATATGGCTGAGGAGGCTAATCGGTCTGTAATTCTCTAAATTTGCTTTGTCTCCTGCTTTGTGTAATAGAATCATAGTAGCGTTGTTCCAGTCTGTTGGAATATTGGCACTGTGGAGGCAGATATTGAAAAGTTGTTTAATTTTTTCAAGTAATACATCCCCTCCAATTTTTAGTGCTTCTGATACTATTCCATCTTCACCCGGGGTTCGATTATTTTTCATTTTCTTCAGGGCTTCTTTGATTTCTGATTTTGTTATATCGGGCAAATCTGATCCTTGGTTTAATACCCCAGTTTTTAGTGTAATTGGAGGTTCCGTATTGTTATCTTTTTTTCTTGATCTATATAACTCTGTGTAGAACTCTTCGACTATTCTTAATATTTCATCTCTGTTCGTTGTTTCTTCTCCAGTGCTGTTTCTCAGTTTGTTAATTTCTATTTTCCCCCTTTTTACGCTCCTCTTCAAAACTTTCATGTTCTTATTTTGCTCTATTGCCTGTTTTGTTTTTTCTACATTGTAGTTTCTTATGTCTTTTCTTATTGCCTTTGTGATCGTCTTATTTATTTGATTTATCGCTTCTTTGCTTGTAGTGTTATCTCCTTTTATTTGTCGCCTTAGTTCTATAAGGGTTTTCGTGGGTTGACTCAGTTTTTCATCTTTTTTGCTTGTCGGACAATATTTAGTTTGAGCCTGTTGCATTGTGTTGACTATTTGTTTGTTCAATATATTGATGTCTGCTGTTGTGGAATCTTTCAATGAATTACCAATATATTTTTCGAACTCCTGAATGTTAGTTGGTTTTGTCCATTTCTTTGGTTGTTTCTTATTTATCATTTTGAGTCTTTCTTTTTCGGTTGATATCGTTATTTTAGCTCTTACTAACCTATGATCACTGCTTGTACTGAACTGGTTTAGCACATTTACGTCTTTAAATAATTCTTTTTTGTTTGTTAAGAAATAGTCGATTTCGTTCCTTGTTTTTCCATCGGGACTTTCCCATGTCCATCTTCTGTGTTTCTTCTTTTTAAAGAAGCTGTTCATTTGATAAAGATTGTTTTCCAAAAGGAAAGTCAGTAGTTGTTTGCCTTTATCATTTCTGCCTTCGCTTCCAAAATTTCCCAATATTATTTCAGAGGGGTCTTCCTTAGTGCCTATTTTGGCGTTGAAATCACCACCTATTATTAAGAAGTGGCCAGGATTTTCCTTGATTGCACAAGATATTTGGTCGTAGAATATTTGGACTTCTTCGTCTGGATGTCCTGTAGTAGGGGCGTACACTTGAATGAACTTTAGGATATATCTGGCGTTTATTTTGATGTTTAAGTAGACCACTCTTGTTGAGATTTGGTTTATTGACACAATTCTGTTAGAAATTCTTTTGTGAATAAAGAAGCCGACGCCTCCGACTGTCGATTCCTCTTCTCCTTTGTAATAAAATAAATGGCCTGATGGGAGTGAGGTAAGACTCTCTCCCTTTTTTCTAACTTCGCTGATACCTACAATATCCCAGTTCACTTTTGAGAGTTCTTCCTCCATTTCTTCGAATATACTTAATCATATACTACTAGATTGGTATTAAATGCTACTTAGATGCTTGGCATTTTACCTATGATTTTAAATGTGTAGTTCAATGCCTGTATACCATTTGACTGCAAGTTTGTGTAGATTAGAATTGGTGTACTTTTTCTATTGATCTTTACAGCTTCTTCTTTTCGATGTATCTATATGTGACGAATTTTGGCGATTATCATGGCAATCTTTATCTTATCTACAGCAGCGCGGAAATGCTGCACAGATGTTGTGTTGAACCAGGTTTTGAGGTTCTTTAACCAGGATGTTCTCCTTCTTCCTGAACCTCGCTTTCCAAATATTTTTCGTTGCAGGATGCCTGTAGGAGGGCAAATCTGGATTTATTTCGTATAATGTGTCTGAAGTATTGTAACTTTTGAGATGTGATGGTGGTCAGTACTTCTCGGTTTTTCTTTATTCTTCCGAGGACCTCCTCGTTTGTAACTCGCTTATTTCACGGGATCTTAAATATTATCCGATATAGCTACATCTTAAATGCTTTCAATATTCTGCATATATCTTCGTTCAACGTTTAAGATTCAACATCATAAAAAAGTACAGAGAAGAAATAGCATCACAGTATTTTTACTTTTATCGCAGGAGAAAGGTTGTGGCTTTTGAAGAAGACTTCAATCCGGTTAAAGGTAGATCTAGCTTTTCCGGTGCAAAATCTCCTAATTGTTGGTTCATTCTTCATTTATTATGATTCAGAGGTAGTTGTAGTGCGTCACTCTTTCCACTGGGGTTTGATTGACGTAGAGTAGGTCTTCTGTTCTTTTTTTGCTAATTATCACTTCTTTACGTTTATATTAAGTTGACTATTGAGTTAAGTGTTGACTGTAATACATGATTTTATTTATAACTACTTGTAGGTCTTCTAGGTTGTCCGCAAATAGTATAGTGTCATCTGCATATCTGATGTTCTTTAGCCGGTAGCTGTTTAGAAGAATGCCTTTTTCAGTTTTATGTAAAGCTTCGATTACAGTAAAGATTAAAGGTGGGGGGAGACAAAATACAACGTCGTCTTACTCCATGCATGTGTTTACCGTCAACTCTAAGATTTGCCGTCTGATTCCAATAAAGATTTCTATTTATGTTTAGATCTTGGTTGGTAATTCCTACTTCTTTTAGTATTTGCGTCATCTTGGCGTGCTGTACTGGATCAAATGCTTTGTCCTTATTAACCTGACAAGCGTATATTATGTCTCAGTTCATAAATTTATGAACCCAAACTGGTAATCTGACTTTTTCCCAGGTTGTAAATTCTGTTATGGATTATCTTTAGGAAAAATTTTAGGAGATAACTCTTGAGGCTTATCGTATGGTTTTCTTTGCATTTTTGGCTACTGGTTTCTTTCAAGGACAATAAATTCACACCTTAACCATTCTGTTGGTAGGTATTTCATCAGAGTTTTATATATTGTTAAGTATCTTTGTGATTATTGCGATTGATTCGTTGTTCATTAGTTTAACTAGTTCTGATATTATCGGGGCCTGCTACTACGCCATCCTTTAACTGTTTTATTACAGAATAAACTTCCCGTTGTATTTTTTTTGGTCCATAATTTACGTCTTCTTCTAGCTCAAAGGTGTTATCTCTTTGGTCTTCAAACCGTTCTTCTAGGTATTCTTTCTACGTTATTATTTTACTGTTTGGTTTGTCCAAGATTATGTTTCTGTCAGAATCAGTTAGATGTCCTTTCTGTCTCCATTTTAGTTTACCTGTAAATTCTTTAACTGCCCTATGAACATTATGACTATCGCACTTTGACTGTACAATCTCAATTTATTTGCTTGTTTCAATTGTTTCTTTTTCTTTCACTTCTCTGATTTTCCTTCTTATTGTTATATTTGTCATTTTATATATGCCTGGGTACTTTTTGGCTTTTCTTCTTTCGTTCACCAGTTTCAGGATCTCTTCTGTTATCCACGATTTTTTCTTGATTAATTTATCTACCTTTTCTGTTTATCCTTTACATTTTGGACTATTTCTGTAATCTGTTTAATCGTTTGTTCTTTGTTCAATTTGTTTCTAATTTCAGTCACTTGCTCGTTTAACGTGGCTTGAACTATCACTTTCGTATTTAGCATTCGTTGAAGTCTTAACCGATATGAAACTGATTTGGAATCTTTTTTTAATAAAATGTAATCTATATGATTTTTAATGATTTTTCGAGTCTGTCTTAGTTAAATTTCCACGAGTACACCTTTAGAGGTGGTAAGTAGTTAGAAGAATGTGTTAGTGATAACTAGTTTTGAGTCTTCTGCGAATTTTAATAGAAGGATTCCTCTCTTGGTTTTGGACTTAAAGTCTATGAGCTCTGATGTATTGTGTCTTATTTCCTGTACATTGCTGTCTCGGAATTTTCTGTTTGATTTTATTGATTTCTTGATAAAACTTAATTGTTTCTTCTTCATCTTTGACTACAGTTGGAGTACATACTTGAATGTTGTTTACATTGATGGGGTTGGCTTGTCAGTTAGCAACACATTTAGTAACCTTTCCAGCTTAACTTGACTAAATTATTTACAAAGACAGACTTCTTTATCATTTAGTATGAGATATTCCTTATTATTTCCTTTAATCAAAGTTAAATTAAGAATTTTTTCTACATATTTTCTACAATAACGAATCATTTTTGATTCTTTGTAGAACTTCGTATCTATGAGGACATTGATATATATTGGATTAGCCGAGTTTGAAATTTGTATACTGCTAATTTAAACAACTCTCTAAATATTCGGTTGGCCAACTTCATCATCCAGCCTCAAGAGTCCACTGCTGAACATAGGCTTCTTCCTCATGTTTCCAACCCCGTCTATCTTGCGCCGCTCTTATCCAGTTTTTATTGAGTCTTCTTAAATCGTCAGTCCATCTTGTAGGTGGTCGACCGACGCTTCTCTTGTCTTCCCTTGTCCTCCATTCCAACAATCTCTTTGTCCATCGCCCATCTGTCTTTCTGGCTATGTGTCCTGCCGATCTCCATTTTAGTCTGGCTATCTTCTCGATGATGTCAGTCACTCCGGTTCTTCTCTGGGTTGGCCAATAGATAGGTATATTTCATCTAGGAAACTTTTCGGTATATCTCTACTTTCAATATTTCCTTCATGACGTGTTTCATTTTTTACTATACGACAGAATTTTAAAAGAAAGATTTTTCGTAAAATATAAACGTGATACCTAAAACCAGCAGGAATTAAAAACGATATTCACAGTTTAGAACTGCATTAAAAATTGTGCACATTAAACAGAAACCTAAGAAGAGAAAAAACAAATCAAGTAGTCTTTGAAGGGATACTGTTTTTGGGATACAAACCACTTCTAAATATTCCTAACATTCATTGCATTCATTTTCGCTAATGTTCAGGATATACCTCAGGGGTCATAAAAAGTTTTGATCATTTAGCAATACTTTTGCAGCATGGAGAAAATACAAAGACATTATACAAAGCAAAAATGTGATACTGTTATATTATTTATAATTTATAAAGTTCTTATTTGCTTCTTCTTTAAAGCAATTTTATACTGACAGCGTTGCTTAACAATCTACGGTATTTACCAAGTTTACCTTGCATTAATAAAAAGCGGCAAATAAAAGCCTTAAAGGCAAAAAGTTTCCAAACACTTTACTAATGATTCAATTCATTAATCACACACACCATTGCTGTAAATCATCAACTACGAAGTCCGAAACAAAAGAAAGTGAAAAATATTCGTTGAAGGAATAGACATCGAACGCCTTTTTGCCTCTATCCAAAGTTATGAGTAACCCTAAAAATCTAACATATGCCCATTAGCCAACTAATTAATGTCAAAACCGCGGCTTCGATGATTTCTTTGTTGTAAAACAAACAAGTTACGTGACTAAAAGCAGAGGCGGAGATGATACGTAATATTTGGTAAAGATATGTTTATAAAAGTTGTAGAATACAATATTCATTGTTAATTGATCGAAAAAAAAAACAAATAAATAATTTAAAAAAATTTCCTCAGTATGTTTAAATTATTTAAAATATTTTAATTCAATTACGCAGCGCTTCAGCCCATAATCTTGAACCTAATTGACTATGTGCCTCTTAGCTGATATTAGTCCTCAGATCACGATACACACACAAGTGTATCGTGTCCTCAGATATTCCTCCTCCTCATTCCTTAAGCCCTTTTCAGGGAGTGGTGATACTCTAAATATTATTAGCCTGCTGTCTTCATTGGGTGCTATCCTGTGCCATATAGACAGCTTCATATAGGGATTTTTCCACCAGTCTTCATTTGGTCTGCCCATCATGTTGGTGATCTTCCTCTTGGTCTTCGGTCTTCTACCCTTTTTTCTACTATGTACCAATAGTTCTATGGTCGCTGTTCTTCTAACTATGCGGCCGAAGTAAATACGGTATGGTTGGTTTACTTTTTTTAATAGCCTGTCTTTTATATGAAGCTCTTCCAGAATTGAAAGGTTGGATTTATGTTCTGTCCAGGATACGCGTAGAATTATTTTATAGACTCGCAGGCTTCGATCTTGCCTCGGATATTACTTACCACGTTCTTACACCCAACTTTCTTAGATTTTTTTTAGATTTCTAATCTGTCTAGGTAATATGTGGACTTTCTCGATGCCGTTAATTTCCTAGGACTCCTCACTAAATTCATATGAATCTGGCTGCCTTTTACCAACTTTTAAATTAGTCACCAGGACGAGGTGTAAGCGATCTCTAAGAGGTCCAAGCATAAACAAGAGAACCGATCTCCTTTGCACTACCAGTCGAAGTACCAGAAGAAATAGGGGCAGTGGGCTCCTACGCGAGCCTTGGATTATATGCTAATACCATAGGGGATAAACCATTGTCCTATACTCAGTACATATCCAAATCTATTTCTCTCTTATTATCCTGAATAGATTTACTGATATCGACCTTAAATTGAATATGGAAATGATTTTGTTTGGAACTATGGCCCTCCAAAGAATAAGAGGTTGAGCCGCCGGGCTTGTTACCCAGCACTAAAAAAAAATTATTATGCAGAAAACAATCCAACACAGCTTCGGAATTTGAACAAGATTTTTAAAACAAGAATATACGACTTGAGCAAAGAAAATGGACTATGAGAATAGAAAAGTGGAATATCGCAAGAATCCGCAACAAATCAAAATAAAATAATTTGTATTTTACTTTGTATTTTATTTTGTACCAGAAATCTAAAGACTGGTTACAGATTTAATAATCTTAATCAACGATCGCCCAAACGATCAACGAGAGGAAATTATAGGGAAATATACACACATATGGAGTGGGGTTCGCAAACATAAAAGAGCAGCAAAGGAACTGTTAATATTATTAAAAAATAAATGGAGAAATATATAGAAGATTATCAGCAAATAAATAAAGGAATAATGGAAATTAGTATGAACATATTTGGACAACCAACAATAATTATTGGACTATATGCAATGAATGACAATGCGACCATAAGGGAAAGGGAAGATCGAATCAACTTTCTCTTTCTCAAACTAGCACAGTCTAGCAATTTAAAACAAACCAAAATTCCACTTTTCTTTCTTCGAAATACCCTAATTTTATATTTTGGTTTTTCTCTTTAGCCTAACTTAAAATTAGCTCTCTTGCCGGCTCTGGAAAAAAAAAGAGATAGCTAGTCGTTTGAAATTTCTAAACTATCGTTAACCTTATTTTGTTCGCAGAATTTTTTTGAAACGAAATCATTCTAATTCTACTTAAATTAACGTTCTAACTAACGTCTTAATCTTTATTCTATGTATTCTTTGTATACACAAACCACTTACAGCTGAAAGAATCTTTTAATATACTCTGATCACTTGCTTACATCTAGAAATACAATCTCTGTCAAAATTTTCTTCTTCTCTGGATTTCAAAAACAAATAAATTCATATTTGTGAATCATAACTATATATATATATATATATATATATATATATATATATATATATATTTATTTATTTATATTATATATATATATGTATATATATATATATATATATATATATATATATATATATATATATATATATGAGATTGAGAAGATGGTACAGAAAATTCGGAACAATTGGCATACCAGTAAAAGAGAATATATTATATTCACTACTTTTCATAGATGACCAAGTCATCTTTGCACAAGATAGGGAGGACATTGAATATTTGATAATGAAATTAAAGGACGAATGTGAGCTTTGGTGATTAAAGATAAATATGCGTTAGACCGAATATTTATGTATTGGATTCGAGGTTGCAGATTTATACTAAAAATCAGAAGAATCGATTACAAAAAAAAATTTGATAACAGAGCCCTGCAGTGGTACGGGCGTACGACTGAAAACAATATTGGACTGGGACTCACCAAAAAGAAGACGGAGAGGAAAACCTGCTATAATATGGAAAATGTACATAGGACATGCTAGGGTAGATAGAGATGCTGGAAGAATAGAGTGCCATAGAGGACGAAAATAGCAGACTCATAATGGGAAAAAGCAAAAGAAGAAAAAGAAGATGAATGGTATTGAAGTCTGACGATGGTGATGGATCGGAAGTTGGTTAAGTTTCTATTTTGCTTTATATTTTATAGTTTTTTTTTCTTCCACAGGAAAGACTTTTCCACAATTAGGATTGGTATTATTACGTTTTCAGTCTATTGCATAAATTTTAAATCTAAACTAGCCCTTTCTGAATTAAATGTTTGAACTTTTGAATATGTTACTTCTAGTATACTATTATTATATTTTTTATCTAAGACTGAAGTGAATACCCTTAAGTTTGCCTTGAGTTCCATTTAAGTTTTCACTACTAACTAGAATCAGAGTTTACGTGTATACATATTGTTTTTATTGCTACATTTCTTAATTCATTTGTTTGAAAATCTCCCCCTTTTCCTTTTTGGCACGTCCTTGGATAAAACAAAAGAATAACGATTGAAACCCGATCCGGGACCGTTTTGATTGATACAAAACAGACGACAGTGTAAAAAAGTGAATGTCTATGCTGGAAACAAAAGCATGCCGCAGAAATGCTAACATCGTTTGTTTTTGCACCGACTTGATTTTGTTTTACGTATTTATTTTTTCTTCTGTTTTCACTATTGTATTCAGGCGGTTTTTAGGAATTATAAACGGTAGGTATTTAGGATTCCACTGTTATGTCGCATTTTTACGAAATAGTTCTTCGGATATTCTGATGAAGTTATTTCTTTTACCCGCAAAATGTTTTTTCTTTAAATATATCAATCGCAACAAAAATAAGTATGTTCTATTAAACAAAATAATTATACCAGAAATAATTCTTGAATATTATGTACAAAATAAAATCTACTTTACTTTGCTAAAGGCATCTTCTTCTTCAAGATTGTTTGTCAATAACTGAATGCTATGCTGGAACAAGGTTGTATACGCCAAGTCACATTTTGTCGACAAATTGAAAAAAAACACCTTATAATTGATTATTTTGAAAAAAAAATATATTTATGAGCGTAATATGATAGACTATAGGATGCATAACATTAATATTAACAAAAATAACCTTAGCTTATACAAAACAAGCATTTATAAACATATATTATGCTATATTTTAATAAAACAAAGTGTTAAATCCCCGTCGGTTGTTTTGTGGAAGTAAGTAGGTTAAAACATTGTTTTAGAAATATGAAGTACATGTGAAATTAAAAAACGTACATTAACAAATTACTTGTTTACAAATAAAGGTGTTTTATGTGACGTACATATCAAAATAATGTTCACTCTTAAGATTTTGATAGTAAACCCTATTCATTTTACAAATTCCCAATCGTCAATAGAACCACGTGTAAGCCAAACAGGGTCGTACTGATGTACGACCTATGTATCATATGATTTTTAAAAATATTTACTTTTGAAACTGTTAGTGTAAGAATTTCTTGAAATTTAATCATTATATCACAATTAAACTCAACTCTAAAAAATAACACGACCAGTAAATAACTTAACAATAACTATAACATAAATATAACACAATATATTAACTTAAAAATCAACAGGATACAATTTGAATTTAAAATGCTGGCAAGTTGGGATCTGTAACATGAGAATCTGTCTCGCTTAAGGTAATAAATTATATTTACTAGCCTCTTGACGAATGAGACGGCGAATATCAACACGTGCTCATGTTTACTCATGGGAATTTGGTAAACGAATGAACTTTAGCTTACATACTGTAGTGGAATATATTCGGCAATATTTAATAAATTGGCATGTTTTTCTTTTTTAATTGGTAGTGGCCCTTCATAGGCTTCTGTAAGTTCAGCAAGTGACTTCAGTTATAGGCGTTTTAGTTGACTTTAAAGAATAAGATGACCATGGTTCAATAGTGTTGTGAGATTTTCTTAACCGTATAGTATTTGGATCATATGAACTAATTTGTATCCACACTAACTGAGTTATGTTTTACTTTGGATTTTTCCATACTACATTTTTTGCGTTGATAAAATTTTTAAAAAATGTTTGATGCATGCAGATAACTTTAAATGGGTTTTTAACTCTAGCTTTTGCAATTACATCTGTCCGCTGAAACGAAATATAAACCGATGAAAGTTCCTTTTTCTCAATTTGGCTGAAGTAATTTTCTAACAGTAGCAGTCGAAGTATGTTATGACTTTCCAATTGTTATTTTGGCCGACACATCTATCTGACCAAAACACAAGCTTTCTTTCCTGGCCTGGATCAAGACGATTGAAGTTTTCAGTTATATAAAGTCTCGATGCATTACTTCGTTCTACAGCATCATTGAAGCAGTATTACTCTCCATATTATGAACAGCGTAGTTATACGAAGAAAGTTGTCGCTGGTAGAAGATTGATGAGTGATTTAGATTTGGCAATAAAGAACTTGTTGCAAATCAGTACATAAAACGACATAATTAGCATTTACTTTTGCAATTTCAGTATCTTGTTTAATATTTTGTAACCTGCATCGCATATGATGAATTTTACTTTCAATTTCTATTTTCTTTCTTTCACATTCATCGCTAGTTAAATTTACTTTTAAAAATATCGTGGCAGGTTCGTAGAGAGATTTGTGTATCAGGGTACATTTTTAAAAATAATCTATACATTTTTGAGATGCTTAAATCAGCTGAAAGGCAACTTTTAGAAGAAGTATTTCTGCAATTATGATTTTCTTGCTGCGGAAATGACCCAATATGTTCGTACATTTTCCCTGCATCTAACGTTTGCCACGTTGATAATTTAGATTTACTCCTGCTTTCATTTTATCAAGAAGGTACTGAAATCTTCTAGCGGTTTTGTTCTGAAGCTATTTTCTTGTGGCATTTTAAAGTAATTACTATTTAAATGGGAATAAGCCACAATTAGAGGTTAAAGTACGTTTATTGACGTTTTAATTTCCACTTCGGAAATCGTTCTCAAAATACAAACATTAGTAAATTAAACAAAATTTGTCGTTCTCAAAATCGTTCTCAAAATACAAACATTAGTAAATTAAACAAAATTTGTTTAATTTACTAATGTTTGTATTTTGAGAACGATTTCCGAAGTGGAAATTGAAACGTCAACAAACGTACTTTAACCTTTAATTGTGGCTTATTCCCATTTAAATAGTAATTACTTCTAGCAGTTATTGAAAATATATAACATACCGTTGCTTTACATACCCATATATGTTTTCTACTGTATATTTCACTGTGCACTGACAACGAGATGTTGCTTCTCCAACTCTTCTTCTTTTTGGCTCTTGCAGCGAAAGAGACTGAGATAAAAATTTTGATTGGCCATTGTAACACTGTAATTCTTTAACTTACTTCATTTAGGCAACTTAGAGCTTCTTTGGGTACTTCAATAGACGAAACGTACGAATCACTTATCATTCCGCAAATTTGAGAAAAGTTAAAGATATTTTAGAAAAAAAAATAATTATCCACCAGAATTTTACAACCATCTAATTAAAAAAAGAAGTTACATTATCAGAAATCAATCTAATTCCAATACCAAACCAAAACAAACCCAAACCATACCTAGCAATAATAATAATAATAATAATGTCACAAAATCAAACAAATACTATATATTCTTACCATACATTGATGGATTTTCTGAACAAATATCAAAATTATTATTTAATTATTTAATAAACTTTATTGAATTGTTATTATTATTATTATAATATGAATTGTTATTATTATTATTTAATGAACAAATGGCAAAGTATGATATTATTGTTGGACATAAATGATCAAAAACATCTGGAAAATATTTTCCAAAATTTAAACCCAAAGTTAATAAAGATCATCAAGCAAATGTTATTTATAAAATAAATTGTAAAGACTGTAATTCAACATATATTGGGCAAACACAGCAATACCTGCATAGAAGGATTCTTGCACACAAACATAGTGTACAGACCAACGGATTAAACAGCTCTAGCAAAACATTTTCTAGAAAATAGCCATTCTTTTGATTTTGAAAATATACAGATTTTGGAAAAAGAACAAAATTACAATAAAATATTCATATTGGAGATGATTAATATAAAAAAAGATCCAAATTCTATCAATAATAACACTGACATCAAGATATTTCCAATATGTATCATAATTTAATAAATTGAGTTGTTTTTAAATGCATCGTAGCAGATATTTAAGATATTTAACCACTTCTGTTTTAAGATACCTGCCAGATGTCATCTGTCAATGACAGATACTAATTTTTTGATCCATGTTAAACTTTTAAAAAGTGTAAACATGAAATATAATTGTATTATGTAATGTTTATAAAATAAAGTGTTTATTGAAAATTTTGGCGTAGGTTCTCAACTTAAAGCGAAAAGTATGTCAAGAGCGCAACAAAGTGCAAACTTTATAAAACAATAATACGCCTACTGCTCACTTACGGATCGGAAACATGGGCAATGACGACTCAAAATGAAGAATAACTACGAATCTTTGAAAGAAAATATTGATGACTATATATGGCGAAATTAACGAACAGGGTCTGTGGAAAAGGCGATATAATTTCAAACTTTATAGACTTTTTGGTGATGCAGATATCGTAAAAATCATTAAAATAAACGGCCTAAGATGTGTGGGCCACGTTATGCGCATGAATGAAAGTGATCCTTCTAAATTAACCATGCTAAATAGATTGGCGGTATCTGGAAGATGTGCAGGGCGATTTAAGGGAGATTGGAGTAAGGGAATGGAGAAGACAGACACTCGACAGGAAAGGATGGAAGAATATTTTAAAGTAAGCCATGGCTTAGGACGGGCAGTAGAGCCATTTGATGATGATAAGTTTTTATGTGGGTTGAATTACTGATCAATCGCCTCAATGGCCAACCTGGAGAGCCTGGTTATTTATCTTCAAGGTTATTACCGACTAACTATCATATAAGGGCTATGAGAATCTATGCTTCTGTTTTTGAGTCTGTGGTTAACTCTTTCAACTATTGGGACAATAATTTACTTTCTTTAACTGCTTTTTGGATTTTTGACATACTCTTTATCTGTAACCCTAGACAGAAATATTTACAAGGTATTACCAGCCGTAGCCAGCTGAATCTTGGTTTTTTTACAAGGTTGCCACTCCTTTCTCATATTTCCCCATGTCATGAACAAAATGGCTTCAGACTTGTGAGTGACACAGCGGAGATTTTTTCATCACTACTTTTCATTATTAAAAACAAAACAAAATTATGGCGGTTTACACAAATAGCTGTAGTTACTGGAATTAATTTTTAATTTAAGTAATATAAAAGCTGTACGTTGAATAGCTTTCGCTGTGAAATAATAAAAGTTCTTGGTTATTATCTTCATAATCTAGAGGAATATTTTTTTTTTTTCGATTTACTGTTGAAAATTTCTGAGGATATAGAATAAACTTAGATATACTTTCCAAGGACTAGAAAAGCTAGGAAAACTATAGAGGATAGTGTTAGAAGTGCGGCAATTATATTAATATTCGTAATAAAGATTGAATACAAAACAATTTTTTCTATATACTATGTTGGCCTGTCTAATTTATTCACTATCGAAAATTAATCTAGAGACATTCGGTATATTCAATTTACATTTTTTTCGAGTAGGTATAACGAAGAAGAAAGTACCTCGAGTGGAATTGCTTTATCTCTACCTATCAACATTATTCATCTTGCAACGTTAACCAAAAAGAAGTAAAACTTAATTTAAAGTCTTTATTTGAATAAGGCACATAAAACTCTGTCTTATTACAAACTGAGATTCCAGAAGAGTTCTGAATGCTCGACCAGTGTCGATAAGATCTGCGAGCCATACAATTCACATATCAACACCTAAAATAACTTTATTATGGGAGTTAAATGCGAGTTTCGGTTACAAGAATCTTCAAGAATGTTAAGGTGTGGAGGAACTATTTAGTTTATAGTAATTTTATTTCATGAATTTCTAAATAGGTATGTTTAAATCACTAAAAAGGGATAAAAAAAATTGATGTTCTCTTCACAAATGTTTTAACATATTTGTTTTAAGTAATTAATATATAAATTAGTACACAACTATGATAAATTTATATTCAAAAGTGGAATACTCTACTTCTTCTTTCTTTTTTGTCATTAGAGTTTTTACAATAATACATCTTGATGCCAACAAATGGTTTTGTTCTTTTGGTTTATGACTTTTCACATATTTCATATATTAGGTATGAAATATAAATTGTAAAAAATGTAGTATGTCAATTTGCGGGTACACGTAAACTCATCATCAATTAGCATAAATACCCTCGGACATAGTACAAACTCATCACCGCCATAAAAGTAGGGATTTTAAAATAGACCCCGAGAGATTGGTAAACTCATCACTAGCCTATCTGCACCCCGTGGCAGGTATAGACCATAAACCCCTTGCAAACCGCCAAGATTTGGTAATTTGACAGAATAAATCTAAAATAGATGTATTAAATGCAAATACAAATCATTAGTTTTTATTTGGGAATTCCACAAAATTCTATTGAGCTACTCTAGCTATGCGAAAAGAAGAATTTCTCTTTATTTGCCCTTGTTCCTTTAACATGGATAGTGAACTACTCATTGATTACGTTTTGAGCCAACGCAGACGAAAAATGTAAGGCTAAATATCATACAAGTGGTGAGTAGATTTTATACCGTTTTTTTAGTTGTTTCGCACTGGTGGCGGATCATTCTGATCAAACAGAAAAAAAATCAGCTTAATTAAGTTCTTTAACTCAACTGTACAAGATGTTTCTTGTAGACAAGGCATAATAATACTTTGTTGCTTTAAGTAGATTACTCTTTCTGATATTACATTTTAGATTTCTGATTAAGTTGTTAAAGTCATATTGTCACTTATATTTACAAAACTGTTGCATACAAACCAAAGTGTGTATATAAAATATGTATGTTACTTATGCATTATCCAGTTAATAAAAGTACGGTACTAATAATAATAAGTGCGAATCGGTGTAAATATTGAAGATGATGTTCTATTAAAAACAACCTAAATCATGCCACATGCAACATCTTGTATAGGCGAAAATAATTTTTTGTGATGGACCACTTAATTCTTGAGAACTTTGATATTTTTCTTACTTGACACAATTTCCATGTTTCGTGGACGGTTTTGAGTAAAACACCCTGCAAATTTAGAAGTTTAAATTTAAACACAAATGTATGTCAATATTGTTCTTTAAAATTTGTTAAGAAATACTCTACATTTCTCTTGCTAGATATTTTTAATAATTTTGATAAAAATTTAAAGTGCCAGGATTGAAAAATCATTTAGTATAAATAACTAATTTCTGTGCAGAATTGCAATTGTACTCTTATAATAAGTTTTGCAATACCAGCTGAAGATCCAAAATATTTTTTTGACTTAACCATGAATGGATTATTTTTTTATATTTCAATAAAGTAATTTTTCACGTAAAATGTAAAAATATGCAAGGAACTTATTAAAATTCTAAAACTTTAGAAGAAAACTAAAAGAAGACTTTATTTTATGGAATAAAGTCCAGTTGTTGTCTAAAAAGGACCAGTATGTGTTTATATTTTTATTATTATTTTAGTTGCGGAAAATATTCTGCACTGCAACAATAACATAAACGACCTTCGAAAGCTAAGCCGTCAAGTCATCAGCAACTTATGCAAGATGAAAGCTAAGAGGACTTATCGGAGAGGACATAAAAAATCATTCACCTAAAGATCTTCTTTCAAAAAACACCTGACAACAACGGACATCTCTTGTATTCGAAGGAATATGAGCAACGATCGTTTGCCTTTTATGCCACGTATACCGAAGACAATGGGAAAGCGCACCAAGCAATCCGACAGATGAATCCAAAGAAGGACCGCGATAAATGTTTTGTGTTGCACAACGATTCGAAATCGACTACGTTGCACAACGATTTTTGAGAATTTACGTTATTTGGCAAAAGCAGAGGCATATTACATACATGGATGGTACATTTCAATATTGCAATTATTTACCATCCATAGCTTATTAAATGGGCATTACGTGTGTCTTATATTATGTTCTTTACGACAAACGCATAGAAACTTACGTCACGGACTTTACTGGGCGTTTGAGTGTTTATTTCACTTGACTCAAAGTTGGTTTTGCAAAATAAAAAAACTTGGTTTGATAACCACTTACAAGAGGGAGATTCCAACGGCAAGTGGCTGCACCATTTATTTGGCTGGTCATTTTTGGACCCAGAACGAGTCGGCGATTGTTTTGTCAACGATTTCATACGGTTATCCCTAACCTGCCTTCATTTATGAAAATGGCCGATTATAGGGTAGACAACCACATAAGTAATGAGTCTCTATTCCCTCTAACTTTTTGAGCATCCCAGTCTAGCCATATACATTTTACTTAAATCCATGCGAATTCTTTTATTTCCATTTTTCCAACCGTTATTACCATTCTCATCCGAATATCCTCACTTTTGTATCTACGCTTCTACAGTACTAAACAATGGTGTACTAAAACTGCAGAGTTTACATGTACCTGTCCCTACACTCATTAGGAAGGTCAAGTAGGCTGAAGACGTGTTTTTTTCCCACCTTCAGACGTTAGCTTATGAGCTGGTTGACTTCAGTCGTAGTAATACGTATTACGTAATGTAAGTAAAACAGTTTAAGTAGGAGTATTGTTTTATCCAAAATTTAGATATTGATCAATAATAAACTATGATTTGACGTCGCATACACTCTTCTCAATACAGAATTATCATAGCTTGTTATTCTGTATTCGTCAAAAAAATTTTTTTTACTGTGCCTCAAATATTGTATTCTCTTTGTTGTTTATCGGTAAACAATTCTTTCATTATTCTTTCCACCTGACTAGTCCTTTACCCTTTTTCGTTAAAATGGCATTGCCTTTGTTAAGCCATTATTTATTTTAGTATTTACTTGAATTGTGTAAAGTTTGTTTTGACTGTTTTTTCTTTCTCGCCATTTATTATTAATAATCGTGTTCATTATATTACAATAATTAATTTCCTAGCCCCACTACGTTTTCGTTGATGTTAAGAATTTGATAAAATACTTATTTGCATTGGTTAAATTAGGAAATTTATTCTTATTTACCAATTTATTTTCCACGTTTATTTTCCATTTTCCATTTATTTTATAAATGTTATTTATAATTTTTTTTTCCAATTATTACGGACTAATAAACGTAACTACTCGTCATCAGCTACAAACTAAGGATATAAAGCTTGTCAAACTTGTGTTATTGATATCTCCCAACAAAAGTAACAAAACCAATAAAATCCCATATTAACAGAAAAACGACAAAAACCGACACAATTCCACGCACCAGTGACCACTTAATCACCATGAACATTTAGTCTCAGATAGTTCTCAGTTTTTCTGAGAATAATTCTGTAATCTGATATCAGAGCCTTAGTCTTCTCGAGAGCTGTTAACTTAAACTTAATGTTTATGTCCGGGTATCGTCATTCATCTTGTGATAGAACCGCGTTCTTTATCAAGATGTTCACTTGTTTAATGGGACCTTGTTGCGTTTCATTTGTTTAACTAGCCAGCGTTAACGTTAATTTATTGGTAGGTAATTATGGCATTTCGTTTTATACACTGTAAAAAATTATTGTTAATATATATATATATATATATATATATATATATATATATATATATATATATATATATATATACCTAGTGTTTTTGATAAATTTTAGGCCGTTTTAAAATTTCTAAAAACAAAAAATCGAAATATTTTTATTGTAAGACCCAATGAAGAGCCTTACTAAGCTCAGGCAAGTTATTTGGGCAAGGCAGCTGAAATTGAATTCATCTTCCCAATGTGTTCCATTGATATTTGATTGGATTGAGATCGGGGCTAAAAGCTGGCTAATTCATACGGACAAACCCGACGTCTTCTAAGTATTCATTGAATTCGCTAGCACAGAAGAGCGCAGGTTATCGTCCATAAAAGTAAAATTAGGTCCTAGGAATAGCGCAAAAGGTACTACATGCTCATCTAAAATGGTTGTTATATACCTCCTTCCTATCATCGAATCTCCATTCATAAGAACTAAGTCAGTACGGACATCGGAACTTATACCAGCCAAAACCATAACTCAGCCTCCTCGATAGGTTATTTTGTCGGTAATATTGCATTGGAAAAATCGTTCTCCTTGTCTTATCCTGATTCTTTTACAACTGTCTGGTCACCTAAAGCAAAACCTGGACTTATTCGAAAACAACCCATAACTCCAATCCGCGTAATTCCAATTTTCGTGTTCCATTGCACAAGTCGAGCTCTGCGGTGTTCCACCGATAGCTGTGACATAGAACTAGTCTTCTGAATAATAAATTAGTTTTAATACAATTAAAAATCCTAAACTCAAAATGTTTTAATACAAGTACCAAATTGTTCTCTCTCTTATACACGCAGCAGCCCGAGCGCTCGTCCTGTCATAAGCGCTTCATTAACGATTAAAAAATAATTTTTAAGTAAGCCTAAAATATTTATAGGAAAATAATAGAACAAGGTTTGAATTTAACAGTTTAAATCTTTGGTGATATTAAAAATATAATCTTTTAGTTGTGTTTTTGAGTCTTGAAAATCGTAATTTTCGTTTTTTTTTTCAATTTTAAATTGTTTTGTAAATTTTGTAATTAACTCAAAAAAGAATAATTACAAAAAACATATTTTGTTCAGAACGATCCGAATAGTTTTATTTTTAAAATTTGCAATAAATCGGACCTATGCCATGGATAGAATTTTTTGAACGTAATTCTATATAAAGAATTTTTATTTTGCTTAACCAAATACCATGTGTCCAATAACTCAATTCTGTTGAATAACTACTACGTTTACCCTATTTAAATAAAAATATCGAAAAATAAATGAAAGGAGGAATTTACAAAACAGTTATCAGGCCATACACGACAGAAAAACGACCTGACACAGAAAGGACAAAACTAAAATTGATGGTAAGACACTATGGGACAGAGCTAGAAGTACAGACATACGACGTAGATGCAAGGTGGAGAACATCAAGAACTGAGTAAGAAATAGAAGAGTAGAATGAAACGACCATATAAGCCGAATGACAACAAATATAGTAGTAAAGACGACAAGAAACGGTTCCTCAATAGGAAGACGATCAGTAGGAAGACCACGAAAACGATGGAACGACAACTTACTGTAGGCACATTGAAACACAGACAGAGCCATGTCTAGATAAAAAGAAGAAGAAATTTACCCTTTTATTATATTTATTTTCTTACCCTAGTTTAAAGTATACTAGCGTCCGTCAGTATATTTTTCTTTCGTTATATCATTAAATAAAACTCCTTGAACACACTAATAATCCAGCCTGATGTGCATTGTATGTTTCTAAATAAAAAAACCTCCAAAATTATGTTTGGAGAAAGAGGAAAAGGTGGACGTTAGAAAGCGAGAAACGTTAATGGTGTAGCCCTATTGGCATGTATATTATTTTCTTAGGAACTTGAATTCCTCCAATAACTAAATGTTATCTTTAAAGCTTGATTCGGTCTTCGACTTATTTCGACTGATATATTTACATTGTTATCTTCATTTTATACAAAATATTTCGAGGTTTAAGGTCCCTAAAATAATTCGAGAGAGAGAGAGAGAGACAGTGGAAGGGAGAGATAGAAAGAGAGAAAGAGCGACGGACATCCATATGTCAAATAGAGAGGTTATTCCAACATTCCACATGTAAAATTGTTTAAGTTCTAAAGCAACTTTTACAGCAAGTTTATTATTGTAATGGAAGCTGATTTTGTTTTGTTTTAAGAACTAATTTTTCTTCCTACTTTTTCTTCTAGATATACGTATTATCTCCAGTCTTTGTAGTTACTTTTAGCATTAAACAACAATGGCAAAAGTGTGAATAAATAAATTATCAATAATTGGTTAGTACTTATGACACGATAATAAAATTAGTGAAAGTATTTAGCCTAGCAGTGGCTATAAAGCTGCAATGAATCTTGCCATACAAACCATCTTTATTATGGTCATCCTACTCAATGATTTAATCTATGTTGAGAATATACCATGACATTGATCTGAAAAAAAAATGGTAAACAACAAGCGTTTTTAGAAAGAAATTCTAAAGGATTTTAAGCAAAAAAGACTTTCATTTGAACCCGGAACAAATTAAGACATTTATTCACGAAGATCCTGTTGCAATTATAATAATAATAAACACATATTGTTACGAAAGTTCAGTTAGATTAATTGCATATAGAAAAGTCCCTTAACAAAAAAGGAGAAGTAATAAAATTCTAGAATATTCTAGATGTCATCGAATATTCTGAAATGTCTAGTGAAGTCTGGAACGTCAGAAAATATAGATACACAGAGAAAGTTGATAGTTTAAGAACAGAAGTATTTTGAAGTTCATAGTTGTTATTGTGTTAAATTATTGTTAACCAGATGGTGTTTAAACAAATTATTTTAAAAAAGTGTAACATTAGTGACAGCGGTGGGATAAAAAACATATTAAGTGACTATGGTTAAGACTAGAAATGGATAAGTCCGGACACTCCGCATGGTTTTTAAAAATGGAAAATTAAAAAGACAAGCATAGACAAGAAAAGGAAGAGAAACAGGAGAGGCGTAGAAACGAAGGGAAACAACATAGACAAGAAGAGGGAGAGAAGCGTAAGCAGTAAGAGAAACAGGTAAAGGAGATGCGTAGACCAGAAGAGGAAAATCATAAATAGTTTATTTTAACTACAGAAAAATTTTAGTTTTTGAAAAGCTCAATTTCTAGTAGAATAGATAAATTAGAAGAACAACAAACTCATATAAAAACTGATTCAGAAAATAAAATAATAGAACAGCAAAACGATTAAGAAAATAAAACAACACAACAAAACGATTTAGAAAATAAAATAGTATAACATCAAAACGAAAATTTTAAATGTAATTACAAAAATAAATAGTATAAATAGAGTTAGAAGAATCTGAATAAACAGCTTCATCATATTCGATAGTTAAAACAGGCACAATTAGAACCAGTAGAATTTTAAAACCACCAACATTCTATGGTCAACTAGCATGGGAGACCCATCGTTTTCCATTGAAAGCTGCGGCTAGAGCAAATAGTTGAACTGAGTAAGAAATGGTAGCTTTCTTGGTAGTGTCGCTTTAAGGAAGGACAGCAACCATCTTGCGATTTCTTTTTAGGATGCCCCGAATTGTACCTTTCTCGTTTAAGCATTAGAGACAAGATATTGTCTGCAGCATCTAAGTGCTAAGGCTTTCCAAAGTCAGCTAAAAGTTCGATACCAAAAACTTAACGAAAGCCTGCAAGAATTTGGAGTCGATATAAAAATATTATTGCATTTGGCGTACCATCGGGCACCTAAAGATTTTGTGGAACAAATTGGTATGATAAAATGCAACAAGCTTTAAGATTACAACCACAAAACGCTAGATGAAGCACTAATCTCATACAACCTATTTGATCTCAGGTGTTGAGCATAATGCAAAATCTTTAACAAAAATCTTAAATTTAAAACAGAAGATTATTTAGTTGCAAAAGGATAGAGCATTTGCAAAATATTTGCAGAAGCCGATCCCAAGCAAGGACAAAAGAGCCAGAAAATGAGGTCAGAAAGTTGCCCAGGTCAACATTCAGCTTATATAGTCCTACATACAGTTATATAGTTCTACTAGAAATACCTATCTATCTATATAAGCATTTTTACAGCTGTCGCCGCCTTCCTTCTTTCAGCCAACGTCTCCAGTCCTTTCTGTTCTGCCATTCTCCATCTCTAAGGCCTTTCCATGGCCTCGTCCACTTCATCCCTCCATGATCTTCGGAGTCTACCTCTTTTCCTCCTTCCTATCGGACTCCAATCCGAAATCTTTGCTATCCACCTTGTATGATCTGTTCTTCTCACATGTCCGTACCAAATTATAGAACTAGAACTAGAAATACCAGTAGACATATTTCTCTAAATAATCGATTTTCCACAACTCGCTACAAAAAGGAAAAAGATACTCTGAAATTTAAAGTTCCCCACTTGAAGGAGCAATAGCGATTAGTAAAAATGAAATAGAAAAGTTAAGAGAACAAGTGTCAATTTCGCAAAATTTGTTAAAAATTACAAGAAAACAAGAATTCCAAAATGTTTTAAACGAATTACAGGTTCAAAGTCAGTGTCAGCTAGAAGAAAAAGAGTATGAAACCAGAGAAGTAAGTCT
This sequence comes from Diabrotica undecimpunctata, assembly GCF_040954645.1. Lineage (NCBI taxonomy): Eukaryota > Metazoa > Arthropoda > Insecta > Coleoptera > Chrysomelidae > Diabrotica > Diabrotica undecimpunctata. The sequence goes on along the minus strand of NC_092804.1, from coordinate 50,562,325 downwards.
CCGGAGGACCAAAGTTAAACAGACAGAAGATAATGATCAGACTTGCCTGGAAAACCCTAAAAGTGTTAAAAGAAAGATGCATTGCTTAAAAATGGAGTCAGACCTGTTCGGCAGGAAATAACCAAATACAGTGAAACTATAAAGGCGTACTAGACTCAATGTGAATCTCTGTATATTTCCAATGGTCTATTACATCGGATGTGGGAAAGTCCCAATGAAATACGTATAATTTAACAAGTGGTACTGCCAAAATTACACATTAAAATTGCGTTCAAGATATGTAAAAGATATTTTGGTGTCAAAAGAACCCTGGCCAGAGTTTGAGACAGATTTTCCTGGATTAATTGTCGTCGAGATGTAGAAGATTGGTGTAAGAAATGCGATTTTTGTAACGGTAGAAAAGGCCCTAGAACAAGAAGTCGTGGTAAAATATCACAATATTTTTTTGAAGAACCTTTTGAACGACTTGCAGTGGATATCCTCGGTCCGATGACAGAGAGAGAAAACAAGTACTTAATGGTGGCAATAGATTTTTTTTTCAAGATGGCGTATAGTTTCACCCCTTCATAATCAAAAAGCGACTACAGTAGGAGAAGCATTTATAACACACTTTGTATCAATATATGGAGTTCATTTAGAGTTCCATTTTTAAATCAGAATTATGGCAAGAATTAATGAAAATCTTGAGTATTCAGAAAACTCGAACTACTCCTCTCGATCTGCAATCAGATGAAATGATCGAAAGATATAATAGAACTGTTTGTCAATACTTTTCCATGTTTGTAGCTGACAATCAAAAATATTGGGATACTTTCGTTCCTCTATTTCTGTTAGTCTATAGAAGTTCCGAATATAAAGCAACCGGTCTCAATCGATGATGATCACCGGAAGAGAAATTAAGCTTGATTAAGATCTTATTTTTGGACAATTGCATCCTATGAAGAAGAACGTTAAAGCTTCAAAGTGATAAAGCCAAGGCTAGGCTCGACATGCATGCTATAGGTACAACTTTCAAAAGAAGTGACGCAGTATGGTTATACAATCGCACACGTAAGAAAGGACTTTGTCCGAAACTTCAACGAAACTGTAAAGGCCCGTACGCGTACACCTTCCTACAGAAAATTAACCATCTAAAATACCGCATCCAGTTTTAGCTAGAAATAAACCTCAGGTGGATCATATAGAGAGATTAGCTCCATACCATGGAACTGATGCACCCTGTTTGCTTTGACCGGTCTCTGATCCAGACCAGTTATTCGAGGCAAAGAACTATAAAGGAGTGAGCGGTGTTACAAAAGGTCCGTAAGAATTATCCCACATAGAAATAGTGCCTTGTCAAAAGGGAAGAAGTATTAAAATTCTAGAATATTCGAGATGTCATCGAATAATCCTAAAATGTCGAGTGAAATATGGAACGTCAGAAAATATATTATGTAAACAGAAGAAGTTGATAGTTTAATAAAAGTAATATTTTCAAGTTTACAGTTGTCATTGTGTTAAAATATTGTAAAGAAGTTGGTATTTAAATAAGTTATTTTAAAGAATTGTAACAATATTTATCTAATTCATTCAAAAACTCATATTCCTATTTGCTTAGGTTTTATTAATTATTAGAATTATGGCATATAGCATGATGCTCAAACAAATTTTATAAACCCACAAGGAAACTAAATTCCCGTAGTTGGCTGTGTACCATGTATCACAAAAATTTTACTTAAAAATTCCTTTATAAGGTATAATTATAAAAACGCTATCGGGCTACATTACAAAACGTTTTCGGACTAACTATTCCATCATCAGAGCTATCCTAAAATAAGTATAACCACTTTAATTAAATCAAACGTGAAAGTTAAAATTTTGACCAAGGTTATTACAAACGTATGGGTAATACTTACTGGATGTAGATGTTTGATGTTGCTAAATATGTGTAGAAGACGTGATACACTTTGATTGATAAAAGAGACGATATAGCTGGATTACAAGATAACTACACCAAGTACTATTGCTTAACAGATAAAGTAGTGAAGCATGTTCTTCGTTTTCTATTGGTCTTAACATTCATTTTATAATTAAGTGATGCATTCGACAGTTACTTAATGGAAATTCATTTTATACAACAATAAAACACTGAAAACCATGTTTTCAAACATATACAGATATTATTCTAAATGACCAACTTGAGACAAACAGTTCTTCTCTCCTCAACCTATTCATTTTAAGACTATAAAATATAAACACATACCAAAAATAGATCACTATAGAAAGGTCGTCTGCCAAAACAGCTATAGTGATATTATCATAAATTTTGTGGAAGTATTGACAATAAAGTTTTCAGTGTTTTATTGTTACATATTTCATAATTATTGTAATGTTACTAATTTTAATTTTATTAACAAATAAAGTTATCCAAAACAAATATCAAATGAATTAATTAGTTGTAGATAAAATAGAATATGTTACTCGCAATAATGACGAATATTCTCTCGAAATAATGCTCGCTCGCGACTAACGCGGATCGATTCGTAAAAATGCCTAGACAATGACAGCTATTATTAATAACTCGTGGTATAATCTGCTAATACGTATATTTTATTTCATATTTACACACGTTATTGGTTTTGTTCTTTATATTAATGACTTATTTCGATTGGACCCGATAACATAATATCTCGCATAGCACGGATTGTAACGAAATAGTTACACGAGGTAAACATTAATTCTGAATCTGCTGCTATACAGTTCCGATACAACATTTGTGGGAGATTATTGGCACAAAATTACCACAGCTACAGTTCCCCGCCCCGCAATCCTGGAAAACCGTTACAATAGTTATCGAACTTCGAAATGACATTCAAAATCGAATAGTAAACATAATTCAGAGTATGGTTTATTGACCTAACCAAGTACTGCAATATGTTTGATAATACATAGTAATTAGATTATTGATTACTTAGTTGAAGTTCCAGAAAGTCCACAGAATACATCTGTGAACATTGTATATTTCAAACAAAAGAAAAAAACAATATAAATAAAGAGAGAAGAAAAAAAGAAAAAAATTAGGAAACAAGAACATAAAAGAAAGGAAAATGAAATTAAAGAAGAGAGAGGAGAAGGAAGGAAAATAAAAAAAAAAGACAAAAAAGAAAGAAAAAGAAAATAAAGTCAGTTGCAAAGCTGTAATTTGTAAGAATTAATGTATTGATAATAAAGATAACAGCTTTGTAAAATTTGTTACCGTTATTTAACAGTGTATCCTTAGAACAATTTATCGTTGGTTAATTACGGCGTTTTACATTTTAATGAAGAATACCACTCTAATGAATTAATTGTGTTGCTTTTATTATTTTGTTGTTGTATTTAATTATGAATTACGACCCACTGTTGTAGTCATTACTCAGATTAGAACTACTGACTACTGTAACTAGAGAGTTTTAAGAAAAATTAATAACGATAATAATATTTTACATATAATATCACTCTTATCTTGATGTCAGCGGTTGGTTTTGAACTTGTATTTTGTAAGATGTGAAAGGAGCAATGTGAGATGTTTCACATTATAAATTGGTGCATAAGAAGTAAGATTATATATATATATATATATATATATATATATATATATATATATATATATATATATATACATATATATATATACATATTATATAAAAAAGTTTAATGTGACTGAATAATAAAAGTAAAATGTTTTGGCATGTCTCGCAAAATAGGTCGTCATCATAGTTTGCCTCGAACTAGGTCCGACATACGAGACATACGAGAGAAATTTCTCAAACCACCAAAAATAAAGAAGAAATCGTGGATGACAAATGAGATTCTAGATATGATGGAAGAGAGGCGAAAGTTCAAAGATCAAGACATGTCATTATACAAAAGAATCGATAAAAAGATCAAAAAAGCTATTAGAATAGCTAAGGATACACATCTAAGAAAACAGTGTGCGGAAATACAGCAATTGCATCATAAACACGATTTATTTAATATGCACAAAAAAGTTAAAGAAGCCGCAGGCTTATACAAACCTAGAAGAGTTGGGTGTTTGGCAGATAACCAAGGCAAACCACTGTTAACTGTGGAAGAAAAACTAGACACTTGGAAGAATTATGTGGAAGTCACTTTTGCAGATGAAAGGCAGAATATCATTGAAGACACTGAGTGCCAAACAGGACCCCCGATTACCATTGAAGAAGTCACGTCAGCTATTAAAAGAACTAAAGATGGTAAAGCGGTAGGGCCTGACGAGTTTTGTGCAGAATTCCTAAAACTTATGGATGAACAGGGAATAAAATGGATAACAACTGTATTCAACAACATATACGTAACTGGAAAAATACCCCAAAGCTGGTTAAAGTCGACCTTCGTGACCATACCAAAAAAAGTAAATGCCAAGACATGCGAAGACTACAGAACAATTAGCCTAATGAGCCACTTACTTAAAACGTTCTTGAAAGTGATACACCGCAGAATATATAAAATATGCGAAGAACAAGTATCATGGACGCATACTTGTTTTATCGACTACAAAAAGGCATTTGATAGAGTAAAGCATGATAAACTTATAAACATCTTAAAAGAAGTGGGGTTAGATGATAGGGACTTAAGAATCATCTATAATTTATATTACAACCAAACAGCCAATATTAAAGTGGATGACCAATTGACAGACGCAGTCTCCATAGATAGAGGAGTGAGCCAAAGATGCATTCTGTCCCCGGTGTTATTTAATATATACTCTGAATATATCTTCGAGTAAGCGCTAGGCGAACTACAAGAAGGCGTATTAGTCAACGGAATACGTCTAAACAACATTAGATATGCCGACGACACAGTAGTTTTTGCGGATAGTCTGGACGATTTGCAAAGAATAATGTCGCGTATATCAGATATAAGTAGAGAACACGGACTTGATCTTAATACGAAAAAAACAAAGTACATGGTAGTCATTAAGCGCGAAATATTAAATACACAGCTTTTGGTTAACCAACATCCAATTGGCAGAGAGGACAGCTACACATACCTTGGTACCAAAATTAACAGCCAATGGGATCACTCCAGTGAAATAAAACAAAGCATAGGAAAAGAGAGATCGGCGTTCATCATGATGAAGTCTCTTTTCAGAAGTCACGATTTACCACTTGCTACCAAAATCTCTCTCATTAGATGCTATGTATCTTCTACGTTATTATACGGAGTAGAGGCCTCGACACTTTCCGAAGCTTCTTTAAGAAAACTCCAGGCATTCGAGATGTGGTGTTACAGACGTATTTTAAGAATTTCATGGGTGGATCGTGTGACTAATGTTGAGGTCCTACGTAAAATAGGTAAGGAATGCGAGATTATTAACACCATCAAAGAGCGCAAACTAGAATATCTTGGCCATGTTATGAGGAATGAACGGAAATACGGCTTGTTGCAACTTATTCTTCAGGGCAAGGTATTTGGAAAGAGAGGACCGGGGAGAAGAAGAATATCTTGGCTTCAAAACCTGAGAAAGTGGTTTAATACATCGACAACCGGACTATTCAGAATAGCAGCAAGCAAAGTTAGGATAGCCATGTTGATCGCCAACATCCGGAACGGATAGGCATCGTAAGAAGAAGAAGGTCCGACTAAATTTGAACATAATAATTAAAAGTTTACTAGATTGCTAAATTTTATCTACCTAAACAAGTGTTCAAAATAATTTATCATCTATATATCTATAGTTATCTATATTTGACAGTATACTAAATATGATAGTAGAATATCTCTATTACATTTCTCCATGTTTCTCTAGAAATTAATACGGATTCATCGATTATTCTTTGTCGCAGCTCTGCAAAAGTTTTATTTATTCTCATTTTTAAATATTACCAATGAATATAATCTTTAGGATTCAAATCAGGTGAACGAGGAGGCCATTCCATACTATCTAATCTCCCAATCCATCGTCCGGGAAATATCTGACGCCTAACATTTACACCAAAATGGGCTAAAGCTCCGTCTTTACAATTATGTTGTAAGATGATCTGTAAAATGATGCAAAATAATTATAGGATGATATTGTGAGATGGTGTTTTAAAATGATGTTGTAAAGTGATGTAGTAAAATGTTGTTGTAAAATGATGTTGCTAAATGATGTTGTAAAATGATGGAAGATGGTGTTGAAAGATGATGTTGTAAAATGATGTTGCAAAATAATTTTGTAAGATGATGTAAGAATGGAATATAAAATTATGTAAAATGATGTTGTTTGATGATGTTTCAAGAGTATGAAAAATAGATTACAACCTATTCTCAGACCTGCCGAATATATATATATATATATATATATATATATATATATATATATATATATATATATATATATCAAATAACGCATAGATACAAAATTATCAATTATCAAGAAACAAAAATGTGATGAGCCCATTTGAGAACAAGACTGTTCGATAAATCTGTATTGTCAACGATAACATACGAAGCGCAAACAAAAAAAAAACTAAAGAGAAGTTCTCTCAGGGACAGAACAAATGTAACTAAAGAAAAAACTAAGGGATGTAACAAGAAGATTCACAAAGCTAAAATCGGACTAAGAAAGGCAGATAGCAAGAACAAAAGAAGAAAGACGGAATGGAATAATCTTAAAATCAAGACAGAACAAAAAAAGTAGAAGTGAAAGATCCACAACAAAATAAAACGATAACCTAAAAGAGAAGAGGAGAAGAGAAGAGCAATGGAAAAGGTTAAGGGAGGTCTATGTTTCAATTTTGAGACAGGCCTCTTGAGTCTAAAGAGAAAGAATAAATTATACCAATAATTAGAGAAAATAGTTTTAGATGTTTAGGTTATGTTTAACATCGAAATGAGATATTTCGTTTTGAGTGAAATGATAACCCAATACGAAGAATTCATTTCATCGAGAAAATTCACTCATATTAGAAACCTACGCTATCAAAACGATGGAGCTCTGGATGGGCTCTTTCCGTGTTATCAAGTCCTAAACTACATGGTACTTTGAAGTATCTACCAAAAATTTTCGTATATATCTGGGCGTCAAGAGCAGTACAGTCTAATAATAGATATTATTATTCCATGTGAGAGCTTTTTATTAGTTCTTTATCAGGTACGGCCGCCTCCGAATAGCGGATGCTCTCTGGGTATTTTTAGTGCTAATACCCAGAGGGTAGCAGGGATACCTGTCGTGAAACAAAATGTGACACCTGGCAATAGGTACAAAATGCACACCCATGAAAATGGAGATTAATAATTTATGTTTAGGGTCGCTGCCTGAGGATCAACAGGACACGTCTGGAGGGGCGCTGGACGTGAGAGCATGCGGGTCGTCGGTGAGAGGGTATTGAGGAGGTAGGCGTCTATCATACAATCAGCTAGAATCCAACAATAACAACAACTACAAGTGAGCCACACAACAAGTACTTCACTTACTGAAGGTGCTGCGATAGAAAATCACCTGGCGCTCACTCAAGCGGAACCACCGAGGCAACGCATGAAATAGACTGTATGTATAAACGAAAACATTTTGCACTTCTAGTACAAGGTAAGGAACCTTGGTAGAGAAACGATCGGCTATGGACAACATCTCTATGCCGAATTTTTCAGCAAGTACCCAGAGATTTAAGTATCTGAATAGCGAATAGCAGATCAATACCAGGTAATTATAAGAAATAGTCTTATTCCAGAGTCTAGTCGTGATACCATAGAAGCGACATCGAATGAGAGATTCATAACCAAGAGCTAGTTGTAGATCAAGTTCCTTATGAAATTCCTAAGAAGCAGATTACTATTATTATCAAGATTTAATCATACAGCCCACACTCGATCTAATGGGAAAATTCACTCATTCCTGATACCATCGGTGTCATAAGAATTGAGCTCTGGTGGGACTCTTTCCGTATTCTCGAGCACTAGGAGTGGAAGTGGAGGATCATCGGAGTATCTCCTAGATGTAGCGACACCCTAGCTAGCTTAGTGTTGCCTGTCTAGTAAGTTTATTGACTAGTATAAGATCCGGTCTATTATGTGCCACTGGTTAGTCTGTGAGCACAGTCTGGTTCTAGTTAAGTTTAAAGTTGTTAATTTCAAGCATTCTGTTAGGGACATATAGATAATAAGGGAGATGGTCGGTTTGGAGAAGTCCCAGTTTGCTAGCTAGTTCTTGGTGAAGAATCTTTCTTACTGAGTGATTGCGTTCTTTTAATTTGTATGTAACTTCTATTTTCAATATGGTACCGTAAATTAATCTAGTGTTATCCTTGAATACAATACACAATTTTGTTCCGATAGGATACAATTTTCTTGTAAGATTATCCGTTAATTTTCCAACCATTTCTAGAGAATCGTATTTTTCATGTTTTTTAATTGGTTATCCATTTTCTAGCTGCACATGCTTTTAGTTTTTTGCATTTTTATTTCCAAACCCCACTTTTGATATTCATCTGTAAGGTTCATATAATCAAGATCATCATAACATTGAGCCTCCAAACATCTCCATCAAATCGAAACAGGAATATATATTTTGGTGTTATTTAGAGAGACTTCCATTTTGTGGCAGTTTTTTTATGTTCTTAATGGCAATATCTTTAACATGTGGAGAGTCTTATCATCCCTATTTTAAACCTTTAGTAACTGCAAAACCTTACCTCATTTCTATTTATCTTATCATCTTTATTTCATCTATAACTTTAATTTATTTATTGTCTAAATTTTAAATTATTTTAGATTCTATAAAATCAATTTATAAATTTTGAATCATAATCTTTATCAAAAATTTCTGACGGTTTGGACTAAGAAAGATTGAAATAAAAAGCCATTATTGCTCTAGGATAGCTTCACTAAAAAACAAAGCAGCAAATTCTTCAAATGCATTTTAAAGTTGTAAAAGGAAATGACTTGTTATATACTAAAGAGGTTTAAGTTTCTCTTGAATATTATTTTCTTTTATTCGCAATCCCGATATCCCTTTTCCTAATTTTAGATTTGTATCCTGTTTATAGAAACGATTAAAAGCAAATAAGGCCATTTAAATATGTTTATATGGGATTAAACCACAATAAATTATTGGTTGTAATGAAAATTTTTAACTAAATAATATTTGAAGTTTCGATTTCCACTTTTTTGTTTCCGCTATTGCCCAAAAGCGAACGCAAAAAAAACTTTTTTTAAAAACATAGATTAGGTGTCTATAATTTAACAGTTTTTAAGAGGCCCATAATTAATTATGCTTGGCATGAGGAATGACTAAACGCGGTTCAGTCGGGATTACTTCATGCATCTGGAAACATTTATCTGAAAATCAGCTGCACAGTAAACATATTTTTTTTTCAGACACCTGTAGTGGACATAATCGAAATGGTAATATGGTTGCAATGTTTCCTTTTGCAATTAAAAATTTAGAGAATGGAATGCGCAAATAGAAAAAAAAATTCGAAATGTAGACATTTTTACATGTATCGATTATGAGAACAGCATCCAGAAATTTAAAGTAAAGAGTAATTGAAATGGATCAAACAGCGTTTTTCGATTTTAATAGCTTGACACAGAAAACTATACATAACAAAAAACTAGAAACAAATAGCAAAAAAATAAATTGGATTAAAGTCGTTTGGACACTACTAACCATAGTATAATACATCAAAATCTGCAAAACTTATTATCAAAGTATACAAATTTCTCTCAAATTTATACAGATGTTTCAAAATCAACAGATGGCGTGGGAGCAGCAGTTATATCCTCTAATATGTGTCAAAAAAATAAGTTGCCAATACACTATAGTACTCTTAATGCAGAATTATATTCCATATACGGGGCACTCACATATATTATATCCTCACCAAATCAGAAATATATAATTTTGACTGATTCACTAAACTCACTACAATCTATTGGAAGAATATACCCAGAGAATCATATTCTTGAAAAAATAAAACAAAATCTGATAGAGATAGAAAATTGTAATAAGGAGATAATCTTTATTTGGATCCCATCACATAATGGTATTAGAGGTAATGAAGCAACAGATAAGTGTGCGCGTGAAGCCGTCAATTCAGCTGACTCTATTATTGTGAAATACGTGATAGCTAGTGATGTTTCAAGTGTTATCAAATCGCGGATCCTAAGTGAGTGGCAAAACCGGTGGGAATTTTCAGTGTCCAATCTTCGGAATATTAAACTGGACATTAAACCATGGAGATGTTTCTCCACTAAGAGGGGGGATCAAGTGACAATAACTCGTCTTAGATTAGGTCACACCAGTTCCACGCACAAATTCTTAATTACTAAAGAATCCGAACCAAAATGTGAGCAGTGTAACGTTAAACTCTCGGTGAAACATGTTGTTGTAGACTGTCCAGTTTTCTTAACAGCAAAAATCAATTATGGTATCTCAATAAACTTAGAGAAGTACTTGGTGCAAATTGTTCATTCACAAATATGTTAAACTACTTAAAAGCTATTAATTTTGTTAATATATAATATATTTAATATTGTAAATCTGATTCTCGCTAATAATCTTCGGGTTGATGCGAATTTGTAAATAAAAAAAAAAGTCGTTTGGTTTCAGTTTAAAAAAGAAAGCTCAGTGTTTTTTAAATACGAAATGGATTTAAAAGCTTTCCTTGAATTTAATATTTCAACTAATATCGATAAACGTAGAAAACAAAAAGTAGAATTCTATGGAACTTTTTCAAGATGTTAGTCCCAAAACATATCATGCTTTGTATGCTTCTTTAAACGAGTGTCATGGAACAGACTAGAATGAAAGCATAACCGATCAAGAAGATAGTGATTAATATTAATTTTTTTTTCTATTTTTGTGCTATTTGGCTTAATAAATACAGTTTATTTTTTAATTTTTATTATTAAGATAATTACTTAAAATTAAACGCATCTGCATTTTTTAGTGTAACAAAAACGTAACTACCTATTATAGGAGTAACTAAAACCATTAGTAATTAATCATTTTTACCAAAAACACAAAATAGGTAATACATTTTACTAAAAATTATATTTCAAATAAAGTTATTTTATGCTAAAAAATACTTTCGGTTGGTATAAATCCATTAAATATTTAGTAATTTGCATTTAACCTGTTTTAAAAACCTTTTTTTTTCACTTTATTAGAAATTGTGTTTTTTGTTGCTACGTCACTATGGTTCTAAGCCATCGCAGTATCCTTGGCTTAATATTTTTGTATCAATATAAACGTTATTACTTTTAAAGAAGTCATTTAAGCTACATTTGAAAAAACAGCTGACTAAAATAATGATATTTTTCATATCATCTGCAGATAAAATGAATTTTTCAAAATATTAAGGGCTAATTAAATTGGCTAATGTTGCTGTTTTTATCACTTGCTTGTTCTAATGAACTCAATATAAATTTTCTTTTAATACAGCAATATTTTGGTACATTCTGAAAGTTATATTCATCTAAAAAACTCGGAACACGTGCTTCTATAACAATCCTCATTACTATACAGACAGAAACACTGGTTTTCTCACGAAAGTACACGAGTTCGAGAAACAAATGAATCACGTCGCATTACAACAAAAGACAGAGATGGCGGTCATAGGCGCAACTCGAGCATTACAATTATTACTGCAAAGAAAAATATGCATGAAATAATTTTTAAAAAATACAAAATTGATTATATCAATACCTGTAGGCTCGGATAAATCTAGTGCTAACATATTTATATGCTTGCTGATGTAATTGAATTAAGAAGAGAAAAATAAGAAGACCCAGAAAAACTGTCCTATTTCTGGGTGTTCATATTTTCATCTTGTTACTATATATTTGGGCCATATTTCTTTCGATATATTTGTGTTTATAATGAAACAAACTCTTTTATTCCATGTTTTTTCTAAGATTAAGAGGGAATATGTTACCACTTATGATAATTATGATATAAAGACGATACTGTACTACTAGCGGATAATATCTATTAAGGTGGTTGATTTACAACTAGAAAATTAAATTGATCATTTAAAGTAAAATGGAATGGGTTCATCTCTATGGCCAACCTGCACGAATGAAATAACGTTTACAAGAGGTGAACAGTCACATTGATATTATTCTAGCAAACGAAAGATACGCCACATGCATACAGGGATCGAAGGTATTCAGGGTTACTAACTTTAAAAATTTAGAGTTTGTAACCTTGAATTGTTTTACCACATGACCATATCTCAAACAGTTATAGCATTGAGTTATTTTCTGAATATAATTTTCCACTGGGCATATAAAGCTGTATATTTTTACATGGATTGCCAATATTGTTTTTTTGGAGATATCTATTCTTTTCTTAAACCTTCTAACTTCTGTAACCGTACAAGTAGTTATAAAATTTTTAAGTAAGTACTTCTTCTTCTTCAGGCTTAAGTAATCCAATTTTGGACACAGGCCTCCCACAAATCAATCCAGTGTTTTCTATTTTGCGCCACTTGCTTCTAGTTGTGTCTTCCGATCTTCTTAATGTCATCAGCCCATCTCATTTGTGGTCTACCTCTTCTTCTCTTTCCTAACCATGGTCTCCATTGATATATTTTGTGGTTCCATCTTTTCTCCTTCAGTCGGGTATTGTGTCCTACGAAGCTCCCTTTTAATTTGGCAGCGTGTTCTCCTGCGTCTTTTACTTTGGTTTTGCTTCTAATCCATTTGTTTGTTTTTTTGTCTCACCCCGAGCATTGATCTTTCAGAGTGAGTGTTCACGTCTGTGAACCATATGTGAGTATAGGGAGGATGGACTGATCGTAAATTCTGCTTTTCAAATATTGTTCTATTTTAGTGCTTTTCAAGATCCAACCCAGTTTTCCAAATCCTGCCCACCTTAACTTTATTCTTCTGGTAATTTCGACAGTTTGATTTTCCTTGTTACCTTTCATTATCTGTCCCAGGTAGATGTATTCGCTTAATGTTTCTAAATTTATGTCGTTTAACGTTATTTCTATAATGTTCTGTGTATTTGTCACTATTTCTGTTTTTTTTCAAGTTCATCTTAAGACCTACTAAAACTGCTCTTGGAAATTTTGGCAGTCAGGGACCGAACGACCGTGGCGACACTCTTTTAAACTTCTTACTAGAGAAAAATCTATTCCTAATGAACAGTTACTACTACAAGAAACCTCACCGCAGATGGACGTGGAAAAGCCCAGATGGGAAGACGACAAACGAGATCGATTACTTTATCACTGATAAAAGATACATATTTACAGATGTGACAGTGCTAAATAAATTTGCGAAATCAAGCAACCATCGTATGGTGAGAGCCACCATTGTGTTAAATACCAACTATGAACGACACAATATGATAAAAAAGACTCAAATAAACATATGGACACATCCAAACAACGAACAAAATTTTGAAGATCATATCATTAAATTCCTAAAAGAAAAATCATCAACAAATGATATTAACATCCTAAATGACATAATAGTAGAAGCAATAACAGAAGCCGAAAAGAAATGCTGCCCAAAAAGCGTAAAGGAAGAAAAAATTAGTCTAGAAACACAAAAAAAAATGGAACAAAGAAGAATACTGAGAAGCGACGAAAACTCTAGTAACGACGATATAAATAAAATGAACAAGGAAGTATCAAGAGAAATCAGAAAAGACCTAAGAAAATACAAAGATGAGAAAATCATCAAAACCATTGAGGAAAATATGAGTATGAAAATAATGAGACGCAAACTCACAAATGGAAATAAACAAATAGTCAAACTCAAGGATAGAAATGGCAACATTACATCAAACAGAGAACATTTGTTACAAATTGTGGAATCATTCTATAAGACATTATATAGCAACCAATCGACTCTAGATATAGTTGAATATCAGCAGAGGAAGGTTCAAAATCAGGGTTTCGAAGATATCCCAGAAATCTCCTTGAACGAAATTTACAAGGCTCTAAAAAATATGAAGAATAACAAAGCTCCGGGGGAGGACGGTGTCGTCACGGAAGCGATAAAGATAGGAGGCTCAGTACTGATAACCAAAATTCAAAAGCTCTTTAATCTATGCCTATGGAATCAAAATATCCCAACAAAGTGGAATAATTCAATAACTGTACTCTTACACAAGAAGGAAGATATAGCAGACCTGGAAAGATACAGACCAATCAGTCTCCTTAACCATCTTTATAAATTATACACCCGAATAATAACGAACAGATTAGAGACAAAGCTGGATTTTTACCACCCTCGGGAACAAGCCGGTTTCCGCCCTAATTACGGCACAAACGATCACCTGCAGTGCCTAAAAACCCTGATAGAAAAAACTAACGAATATAACCGTCCCTTGGCATTGATATTTGTAGACTTTAAAAAGTCGTTTGATACAGTGGAACTACCGTCCATCTTAAGAGCACTACAAGATTGCAGGGTCGACCACAGATATTGTAATATAGTTAAAAATATATATGAAAATGCCACAACAATCATAAGTCTACATTCAGCAACTAATAAAATAAAGAAAAAAAGGGGAGTCAGGCAAGGTGATACCATGTCACCAAAGCTGTTCATTACCGTTCTTGAGTATGCATTTAAAAGACTAACATGGCAACAGAAAGGAATATCCATCGATGGTGAAAGATTAAACCATCTACGTTTTGCGGACGATATCGTGCTTGTGTCAGATAATCTGGGAGAGATCAAAGACATGCTCCAAGAACTGAATGACATACTACAAGAAACTGGGCTGGAGATAAATTTCGAGAAAACCAAAATGATGACCAATATGGTTCCCAGCGAAAAGATACAGATCAATAACAACAAGGTAGAATTAATCGATAAATACACATACTTGATTCATGAAATTAGAATAACCAGAGACAACCAAACCTGCGAGCTAAATAGACGAATCACGTTGGGATGGGCGGCATATGGAAGGATGAGAGACATTTTTAAAACAAATACCCCAATTCACCTGAAAAGGAAGGCATTTAACCAATTCATCTTACCAGTCTTGACCTACGGAGCAGAGACCCTAACTTTAACGAAAGCTACTGCCGAAAAACTGAGGGTAACACAAAGGCGAATGGAGAGATCAATGCTGGGCCTGACCTTGAAAGATCTCGTGAGAAATGAGGAGATACGCCGACGAACTGGCGTAGACAATATTATACTGCGAATCAATAAACAAAAGTAGAGGTGGGCTGGACATGTTGCTAGAATGGAAGACGGAAGATTGACGAAGAGATTATTGGAGTGGAGACCAAGAGCCGACAAGCGAAGTCGAGGCAGACCACCTACCCAATGGACTGACGACCTAAGGAGAATAGAAACAAACTGGATTGCAGCAGCTAGAGATAGAGAGAACTGGAGACGTTTGGAGGAGGCCTATATTTAACAATGGATGTGAAAATGGGGCTGGATGATGATGATGATGATGATGATCTTAAGACCTACTTGCTTCGAAGCTTGAAATAGTTGTGTCATCACAGTTGCGTCATGTAATATCTATTACAGCGTATCTCAAATGACTCAGTTTTCTTCCATTAACATTTATTGCTTTATCTGCCCAATTAATGTCTTTAAACACGTCTTTTAGTCCAAGTGTGAATAGCTTTGGTGAGATAACATATCCCTGACAAACTCATCTGTTAACTGGTATAGCTTTGGTTTTCGCATCTATTTATATTTTCGTATATGTAAGTACTCTTCATTGAAAATACTGTCTACGTCATTAGCCAGATACCACTAATTAAAAGAAAGATAATAGAATGTTTAAAAACACATGGCACATGATGCAAAGAAAAATATCAAACCATTTACAAGAAAGATATTAACAACCTGGCAAAAAAACAGGTAAAAGTGAATACCCTATTTCCTGATAAACCTGAGACTATTATGAATGTCAGCGTACCAAACATACGCCTTGAACCCTTTACCACAGAAGAACTGAAAACGGTTACCGAAAGAACCCGAATAGGTTAATCCACGGACTCGAATGGTATGCCACTTGACTTAATCAAGACATTAGAATAAAACTCAAAAACAGTGCTTAGAAGCCTAAACGAGTTGCTCTATAAACAGAATTTTCCAGTAGGCTTGAAGAAAGCAAAAATATCAATAATTTTGAAAACTGAAAAGTCACCGGATTACGCTAGTTCCTTCGGACTATATGGTGGATTGTTTAGGAAAATTATATTAAACAATTATAAACAATCGTCTAGAAGATGAGCTGCTTAGGCAATATATCATTGTGGATGGTGAATACGAATTCCAGAAGAATAGATCAAAGATATATGCGGTAAAGTCAATATCCGACACAAACAATAAATCGAAAAAAATATGGGTTATTCTCGTTTTCTTTAATGTGAAGAATGCCTTCAACTCTGCATATATCATAACCAGAATAGAACAATTAGCTCTATCACAATATTTAGTAAATTTAATTAATTAGAAATTACAGAAGAAGAGTGGGAAGAATACTACAAAGAACTACTCACAGAAAACGAAGTAAGCGAAGTAAAGAATGCCAGAAGAACTCGTAACAACAAGAAATCAGGGGGACCAGGAGAAATCGTTAATAAACTAATTAAGCATGGAGCAGGGAAACTACACAGAATCGTACGGGAAATTTTTAGTAATGCAATAAATTTTAACGAAATGCCAGATGAATGTCTCCAACGGTACATATTACCACGAGGTAGATATGATGAATTGCAATACAGGGCCATTATTGTGATAGTATGTATAGGCAGTTTATATGGGATAATACTTAAAAGAAAAACTGAAAAAAATCTATCAAAGATGATTAAGCAGGAGTTACGGTAAAAAGTTCCTGCATAAACCATATATGTATATACATTCCAACAACTAATTGAGAAAAGGATGGTAAAAAATAAACCTCTACACATGACATTCATCGATATAAAAAAGGCGTATGACAAGGTTCCTAGAAAAATCTATAGAAAACAATGAAGAAAAAATTGGAATAACTCAGAGGTTAATACAAGCCGTAAAAAAGCTATACAACAACAACGGAGTAAAAGTTAAAATTTGCAATATATATATACTTAAATGAATTCGCAAATGCAGTGGGAAAAGAAATGTGAAGGTACGGGGACGAGACGACTTTTGGTACACATTAAGTTTTGCAAGTAGTAAGAGCTCACGATTAAGAGGATCTATCCTATATGCTCCGAAAACTAGAAGAGGAATGAACAAAAAATAGAATAAACTTAGGAAAGACAGAATACTTAAAAACAGAACAAAAACTTAAAAATGGAATACGATAGTGAAATTAATGGCACTAAAAAATTCAAATACTTAGGATTCATAGTCTCAAAGAATGGAACCGCTGATCAAGAGATAACCACCATATTGGTACAAACAAGAACATGTATCAGACAAATGAAGTATAGAATAAACAAATTAATATAAATATAAAGAAGGAAACATGTAACACCTTGATATATAGTGTAATGGTTTACAAGGCAGAGAATTGGGTAATAAACAAACGAAAGAAATCTAAAATTATAGCAAGCAAAATGGATTTCATGAGAAGAAGCTGTAGAGTAACAAGACTGAATTATATTAAGGAGATAAAAAGAAAAATGACAGTGGGACAAGACACTGAACTAGGACATAGACATAAGTTACATTGAAGAAAACCGATTAATTTAGTAAGGACACATGAAAAGGTCAGATTGTCAGAAAGTCAGATCACATGGTAGGTATTAAAGATTCAGAGAAGAAGAGGAAGACCCAGAACAAGGTTCCTTGATAACATCGATGAAAGCATGAGAAATATGGGAATACATGCTTGGCGGAGAAAGGTGGTGGATATGGACGACTGGAGAGAAATTCTTGAGGAGGCAAGGACTCACGCAGGGTTGTAGAGCCAGAATAATGATGATGATAATAAAAATTTTGAATTGGAGCCCAACCGGCAATGGAAAAAGAGGCAGACAGAGAAGGTCGTGAAGGGACGAAGTGAACGAGGCCATGGAAAGATCTTAGAGATAGAGAATGGCAGGATAGAAAAGACTGGAGACGTTGGCTGAAAGAAGGAAGGCGGCAATAGCTTTAGAAATCCTTGTATATATAATTAAAACCTATCTTTAAGATAGACTTTTCATCGTGAAAAAAAAAATAGTATTGATTGTCAGGGTACCGCAAGGTTATAGAACATATTATACAACGGGGTACTAGGAATCAACTACGGCCAAAATGTGACTTCGATATCGTATGCGGATGATCTAGTCATAATCATGGAAGAAATTCATGCACATGAAGAACTATTGAATATGTGGCAGCAAGAGTGGGACTTGAAAAAAAAGGCACAATAAACGAATATCTTAATTCCTGATGCGAAAATATCTGCACTATGCACTCGAAAAAGACCTCAGCAGGGATCTTCAGAAGGATTCCTTTCATTTGTGATTAAATGTTTCCGCACTCCACAAAATGTGGCAGTCAAAAAAAAAAAATATTTCTATCACTATCCCTTTTGCAACACACTTAGATTGTGTATTTATAAAATGACAAAGGAATTTAGCGATTTTTAAATTATTAAGATAAATTTTGGACTTTTAAATTATATACAACGGTTTAGCAAAATTGTTACGTAACGATTTTGAATCTCTAATTATTGTAGATATAGTTTAATTCATATCTAAAATAGTTAAGTGATAAATGAGTTTAAAATGTTAGGCATATATTTATGAAATTCTTAAAGACAAAAGAAGCTTTTTCATTTAGCATGAGTTAACGTGGAAAGTGCTTTGTCAGAAGATTCTAACATTCTCATGTTACGACAATGAATCACAGATTTTTTCTATTGGATTTAAATCAATGACGAACAACCTAGAAAAGATAGAAAAGTCTAAATACTTAACAACAGAAGATCTGCTTTGTCAGAAGATTCTAACATTCTTACGCTACGACCCTGAATCACAGGTTTTTTCATCTTCTCATCAACTATTAGATTAAAATCGATATTAAACAAATTTCTCGATGTTTTCCTTGGTCGGCTTTTTTTGTTTTAAAGAGAGAAAAGTTAATTTTCTACATATGATTTATTAAAAAAAGTTTTCTTTAAACTTACTTTTGTCCGTTTAAATACGAACTTTTTATCCTTTTTGTCCACCGTAACCAAAAATTCAAATCTCATGACGACGCTTATGGAGACAATTCAGTAATCTGGTTCTTCTTTGTGGACTACATACAAAATGATTCAATTATAGAACCACGTTAAACTACTTTTCTTTTTATTGCGTCTTTTATTGTTCTTAAACAAAGTACCAACTTTATTTGTACGACATGCAGATGACGAAGGTGCAGCTTTCAACTTGATATTAATTTAATTATGAATAATGTACAGAGCGTTATTATCCAATCCAAATGAGCAACTGGTCAACTAATATATACGTAATATGAATATAGATTTTTTTAGTTCGTTAACTATCTAATGTATATAATACATAATTATAATCTGCATTTTTTTAAATTAGCTTAATAACATATTTGAGTATAAGTAATACCGGTCTTTTTCCAATGCTGAATAATTCAGACTATATTGATGTTGCAGGGTAGGCTGTTATTTAAGTATTATGGTATGCAAGTAAGTTACGGTGTGGTCTAAGGCTATTATTATTTTTTACTTAAAGCGTTTATTTTCTTTCTTTTCTGCCTTCTTTGTACTAAGCGAAACATCGATTTAAACTTAATCCACTTGCATCAGTGTTCAGATTGTTGCTCTACCTTTTTCGGGATCGCCCCATATTTCTCCTTTCAGTTGGCGATTTATCTCGAAAGATTCTTACCATTTTTTCTTTTATTTTTAGTTGTTCTATTTAGAAGAATCTTTCCAGCTATGCCAAGAACTACCTTTATCTATCATTATCATTATAAACCTTATAGCAGTTTAGAATTTTCTTGGTTTAACCTCAATACTGAGGGCGACCTCAGGGAAACCTGATCGACAATCAATTTGGATTTCGTATGGGGCTCGGTACAAGGGAGGTATTATTTGGTCTCAAGATATTACTACAAAAATGCCGAGATCAGCGAAAAGACGTGCTTCTCTGTTTTATCGACTACGAAAAAGCGTTTGATCGAGTAAAACACACAGAACTCATAGAAACCCTAACACAACATGGTATAGACCATAACACTGTAGCACTTATTAAAAAACTATATTGGGATCAAATGGCGTCGATCGACATAGACAATCGTCTGACAGCAGAATTGCCAATAAAAAGAGGAGTTCGTGAGGGCTGTGTACTTTCTGCCCTGTTATTCAATATTATATTCCAAAAAGATCATTCAAAATGGCCTCGAAAATATTGAAGAAGGAATAAAAACCAACGAAGAATACGTAAACAACTTAAGATACGCAGACGAGACCGTCGTTATTACGGACAGTGCTGAGGGTTTACAACGACTTTTGAATGTCATAACCAGAGAGGGAGATAGCTTGGGACTAAATATAAACACAAATAAAACAAAAGTAATCGCTGTTACACGTGCACCAAATGTCAACATTAATATTTGTATCTATAACAAACATATAGAACCAGTACAAAGATTCCAGTATCTTGGTTGCTGGATAACAAACGATCTTGACCACGAGGTAGAAATACGTACTCGTATAGAATATGCCAGGTCCGCATTTCAACGAAAGAAAAAATTCCTAATAAACTCTACGTTATCGTTGGATATCCGATACCAATTTGTAAAAACGTTTATTTATTCCACATTGCTATACGGAGTGGAAACATGGACTCTCGGAATTACAAGTATGAGGCGTATAGAAGCCTTTGAGATGTGGGTTTTCGAAGGATGCTGAAGATCTCTTGGACAGAGCACGTGACCAACAACGAGGTGCTAAGAAGAATGGGTACTGAGAGAGAACTCCTAAATATTGTAAAAACAGAAAAACGAGTTATCTAGGACATATTTACAGAAGAGAAAAATGCAACTTCCTACGACTTATAATGGAAAGGAAAGTGGGAGGAAGAAGAGGTCCAGGAAGAAGAAAATGCTCCTGGTTGAAGAATGTAAGAGACTGGACAGGCATGGACACACATTCGATACTAAGAACAGCTCAAGATAGAGAGCAATTTGCTGTAGTTATAGCCAACCTTCAGTAATGGAGAAGGAACCTTAAGAAGAAGAAAAACCTGAATACTAATGTTTTATTACGTCGTATTGTATTGTTTAGCCAGCTATTTTTGTTGGTCTATTTGATTGTTCCCTTAATTATGCTTTAGAGTCGCTATAGCCTGATACTTTTATATTTAGTCACACTTTATGTTTTGTTGAAGAATTGATCCATTTACTTCGAGTTTACATTTTACAGGTACCTTTGATGTTGCACGATTTGGCAGTGAGGTTAAATTGATGTTGAAGTCGTTGTAGGTCGTCTTCGTTTTTGGCAACCAACGCTGTGTCATCTGTGTAACACAAGATTTTAATCTCCTTATCTCCCATCCCATATACTCTCATTTTTCTCGCTTTCTTTATTATCTGATCCACAATAATCTTAAATAGCAACGGATCAGTGAGTCATTCTGTCGAATACCATTTTCAGCTGGATTTGATCTCTTTTGATTCGATTATGTGGAATTTGTCTATCTTAGGGGAGATGTAGAATGTCTTTTATTTAGGCACGGCCGAATGCTTCACTGGATCAATGAAACATACACATATATATATATATATATATATATATATATATATATATATATATATATATATATATATATATATATATATATATATATTATAGTAGTGAAGTAGTGAAGTGACTAGTGAGTGTAGTAGTGTCTGGGGGCTCGGGAGACTGAGACCTCGGAAGCCCTGAAGAAGACATCAGAGAGGATGTCGAAAGCTCGGCCCAATTAATATCGACGCGGTTCAACCCGGAAGACTGGTGAGTTTAATAATAATTTAATTTTTATATTAGTATTAATCTTAGCTCTAGATTATATATATATATATATATATATATATATATATATATATATATATATATATATATATATGTTTGTTTTGAGGTTTCCGCGGGAGCTATATGTGCTGTCACTATTTTTCCGGGTTTGACTCCGCGTTGTAAAATGCTGGTTTTCTTGAAAACCATTGTTTTGGCGACGTTTCGGCAAGGTCTCACTTGCCATTCTCAAGCCTGGTGGATCTACTTCTCGTCGTTACTCGATTAGTACTAATCGACCAGTACTAATCGAGTAACGACGAGAAGTAGATCCACCAGGCTTGAGAATGGCAAGTGAGACCTTGCCGAAACGTCGCCAAAACAATGGTTTTCAAGAAAACCAGCATTTTACAACGCGGAGTCAAACCCGGAAAAATAGTGACAGCATATATATATATATATATATATATATATATATATATATATATATATATATATATATATATATATATAGTTTGAGTTTAGTTCTTGAACCTTAATATATATTTTTTTAGTGGATTTTCTTGGGCTTAGGTTCATAAAAAAATTTGATTTGATACTAAGGCATTTTCATATATTTTTTCGACGTTTCGGCAGGAAATCCATGCCTTTTTCAAGAAGTAATATTGACTAAAAAACATTTTATGATAGACATAATACGATTTAAAAGTTAAACTTTTGACTTACCAAGCATGTAAAAATTTGTTACTAACAAGTAGACGTCACAATTAAAATAATATTAAAAACATAGGACATACCCACTAAGTCACTACATGTAAAATATATTTTAGATCTAATGTGTTGTTTATTGAAGTTAGTTTATCGTTTAAACAACCAGTTATTTTAACATCATAGGCGTTCTGAGATTGTCTTTTTATGTGTTTTTAAATTAAGTTAAAATATATTTTGTTCACATTTTTGACATCTTTTTTATCATTTATTGCATTATTATTTTTTTTTATTTGTATAGACTAGAAGTTCTCTCTTTTTCCTGTTGGGTTCACTTTTTAGGATCTTGGTTTTCTCAAAATCAAATTTATGTTTTTTTTCGTTTTCATGTTTTGTGAGGGCGGTTGAGTTTTTTTTGTCATATTTGTGGGAACGTATTCTTGAGTTAAGTAGCTGACTGGTTTGTCCAATATAAAAAGATCGCATGTTGTATATGAAATTCCCTGCTCGAATTGTGATGGAGTTTATATTGGACAAACCAGTCAGCTACTTAACTCAAGAATACGTTCCCACAAATATGACAAAAAAAACTCAACCGCCCTCACAAAACATGAAAACGAAAAAAAACATAAATTTGATTTTGAGAAAACCAAGATCCTAAAAAGTGAACCCAACAGGAAAAAGAGAGAGCTTCTAGAGTCTATACAAATAAAAAAAAATAATAATGCAATAAATGATAAAAAAGATGTCAAAAATGTGAACAAAATATATTTTAACTTAATTTAAAAACACATAAAAAGACAATCTCAGAACGCCTATGATGTTAAAATAACTGGTTGTTTAAACGATAAACTAACTTCAATAAACAACACATTAGATCTAAAATATATTTTACATGTAGTGACTTAGTGGGTATGTCCTATGTTTTTAATATTATTTTAATTGTGACGTCTACTTGTTAGTAACAAATTTTTACATGCTTGGTAAGTCAAAAGTTTAACTTTTAAATCGTATTATGTCTATCATAAAATGTTTTTTAGTCAATATTACTTCTTGAAAAAGGCATGGATTTCCTGCCGAAACGTCGAAAAAATATATGAAAATGCCTTAGTATCAAATCAAATTTTTTTATGAACCTAAGCCCAAGAAAATCCACTAAATATATATATATATATATATATATATATATATATATATATATATATTATATATATATATATATATATATATATATATATATATATATATATATATATATATATATATATACCTTCTTTAAAATCAGTTAGATTTTCTTTCTTTCTTCGCCTTACTATAGCTGTGAGTTCATTAACTCTCCTATGTACATTTTGACTATCGAACTTTAACTGTAGAGTCTCAATTTCTTCGCATCTCTGTATTGCTTCTTTTTTTTTCACTTTTTTGAGTTTCTTTCTTATTGTTATATATTTTTCCCTTTATATCCTTCTGGGTCATATTTGCTTTTTCTTCTTTTAGCTATTTCTTTAACAATTTTTCTACCTTTAAGTGGTTTTCCTTATTTCTTTCCTTTTGAACTATTTCTGTAATCTGTTTGATCTTTTGGTTATAATCTTGGAATTTCATTTTGGTACTAAGATCTTTCAGCATACGCACATCGTATGGTTGTGGTTTCTTTTTTGCACTCTTTTGATTTTGACTAGGTATACTTCCACCAGTGGTTCGTCTACTAGTCTACTTCCGCATAAGTCTTGACAGATGTGAAGCTATTTCTAATGATGCTGCCGGGTCTGTCTTGAGGGAATTTTCAAGTTAACAGCTTTCTAGGTAGTAATATCTGGAAGAATGTTTTGTTAATGATAGCTAGTTCTAAGTCTTCTGCGAATTTTTCTCGGGGTCTACTCTCTCGTTTCTGACTTCAAGTTCATGTGCTTCGATCTACTGTATCT
Source organism: Diabrotica undecimpunctata (assembly GCF_040954645.1). Classification (NCBI taxonomy): domain Eukaryota; kingdom Metazoa; phylum Arthropoda; class Insecta; order Coleoptera; family Chrysomelidae; genus Diabrotica; species Diabrotica undecimpunctata. The sequence continues at coordinate 50,537,800 of NC_092804.1, read as the reverse complement.
TATCTCCATCTTTTTAAACATAGACAGTATTATTTATGCGTAGTTCGTTAAAAGCGCATACACATATATATATATATATATATATATATATATATATATATATATATATATATATATATATATATATATATATATATATATATATATATTGTTATGATGTGTTGTTTGTGAATGATGAGCAATGAGTATTTTTAATAATATAATATATAGGGTTTTTATCGCGGTTCTCAAAGAATTAGTTTGTAAGTACTTTTTTAAACTGTCTTTATTATAACTATTATGAAACACACATATATATCTAACCTAGCCAATGTAAATTTAAAATAAACTATCTTTAAATTGATATTCTTATAAAACTAATTAAATTCTATAGACAATGTAAAATTTAAACAAACTATCTTCAAAATTGAAATTGTTATGACATTAACTAAATTATATTAACAAAATTTTGTACCTTTCTTTCACTGAATGCCTAAATGAACTGTTTTCCACTATATAGATTCTAATCACCACTGAATGTCTTCGTACTTCGGTTATCCTTGTTTTTGTAAAATTACTTTTTCCAATTATCAGCTTCTACCAATTTAAGATATATTTTTATTCACCAGCATTTATAAACCACCAAGCAAACCAGCAAACAGCATTTATATTTATTCTTCTTTTCAATATACCAATATCCAATTATTATAAGTTGATTTATACTAATCTCCAATCATAATATAATTTTAATTCCTTCCAATATCCATCCAATATTCTTCTAATATACTTTTATAATCTTCAATAATTATTTGTGTATAATTATAAATGTGCATTAAAATATATGCATAATTTTTAATCTTCATTTAACTCACTATATTAAACAATTGGACTATTTGTAACTGATTGACTGACTCCAACTAACTTTCATCTTTCTTACTAAACTTTCTGACTGACTGACTGACTAAAACCGTCCTCTTGAATCCAAATCACGGGTATTTATATCTTTTTGGATGTTCCAGAACCATCTGGTAAGAGATCATGTTCGATTTAGTTCTATTTCTTCTATATGGATGTTCTCGAAAAAAGTATCTGTTCGATCCACCGACATAATCATTATTCCAGAATGTTCCAACATAAACAAAGGTCAAATTCTGCATTCTGGAGAATTCGTTAATGTTCTATTGATAAATTTGTTTACATTTAGGCTTTTCAGATCAAAATAAACACTTAAATCAGTAAATATATATAAATTAAACATTTTAAACTAACATTATTATTATAACCCCACTTTATATTCCTAATTATTTCCTAAAATATCACTTGGAGAGTATGTATAGTTGGTTGCCTAGTCACATGGCTCACTTAAATATATCTACCACATTATAATTACTAAAATACAACTTTTAACAATTATTATATGCTAATTTCTTAAAAATACCCTCACATAAATAATTTTTATTAAATTCTCTAGTATATAACTTCTTAAAATAACCAAATACTTTTTTATATCTAATATTATCTAGTATATAATTTATAAATTATTTTCTTTAAACACCAATCATCACAATATATATATATATATATATATATATATATATATATATATATATATATATATATATATATATATATATATATATATATATTCATTCGTCTTCTACCATTAGGTGTCGAGGGTAGTACCTCTACCTTTTAATATTTTTTCCTCAATTATTTTCTGTTCTGCACCATTTGTGTTGTGTCTTGCTAAGACTAACCAGTAGTTTAGATGCAATATCGTTGTTCCGCTATTTTATAGGTTTGGGCTTTGTGTTTGTCGCTATTAGTTTAGTTTCCCACAATCTTTTCTCTTGTTTATTACTGTCCACTTGTATTATATGACCGAACCAAATTAATTTTATTTTTTTTTATTTTGTCAAGCAACGTACAGTGAGTCTAAAAAGCTAAAAATGCTTCAAATTGATTAAATCCTCAGGAGATGAAAGTATAGCGTTTAAATTTGGCAAATTTATTTGTGTTACCAAATATTTGGATGGTACATATTATAAAACGAATTCAAGAATAATGAAATGTTTAACTTTCCTTAAGTAGCTGTAGTGAATATGTTAGTTGTAGCTCTGACAATCGGGGTCTTCTAACAATATTGTCAAAAAATAATGACATTGCTCCCGCACTGATCCTTTCCCAAGTTAATAGGCTTATGTTCTAAAAAGTTCAGTTAATATTTCCTGATTCCTCGTGTTCAAACGATTCAACAATCAAACCTTAACAAATTGTTCGTTTCATTTTTCGTACATGGGTCGTTTGTCCATTAATCCTTCCGACACTCAAGACTATTACCCTAGTTCTTGGAGCAAGATCGTTTACTCTAGACAAGGAGCTAACCTTACTCTAAACCACTTTTCTTTATTTGACCTTGGATCCGACAGTAGTGATGATGGTTACTGAGCTATTCGATCCGCCCAGTAGTTCCCCTTGCTACAGGCAAGTTTTATAATATTTATTGCTTTGGTTAATCTTAGTTTTACTTTTTAATTTTAAAAAACTGACAAAAAAATCAATCTCAACGAGAAAAATAAGTAACTCATAAGATGTGAGTATTTCCAGTTATTATGAATGTCCAAATATGTCCAAAAGTTTGGAATATTGGAATATTTCATCTTTTTATTGATTTTTATATATAAAATCTTCTGAATATTTAAACGTCATTTTGTTTCAAATATTAACAATACTAAATAAATCTCAAAATCAGATAAACGATATGCGAAAAAAATATTTATTTTCTTGGAGTGAAAAACTTACAGTGTACAACTTATATTTAAAAATAAATTAGTATAGAAAAAAATAATCTTTAATAAAACTTATAATTAGTATTTCCTTCATTGGCCTGTATGCAAGCCTATAGGCGATTTGGCATGCTGCCGATTAACTGGTCGAGCTGGGCTTGCGGAATTCTCTCCCATTCTTCACGAGCAGCATCTTTAAGCTCTCAAAGTGTAATAGGGGGATTGTTTCGCTTCTTGATGCGTGTTTTGAGAATGTCCCAAGCATGTTCAATAATGTTCATGTCGGGGGAATTCGAGGGCTACTGTAATGTAGATATTCCTTCTTCTTCAAGAAAATTTTGTACTGCTGATGTTCGATGAGGAGGGGCGTTGTCCCCGGTGACTCTTCTCTCTAGAACCAGCAGTGACGTCCGTGTACCACTCATAATACCACCCCAAACCATAATACTGCCACCTTCAAATTAGACACGCGGTTTAGCTGTTTCTAGTGGGGCTTGTCGTCCTGGGGCCCTCCAAACCAGTGTTCTTCGCGAATCAGATACTTAGTCAATTTTTTACTCATCAGAGAACATCACGTTATTCCAGTTAGGATCATGATACGCCATTTCTCTAGCCCATTGCAACCTTACTATTTTGTGTTGGTAGGTTAGTTTAGGAACACGTAGCGGTTTTCTACGATACAAATTTACCGCATTTAGTCTGCGTGTTATTGTTTGCCGTGAAATATTCAGTCCTTGAAGCCTAGAAATTTCTCTAGATATACCACTTGTAGATCCCAGACGATTTCTACCAGCTATAAATGTTATTTGCCGGTCTTGTGCTGCTGTTGTACATCGATTTCTACCACTTCTGAGACGATCCTTGACTGTATTTGTATCTTGGAATTTTTTTTTAATTTTCGATACAGCACTCTGAGTAACATCACCAATATTCACGATATAACTTTGACTAAAGTCCTGTTGTAACAAAGCAATTACTCTGGATCTGTCAAAATGAGATATCACGTTTTTATGCATTTTTAAAATTCAAATTTAAACGAAGACTGAAATAATGTGTAAATACGCTAATCAGTTGAAAGTGACCAAAATCATACAAAAACGATTCAAATTTTTTATGATTTTCATTTAAAAACCCTCTAGAATGAATATCAACAACAGTTTTAAAACCACCATAGGCGTAGATATATTATTTGTACGTATTCCAAACTTTTGGACATGTGTGTATTGTATAAGGCAATTAATCCTAAACTAATTTGATTTGTTTTATATATTTATTATCTGTGACAATGTTTATATAGATAACATTATACATTTAAACTTTTTACCCAATCTTTTTAATACCATAAAAGAAACAAAGAAATCCGATTAACTGTAAAAACCGATAAAGAATTTTAAATATATCCCTAAAATTCTTAAAAGTTACATTCGACATACCTACATTCAGTTTCTTGTACGATGATTCCCATAATTGATCTTCAACGTCACCATCAGCAATTTTTACATTCTACCCAAACTTTTAACAAGTACAGAATATTTTGGTTAAAGCATTTTTCCCTTTTCAGCAAATATTTGAAATTGATGGAGAGTAAAGAAAGAAAAGTTCCCGAAAATTGTTGTTAAAAGTAGGAATTTCTACTGTCATCGATGCTTACACTGAAAAAAAGAGATACTTATATTTTCTAAATGCATTAAGATACATAGAGATTTTAGATTATCTACAGAGAAGAATTAAAAGGTAGATAAAGCCAAAGAAAAATGGATGGGAGAAATATGTGACGAAATCAAGGATGTGATATCTAGGCACGACTTTTTTATTGTGCATAAACAAGTAGAAGAAATAAGCAACATATTTTAAAACGAGTTCCCTCTGTAACAGTTGTCATTAACAACAAAATTATTGTAAATCAGAACGAAGTAAGAAGAGAATGGTAGCTGTATATATCAGAGTTGTTTAAAGATGACAGGAATAATATAGCCGAACCGTACCAAAATATACTGACGGCCCAGAAATTATGAAATCAGAGATAGAACACGCTTTAGAAATGCTAAAATTAGAAAACTTGTGGTCAATATATGAAAATAGCATAAAAGTAGTAGTAAAACACCGGAGTGATTCCCACAGACTGGCTCAAGCCCATCTTTGTCGCTATACCCAAAAAACTCAATGTCAGAAAGTGCTCAGAATATCAATTAATTAGTCTGATGAGCCATACCCTTAAGATTTTCCTAAGAATACTCCACAACAGATTTAGACATAAATAAGAAGTCGATCCCGAAGATGCCCAATTTGCTTTTAGAAATGCTATGGGAACTAGGAAGGCACTTTTTTAGCCAAATTATCGCGCTATCCTATTACAAAAATGCCATCATGAAAGAAAAGATGTATTTGTATGCGTCGTGGACTTGGAAAAGGCATTCGATAAATTACAGCATGTAAAATTAATGCAGATGCTAAAAAAATACAAATAGATGACAAAGATATTCGTGCCATTAAAAATCTCTACTGGAATCAAATTAAAGCGTAAAAATTGGAGACAATTAAACATACGAAATCTCACACAATCCTCATATAATGAAGAGTTAGACAGGGTTGCATTATGTCCCCAACATTGTTCAATGTTTACTCGGATCAGTTATTTAAAAAGGCACTTGAGAGGGATCCATATGGAACAAAAATAAACGGAGAACTACTTAATGTAATTAGATACGCGAACGATACAGTAATTGTATCAGAAAATATCAAAGGTCGCCAAATTCTACTTGATCGTATTCAGGAAGTAGAAGAGAAAATGCCCCCACATCCAGATGCAGAACTACAATTAAGTAGATTTCAAGTTAAAAAAGTTCACAAAATTACATATTTGGGAACTGTCATAACGGATTAACTAGATCCAGACATGGATATAAAACGCAGCATAGCAATGACTAAAATGAAGACATTTCTTTACAATAATTATCTTAGTTTATAACTAAGAGAAAGAATGGTTAAGTGCTATAGTTGGTCTGACTGAAGCAGAAGCGTGAAAAGTATCAAGCATGAAAAGAACTAAAGTACTGGAAATGTGAATTTATAGACGGATGCTGAAGATACCTTGCGCAGAAAAAAAAACTAATGAATAATGAAGTACTAAGAAAGGTTAAAAAAAGATAGAGAATTGCTTAAGAATGTTAAACATCGGAAAATGTCTTGTCTGAGACACATGGTAAGGGAAAATCGATAAAGAATACTACAACTGAGTTTTAAATTCAAAATGGAAGGCTATAGTGATGTAGGAAGACAACATGTCTCTTGGTTGAAAAACATTCGTGGACGGAGATATCAAATGCAGGACAGTTATTCTAGGTGGAAGAAGATCAAGAAGCCTTTACAATGGTGACCGCCAACGGATGCAATGGTGATCGGATAATTCTGATACAACACGTGAAGAAGAAGAAGTGATTATACATTTATAACCAAAAAGAAATCTTAATTCTTTTTTACCAAATATATACTTATATTTTTATGGTATTAAACCACAACTGAGTATAATGAAAATTGCATATTACTTTGCTTTTGACGTATAAATTATTCGTTTTCAAAATTTTTTATGAATTAAGAAATTATGGTAATCTGTAATATTTATCAATGGCCGCTTTGTAGCAGCGACACAAAAAAATTTGAGTTTTAAGTAAAAATTCTGAGGGTGTTGTTGTACCCTCAGATTGATATTAAAATCTGATCTTTATATGTTTATGTAGTTAAATGTAGACGATATTTCTCTGACTTTCTTCTTCTTCTTATTCCTCAGCTTTTCCCTTTTCAGGGGTCGCTATTCCTTACTCTTCGTCGCCACTAATTTCTGTTTATCATATCTTCTTCACCTAAACCTTTCTCTCTCAAGTCCTCTGCCACACAATCTTTCCATCTTCTCCTTGGTTTTCCCCTACCTCTCCTTTTATCAACTTCTAACAGCTCTATCCTTTGTCCCACATAGTTTTTATATGTATGTCTGACATGACTTACTAACTGCAGTCTTTGTTCTGGAATTGGTTTTGAGACTGTAATCACCTCGGCTCTTTCATCCTTCTAACATTCACCGTTACATTTTCATTTCAGCTACCTCCATCTTTTTTTTCCTGAATTTTCTTTATAGGCCACATTTCACCGCCATACACCAACGCAGGTCTGACTACACTCTTGTATATCTTTCCTGTCAGCCCTTCCCCGATTTTTTAATCACAAAATATCCCGCACATTCGCTTCCAGTTAAACCAACCAGCCTGTATCCTGTGTACAATTTCTCGTTCTAGTGTCCCATTTTCCGTTATGTAGAAGCCAAGGTATTTAAGTTCTTTTACTCGTTCTAGTTTTTGGACGTACTAACTTTAAGTCCTCACTTCTCAACAGCCATTCTCCAACACGATATCATCAGCAAAGAGCATTGACCAATGAGCCCCCTCCCTCACTTTCTCTCTCAGTAGATCCATAACAAGGTTAAACAGGTAACTACTCAGTGAAGAGCCTTAATGAAAATCAAACGTCACTGGAAATCTTTTGGTTAATCCGACAAGAGTCCTTACTTTGGTCTACGCTTTCTCATATCCTTCACGAGCCTTACGTACTTCTCAGGAACCCATTTCTCTCTCATACATCTCAATAGCTCTTGTCTATGAACTGTATCTTACGCCTTTTAAATATTTATAAATATCAAATGTAGCTCTTTTCTTCTCGATGTATTTCCCTATCAACTGTCTCAAAGCAAACAAGGCATCCGTTGTCCTTCTTCCTGGCACTAACCCAAACTGTTCTTTTTCTCTCTCCTTTACATTCGCTCTACAGTTCTCCAAATTTTCATTGTGTGCAACATGTCACTGACTTTCTATTAAACCGTTATTTATGTATTTTACTCCGTACTTTCTTATTGCTGACTTCTTCTCTTAGTATTGATACCAGAGCCTGCTACATTCTGTTGATGAGTTTGCTACACATTTTGTAAATGCTCTTCTTTGATCTCTTCTGTATATTGTTTAGTTTGGTTTTGGACAGATTATATCACAGCGAGTTTGTTGTTTGTTTTCACGACTTTTCTTAAAATCGGCAGGTATTATGGGCTCTATCATAATATATAGTAATTTAATGATTCTCTTTTTGATGTTTATGTTAAGGATTGAGTAATAATTTAAATATTTGTTTATGTGGGATGGTTTTCTGTAGAATTAACACGTCCAGATTAACACACCCAGAAAAAGGTAATGAGTTGTTGTGTTCTTTTTTTCTTGGTGAATTTGATTGATTCTTTTATACAATTGATGCCCAATAAAAATTTATTCAATGTTTCTGGTTCACTAGGTCAAATTGAGAACGTCATCATCTATATAGCTTTACTTTTATTTTATATATTTTATATATTTTATATATTTTATATATTTTATATATTTTATATATTTTATATATTTTATATATTTTATATATTTTATATATTTTATATATTTTATATATTTTATATATTTTATATATTTTATATATTTTATATATTTTATATATTATATATATTTTATATATTTTATATATTTACTCTTTATTTTATATAGGCGTGATGTCCTACTGTAGTGGGGTGTTGGTGTTCTTCCTTGATGATTTATTAGGGATTCCTTAAATTTATGTAGTGTTTTGTATATTTTATTTTCTAACGATTTGATTAGGTTCTTTTGTACTTTTATGTATAGTCCATTTATGAGTTGATCTTAAATTTTCTCCTGGTATTGAGTTTTGTTTATGATTATAGTTGAATTACTAAGTATATTTTATTATTAAATTATAAAATATACAGAGTACCTACTACCTAAATTATTATAGTTACCATTATAGTAACCTATTCCTACTTCCTCTTGTATTAATAATGACACATTAGTACAAAACATAAGAGTTTCTTTTGTGATTTGTGCGATTTTGTTTTATTTTGTGTTAATTTACACTCGTTTGTGATAAAATTTAGTTTGGGTTAAAAATTTTGTTTTACAGACATAAATGGACGGTGAGGTAACTCTTTTGTTGCTGCAGCGATAATAGACTTTAATGAGGTATTACCAAATGCCCCCTCTACGTGTATAAACGCACATATTGTGACTTCTTCTGAGGGGACGGCCTTTCGAGATATTTTATAAGACAATGCAAGATATTTATGATCGGTTTTCTTGGTTGATAGGTAAATTGTTTGAGCTTGTCGTGAAGCGGTATACTTAACAATTATTTACTTATCGTAATAATATTTTTGATTAGTAATTTTTTATACTCTCTAGAAGAAAGGATGTTGGTTTATAGCTCATATGATTCCTAAAAAGGGCGTTTGCCACTCTTAGGAATAAGGCAGATCTCAACTCGTCGCTATTCTTTTAGAATAAACCACAAGATAGATCTCATCTTAAATATTATGCTGGCTGAAGTACGAGGTTGTCCATTCTCCCCTGTCGCAGAGCTGAAGATCCTAGAAGACCGGTTTGGCTTAAAAGTATTCACAGCTCAATCGATTTTATTTTTGGTGCAGGTTTTCTCTGCTAGTCTCTGCTAGCATCTTAGTCTCTATTTCATCTTGAATAAATCTTGCACCAGGAAACCGAATATTCACAATGCATCTTATGCTCTTCTCTTTGTTCTTCAATAACTTACCGTTTCGCTTTTTACGCAGTCCAGCGCCATAAACATCATATTTTCAGAAAAATTCTTGATTATTTAGCTATTTAGGATAACTATTTAACCCCAGCATTGTTAGTTAGCCCTGGGCTAAGTTAGTGGTAGCTTCGCATAACTGCCTTGTTAGAGCCTTTTTATGGTGCTGTGGGCTTCATATTACCTTGGGACCTTACACTTTATTTTATATTTTGTAGTTTATTACCCACCAGCTAATTAAAAAAAGATATTATAGTAGGCGGTACAGTAGACCAGCGCGAAACTTTATACTATGGTTTCTATATTTTTAAAACTTAAATAATATTTTTAAAATTGAATAAAGTAATTTTATTATTTATTTATGATTTACATTTTATACAAATGATATTATATTCAAATAATTCAATGAATTATTATGTTTGCCTCTAAATACTCTCCCATTTACGAAGTGCTGATGACATTGTTCTTATAACAGACAACTTAAAAGGGATTGGAACTATGCTTACTGTTATGAGTTAAATACTGTCTGTAATGAAGTTGGTTTGAACGAAAATTTTGGAATGACACAATATGATAAATCTGTTCATAACAAATTAGTTCATAAATAGAAATACTTAGGTCATGAAATCCAAATTTCTAGGGACAACCAAACTGCTGAACTACAAAGAAGAATCACTTTATCATGGGCCGTATATGGAGCTCTATCAGATATCTTCAAGAGCAATATACCAAACTATTTGAAAAAGAAGATGTTCGACTAATGTGCGCTTTCAGTCATGACTTACGGCGTCGACACACTTTCTTTAAACCAGGTACAGTAAACAAACTCAGAGTATCTCAGAGTAAACTCAGCGTTAAGAAGGACAGGCGACACATTTGCCATAGAGCGTATAGCATGGCTAAAGTGGAACTGGGCAGGCTATGTGGCCAGAAATAACGGGCGGTAAACCCAAAAATTACACTGTGGCGACCACTAGCTGACAGAAGAATCAGAGAGAGACTACCCACACAATGAACAGACGGCATCAAAAGAATCACTGAAAATTGGCTGCAGGAAGGTCAAGACCCACAGAACTGGAAGAAATGAGGGGTGGCCTATGTTTAACTTTGGATGCAAAAGGCTTGATGATAATGAAACTAAATAATATGTTTAAAAATAATAATTATATTTATATAAAATTATTTTAAAATGAAAAGTGTGTTAAAAATTTAAACAGATAATTCAATATTGTTATTATTCGAATTATATTTACAGCTTTGAAATTTTGACAATTTTTTATTGATAGATCTTCTTTTAAATTTTTACTTCCCATTTAATAAATATATTTTGTTAGTTATTTTTCGTGCAGTTAATAATTCAAACCTGCTTAGAATAAATATATGATCACTAGAAACGAATGTATTGAGAGTAGTGAATCGATGTGAAGAACAGCTATTTTGTGACGCTACTCGTGACGTGACGAGGCGTGACGATGCGTGCTAGTTTCATGATACTTGTCTCAGCATTTTCCTACAAGGAAAAAGTAATACAACGCTAGTATAGAAGCTTCGCTTCAGTAAGTTTCCGGTATTTACCACAATTTCTAAATCTAAAAATGTTTGGAAATATAGGAAAATAATAGAAAATACTTTTATATTTGAAAAAAAAAAACAGCTACTGCTTATAATCTATAGTTAATCCTGCCTGTTCTCATTTTTATATTATTTAAGAGGTTCATATTTTTATTTTTACGTTAATTTAAAGAAAAGTAGTTTAAAAAAAAACAAAGGTTTTATGAGTGTACATTACTATATTTTCGTTTATCTTTACCGCCATTTTGTCGTAAGGAATGTGTCTCTTTCGTTTGAGTTATAAACGACTATTGTCACAGTCGTACAACCCAGATTTCTGTCAATCTACTGCCACGCACTCGAATACATAAATAACTGTCACCTGAAATCGGATAAAAACCAATTTATTCGAAAAATCGTTCATCAGATTGCTTAGACTGTGATCGAAAGACAGGTTTATTAGTATATATTGTTATAGTCTCTTGTAAACAATGGTATTAGCAGTATTTTGCAATTTTATTTAAATAGAGAAGTGAAGTAAAAAACGGCTAAGGTGCCGCGTACATTTGTTTTTACGCCGATTTTAGTTGTTTTCTAGTCCCGCTTTTGCTTCGAACATCAATTGTTTTAAGCAGGTGTCTTGATATCTATCTTATTTATAGTTGTAGTGGTTTCGGGTATAACTCAGAGCAGTGTCATAATTGTCCTTTGGAATTTTTTCTCTCTCGAGCTGATTTCTATCTGCCACTTTTTCGACGTAACATTTGAACATAATGATGCTTGTTTTCTATTACAGTAGTCCTAACAATGGCCTTACCATCCATTATATTTTAACATATTTTAAGCGGTTCTGACCGAAACAGGTACCTTTAAAGCAGGAGTACCGTTAAAATGGTAAATTTTTCAGAATATAGAAGATGAACTTGATTCTCCGAGAACGCCTAAAATGCGAATACATTTTACACAATTTGTTATTTCAAATAGAATTTACAGGATGGCCCATTCGTAAGGTTATAACAGCTTTTCAGTTTTAATTTTGTTTTCCAATTCGAAAAGCAATAAGGCAATTTAGTTTTTATATGCAGAGAATATGTGATTCCAGCAACTGTAACTATTGTGGTTTTCTCTTTTCGATTTTTATTCCAATGTTTTTCTTGACATTATCCATTCATTTATATGCTACTTTCTTTTGGAGTGTCTTACAGTGGATTCAGTGCAAAAGTTACTACTTTACTTTACAAGATATTACCGATTTATACTTTTCATGTTTAAGGTCTTGTTTGTATATGTCGTAGTCATAGTAGTATAAAGCAAAAATCTGAATTTGGTTTTGAAAATTAGTTTACGGATTTTAATATCAGATGTCGCTATTTGCGTCTATACAAAGCCATGTTAGAGTTGCTTCCTAAGACAGATAAAATTTATTTTCACGTTCAGAGCCACTGTGAATATCCGTCTCTGGGGAGCCCTATTAGGGCGAAATACCTATAACGCGGATACACACACGCACTGTACGTGAAATCAAATCTTAACTGTATTTTTCCTTTTATTCCGATATACTCTGTAAGAGTACTAGAAACTAATTCGGTAAGGATTGTTGCTTAGTTGATGAGATAAGTTGTGGAATGCAATTTTTAGATTCCCCATGTCTCTAATAACATCTTTATCAACGTCTGTTTTGCATTGCAATTCTTAGAAGGCACAGATTAAAGCAAAAATCTGAATTTGGTTTCGAAAATTAGTTTACGGATTTTATAATCAGCTTTTTAGTTACGAAGCCGGCTAACTAGCTAAGTGTCGGTCCATAGACTAATGAAATTTAATGTCTCTAATATAGACGTATATGCGTCTATATTCTTTGGTTTTTGCAGGATTTATAGATAATAGTAACTTTTTTCTTTATCGAGATTAATGTGATAATAAAGAACAACCAGAAATATCTGAATCAAGAGCAATGAAGATGGTAAAAATGTGTTTACAAGAAAATATTGAAGGTAAGTGAACTTCTTTCTGTGTACTGTGAAAACCTTCAGGATTTTGTACCTATCCTTTCTACACATTACTAACTTAAATTAGGTAAGTACACAATTGTTGTGAAGTGTAATATCTTCCAGAGTTTAACATACTTTTTTATGCTTAATAATAAGTGCTTAATTTTTTATAAAACTATTAAAGACAAACATAATGTTCACTCTACTTATGTGCCTGAATCTGATTCATCTAATGAACAAAACCATGTTTCTGGTCAAAAGAACCATAAAGCCTAATGTCAGTTAAAGCCTGTTATGTTTAATGATGTTGCAAATAGAAATTTCTTCATGGATGAAGAAAATAAGAGTAAAAACATATTTGCTAAATCTTCTTGTAGTAGATATTTTGACGTTGCCAATGAAAATTTCTCCATGGATGAAGAAATTGATAGTGCAAATATATTTGATGATTTTTTTAGTAGTAGATTCTGACAAATCTGTGTAATACATAACATACGAACCAGATGATAGCAGTATCAGTGATGGTTGTGAGGAAAATACAACCATTACCTGTGTCTAAGAACATGATTACAGCAAGGTGCTTTCCAAAAAACTGAACATGGATAACAGTATTGAAGTGAACGAGGGAGATAAAACAGAAACAGTTGTAAAGAAGACTAAAAAGAGAAAGCAGAAGCCTTCAACTTGGAAATGTACGTAACAAAGGAGAAGAGACGATTAGGAGAGGAATATGTAGGTTTTAAAAATTAATTGAAAAAAAGCTAAAGAAGTGGTTCCCTCCTGCAATAGATTATGTAGGTTTAAATGTACTATTAATATACAGGATAATGTTGGAACGCAAATTTTTAATAGTTTCTGGAAGATCCAGACAGAGCATAGAAAACAATTTATTACATAAGCATTTGATATGGGTCAATCAAAACGACCGAAGACAGCATTCTTACGCTTACACTCTACTCTCAAACGGATCTAAAACAAGGGTGTGCAAATCATTTTTTTAACTACACTTGTCATCTTTGAGAAAATAGTCAGATATTCAATAAAGAAGAAAATTAATGATGCGGCTGGGTTGGTAATCAGTCACCATGTACCTAACCACCAAATTCCAGAAGAGGCTGGTTATGGAACACATAAGTTGTTTTCCAAAAATTGAAAGTCATTACTGTAGCAATAGGTCTAGAAGAGAATATTTAAATCCAGAACTAAACGTATCAATAACGTACAAATTATATTAAGAGAGGATTAATAAGGAATACGCAAAAGAACTTGCCGTAAAGAAAAATATGTACCGGGAAAATTTTTCAACCTTCATTTTAAGCGCCCTAACATTGATACATGTGATACCTGTGACAGTTTTGAAAATAAGCGAAAAAAATCAGATCCTAACGGAGTTAAAGCTATTCTAAAGAAAAAGGCAGATCATTTGAATGACACAGAAAACAGATACAATTTAAAAAGGCAGGATACGATAAGATGCAAGCAGAATTTAAAAGAAGACGTAGCAATGATAGGTTTGCAAAAATGCCTCCCTACACCTATGTTAACTAATAACAAATTGTTTTATTTAAAGCAGTTATGGACATAAAATAATTTTACCGTATATAATGATAGTACTGCCGAAGGTTCATGCTTCATGTGGGACGAGTCTATTGCAAAAAGGGGTGGCAACGAGATAGCTTCCGCTGTAATGATGTGGTTGAAAAATTTATCTTCTACAACAAAAGAGGTAACGTTTTGACCCCACAACTGCTTTTGCCAAAACCGAATTGTTTTTTTATTTTGTATGTATATGTGATTTCAGCATAAATATTAACTCAAGGGGCATACACATAACGAAGCAGACACAATATATGCACTGATCGAGAGGAAGAATAAAAGGCTGTCTACTACGGGTATTTCTGTACTCCATGAATGGACCCAGTTTATAGGGATCTCTAGTCCTTTAAAACCGTTTATTGTTTATGAGCTGAAAATAAGTGACTTTTTTAACTTTAAAAAAATTGGCAAAGAATCGACAAGTCCGTTTATTAATAGGAAACGTAACACAGACAATGAACGCTTTCTATCCTCGAAAATTGTGCACTTGAAAGTTGAAAGAGACCACCCTGGCATTATGTTTTATAAAACAACATTTTCCCAGGAAAATTTTAAAACTGTCAATTTTGAAAGGAAAATGAGAAGTTCTCTTACCAAAGATATTGGACCAAATAAATAATGAACAATCCATTCTAATTAATAGTTCAAAATATAACCACCTAATGGAATTACTAGAATGGGTACCTTCTATTTACCATTCTATAAATCTTTAAAAATAACAAAAAATAAAGTTGTCGTTAACGAAGACAATTCTTCATGAATCCAAGATGATTAACTGCTTTTGAATTTAAGTTTTATATTATTTTTATAATGTTAAGTTCTGACTCTGATTATAAGGTTCTTTTCCTAATAAAATCATACCAAAAGGGGGTTGTCCTGTAATTTAGTACCACAGAACAAAAAAGGTTGTAGTCCTAAATTATTTATTATTTCAATACAAAACAATTTAAAGCCGATTATGTTACTGTAAAATAAAATACAAAGTATGTTTTACCATTTTCTTTAAAAACATAAAGCTGCAACATCATTTGATGATTTTAAAGGCATTTTAAATTATGGTGTACAAATAAAGAGCACTAATTTTGATCTACTGTTGTTCCAGCCTGTTTTTTTTTATTTTTATATTAGTCTTTGTTCTTTTACAGTATTTCTCGGCATATTTAAAATATTTTAATGAGAAAATAAATAAATATAAAACAAAATTTTCAGCATACAATGTCAGAAAGTATTTACCTGGATGACAATTATCATTTTACCAGTTGACATTAAGAAAGTACTGTCACGATGGGGGGGGGGGGGGATGTGAACTTCCAATTCAAGTGTGTCCTGCGTGGAGTAGAACTTGTCTGTTTAACAGAACTATATCTCAAAAATAACGACCAATTTATAATAGCTAAATTCTACGTGCAGACATTTTTAAACATTATTTTTACAACTGCGTATTCTAGCTCTAAGAGAAGAATTTTTTTTTATTTACAAATTCGCATCAACCCGAAGGTTATTAGCGAGCATCGGATTTACAATATTAAATATATTATATATTAACAAAATTAATAGCTTTTAAGTAGTTTAACATATTTGTGAATGAACAATTTGCACCAAGTGCTTTCTCTAAGTTTATTGAGATACCATAATTGATTCTTGCTGTGGAGAAAACTGGACAGTCTACAACAACATGTTTCACCGAGAGTTTAGCGTTACACTGCTCACATTTTGGTTCGGATTCTTTAGTAATTAAGAATTTGTGCGTGGCACTGGTATGACCTAATCTAAGACGAGTTATTGTCACTTGATCCCTTCTTTTAGTGGGGAAACATCTCCATGGTTTAATGTCCGGTTTAATATTCCGAAGATTTACACTGAAAATTCCCACCGGTTTTGCCACTCACTTAGGATCCGCGATTTGATAATACTTGAAACATCACTAGCTATCACGTATTTCACAGTAATAGAGTCAGCTGAATTGACGGCTTCACGCGCACACTTATCTGCTTCTTCATTACCTCTAATACCATTATGTGATGGGATCCAAATAAAGATTAGATCATTATTACAATTTTCTATCTCTATCAGATTTTGTTTTATTTTTTCAAGAATATGATTCTCTGGGTATATTCTTCCTATAGATTGTAGAGTTTAGAGAATCAGTCAAAATTATATATTTCTGATTTGGTGAGGATATAATATATGTGAGTGCCTCGTATATGGCATATAATTCTGCATTAAGAGTACTATAGTGTATTGGCAACTTATATTTTTGACACATATTAGAGGGTATAACTGCTGCTCCCACGCCATCTGTTGATTTTGAAGCATCTGTATAAATTTGAGAGAAATTTGTATACTTTGATAATAAGTTTTGCAGATTTTGATGTATTATACTATGGTTAGTAGTGTGTTTGTCCAATGATGTTAGGGTAGTTATTATTTTAGGTACTCCCAAAGTCCATGGTGCAGCAGGTTCAAAACTAACTGGAAAGCAAGGAAGTAAGGTGGTGTTCAGAGATGAGAGATCCATTTTGATTCGGTGGTAGAAAAGTTTATGTAGACGTGGTTTATTGGAGAAACATGTTGATAATCGGTTAAGGTGATCATATTTGAAGGTATGGTTGTTAGGATTTGCATTTGATTTAATTACATAGGTTAACTTTAAGTACATTCTTCTGTGATATAGTGATGGTTCAGCTGCTTCACAATACAGGCTTTCTATTGGTGTGGTTCTGTAAGCTCCCAAGACAATGCGGAGTGCAGTATTGTGTATTGAATCTAAAATTTTAAGGGAAGACTCAGTAGCCGATGAATATGCTATCGCGCCATAGTCTAATTTAGATCTGATTAGAGTTCTGTAGAGAGAGCATAGTTTGTCTATCTGCCCCCCAGTCTTTTTTAGATAGTGATTTAAGAATATTAAGTCTTGCTTGGCATTCGATTGCCAATTTTTTAATATGTTCTTTCCAATTTAGATGTTGGTCGAATGACACTCCTAAAAATTTTACATTACTTTTTCGAACTAGAGGCTTGTTAAATAGTGAGAGTGGAGAGTGATTAGGGTAGCTTTTCTTTGTGAATAATATAAATTGTGTTTTTTCTGTAGAAAATTGAAATCCACAATTTTGCGACCATTACCAAGAGAAGAATTATTACTTTCTAATCAAAAAATTAAAAGGGAATTAAATAATTATTTTAATAAAGGTAATTGATATCGAAGTATAACTTTCTTGAAGAGCATGTTTTTCACAAAATTTAAAAAAATAAGCAATTATCTATAAAAAATGATGATTTTAAACTTTTAAACCACAATATCTATCCTCTCTATGGTTTCTATACCAAAATTCATCAAAATTATCAAAGTTGTCGGTTGAATATAAAAATATCCTGTGGTAAAGCAATATTTTTAGGTACGACGAGGAATTAGTGGGATTCGTTCATGATAACGAAATTTAAAGTGTATTAGAGACTGTAAAAGTATGATATGGTGGATGATAAACTCGACTGAGAGAACACACATGGATAAAGACACATAACTTTATTTTAAGTAAAAGACATGTATATATATTAAGTACACAATCCATATTTCAATCAGAAATATTATAGTTTCCATAAAATATTTTTATGTTGAAAATTGTCTTTGCTACAAGGCGACGATAATAAATAAAGTAAATTTATCTTTTATTTTATATGTTAATAAATGTCACTAAAAGTCAATAAAATCAAATGTCATTTTATGGCTTATAAATAGCCTGGATCTATTGAAATGTTCGTATTTAAAATTGATGGACATGAACTATTACCTTTGTATACATCTGCTGAAACCAATGGATTATGTTTAATACTATATAAATTAAGCGACAAATAATGTAGTGAAAATCATAAATATATCTGTTTGCATTGAGAATTTTTACGTATAATTGTTTTTTCTAAAACTTCCATCAATGGCATACCTGTAATGTCGTAGACCACCAAATCATAATTCTTGGAATCGTCGAGGCACTGACTTTTATTCTCCCCAATAGAGCTGATATTAAACAAATATAAGGGCATTTATAAGAACAACTTATGCTTAAATAAATTAAGAAAACAATCAAGAAGAAGAGGAAGTCGTCGTGTGTTTTATCTGGCATGATGACTTCCTCAACAGTTAATAATACTTTTTACTCATTAATTAAGTCAGTTTCCTGTAATTTCATCAACCTATCGTACAATAATATTCTATAAGTTTGTTAAACCATTCAATGCCTATTTCTGAATCTGAATTGGTATTAACCAAACGACTTTCAAGAAAAACTGATCCACTATTCATGTATTGCTTTTAATAATGCAACTAACCATACAATATCTTGAGTTTATTAGACTTTCGTATCTTTGCTTCAAGCACCAAAGGTATTCGACAGAGTAAAATTATACGCAATAATGCATTGTAAGAATAAGTAATTCCATTTCATAGCTGTACAGTGTACATCTTGTTTCTGGAATTGCTGAAATTCTTGGTTTATATTATAGACCAGGGAAATAAGATTTTTTTGTGACAATAAACCGGCCAGGAAAACGACAGTTGTTTTAAGTAGTATGGACTAGAGGTTTCACGCAGATAACTCAAGGTCAAACTAAACTAAATGTCATTTATAGTACCGATACGCATCTTTTAATGTCGCTATACTCTGCAGTTTAGGTTTAGAACGAAACTAAAATTTATAATTATTGTCAATTGCCAGTTGTCAGTCGCCAGTTGTCAGTAATTTATTACCATTGTTATTATGCGTCTATATTATTTGATTTGATGGTTATTATTCCAAATTGCAAAGAAATCAAACTAATCTTGGTTTAATATCTCTGGTTTAGCATTAACCTTAAATCAGTTTCTAAATTACAAATTACCTACCTCAGTGGTCTGTGTTTTAAATGTTCCTGGCGTTCAAACAGTATTTTACAGATTATTAATAATTAGTTAAATATGGTTTCTCACAATAAATATATCGTACAATGTACCAATTCGTCGGCAATTAGACATGCCTTTCCAAATTTTGATAAAGACATTAAACGATTTAGGAAGTGGCTTAGTGTTATAAAAACCCTAATTTAGATATGATGAGTTCCACTAAAGTTTTTAAAACAAAACGAATATACCACAGGCACTTTAAAGATAAGTTTGTTTCTTCATGGAGTCATAGATTGTATCCGAATGCAATTCCTAGCTTACACGTGCATGGTGAGTTCAATAAGTATTTGATATTAAAGAACAAATAACTGATTGATTTTAGATTAATCTTCTAATGAATATTCCAGAAGTATTTCAATGTTATGTGTGAAAGCAAATGTAACAGAAAATAAGTAAACCTGATATATAATTAATAAGAATTATTTTTTTTGCTCCAGGTGAATCTTCACATATGTTTCAATCATTTGAGATACTACATTGTAGTAAGTATTGGGAAGATAACAATTTATAATTGTTATCTTAAGCTTAAGCGGATACACAGACGCACTGTACGTGAAATCAAATCTTAACTGTCTTTTCCTTTTTATTCCGATTTACTCTGTACGAGTACTAGAAATCAATTCGCTAAGGATTTTTGCTTAGTTAAGGAGACATGTCGTGGAATGTAATTTTTAGATTCCCCATGTCTCTATTAACATCTTTATCAACGTCTGTTTTGCCTTGCAATTCTTAGAAGGCACAGATTAAAGCATAAATCTGAATTTGGTTTCGAAAATTAGTTTACGGATTTTAATATCTGGTATAATATATTTTAACTCTTCGTTCTTTATATATTTTAGAAAGTGTTTGCTTAATTCGTAAACACCTACAGGTTTTTCCAGAAAGATTTAATCATGACTACTTCACCAGAAATTCAAGCTTCAATGTGTATTTACCGATCCCATCCACTGAGTTAGTAAAGAAATCTATATTATATTCAACAAAAAAAATTATACAACCATCTTCATTTGCAACTTAAATCTGCAACTTCTTTCCTTAGGTTCCGCAAAAGGACAAAAACCTATATATCTGAAAGACCATAAGAAGAGTATAAGTAACTAAAATATTTGTATAAATATACATTTGGGTATCACATTCAGCAACTTAAACTTATTGGTTCGTAAGGTTTTATTATGCAATTTGCAATTTGTTTAAATTTTGCAATATATTGTGTACTTTATTATCTTTTATTTTGTGATATTGACGATTTATGTAAATTCAATAAATTTAAATTGTTGTCATTTTTCTGAATACTTGTAAGCTTTGTCCATAAATTGTACAATTTTCAGTGGTAATAAAGCATATTTATATTCTATTCTTTATATACAAAGTTGGTTTACAGGTAATAAATAAATAAATAAATTACATTTTGACTTATTTTTTCCTAAATCGTGTTGTGTATATTTGAATTTAAAAATAATTTGCACATTTTAAAATTTGAAATGCAATTTTTTTTTCAAATATACCAAATAATATTTAAATATTTTAAGCTTTAATTATTTCCGATGCAAAACTCTTCTCCTTCAATGAAGAAGGCTATCATGGCTATTCTGACCTTCGAGGCAGCTGCACTGAACAATTGCCTTGAGCTGCAACCAAACCACTCCCTCAGGTTCTTCAACCAGGAAACGCGTCTTCTTCCTACGCCTCTCCTACCCTCTACTTTTCCTTGAATTATGAGTCTCAAGATGTTGTATCTTTCGTCTCTCATCACATGTCCGAGATATTGCAATTTTCTCTCTTTTATTGTATTTTCCATTTCCCTCTCTCTGCCTAATCACCTTAACACTTCTGTATTCGTGACTATATCTACCCATGGAATCCTTAACAATTTTCTAAATGTCCACATTTCAAACGCAGTAAGTCGATTTATTGTATTCCGGTTTAATGTCCATGATTCAGCTCCATAATAGAGTACACTGCGTACATAGCATTTAATTAGCCTTATTCTGAGGGCCAATGTCAGATCTTTGCTGCATAAAATCTTTTTCATTTTCACGAAATTGGCACGTGCTTTTTCAATTCTGACTCCTATTTCTGCAGTATAATCTTATTTTCTGTGATTATCGTTCCCAATTAGGTATATCTTCTTACTCTCTCAATCGGCTGGTGGTTTCTGGTATGGACCTCTGTAACAAACACCTATATGTTTCCTGCAGTACATTTTTTGGACTTAATTAGTTACTAATAAATTAAGGTCAAAAAACGGTAAATTTTCACTTTCTTCGTCTATCGGCAAAAAGTGAAGTATTTAAAACAAATTTAAGAGTAATAAACTTATGTCATATAAAACCATTAAAAATGATGTTTGTTAAATGTTTTTATCATTATTTGTTGCTTATAAAGTTGCAAAATAACTTCGCCTTTTTAAATATTTTCTATTAATAACTTTTTTTAAAAATTAACTTAAAACCTTCATATTATATGAAATGTTGGGTCTTGTATTTTAAAGCGATCGTTAATTGTTTAAAAATAATTTTATTTGTTTATCCCCAATTAAGTTTTTTTGCAACAAGTCAGAAAATGATGAAGATACAGTAATTCTAAGGATAGCTTATGAAAGAAAAAGGGTCGTTCTATTAACTAAAAAAATAAAGCAAAATGGTATTAGATATTGCAAAATCGTATACATTTTTGGCTTATAAACAATTACAATAACTTTTTAACTGTTGCCTGCAGGAAAATTATTTATTAATATTTGGAAAACTACCTTTTTTCTGCAAATTTAAAAAATAGAAAGTTATCTTAGAACAAATTGGGTTGAAATAGATACTATTTTATTGGGAATAAGCCACAATTAAAGGTTAAAATAAATTTATTGACGTTTCAATTTTCACTTCGGAAATCGTTTTCAAAATACAATCATTAATAATGATACACAACATGATACATATATAGTAATACATGATATATACATGGTACATACATAATAATACAAACAATAATAATGAGAACGATTTCCGAAGTTTAAATTGAAACGTCAATAAACTTATTTTAAAATTTAATCGTGGCTTATTAACAATAAAATAGTATTACTTTAAAATGACACAAGAAAATAGCTTTAGAACAATTTGGGATGAAGTTAGTCCCTTTTTTAAACTGACAGAACCGCCAGTCGAGTTTCCAAACCCCACTAAACGTCCAATCCATACAAGCATGTTTGGTTTTACGGAGGATATTACAATCGTTTTTTATATCTTAAGGCAACGCAAAAATGTGATTTTAATATCAAGCAATCACCATCATAATGATATTGACGTAAATAGTGGTGATAAATGTAAACCAGTAATAGTCAAATAATAATATACAAAACTTTAAAGGGGCGTGTCGACGTTGGAGATAAGTTGTGCGCTAGTTACAACTGCTCTAGGAATAGCAGAAGATTGTCCATGGAGATATTCTACACATTATTAAATGTTGCAAGAATCAAATCTCAATCTTCCGAGGACGCTGAAGCTGAGACTTACGGAAGTAACTCTAAGTGATGCACCGGAAAATCAAGAAAGGCCACTACCTGCTCGAACTACTACTCGTTTTTCCTGCTACAAATGCAATGCATGTATGTCTTTAGACCATGTCACAAATATAAGTCAGAACTGTAGTAAACTACAATAAAAGTATATCGTTTGTTTTTTGTAGCTATTTGTTAAATGTATGTTTATTTAATATTTTTTAAGTATGTTTGTTGCGTTAAGTTTTTTAATTTTTATGTAATTAGGGAAAATATAATTAATACCCGAAGGTTAAGATTAATGTAAAAACTTTCTGGCTCTAACAAGTTCACACTCGTCCATTCATAACGTTGTTATTCCGTAAGCCCGCTAATCTCTCAAGCCGACTTAATTTATTTTTCCTTGGTTTAAATATAAGTTTCAAGTCTGTACTTTTATTATTTTTGTTCGTATTGTTCTGCTCACCTCCGTATTATTTATACTTAATGAAGATCTTTCAATGCTTTCCTATAAAAAAAATTATATCAGATTAAACAAAAACAATATCCTCAACATAAAGAATAGTAAATATGTTCTAAATAATAAAGATAATATTATACAAAACTTATGATTTATTTACCCTAGACATCAAAAAGTAATTAATATCTGTAAAATAATTATAGTAATAAAATCTGTATCACCAACTGTTTGTCAACTCCCGAGACGATCTCTTTCATTATCGTGACATAAAAATAATCCATAAAATACAAATTAATGCACAATAAAAAAGTCCTCTGCTATCTCCCAATAAATGGTAAAGATGAGTAGAAATGAATAAAGATATTTTGTATAAGTATGATGTTAATTGCTTCAACTTGGGTGTCGAGATTAGAAGAAATGATCGAAAACAGTCTCCTTGATAACAAACATTTTTTTATGAGGATGATAACCTTTAGTAATTAAATGAAGGACTATTTTAATCTTACTTTGACGGTAAACATTGTCTCCATTATGTAACTGTTGTTAATATCGGTTAAGGAATATGCGTAATTAACAATGATATATGAATACTTTGGTTTTTGTTTAGATCAGAAGCGTTTAAATTTTTTCTTAACTATATTTGTAAAATGTCGGTAATTTAATATACATTATATATATATATATATATATATACATATATATGAAAATTACTGAGTTCTCGGGAAAAACCGCGTTGAGAATTTAAAACTCGACGTTTCGGCACCCATTTTGGAGCCATTATCAAGAGTGATACGGTTCGGTTCGAGTTCGAGGTCTCAATCTGTATACTCCTCAGTGTCGAGTGACATAAATATATATATTTATATATATATATATATATATATATATATATATATATATATATATATATATATCGTCGAATATATATATATATATATATATATATATATATATATATATATATATATATATATATATATATATATATATATATATATATATATATATATAACGTCGAATGTTGTTTATTCTATACCGTGTGCCAATTGTGAAAACGTGTACATCGGAGAATCATCTCGTAATTTTCACAATAGAGTAATATCACATCGCAGCGACATAAAAACCAAAAAGATAAACGCATGCGCGCTCACAGAACATGCATTAACTTTAAAACATGAATTTAATTTCGATGATTCCTGTATTTTGGCAAAGGAAAAAAACCATACAAAACGTGTTTTCTTGGAAATGTGTTTCATAAAATCTAATACGTCTTGTATAAATAAAAAGTCAGACATAGATAAATTGAGCAACATTTATTGTTACTTACTGACAAAACATCAAAAATAAAATAAAGATTTACTTTTACATATACACACCATAATACACCTGTATACAAAACGTGTTGCATACTATCAAGACAGGTTTAATATTATTTCCATTAATATAATAGCAAGAACTCCTAATTACCTTTTAAACCACACTATTTTTGTTTTGTTTTTTTTTCTGTTCTCTATGGATCAGTCAAAACACACCATTAAAAGATGCCACAAACAAAATTTTAACTATTCAACAAAATTTTAAAATGTATTTTGTCCAATATTTTAAATGTTATATTTTATATGTGTGTTTTCAATGTTGAGTGTCGTAGCTTTACACAGATAATCTCAACGACTAGTAAGTTGTAATGACAATTTGAGATATGTTGTAAATATTTACACTTTCTTCTAATTACAGTGTCTTGAAGAAGGAATAAAGGAATTCCGAAAGCTCGACCAAAAGTCAAAAGAGTGTTTCTATAACATCCCAGCCAAACCTACTGACTGCATCCCTAATAAACTGCTTTCTTTGTTTATATCGACAGTCAATAATATCCAGTATTTCTTGTATATATATATATATATATATATATATATATATATATATATATATATATATATATATATATATGTATATATGTATTTGTATATACTCTGAAGAATTCACAGACAAGAAGTAGTAAGACTAGGCGGAGAAGTAATTAACAATACCAGATAGTCTGTCATACAGCCGTTTGTAAAGAAAATTTACAAAATCTCCTAACATTAGGATTTAACATTAACATTTTAAAGGCAAAATGGATCGCAGTTGAAAAGATTAATATAGATCAAGGTTTGCTTTCTCTTAATTGAGTGGAAATAGAACCAGTAAACCATTTCAAATACCTTGGCAGCTGTATAAATGTAAATTATGACTCTGATGATGAAATATCACGCAAGGCTTTTATGACTTAAAAATCAGTTTTATGTAACAGCAACCTATCGACACATATTAGCAAGAAGGTTCTGAAATGTTATTTGAGGTTTAACATATACAGCTGTACAGCTATAAGAACATATTCAGCTTATTTTAAAATGCATATTGCATGTATAATTTAGACATTTTTTAGTGCATATTTTCCAGTCGCTAGTTATAATCATACCATCCTTTTTAAAATATAATGAAATTTCGTACAGATAATCCAGTTTATATTTTTATTCTTTATTACTAAATAACCAGCATCAATAGCGTATCATTTATAAAACACACCCTTTTACCAAGCCCCTTTACAATAACATCTCAGCCATTTTCAAGACTGCAGCCCTTAATTTCAGAACGCTATAAATCCACATAGTAAAAAATTCACCCTCCACATTCTGATTCCACGTTAAACGCGTCGTTATCAACCCCTTTGTTAAACTCTTTAATAGGCAATCAGAATGTGCACATCTGCACAATTTACAATAACTACATTCACAGTCTAGTGTTAGAGGGGTGCGATGTTTACTGTGAAGCTTTCCCCAAGGAAATAAGATCCCAGAGCCATTTTCTAGCGGGGTTGCTATTATTTAAGTAATTGTTCTAGACTATTAGCTCCCAGATAATCCGTTTAGTGTAATCTAGTTTCGGAGTTTATTAGATCCCATTTGTTTTCTCTCGGTTGGGAAATGGAGTGGGCGCACAATTTGGAGAAAATTTATCGAAGATGGAGGATCGAATGGAGTTTCTTGGAAATTTAAGAGTTGCTCAGATCTTAAGAAATTTTTAAATATATAATTTAATCGTAAATGAAATATTTACTCTTCTATCCAGAAGATTTAAATAAATATTATTATTAAGGAAAGTCTAAAGAAATAATCATTAATAGAAAGTATCTTTTTCCGTTATTTTTATTTGAAAAGTTGCCAATTATACATTTGTAGTAAAACTATTAGGTTTTTTGACTAAAAACTACAAACTTTACTAGATGCAATAAATAGTGAATGCATTCAAATGAAACTTGATATTAACACAGATAAGACCACATTTATGATAGTATCAAGGAGTCCAATAAATAATGAACAACTAACCCTTGGTGGACAGCAAGTAAAAAGAGTGACAAAATATAAATATCTGGGAGCTTACATCAACACAGAATTAGATCCAGACCAAGAGATCAGGGTACGAATAGAAATGGCAAGGGCAGCGTTCTTAAAATTCAAGCAATTGTTCTGTGACACAAATCTGAATATTGCGCTTAGACTGAGGTTTGTTGAATGTTACGTCTGGTCCCAACTATTGTACGGGGTAGAAACATGGACGTTAAAAGCGCAAACAGTTAAGAAGCTTGAAGTCTTTGAACTTTGGATGTACCGGAGAATGTTGAGAATTCCATTTACTTCCAGGTTCACCAATGAGGAAGTGCTGAGAAGGATGGGTCGGGACAAAAAATTGTTAAGAACAATAAAAGTACGCAAGACTGCATACCTTGGACACATACTGAGGAGTGATAAATATAGTCTTCTGCAGGTCATCATGCAGGGTAGAGTCGATGGCAAAAAGGAATAGGTAGAAAGAGGAAGTAATGGCTGCGAAATATTCGAGACTGGACAAACATGACTGTAGACGAATTATTCCACATTGCAAAAAAACAGAGAAACTTTTAGAAATGTGGTCGCCAACTTCCGTTAATGGGGACGGCATAGGAAGAAGAAGATTATGTTTATATCGGATTAAGCCACAATTATTGATTGGAATGAAAATTACAATTTTTTTCTTATAGAGGCCTAATCAAGGAATTCAACGTAGAATGGTCCGGGCCGATGAGGCTGGGGGTGACATTTAGTCATCCATCTATTATTATAATCATCTATTTCCATTTATCTTCTATTTAGTTCTATTTCTATTAAGCATTTATTTGTTTATTCCAAGTTATAGATTTATTATTAATATATTCTTTCCAAGCCGTATTCGATGTAAAAAGTTTAAAATGAGGACGCCGGCATCAAGCCGTCGTCTAATACCTTATTCTTTGGTGAAGGAAGGGAGATGGTGAGAAAACATAGTATTTGTCGTGGACAACTATATTCCAGCAAAAGGAGTCTATTTCTCGAGGCTACAAGCTCGCGAAGGAAAAATAAAATAAAAAAGTAGCACTTGCTACAAATAGCAGAGCTCTAAAAGAAGCCTTCCAGGGCATAAAGATCTATGTGCTACTTTTCTACTACTATAACTATTCTCTCGACTGTATTTTCTCTCGAGAAATAGATTTTTTTTATACAACTTGGAAATAATATAATAATAATAAATATATAACTTGGAATAAATAAATAAATACTTATTGGAAATAGAAATAAACAAACGATACATGAAAATGGAATGAAAACTTTGAAAAATTATGAAAAAAAAAGTCTTAAAAATTAAACTCTACAAATGAAAACTCATAGTGACTGGTCAAAGGAAGTGATAAATTCTATTAATCGCAAGAGAATCATAAAAATTGCAAAAATCGAGGAACTTTTATATATAAAACAGCTTTACAGAAACTGTCTTCATCTGCGCCAAAATGTGAAAATGGCATATGAAAGCTGCACTCTTTACCTTTAATGCGCATTTTGATTTTTGTTGATACAACACTATAATCAAACTTCTTCTTCTTCTTTTTCGCGCGACTAGGATTACTCCTGTTTGTCTGCCTCTTATTCTGTTTCAGTCGTTGTTGACCGTACATTATCTTTCCACCTTTTTGCGGCCTTCCAACCGGTCTTCTGCTATACGGCTTGTTGTTTTTACAGATGTTCGCTAATCTATCTGATCCCATTCGGTTTACA
Source organism: Diabrotica undecimpunctata (assembly GCF_040954645.1). Classification (NCBI taxonomy): domain Eukaryota; kingdom Metazoa; phylum Arthropoda; class Insecta; order Coleoptera; family Chrysomelidae; genus Diabrotica; species Diabrotica undecimpunctata. Next base: position 50,509,261 of record NC_092804.1, on the reverse strand, counting down.
TGTTCGTTCCAGTTTTTTTTTCTTGTTTTTATCCACCTGTTAATATTTTGAATTTTGCATTGTTCGCGTATACTTCTGTTGGTTTGTCTGTCTCTTATTGATATGCCCGCTATTGATCTTAATACTTTCATTTCGATATTGTTAATTTTCTGATCAAATAATATCGAATTTATGACTATAAAAAATAGAATGTTAGGGACAAGGGTCTTATACTTACAATCCATGTTAGGTTGTAGATTTTTATTAAACAATAATAGATGCTTTATGAGGGGTATATATTCAAAACCGGACATTTCCACTTTATGGCATTTTGAGTAAACTAAAAAAAAATATCAATTTACAACTTTACTTTTTAATATATTTTAGATTTCTTTTCTTTTATCAATTTCTAAAAACAATTAAGATGATACTGTTATATAATTTTAAAATATCGGATAAGGCGTAAACTAGGGAAAAAGGAATAAAAATTGAAAATGTCCGTTTTTGCATCCAAACTGCTCAACTTTATGTCTGTATGAGAAAGTATATGGGTAATAAAATAAAAAAAAATACTCGTTTAGAGGAAAGGATTTATTTTATATTAATATATATGACACACGAAAACTAGGAATAAATTCCGTATGTTCACAGATTGGATCATTAAAACCCTGCGTATGTCGCTCATATTCGTTTAAAGCTTTGGCATAGAATTCTAGCTCCTGCATTTGCTTCCAGTTTGTACCGAAATGTTTGTTTAATATCTCGTTTACATCTTTAAGTTTTGCTTCTTTGGCCTTTACACCTGAAGGTAAACCTTCAGGATTTATACCAGTCAATGCTTTACCTTTCTTGGTTACTGATAATGCACTTCCAGTGTAGGATTTGTAGAACATCTCTCCTTGAACAAGAATTCTATATCCCCGCAAACTCTGCTGTCGTAATATTATAGTTCTTAATGATTTGCTGACTTGGAAATGCCAACTTGGGAGCCCTTTCAATACCTTCGTTTTTCTGTTTTTCAATACATTGCTAAAATTTTGTATATTTAATTACGGTTGTATATTCAGAAAATATATCAAAATATTTTTGGGGTTGAATAATTGTCGTTTTTTTTTCGTACCGCTTTTTCAATAATGCCAAAAACTCGATCAGCAGGTAAACAGCTGTGCCGTGTAACTGGATACACAAGTTGAATTTTATTAATATTAATAGAAGCATCATCAGCAAGCCATGTTTGACGCATAAATACAGTGTTGAATTTCTGTTTTGTCCCCCACGTCCGTCACATATCAGATGCACTGTATCTATTTCAGAGGTAAAATCTGTGTGTTTTAGCCTATGATATATTGCTGAAGCAATTTCGCAGGAACCTTTTGATCGATCAAGCTCGATCCATGTGTATGTAAACACATTATCTTTGTTAAGTTTTGCTTTTGAAGAGCCTTGTACTATTAAAAAATTATATACTTAGAGTTGTCTCGAATAGTAGGCTGCCTGGTCGGTTATTTTTGGTAAGGGCATATTTTTCTAACAGTCAAAACTAACAATGTAAACATTGGAACTTTAAACTTACTTTAGTATATCAAAGAAACATATAGTTCTTAATTTATGAAGCCGAAACTCTCTCTCTCTCTTTTTCTTGTTCATTCTCGCAGCGTTTAATAGTTTCTCTCAAACAAAGACGAGTAGAGCAGACATCTGTAGCAGGCGAACCAAACCCAATATTATATTTTGTGTTAAATATATTACGAAAAAAACAATCTCTTACTTTCAATTCGTTAGTGACCGATTCATTGTACATACGACACAGTTTGTTAATATTCAGCTCTGGATCTAAGTACACTCTTACTCTTTAGGATGATCTGCAATAGTGCGAATCGTTACATTTAAGTGATTCAACATATTCCTGAATTTTTTTTTCTGTGGGCATTTTTTAAATGAGACACTCTGTCACTACCTCTTTGATCGGTCGGCATTGTTCACAATTTGTGAAATTTTTTTATTACCCCCAAAGCTCGGTGTTTGGAAATACCAAGTATACCTAAGAAAGCCTTTCTACATACCGGTATTTTTGTTTGTTAACAGCAGTGTATATAAAATATTTTACACTCACTTCTCTTGCTTTTTTCTGCGCCTGATACTTATGACGTGCTGGTGCACGCACTTCACAACGCTTTAAAATAAAAACATCTTGAACATCTTTTTTTTATTTCATAAAATTTTTTATGAAACCGCTGTATGTCCATCATTGAAAAATAGCAGCATTGAAATGATTGTATTTTGTGACCACACGATGTATACTGAGGCAAACTGCTTGCAGAATATCTACAACAATGAATTAGCACTGGATTAATATAAACGAGACGAAAAATAGTTATAAAAAAAATAGTTACCAATGTTGGGTATATCAATATTTTTACTCGTGATACTTGATCAAACATATACAATTTTATTTGTATATATTATTTTGTTAAATAAATGAATGAAACAATTAAAATTTTCATAAATTTATAACGGCAAAAACTTTCGAGGCATATAAAATAAAGTCAATCACCAAGTTAAAATGTGTTATAAACGGTTATAAACTAAATACATTTAAATGCCGCCAAATATTATTGGTTATGTTCACAATACTGGTTTAGATTTTAAAAGTTTAAAATCTTACCTTGTAACTTTTTGTTTTGTTCTTTTCCAAGAACTAATTCTTGAATTAGCCTTGAATTAGTCTTCTTGAACTAGAAATTCTTGGTAAATCGATGTTTTCGTTTCCTCCTCCCCTTCAAGGAGAGGTTTTAGGGGAAATCTTGGAGGTAGTAGTAGCAAACTTTTTTGCATCGTTTCAGGAGTACCAAAATTAACATTCCCAACAAAATTCAGTTTGTTCTTATGACTTTCAGAGGTTCAGCGGCATTTTTTTCTCTGAATACTGTAGTATTTATTTTCTTTGTAAAAACGTTTCTACATAAACTCATTATTGATGCTCTTTTTTGACCGCTCCCGACAGGACTAAGATCCATTTTTGTGTTTTAACTTAAGTGAACTACCGAGAGTTTTGATTCGATTGTAAATCGTTTTTATGTTTTTAATTTGGATGGTAATAACAACTTAAAAGTTACTAACAAAACTTGTAATAAACGCCTTCTTCTCGACGAATATGTGGGCAGGTAATAATTAAATATACAATTTTCGATTTCAACACGGATAATTATTTTATACATGTACATTAAATACCAGAATTACCGCAACTTTTATGTATTCTTAAATTTAATTACAGCATTAAGCGTCCAATAAAAAATAAATACATAAACGAGAGTCATTCAACCCATCAATTAACCCTATTTTGTAATTATAATAAACAAATTACACAAGTTATCTCGGAGCATATTGAATTGTTTTGACACTAATAATATGTTAATGAAGTGATTATACCAATTATTAAGCGATTAAAACCAATGGCTTCGGGTACAAATAATCAAAGATTTAATTTTATACTGCTATCGAATATATTTCGTAATTTGTCGGTATATTATAATCGACAACATAATTATTTTTCTAAGAATGGATTTTGTACTAATTGGTTATACAGTGTGTCGATAAAGTATGGAAATTCCGCTCAGAGTTACTTATTTCCAAAAATAATGTCGGGCAGGGCTATTTTATGCGTATAAGTTATGATGTACCAAAAAATTAAATGCCCAATTCTTTTACATTCATCAAGTTTTGTACGGGTATCTAACAGTGTAGGTTACAATAAACTTATAGTAACGTATATTTATATTTACTAGGATTAGAATATACCACAATTATAATTAAAAATGTATCCGTATCCATTCTAGTTTGCGTGAGGGAGGCATTCTGAATTAAGTAGTGGCTCTTCAGTACTTCACGGAAGACAAACGGGCTGAGTCCTCAACCCCGACACGGCGCGTCCCAATGGTTGATAGGAAACGTTCCTATAGATATATAGGATAGGTATGAACCAAATGTCACCAAATAAGCACTTGCGGATCAACTGAGGATATGGCAGAGGACAGCAGCTATGTCATTATTGATTCAAGGTTGAATGAAAACAAATTTCTCTTAGGTTTAACATCACACACTCACAGGCCACAATCTAGTAATCAACATGAACATCAGACGACATAATTGTGGAATTTTTTTATAAGCTTTGAAGATGATGCTTAACAAAATATCAAGCAAACAATATTGGACGACTTCAATGCTAAATTTGGTAAAACCCATCTAATCATCACATGAGGTTAACTGTTTTTTTGCTTTACAGTTGGAAATCTACACTTCAAATGCCCAGGTGATGGAACTCAGAATCAGATAGATTTTATAATTATCAAATTAAGTGCTTAGTTACAAAAGTAAAAACTTGCAGGTACTGACATTATCTAGGTATTAAATTGTAGTAGCTGTTTTCCATTTACGTTTTGGAAATAAAGACAAGCCTACTCATTGACCTTCTTTGTTAACTGAGGACTTCTCAATTGGTACTTCCTATGAAGATGTTGAGACTTTCTGGAGGTACTATAAATGAGCTATACTGGATACAGCAATCATTGTCGTCAATCATACGGATAAAGGCACAGAGAATGATTACCGATGTAAGCAAAGTACGGTGTTTTTCTGCTTCCTTATATTTTTTACGGTGTAACGGTGAACCGGTGAACGGTGTAAAATATAATTTAATCTTAAATTAACCATAAAAATAGCTCTACCTGGTTGGAAAGAAATATTTTGACTATTATCAATGTCATAGAAAGAGGGTAGATATCAATTTGAATGTAACCGGTTGCTCTTTCGATTTAAATAATTAATACACCCAATTGGGACTGCAGTTAATTAGAGGACAACATCCGAACAAACACATTTGTAAACAACATTCGGTAATCGCTGAGCGTATCTCAACTCAACGCTAATTTAACTTTTTGGATAAAAGCGGTCGTTCGGTCGGTGCGCCTTTTCAGAACTAAGCACTTAATTACCTTTATGTATACAACGATGGAAGGTGTTTATCAAAAGTGGGCACCATTAAATGTTTGAACCGATGCGATGTGACTTTTTATTTTGGTGTAGCTTTGTAATATACCACGATGATAATATTCCTGTGGATTTTTTTTCATTTATTAATGACAATTTTATTTATAGAATTAACTTTCTTTTTTATACAAACGTTTTTATGATACATACTATATATATAAATAAATATATATATATATATATATATATATATATATATATATATATATATATATATATAAGAATAAGAAAAAAGAAGTACTTGTGACTCGTTTGGAACAAATATATAACTGTTTTGGATGGGTTGGAGTCAATAATAGGGCTATTGGTTAACTATTTTTTTAATCTCGAGCTTTCAATTGTGTTTACAATTATTATCAAGAGCTAAAAAAGACAAAATACATACAAGGTTGAACTAAAAAGAAAAAACAATTTTTGTTAACTTACCAAATAAAAATTAGTTTGGTAAGTAAAAAATCACTGCTTACATGTTCAAAATATTTTATATAAAAATGTTTTGATCTAACAAATGTTTCTCCGAAAATTTCTATAATTTTGAAAACATTTTTTTAATATAAAAATAATTGAATTTATAAATAAGTTCAAATAGCAACCAATTACAAATAGCCTCAATGTCATAAATGCCAATAAATAAATTTTGTAATTGGTTGCTATTTGAACTTATTTATAAATTCAATTATTTTTATATTAAAAAAATGTTTTCAAAATTATAGAAATTTTCGGAGAAACATTTGTTAGATCAAAACATTTTTATATAAAATATTTTGAACATGTAAGCAGTGATTTTTTACTTACCAAACTAATTTTTATTTGGTAAGTTAACAAAAATTGTTTTTTCTTTTTAGTTCAACCTTGTATGTATTTTGTCTTTTTTAGCTCTTGATAATAATTGTAAACACAATTGAAAGCTCGAGATTAAAAAAATAGTTAACCAATAGCCCTATTATTGACTCCAACCCATCCAAAACAGTTATATATATATATATATATATATATATATATATATATATATATATATATATATATATATATATATATATATATATATATATATATATATTATAAATCCTATTATGATTTGGATTATCTCTTGTTAAATGCAATTCATTATTGTTAAAATGTAAGAACTTTTTAATTTGTTTGAATCTATTTAGCGTCATTACGTTTTTATAATTTTTAGAACAACGTTACTATTACAGTACTATTTCTGCCGTGACGAAGGGGAACGTGGAGGGTCTTCAATCCATGTGAAACAGGGTGTGGTTTGGAAGGAACGTTCTAATATATGTTCTCAATCTGAGAAATATAATTTATAATATAAAAATACTAGGATGAACGCATTCCTAAAAGAACATAGTGTCTTGCATAATTTTCAACATGTTTTTACATCTTCAAAGTCTACAACTACAGCTCTTGCAAATGGATTGCTTAGTGTTGGATGCTTTGGACAGACGAGAGAAGTCATGTGGTTTATTTATCGATTTGTCCAAGGCTTTTGATACTTTGGATCATAATTTGTTGCTAATAAAACTTGAGGGGATTGGTACCTATTCGTGGTGTAGTTCTTAAATGGTTTACTTCCTACCTAGAGAATACAAGACAAAAAGTAAGGATAACATCTAATGAACTTGTAATCGAATCAAACACATTGGATATCTATTATGGTATCCCTCAGGGTAGTGTATTGGGTCCTTTACTTTTTATAGTATTTGTTAATGATATAGCTTTGGTAACTAATTCACTGACTGGGGTTAACATCATCAGTTATGCGGATGATATCAACATTCTAGTCACAGGAACGTCTGATCAAAATTTGCAAAATAAAACTACACAGATACTATCCACCATCAACAGTTATTTCTTATCCAACAAATTAGTTTTGAATGAAGAGAAATCAAAGTATAATATGATTTTCACGTCAAATAATTTATCAGACCATCAAGCCACTATAGAAGCAGCAATAGATAAAACAGACTACACGAAGTTGCTGGAGGTACTTCTAGTCAGTAATTGTAAATGGTCAAACCACATTTCTAATTTGAAATCCAGATTAAGTAGCGCATGTTATGCATTGAGAATTCTTTCACGTCTCTTTCATACATCAATATTAAAAACAGTATACTTTGTCCATTTTTACTCAATAGCCAAATATGGCATTGAAGTCTGGGGTTGTACCTCTGAATTAGAGCAGTTATTCGTACTTCAGAAAAGAGCTATTAAGATAATGTATAAAATGAAATTTAGAGATTCTTGTAGAGGCATCTTTAGACAAAACAATATTCTTACAATTCCTGGTCTGTATATTTTCGTGTATAATGTATTTACATAGCAAAATTTATGAATTTAATAAATTTCAATTTAACCATATTTATTTAACAAGATTCAGAGACAATCACTTTATGCTTCCACAACATCGTTCTGTTTTGTTGGAAGGTAGCACTCATTATGTAGCCATAAGTTTCTTTAACAAATTACCAATAGATATACGAATGAATTTACATCAGCCAAACTTTCGGAGGTGTGTACATCAATACATTTGTGAGCTAGAACCATATTCTAAAAATAAAGTACGTTTTATCGTGTTTATTAATTTATATACTTTTAAGATGTATGTCTGTAACTTTGACTTATCTCATACATGTACTTTGTGTAATGTCGCATGTGATCAATAAATTTGACTTGACTTGACTTGACTTGACAGTAGAATTGTGTGTTAAGAAGAACATTAGACATCCTAATAATTACTCCAAAATACTTATTAAGTTCAATTTTAGTAACAAGTAAAGGTCTGCTAAAATCAATTTGTAGTGGCTATACAAGTCCTTTATAAAAAAGTATGAACAACATCCATATGGTGTACTAAAGATTTCAGAGCGTTACTCAACAGTAGGTTTTTCTTTTTCCAAATAATGTTCAATTTAGTTGCTTTTGTTCTCCCGAACATAATTCGGAATTTGACCTTGTTCAAGATTTTCTTTATCTTCCTGTTCCAGTTCTGGTATATATTCTGAGTCGTTCAGACTATCTATATCTGAGAAGTCTATACCATCGTCCCTAATGTCGCTCCAAATGTCAACAGTCTCCTCCAATGTTTTTGGGTTAAATACTTTAACTCTAACTCTCTGGGAAATATACTCTAGAGATGGAATTGCAATAAATCTTAATTCCTATGGTCAACAAAACAATGTTGTTATCTGTATATCAAAAATATAATTACTTTGTACTTACCAGAATTTTGCCGATTCACCAAGGAATTTCCAAAATTGTAATAAAAATCAAATTTAGCGGCAAAAAATATCTAACTTATCAACATCGTAAACGCACAAAGTAATATGTATATGGTATCGTAAATGCACAGAATAAGGGTTAATATTTATACATTAAATATTTGTTCAAAAAAAATTTATTTTTGCAAGAATAGTTACATTTTTTAAAATCTGTTCTAATAACGGAGGAGTTGTGTTCGCGAAGAGACAGACGAACAGACAGCCAGACATGGATAATTCAAAGATTTCACCATTTTTTTAATGTTATAAAATGGAAGAAAACAACAAATATAACATTTCAAAGATAACAACAACCAAAGGAATCAAACGTGGCCTGAAAGCATGTTGAGTCAATTAGTTACAATGAACAAAACAAATAATGAACATATTCAGAGGTAAATTATGAATTTTGTATAACACCATTCAATAATCTACACTATACTTTTATCTTTCTTTGAAATTATTACTTAGTACTTATCTTTGTAAAACTCATAAAGTAAAAAAAAAGCTTCAAATAAAATTAAACATAACAATCTCACTAACCATCTCAACCATCTATAAGATGTGACGCTTCATCACATCTTGATTGACACTCTATCACTCTAATTCTTTTCTTTTAGTCGCTACATAATTATAAAAGAGACTAATTAATTAAATCTGGTATAAATTAATTGGTCGTAACTGGTAGTTTTCATCGGACATTATTTTTATCTGAATATTATCTCAGAAACTGTCACTGCTTATCCGACGACTTTTTTCATACGCCATATTAATGTTGTCTGACGAGCTTGTAATAGATAAAAACGAGCATTAGGACGACATTACAAGATAAATTATTGAGCTTTACTAATTTATCGGACTTCGTTTAATTCAAGGAGGACGTTTTAATCAGTTAATGCTTGTTTAGGAACAAAAATAATTTACTAGCAGGTATATACAGGGTTCATCTTCCTATTAATTATAAGATATTGACGACCAATATACCTATTCGTCTACTTTAAGAATGTTTTCATGAAAAATCTATTAATGCGCTTACTTCTTCTTCTTTGAGTGCCTCTAATATCGTAGATTGGATATCATTAGGGCGATTCTAATTTTATTTACTGCTGTTTTGAATAATTCGTTAGTGGTACAGCCAAACCACTCTTTTAAATTTCTCATCCAGGACATTCTTCTACGGCCTGGATTTCTGCGTCCTTGGATTTTTCCTTGCATTATATTTTGTAGGAATGTGTACTTTTGTCCTCTCATCAGGTGGCCTAAGTATTCAAGTTTTCTCTTTTTTATATTCAGTATAACTTCTGGATCGTTATTTATTCTGCGTATTACCTCTTCATTTGTAATTTTATCCACCTAACTTATTTTTAGTATACGGCGGTAGAGCATCACATCTCAAAGCTTTTAAGATTTTTAACATTCCTCTGTTTTAGAGTCCATGCCTCAACACCGTAAAGCAAACTACTGAATACATAGCATTTTAACATTCTAGTTCGTAGCTGAATACTAATATCACCTTTACAAAATATTTATTAAAATCCTTTGTAAAAGGTATATATATTTAAAAACCCAAACGGGCTGTTTAAGACAAAACGTTTTCGGAATCCATTATTCCATTATCAGTGTCTAGGAGTACATGAATGTAGCCACTAAATACATGGGTAAAAACCCGTTAACAAAAAATTAGTTACATTTGTTTTACATTATATTCTATAAATTATAAGGATGTTTAAGTTACCGTTAGATTAGGTAACATAGTGACATATGACTCCACGTTGAAGTTGCAAGTCCTGAGACGGTGTGTCTACGAGGACTTAATGGAAGCAACTTTTTTTTTTTTTTTCTTTACAAAATAGTTTTTGGTCACCTGTTTCATTGATGAGGGTTCCCAAGTATTTGTATTCGCTTACTTTTTCGAGTTGGGTACCGTTTATTGCAATACTAGTGTCATGTATTGGATTCTTACTGAAGGTCATATATTTGATTTTTTTGACGTTCATCCTTATGCCGTAGTTATTACATATCTCATTTAACTAGATGTTGTAGATCTTCCGCTGTTCTTGCCATTATCACAGTATCGTCAGCATATCGAATGTTGTTGATAATTTCTCCATTGACTATTATCCCTTCGTTTGCATGTGAGAGAGCTTCTTGGCATTTTTGTTCACTGTAGATATTAAACAAAAGCGGTGACAATATACAACCCTGTCGTACTTCTCTACGTATTTCTATTTCGTCCGATGTTTGGTCTTCTATTTTTATATTAGCTCGCTGATTCCAGTACAGATTTAATATTATTTGCATGTCTCTGGTGTCGATGTTCTTACCCTCCAGGATTTCTTTAAGTTTATCGTGGCGTACTTTGTCAAAGGCCTTTTCAAAGTCTATAAAGCAGGCGTGTACCTCTTGTTTAACATCTAGACATCTCTGTGTTAGGATGTTTAAGGCAAAGAGAGCTTCTCTTGTACCTAATCCTTTTCTGAATCCCATCTGTGTATCGTTAATATCCATATCTAACTTTTGATAGATTCGGTTGTAGATAACTCTAAGAAACATTTTAAGCAGATAACTTATCAATGATCTGAACATTGCATTGCCTTAGTTTTCTTCGGTATGGTAACAAACGTAGACAGCAACCATTTTTGAGGTATTATACCAGTACTGTATATTGTATTGAATCGATGTAATATTATGGTTACGGATTTATCATTCAAAAGCTTTAACAGATCTGTAGGAATTTCATCAGGTCCATTTGCTTTTCCATTTTTAGCGTTTCTTATTGCGTATTCTACTTCTTCTTTCAATATGTCTGGTCCAGTTGCATTGATTATCTGAGCTAAGTTATTTCTATCGTCTTCAAATAATTCATTCAGGTATTCTGTCCTTCTTTTTATTTTATTCTCTAGATCTACAATAAAATTTCCATCTTTGTCTTTAAGTTTACCTATTTGGCATTTCTTTATGCTCCCTGTTATCTCTTTTACTTTTTTGTACATATTGAATGCATCGTACTTTTCTCATAGGTTTAAATTTCTTCACACTGTTCTTTGATCCACGCCTTTTTAGCTTTTTTTATTCTCTTTTTTATGTGTTTGTTTATTTCTTTGTATCTGTCTAGGTAATTCTTCATCTTTCTTCTTTGTGCTATCAAGTCTAGTATATCTTGTGTCATCCACCCCTTATTCTTCGTTGTTGTTTTTGTAAGATGTTTCTTTCCTGCTGTATAGCTGTATTTATTTACTTTAATTTTTGGTTAACGTTATTTGTATCGTTAATTTGTTGCTGTACTGAACGGAGATTTTCATTTATTTTTTCTCCTGTTTCTGGTCGTATATTTTTGTTTTTAAATTTAATTAAATCTAGTGCCTTTCTGTGTGGTCTTCTAATCTTTTTTGGTCTCAACTCTATCACAGTAACTACCGGATTATGATCTGAGCCTATATCAACTCCTGGGTACGTCTTAGTACATTTAACAGCATTACGATACCTCCTTGCTATCATAATGTAGTCTATTTGATTTCTCACTATTTTTTCTTTGGTTTATTGTGGAGATGTCCATGAATATAACCGTCGAGGAGGTAATTTTAAAAAGGTGTTTGTTATAACGAAGTCTTCGCTTTAAGCTTGTGCTTACTACCTACAGCAAATTTCTCATTAAGTGATAAATGTATATCTACAAATATACTGAATGTATAACCATGCTCCTTATCTTACAAATCCTTATCTTTTCTTAGTGGCTTTTTTCTACTCCTTACTAGTCCTGCTGAGACATTAGAGATAAATTAGGTATCCTTTACTTGTGTGTGTGGAGAGGGGTGGCTTCGAACCATGTTTATTAGCAATATATCTTATTAATGAAATATTACTGACTTAACATTAAATGTATTGTAATATACCTTTTTTTAAATAGTACGTACTTGTACGTATCAATTGTATTTTAGGGTATTACGTCAAAATTTGTTAAGCTATTTATCTTCTTCTTCTAGTGCCGTCTCCACTAATGAAGTTTGGCTATAACCATTGCAAATTCGTCTCCATCTTCTGCTTTTCTTAAGAGCGTCTGTGTGTTTAACCCGGTCCAGTCGCGAATGTTTTTCAGCCAGGATATTTGTCGTCTACCAGGACCCCTTTTTCCTTCGATTTTTCCCTTTATAATCAGCTGCAATAACTCGTACTTATCATTTCTAAGTATGTGTCTCAAATATGCTGTCTTTCGCCTTTTAATTGTGGTCAAAAGTTCTTTGTCTCTTCCCATTCTGTGCAACACCATTTTGTTCGTAGTATGATCGCTCGATGGTCTCTTCAAAATTCTCCTAAAAAGCCACATCTCAAAAGCTTCCAGTTTTCTCATTAAGTCAACATTAACAGTCCAGGCTTCGACACCATAAAGAAGAATAGTGGATATAATATTTTACCATCCGATATCAGATTTTCAGATTGAGTCTTTACTCAGAAATTTCCTCATTTTCAAAAAGGCTGCTCTTAATTGCTCTATTCTTGAGCTAATTTCTGATTTCGGATTCAGATCTTCCGTAATCCAGACTCCTAAGTATTTCATTTTGTCCACTTGCTCAATATCTTCATTTTTTATCTGGATCCTTGTAATGACTTTGCCCCTTTTACTGATAACCATGGTTTATGTTTTCTTTATGTTGATTGTTTAACCAAACTATTCCCCAGTATCACAAATTGTGTTTAGTAACGTCTGCAGGTCTGTCTCACTTTCAGCGATAATGACTGTATTGTCAGCATAATGGATGTTATTTATATTTTTACCATTTATCTTGATCCCCTCTGTACAGTTTTCAAGTGCTTGCGTAAATAACTCTTCGGAATATATATTAAATAGTAATGGTGAAAGTACACAGCCATGTCTTACTCCTCTACTTATCTGTTGCGCATCCGTGCTATTTCCATCTAATGTTACCACAGCTTGTTGGTTCCAATAGAGATTTCTCCCTATGTTAATGTCATTTTTGACGAGTCCTTTTCTTCTCAGACATTCCATGAGAATGTTATGTTTAACTTTGTCGAAAGCTTTCTCATAGTCTATAAACGCAAGGAAAAAAATATTTTTGTTAGTCTCGACATTTTTGGGCAAGAGTTGTGACACTATACAGAGCTTCCACTGTTCCGAAGCCGTTAAGAAAGCCAAACTGTCTATTACTCATATCCGCTTCGCACTTTCTGAATATTCTTGCATGTATAATCTTTAAAAATGTTTTTAAGTGTGACATTAAGCTGTTTAATCTATAGTCATTACAGTGTTTGGGGTTCTTGGTTTTTGGTAGCGGAACAAAGGCCGATAGCAGCCATTCTGTAGGTATCTCACCAGATTTGTATATGGTGTTAAAGAGTATAGTTATTGCACTTGAATTGTCTTCGTCTATAAGTTTAATCAGCTCGATATAAACTTCATCTGGCCCAGGGGTTCTGCCAGATTTTGAGTTGTTTATAGCATGTTGGACTTCAGATTTTAATATTATTGGAGCTTCCTCGTTATTAGTTTGTGTTGGTTCCGTTCTTATGTCCATGAAAAGATCTTCAATATATTTAGTCCATACTTGTTTTATTTCAATTGGGTTCAATTTATGTAAATTATAATGATCATGCTTTTTTTGCAATACTTCCACTTCGATGCATGTTTCCATCATCCACTTTTCCTTAGCCTCTTTTATTTTGTTCTTTGATTTTGCTTCACATTATGTTCACATTCACAAGCTATTTATGCTAAATATTTATTTTAAGCGTTATACAAAGGTTCCCATTTATTCCTGGCAACTTTCTTTATGAGTAGCAAGAAAAAATTATTCCTTTAAATCGTTGCTTCTATTCGAGTGTCAGAAGCACTTTTGGCTGCCATATCTACTTCTTCATTGCTAGTAATACCTGCATGCCCTTTAACCCAAACAAATTTAATATTTTTTTTGTTTCTGCATTAAAGACCATAGTTTAGATTTAATTTTTAGTATTATATCGTTTTTAAACTGTTTAATTGGAGATTCAATGAGTGCTTGAACCATCCAATGAGTGCAAAATCTATTTGGAATCAGAATTACAGTTCTCTTTATTGGATTTTTTTCACACCAATTAAGTAATTAATTTACTGCTAAAGCTTCTGCTACAATGCTACAAAAATTGTATATTTATATATTTGCAAATGCAAAATGCAAAACCTACACTTTTTTCACATTTAGAGCCATCTGTGTAAATGTACACATCACTGCTAGCGCATTCCCTTGAGATGGACTTTACAATAATATTATTTATACATTGATGATTAGATTAGATAGAAAATATAACAATGCGGTTTATATAGCATTGCGTTAAGCCCATACTGATAGAATGGGTATTTTTTACATTGTATAATATAAATTGGTATCAATAAAGGCATCGACCAATGGGAGACAATTCTTTTTTTTAATAATGATTTATTAGGTTCGCGAGATTAATCATTGCTTTTCCGTTTAACATAAATGCATTATATATCCTGTATTTTATTATTTATATGTAATTAAATATATTATTTTATTAAGAAGGTATGGGCAGGTTATATGGAAAAATACTGAAAGAAAAACTGGAAAAATCTATCTCAAATAAAATCGGAGAAGATCAGGCGGGATTCACGACAGGAAGATCTTGCATAGACCACATATATACACTCCAACAATTAATTGAAAAAAAAATGGCAAAAAATAGACCAGTACACATGGCATTCATAGATTTAAAAAAGGCGTATGACACGGTCCCCAGAAAACAACTATGGAACGCGATGAAGGAACTCGGAATAACTCAGAGGTTAATAGAAGCCGTAAAAAACCTTTACAACAACAACAAGGTAAGAGTTAAAACCGGCAATAAATACTCCAACGAATTTAAGACCACAAAAGGCTTATTGCAGGGATGCTCTACATCTCCGACACTGTTCAAGATATTCCTCGAACAAATATTAAAACCATGGAAAAGGAAATGTGAAGGGATGGGAATATCAATCCGGGACAACTATCTGTAAACATTAAGCTAAAAATGAACTGGAAATAAATCTAGAAAAGATCGAATATTTAACAACAGAGCAAGAACCAGTGAGAAACTTGGAAATGGACGTTACTAGGGAAATCAATGGCAGTGACAAATTCAAATATTTAGGATTCATACTCTCAAAAAATGGAACCACCGAGCAAGAGATAACCAGCAGATTATCACAGACAAGAACATGTATTAAACAAATGAACGGGGTACTGTGGGATAGACAGATTACCATAAATACAAAAAAGAGAATTTATAACACCTTGGTACGCAATATACTGACCTATGGAGCAGAGAATTGGGTAATAAATAAACGAAACAGGTCCAAAATCACAGCAACTTAAATGGAGTTCATAAGAAAAAGCTGCAGAGTGACAAAAATGGATCGCATCAGAAATGAGGAGATAAAACGAAGAATGGCAGCAGAACAAGACATACTTAGCTACATCGAAGAAAAACATTTAATTCGGTATGGACATGTGAGAAGAACAGATCATACAAGGTGGATAGCAAAGATTTCGGATTGGAGCCCAATAGGAAGGAGGAAAAGAGGTGGACCCCGAAGATCATGGAGGGATGAAGTGGACGAGGCCATGGAAATACGAGACCTCAGAGATGGAGAATGGCAGAACAGAAAGGACTGGAGACGTTGGCTGCAAGAAGGAAGACGGCGACAGCTGTAAAAATCCTTATAAAGATAGAGATTTTATCAACCTTTTATTTGCTAAATATTGTTTTCATACAGATAAATGCTCTTGTGCTTCGGTCAAAATTGCATGATTTGGTGATGATTTCATTGCCCCTAAACATATTTTGATATATTTAAGTTGTATTCTGTCTAGCTTACATAAGTTACTCTTAGAGGATGAACCCTCTATTGTACACTCATAATCTATTAAAGAGCGAATATAAACTTTGTAAAACAAAAGCGAGGTGTTTACGTCAGATCCCCATTTTTGTTTAGATATAACTTTAGGTGCGTTCACCCCTTTCTCACATCTTTTTTGTAGGTAGTGGGTATATACCCACCATTGGTAATATTATCAGGTGAGCTTAATCTGTGTCTAGTAAAACACAGGGTAGCTAATTTTTCTGGTGCTACACTTAAGCCTAAGTCGACCAACCAAAGTTTAATACAGTACATAATCCATCATAATTCTTTTAAGCATTTTTCAAATGACTTCGGTTAGATAAAAACAAATATGATTAGCATATTGAATAACATAAAGCCGGAGATACACATGTCTGTTACTAGCACAATGGCATACCAGTACCTAGCAAGCACCAGCTACTGTCCCCAAACTGGCAAGTGTGCACGTTAACTAGTATGCTAGTTCCTAGCAGAGAATTGTCAGATTTGTTGTGTTGCTGATTAAAATTAATCGTCTTATTTTTAAACTTGTTAATTTAAAAAATGTTTCGTTGGCCTGATGACAAAACCATCAAAATTATTGCTATACCTATTATATATAATTGGAGTGTCTTTTGAATTCTAAATCATGTCTATATAAAAATAAAATACCCGTAACAATGCAAGAGGAAATAGGTGAAGGTACTACTATAAAGGAGATAAAGGCCAAAATAAAAAAATGCTCCAAGATTTTCTCGCCTACCAATCCAATTTTTCACCCAAATTTTTTTCTTTTTTGAGTTCAACTTCAGATTCATTATTAAATTTCTAACAATATCTGTGGTCATCAGGAATATTTGCTTGTTGAATTCATTCCGAATACCTTCCATGGATCCCCTTTTTTTATTGAAAACTCAAAACCTTTTAATTACAAAGCAAGTACTTTAGTTTCAGATAAAAACCACTCGATTGTTTACTAGTACTGGCATGTGTAAAAATCTACCCCGCTTTTTCGCCTTGCCAGTATAGGCAAGCGAGCTACTGGCATTACTAGCCAATGTGTTTTGTGCTTGCCAGTTACTGGCCTATGCCAGCAACTGGCATGCCAGCTATTCTCCCAATTTACTGGCATGTGTGTACCCGGCTTTAAGTTTGTTTCAGCAGTGATTTGCTTACCGTTTGTAAACTATGCACTCTGCGCAAATATGAAATTAGACTGTTTTCTGATTGTAGTCAAAATTTATGCTGTACGAACGATTTGATGATTATCAAAATGAAATTAATGCCGCAATAAAACTTAGAAAACCGTCACTGGATGGTACCTAACTCACGTTAATTGACTTACAGACTATTTATTTATTACTCTGTGTATAGAGTAGATAGTAAACGTGCAATGTAACAATAAAAAAAATAATCTAACCTAACCTAACATTTTTGGTTAATATCGAGATTCATAATTTTTTAATCAAATATACATATTTTTAATCTGGAAGGTAAGTATTACTTACTGTTCTTCAAAACAATACCTTCGTCTAAAGTGAAAGTTTAACAAAATAATAATGAAACACATTTGTCTTAACCGCATTTAAAGGTTACATTTGTTTCAGATTTACAGAAGTTTATAATTGTAAACCAAAGTCCGTCGACAAGTGTTTCAGTCAGTATATCTTGGACCCACAACCAGACACTCTCATTGATAGATTTTTGTAAAAAATACTAAGATAGGGTAGGGAGTTTCCAAATGAAATCCATGAAAATATTGTGGGCAAAGGTAGCAAAACAATTTAATGACTTACATAATGGTAATTTGAATGCATGTCACTGCGAAAATAGATGGCGAATAATTAAAAGGAATTATAAGAAATATATAGATGGGAGTAAAAAAACAGGAAGAGGCTTCAAAACATTTAAATATAGTAATGAACTGAATGAGATATTTGGGCAAAAAAGAAATGTCAATCCTGAATTTCTGTTATCTAATGAAAGAGTTGCACATCAGATAGATGAAACATTTGCAGATGTAGCAACAGGTAAAGCCAATGTTTTTAGTTCTACATCATAACCATTTAAAAGAAAAAGAGAGAAACTGATGAAAGAAAAAAACAAAACAAAGAAGCTATTTGAAGCAGAAAGACTTTTAGAAATAAGAAAACAAAATAAACTGAGAGAGAAGACAAAATACTTAGCAAATATTTAGTATCAAAAGAATCTTTACCTACTGAAATACTTTAATTTTTAGCAAAATAAATTTAAGGTATTAAAGCATGAATTCCCAGATCTTTGGTCTAAAGCAATTATCATTCCCATTATTAAGCCTAACAAACCAAAAGACAACCCTACCTCTTACCGACCCATCTCTCTTACATGTTGCATGTGCAAAATCCTAGAAAAAATTTTAAACCTCCGCCTTATATGGTACTTAGAAAATAATAACTTTCTTACTCCCTTTCAAAGTGGTTTTCGAACCACATTAGATAATCACGTTGCATTACAGACTTCAATTAATGAAGCTTTTGCAAATAACCAAAAACTAATAGCAATATTTTTCGATATAACCCAAGCTTACGATAGAGCATGGAGACACTGTATTCTACAAACATTGAAAGATACTGGCATTCAAGGTAACATACTTGCATTTATAAATATTTTTTTTAAAATCGCTCGATCCAAGTTAGAATAAATGGTGTTAAAAGCTCATCTAAGATACTAGATAATGGAATTCCTCAAGGTTCGATTCTTAGTCCAACTTTATTCTTAATCGCTTTTAATAGTATTATGGATGTAATTAAAGCACCCATTAAAGCTAGTCTTTACGCAGATGACATTGTTATTTATACTAAATTGAATAATGTAATGACAGCAACTAAAATTATACAGAGTTTCCTAAATCAGCTTTGTAATTGGACGATAAAAACGGGATTTGTTTTTCTACTGAAAAGACACGATACATTATTTCTAATAAAAATAAAACCCACCTCACAACTAGTCTAACATTAAATAATTTACCTTAAAAACAGTCAAAAGAAATAAACTTTCTAGGTCTAACTTTTGAAAGAACTTTAAATTGGAATTCGCACATAAATAAACTACAGCTTTCCTGTCAAAAAAGATTAAATATACTCAAAATATTATCCATCAAAATTTGGGGTGCTTATCATAAAATATTAATTAGGCTTTACAAATCGCTAATTAGAACTAAAATCGACAATGGTTGCATATGTTACGATGCTGCATGTAAAACCACTCTAAAAAAACTAAACAATATTCAATCTACAGCTTTGAGATTAGCACTGGGAGCTTTTAAAACTAGTCCGGTTAGTAGTATGCAAGTTCTAACTGGAGAACCCCCCTTACACATAAGACGACAGCAACTATCCTTGAACTACATTGCAAAGATATCATCCCAGAAACAGCATCCTGTATTTTTCCACATCTGCAACCCTGGACTTCCTCCTAACCAAAAACTCTACACCCCTCATAGAAAAAATAAAGCTCACAACTTTGGATATGAATCATCTCAATGTATCGCTAAATATAAATGCAAACTATCCCCCATGGACAAGCCACCCATTAACTATTGACGTAACACTTACCAAGTATCCCAAATCAACTACAAATTCCACAATAATTAAATCTCTATTCATGGAAATTCTAGACCACTATCCTAATTATTTGCAAATCTTTACCGATGCCTCGAAAACTCCAAATGGTCACGCTGCTGCCTACTACTGTAAAGAAAATTCTTATAGCATATCGATACCAACCAACTGCAGTATACTAACAGGTGAGGCTACTGCTATTTTGGAAGCCCTAATCTTCTTCGAAAAGAGTAGAACGATGAAGTGCATTATCGTAACAGACTTATTAAATGCATTACTAGAACTGAAACAAATATATACCAACAACCCTATTATACAGAGTATAAAAAACTAACTAGAAAAATTTCGATCATTAGGAAAGGAAGCGGCTTTTATTTGGGTACCTTCACATATAGGTATTTACGGAAATGAAAAAGCAGACCAACTGGCTAACAAAAGTCGAATGAACTCAAAACATCCTGCAAAATTGAAGACATATCCGTACACCGATCTAAAAAACCTGGTTAAAATCCACTGTATTAATTTTTGACAAAATTATTGGGAAAAATTAGGTACTAAATTAAATGTAATTTGCCCAAAAATAACTGATATCCTGGAGACTCCTTTAAGCAGAAGAAACCAAGTCATTATTAATCGTTTAAGAATTGGCCATACTGCCGTAACACACAAATACCTAATAACAAAAGAACCACTACCTATCTGCTCCAGCTGCTCTAACCCACTGACTGTGAAACACATCCTGCTTGATTGTCCTTAATTCAAGGAAAAAAGAAGACCCCACGGATTTACAGATGATGATCTCAAGACAGTTCTTACCAAAAAAATTTCGACAGTGTTAAGCTATTTAAAAGACATCAAGTTATTCAATTTTATTTAATGTCATGTATTTGTTATATCCACTAATAACCCTGCGCGGTTGATGTGGTTTTGTGTTTCAATAAAAAAAAAATTTAAGGTTAAGTTTGTAATAGGCTTTTTTAATAAAAAAGTTCTATCAGTTATATTTTTATTTCCTACAAATTGAATGTATACCTAACAAATAAAATTAATATATTAACTTTAATACTTAAAAATATGTTTTAAATACAACACACTTTAAGTAATACATGTTTTACGATCTTTAGCCAAGATCTCTTCAGAAAATATAAAAAAATTTAAAAAAATTGTAATAGTGAATGTAATTTTTTGTGAACTTGTTATACAGATATTATATTACAATTTAAAAATTTGAATACCTACCATCAAACGTTTAGGGTGTATAATTTAATTTACTCTTAATCTTTACAAACCATCTTAAAATAGATATTGATTGAGACGTCCAAAAAATACAGATTATTCCAAAATATAGCAGAAGTATTATTTTACAAATCCATATCCAATTTTCATTGATAACGCTATAGATGTCGATAAAGTCAAATAAATTTCACAAAGCCAACATCTGTGGGCATATAAAAAGAAATTGAAAAGGGTTTTAAAATTGGTGGATTTATTTTTAAGGCATAAACCCTAGCTCTGGGGTGCTGTTTCCATAGGATAGAAAATAAGTGGAAACTCCTTTTTCAGTGGCGTAACATATAAGGTTTTTAACATAACAATATTGATATACTACATAAATACGTTTAATTTATTTTTGTATAGATGTTTGGTTACAAAAATGCACTCAGGACCAGAGAAGTTCTATTTGCGCTGATTGTCCTGTTGCAAAAGTGTCGTCAAGAAGGAAAGATGTTTTTGCGTGCTTCGTACATTTAAAAAAGGCATTTGACATAGTCCAACGTGTAGAATACCTACATATCTCCAATGTGTGGAGATACCTTCTAATAAATATAGAAATGGATAAATATATTCGCAATATTAAAATATTGCGCCAGAAATAAACCACTTAAGTAGAAATTGAAAAAAGTATAATTGACAAAATATTTATAAAACGAGGTTAAGAATAAGTTACACAGACTTATTATTTACATTAAGGTGCATGTAATATCTATAACATAAAAACATTTTGGCCAAATTATTAGGCCAAACCTTACAAATTTGCATTTTAAAATTAATAATTTTTATCAACAGGAATATTATAATTTTTTTGCAACATTAAATATAGTATGGTAACATAATTGTACTATTTTAACGTTGGCAACACCGTCCTGTCCGCCATTTCTAGACAGCATTGCGTCCTGTCAACCAGTGTGCATTTTATAACCTCAAATACTGTCTGTGAACATTTAAATTCTAAACGGTTTTGACCTGAAATTTTATTGCAGAGTTGAGTGATTTATCCTTTTTATAAATTATTTTTTAGATTATAAACATATGCAGTGAAGTTATTGGTATAATTACGGGTATTATACATTTTTAGATGGAGAAAAACGCTGATCTGTCACCAAAACGAGTAGGCCAGGTATTTGGACTCCTAAAAGCTGGACAGATGTCTCAAAATAAAATAGCAGCAATGGTAGGAGTATCAAGAAGTTGTTTAAGGAATATAAAACAGAAACTTGCGTCTGGAGTCAGTTTGGATCCAAAGCGTAAGAGTCACAGCGGAAGACATCGTGTGACTACTCCTAGGACTGATCACAAAATAAGAGATATTTGCATAGTAAACAGAAAGAAACCACTGCGAATGCTTACCCAGGAGACAAGAGATGAAGGAATTTGTGTTTTAGAAAGAACAGTTCGTCGGAAACTTATCGAAAACAAACTGGTAGCTAGGAGACCAGCTCGAAAGCCAAGGCTTACTCCGGCTATGATAAAGAAACGTTTCGAATGAATACAAAAATACAAAAACTGGACAGTGGAAGACTGGAAAAAGGTATATTTGTGAATATCAATATTTGCTTCTCGGACGAATCCGTTTTTTAAGTTGTGACATAAAAAACGAAGTTTGTTTGGAGACCTCTCAACGAGAAATACAAGCCCTACTGCATTGTGCCCACTATCAAACATCTACGGTCGCTCATGGTCTGGCCTGTGGTATCCGGCAAAGGTACAGGCCGTCTCTAGGTGGTGGAAAACACGATGAGACAAGACCAGTACCGGAAAGTACTCGAGACGAGACTTTTATCACAGCTGCAGGAATGATTTCCTGAAGAAGAGGAACCCATATTTATGCACGACGGTGCTCCTTGCCACAAGGCTAAGAGAAATTAAAAAAAAAACAAATTAAACTTCTTGACTGGCCAGACAGCTCGCCTGATATAAACGTTATTGAGAATGGGTGAAAACTACTGAAAAGGGAGATTGCAAAAAAACATTACTAATAAAAAAGAGTTCCTTGAAGCGTTCATATATGAGTGGAATTATAATCCTCACCTCCAGGAAACTATTTTTTAAGCCTGTATCGATAGAATGCCCCGACGTCTTCGAGCTCTTTTAGCAGACATACAAAATATTAAATTTCTCCCTACTTTGTAAAAATAATACTTTCTTAATAAATAAAAGTTTCTTGTTAACTTTTTTAGTACAGTTTAATAACCTAAGAGTTAATATTTACAAAAAAGAACAAAACAGTAGTTTTTTAAATATATTCATGATCATAAGAGAAATAACTTCATACAGTAAATTTTTTCTTGCTTGGACTAATAATTTGGCCAGGTACTAAATTTTTTAACAGTTGATTTTTCTCGAGGAATTTGATGGGATTTTTCATTTGGCCTTTGATCTTTTTAAAAATTTTGAATACAGATCTAATACCAAGCTATTGGCGTATTGTGTCTGATTTGAAGAGTACTATTAGAGTACTGACATTTTGGTTTTGAGATGATATTACCAGATAGCCATTTGTTAGACGGGTATGGCCTATACGCAATTTGCCATATTTTTCGGAAATAAACTAGTACAGCTAAATAGGTTCATTGAGGGTTTAACTTCATGCAGCGCTGAAGTAACATTTTAGATCGTTGCAGATTTGAATATTAATAATGACGTCCATGTATAAGTCAATTATTCACCCAGTTGTTACATATGGAAGCAAAACATGGACTCTACATGGAAGTAAATAAGCTGCTAGTATTTGAAAGGAAGGTTCTTAGAATGATATTTGGACCCCAAAGAGATGAATTGACAAGAGAGTATAGAAGACGCCGCAATTGTTATGTTTAAGTTTTTCGTTTTATGTCTGAAAAAGTTGGTAAAAATGGGAAATTTCTTTATTATCTAATAATTTCTTGAAAAAAAAAAAATTATTCTTCATTAAAGGTTATGCATCACATAGAAATCATTAATCAATAATCTAATAAAATATTAAGTGGTAGATAGGGAAAATCAAAATTATTAATTAATATTGAAGAGGAAAGTGATTTTAAATTTAGATTCATGGCCTTCTAATAATTAAATAATACATTTAAAGTAAAAAGTAAATTAAAAAATATTTTTGCATTTGTTAATTTTGTATATTGAATAAGGTAAATTAGAAATGAAATTAAAAATTTAAACAAATGAAACAAATTAATTAAACAAATTAAAATGGTATTTTGTTCTGTACCTAAATTTAAAAGCACTTCACTTTTAAGTATAAATCAATATTTTAGATTTTCGCTGTATACCACTTAAACTTTTATAAATTTGATTATTGATTTCTATGTAATGCAGAAATTTTTATGAAGAGTAGTTTTTTCATGAAATTAATAATAAAGACATTTCCCATTTGTTGCCAACTTTTTCAGACCTACTTTATACCTTACTAACAATTGAAAAACTTCTTCACTTACATGGAATATAAAATATAATGATATTCAGCTATATGTATATGTATATACCTACATTAATTCATTTTAATTTTAACTTCACTATTTTATTATTTTACTTGCAACATAACAAAAATTGTTTATTACTTTCAAAATTTGGATATATTTAATAAAGAATCGACACAGAAAAATATAATAATTAGTTAAATAAAATATAAAATTCGTTAAGCCGTCTCTTTGTACTATTTACCTGAAGAGGCAAATCCCTTTATGGCTTCGACTTTATCAGCGGGATAATTCTGCAGGTCAGTTCTTATAATTGTGAATAAACTTTACTCAAATCTCTGTTTGTATAAATTGATATATTTTATATTTTATACTTTTTACCTTTATAGTGAATTTCTTAATGGTTGACAGCACAGTACTTTCATTATATTTTCAAAAGAGTGATCCTCGTAATTTTATAAGTGATTACTAAAATTATAATCCCAAAACAAAGAGATGACGATACTTCCCTGTCTGAGGTAATAAAGTAATACAATAAGGTAATAAAGTTTAGATACTGTTTAAAATGATTAGGTACTAAAACATAAATGTGAACGGCTAAATTATGGAATATTATCATTATTTCGAGAACCGTCGAGTTTTGAGGGAAATCCCGAAACAGGTCGATTTTTGTTATAAAATACCCATGTTATAACGTACATGGAGTAGGGATGATGTCACCGATGTAGGTGTAGTGACGTAACCGTTAATTTTTTTAAATAGAAGTCGGTATAATGCGACACCTCATTTAAACGAGAATTTAATTCTCTATTTGACATTTACTTATAAGTAAAACACAGTTCGGTTTTAGATGCGGTTTTGGAACTCGAGAGCCGCTCTATGCAATACAAGTCTTGATTCAAAAATGTCTGGATCAACAGAAAGATGTTTACGCCTGTTTTATCGACTATGAGAAAGCATTCGATACTATCAAACATGACAAACTCATAGAACTATTACATCTTACAGGACTTGACACTAAGGACATCTAGACTATAAAAAATCTATATTGGAATCAAACAGCCCACATGAAGAATGGACATATGGTGAGTGAAAATGTAACCATTTCGAGAGGGGTTAGACAGGGCTGTATTCTTTCGCCACTGCTTTTCAACCTGTACACGGAACAAATATTTCTAGAGGCACTGGAAGAGTACAACGAGGGCATCAAGATTAATGGCGTACCAATAAGTAATTTTCGATATGGAGATGATACTGTTATACTGGCCGATAACATCGAAGATTTACGGATGATGCTAAATAGAGTAAATACAACTGGCAACCAATTTGGACTGCAGATCAATAGAAACAAAACTAAATTTATGGTGATCAGTAAAAAGAACATTCAACATATCGACCTGAATATTGAAGCGGAACGTATTAAAAGAGTACACCAATTTAAATATCTGGGATATACAGTAAATGATAAGTGGGACATAGACGTAGAGATTAAGATCCGAATTGAAATAGCAAGATCCAAATTCATGAAAATGAGAAAGCTCTTAAGCAACCGCCACCTAAGCGTTAACCTCCGATGGCGCGCCACGAAATGCTACGTACTTTCTACGCTACTTTACGGACTTGAAGGGTGGACGTTAACAGCAGAAACTATAAAGAAGTTAGCGGCACTAGAAATGTGGCTGTATCGACGCATACTGAGAATACCTTGGACAGACAGAGTGACCAACACAGAGGTATTAAGACGAATGGGTAAAGAGGTGGAATTGTTAACAACTGTTAAAAGGAGGAAAGCGTCATACCTGGGACATGTGTTCTGTAATGATAAGTACAGTCTGCTACAGCTTATCGTGGAAGGCAAGATTGAAGGTAGAAGAGGTTTGGGCAGAAAGAAGAAATCCTGGCTGAGAAACTTGAGAGAATGGTTTCAAATACCAGAAGCTGCGAACATAATACATGCGGCACAAAACAGAGAAACCTTTCGTTTGATGGTCGCCAACCTTCGATAGAAGACGGCACATAAAGAAGATTTGACGACATTACATTTTTAACTAAAATATTTTTTTATAAATAATAGTCTCCCGTTTTATACCGCGTTCGCGGCTTTGGGAGTATAGCAGGGTAGTCTGCTATATCTAGGGCCTACGGTATACAAGGAAGGTAACATGGCCAGTGCTACGCTTCAACCGCCTATTATTACCCCTGGTTTTACCCAAGGTACTCATTTTATTCAGGCTGAGTCGACCTGGGGCCTATAGACATTTTTAAAAATGTCTAGTTATTCTTGCCGGCGGTAGGATTCGAACTCCGGACCACCGGCATGCGAGGCAAGCATCCTACCGCTTGCGCTACGCAGGCCCTGATATGGTCATATGCAGGCCAAAATATTTTTTTAAGGGTACAAAAACAATTATTTTTAAATTTAAATTCAACTAAATTACAACTAATGATTTAATTAATAATGTACTTTAAAATAATGCATAATAATTATTTTAAATTAAATAGTCGAAATGCCATCCATCGGTTTCTTGACAATATGCGAATCTACGGACACATTCATCAAGTACATTGCGGATGACTTCTGGAGTAATTAGACTCATTTCATGCCTAATTCTATCTTTCAAGTCCTGTAAGTTTTGGGGTCTATTGACATAAACTTTTGATTTTATGTAACCCCACAGGAAAAAGAGGTGTTAGATCTGGCGACCTTGCTGGCACCTCTATAAAACCTTGTCTTCCGATCCACCTCCTGGAAAAGTAATGATTTAAAAATTGGCGTACTTCACGTGCGTAATGCTATGGGGCTCCATCTTGTTGAAACCAGGTATTTTCACTAGGTAAAATTGGATTATTGGCATTTGGATACATGTTAGCAAAGACAGGTATAAGTTGATTTCTCAAAAAAGTTAAATAACGGTTTCCTGTTAAATTTTCTTCAAAGAAAAAAGGGCCAATGATTGTGTCATTAATGATCTATCTATATTTACTTTCTGAAGATATTGCGTGTGTGACTCAGTCATCCAATGTGGGTTTTCTTGACTTCAATATCTGTAATTTTGACGAATCACGGTACAATGTATAAAAAATGTGGCTTCATCGGAAAAAATGATTTGATTGATGAAATGTGGATTGCGGATACATAAATCCTGCATAATTTCAGAAAATTTAAGCCGGCGATCGGGATCGTCGTATTTAAAAAAATTAAAGGTTATGTCACTACATTTACACCGGTGACATCATCCCTACTCCATGTACGTTATAAGATGCGAATTTTATAACAAAAATCGACCTGTTTCGGGATTTTCCTCAAAACTCGACGGTTCTCAAAATAATGATAATATTCCATAATTTAGCCGTTCACTATATATAATAAGTCAACTTACATGTTTATAGGAAACAGAAAATTCAGTACAAAGCATCATCTTCTTCGCTGGAATAACATAGGTCATCAGAAGAGTCTAGTGATATCACTATTGGTTCTATAGTCTCGTGAATGAGGTTGTCTAAAACCCACATCTTTTCTTCTTCTGCTTTAGGTACCATCTCCTCTAAGGAGGTTGGTAATCATCACACCTTTTTTTACTTTTGAGATTGCAGCTGTGAACAAGTCGACGGAACTGCAATTATACCACTTTCTCAGATTGTTGAGCCAGGAGATTCGTCTTCTTCCAATACTTCGTTCCCCCTGTATTTTTCCCTGCATTATGGTTTGTAGCAACACATATTTATCCCCTCTCATAACGTGGCCGAGATATTGTAACTTTCTTATCTTAATCGTATTCATGATTTCCATATCCTTTGTCATCTCTCTGAGGACCTCAACATTTGTTATTCGGTCTACCCAACTTATTTTTAATAGTCTTCGGTAGGTCCACATCTCGAATGCTTCAAGTCGATCGCTCACCTCTTTTTTTAAGGTCTAGGCCTCCACCCCATATAGCAGCACCGAAAACACCGAAAACCACATTTTTTGCTCTTCCTTAATTATGTACGTGATTAACAAAATTTGTTTATTTTGACCGGTTATTGTTGTGAATGATTGCTTTATAAGTTAACAAACATTGTTAATTTTAATTGTTTTATTATTTCCAGCAACATAACTCATAATCTATTTAACTTTAACTCTCTGCTGTACAATTCTTGGTTTCCTGCTTTTATCATAAAGTTTTTTATTGTTTGTTATAATGATTGTGTATTTCTTGCACAAGAAATTTTGGCTTTCTATGATACACAAGTTTTCTATTATTATTAAAACAAAATTAAATTAAAAACAATTGATGCCAATGGATCAACCTGTCTTACACTCGTTTAATGTCTGTATATACATATTTTTGACATTTTTATTATTTAGTTTTACATGATTCTAATTAGGTATGTATAAATAATAATATTCAGGAAATTTGTTATAAACTAAACTTTTTGCTCACTATAAGCGACGTCAATGTTTATCCGAGAAAAAAAGGAAGATAGCCGATTGAAAATAATTGTCACCCGTGTTTTGTTTTGGCTTCTGTTGTTTCAAATATACACAATCGCTCCCGGGTCGATCGTTTTGGAGATGCTTTCAATTTATACGGTTCGGTTTTGCACAAGCTGTGTTTTGGGAGGAATAAAATAAGGAACGATTTTGGTTTCGTTAGTTTTAAAAAGAAAGTTCCGTTTGGGGCTATGGAATGAAATATTATCACCGGAAGGATATTGTCTATTATGACAAAATAATATTGTGTTGCTGAATTTGTGACAAACATATTTTTTTCATTATTGTGTTGTTATTTTATATTTAGTTTTTTTATTTTTTTGTTATTTTGTTTATCCTATCTATACTCTCTCAAAATCTATTGCAAGACAGGAAAATAATATTCATAAAATGAAAAACAGATTCCATTAATATCAGTCTAGACACTTAGAAACATATGGATGTCTACTTCTTCTCTAAGTGACCTATCCCCTAAGACGATCGTCTGTCATAATAATAATTGCCTAATTTGCCTCTCGAGCCTGATGTTTAAATCATTTGAATGTCTCCAAACGACATTTTTCTTAGGCTTCTCAACCAAGACACCTTTTTTCTCTTAATTGGGTACGTTCTAGGAAACGTCCTTGTATAATCACAGCAATTGTTATTTATTTGTACTTGTACCAAATACTGTATTAAATGTCCAAAACACTGTAGTTTTCTTCTTCTTAAAGTGCCTATCCGTTCCGGATGTTGGCGATCATCACGGCTATCTTTACTTTATTTATTGCAGCGCGGAACAGTTCAGTGGTAGTCGTGTTATACCACTTTCGTAAATTTTGAAGCCAGGAAATGCGTCTTTTTCCCGGTCCTCTCTTACCATTTACTTTCCCCTGGAGAATCAGCTGGAGAAGGCCGTAACGTTCTTGATTTCTCATTACATGTCCTAGATATTCCAACTTTTTAGTTTTGACGGTCATGAGAATTTCACATTCTTTCCCCATTCTACGCAGGACCTCCACATTAGTACCTCTGTCAACCCAGGATATACGTAAGATGCGCCTATAACACCACATTTCGAAAGCTGTAGTTTTAACATTTTTATTGTTAATGTTAGTCCTATTTGTTTGTTCATCCTTTGAACTACTTTCTTATTATGCGGACAACCTGGTCATCTCGGCACATGGCAAATTTAATGACAGTCGGCGATATAATTTATTTTAAATAGGTTGCTAAATGTAAGGTCCCAGAGGTCCAGAATCATACATTTCATCAAAAGGAATTCAGTTTGAAAAACTCTAGCAGCAAGAAATCTGGTTATCCATTACTACAATAAAATATATTGGGTATACAGTATTTTTCTAGTAATCGATCCCTGACACAAATTGGAAGCTTTTCATTGAATCCTTGAAACAAGAAACAGAGACAAAACACAGAAAATTATATAAAAAATATGAAAAAAAGAGCCTCACTATAGAAGCAAAAACGAAGTTGGACCTTCTTCTTGGTCCTCTAGTGACGAGGACTGTCTCAAAATTTCGTTACTGTATACGAAAAGGGTGCAGCCTGACGACGAACTCGATCGATATCTAGCAGAAAAACGAGAAGACAGAAGCATGGACATCTTATTTTGAATTAAAGACAACCAGAATAAATTTCCTACCTTAGACCATTAAAACTTACCGAATCGTTGAAGCAAACACCTTCTGCACAAGTGACGTCACAATATGGCAAGAACTCTAATGTTAGATTGGATTTTTCGAAAAGCCCTAATAAAATTACCTTATTTTAAGATGAATTTTAATAAAACTGCAATATTTTGTAAAAGATATGGAAGACAAACCATTTAGTAAAGGAATTAATGAATATTTTTGAATTAAAGTAATTTTGTAAAAATAAATGTTTTATTTGAAAGTGTACCTACCTCTTCTTGTTTGATAATGAAAAATAAATTTAAAGGATAGAAATTTTACTTGTGGATGGAAGTTTCATTCATTTTAAAAAATTATGTATATAAATATATTTATTGACCACAAAATAAAATAGATTTGTTAACTTACTTTTAAGTTTATTGACATTATTATTGAAGTTCTATTTTATGGTAGTAAATTCACTCGTTGTTATATTTATATTTTCACTTTTAGAACCTGTTGTTTTGTCTGAGACAGTTTCTTTTTTTACTGAAAATTTTCTAGTTTTAACTTGCTTAATTAAACGGTTTGGAAAATGGAAAAGGCTGGGTACAGCATCTTTTTTGAGTTGTTTTTTTGAACTCCATCCGCGAATCTGCCGTGAAATGCTTGGAGATCAACAGAAATTTTCAGCACATAAAGAGGGAGAAACCTAATAACTTCTACAATTTTTTATCAAAATAAACTAATTCGACAAGATAGAGTAAGCATGTTTTATGTAAATTTGCAGTGTATTTCAAATAAAGTCGATATGATCAATGCTTTTCTTGCGGATCAAAATTTATATGACGTCATATGTTTTTCGGAGCACTGGCTAAGTGAATAAAATTTAAAATTAATTAGCCTCTCCGGCTTTTCATTAGATAATTTCTTTTGTATGGTAAAAAAGTAACAAGATGGAGTTGCAACTAATGTAAAAGAAAATCCTATATATTCTTCTCTTAATCTAAATGAATATAATGTAGAGCAAAATTCAGAGTTTTGTGCAATGTTTGTACCTTCAATAAATATCAATATTTTAACTGTATACAGATCAGGTTAGGGTGATTTCAACTTGTTTTTGGTGAATTTTGAGAATAACATAACGTCCTTGTTTAGTAAAGCAGACAAACTGATCATACTTGGTGATTTTATTATAAATTTTAAAATTAAATCTGAACCTTCTTTTGATATTCAAAATCTATTAATATCTTTTGGTCTAAAAGTAACTATAAACGATATTACTAAAATCACATCCCAGTCCAGTAGTTGCATCCACAACATTATGACAATTTTTTCTGAAAATATCTACAGAGTGGGCTTATTCGAACCTTGTTTTTCTGACCATCGAGATCAATTTTTATTTATTGACTCTAAGCATAAAGTTGTTGACACTAATCAAACATCTTCAATCAGTTTTTTTTACCGAAACTTATAACAACTTAATATTAAACCATTTTTACCAAAAACACTACGACAAACTGCTGAAAAAACACCCGTGCAATGGTTTAATAATAAATTAAGGTTTTACAGGCCACTAAGGACCCCCTTAGGATAAAGTAAAAAGTCAGCTTACTGTGATTTTATGACTAATTCCAATAATGAACCTAGAGACTGCTGGAGAAAAGTAAATTTCGAAAGAAATAATACAAGATCCAGTTCGGTATAACCTGATCTATCTCCAGACGAAATAAATCAATTTTTTATTACAATTGCAAAGAATACAATTACTTCTCTTCCCAGTATTAATATCGATGTCCTCTTCAATTACAGAAATTATCCTTCTTCGAGCAAGTCCTTTTTTTCATCCCGTTGTGGAAGAAGAGGTCTCTTAAATAATAAAGTCTCTTAGTAATTATAATTGTAGGGACGTTCACGAATTTAAAAGAAAACTTACCAAATAGTTTTAACAAATTTCAATTACCTTATTAATTTAATTCTATCAACTGGAGTACTAAAATACTCAAAACTACTACCTATCTACAAAAAAGGTGATTGCTCAAAAACTGAGAATTACACGGTCATAAGCATTGTTTCTACTTTTGGAAAAGTGATTGAAAACGTTATTTAACAACAATTTTATTCCTATTGTAAGTCCAATAATTACTATAGTAAATGAAAATATGGATTCAGAAGTGCTCGTTCTACTACGAACGCGGTATACAGAGTGTTTCAAAAAGGTATGTCAAAAATTAAATCACGCATTTCGGGGACAAAAATAAATTGATTGAATCTAACTTACCTTAGTACAAAAGTGTACACAAAAAAAGTTACAGCCCTTTGAAGTTACAAAATAAAAATTGTCTTTTTTTATTATCTCCTAAACTACTTGACATTTTGTAATAAAAATGACTACGTTACTTTCTTGTTAAATAAAAAAGAAACAACAAAATCTAAGCGCACAGAAAAAGTTTAAGGGGTGTGTGCAGCCCTAAATCCTCCCAAACTTTTGAGTACGTTCAAATCAAATAAATTTTTTGGCATCATTAGTTTAACACATTATTTTTAAAAAAAATTTTGCCTCCTATCACTTTTTCAAAAAACTAGTTCTTTCCTAGTTGGCCATAAAATTACAATTAGTTTCTACGGATACAATAATTACAAACAGGTCTATCAATAATAGTCAATAATTTGAAGCAATCATTTATTGTGTGAATAAGATTAATATTAAAAATTTTGATATTACAATGGCCTAAACATTTCAGGAAATGGCAGATATGCATTTAACTTTGGATAAGTTGGATCAGATTAAATTATGATTTCAATAAACTATAGGGAATATCGTACGTGAATGTCAAGGAAATAGTGCAGCAGCCGCAAGGCGTTATGCAGTAAAATACACCAATCGAAATACACCCGATAAACGATTATTTCTGATCATTGATCGTCGTTTACGGGAAACAGGTACATTCCAACCGCAAGTTACTGGCAATAGCGGTCGTCCAATAATGGATGTAATTGATGAAGACATTTTAGAAATCATTGAAGAAGTCCCTGGAACAAGTACAAGGGTAATAGCTGCTCAACTAAATGTTCCTCACGTAAGGGTTTGGAGGCGTTTGAAGGATCAGCTGCTTAAACCTTATCACTTAACAACGGTTCAAGAGTTATTGGTTGAAGATTATTATCCTAGAAGGATTGGATTTTGCGATTGGTTGTTAATGGAAAACACTCGAAATGTTAATTTTATTAGAAATATTTTGTTTACGAGGCTACCTTCAGTAGAAATTGAATAACAAACCATCATAACGAGCACATTTGGACCGACGAAAATCCTCACACCAAAAAAACGACAACTCACCAAAGGACTTTAAAAGTTAATGTTTGGGCAGGAATTGTGGATAACAATCTAATAGGCCCAGTATTTCTTGCCAACAATTTAAATGGTGATAATTATTTGCAGTTCTTGGCAAACGATTTACAAGAGTATTTGGAAGAAGTGAATATTGCAATAAGGCAAAATATGTGGTTTCTACAATATGGCGCCCCACCGCATTACAGTAATGAAGTTCGGGAATAGCTTTGCAGGCAGTATCCTGGTCGGTGAATTAGAAGGGGTCGTGACGCACCTATTTCTTGGCCACCCAGAAGGCCAGGTCTTAACCCCATGGACTTTTGCTTTTGGGGGTTTATGAACAATAGAGGACGAACAACAATTGAGGGTTAGAATAATTGAAGCTGCAAATCAATTTCGTCAGAAAAGTTTGATTTTTCAGCGCATTCGGTTTTCCTTATTAAAACGATACCGAATGTGTATTAAAGAAAATGGGGATCATTTTGAACATTTTTTGTAATATTATATTTATAGAGGTTATAGACATTTTTTGTACGTTAATTAATTTAAGCCATTTATTTACTTGCACCTATTTTTTTAAAGGTTAATGAAAAGGGCTGTAACTCAATAAAAACTGTTTTTTGAAAAAAGTGATAGGAGGCAAATTTTTTTTAAAAATAATGTGTTAAACTATTGATGCTACAAAATTCATTTGATTTGAACATACTCAAAAGTTTGGGGGGATTTAGGATTTAGGACTGCTTAAAATTTTTCTGTATGCTTAGATTTTGTTGTTTCTTTTTAATGAAAAAATGCTTTTAGAACAAGAAAGAAACGTGTCTATTTTTATTACAAAATGTCAAGTAGTTTAGGAGATAATGCAAAAAATCAAAAAAATTTTTTATTGTGTAACTTCAAAGGCCTTTAACTTTTTTTGTGTAAACTTTTGTACTAAGGTAAGTTGGATTCAATCAATTTATGTTTATCCCCGGAATGTGTGATTAAATTTATGACATACCTTTTTGAAACACCCTGTAAATGAGGTGATTGAGGGGCTTTAATGCGGAAATAGCATAGCAATTTTTCTTTGCTATTTATCGAAGGCTTTTGACTGCGTTTTACACGACATTTTGCTCTACAAATTATGTGACTATGAAATCAGAGATAACCTTCTTAAGCTTATACCTGATTACCTATGTGGCAGACACCAGGCGGTAGTGTCTAAATGTTTTTTCTCCGATTTTCAATCCCTCCCACAAGATTCGGTCTTAGGACCTCTTTTGTTTATTATTTATGTCAACGAATTGCCTTAATTCATATCTCTGTACAAATCCGTACAATTCGCAAATAATACGACATACGTAAGATCAGGAAAAAATAATGATGATTTAAAAATGTCTTATGAGGAAGTTTCTACTAAATCTAGCACATGGTCTGCTAAAAACAAACTAAAATTTAACTCCGATAAAACGCAAAATTTTAATATATCTGAAAGTAAGTTAGATAATGATAAAGATAATAAAGCGACTGTTAAACTATTGGGAATAACTATAATCGACTGAACTGGTCGGCTCATATCTCACAACTAAAGAAAAAGCTATCAAGTTCATTATTTGTTATTCGCCAACTATGGATTAATCATATCGGGCAATTCAACAAATACACTTCAAATTTTTAGAATGCAAAAGAAAGCTGTCAGGATTTTAGCAAAGGTTAGTTATCTACATCTCAGCCAACGAACAACATAGATAAAAATGGCAAAACGTAAAAATGGCGATAACAGGTCCTGCGAAGAAAATTCTGACTAAAGAAAAACTAAAAATAAAGCAAAGGTGGATGACTGATAGAATTCTTCTTCTCATGGACAATCGGAGAATAATGAAAGGAAAAAACGAACAAAGGTATAAACAAATACAGAAAGAAATCAAAATAGAAATCAGAATAGCAAAAGAAGATTTTTATAAAAGAAAATGTAAAGAAATAGAGCAATTGCAGGCAAAACATGATATTTTTAATGTACATAAAAAAGTGAAAGAACTTGCAGGTACACAAAAACGTAAGCAGCCAAATAGCCTGTATAATGTCAACGGAGACATAATAACAGAACTAGAAGAACAGTTGAAGACATGGAAAAACTATATTGAAGAACTCTTTGCAGATGATAGACAACAATCTGAGCTAAGTAACATACAAGGAGACGAAGGTCCAAAAATAACGGAAGAAGAAGTAATGTACGCACTAAAAAGAATGAAAAATGGTAAAGCCCCAGGTCCAGATGAAATACCAACGGAAATCCTTAAACTAATAGAAAAAGACTCGATTCAAATTTTAGTTGAACTTTTCAATAGCATTTATACATCAGGAAAAATACCACAAGAATGGCTTTTATCCACCTTTGTTATTATACCAAAAAAGATAAATGTCAAACAATGTAGTGATTACCGTACAATCAGTCTGATGAGCCATGTACTGAAAATATTCCTGAAAATTATACACTCTAGAGTACACAGAAAACTGGAAATAGACATCAATAATACCCAGTTTGGATTCCGAAATGGACTTGGAACAAGAGAGG
Source organism: Diabrotica undecimpunctata (assembly GCF_040954645.1). NCBI lineage: Eukaryota > Metazoa > Arthropoda > Insecta > Coleoptera > Chrysomelidae > Diabrotica > Diabrotica undecimpunctata. The sequence continues at coordinate 50,472,838 of NC_092804.1, read as the reverse complement.
CGTTGTTTGCACTGAACGTTATGTCTCAAAGATGTCTTGACATAAATCAAGATGTATTCATGTGTTTCATAGATTACAACAAGGCCTTTGATAAAGTGCGGCATGATCACCTAATCAGACTCCTGACAGAAAAGAATTTAGATAAACGAGACATCCGACTAATAGCAAATATGTACTACAATCAGAAAGCAGTAGTGAGAGTAGAGAATAATACCACTGAAGAAATTGAAGTAAAGCGAGGTGTGAGACAAGGGTGTATACTGTCACCAACCCTGTTTAATCTCTATTCCGAAGACGTAATGAATAGAACACTCTCTGAGCAATCCGTAGGTATTAAAATAAATGGTGTTAGATTAAACAATCTGAGATTTGCCGACGACACCGTTCTGATCGCAGAAACACTTGAAGAGCTACAGACATTGGTGAATAAGATAGCAGACTGCAGCGAAGAATATGGACTATTTTTAAACATAAAGAAAACTAAATTTATGGTAATATCGAAATCAACACAAAATGTCCAAAATTTATATTTACACAATGAAATTATCGATCGACTTAGCAAACACAAATATTTAGGCACTTTTATAAATGACAACGACAACGATAGCTCAGCAGAAATCAAAATAAGAATAGAAAAAGCCAGATCCATATTCACTAAAATGAAGAGAGTGTTCTGCGGAAGAGATTTGAGCCTTGAAATTAAACTTCGCCTGATGAGATGTTACGTACTTTCTGTGCTGTTCTACGGAATGGAGTCATGGACGTTGAAAAAGATTGATACCAAAAAATTAGAGGCATTTTTTGCCTCTAATTTTTTAAAAACTGCAATACTTGGGACACATTACAAAAGACGAAAAATATGAACTGCTTCGAATAATTATGTAAGGGAAAATAGCAGTAAAAAGGTCCATAGGAAGAAGACGAAACTCCTGGCTAAAGAATCTACGGGAATGGTATAGCTGTAGCAGCAACGAATTGTTTCGGTCAGCAGTTTCGAAAATACGTATAGCCCTAATGATCGCCAACCTTCGGAACGAAGATGGCACTTGAAGAAGAAGTTATCTAGAACACTGCTTACCTTTCTTTATCAAATTCAAAATTATGCCGCTACCTACTCTGTTGACATTTTAAAATCTGATTGAAATTCATAGAAAACGGACCCATTTAATAAAGCAGTCTGATGTCCATGTTCACAATACGCGAAACTGTCACTACTTAAGAACAAATCGCTGTAGATTATGTCTTTCAGATAAAAATTGCCTTAATTATAACTATTAAAATATTTTCCCAAAAAGTATTAAACAGCTAAGCCGTAATAGTTTCGAAAAAATTATAAAAAAATATCTTCTGAAACATTGTTTTTACTGTTCAGAAGAATATAATATAACTCATTGCAGAACATCCACTGAATTGCTTACCGTGACCTTGCCATAAATCATTTTCTGTTTAATATGTCTTCTTGTTTGTGATATATTTAAGTTACGTTTTATATTTCTTTTTTCCATACTATTTATTTTTGACTTGCTTCAAACAATATTTGTATTTGTTAAGTAGGTAAATAATCTTATATACTAAAAGGCTAAGCCCTTTTCTTGTGCGCAATACTCCTCCTAAACGGTGATAGATAGGAGAATAATTTTTTCGAATAATTAAACAGATTGTTGAGTAGATTCCTCCTAAGGTTTAAAATTTAAAAAATTCGAACCGGTTTAAAAATGGCGGCCATAAAATGAATGTTTCCTATAGTAAAGTATATTAATTCAATATTATACACAATGCAACAACGCGTCAATTCTCGAATGCTGGAATGCACCAACAAGTGTTTCCACTTAAGGAATAACGATAATGACCACTCAAAATTCGGGATCCTCCTGTCTCCGATTTTAATTTATGGGGTCTGTTTTACACTATCTGATGAGTTGATATTTTTTATTTTTATGTTTAGTTAGAAAGTATTCTGTTTCCAACAAGTGCAGCGTGTGTGAGCTGTTGTGATTGATATTTGGAGATTTAGACTACGTTTTGAGTTTAATACTTGAAGAATTAAATAATGAGGTAAGCACTACTTTGTTTTTAATTTATTAGTTAGAAATATATTATTAATTTTGTTGAGAATAAGCCACAATTTTACTTTAAATTGGGTTTATTTTAAATAAATAAATAAAAAATAAACTTATTATAAAGTAAAATTGTTTCGTATTCTCAAAAAAGTGGAACAGTAGGCGGTAGTGTAGACTAGCGCGGAGCATCATACTTTTTTTTGTGTATTTTTTAAATTTAAATAATATTTAAATATAAATTTAGTTAGTTAGTTAGAGTTCTCAAACCAACTTCTTTTTCTTAAAGGTGGCATTTTACAATCTAAAATATGCAAAAAAAGTTACTTCCGGTTTTACTTCCTTTTTTTATTTAAGAGGAGCGGAGTCTAACAATCATATTGTTTCCGTTTCCTAATGTAAATCTTCCTGAAAATCCTAAAAAACTGTTGTATCGATTTTCAATTTAAAAAAATTGGCGTCGATACAGTTTATTTTTAGGATTTTTGGAACATTTACACCAGGCGACGGAAACGATGGATCGTTAGACTACGCACCTCTTAAATATCAGCAAAACTTACATCAAAACTCGATGTCGAGTTGGTCCGCTAGTAAACTCTAAACCGTAAACTCTGCTTGAAACCATACTCCTTATTTCGATTTTATTCAAAAGCTCTTTTTCCTCTTTCATTACAGCTGTCTGATCTTGGGAATGTTCTGTTCTAGTAGAGTTCATATTTTATGATAGGCAGATAACACTGATGATGTGAACAAGGATAGAAGACCTACAACATCTAATCGAAAGCTTAGGTATGAACAGCGCTGAGATGGTAATTACTATAAACGCTAAAAAAACGAAATTACAAAAAGACCACAAAATATACACCAAATATTGACAATAAATGGTAACGTGATAGAGCAAGTAGAAAAATATTAGTATGGTAAAAATGATCATACTGCAGAAACAAACAGGCAAATAGAGATTGTAGGATCAGCATTTATACGAATGAAGCAACTCATAACGTTTAGAAATCAATCAGTCAATGTTATATATTTTCAATAATATAATGTGGAGCTGAGACTGTGACTTTAAAAAAATGCAATTTAAAAATAATCGAGGCTTTCGAACTCTAATTATACCGCAGAGAATTGATAGAATTACAAAAATAAAGAAGTACCGGAGAGGGTTGATTAAGAAACAGAACTAATCAAGACTATACAAAAAAACAAAACTGGAATACCTAGGCCACATGATGAGAAAACCGAAGTATGAAATTTTGAGACTCATAATACAGGGAAAGATTCAAGGAAAGAAAATCTTTTGGCAGGAGGCAGAATTATTGGTTGACAAATATACGTGACTGGTATCAATGCATATCGATTGATTTATTTGCAGCAACAATTCCCGACGCAGTTCACGAGATGTACATACAGTTGTGTATATTTTGTGCCGTAAAAACATATGACGATACGTAGCGTGCCGACGACACTATGCGATTTGTCTTCTTTATCCAAAATACATACGTAATGCAAATTTACACGCAAACATTGGTTTTATTTCGGCATTCGTCACTTAACTAATGAGTTATTAGCGAGAACTAAAATTTTTTATTGTTTACAAAAATTCACTTACTTTAAGCAAGTAATTAAGATAGTTATTGTCATACATTGGCTGTTACACTTTTTGATACCAAGTACATCTAGTTCAGTCAACACATGTTCGTGAAACAAAAGCAGCGTTTAACAAGAACGAAAGTGAAGATAGTCAGTTTTGATACACTCGAAAAGTATCTTTTTATGTAAATTAAACGGCGTTGTCTTCAACGACTCTCTGACATTCCGGGAAGGAATTTTTCGAATTTTTTTAAACAGGTAGAAACACTCGAACATCTGTTTTGGCCCTGTTAAGCTGACAATTTAATAAAATTGTCCACGGTTCTTTATTCGCGTTCTCAGTTTAATATTGTTTTAATTGGATGAGAGCCGACGCATTCTTTTATTATTTTTTTGTTAGCCGTTTTTTTGTTTCTTAATGATATTGGTGTTAATTAGTTAAGCTTACTTAATACACTTTGATGGTTTTGGTGATTTTGGTTAATTGGATTTAGGAGAATGACCATTTTAATATATGAGGACAGGTTTACAGTATTTTTGAAAAAGGCTTGGAAATATTTTAATATTTTATTAAAGTTGAAAGTGTTAATAATAGAGGAAAAAACTATCAAGAGAACAGTATCATCATATATTCTAAAAGAGAATTATCCCTTACATATGAAAGCTAATTTCACAAGTAAATGCTAAAATTTTTATTACAAAGCACGAAAAACCAAGTAGATGGATATCTGCGTTTTCTTTTATAACTCGCCATTTAGCCTGAAATACAATAGAATTATAAAGTTTAAAGTCTGTTTAACTTAGGTCGTTAAGATAATTTATTGGTGTTTATTAATTAAACTTTATTTATGTATTTTATATGTCAGTTATTCTTCTTCTTTAGGTGGTCTCCCAATCGGAGGTTGGATATCATCATTACTATCTTTACCCAATCAACCTTTTCAACCACGACATTCTTCTTTTTTCTATACTCCTTCCTCCTCTTATCTTTCCTTGTATTATCACTCAGAATTTATATCGTTGTTCCTCATTACGTGTCCCATATATTGTAACTTTCTTATTTTCATTCTATTTATTATTTCTGTTCTTCTCTAGCAGCATTTTTAGTCGATTGATCTGAATCCAGCTGGATCCAGCAAAATGTGGAATCAACGTAAAAACACGATTTTAATGTTTTTTTTTGTTGATTTATTATTTAGCTTTTTATTACAAACTAATAAAATAAAAACTCAAAATAAAAATTATTGTAGGTGTATATAATCCAATAATGACGTATATTCAGTCGAAATTCGCAATCAATCTTACTTCTCTTTAACTTAAAATGGCTAGAGAAATAATAATGATAAAATTATAAAAAAAACTGCTTCTCAGTAAGCCATGGAAGTGAAATGCTTGGCTTGTGTCGACTGAGAATTGTTACGAATGAAATTTTATCCAAATGAACTTACAATACATTTAACCAACTTACACCTCTAAACGATTAATGGAATTCGTAGAAAACATTTCGTTGTAGTAAAAGGTACGGTAAACTGCACTGGAGTTCTCCATAATCTTTTTAATTACTTACTTTGTTTAGAATAGTTTTGCCTGTATTATCAGTTAGAGTTAATTCGTATAAAATAAGTAGCAAAAATTTAAATAGAATTTTAAATATAATATTTTTTATTTGGCTAATAATGAATGTATAAATATAATGGTTAACCTGCTGTACAATTATTTTGTAAATAACTTTATATTTGTGTACTTACTGATTATTTAAATTTATAAATCATCATCATCGTCACTAAATTCACTACCGCTATTATTATGCAAATCTATAATCACTGATTCGCCACTCTTCTATTAATTTTTCACATTCATTTACAGTTTGGGCCCATATTTTTGAAGTTGCAGTTTTAAGAGCGTCTTGCCACATTTCCCTAACTGCACTGTCACTGTATCCACTACATCCAGCGTGATTATCATAATACGTTTTACATATACCCCAGATGTGTTCGATGGGATTAAACTGGCAGTGATACGGCGGTAACCGTAGTACTTGATGTCCATAACTTGATACAATTTGGTCAACTATATAAACTATTGGTTTTTCATTACGTTTTTCATAAAAAATCATGGATTACAGATGAGATCCTGAAACTAATAGACGAGAGAAGAGAAGCCAACAATGACCCAGAAAAATATAAAACCATAAATATACATATAGAACGAAAATCAGAGAAGCGAAAGAAAAAGAAGCAAGGGAAAGATGCGAAGAAATTGAGACTCTGCAGTCAAAGTACGATAGTCACAATGTACATAGGAAAGTTAAAGAACTCACAGGGGGACTGAGACGAAGGCAGAACGGAAATATAACTGATTCTGACGGAAATATCATCTTGGACAAACAGAGTACAACAAGAACGTAGAAGGAATATCTAGAAAAACTATTTAAACACCAAAAAAATAACACCTTTGAGCTAGAAGAAGAGGTAACTGTTGGACCAAGAATATTACAGCAGGAAGTTTACTCCGTAATAACACAGTTAAAGGATAGAAAAGCGGCAGGCCCTGATAATATATAAGCAGAACTACTCAAACTAATAGACAACGAATCAATAGCAATAATCACAAAGATATTTAACAACATATACAACTCTGGAGAAATACCAACAGAATGGCTAAAATCTGAAATTATTGCACTTCCAAAAAAAAAGCCAAAAAATGCGAAGATTACCGTACTATAAGCCTCATGAGTCATCTTCTAAAAGTGTTCTTACAGATAATTCATAGGAGAATCTATAAGCTCTGTAAAAGTCAAATTTCCCCCAACCAGTTCGGGTTCACAAATGCTGTTGGTACTAGAGATGCTTTGTTCTCAGTCCAAATCTTATTCCAGAGATGCAGAGACGTCAACTGCGACGTATACGCATGTCTGGTTGATTACGAGAAAGCGTTTAATCGAGTACAGCACGCCAAGATGATGCAAATACTAAAAGAAACAGGAATTAACAACCAAGATCTGAAAATAATTAGAAGTCTCTACTGGAATCAGACAGCAAATCTCAGAGTTGAAGGTGAACACACTGACTATGTGAAAATCATGCGTGAAGTAAGGCAAAGCTGTATTTTGTCTCCTCTAATCTTCAATCTGTACTCTGAAAGAATATTTATCGAAGCTTTGCACGAAACTGAAAAAGGTATTCTACTAAATGGTTACCGGCTAAACAACATCAAATATGCAGATGACACCATAGTATTTGCGGACAACTTCACGTATTACAGTCAACAATATGGACTCAATATAAACATTAAGAAGACAAAGCTTATGACAATTAGCAAGAAAAAATAACAGAAGGTCAACTCTACATCAACCAATCCCCTGTAGAAAGAGTGACGCACTACAACTACTTCGGCACCATAATAAATAAGGAATAGATCAACAACCAGGAGATTAGAGCACGCATCGGAAAAGCTAGATCCACCTTCAATCGAATGGGGGCCTCCTTCAAGAGCCACAACCTCTTTCTTGATATAAAAGTAAGAATGCTGCGATGCTACGCCTTCTCTGTTCTTTTTTATGGTGTTGAATCGTGGACCTTGAACGAAGATATGCGCAGAAAATTGGAAGCATTTGAGATGTGGCTATATCAGAGAATGCTTAAGATCCCGTGGACTGACCTCACTGACGTGAGGAGGTCCTTAGAAGAATGAATAAGAACCGAGAGGTACTGAGCACCATCAAATCTCGAAAGTTACAGTTCTTCGGACATATTATGCGAAATGAATCCAGATATGCTCTCCTTCAAGCCATCCTGCAAGGAAAAATATTTGGAAAACGAGGTCCAGGAAGAAGAAAAACATCTTGGTTAAAGAACCTCAGAATCTGGTTCAATACAACATTTGTGCAGCTTTTCCGCGCTCTTGCAGATCAGATAAAGATTGCCATGATGATCGCCAACATTCGTAACGGATAGACACATCAAGAAGAAGAATATTTTATTTTCTTTTTTGAATTTAAATCCTAAGTCTCTCAACACTTTCCAAAGGCTAGTCCTCTTAATTTCAGAAGCTTCTCTTTCTCTTTTAGGCAGGGTGCACAGATATCAGTACTTAGGTTGCGAACTAAATGAAGAATGGGATAGAAGTACGGAAATAAAACGGCGTATTGAGATAGCAAGAGGTGCCTTTAATAAGATGAAAGCAATATTACGCAATGGAACACTCAACATCGAAATTAGAACTAGAGTATTGTGATGCTACGTGTTCTCTGCCCTGTTGTATGGAGTTAAGGCCTGGACAATTACAAAAGCGACAACGAAAAAGCTCATTAACTTTGAAATGTGGTGTTATCGAAGAATGTAGAAAATATCTTGGACACAACACATAACAAATGCGGAAACGCTGCTAAGAATGAAAAAAAAAATAAAGAAATAGTCAACACTATAAAGAAAAGAAAAATAAGCTACTTTGGTCACATACTAAGAAACAATAAATACGAATTGATGTGGCTAGTCATACAAGGGAAGGTGGAAAGTAAAAGAGAACCGGGAAGAAGATGCACGAGTGGGAAAACGTCAATAGAACTTTTCAGAACGGCTGCAGATAGAGTCAAATGGGCCATGATGATCGCCAATGTCCTTAGGTATGGGGCACGTTAAGAAGAAGATGTTTTTCTCTTATTTTGGCCAGTAAAGTATCTAAACTGACTTGTTGATTGTTTTCACTTATTCGATACAAAATATTGCGAATTTAAAATTTTTCTTCATCAGGTAAGTCAATGCTCCTAGAATGTTTACGAGTTGTTTTCTTGTCTTCGTGATACTCAGTCACAGTAGTAGGAAATTGTGAATCTCTGACAGTCTTTATTACAGTTTTTAACTTACTTTCACTTCTCTTTTCATGATAAAGTATTTATGCACATTTGCAATTAATTCATTACTATCCAACTTACGTCTAGGCATGATGGTCACTTAAAAAACTACACGTTTGAATTACAATATACTGAGTTTAGATCAGTATGACCGAAACTTTCTAACTGAATGTACCGAAAAGAACAAAGTACTTCACTCTAATCAATATCGTTTTAGGAAAATATGCCACTATTCAGGAAGATGTGAGAAGCATAGTGAAAAAGATCACGTTGCAGCAGTTTCCAACTTTTTATAAATAGGAAAGAGAACATTAAATTAAATTTATTTCTACATCGTATTGACAACCTCATCTAATCGGGGGTAGTACTAATCATATTACGAGTAGCAGCGCTCATCACTCGTTGATTAAGGAAAGCCCTTTCTCCTATATTCCCGGGGTTATAGTCGCCCCACCGATATTTCCAGAATACAGTTGCTTTGGGCAAAAGCTAACCCTTTTGCTAACTTACTTTTATTCGTGGCCTACAGCGAGATGCACCGGGGTAGCACCCCGCTACTACCAGCGTCAACCGCACGTGGTAAAGTACCACTAATATAAACCATTACATTGTTGCTGATATATTCGAATACGTTTTCTCTATTTTATCTTATGTCGAGGTTTTTTAACCGTCAAATTTTTATTTTTCTATCGAAAATATAACTTCACTAATAGTGTATTTGTATCTGTATCGCTAGTTTATTGACTTGCTTGTATTATTAATTTCGTTGATTTCATTATTAATTGACGACATATTTCCTTGTATGAATATCACTATTGTTGCGTACAATTCACGTGCTGATTTTACTAAACTATATTTAGTGAATGTGTGTTTTATTGCTAATTCAAAAATGCATTTATTCATATTTACGAGTATATTAAGCTTAATATGAATTCATGACTTTTGTTTTCTATTGCATGTTGTGTGGCTTTATTAACAATATTCATTCATTTTAGCACAAATTATTTGTATTAATATAGCTATGTATGCATATTTGTTAACATTTAACGTGTATTTTATGCCATCATTTGCTGAATTCCCAAATTCCTTGGTCATTAATATGTTTTTTATACCACAGATCATAGGCACAAATGATCTACAATTTTGTGATATTTTAATCGTTTGTGATAGTGTCGCTCGTGTACCTTTTATAAACTTATTCTCGGCTATAAATGAATATTGGTTTTTATCTCTTTTTCACGTGCCAATTAATTTGTAGATTTAATTGATTTACATGTATGTTGATATTCTTGTTTATTTTACTTGTTTTAGTAGGAGCTTACTATAGTCTTCTTATACCACCGGATAATAAGTTTAATGAGTCATACGCTCAAAATATTTTTAAAAATTATACACCGGAGAATACACAACAAACTTGAGCAGGACATAAGTGACACACAATTTGGATTTAGAAATGCACTGGGAACGAGGAAAGCCCTGTTCACTGTGAATGTACTTGTGCATAGGTGCATGGATGTTAATCAGCCAGTATATATGTGTTTCTTGGATTACAACAAAGCCTTCGATAAGGTCAGATATAACCGTCTTATCGAATTACTTGAAAAAAAATTTTTAGATATGAGAGACATCAGGATCATTAGCGCTATCTATTATAATCAGATCGCTGTGGTAAAAGAGAACAACGTCTTTTCAAATGAAATACAGATTGAGAGGGGCGTCAGGCAGTGCTGTGTCCTGTCTCCTACTTTGTTTAATTTGTATTCAGAGGAAATAATCCAGGAAGCACTAGAAGAACTAACTATGGGAATAAAAGTAAATGGCCGACCAATCAATAATATACGGTTTGCCGACGACACTATTTTATTAGCGGAATGTCTTGAGGATTTACAACAAATGGTTGACAAAGTGGTAGAAGTCAGTGAAGAAAACGGACTGACCCTAAACACAAAAAAGATACAATTTATGGTAATTACAAAAGCCTAACAGCGCCAAGAAAACATAATAATACATGGATAACAAATTAAAAAAGTTGAAAAATATAAATATCTGGGTAAAATTGTTAACGAAAATAATGAGTACACAGAAGAGATTAAGGCAAGAATAGGACAGGCAAGAAATTCTTTCAGCAAACTGAAAAAAATACTCTGCAGCAGGGACATTTCAATTTCTTTAAAGATAAGACTTCTGAGATGCTACGTGTTCTCCATATTATTTTATGGGTTGGAGGCTTGGACTTTAAACAAAGATAGACAGAAGGATATTAAGAATAAGTTGGGTGGATAGAGTCACGAATGTCGAGGTATTGAGAAGAATGGGAAAAGATTTTAAATGTTTTAAATACAATTTAAGTCAGAAAACTGCAATATCTGGGACATGTCATGAGGAGCGAGCGTTATAACTTGTTGCAATTAATAATACAAGGAAGAATACAGGGTAGAAGGAGTCGCGGAAGAAGATGCATCTCCTGGTTGAATAATTTGAGAGCTTGGTTTAACTGCACTTCTGGTGACTTCTTTAGAGCAGCGGTGTCGAAAGTGCGAATTCCCATGATGGTTGCCAACCTTTTTAGAGTAGATGGCACGTGAAGAAGAAAAAGATAGTCTTCTTGATTATTATTTGTCTGTCGTTATATATGTACTTAAGGCGAAGGGGAGAAACCAGCGGGTTCTAGATTTGGATTAGATTCTAGGTTCTAGATTATGACTTAATAAAGATATTTAATGTCTTATACTCCAATATTTAATATTTACTCCGGTTAGCACATACTTAAACATGGAGTTCTTCAAGAGCCTAAAGTAAGACCCACTTTCTAAAGTATGTTTTACTATACATATCCCTTAAAATGGGTATGCTTGACAGATAGTTTATCGTACATTAAAAAATACATTCTGTTTTCTTTTTCTCAGCGCGAATTATTAAACCAAATAGTAGAAAAATAAATTTTACTTGAATGACAACGTAAATGTATTTAATATGTCTCTAGATTATAATTTGTGTAGTACAGAAAACTATTAATTAGCCGAAGTGAATGAACCAATACACCGAAACACAACTACAAGTTAAAATTCTTAAACAGCTCAAGGGTTTAGTTCTAACCAATATTTAACTACATACATGTCGTTTCCTAACTACAAACTAATATGTTTATAATTTCAGGTTTCTTAAAACAGAACCTAATTATTCCAGTCACTTACGGCTGCCTTGCGACTAATTACGAACACAAAAAGAAATAAAGCCCTAACTGTCTATCATTTTACCATAGAGATGGCCGGAATCGGATTATTCTGAAAGTACTCCGACTCTAATAATTTTTGTTTGACCCAAAGAATGATCAATTTCTAAAACTTGAGTAGCACAAATTGAGAAATAAAAAATAAAAAGAAATAATTCTTTTTGTCCCATAATTTTCATTTTAATTAAATTAATGTTTTGTTACGGTTATAAATACGCCTTGCCTGCCTCTGAAGTCTACAATTGGGGAGTCCGTAATAGCTGGAATTGAAAACGTCAAAGCTTCCCTTAAGCTACTGTCAATCAATCACAACTACTTTTTAAATGGGTAATTTTTTTATTAGTGCCATAGCATAAAGGAACTGTTAGTAACAATAGTCTTGCTAAAGACTGGCTACTTATCGCACCAGTAGCATTTAATGGTATTCCGAAAAGTTGCCTAAGGTAAGATATTATTACATTTTTCGGCTGGTTATGCAAAATGACTGTTAGAGCTTTAAAAAACTAAACTGAAGAAAAAAAGAGTTACCACAGATGTTCTCACTGGACATTGCTCACTAATATATTATATTTATATAAATACCCCAGTCAATGAAGAAAAAAGAGAATCAGATTCTCTCTCCTGTTGCCGACCAGAATGTAGCTTCGACTATTTTTAAATAATTTTAAACTGTTTGTCCTTGTTTAGTGTGGTGTTATGTGCAATTTTATGTTTAATGTTATGTTTATGACATTCTGCGATTGTTGGATAGCCCAAAATTGACGAAATGCTCCTGAAAATGCTCTAGGAAGCGAAAGTATTTGGGCAAGATTTAATTAATAAAACTGTGTTCTATATTTGCCTTTCATTTTATCAAATAAACATAAAAAAAGTAGTCAGATTTAACAAAATACCAACATTTTCCTAATTTTAATCAAAACATATTAGAAGCCAATAACTCAGTCATGGCCAACAACTGGTGCATTTACCCTATTTGAAGATTCTGGAAGGTATATGATGGGTAGCTGATAAAAAATCCGTAAAGACATACAGCTGATTTTGTTTTGTTTTTTTTTTTAAACAACCTTAAAGTAAAAAATCAGTTTTTTTGCCTATAAAAAGTTTTTTATTCTAAGAGTTGACAAAATAAAATAAGTAAACAATTGACCTGGATAATTATAAAAATCACTTATTTTTGTAGTAATTTTTTATTATTAATAAGTTTGTTTTTTGTATTACCACATGTAATATCTGTACCGTCTGTGAATAAGTCGATTAATCAAAAATACAAACTTTTCAGTATGGCCATTTTAAACATTTTATTAGTTTTGAAGAGTCAAAAATTTAAGTTCAGTTTCATTTTCATAGACATTGGTGGGTAATCATGCAACGAATGACGTACTTAATTATGAGCCTTGAATATGTCACGTACTTTAAAAAAAATCTAACTTACCCACTTATTGACGCCAAATTTCTGTGGTCTTATTGAGTTACCGACTTATTGTACTTAGTGTAAATTTCCAGGACAAAAAATTCAACATTTTTTTATACTTTATTTCTTTATAAAAAGTAACATCAACGTTATTTGGAAAAGGAAACTAAAAAACCTACTGATTATCTGCATCAAACTCTTCCAAATCAGGATCCAAGTCTTGCATATCTGTAGTGGGCAAATTTCGGTAAAAGTTATGAAAAACTTCATCGATGAGCGGCAAAAGATCAAGTAGGTCTTTCTTTTTCTCCTTACTAATTGGCAGAAGTTTATCTGTGATTTGAGGCAATGTGCTTGGTACAACGTGTTTTCCCCTTCTTCGGAAATTTACAGATTTAAAAGGATTGGAGACGTCTAAACTATGTTTATATTTCACTTTTCCAATTTCTCTATTATACTGGAACCACTGCACTGGCTGCCACAGGAACTTTTCTCCATCGGTATTAACTTTTTTAATGATTAGTGCTTGTTTTCCTAGACTGCTGAAATCCAAGAAATCTTCTTGTGTCATTACCACTACTTTGAACGGTTTCTTCCTTTTGCAGGATCTTACCATCTGATACCAGTTATTAGGGTGATTGATCTTCATGTATGTTCTCTTCTTTTCTTTCTCTATAAGAGCATGATCTGTATCACACTCCTTGTGAGTATGCCCACTTACTAAAAATTTGTGATTTATAATTTTGAGATTTGGGAGTTTTGTGAAAGCGAAAGTGAACATGAAAGCGACTTGCTGATTCTTTTTTTGGCCTCCGCAAGTATCTGAGTAGAACGTTACCTCTTCCACATCATTAAGTTCCAATAAAAGGCGATAAATACAAGAAGCTATCTGATTTCCACCTCTTCCAGCAGTTGATTCGTCCCACATGAAACATGTAACTTCATTTGTTGCTAAATCGTAAACGGTAAGGTTAAATGTCTACAGTTGACGCTTATAAAATGCTATGTTCGCTGTTAAAAAGGAGGTTGGAAGGCACTGTTGAAGATCAAAAGTGTAGCTCTTTTTTTAGTGTCTGAAGACGCAATCTCCTTATCCACCTGTTTCGCCTTGTAGGCATCATCTGCGAGCTGATGGTATTTGTCCCTCTCTTGTCTCAAATTCTCTTTCTCCTCTCCCTCCTTAAGAACTTTTAACTTTGTTTCGAAAATATCACACTTAGAACAAGTATCCTGTTTAGGCTTTTTAAATGCAAGTTTCAAACTGTAGAAGCAGTTCTTGTACAACGTTAATGAAACGGGTTTGTCTACTGTTTTCTTTGGATTCGGTCTCATATTTCTAGGTTTTACGACCTTTCCTTTTTCAGTAGTGTAACTTTTAACAGCATTTCTGAGTTCTTTTCTTTCTTGTCTTTGCTTTCGTGTCTTCCCTTTCCCTGTTTCTTCTTTTTTTCTGTGCTATTTGGCTCGTTTTCCACTGAAATATGGTTTTGATCTTTTTCCTTTGTCTTGTAGGAATCTTTTCCTGTTGTAAAATTGCTGTTTTTTCTGGAGCGTGGTTCAAGTTTTCATCGTTTATACTATTGGTTTTTTTTTCTGAGCACCTTTTTTTCCTTCGAGTAACTAAAAAAAGCATATTTTGAGATAAAACAAATTTAAAGTATTACCGATCTTACCTGTAACTTGATCATTACTTTCCTCGGAAGATGATCCTATGCTTGCAAAGAAATCGGGATCAATGATACTGTCGTCTGAATCGAAATCATAACTAATCTGGTTAAAATCACGGTCTGTTGAATTAAACGTAGTACTTAGCAGCAACACACTCTACTCCAACAAGATCTGTCTCAAAACGCTTGCGATCCTCGGCGCAAATATCTGTTTTATTATTTATCTCTGGAAATAAAAAAATATATTGATCTGAAGGTATTTCTTTGTGGCATT
Source organism: Diabrotica undecimpunctata (assembly GCF_040954645.1). Taxonomy (NCBI): domain Eukaryota; kingdom Metazoa; phylum Arthropoda; class Insecta; order Coleoptera; family Chrysomelidae; genus Diabrotica; species Diabrotica undecimpunctata. Next base: position 50,457,752 of record NC_092804.1, on the reverse strand, counting down.
TATGTAATTTACTATTCTAACTGGGAAATAAGGCACAATTTAAGTTGAAACAAATTATTTTATTGACGTTTCCTCTTCCACTTCAGATGTCGTTTTCTAAATACAATATATTAATAAATTAAACAAATTTTTTTGCTTAGTAAAACAATTCTTCTAATAATTTAATTTAATTCGGCTCATTCATATCGGCAATTCAGACATATATTATACATTTTTGGCCTTACATTCAGTTTACTCTCAAACGTCAATAAAATCTTTTTTTAATAAGAATATCAATTAGATCAATCAATTAGAATAATATATTTAAAAAATGGCTATTATAGTTAAAATAGAAGAAATTACAGAAAACGCTTACCTGGTTCAATAACATCCGTAGAAACACTTTCGGATATCACATTCATACTGTTTTGAGTGTTTATTTCTTCCTGTTGTATTAAACTTTGTCTTTCACCGATATCTCTAGGAGTTTCTAACACATTGTCTTGTATAAACACTTCCAAAGCATTTTTCATAATTTGTTTAGCACGTTGCGACATTTTTTTTACAGTTAAAATACCTAATAACCTAATAGTCGTTAAAATACGGGCGCGAATGTTAGTTCTTAACCTTAAAACAAAAACTGACGGACTAGTCTTGACTTGAATATCTAGTTACTCCCGATTCAAATGTAAAACCCCCTACTATTTTGTTATGTTGATAAACAGGTAATTGAATATACCGAGAAAAATAAAGCAAAATGCAACATGCCCAAGTGGGTATTTCTACATACCTAGTTATTCACAGACTAAATATTATGTACACGGATGGTCAAGTTAAGATACATTATTTCAAACAAATATTTAAAGCTTCAATATTAGAAGTCGATATACCGGTTCTGATACCTAGTAAATCGTCAAATCCAAATATTCACGGGCTTCTACCAAGTAAACTATTGCATATTTGAATTACTCATTTATTCACCTGACGGAATTGAAAGAGAACTATTTCAAGATTGAGATATCTTGTTTTTACGAAAATTTGACTTATCGACTTATTCACGGATGGTACAGATATAACCATTTAAAATTGTGGCAGTTAATAAATTGTCAAAGTATCCCTTTCAAACAGAACCACTAAAGAGTTTACATTATTATCAATTTGTTTATCCCAGAGAACGATTATTTAAACAACTAAGCTTGCCCAAACAGTCACTATAGAGGTACTTTACATTGCAATCGTTTCTTTGAGGCTTTATTTATAGAGTATATTAACACGTTGAACGCCGTAATGTATGTAAAATCAATGATTTTTTGGGCCGGCGATTTTTTTACTTAAAACATATTTATATGGCATGAATATTCAATACACAAACATGTTACATCAATATATTTTTTAAATCGTTCTTTGTTCTTCGTTCAAATAAAAAACAACCTTAACTTGAAAACAAAATTTTGTCAGATGAAGAAACATTCGGATATTCATCAAAAAGTTTTGTAAATAGTGATAGTGATACCTCTTCTTCTGAATATTGCTTGCCTATAAAGAAGAAGAAAAAAGTACATCGAACCAAAAAAAGAAATTAGTTTGGCTTCGAAAGCAGCTGACCAACAGCGTTTGGTAAATGAAAGCAACAAGCAAGACGACGAGTTAGGTCCAAGTACAAGTCATTCTTCTCACATTCATAAAGTCATTGAAGATGTTATAAAGAAAATACAATGAAGCAGCGATTCTTCGTCAGACAAAATACTTGGACAATCGAGTTTAAGCAATTTACAGTGGAGTGCAATCACAGGTGACAGTTTGACAACATTCTCACTTCTTGCTAATAATTTAAAAATAAACATTAATATTACAGAAAATATGCGAGAGAAAAAACCAAGAGATTTCTTTTGTGACAGTCTTCTTACGATGATGGTCAACAAGACAAATATATATGCTTTCCAAAAAGTAGAGAAACAATTTTTATTTCAAGCTCGAATAAGAAAATGGAAAGATACAATTAAACATAAAATAAAAATATTTTTGGAATTACAAATTTGGATTGGAGTTGTTCAAATGCCAAAACTATCTTTTTATTGGACTTTTAATGTGCTATACTTCATTAGAATAAAACAAGTCATGTCAAGAAACAGATTTGAACTTTTTCTGAATAATTAGCATTTTACTGACGAAAATTCAGATCACATCAGATAAAAATACTAACTCTATAACGCCGTCCTAACATCGTGTACGCAAGCGAGATACCCCTAGGAATAATCAAAACGATCGAAAATATCTACCAACACAACACAATAAGAGTAAAAGTAGAAGAAGAACTAACCGATCCTATTGAAACTGACGATGGGATAAGACAGGTAGATTCCCTAAGTCCCCTATTGTTCAACCTAATTGTGGATAAATTAATAAAAAAAGTAAGAACTAAAAAAGGACACCAAATGGGAGAAAAACAACTAAAAATAATCTGCTATGTTGACGACGCAATACTACTCTCTCAAAATGAGAATGATTTACAACGTATGCTGCACCAATTTAATATAACCGCCAGAAAATTTAACATGTTAATTTCCCCAAAACAGACAAAATTATTATTATCATCATAAGCTCAAAGTCGTCCACTGCTGAAAATAGGCCTCCTCGAAAAAGCTCCATTCAGATCTATCTTGCGCTGCTGCAATCCAGTTGGTACAAATCCTCTTTATGTCGTCAGTCCATCTTGTGGGTGGTCTTCCCGGGTTTCGTCTATCCGCTCTCGGTCTCCACTCCAAGATTTTTTTGATCCACCTATTATCCTTCATTCTAGCGACGTGTCCTGCCCACCTCCATTTAATTTTGGCTATGTGTTTTATAATGTCTTCTACACCACTTTTTCTGTGGTGTAGAAGACATTATAATTTTATTTTGGCTATGTGTTTTATAATGTCTTCTACACCACTTTTTTCTACACCACAGAAAGAGTGGTGTAGAAAAAAGACAAAATGCATGGTTGCAACAGCAAATTTTCTAAGGTGTAAATTGAAGCTGGAAGGTCAGGTAATGGTACAAGTGATGGAGTTTAAATATCTAGGCATTACATTATCTAACTACGGAAAGCTCGAAACTGGAGTGGTAGATCAAGTGAAGAGAGCACACAGAGCCGCAGACTGCCTGAATGGAACAATATGGAGAAATAAAAATATCGGGAAAGAAATAAAAGGCAGAATTTACAAAACAGTCATTCTCCAATAATGACATACATCAAGAACTAGGTAAGAAATAGAAGAGTAGAATGGAATGATCATATAAGCCCAATGACAACAAATAGAGTAGTAAAGACGGCAAGAGACAGTTCCTCAATAAAAAATGATCAGTAGGAAGACCACGAAAACGATGGAACGACAACTTACTGGAGGCACATTGAAAAACAGACATGAGTCATGTCTATATAAAAAAAGAAGAAGATAACGCCATCTGGTAACATTTGTATAGACAAAACTTTAGTGCCCTTTCGTGGTTGGCTATCTTTCCTACAATTTCTCAAGAATATACGGCATAAGTTTGGTGTAAAATTCTTTAAATTATGTATAGAAGATGGGTACATTATGACTTTAAAATCTATTGTGGGACCGTGAAAACTAAGAGCGTACTTAGTGTTCTAAGTTCGGTTGTTTTAGAACGATGTGACGGGTTTCTTGATTACGGTGGTACTGTTTTTGTAGACTATTGATTAAAATTATTGATGAATATTTCAATAAGTTGCTATCAACAAGTCTTCGTAGACACTTTGTCTCAGGACCAGCAACCTCATGTAGAGTCGTACGTTGCCATGTTATCAATTCCACTGGTAACTTTAACATCTTAACATATAAGATCGAATAAAGTAATCTAAGTTTAAACTAATAACAAAATTCACAAGGAAAATAATTCCTGCAGCTGGCTGTATACCACGTATAACAAAAAGAGGTTAGTCTTTGTATGTGGGTATATTTTATTTTATAAAAACCCTTAAAAGGGCAACATTAAAAGCACGAACGTTTTCGGAACAACTGTTCCATCATCAGGTTAAAATACCTAAAATAAGTATAAACCATTTAATTACAGCAAACGTGGTTTAAAATTTTGACTAAGGTTAAAAAACAAAATGGTTATACTTACAGGTTACCATGCCTGAGCCACCAAAATATTTGGGTAAAAACCCTTTAAAATGTAATGTGTTACCAAAGATTGTACATGATGTTAATAATATTATATGATGTTTAATATTTTAATTAAATTTTACTTCAGGTAACATACACCCATGCTTAAGTGAGTTCCAGTGTCCGGAGAGTAAACCTCTTCAAACGGACTTCGGCTGGTAACTGATTGATAAGAAGATACCCATGAACGGTGTCAAAAACAAAATGTCAATGTACCATGAAACAATATTAGTTAAACATAGTATTACTACAGCCAAAAGATTGAAAACTTCGATGATGTTAAAATGATAACAGCAATCCAGGAGTTGGGATTTAAAAAAAAATTTCTATACTTATTTAATATTGGATATAAAAGATGTAAATTACTGGTGTTGTTGAAGGTCATGTTTAAGAGAATGACGTGTGCATTAGGCAGCTTATGTTACTCTTTATCGTATGGAGTGTGGTCTAAAAAGTGTAATTTGTGACGAATTAGCTTAAATATATGGAAATGTCCTTTTATGTTGCTTACATCTAGGACAAGGAAAAAAAAAAAAATAGTATGTATTTTTAGCTAATGTAAGACTTCGTATTTAAATGTAATAGTTTAATACTGCTCGTATCGTAAACATTTTTAATATAAGTGAGTTCAATAGATTGAGAAATGGGATTAAAAATCTTCCGGCTGAAGGAATTAGAGTTATAATATATGTGATTAAATTTAAAAAATTGAAAAGGCTGAGATCCTCAGAGACTTGGCAGGAATAAAAGTAAATGAAATGACTAAAGAATAAAGGAGAGTGGGATAAAGGAAAATAAATGAGTTAATCAACAAAATTAGAGATGAAAGAGGTCCTTCATGCTTAAAGCATCTAGCACCCTGAACAAAATATATTTTGATTATATTAAATTCGGTACATAAAAGCCTGAAATTTTATTTGTGAGTATGATGTACTAAGTTGTTGACTAAGAGAGGGGGGAGCAATGGTTAATTAAGGGTTTTGGCAAAGTAATAACATTTAACGGATTTACCCAAATATTAAATGGCTCAAAACATGTACATCTAGTAAGTATTAACCGCATCTTGGATTAACCTTGGTCAAAATTTAAATTTTCACGTTCTCTTTAATTAAAGTGGTTATATACTTTTAGGAAACACTGATGATGGAATACACATTTCGAAAACGTTTTGTGATATAGCCCAATTGGGTATTTTAATTATATACCTTTTATAAAAGATTTTAAATAAATTTTTTGATACATGGTATACAGACAGCTACAGGAACTTAGTTTCATTGTGAAATTGAATAACTTATAAGCTATTTGGTCGGTCCGTTTGAAATTTAGCACAATTTAATAACTCATCAACTGCCATAATCTTAGTACAACTAGAGTTTACCTAAAGATAAAATTAATATGCCAGCTAATGTCAAGATAAATTAGGGCTAAGTCAGTGAATATACCTCCATTACAGCAATTAGTGCTCCAACGTTTAAGTCGGGTTAGAATATAAAAAGATTTTATTGCTAAACATAAAATTTTCTTTTTAAAATTTTTAAATAATTTTCGTATAATTTCCTTTATGTTACTATTTAATTTTCTTAGAAATTGTTAGCTCTAAATCCATTGAAGATGAGACCTGCATCCAATAAAAATTGCTAAATTCTTGACAATCAATAATTTTGCAGTATAATTACGAGACAGTTCTAGATCTAGCATAACATCCGAGATGATTATTTTAACCACCCATTTTCAACATATCCATGCAACTGATTGCTTTTGTGATTCACTGTAAAGATCGGTTAGTTAGGTTCCATTATTCTTGAGCCACACATCTCTACTCCTTATAATTAAGACTCATTTGTATTAAAGAAATCAACCGCTTTTAAACGGTTGTGTGATTAAGCTCAATAATCCTTATTGGAATAGCGACTAAGTAGTAGCCAATTGTTAATCAACAATAGGTGAGTGTTCGTAACAATGATGAATCGGCTGGATCCTTTTTTACCAAGCCCGCTTGTTTAACAAGTTAATAAACTAACAATCAGTTAACGCATCAATCATGCGCTTACCGGAGAGACAGTCAAAAGAAAATGATATTATTAGTATAGTTTCACTATAGTGATAGTATTGAAATAATAATAAATACAATTATGTCATAAATAATAGGTATCTTTTGTGCAGAGGTGTTGATTTGCGCAAAGATTGTATTACAAGGATTGATATAGAGAAAATTATTTTAAGTAACAACCTTCAAAACATTGATTTAGCGGAATATACAACTAGTATTAAAAAAACTTAACAGTTACAAATTTTCCTGTTGTTTCGTAATCGTAGTAGAATCTATTTACTGACTGAGTAACAATATATCTTAAACTCTTTTTGTAAAAAAATATTATGCACATCATAAAACTATTGCTTTTAGGTATAACAGTCACATCAAGTGTCCAAGTCCTAATCACTGTTGTCGATATACACATAAGGTTCCAACCAATATCCACCAAAGCATCGAAAAATTATAGGATAATAACTAAAGCCCTAACATACAATAAAACACAATTTTAAACATATAAGATGAAAGAAAAACGTAGCTTCTGAGTAGTACTGAAAAATATGCCCCAGTCAGTCAACGTAAACAACATAAAAAAAACTATAGAAAAACATCACACTGTGTAGAAAACGTTTGGAATATTAAACACTACAGAAATAAAAATCCAGTGCCCATGCTTTATGTTGATCTTAAACCAGCACTAAAATACAAAACCATATATGATCTAGAGTCTAGAGCTTCTAGATCATCACAAGATTAAATTTGAACCATGCGACAGAGAAGAAGCATACCACAATGCACTAGGTGCCAAAGCTACGGGCATACAATGAAATGTTGCAATCAAAGGACACGCTAAGTGCACTGGAGACCACACGACAGACCCAAGAAAAGAAAGGTCAAATAATGTGAAATTCATACTATGCGAAGACAATCATCCAGATAGCTACAAGAGTTTTTCAAAATACAAAGAATCACAGGAAAAATATCCGGCACTTCCTCTAAAGCAAGTTAACTCCACCAATTTAAAATCTAAATAATATATACAACCCAGCATTACGTATGCTCAGATAACATCTAATAAACAAATGGAACGCCCTAACACAATTGCGTAGCAACACCAAAAAACCAAACATGACCAAGTTTCTCAAAGAGGCAATCTGGAATTCCAAGGGGCTAATCCAATATATTCAAGAGGTTAAATCCTTCATAATCAACTATTACATTGATATAATGCTGATATCTGAAACCCTCTTTATCAGCCGCAGTTATTTCAAATGTCCTAATTATGTAATATACAGCACCAATCATCTAGACGGTACGGCACACGGTGGATCTGCAGCCATAATCAAGAAATTAATTTAGCATCAAGAGCATAACAAAGCCACTAAAATTTGCAAGCCACCAGCATATTCATTAAATATTGGGAAGGGCCATTAACAATAACAGCCATCTATTGCCCACCAAAAATATAAACAAACGACAATTCACACAGTTCTTCAGATCTCTTAAAAACAGACTTTTGGCAGGCGGAGACTACAACGCTAAAGATACAGACTGGGGATCTAAAGTTATTTCTCCAAAAGGAAGACAACTTTATATGTGTATGCACTACAGAAGCTACCGAGCATTTACTCTGGAAAGCAATTAGATAAATAGAACGTCCTCAATTCTCCAACCCTCCAATCCGCACTAAAGATGGCACATAGGCAAAAAGCAATAAAGAGATAGCCGAAATTTTCGCTGAACATTTTAACAGTTTTTTAGCCTTTTCCTGGAGATAAACATAATATAGATAATGAAATCCAAATTCATCTAGAATCTCCCTATCAACGTGAAACTCATCAAAAAAAAATTAGATTGAACTAAATCAATATTATTATTCACAATAAAATAAACCTTAAAGAGTCTCCAGGGTATAACATAATTACCGTAAAAATCTTAAAGGAATTACTAAGAAAAGCCCTATTTTATCTTACACAACTGTATAACGCCGCACATAGATTTTAGATATTTAGGCGGACAAAAGTCATTTTAAAAAAGTCGAAATAACGATAAGCTATCAACCATTCCGGTGAGTGAACAGTTCCAGCTACAATATAACATCCCCACCACCAGCAACCGAAGCGCAGAAGTTGGCTTCCGGTCCGGTCATTCGAATTCGATAGTAAACGAGTGTGTATGTGTTAGTTTTCGATGCTCTCCTAAACTTATAACTTTCTAAGTGAATTATCCATTTCAAGCTAATTATTTCGATTTAATTGTGATGGATTACAATAATACAGGTAAGAACTATTGTTTTTGAAAACAAAATAACTCAGTTCTCGTTATCCATCATTAATTTTGAACACGACAAACATCATCCTATTCATAATGTATTTTTTACATCAATTTATATTCAATAACTGTTTTAAAGTACTTCTTAGTCCGTCCCTGTCATAATTTTTATTATAATATATACTTGACATATGTAACTAAGTAGTAATTCTATAGAAAACAGCCGCGCAAATTTGCTTATTTTTGAACTAAGCCCCTTTGAATTGCTCGATGTCAAATATAGCAAAATATTGAGTTTGCGTTATTTTGTGTTAAACTCATTTTTCACTTATTTCAGGTCTACCTACAGCATCGGGTACTAAAATAGTGACTCGTCAATACATATTTGACCAACTACAAAGTCAAATTTTACCAACAATAAATGAAACACTTGACTATTATGAGAATTTTCTCCTAATGTGTTATGGGCACAACCAAGAGGCTAAATATGTGTTCAAATAAAGATATTCTCATATAAAATCACAAATTAAGCAAAGATGGGCAACAGCAAATAAACACACAGATGTTTTCCTGAAAAAAACCAATCGTGGCTAGAGGGAATATTCGAGATTCCCATTGAAACAGCTTTTACTCAAGGTCGACCACCCAAGTTTTTGGAGAATTAAGTGAGCGTAGTAAACGAAGGAAAACGGAAGAAGTAAGGGCCTCCGCAGGTAATAAAGTTATTGTCCACGCTGCTAAATCTATGTTGCAGACAGAAGGACAGAGGACCGACTCAAAATTGGTTAACGATATTACGAACTCACCAACACGGGCCAGTAAATATAGAAAAGCCTACAGTAAAGTTTGCGACAAGAATGAGCTACCTCCATTGACGCCTCTGCAAGCACTGAAGATGTTAGTTGAAGCTGATCTATCGAGACGGCAGCATGAGATAATAAGAGCGACAAATTCAAAACATTTCCCTTGCTATGATCTTGTTTTGAAAGCTAAACAAAAGTGCTATCCGCCAAAAGAATCCCTAAAAGTTACATCTACCTGCGCAGAGAGTAACCTACAGTGCCTAATGGATCTTACTGTGACACGATTATCAAAATACCTAGAAGATGTGCTAATTCGACTTAACGAGCAAGAGAAGAAGTTTTAACGATAATTTGTAAATGGGATTGTGACGGTGCCCAACAATCCAAAAATAATGATACTGATTCAGATGACAACATTTTTATGAGTTTCTTTGTACCTTTGCGCATTGTTTGTGGAAAAAACGGTAGTAAAATTATATGGCAAAATCCAATCCCTTCTTCGTCAAAGTGTTGCCGGCCAAATTGATTTAGATTTGTAAAAGAAACAACAAATGTAACTAAAGAAGAGATAAAATATGTGCAGCAGTCCATTAAACAACTGAACTATACAATAGTTACAATAAATGAAGCGAAGTTTTCATTCGAACATCAACTCAAAATGAGTATGATTGACGGTAAGGTGTGCAACGCAGTCACATACACAAAGTCAACATCCCAGTACTACATTTGTGGAGCTGCCTCAAAGAACTTTAATGATTTGTCAATGAAAACTACTGTAAACCCTCAAGCTTTGGAATTCGGTTTGTCAATATTACACGCGCGGATCCGTATTTTTGAAAGTATTATATACCTTGCGTATAAACTACCCCTAAAAAAACACAGGGAAAGAAAAAGTGAAGAAGAAAAGGTATTAGAAGCTCAAAAGAAGTCGGAAATTCAGGAGAGGTTTGGGAATGAAACCGGACTACTCGTCTACATGCCAAAGGCCAACTTTGGCAACACCAATGATGGCAACACAAGCCGCAGATTTTTTGAAAATCCCGAATTGGCTTCAGACATTACAGGTATTAGCTTTGAATCATATCAAACATACAGTTTCAAGGTAATTTTAGAAACTATTTCAAGTGGCCACAAAATAGATGCTGAAAAATATGATACGTATGCGTACGACACAGCAAAATTGTACGTGGAACTATATGGTTGGCGTCATTGGATGCACAAGCTTCATTGATACATGGAAGCCAAATCATAGAAAGTTCGCTACTCCCATTAGGACAGCTATCAGAAGAAGCTCAGAAGACCGGAACAAGCATTTCCGGTCATACCGGTTAAATTTTGCTAGAAAGTTTTTTAGGCAGGAGTATAACTTATATGTATATTATAGGATTTTGTTAAGTTCTGATTCTTTCATTAGTTGCTTGAGACAAATAAAAAAACCACGCATGGTATCTGAAACGATTGAACTTTTATTACCTGCTGACCCAAACACAGAGTCAATGGAGACGTCTAAACCGGAAGATAATAATTATTATTATATTTTTTTTTATTGTTAATTCGAGTTTTCATTCATTTGTATGTTGTAACTATTACTGTCTTTTTTTATAATATGACAAATATATGTTTGTTGTAAAAAATATATACTTTTCCTTTAATTTAATTGAACGTAGAACCAAAATTACACCAAATATAATTTTGGCCGCCTAAATCTTTGAAATCTATGTATGTGGCGCCGTATTAAGAACAGGACATTTTTCTCTAGTTTGAAAATTAGTCCAAATAATATTTATTCCTCAATACGGAAAATCCTTGAAGAAAATAAAGTCCTACAGACCTCGTAGACTGCTCCCTATATTATTAAAATATTGGAAAACTGCTGTTATCCAGAATAGAGCTAATTTTAATTAAGAAACAAATAATACCTCATCACCAGTTTGGATTTAGTCGACAGCACGCTATCACTGAACAAACTCACCGAGTTTACCAACAAATATTGCTCCGGAATCTTTTTAGACATCTCCAAGGCATTTGACAAAGTATGGCATAATGGCCTTTTATAAAAAATAAAAAAATCCCTTTCCAACAATTACTTCCAAATCCTTAGGTCTTACCTGCAATATTACCTTTACCCTTTATTTTACCCAATTATGGATGGAGCCCCTCAAGGCAGTGTTCTTAGACCAGTACTGCACCTAATATTCACTGCACACTTACCTACATCACCAGAAGTCGCAACAGCAACTTATGCAAATGACACAGTGTTAAGCTCTTCTCATGAAGACCCAACCGTAGCACCAACCGCAAGAGAAACTGATCTCCAATATCATTAAACGGGTAATCTCTACAACAGAAAGACATAAAATACTTAAAATGTATTTGGATCGCAGGCTAACATGGAGAAAACACATATTTACCAAACGAAAATAGCTGTGCCTTAAACTCAGCAAATTATATTGATTAATAGGCCGGAAATCAAAACTGTCAGTCTACAATAAAATTTTAAAATATGAAATTATTTTAAAATACATTTGGAGCTATGGAATTCAGCTATAGAGAACAGCAGCTAGATCCAGTATTGACAATCTTGAAAGATTCCAATCAAAATCCGAATATGATTCTCAAATCATAATATAACTAATGTTCCATGGTACGTTCCAAACAAGACGATCGAAACGAGACGAGCTCGAAATAAATCAGTTGACGTTAGACCAGTCCACTTCCTAAAATTAGCCAGCCAGGATATACGCCTACGTCCAGGGCCTCTCTTACCCTTAATCTTGCCTTATTACGCATGATGTGGCCGAAGTAAGCCAATTTTCTGTTCTTTACGGTGTTGATAATTTCTTTGTCTTTTCGTAGCCTCTGGAGAATAGTTATATTACTTGTATATATGAGACCCTCAACATACGTCGGTAGCACCACATTTCAAATGCCTCTAATAGTTTTATGGCATCTTCTATAAGGCTCCAACTTTATACTCCATAGAGGACACTAAAGAAGTAACATCTAAGAATTCTTATGCGTATATTGATACATAAAGATAGGCTGCAGAGAATCTTCCTAAGACTCTTAAAAGAGCTTCTGGCTTTTTCAATGCGAGTTTTTATTTCGTAGCTGTGATTCCAAGTATCCTTAATATTGCAGCCCAAATAGTATACTTTTCCCACTCTTTCTAACGGTGTATCGCCTATTGTAATTTGGGCATTTATGTTGGTGTTCTTACTAAAGATCATTATTTTTGTCTTCTTGCAATTAAGTTTTAGGCCGTATTTGTTACATGTTTCTACAACGTTTTCCATCATTATTTGGGGCCCCTGCGCACTGCCAGCAACACTGTATCGTCTGCATATCTAATATTGTTTATAAGTTGGCCATTTACAACAATACCATCTTCTGATTCGCCCAAGGCCTCTCTAAAGATGTTTTTAGAGTATGTGTTAAATATTGCCGGTGATAATATGCAACCCTGTCTTACTCCTTTTTCGAGTGTGAAGATCTCGGACAGTTCATTATCTAATCGCACTGTTGCCTTTTGCTGGAGATATAAGTTTGAGATCAGTCTTATATCCTTACCATCGAGTCTTGATGTTTTTTGATATTGATTAGTTTTCCGTGTGGAACTTTATCAAATGCCTTCTTAAATTCAATGAAACATACATACACATCGCAGTTGACATCCCTGACTCTCTGTATTAGAACTTGCAAACTAAAATGTGCTTCCCTCGTTCCGGGTCCTGCTCTGAATCCAAATTGAACTTCACTGAGGCGTTCCTCTAATTTGGTGTATATGCGCAAGTGAATGATAGTAAGTAGTACTTTAAGTACATGGCTCATCAAACTAATTAATCTATGTTATTCACATTTTCTAGCGTTGGCTTTGTTAGGAGGTGGAATGAATATTGAAAGTAGCCAGTCTTTTGATTAATAACCAGTCTTGTAGATGTTGTTAAATAGCTTCATAAGAGCTGTAATTTGGTGTGCCTCGTATAGCTTTACAATGTCACCATGCACCTCACCAAGTCCTGTTGATTTGCCATCTTTAATCCGCTTAATGGCTATAGTTACTTCTTCGTTTGTTATTTCTGGGCCGTAGGGATTGTTTATTTCAGTCGGACTTGTGCTGCATCTTCGAATAGTTCTTGTATATATTCTTTCCATCTTTGTGATTTATCTTCAATGGTAGTCAAAATCTGGCCTTCAGTGTCTACAACTATGCCCGTATTGCGTTGTTTTCTGGTGTTCTGTATGTTGATATTTGCAACCAATAGACTATGATCTGAGAAGATATCTGCGTCTGGATTTGTTTTTCAATTTCTAAACCTTTTGTTTATGTTGATAAAATTAATTTGGTTTCTTACGATTTTTCTGGGGTATCACCGGGAGCTTTCCATGTATACCCCACAACATTCTCGACTGTACCTTGTTCTATTTTGGCATTGAAATCGCTCATGATAATAGTAAGTTCATGATTTTTGGTCAGTTTTAGAGAGTCTTCCAGAGTCTGATAGAAATTTTTTATTTCTTCTTCAGTAGATTGTGATGTCGGTGCGTAGACCTGAATGATATTTATACTAGAGGGACTTAAGTTAATTCTCAATAGCACAACTCTGTCTGATATAGGCGTAAATCCAATTACTGCTTTAGCTATTTCCCTTTTTACTATTATCTCTACGCCATTTCTGTTTCTTGTTGTGTCGTCTCCAGAATAATAGATATGATGTTCATCTATAATTCTTATTCCAGAATTTGGCCATCGAACTTCACTTCCTAAAATATCTATGTTCAGGCGAGTCATTTCTTGAATAATATTTGCTGCTTTGCTCGCTTGGTACATGCTTCGAATGTTTCACGCACCGATTCTTTTAACTTTTGGGACAATATTGGCTGACCGGGGTCAGCCGAAGAAGTCACCAAACTCTGCTATCAGTATGATCAGACCACCCCAATTATATTTAGCTTAAAATCTAATGACACAACCAATCGGACGAAGGCTCAAATAAAAGACCTGAGCCTGTATGCTATAGGTATAGTCAGACCTAATCGCAAAGGTTTACCCGATTTCATGAGGAAAAAGCAAACCAAAAATAAAAAACTTTGAAAAAATAATTTCTATTGTTTAAACAGTGGCCATATAACAGCAATAAAGTGGTTGGATACCAAAGAAGTCAAGATTATTACAACTGTCAATCAACCACATGAAGGAACCATGATGAAATGTACACAAAGAAATGACACAAAGAAAGATATAATGTGTCCAAAAGATATTGAAGATTATAATAGTAAACATGGGAAGTGTTAATCACTTTGACCACTTTAGAGCATCATATCTCATAAGTAGAAAGTCTAGAAAATCGTGGATGAGATTGTTCTTCTTTCTTTTAGATGCAAGTGTGATTAATGCATATATTATATACACAAGAATTCATGATCAAAAAATACTTCCCACAAGGATTTTAGGCTTTGCCTTGGAAGAGCTTTCATAGGTGACTTTACAGTAAAGGGATCTAGACCTGTGATAATTAAAACCGGAAACTTTAGTGTTTCAGACGAAATTCGGCTAAGAAATGTGGGAACATATTTACCAGATGTTCAAATAACTTATACAAGATGCAGATTTTGCTTAACAAAAAATAGAGAAAAACGAACATTATATGTAGGTAGTTATTATCAAGTAGCTTTATGCCCAAAAAAATGTTTTAAATTATTTCACACTGCTGTAGTTAAGGCCTAAATTAGTTTTGTCACCCATATATGCATTTTTGTATTTTTTTATTAAATAAATTGTTTCATAAACTGTACAAGCGTAATTAATTTCCCACCTATAAACATTTTTAAAATCAACGGGAAAATAGTTCCCACCACTTTTTTTTATCAAATTTTAACTTTTTCAAATTATTTTTTATTTTAACAAAAATATGTTTATTTTACCATCTTTAAATACCAAAAGTATATAAACAAAAAAATTCATTCTCCTTATATCCCATGTCATATTAAGGTTTAATGAATTAGACTATCAATATCCACGACTCGGGGTTTTTAGAGAATGGGTTGTTACCTCGGTTCAAATTTTAGAATAGAACAGTCAGTTGGAACACCTAGTTCTGCATAATATTGTAATAAGTATATATATAATAAAAATAACCTAATATTACCTCCTCATGAAGACCGAATAAGTACCATCATTTGAGCAGCGGTATTTAAGTCATAAGATCAAGCACACGTATCTCGCCTTATACCGTGCTGTTAAAAATAAATCGTAACATTTTTCAAGATGTTAACGGCTTTAAGCGATTTTATTAAGTTGTTTCGTTGTTTTGTGGACAACGTCGTCCTAAACGAACTGCTAAGATTTTTATCAAAATTGTTCACATTCTCGACATAAAGTGGCAGTTTCTGTAATAAAGCGAGAGTATTTAACTGTGGAATTTCGTAAATACGCACGTGCACAAAGTAACTAAAATACTGGTTTTGAACAATATTATCTTCATATGTAGACCAGTTCAAATTTAACGAGCCTTTATTAAAGAAGCACCATAAAATACTGTTGCATATTATGTCTCTTAAGTTGTTTTTTATGTTTCTAAAAGTAAGCTGTAGTCGTGCAAGCTAAAGAATATTTATTCAATACTAATCATAAATCATTACTCCTCTTTGCTCTTTGGCATCTTTTTTGTTCTCTGATCATAAACTGAATCATTCTCTTCGGCGAAGTAGCTGGTTTTTCCCAATTTTGTGGATCGAAGGCAGGGAGAACCAATATTTTAGAAATAATGTTATTACTGGAATATATCAGGGGTGGCCAAGATCCTTGATAGTTCCAGCCATGTTTCAAAATTCGAAATTGTATTGAAAACTGTACAAAAAGATATTGTGAAATAAAATGTTTCATATAAGTACTTTGTTCCGAATATAGAAATAATTTGACAAGCACTACTACTACTACTTGTCGGTTTATAACGTTCTCCGCCGTTTTCCGACTTCCAATCGCCACTTAGACCGGTTGTTCCATAGATCTTCTTCTATGGCCCTCTCTCTCAGTTCTTTATTTATTCCTTCGCTCCAACTTTTTCTCGGTCTACCTCGTTTTCTCTTTCCTTCTGGTTGCCACTTTAGTATTTCTTTTGGCATTCGTTGTTCGTCCATTCTTTGTATGTGTCCGAACCAGATAAGTTGTTTTGTTGATAGGTCATCTGTGATTGTTCGTTTGATTCCCATTATTTCTTTAATGCGTTCGCTGGTAATTCTTTCTCTTCTAGATCTTCCTGCGGATTTTCTCCAAAAATCCATTTCCATCGCTTTCAGCGTTGACATTGTTCTTTCTTTCAGTGGCCATACCTCACAGCTGTGTAAAGTGATACTTTTTACTATAGTCTCATATATCCTCTTTTTATTTTCTTTGCTGATGAATTGGTCCCATAAAATGGTGTTTAACATTGTGATGGCTTTTCTCCCTGACGTATTTCTCTCTCTTATGGCTTTGTCTAATGTTCCATCTTGTGAAATAGTGATACCTAGGTATTTGTAGTCACAGCAGTACTTTATCGTAGTGTTATCGTCTAATATGAGATCTTTTTGTACTGCTCCAATGCACAGGTATTCGGTTTTCTTTTTATTTACTTCTAGACCCCATATATCATACTCTTCAATTAATTTTTGTGCCATATAGTTTAAATCGTCATAATATTGAGCCATTATTACTTGATCGTCTGCAAAGGTAAGCGTATATACCATAGTATTGGTGAGCGATATCTCCATTGTCCTGCACAAGCATTCTTCTTTAAATTCAGGATACTTCAATTCTGGTACAACAAATCTCCAAAATTCAGTAATCGGCCCCTATAGTTTAATTTTAGAGCTTAATCTTTTTGCTTAGTATTAATTCTAATTTTACAGATATTTTTAACGATTTAAATTGTATAAAACGATTTAAATTGTTTTGAGTCCTAATAGCCCAGTCTGGTTAAAAAAAAAGGTCGAAAAATTTTTCGCAGATATCTGAAGCTTTTAAGACATAGGTGGGAGTTACTAGATGACGAATAGATGAAAAAGTGCTCGTATTTTTACCTTGCGTTTTTTTAAAGAATAATTTATGGTCACAAACTGATTTTTTTTCTATTAGTTTTTTTCTTTATATTTTTTATATACAATATTTATATTATTTTTTTATATCAAGAATATCTTTATTTTCCCATTTTTTAAATTAAAATTGATAAATAATGTACGGAGATATTTGCAAAAAAGCAGTTTTTTTGCACTAATTTATAAATTTTATTAAATTTTTATTAACAAAATAAAATGTTATTAATACATTTGAACATCGAGGAACTACCGTCTTTTAAATTTGTGCGAAATTTCCCTCCGATTGATCAAATAGTTTAAGTTATTTAATTTGTTTATCCCTGAGGATGAAATTAAAAGAAGAATAGTGCTTGCCAATAAGTGCTATTGTGGCTTGAGAAAAAAACACAAAAACCCCAAAACTACCCAGAAAAATTAAAGTTACCATATATAAAACAATAAGGCCAGTGTTAACATACGGGTCTGAAACGTGGTCACTTACTCAGAACGACCAAGAATTGCTTAAACGTTTCGAGAGAAAAATTCTAAGAAAAATATATGGAGGAATCCAAGAACAGGGTTTGTGGCGTAGGCGCTACAACTTTGAGTTATATAGAAGTTTTGGGAACCTGACGTTGTAAAATATATTAAATTAGCACGCCTTCGATGGGTAGGACATGTAATTAGGCGAGATGAAGATGTAACGATCAGAAAAATTTTCGACCGAAGAAGACCAGTGGAAAGACGAGCCAGAGGAAGACCAAAACTTAGGTATCAAGATAACATAGAGGATGATCTAAAACCCATCGGAGTAAAAGGATGAAGAAGAGTTGCCAGAGACAGGGGCGAATGGAAGATTGTTCTGAAGAACGCTTTGGCTCATAAGGAGCTGTAATGCCACTGATGATGATGATCCCTGAGGATAAATATTTAAACTATTGAACTTGCTCTAGTAATGATGCTAGACACATTTAGCAAATTTCATAGGATTCTTTAAGACTTATACTATCTCAGAAGTTAAATGCGTATTGCGTTTTCATCGAAATTATTTACAAAATAAAAGTTTAAATGGGTATGTTTTTTACTTATAAACAATTGTAATAAATTCTATATTTTTCAAGCTACAGAATTGTACGTACAACCATTGGATAGCTGGTAAAAGAACTCACATTAAAAAAAACCTTCTATGACCAATTGGAACGAAATTAGATACTATTTAAAAAAATATCATATCTCCATTGTTTATTTATAAACATTTAGAAGTAAAATTTGCACAAATTTTGAATGAAAATCTAAACTTTATATTGAAACTTCATTGATAAAATTCATTCCATTTTTCGAAACTTATAGCCCTTCAAAAGGTACTTTCGAAAGATCGACAGGGGAAAGTGGAGGGGATAACTGTTTCAGCTCCTTTTTTTTTTTCGAGATCGGAACTTCGAATTGAAACACGTAGGAAAAATTTACATTATCTCGGCTTCCATTGCAGCTAGAAGCCTCTTTTTTTTTTTAATCTGGGGTAGCTCGTCGAAATATGAATAACTACATAGTTTTCACTGGCCGGAAAATATGAGAAACCTCCGAAAATTGAGTCCATTTGAAATTCACCGTAAAAACTTTTTTTTTTTTTAATTTGGCTGAAATAGCCTGTCGCAGTATTAATAATGATGACATAATTTTTCTTTTCTTTAGTTAAAACAATCACTTTAGTTTCACCCTTAGTAACAAACAGGTTTTTATTAGTTGGCATAAACTAACAAAAAACCCTTTTTATTGGGACCCAAAATTATTGACAGTTCTCTTAATAAAATATTTTGACAGTCTTTCTGATGTTTGTTGATATACAGATTTTTCTTATTTAGTAAAGCAGAAAAAAAATTTTCGGTGGTGTACAAAACGTAAAACTGATGCAGATCCACAAGAAATAATGTAATCCGGTAAAATTATTCATGAACCAATAATGAGTCTAAAAAAATCCGGTTTATCCCGCTGAAAAGGATGTTAGCATTTTAACGGCTACGGCTTCGGCTACCAAAATCTCAATCTCCGCCAGTTATAACCTTATAATTTATCGTAGCGTTTATTACAATAAACAACTTGATATATTTCGAAAATATTCACAGCCGAAAGATAAATACCGACGATGTCTTTTTCTACCTTTTTCTCAGCCCCAAAACACCTATTGAGATCGAAAATTTATTTAATGAGGTAAAAAAACAATAATTCAACCAGCTGTATTGGTTAGAGATAATTTATAATATAGGCAAAACGAGACGGAGATACGTCTCGCAGTTAGTGGATAAGAGATGGAGAGATATAGGAATGCCAATGATTCATGAACGTCGAAAGGCGATGTTCGAATGGTTTAACGTGTTTTTTGTTTAGTTGTGTTTCGACTGGTACAAATGAAAGCTACACTTCTGGCACTTCTGCTCTTCGTTTGTTTATGGACCTGCTCTTAGGTATTTTCAAGTGGGAGATATTTGTATAATAGGCCCTCCTCGTTCGAATTAATAGATTGTAATTGGACTTTCAATTTGTTTACACCGGCAATAACAATAATGTTAATGTTGAAAACGAAACCTTCTTGATTTTTGTGGTGTTAGTAATGGCTTCATAAACTTTCTTTTTTGTTGAAAGAATTTTTATTTGACACTAAGGTGACTGAATATATTAGTACTAAAGTAATTCTAATTTTTTACGAAAAAATCATTTTTAGTATATGGCTTGAAATTTAATATACCTACCTTATTAGCTTATCGACCTCCTTCCCTTTAGAAATCGTTTCCAGTCTCCATAAAATTATGAATCGAGAACGATTTGAACCTTTAGCGAGGTTGGATGTATTTAATTACCAGTCTAATCGCACCTAGTTTTTGCGCTTTTATTTATATCCACTTCATAATTAAAGTGTTGTGTTATTATAAATAAAAATTAGTAAACTTATTGGAGAAAATCTGTAAGTAATTTTAATCTAATTAGATACTTACTTCAAAACAAGTTCATATTATTTATATTACCTGATGTCATTAAACAACGAAAATGGATGATGTTAATAGTCCAGGGGCGTCGAGGCCCCAAACGTTATTGACATCATATAAAACTTCTTCATATTCTGCAGCGTTAATCAATTCAACGCCAAAATTTCCATCCAAGAAACAAGCTATTTTATATAATGCTCTGGAAAACGCCAAACTTGAGGAATATCTACTTGCACTGGGATCACTATTTTTTCATCACGAATTTGAAATCACCGTATTTGTATTTACCTAGCTAGTGAAGAAGTAGAAACTGTTAGTAGAAACTGTCATGAATTCTGACAACGGAAGAATAACTATGAATCAACAAATAATTTACGCTCGACGCTTAATTACACCAAATAAAAGATTACTGAACTCTAATGTTTGTCCTAGTATTCCTCACACTTTCATAGAATCTGAACTTAAAAAGTTTGGCCTCAATTTATTAATTCCAATTAATTTTTTACAAATAGGTACAACAAACCCAGAATCGTATTTTCTTATCTTTAAAAAAACAGATGTGTTACTATTGTAAACAATCTGGCCATTTTGTAGCAAATTGTCCATCCTGTACAAATAAAATAAAAAATTAAAAAAAGTGCCAACTACTACTATAAATACAGTAGTTAATACTCTTCCACATGACGTCCCGATCACATCAGCATCTTCAGCGAATTCCTTTTCCTTACAATCCTCGGCTATACCTTCTTCATTAACTATACCAATATTAACTGCATCCCAAATATCACCCCCAACATCATTCCCAAGTTCTCAAACTACATGCACAGATACAAGTATAACAACTACCCAGTTATCAACAATATCTAATGTTTCACAACCCCATACATCAATTCCAAACTCTTCCTCAACACTTGCATGTCCTATCAATATCAATAGATATCACTGCAATACTTGAAATAACTAATACACCTAGTAAAGAAGTAAACACAGCTAAGCGCAGTCTTGATGAAATTTTAACCCCACCTTTACAAGAACCTAAAAAAATTTTACAAAACCAATACAAAAACTTAAAAAATCCAAAACTATTAATAATTCTGAGACTATTGCTAACAGTATGAAACCCGTAAAAGATTTTATTACTAATAAACTTATAACACCGATATTAAATTTCGAACAACTAACTGATTTTTTTGACAATGCTTTAGGATCTCCAGATAAATTGAGTTTATCTAAAACTTATACAGAAGATACATTAGGCTTACTTAATTTGTTAAAATAAATCTATTCCCACATTATATAAAAAAACATAAAATCACGATGTACTAAAATAATTAATTCAATTACTCGACTAAAAACTAAAATTAAAACTTCAGCTCGATAGCGACTCCTCCATAGAACCTTCTGCATAAGCCCACATTCAAGTATATTCTACAGAGGAATGTGAACGGTTATTATATCCGTTTAGAAATGTTACAATTAACAATTGCTCAAAATTCTCCTTCTATAATTTTTCTACAAGAAACTTCTAAAAATTACAAAATTCATAATTTGAGAAATTATACAAGCATATCTAAAATTAGGCAAAATCAAGAACATGCCAGTGGTGGAGTTTCAATTTTTATCGAAATTTCTATAAATATTGCAGTATTCTACTAATAACAAATCTAGAAGCTGCAGCTGTGTGCTTAATAGGTCCACTAAAAGTTAACATCTGCAGTCTTTACATCGCTCCTAATTCTGTTTCAATTATAGCAGACATTTCTAATTTTTTATGTTAGATTCCTACACCTCGAAGTATACTAGGAGATTTTAATTCAATTCATTATATGGCTCAAAAAAATTAACAAAAATGGGAAGAAAAATAGAAACTATCCTAAATATTCTCAATTTAAATCTACTTAATGACGGCAGGAATACTCGATATAACGCAGCAACAGGAAAGTTTTCAGCAATTGATTTGTCAATTTGTAAACCAAACTTGCAACCTAGTTTATCGTGGGACGCTTTACCTGATCTATATGGAAGTGATCACTTTCCCATCTTAGTTAACAATCTGTTGTACCATAAGCACAAAACACACATCACCAAATGGTCTCTAAATAAATAAGAGCAAAATGTAGATTTATTATTAAAAAAAGCAAGCAAGAGTCATGACAAAAGTTTGTTTCAGAAATCAATAGATTTACTCCAATTGGTCAAATCTGGAACATGATTAGAAGTATATCTGAAAAAAATTCACAACACTCTAGAAAGTACTTAAAAAAAGACAATTAGACATTTACGTCCGAATGCAATATATCTGAAATAATGGCAAATCAATATTGTACCTCTTCTAATTATGAAAGCTTTTCAATAGAATCCTTAAATAAGAAACGATTTGAAGAAAATAAAGGAATACCATTAATCAATGACACTTCACCAATAAACAATCCTATAAGCTTGACTGAACTTACTGGAACTCTTAACTTCGTTATAAATACTGGCCCGGGACCAGATAATATACCTTTGCTTTTTCTACAGAACCTACCACTAGTAGGCCAAGAACTATTATTGCAACTTTTCAATTTTATATGGATCAATAAGGTATTCCCTCACATATGGCAGTCGTCAATCATAGTTCCAATAAACAAACCAGGTAAACCTAAATTTGAAGCAGAATCCTATAGACCAATCTCTCTCACGAATGCAATGTGTAAGTTGCTAGAAAAGATCATTGCCAATCGATCCATGTGATGTATTGAACATAAACATCTTATTATGTCCGAACAAGTGGATTTAGGAAAAATGGATCAACATTAGATAACTTAATATCATTAGAATCAGAAATTCACAAAGCATTTATACGCAATCAAGAACGTTTAGCCATATTCTTTGATGTAAAAAAGGCTTTTGATACAGTATAGCGCTATGATATTTTAACTACACTCCACAATTGGAAGATTCACGGTAACATGTTTGCTTTTATTTCAAACTTTCTACGGCAACGATATTTCCAAATTCGAATCAATAAAAATTTGTCTGAATCTACATTACAGAAAAATGGAATTCCACAGGGCTCGAATCTAAGCGTAGAGCTATTTTTAATTGCTATTAACAATGTTGCGTACTGCAATGGCACAATTAAAACTTTTTTCTATGCTGATGATCTGGTAATTCTAGCAAGAAATAAAAACACATTATCTGCTCATAATCGTATTGTTGCAGCTCTTTAGTCGATAGAATCGTGGTTTAACAATATTGGGCTCCAGTTTTCAATCACAAAAACAAAAGCTATAAATTTTTCATGAAAATCAAATCCACAAAAGCTCCCAAATCTATTTTTATACAATTCTTCTATAGAATATACAAAAGAAATAAAATTCCTAGGGTTGCAACTGGACTCAAAATTAAATTGGAAAAGTCCTATACACTCGCTAAGACTATCGTGCTATGTGTTGTGTGTAACACCGCAAACCAAGCATTGCTCAAAACTTTGGATACTTTTCATAGTTCAGCCGTTAGACTTGCTCTAGGAGCATATTACACCAGTCCTGTTGACAGTCTACTCTGTGAAGCTAGAGAGCCACCCTTAAACCTAAGAAGAAAATACTTAACTCTATCGTATGTCTCGAATATAAAATCCAACCCAAAAAATCCAACTCTTCATCATGTTGTTGCTAACAGGTTCCAAGAGGTCTATCAAAAAAGAAATAGGAGTCCTGTACCTTTCTATGAACGAGCTAATAGATAATTATTAGATTTTAATATTGAACTACCTCCCATTTATCCTACCTGTGAAATAAATTTATGTTTTCCTTGGGTTGTTCCCTCTCCGCTTTGTAACCTTAAACTTACAGCATAACAAAAATAACGTAATACACAATTTTTTTAAACTCACTTTCTCCATGTTCTCACACACTACAAAAATTACCATTTTATATACACGGACGCATCTAAGACCATAAATGGAATAGAAGCATGCTTTGTGATATCACATGAACATTCCATCTATAAATTGTCTCCAAGACAAGTATTTTTGCAGCAGAACTATTTGCCATCATTAAGGCCCTAACCTCTATTCTAGAAAAAAACTTCCCAAATCTCTTATAATATCTGATTCACTTACTTATCAAACAATCTCCAACTTACGATGAATTCAAGAGTGGTAAACCAAATATATATCTTAGCTATTTTCCAATTTCCATTTTTTCTTCTCGTGTTGAGGGTTGATTCTTCTAATTATCTCTAGAATGTTAACTAGGTTAAATGATACAGAATCTCTCCGCCATAATCCATTTCTCACGTGGTTTGTGTCTGTCAGTTTTTTTTTAATTCGGATGTTACTATGAACTTGTGAGTGTTTTTTGTTAAGAGTGATAGGTCGATTTGGTAAATTGAATTCTTGTAATATTTGGATCAGTAGGTCAATCTACACGTGATGTGTATCTGTATCATATTATAGTTTTTTATTCTATGCTGCCCATTTTTCATAACTTTTTAACCCTAATAAAATTACCCTTTTAAAAATGATGTAATTTCTATATCATCCTATTCTTTGTTTTTTTATACATTGTAGTTCTAATATTTGCCTCTGTCTAGTCTAGCTTTAACGCATTTTATTCTTTACTAAAAGCTTTCAAAAATGTTTTGTCAAAGTTCTTATTTTATATTGATCCGAAAGCGAAAACCAACATTTAACGGAAGAAAATGAATATTCACTTTTATATTTTTGTATTTTTCATTCTAAATTTGTTGATATGTATTTCCAGACGCACAATGTCTTAGACTAAACTTTTTACTTGTCATTCCTAAAAGTCATTGAGAAATACCTGGAAAACAAAACATTTTTAAAATATTGTTACAATACCACTAAATTTTTTGGCTTGTTTATTAGACTGGTATCCATTGATTATTTAAATATTTAAAATAACTACCAAATTGACACATTTGACTGAAGAAAACCAAGAAAAACCATCAGAGATGCTCCAAATGTGGATTATTCGGAAGCTATTTTGATACCTTTTTTTCTTAGTCCATTATATAAAGAACATTTATTCAAGATTTGACAATATTCTGATTGTTAGAACAATGTCGAATTCTTTCTGTAAGATTCCATTCTGCGGTGACATTCAAAAAAAAGGAATTTTTGAGTAGGTTAGTACTAGATGGATAGAAAATATACTCATGTGGACGTAATTACTTAGTATGGAAGATAAATAACCAGTAGGTCAATCAATATTTAATTTTTTAACGGAATTATCCAGATACTTTTTTTTATCATTTTACATTTGGCTTCTATAACACTTTTCTTTTTTTCGTTGCACTAGAAACTTAAAGATACTCAAAAAACACTCCATTGAAGGTCGACGAGAAAACACGAGCGGAGATGTTCAAATTGCGCCAGACATGGAATGAAGTGTTTCCCCAAATGGAACTATACGCCATAGATGTACAGATCAGTCGGTAAAAATACGGTAAGTTTATTTTTTAAATGCAAATCTATGAATGCAAATAAATAGTAGCCAACACATATAAGTGTAATTTTATCATTAATACAGAAAAAATATTCCATGTTCAAATAAATGATATGTGATCTCTTATGCCTTCTTCTTCGACGCCAACAAAACAGAACCCAAGAGCGGCCTCTCCTGCTGTTAACAAAGAGACTCTTCTAATGCAAGAACAGTTGATGCAGAAGCAGAGGGAATTGTTGGAGTTGCAATAGAAAAAATTAGAGCTGGAAGTGCTACAAACACGGGTCAAGCTTGTGTGTGACTGTTTTTGTTCCTGTAATCAGAAACGAACCCCCGGTTTTTAAATTTTGCGAAACCTTGCTTGTGCCAAATGAAACTTTCAGCCTAATATTTTGGAATTTGGGAATACTGTTCTTATGAAGAAAAGCATAAGTTAATAATAAAAACATTTCCTTTCTTCCACCCGGTATAAGCCCAAAAGAGAAGTTTAGGTAAAAATTAAATTATAAAGATTATTCCTTCTTATAGGACGCTTTCAAAACTTCAGTCAGCTTAGGAGCGGCCGTTATAGATTCTAATCAACATCACAAATTTAAATTATCGCCATTAAATACTTTTCACACGGCCGAGATTTATGCTATCCTACAAGCATTAATAATTATAATATTAATAATAAGAAAAAACAACTATAATAGTGCAGTAGTTATCACTGACTCTTTAAGCTTCATTCTGACAATACAGCAGCTGTATACAAAACATTTAAAATAACACCGACATCTTAATACTTTGGGTCTCATCGCATGTAGGTATTCGAGGAAACGAAGCAGCAGATTTCTGTGTTAAGACGGGTCTTCACCAAAGGAAAATTGGCAACTTTCGTGTTGTCAACATGCGTTGGTGACAAAAGTTTCCGAAATATGTTAATGTTGCCAACAAAAATTGCAAACAAATGTTGAGAACCTTGTTTCTCTTTTTGGCGGTAACATCAAAGGAATGCGCGTGTTGTCGACATTTTAACGGCTTTGTGGGGACGGTCGCTCAGTTGGAAACATAAGTTGTAAACAGAAACATGTCTGTAGTAATAACGTGGACAAATGAACTTATTGATATCTTAATTGATTTATATCACACCCAAAGTGTACTATGGAATCCAAAAGACGTAAATTATAAAAATAAAACTAAGAAAAAGGATGCCTGGAAAACCATCAGTGATGTGATGGGGCTACACGAACTTGAAATACAAAGGAAAATAAAAAATTTGACGGCACAGTTTTTCAGAGAGAAGAAGAAATTAAAAGAAGAAAGTAAATCGGGTTCAGCTACTTCTGATACCACAAAGTGGTTTGCGTACCAACGACTTCTATTTTTATCAGACAAAAATGAACCTAAGTTATGCCTTGAAAAGGGATTAAATGAAAAACATGTAAGTATGCAACAATATTGTATTTATTTTACGATTTATAAGCTATGAATAACTACGATTGAAAGAGGATCATAAAGTATCATATTCTAGTAATTTAGCAGTTAGTAGAAAGTTAGTTAACTTCTAACTTAAAAAAAATAAAATAACTTCATAAAATTAATATTATTAATGCATTAATTAATTTTCTTGCTGTTTGTTTCGTTACTTTATATAATTTGTTAATAGTCATTTTGCCAAGGAATGTTCCCTTGTTCGGTCATAAAAAACTCTGCAAATTCTTGTCTCACATCTTTCGCAGCACTACTTGATTTCCGAGCTCTCTTATCGAAACTATGGAATGGCATATTGTTTTGCATTTTGTTCCTCCAAGCTCCAGAAATAATATTACCACTGTCTGTCTTCAGAATCAAAAGTTCCAGGTGGAGTGTAGGTGGTCCTTGATCTTTTTTTTCTTAAATAATTATGTAAACAAATACAAGCAGTCACAATTGTCTCCGCTTTCGTTGGTTCAAGTAACATTATTTTTCTGAAAACTCGAAATCGTGCAGATAATATTCCGAACACATTCTCTGATACCCTTCGCGCTCTTGATAGTCTATAATTAAATATTCATCTCTGTGATCCTTTTTCTTGGGTACCTGGATAAGGTTTCATCAAATTTGGTGACAATGGAAAAGCATCGTCACCCAGAAAAACATAAGGAACAGCCATGGCTCTACCAGGAAGCTTTTCATTATTAGGTAGATTAAGTTTACATTCGGACAACATTCTTTTGAACTGGGTATTTTCGTAAACACCACCATCCGATATGCTGGCAGCCAACATTCATATACAACACTTCGTAATTTGCATTAGCAACAATAAAAAGCACAATGCTAAAAAACGATTTGTAATTAAAATAATCGCTTCCACTGTGTTCTGGTGATTGAATCATAATAGGTTTTCCGTCCATAACTCCTGTACATTGTGGAAAATTCCATAGATTATTAAAGTGTGTTGCCACTACTTTCCACTCTTCAGTAGTTTCAGGCATCTATAAAAAAATATATTTTTAGGATTCTGGGTCGGAAGAAGTTGAGGCAGAAATCTCCCAAAATCAAAATCTGTTACCAAATGAGGGAAATACAAGTAATACAATAGTCCCACCATCATCGGATTCAGAACCACCGAATTCACAACCAGGTCCGTCGACAGCGCCTTGTATTGGGAAAAAAACTAAATGTTCAAAAAGGAAGGTTTCAACTGGTGACCAAAGGCAAGAGAAAGCTTACAACGTATTGAAAGAACTTCAAGCTAAGAAAAATCGCCATAAATACAGTGCCTTTGGGGAGCATGTTGCAATGAAAATGGAAGCTTTAAAATCAAGTTATGCTCAAAATGTGGTGGAGCATGAAATATCAAATATTTTGTATCAAGCAAGTATCGGAAAATATGACTATCCTGCTACTGGACATTCTGGATAAATGACTCCAATTTCAACACATTCATCAAGTTCCAGTTTTCCCATACATCCACCTCTTTCATCACCAGATGACACATCATCACTCACATCACACTACAATCAACTACTATCACCACAATATGTATCATCCCCTTCACCACAATACATACCACAATACATACCACAAGTGACAGAATCTCAAACAGTACCTGAACTACGCTCGCCACAATATGCATTACCATCCCATCCCATCATCACAATACATCCCACAACAAACACAGGATACACCACTCACAGATTCACAAACAGAACAGGAAACAAGTTTGGCTGCATCTAGTATTCTGCTGGAAGCTATAAATACTACTAATATATTAGACTAATATATGCGTTTTCAGTTATTTTTGGAAACGAATCGAACCTAACCCCAGGGAACAAAAATTGAATATTTTACCAAACTTGCTCTGCTAAAGAAACCGTCAAAAATATTTATAATAATAGAATACACTTACTTTTATTTGATCGCCAAGAACTTCACATATTGCTATACATACTTCTGGTACAATTTTTGAAATCGCTTGCTTTGAAATCCTAAATAAATGCATTAATGAAGTGTAGGAATCTCCGGTAGCCAAAAATCTTAAAGTAATTAGTAGGCGTTCGGTA
Organism: Diabrotica undecimpunctata; assembly: GCF_040954645.1. Classification (NCBI taxonomy): domain Eukaryota; kingdom Metazoa; phylum Arthropoda; class Insecta; order Coleoptera; family Chrysomelidae; genus Diabrotica; species Diabrotica undecimpunctata. Next base: position 50,428,479 of record NC_092804.1, on the reverse strand, counting down.
GGTGTGATGGCTTTTCTAAAATTAGTGTCATTTTTTGTAATTTTTGGTCCAACAAGATTGAGTAACCACTCAAAATCGGAATCAGTCATACGGAGAAAGTTTCTTATTTGTCCGTCTTCAATACGTCCTGCTAACAAATCATCTTTTCTCAAAGCATTTATTAACTCAATTCCTCCATGTGTGTTTCTTCCTATGAGGCTTGGTCGTACCCAATATTTATGTTTTCGTTTCTTTTTTTTACTCAAAATAATAAATGATGCAGCTGCTAAGATAATATCGTCATCAATCGACCCCATTTTGTCAACACAATAGTCTTGATGGAGACTGCCAGTTGCCAACTAACATGTTTTCTAAATTATTGTTGACAACTTTATGTTTAGATGTGGACAACGATAAAAAACAAAAGTTGGTGACTTCGGAAGAGTTGCAAACACAAAAGTTGCCAACTTTTCAGTGGATACGCGCCTTTAGAGATGTAGCAAACAACGAAAACAATAGCGAGTAAAGTGGTTACTAGTGATATTAAAACAGTTATTAAATCCAAAATCGTGGAGGAAGAAAAAAACTAGTAGAAAAACACTCGATTACGTTTAGGTCATACACGAATAACACATGCATATATATTTGACGGAAAGAATTAACATTGATGTGATAGTTGTAAGGCAACTCTAAATGTAAAACATTTATTAAACTGTGCACAATTTATGCAATAAAAATCCAACAATATTCTTTCCAACGATCTAAAGACATTATTAGACGAAAAATGTTCTGTAAGACATTATTAAACAATATTGTAAATTTCCTTAAAGAAACTCGCTTTTTTCATCTATTGTAAATTAAGTAAGTAACTGTACCTTAATGTAACATGTCGCTAATAACCACTAGCAGTTAATGCGACTGATATTAAATAAAAATAAAATAAAAAAAATTAAAAAAATATGTAGAAATACTGAACTAAACACTTTACTTGCGAGGATGTTATTCTAAAAGTGTCTCTAATCCAAACAAAAAACCTAACGAAACGTCTGACCTAGAAAATAACCAAATAGTAACACATTAATCAAAAATAATAATATAAATTAATTAATTTTTTTAATTCATTATTCAAAAAAATATCTAAAATATTACGTAGCTGAGACTGGAGGCAATTATTGATAATAACAAAATTTTAGTAAATAAAGATTGTTAAGTGGCAGAAAGTAATGATTATAATATGATAAATCACAAAACAAAAGAAAATTGATAATGATGATATATTTAGCTTAATATTATCTGAGCACAACTGAAATATTGAAATATACAAAAAAATATGAAAGTCAGAATGATAGTGCAGTATAGTCCCTATTCTCTCACTAATATTGTTAATTTATTCATTATAACCATACACCCAATTTAATAATTAATTAATTTACCCATTCATTTTTTGCTGAACGTTGTATCAATAATGAACAGTGTCAGAACTTAATATATTTCTTAAGGGTTTATACATTCTGCAATAATATTTGTTAATTAAAAATTTTAAACAGTAAAAAATAATTCATAATTTCTTTTACAGTAATTTTTGTAAAATTTTTAAAACGTGTATAAACATTATTAGTACCAACATTTGATAGATTAATATTCCTTTCATTCTTGCAACTTTCCATTTTCTTGTAGATTATCCTTGTTATCTTTTCCATGGTATCTATAAAGTTTAACATTGTTTTTGAAAATAATATATAGAGAACTATACATATGTACAACTATAATCTATATAACTTTTGCAAACACAAAATATAAGTATTAAAATAAGTGTTTTATTATAAATCAAAAACAAAAGAATTAAAAAGACCATTCTATATTGCACTCAAAAGATGTATTACACCGTAAATCTATGTTTTTGGCTTTTGGATAAGTTTTAGCGCATGCTCTCGAATTTCTTTTGCGGATATGTTTTATTTAGCAGGACCTTAAATCTCCTCTCTGAGCCGCCCATACTGCTCGCTAGATGTCTTCAGCTACTTGTTGAGTTTGATCGTGGTTTTGCTGACCACTTTTGAGTAGTTTTGTTTTATCTTGGATTCCAGTTCCATAGTTTCCGAACGAGAAAAGATCATTTGTCTGTTGCTTCGTGGTCTATACTTGTCTTAATTGCTTTTATTTTGCAAAAAGGCAAATGACATCTGGATGTCTCTTTAACCTGGAGATCAGCCGTCTCTAACCTCCTTCAAGTGATACGCGATCACGAATAAAAATATGATATTGATCATATTATAATGCTAATCATTAAAATGCTAAACCGGTCTGGTAGACCCATCTAGAGGTTTAGTCGTACAGATGTGCATTTTTTTTACTTAAAAAAGTGGTTGAAAATAATGAGCTCAGTACATTTGCATATTGCTTGATGGCACATTCTTTCACGTACTAATCCTATACAATATGCTGTTGATGCAATCGCTGTTGTAAGAATTATAACAGCGATATACAGCCTTATGTGAACATTATAACAGCCTTAGTGAAATGTTATACTGTAAGTAAAATAGTATGGGACTTCTTATTTTTCTTCTTCTTCTTCTTCTTCGTCTTTTCTTCCCCTTTATAAGCAATTCTGCTTATTCATTGGCGGATTAAATAAAAGGAAGGTTGTCACTCCATCTTTTGGTCGTCTGATACTTATGCCGATTGGTGACTTATCTCTTGCTATTTTGATGACACGGGTCTCGTCCATTCTGCTTATGTGGTTATTCCATTCTTTTTTTCTATTTTGTGTCTATTCATTTATACACTGTACGATATATTTTTTTTTCTAATGTCTTCACTTCTCTTTCGATCTCTCAGCGTACTTCCTATAATTCTTCTCTGTACTCTCATCTCTTCCGTTTCCAGTAGCCTTTGCGTCGTGGCTGTGTCGGGTCTTGTTTCTGATACATATATGTCATTATTGGTCTTACACTGGCTTTATAAATTCTTGACTTCATATCAGTGTTAATGTGTTTGTTTCGCCATATAGTGTTATAAAGGCATCCTGCCAGTCTATTTGCTGTTTGTACTTGATCTCTTACTTCTTTGTCCAGGTCTCCATAGCCAGATAGTATAATTTCTAGGTATTTTATTTCCATTACTTGTTCAATACTGATGCCATCAATTTCTATTTTACATCTGGTTGGTTCTTTGCTGACTACTATTGTTTTAGTTTTCTGAGATGAGATTGTCATATTAAATTCGTTTACTCTTATGTTAAATCTGTGGACCAGTCTTTGTAGACCATCTTCATATTGGGCTATCAATATTGCGTCGTCTGCGTAACAGAGTATTTTTATTGCTTTGTTTCCCATTCTGTATCCTCTTCCTTTGATAACGCTTTTGATGATTTCATCCATTATCAAATTAAAGAGCATGGGGCTCAATGAATTCCCTTGTCATATTTCGCTGCCTATTTCTATAGGCTTTGTGAGTTGTTCATCTATTCTGACTTCCATTTTGTTCTTGTTTTGTAGGCGAACTTCTCTATTATACAGAAGATGGATTACGTCTTTAAGTCTTACTGTGTCAAACGCTTTCTGTAGATCACTCAGACACAGAAATGCTGGCAGTAAATAGTATGGGACTGAAGATAAAAATTAATAACACCAAATACCTAGAAATGTGTCATAATAGAAACCATTTTGTGGTAAAAAAGGTGATTTGGATCATATTTTTGAAACAGATCACTTCATTCAGCAATTAGATGATCATAAGATATAGTCTTGATTTAATATACTTAGTCTCTTAGCTAATAAAAATGAGAGAATTTACAATGCATTAGTAAAATTTCTGTCAAGTACCAAAATAGTCCTGTAGCGTTCAAGTAGATTAGGTTTATATTGCTACCTTTGTATTTTAACTATATATGTATTGGTATCTTCTGTGATTGTTGAATATGTCTTGACAAGTATCTTAACTCAAAAGTGTGTATCCCTGTCTGTTTCTTTTTGTTTTAGATACAATTATAAAGGGTGTTTTTTAGAGGTATAGAAATGTAAGTTGGTAACACTTTTTTAACTGTCGCCCATTTTGACAGCTGTCAAGTAATTTATTTGATGCATGAATAGACTTGTTGCATAGACAACGCTTCTAAAATGTACAAATTTATTTTGAAAACTGTGGTTCTGTTCGAAATACGTATCTCACATTACGTCCATTTTATGATCAACATAATAGTCTATCAGAACAAGTAATTCGATTAACCATGGAACGTTTTTGCAACACGTTTACACTAAATAATAATATACACCCGTAGACACGTCTTACAGTGCGTACAGAAGAAGTTGTTGCTGCTGTAGAGCGTAGCATACAGGAAGACCGAATCAGTTTATCTGGCATCGTGCACAGCAGTTGGATACGTGTCCATCCACTTTATGGCAGATTTTGCAGAAAGATCATGCTTTGCGTGCTTACAAAATCCAACTCATGCAAGAGTTGAAGGCACATCATCACATCATCACCTAGCAAGGCGTAGATTCGTAGATTCCGCGAGAAGATTTAAAACGGGATTACTGTTGATTCCGATTTTCATAAGCGAATTTTGTTTACCGATGAAACTCACTTTTGGATAATTAACTACTTCATCAAACAAAACTGCCCTAGTTGGAGTTAATTTTGAAGATAATCCTCAAATATAAGTTGAGAAACCAATGCATCCAGAAAAACTGACTGTTTGTTGTGCTTTAGAGTCTGGTGAAATCATTGCACCGTACTTCTTCAAAAACGATGTTGGCCAGAACGTTACAGTCAATGGTGACCACTATAGAGCTATAATTACTACCTTTTTCATTCCCCAATTAGTACAAGTATTATGTACAGGAGCTGTTGTTTCAATAAGACCGCGCAAAATGTCACACAGCTCGTGCCACGAAACGCTTGACTACTTGGAGGACAACATTTGCCGCGTTATTGCCGATATAAGGCGACAAATATTGAAAAAAGTGATCGAAAATTGGACCTCCAGATTAAACTATGTCAGAGCTAGCTATGACGGTCATATGCCAGAAATTATATTTAAATTATAATGCCAAAAGATTACCTGTCGAATAAAGTCAATTTTATGTCAATTTATAAAAATCATCTTTGTTTTATTCCATTTTAAAGTTTTATACCTCTAAAAAAATACCCTTTAGTTATGCTGGTAGCTTGAGACTTTACTATAATCAAAAAAAAAAAAAAAAAAAAAAAAATAAGACAATCTCGTAGTGGCCATTATTTTTCTATTAGTTATTTATGCCTCCGAGACAGAAGAATAGCAGAAAGAAGAAAAAGTAATGCATTTGAGATGTGTCATTGAAGAAGAATACTTCGATTATCTTGGAGACCCAAAACTATAAATACATTAGTTTTTGAGCAGTATAACCACCTCTTAGGTGAAAAATTAGAAGGAAAGTCAGGGAAAACTTAGAAGAAAGAAATGTCAGGTAGAGTAACACTGTGCAAATATTACTGGATAAAAATTTCTTAAAAGTAATACGAACAGCTCATTAAGAAGCATCGTTAAAATAGTAATAATATCCTTAGAAAAGCATCAAAATTCATAAACATCTTCACTATACATTTTCTAAGCTAGACAAACCAGAAAAAGAATAATGTTTTTACTTTTATTCTTATTTTGATTTTACTAACGTCTTTCTAATGCTTGTTGTGTTGTGTTTTCTGTATATTCAGTATCTTCTTCTTCAAGTGCCATCTCCGCGGTGGAGGTCGGCAATCATCATAGCTATTCGGACTTTTGAGACGGCTGCTCTGAAAAGTTCATTTGATGTACATCCGTACCACTTTCTCAGGTTGCGCAGCCATGACATTCTACGCCTCCCTATGCTTCTCTTTCCTTGGATCTTTCCCTGCATAATAAGTTGGAGCAAGGTGTATTTCTCTCCACGTATAATATGTCCGAGATATTCCAGTTTTCTTGTTTTAATTATATTTAAAACTTCTATTTCTTTATTCATCCTTCTCAGAACCTCTTTGTTTGTAATGTGTTCTGTCCACGATATTTTCAGAATTCTTCTATACACCCACAGCTCGAATGATTCCAGTTTTTTCATTGATGTCGCATTCAAGGTCCAAAATTCCATTCCATAAAATAAAGTCGAAAAAACATAGCACCTCGCCAACCTAACTCTTAGTTCCAATTTTAAATCCCTCGTATATAGTACTCTTCTCATTTTTTTGAAATTTGCTCTAGCCTTTTCTATTCTGATTTTGATCTTCTGAGTATAATCATTTGTGGAGTTAATCATTGTTCCCAGATATGCATATTTGTCCACTTGTTCGACGTTGGTTCCGTTTATTAGAAGATTCTCGTTATTTATTTGAGTTTTCGATATTCTCATAAATTTCATCTTCTTGGCATCCATTGTTAGACCATACTCTTTTCCATACTCCGCTATTCTGGTCACCAGTCTCTGAAAATCTTCAATATTTTCGGCTAAGATCACAGTGTCGTCCGCATATCTAATGTTGTTAATGGGAACTCCATTTACCTTTATTCCAGCTGTTTCATCCTCAAGAGCAATTTTCAGGATCTCTTCGGAGTAGGCATTAAAAAGAATTGGCGACAATACGCATCCCTGTCTCACTCCACATCTTATTACTTTTGCTCGCTGTTTGTAGTATAAATTTGATATGATCCTGAGGTCGTTGTAGTCAATCTTCTTTGATTTCAGGACATTCATTAATTGTTTATGTCGTACTTTATCGAATGCTTTATTATAGTCAATAAAACATACATATATATCTTGATTGATATCTTAATATTCAGTATACTGGATTATTTTTAGGTAATCAGTAATTTTCTTTTCTTGGTATTTCATTTTGTCTTTCTTTTTAAACTCAGGTAGGACTCTATAGAGAAAAATATTGTTCTCTTTTAATAACTCTTTGATATATCCTTCTCTTACCTCCGACCATGCTCTTGTTTCATTCACCAGCAGCCTCTTGGTCGATAATTGAAGTGTCCAACAAAAGAATCAAAGAATCATTAATTAGATCCTTTGACAGGTTAGGTGAGGTAAATAAACAACTTTATAATAACAATTTTCTCACGAACACGACAATGTTTAAAACTTCATTATTGATAATGACTCTTAAGTCTGGAAGTAAACGTTCTTCGAGTGGAGATTATTAATATAGGTAGTTAACGACAAAAGAAGTGTTAACTTTACTAATAATATTATCACCATTGAATGTACAAATTCTATAAAAAAAGCTTCTAAGTATATAGATTTAAATATGTTATTACTTTAGGTAATTAAATTCTATTAGTTTTTTTTAATGTGGACTCTTAAAACACAAGGTAAAATATTACAAAAACTTATTACAACAGGGAAGATGACACATACGAGCCCTTTCCTATTCCCCTCCCAGAAAATTAAATTTTAGAAAACAAAAATAAAAGCGCAGCGTAAATTTTAAAAGTTTTAATGCATCGGACAACATTTTTGAATTTCCTAATTATAGAAAATATTTTATAACGTAATGAAAACTATTTATTAAACAGAATAATAATAAATTAAAAAAAAAACGCCTAGAATATGTAATATTACCAAAAAAAATGTTAATTTTACCGCTGAGTTACATTCCCTTTATTTTTAATGACATCCACAATTCTTCGAGGCATAGTTTTTACCAAGTTCTGACAAAATTCTAATGTAAACGAATCCCATATTTCTTACAATTTTTTCTTCAATTTATTGAAGGACCTGGCAGCATGATTTCTCAAAGCTTTTTTCATTTCGCGCTACAAAGACTCTATCGGGGACAAGTCGGGACTGTTAGAAACTCATTCCAAAAGTGGTATGCCATGGTCTTCAATCTATTTTAAACTCTTTTTTGAGGTATGACAACCTGCGCCGTCCTGTTGGAAGACAAAATCTTCCGCTGATGTTAAACGGTGTTCCATCTATCTCTATCTATACAGCCCTTGCTGTCTATTTTGGACATAGGCCTCCTCTTCCTTCTTCCACGTCTCTCTATTGTAGGCAGTTTGTATCCACTTCCGGCCTGCGTGTTTCTTCAAGTCATCTGACCATCGCATTTGTGGCCTTCCTCTTTTTCGTTTGTAACTATATAGTCTCCAGTGTATAATCATCTTATTCCATTTGTCGTGTTTCTGTCTTATGGTATGTCCAGCGAAATTCCACTTAAGTTTTGCTATCTGCGTTAATATTTTTGTTTTGTTGCGGATCCAAGTATTATTGCGGTATTGCGATATTGCGGTAAAAGAGATTCTTCTAAAATATTCAGATATTTGTCCGTGTTTACAATCCCATCGATAACTTCCCCACACCTTTAGACGACATGCTGCTACAGATCATGACAGATGCAGGAAATTTGACTTTTCTCTTCCGACAGTCGGGATGGAAAGCTTCATTTTTCCTGCGAATGAGGTGACTCCTACTGTCTCCAACACACACTTTAAATTCAGACACATCACTCCATTGTATTGAATTCCATTGCGACTGAGTCCAATCTTTATGCTCTTTTGACTATCTTAGTCTATTTTTCTCTTGTTGCAATGTTAAAAATGGCTTTTCCTTAGCCTACAATAAAATGAAACTTATTAAAAACAATTCCTACTAATTTTTTCAATTATAAAACTTACTTTGTAAGTACTAAATCCTATTTTGTGGGCCTCTCGGTGATGGTTGATCTAAAAACGTGTCTTCCAATAACGTCACTTCATAAAACGCTTAACCCCATAAAATTTGCTTGTCGATTTTTCACTGTAATGCATCTTAATGTCCTTCGATATGCTTCGGTTATTTTAATTTTTTGTACATTTCTAGGTTTTGTGGCGACCGAACTTATAATTTTGTATCTTCTGACTATATTTCTTACATTATAGCGTGACAATTGCAACATATCCGCGATTTCCGAATTGGATTTTCCAGAATTAAAAATTTTCTTATCGATAACTACTTTACCATTGTACAATCCACAAACAGCAAAATGCTTTACAATACTACAAAATACATTTGACATTCTTCTTCTTCTTACGATGCCTATCCGTTCCGGATGTTGGCGATCAACATGGCTATCCTAACTTTGCTTGCTGCTATTCTGAATAGTCCGGTTGTCGATGTATTAAACCACTTTCTCAGGTTTTGAAGCCAAGATATTCTTCTTCTCCCTGGTCCTCTCTTTCCAAATACCTTGCCCTGAAGAATGATTTGCAACAAGCCGTATCTCTGTTCATTCCTCATAACATGGCCAAGATATTCTAGTTTGCGCTCTTTGATGGTGTTAATAATCTCGCATTCCTTGCCTATTCTACGTAGGACCTCAACATTAGTCACACGATCCACCCATGAAATTCTTAAAATACGTCTGTAACACCACATCTCGAATGCCTCGAGTTTTCTTAAAGAAGCTTCGGAAAGTGTCCAGGCCTCTACTCCGTATAATAACGTAGAAAATACATAGCATCTAATGAGAGAGATTTTGGTAGCAAGTGGTAACTTGTGAATTCTGAAAAGAGACTTCATCATTATGAACGCCGATCTCGCTTTTCCACTGCGTTGTTTTATTTCACTGGAGTGATCCCATTGGCTGTTAATGTTGGTACCAAGGTATGTGTAGCTGTCCACTCTGTCAATTGGATGTTGGTTAACCAAAAGCTGTGTATTTAATATTTCGCGCTTACTGACTACCATGTACTGTGTTTTCTTCGTATTAAGATCAAGTCCGTGTTCTCTACTTATATCTGATATACGCGACATTATTCTTTGCAAACCGTCCAGACTATCTGCAAAAACTACTGCGTCGTCGGCATATCTAATGTTGTTTAGACGTATTCCGTTGACTAATACGCCTTCTTGTAGTTCGCCTAGCGCTTGCTCGAAGATATATTCAGAGTATATATTAAATAACACCGGGGACAGAATGCATCCTTGCCTCACTCCTCTATCTATGGAGACTGCCTCTGTCAATTGGTCATCCACTTTAATATTGGCTGTTTGGTTGTAATATAAATTATATATGATTCTTAAGTCCCTATCATCTAACCCCACTTCTTTCAAGATGTTTATAAGTTTATCATGCTTTACTCTATCAAATGCCTTTTTGTAGTAGATAAAACAAGTATTCACATCACAGTTAACATCCCTGCATCTTTGCATAAGCACTTGGACAGCGAATAGAGCCTCTCGGGTGCCTAAGGAATCGCGGAATCCAAATTGCGTCCATGATACATTTGACATTAACTGACAATATTATTGTTTTGATGTCATTTTTCCATAGCTACCTCTGGATTTAGCCAAGGTTTAGTGAAATTTTTGTTTTATTGTTGAAAATAAATAAAAAACCATAATGGTAATGTTTTTAATAAATACTAGTAGAGATGCCATATTAATTTATATGGAAACTTATAAAAACATGCAGAGTAAAATTTGTTTATGGTAATCGACTTTAACTGCAAATTCCATAGGTGGGTAAACTGATATGGGAAGTCTCTCGTATACATCAAGAACATGGACTACGACAAATATCAGATATACAAACATGCTGAGGAAAGAAACTGCATCTATAAATTAAATTAGCCTGTGAATGCAGAAATTCATATGTGGGAGTAACCGCAAGACCACCAAGGGTCAGGATAAACGAGTATCAAATATACATTTAGAACAAAGACTTCGACAAATCTCAAATATACAAACATGCTTGCGAAACAAGTATGTTTCATATATTTGAGAGAACATGAAACAAAGAAAGTCAAAGAAACAGCCGTTATCCTACTTGATCAAGAAAAATGTGTAGCAGCCACATTAGCAGAATTTATCAGGCTTAGCATTGGCAACAATGGTTGCCAATACTAAAATAAGAAGTCAACATCAAGAACATACCAACAATAGCGGATTAAAGGAAGTCGCAATCACCTCGTCTACAATTATGCACAATACATATGCAACACACAGTGTACAAACATATAATCTACGTAAACACACACTCACAAACAAATAATACAAAAAAATACATAAAACAGTCAGAGCCCTTAGATATTTTTACATCTAACGTCAAACGTCAGGTAAAAATGTAATTTTCATTACAATCAATTTTGGCTTAATTCCATATAAATATAATATTAGACATGCCACAAGAAATCAGTTTCAGAACCTTTTGAATAAATAAAACATTTAATATCTACAAATTATGTAATCTAAAATTCAGAAACATTATGAGATACAAGAGGAAACAATTGATAGACGCATAGATGATAAAAAAGAAATATTAGAAAATCAGTTTGAATGTATGCAAGATAGATCAACAATAGCTGTTTTTATTGTAATGCAAATTATAAAAATTAGGAATAAAAACAAGCGCTCATACAATATTCACTGACTTTAAAAAATTTATAACGATACCATGGGAGATTTGCTAGAATATACTGTAAAAATATCAAGCATTTAAAACCTCTACCTGTTATACACATGCGACATACCTGAACTAGAAAATGATGCTATAGCCACCTGTGCAGATGATACTGCCATTCTAGCAGTAGGTGATACTAGTGAAGAATCAGCAGAAAAATTACAGTTGTTAATAGATAAAATCCATACGTGGTCAAACAAATGGAAAATCGAGTCTTAATCAATTCACGTTAATTTTACAAACACAAAAATCCAAAACATTCCAATTAGAATAAATGATGCCCAAATACCGCACGCATCTACTGGAAAATACTTGGGTATCACACTTGATGCAGAGCTTCGCTGGAAAGCCCATATCAAAAATAAAAGGGAGGAACTAGGTATCCGTTACAAGAAAATGTATTGGCTGATGGGAAGAAATTCAGTTTTGTCCACACATAACAAACAACTGATACACAAGCAAATACTGAGACCAGTATGGATGTATGGTTGCTAACTCTGGGGCTGTGCTAATAAAAGTAATATCCAGATCATCCAGAGATTCCAGAATAAAGTACTAAGGAACATCGTTGATGCTCCTTGGTACATCAGAAATGTCGACCTCCACAAGGACCTTGAGATGGAAGATGTAAATAAAATTATCAAGAAGATGGCAGGTAGTCACGAACAACTACTCCATGAACACGTAAACATCGAGGCCATCCATCTCCTCGATAATACTGGGTTAGGAAGGAGACTCAAACGAACAAAACCATTTGAGTTAGTGTAAAGTGTAATTCGTGTAAAAGCATATCATAGTGCTGTGTTGTGAATTTGCATGTTAGGTATTAGTGCATAGCTGTTAGATAAAATAAGAGGACGCCATAGGGTAAGCTCTTAGAATACATCCTGTAGTAAATTAAGACAGATAAAAATTGATAATTGGTCAGCGTTGACCAGATTCTAATGGTATAACACAGTAGGTGTTTAATAAAAAAAAGTGTTTAAAACAGAAATGAAGAGCAGAATCTACTAAAGATAAGTAATAAAACATTATTCTATCATGACATACGTCTAAAACAACCTGAGTTAACAGTCAACAATTGACTTGGCCCGGTCGTAAAACTTGTTAAGTGACAAAATAAAAAAATTGGTAATATCACATTTTGAATCTAAAGACTAACAAAATAATTTTTGTTGAAATCAGCCGTTAAATAAAATATTTTAGAAGTATAATGCTCTCATATTATAATAAAAAGACATTGTTTTTTATCAAATTAAATCTTTTTTCAAATTTTAACAAAAAAAAAAATTTAGAAAAAAAAGGTACTTAACAAGTTTTTTATGCGTATTAGTTAAGGAAATAAAAATCTGTTAAGAAACTATAAAGACACTTAACAGGTTATTTATCACTGGCTCAAGTCAGCATAAAAATGTTTAGTTTAAGATAACTTAATTTTAGCAAAGTTTATAAGAAAACAAGAGATGAACAGAATTTAAACAACAAATGAACATAAAAAATAATTTTAAACTGTTAAATCTTGGGATTTCAGTGAATAGTAGAAAGAATGATATACTGGTGGAATCCACTGGAACTGGAGGCATGACATCACATGGCCTAGTTTTGACTCTTCTATGGGCAACGCTTCTGGAGACTTTTGAGTCAAGTTTATATTAAAATCTTCTTCCAGTTATAGACTAGGTCTGCCCCTTTTTCTTTTAATACTAATGGATTGTGGAATTCCATTGTATGTGTCATGCAAAAGCATGGCATAAGAATTATTAATATTAAACTCCAGCTTCACGGAGTTGCTTATTTCAAAATTCGATTTGCTGAAATTTTCTCTTAATTCAGAAAAATTTTAAAAATTTTCTTGCTTAAGAGGCGTTACAATAAATGGCATTTTCTTTTTGGCTCCTTTCAGAACTTCTTCCCATTCACTAGGAGAGTACACTGCATTCTTAGTTTTTGCGAATTTTTCCACTAATGGAAAATCTCTATCGCTAAATAGCATAGTGTGCCCTGCTTATGGAAAAACGTAAATTATTTTTTTAGCCTTTTAGATGCCAAGAGTTGTAACCAAAATCCTACGATAGTCCAATTCTTGTTTTGACCACAGCAGTTATCAGATACAGCATAAAGTGTGTCACCACGAACATCAAACTTTTCAAAATATTTCTTTAAGCAACTAGCAATTTCATCGGATCCCCGTTTAGCAATGGATTAGTCCCAAAGGAAAAAGTAGTCATCTTCTGGATTCTTGCAGCAATGGACACTAAAATTATAACACCAAAGTTTTTTTTTTATAAAAACGTGGACCGGTGGTTAATTTAGGTGTAGGAAGAGCTTGTTGCAGATCAAATGTTATTACATGTACGTCATTTTCCTTAGACTCTTCCACTGTTTTTTCAAGAACGTCTCTTGCAGCTTTTGCTTTTCTTAAGTGTAACTCTTTAGAAGTTTTTCATTATAACCAATTTCTTTAGAATGGTTAATATGAATTTGAAACTCATCGCACTTTGCACAAGTGTCAGATTTAGGTGTTTTGAAAGAAAGCCCTCTGTAAAAATTCTTCTGAACTTTTCTGAAAAAACAAATTCAAGTTTTTGTGCTTGACGACTTTATATGTACATTTCATATAATATTTCAATATTGTAATTAAGGCTCATATACTCTTTATCCGTGTTATCAGGTAGGCTGTAATGGCTTTTATACAAAGGTAAAGAGTCTATGAAACGAGGAACTGCGTCGATGTCGTTTTGCAAATACTTTCTGTTTTGGTTTCCATGTCTACCTCTGCGGTCTTTTTCAGGAACAATAATACCCTTCTTAAGCTTACTCACAATATATTCCACTCGACCTCTACCGCTTCCATGCAAAGAAAGAAAAGCATTTTTGCAAATTTTTAAACTTTTGTTGTTTGATTGAATAGAGTATTCAAAAGTAGAAGTCCTCCTCGTATTCCTTTTTCTGGTCTTTTATTTTATATTGTTTCTCTGCTGATATTATCTCAAATCTCTGCTGCTATCATCTGCTGATATTATCTCAAAACATTTTCTTTTACATGTACATGGAGGCCCAACAGCTTTCTTGCTTACTTCATCACCACTTCCTCTGTATTTTCTAAATTCCTCTTTAGAATCTTTTAATATTTTTATTTTCTTTTGTCTGTTTATCTGTCTCTTTCTTTTTCTTCCCTTCTTTACATTAATATTCTAAAAGAATGTAAATTTAGTATGTTAAATAATGTCAAGTACTAAGTAATATGACTAGCTATTTCTGCAAGTAAAACATGTTATATGTATCATATCACTTAATAGATTTTACTAATTTAATAAATAAATATCACTAATAGCATGTAAAACGTGGTATCCGCCATCACTTAACAGATTTTACATGCAGTGTTAGAATCTTAACCTAAAAACTTACTTGTTCTAAATCGGTACTTTAGATTGAACCTTCTTCGTCACTATAGTTTGGATCCGATTCTGCTGAAGAAACATCACTATTTTTCGACATTTTTAAACATAAAACAAAATAAAACAGGCAACTTGTTAAGTGTACATATAGTATTCTCACTGCAGTTCACAGGTTTTACATGCAAAAAACATAATATTTGACAGTTAACAGATTTTGACGTAAACCAAGTATATGGTCTTCAGTAAGAACATGACATTACCAGGACATATTAGTATAAACGGCATTCAAATTGAAAAAGTATCAAGTTACAAATACTTGGGTACTTCAATAAACGAAACTGGAGACCAAAACAATGAAAAAAAAGACGTATCGAAAATGGCCAGGGCCATTTTCATAAAGATGAGAAAATTCTTCTGCAACGGAGATATAAGCATCCCTCTCCGATTAAGAATGCTAAGGGGCTATGTATTTAACACGCTATTATACGGTGTAGAGGCCTGGACTCTCAAGCAGAACAATATAAAACATATTAAAAGTTTCGAGATGTGGTGCTACCGTCGAATGCTAAAGATAAGTTGTGTTAAAAGAGTTACAAACTTTGAAGTAATGCGAAGGATGGGAAAAGACCCAGAAATTTTGTCAACGATCAAACAAAGAAAACTCGAATATTTGGGTCACCTGATGAGAGGACATAAATACGCATTACTTCAAAATATAATGCAAGGAAAAATAGAAGGAAAACGGAATCCAGGCCGTAGAAGAATGTTATGGTTGCGTAATTTGAGAGAATGGTTTGGCTGTACCACAAATGAACTCTTTAGGTCACCTGTAAACAACGTCAGGATAGCCTTGATGATTTCCAATCTCCGATAGGAGTGGCACAAGAAGAAGAAGAAGAAGAAGATTTTGACGATGTGAGTTAGTGACATCTATGAGTTAAATAACCAATTTTGATAATTGAAATCTGTAATATGGTTACTTAACAACTTTTTCATGAAAAAACGTTTAAATCTTAGGTAATGTTACTTACCATGTTTTACGACCGGACCCTTTAATTATAAGGCGCAAGAAGCAAATTTTTATATATTGTTCTAAATCTTTAGTTTAAAATTTTCAGATTAACCGGACGATATTGAAAATCTCATTTTCCGATCTAGCGATCAATTTTTTTTGTTAAGTTTAGAATGAAAAACAATAATGTTTTAAGGTTTGTCCAGATCCAGACGGCAGTTTATTACAGCTGTCGTCGTTTCTTGTATTGTTACTTCCAATGCTTGCTATCTTTCCAGTCATCTGCTTGTACACCTCAATGTTCTATCGCACTTTCTACTTCTTGTTTTTATGATCTTGTTGGTCTTCCCCTTGTTCTGGGGTTGGTGAATATCCACTGTAGCAGTAGCTTTGGCCATCGTTAATCATTTATCCTTTCTACACGACTCTCATCTCTTTTTGTTAGTATGTAGTGGATATCATCTGGATCTTCTGCAAATATTACTTGGTTATCTGTAAAATTCAAGATTTACAGTCTATGATCTTTAATAATTGGAATCGGTTCAAATTTTCTTACACAGGAATACTTCGGCATTGCGGTGTTATAACTGTGAAGGAGTTTGTTAGACTTGTTTTTTTACCATTCTTTATATAGTTTTTTTTTTAATATTTTTCAACTTAGTACCAAACATATTATACTTAGTTTAAATTCCTAATTATTATTATATAATAATTATTTTTATGGTGTTTTGAAAAATTAGAAAAATAAAATTTGGCAGGTGAATTATAATTAGCCATGTTTATTCGAAAAATGATTTTATATCAGACTTACATTATTTCGGAATTAAATGATGTGTTTCTATTTCCCATCTGTTCCTACAAAATATGTAAATAGATATATGACTGAACGATTGATTTTCTTTACACGAGCTTGTTTTTTCTCTAAGTATGCCTTAACTCTCCCTGTCATTTGTATCGATAAAATTTGCATAAAAAATTACAGAGATGAGTTAGGAAGGTTTATGATTTATGTAAAATGTTAATGTAGTTCTTTTAGTTGGTCTGACAGTTTTATCATTGCCCTAAGTACGCAATCAATAGCTTTTTTTTAATGATGCTGCTGATTTATTTATCTTTCACTGAGAATAGTACATAATTTGCAACTGTTTGGATTGAACGGATTCAAAACAGAACGAGCCTTTATTAAATACTTAATTAAAATTTGAAAACACTAATCAGAAAAAGTAACCAGATCATATGATGCTTACAGCTACTACAAGAATGGTACAATATATATTATACTCATCTACATAGTTTTGTAATTATAATTTGCACTAAAAATATTGGCTTGTTTTAATTCTTGATCTTCTTTTTTTTATAATAAATATTAAATGTTATTAACGGGCTAACAAATTTACGTATAAATACAGCATGTTAGGTATGAGCCTTGATAGATTTTTGTTTCGGGTGTTTTGAATGGTTAGGAGTTTGTAGTTATTATTAATAGATATATCACATATAGATTTTTCTTCTTTCTGGCCCTCTCCTATCGGAAATTGGATATCATCAGGGCTTTTCGAATTTTATTTACATCTGTTCTAAAAAATTTGTTAGTGGCGCAACCAAAACTCTTCGTTAAAATTCTCATCCAGGACATTATTCTGCGGCCTGGATTCCTTCGTCCTTCAATCTTTCCATGCATATTTTGTAGAAATGTATATTTTTATCCCTTTGTTAGATAGCGCAAGTATATATAAAGAAATATTAACAAGAACCCAAAGACGAACCTCATCAAGATAATATGTGCGTACCGGACTACATCGACGATAGCACTAGAGATGATTGACACGTACGCCCTCAAATCACCTTCTAGAGAAAAAACGTTCCTATATGACACTGGCTGAACAATTACCTAAGACAGGTGAAAGCCGAGGTAAGAGAATAAACGCTAAACGAATGGCAACAAGAATGAGAGGCACACACAGAAAAAGCACAATGGACAAAGACACTGCTTCCAGATGTGAAAGAATAATATAAATGTAGGATTAAAAGAACAAATTACTTTTAGTTAATTCTTGATCGGACCTAGCTCATTTTGGTCTCATACAGATTACATAAGGAAAACTGAAGACCATTCATGTATAGAATGCGGAGTGCGCGACGACGCAGACCATTACCTATTCAATTGCAACGTTTTTCAGGATAAATACAAAAGATACGAGAACAAGGCTAGAGACAACACTAGAGAATATAATTACTGTAGCCATACAAAATGCAAAGAACTTTAACGTGATAGTAAACCTAATAATAATAGAAATAATAAAAAAAAGGAAACTCGGGAGGGAGCCAGACAAGATGTGAGATGAGAGAGTGACAGAAGACTGCAAGACTTTTATTCATCATTGTATGCAACAAATTATAAGAACAAATCAAATCAAATAAAACAATTAAAAAGATGAACTACTCCTTCTCACTGTCGGCATTACTGACATGGAGTAGAAAGAGGGTCAGCAGCGAAGCAGCCGAAGTAACGTTTGCTAAGAACATGTACCGGGTGCCCGCGGCTGGAAATGAGGAGGTTTTAGTAAGTAGGCAGTCGCGTATCATCAGGTCATTCAGCTTTACGGATGTCTGGATCCAGCGAGCGGACTGAATCCCACATACCTGGGAAGAGGTGTACCCAGGTTACTTGGGGTACTGCGGTCTGCCTCGACGGTCTTATTGAGATTTCTTCCTTCAAATACTTCTTCATTTATGTCAACCCAACTTATACGTATTCTTCGATAACATCACAATGGAATCTCGAAACTCTCAATGCTTTTTATATTTTTCTGTTTAAAAGTCCATGTTTTCATGCCATACAACAAAGTACTAAACACATATGATCTTTACATTCCTATTCGTAGAGAAAGACTGATATCACGATTATTAAATATCTAAGTTATTTAGTTCTTTAATTTGTTCATTTCTAACTTTGTCCATTACTGTTAATCTGCAGCCTCTTCTCCAAAACATCATTTCCATTGGATTTATTTTATTTTCCATTTTTTTCCGCCGATATAGTATCTTCTAACATATCTAAGTGCCTTCACACAGTTGTCTGTAGAACTCCGTGTTAGGTTCATTAATAAACTCTAGCACGATCTAGAGATCCTTTTCTTTTTATCGACCAATGGGACCTTTTCTGGTAAGGTGTTCAGATGTACGGAAGCTACGTCTGTGATGAAATTTTTTTTTAGAGCATATAATTTCTCCCATAATTTCTCACATAATTCATTAAAATTTTACTTACATAGCACAAATCCAGGGATATTTTTATCAATCTTGAGACAAGAAAACTGAGAAATTTGTATAGCTTTTTTGTTAATATACTTTAAGGTAGCTTTCTCAAAGTCAAAAAACCTGTCCATGCTAAGAAATTAGAAGGGCCTTGAAATTCATTATGTTCTAATTATATTTTGGACATCTTTGCTCTGGAATTTTTGACACTAGCGTTTTTTCTAATATCGCAAAATCCCTGTTTGCAACAGAGAAACTAAGCCCTGCGACCAAGAATTTATGTTCTATAGACCAAAATGGCCCTAATGTTATTATATAAAAATAAAGAAAAACCAACATGCGGTTTTTGATCTGGCTCGCACAGTTATCACTCCAGTTTTTATGCTTGATAGCGTACTTAAAGTCATCTGGTTACCTCCTCTCTTTAATTGTCCTTCATGCCATTTACACATAATGGCGTCATTCGTATCATTTACATGAAGATTAAAATTGCAACACGATAACTGCCTCATGTAGTACAAGTAATACAACTAATTTTGCTAAGGGGAGTACCTTTTGAAGGTCTATCACGAGACTGCAAAAGCCACTATTAGGCATCGTGCTATTTATTGTATCTTTTTTTGGAGCATCCAACACTTTCTCACTTTTTCGGTGAAAGAAAATTTAGGATAGTCTTTAAGATAAACGTTTGACTTACTGGTATCGTAAGGGTATTTATCTTACAATGGTGTAAACAGACTACTTATATTAAAATCTGATCTTAAATACTCTGTTTCTGTTTTATAGCGGCTGTAGTGCCCTCTTCTTTTGGAAATGAATTTATATGGGCTTAAACAAGCTTTTTGTAAGAATCTGTAAACTTAAATTAAAATGGCCTACCACGATTGTCTTTAAAAACCAAATCCCCTCATTTCTTCTTCCTTAAATAGTTTCTGATTATTTGGGGAGGGGCTCCACAAATATTTAAAAAAGTTTTTTACATATCTTTACAAAATCTCAAAATCAGGTAAACTGTAACATATCGTGTTTTGCCTCCTGCTGTTTTCTTCTTCTTGGTAGGTTCCACGCCGTTTTCTGGCAAGCGGAAGTATGTCAACCAATCCTAATAAGTATGAGCCTTGTTCATTCAATCCCACTTTATGGTACTCATAAAAAAACTTCTTTTTCGTATAAGACGTTAATGTTTTGAAGCTGTATTTACACTTGCAAGTAACCTGAAACAAAATAAATACATTGTAATTTATTACAAAATGTATGAAAGTAAAAAAAAAACGCTATTGTTAATACATAAAATTAAATCCCGTACTTAAAATAATTAGGCCTAGACCTAATCGTAAAAGACATCCATTAAAAATTGGTAGCAAATGTAGGCTAAATTGGTCTTTTCTAGAAACAAAACTAGCCTAGATGTTGCGTATTTAGTGTCCTGCACTATTGAGTAGAAAGCTGGAGCCTTACAGAAGATGCCATAAAACGATTAGAAGCATTTGAAATGTGGTACTACCGACGTATGTTGAGGGTTTCATATATACACCACACAAGTAACATAACTATTCTCCAGAGGCCAAGAAAAGACAAAGAAATTATTAGCACCGTAAATAACAGAAAATTTGCTTACTTCGGCCGCATGATGCGTAATAATAAATACCGACTTTCACAGTAGATTCTACAAGACAAGATTGAGGGCAAGAGAGGCCCTGGACGTAGACGTATATCCTGGCTGGCCAATCTTAGGAAGTGGAGTGGTCTAACGTCAACTGATCTATTTCGAGCTAATGTGAATAGAATAAGATGGGTGACAATGTGGTCGCCAACATCTCTAGAAAATAGGCACATTTAGAAAAAGGAAGAATTTGGAGTTCAGCACTGAAAGAACCGAATTTAAAACGAAATCAATAAGTAAATATGTTAAGCTTAGTTTCAATATAAAATACAATGAACTAACCTCTTCAGTAGAAAGTTTCTTTTGTGGAATCTACCTCCGTTTCTTTTGTGTGATGTAGGATTTTCCACTTAGTCTTACCACTTTCTGTCTTAATTTCATCGCTAAAAGCCCTAATTGTATATGAAGTCATTTTACATAACAAGATAACAACACTTCTACAAGTAATCAAGACACATTATGGTAATGCTAGGTTAGAATATTGTTTGTTTATATTTTGGCGCATAGATCTTTTAACAGTGCATTGGCATAGGAACATTGATCACTTAGCAACAATAAAAGGATATTTGTCAAAAGTGGCACTTAAATGTATTAGAATATCAGATGTTCTATTGTCTTAAAGATGGATAATTTTAAGTGCTATGCTATATATTTATTAATATCTTTTGTACAACTTTTATTGGTTTAAGCATATTAATAACAACCGCAACAAAGAGGTAACGCCACTGTTTCTAATTAAATTAGCTGAAGTTTTTCTGTAACATGTATTTAATAAATATTTAGTACTTCTTCGAGGGCTAACAAGCAGTCGAGTAAAGCTAAAAAGAATGTATACACATTTATAAACCAAACTAGGCATTTCATAAATCGACCGCAGCAATTTACCTTTATCGCTGCTACTCTTTCAAGTACTTGTAAAAATTGTGTGGAAGATAATGCGCCGATTAATGGTAATAAAAACAGGAGGAGATTGAATTCTGGGACTTTATGATTTATAGTACGAGAAAATGATGATATTAATTCATAGTTTGTGTACGACGGTGAATAAATTTACAACACCGGTGGCCGACTATATCTGCAAAGATGACGTATGAGACAAGGCTGGAATTTGATTCTGAGGATTAAAAAAGGATACAAAAATTACTTTCAGCTCATAAATCAACTTATTTTATACAGATCGTATTGCAATGTTCCCTTATGTTCATTTTGTCAGAAAATTCAGATTCAAATGCAAAAATGGCTTAATTTTTTTTTTTAATAGTTCCATTTGAAATATGTGAAAGGTGTTTATCTACTCGTATATATGTAATTCTAATTACATATATCTGAATTATTATGGAAGGTAAATTATTAAATTATCTTTTTATTTATTTTACTACCTATCTGCACACTATAAAAAAATGAAATGAAATAACGAAGATTGAGGGCATAGCGCTATTATTTAAGTGTGGCTGGGAACAGATTTCGCAGTTGCAAAAAATTTTGAAAAAAAGTTATGTCCTTCAACCCTATCTCAGATAGAATGTGCCCAAAATGAATAAAGGGGGAAAAAAGGAATATGAGTATAATTAACATACACGCCCCATCCGAGGAAAAAGATGATCAAACAAAAGACATATTTTACGAGCAACTGACGGATCAATATCAGCATGATAACATGATAACTAAACATGATATAAAAATAGTAATCGGAGATTGCAATGTAAAAGTGGTGAAAGAGCTATGTATATTGTAGTAGCTGAAATACATAGCAAGCATGAAGTGACAGATGATAATCGCCAAAGACCAGTCAGTTTTGCAATGGAAAAAAATATGGTGGTGGGGAGCACCCAGATAGAACGAAGAGAAATACATGAGTTAACCTGGATGTCTCCTGATGGGATGACAGTTAACCAGGTTAATCACGTATTAGTGGAAATAAACCACATGGAATTTATAAGAAATATAAGAAGTATGAGGAGTCGAAATGTATTCGGATATTTTTGGGTTAGAGCTATATGTGGGCTGGTGCAAAATGATAATAACATGAGAAAAAAAATTCAAAGTCGAAAAATCGATACGATATAGAAAAGCTAAGCAAATGGAAATAAAAAGACAGTATAGTAGTGAAAGAAATAAAAGGCTATTATCCCAGAAAAACGAAGAGAAACTAGGAATAGAGTAAGTGTGGCAAGCTACAAGAGAGACTATAACTATAGCAAATGATAAAATTATTCCACAAAAGAGCCAAATGAAAGCAGAGAATAATTGGTTTGATGAAGAATGCCTTAAAATAGCAGAGGCAAAGAAAATATTAAGACAATTGGCACTAAAAAATAATAATGATAGTATGAACAAGAGTTACAAAGATCAAAGAAGAATATTGAGAAGGGCATTAAAACAAAAGAAAATAGAATATACCGAAAAATAATATAAGAAGTAGAGGAAAGATTAAAAAAAAAGAAATCCGATTGTTTTATCAATAAGTTAAGGAATACCAGAATTAAAATTCATACATGAAAAAAGAAGATGGAACACTGACCAGTGAAAAAGAATTAAAGATTGGTACATGGTAGAGATATTTTAGTGAACTACTACTACTACTACTACTAGTAAAGGGCAGAATACATATGAGAATGAAAATTTGCTTCTAGGGTATGATGGCATAATAATAGAACTGCCTAGTGAAGGATAGATTAAGATTATAATCAATGGGCTTAAACATAACAAAACACCGGGTAAAAACGAAATAGCTGCGGGAATGATAAATAATGAAAAAAAAAAGAACTAAAAAAAAGGATGTACTTATAACCTTATTAAGAGGAAAATCTGCCCAAAGATTGAATCAAAGATTTATTATGCCCCATATACAAAAAGAGGGATAGATTGGCATGTGAAAATTACAAAGGTGTTGCTCTGTTGAATACTTAACAGTAATACAAGGTATTAGCCAGGATGCTAAGAGAGAGACTTAAAGATTTGCTGAAGATAAACTAGATTAGTATCAAGCCGGTTTTAGAGTTAATACATCAGTAAGAGATCAGATTTTTACACTAAAAGAAATCCAGACTACCTAATATAAATATAAAATAACCCGTGATGCGTTGCTCATAGGTTTTAAATAAGCGTACGATAGGATAAAAAGAACTAAAATGTATGAAGCACTGAGCACCTTGTGCATACCCGCAAATCTGGTTAGGTTAGTAAGTATAAAAACAAGAAAAGAATTAAGAAATGTTATAAAAAGATTAGAAAATAAGACAAAATATATTGACCTAGAAATAAACCAGGAAAAGTCAAAGTACATGATACTCGGAAGTACAGAGCAAAAAGAAGGGGGACAGTTTACTTTCATTTATAATGAATCAAGGAAAATTCGTAAGAGTGATCGGTTTTACCTATCTGGGGGTATATAAAAGAGAAAGGTCAGGAAGAATGAGAACTAAATGCCAGATTTGCAAAGGAAAATAAAAGATGGGAAGCTAAAGAACACTAATGAAATCCAAATATGTATCAAGAAAAACAAGGCAAGGTCACAGTAAAGTATAGACAATTAAAAAATCAAATATAAAGACATTGAAAAGATGGGAAAGGAAAATGCTCAGAGCTATATATTATAGAGAAGGAAACAAGGTAAAAGCTTGGGTTCAGCGAACAAACATAAAGCTGAGCAACTGTAAAACAAACCAAGGATCAGTCGCTTCATAAAGGATTAGAGAGTAAGATGGATGTGGGACCTGATAAGGATGAAAAGGAAGAGGATGCCATAGATGATCCTAAAACGAGATCCAATCACGAAAAGAAGAAAAAAGGGAAAGGACGACCCAGACAAAGATGGCGTACAGGAAGTTCTCAGAAAAGAGGGAATTCATGATTGGGAAGAAAGAGTAACAAACAGGGATGAATGGAGAAAAATAGTCAATTTAGTAGGCAAGGAGCATAATTACACAGATAAAAAAGAAGCCACCTCATTTGATACAAGTTTTGCAATATATAAGTATTATATTATTTGTATTTTAGCCCTAGGCCTCCAAGGCCTGATCTGTCGTACTAAGCTAAAAGGTATCTACAATTTTTACGAAAAATGAGACATTACTGTTTAGTCATTAAATAGACCTTCATACGCACTCCAACGCCACACAGAAACCGCGAAACTCTACCTCTGAAAAAATTTGATCATACAGGAGTAGAAACATATATACTTAGAATCTTTCAATCCATTGATATCTCATTATCGTATATACAGGGTGTCCCATAATTAATTAGACATTAGCTAATGAGTGATAGCTGACATCAAAATAAAGCGTTTGAGCTCAAATTGCTTAGGCAAAATATTGCTAGTTTTCGTTCTACAGGGTGATTCATTAATATTTTTCTATAATATTTTTATTGATAAATTGAAAACTATTCAACCGATTTAAGTGAAATTTGTTATCTTGCTATTATTTTAGTTAGTTTCATTTACATTAGTTCATTAATGTGACCATAATTTTTTTGTCCGCCCTGTATAAACATTCTAGGAAAAAACATAAAATAACATTCAATTCTACACAAAAAAGGTATTCTTGTTTTAAATAAAAAAAGTACACCGTTTTCGAAATATACGTATTTTGTTAATGATACGCATGTCTGTATTTAATTTTTCTCAAAACAAGCAGGTACCTAGGTATGCTGTGAACTTAATGGCAAATTCAAACCTACGAATTTATTTATTATTAGTTGTCAAAGTGCAGTGCGACTCATTATTTGTCAAAGTGCTATTAAGTTTTTTATAAACCACTTTAGATAAAGGTAAAATGCCATGTCATAGTGATAATTTCTAACGTAGAAATGCGCGATATGATCTGTTTGTATGCCCAGGAAAATTTTTGTTCTCGTAAAGCAGCTCAACGCTATTTCTAACTTTATCCCAATAGAAGGTAACCAAACCATAAAACTATTAGATCATTGTTCGACAGATTAGGCAAAACAGGGTCATTTCATCCCAAAAACAGGAATGCTGGAAGACCGGGAGTAAATGATGCGGATATGGAGGATGAAATTGTTGTGCGTGTTTCAGAAGATCCAGAAACCAGTACAAGGTTTGTTTCTGCGGCCACTGGTATAAGCAAATCTACGGTAAGAATAATATGGACAGAAATTCTGTATTCGTATCGTTTTACGCCAGTACAATTTATGCATTTAGACAATCCAATGTTTTATAATAAAATTTTATTTACTGATGAAGCTACATTTACTAGAAGAGGTGTGTTTAACTGGCGCAATAGTCATACCTATGCGACAGAAAATCCTCATGCATTTTAAGAACATCATTTTCAACATGAGTTTTCCATAAATATCTAGTGTGGCATATTTGGGTATTGGGTTTGTATTGTGGGACCATTCGAATTACCAACTAGGCTTGACGGAGTAACGTATCTAAATTTTTTGAGAGAAGATTTACAAACACTTTTAGAAGACATACCCCTAAATTTGAGACGTAACTCTTAGTACATGCATGATGGTGCATCACCATAATATAGCCTAGAAGTTAGAAATTATCTAGATGAAATTTATCCTCACAGGTGGATTTGTAGAGGTAGTGTATACCCATGGCCAGCACGCAGCCCCGAACTAAATCCCCCAGACTTTCACTTGTGGGGCTACCTAAAGCCACTTGTTAAAGTGACTTTAGGTACCCTATACACCTGAGTCTCATATCCAGTATCGTTCTTAGAGATTAAAACATCCACGAAAGGTAGTGTGTTATTATATTCCTTTTCCATGGTAAATGTTACTGTCAATAAAATTGTCCTATGTCCTAAAATTGTCTATTGTCCTAAAAGAAACGGATGGTAAAAAGAGAAAAATCAAAGAAGCGGCTCTAATTATGCTAAATAAGAAAAAATTGCGTCGCAAATTAATCGGCAGAATGTAGTAGGATCTGGTTACCCATATTGAAAGAGAAAGTTATTAAAAGGAAAATACTAATATTAGTAAGTTAGTAACATAAAGAGCATACATTATTTATGTTTTTTAAATAACAAACATATAAAATCAGAATTTGGTGTTTATTGAAGGTAAACTAAATGCACGATCAAATACTTACTATGTCGGGATAGTATTATGAGGTTTTTTTTTTCTGGGTTTTCCCTCATAATTTACTATGGAATCACTTATAACAGGAGAATTTTACTTTCATCATGGCATGTATTTGTCTTTTTAAAGACGAATTACATGCTATGATCTTTTCTGATGGATATTCTCAAGTTAACGTTGATTTCATGTAATCGAATAAACTATCTTATAAGTAAAGTCGTCCCAGGAGCGCAACTCAACAATATTGACAATATCATTTTAAAGTCGTCTACTTTAAAATGTATATTGTATGTCTGAATTGTCAATATAGATGAGTCAGATAAAATTAAATTATTAGAAGAATTTTTCACTAAATAACAAAAAAACAAAAATTTGTTTCATTTTTTAATATTTGTATTTTGAGAACGATTTCCGAAGTGGAAATTGAAACGTCAATAAACGTACTTTAACCTTTAATTATGGCTTATTCCCATTTAAATAGTAATGACTTTAAAATGTCACAAGAAAATAGCTTCAGAACAATAAAATTATAAAGCTAAGATTAATGTAACATTTCAAATTTTAATTTGTGAATGAACAGCTGTACTTAGGTAATGCCAAAAAAGGTGAATATGTGATGTTACTAATCAGATACTTAGAATATTTAAAAGAGGGATACTAAGAAAAGTATGTAATCTGGTACAAGGACAAGAAGGCACTGGGAAAATCAAAGAAATGGTGAATAATAATCGAATAAATCTCAGACATGATAATATACGATTTCTAAAAAGTCAAAGGGAATGCATGGTGGGAATATGTTAAGAGACGAGAAGATACAAAACCAACAAAGAAACTGTAACTTTAATGGAAACTACCGGGAAGACGAAAGGAGGAAAAGATCAAGATACAAGGCAATATTATAATACTATGTTAATTAACAAATCAGTTTACTTATGATAAAATTATTTAGTGTAGATATATTCCGTTGCCAAGAAAAATTTCTGTTAAAAAAAAATGAATTTTCATTAATAGGTTGTTTGTATTTAGTATGTTATCGTAAATAGTATGTTGTATTGTTGATTTATTTTTCATATTATCTGTTAAAGTTAGTACTAATGTTTTAAAAAATTAACCACCATTTTTTTCAAAAAATCTTCCTGTGCTATTAACTCGTGGGGTGCAAACCATCAAAGCAAGTTCTGCGAAGAAGGAATAAGGAGCGAGCACACTGTTCTTGTGTATTTATGTTCAGTAATGATAGCCTGCTACGGCCTGATATATTGGACAGGCCAACTTTCTAGTTTATGCCCAACACTACGTATAACCATTGTTAGTAAAACACTTTACAGGCCCCTGGCCAAGATGCCATCTCTCTCTTATTCATTAATAATTACCGGTAGGGTTGTGATGGTTTTTCTTGAGTTGTTCTCTAACGTTATTTTTTGGAACGTTTCATAGCTACTCGACTTTATTTTATTGTTAACGAATTACTCCTATATATACTTTTATTATTTAATATAAAAAAATCACTGGATAGTTTTAATTATTATATAAATTATATTTTAAAATTGTTCTGAAGCTATTTTCTTATGGCATCTTATAGTAGTTACTGTTTTAATGGGAATAAGCCACAATTAAAGTTTAAAAATGTTTATTATAAAAAAAATTGTTTAATTTATTAATGTTTGTATGTTGAGAACGATTTTCGAACGAAGTGGAAATTAAAACATACTTATTTCAAACTTTAATTGTGGCTTATTCCCACTAAAACAGTAATTTTTATAATTTATAGTAAAATTGTGGCTTATTTCCAATAAAAGATTGTATTGGGATGCCACAGAACAACAGTTTCAGAACAATATTAAGTCAGTATATTACAAATAAACTTTCCATGCATCAGATTTAGAGTAAAAAAAGTTTCTTTTCATTTTAAACATGCTATTTTTCATTATCTGTTTTTACTAAATTAAAATTAAAGAAGATTTTAATGCGAAAATTGGAACAAAAGAAGAGGGCGACACACAATATATCGGTTGCTTTGGGCTGGACAACAGGAACGAAAGGGATGAGATGTTGTACAACTACTTAAACAACGAAAATTTATTTTGTCTCAACACTTTCTTTAAAAAATCTAAACAACGTAAATGGACATGGATCAGCCCAGACAAGAAAACTAAGAACGAAATAGACTACATACTCTCCAACAACAAAAACATATGCACCGACTGGACAGTACTAAACAAATTCTATACCGGGAGTGACCATAGATTGGTAAGAGCGAATATTAAAATACAGACGAGAGTAGAACAAAACAAACTTATTAAACGAGAACGATACCCAACCACCGATGTCCTGTTTCAAAAACAAACGGAATACCAAAAAGAGCTAAGCACAAAACTAAAATCAATAGAGACACTGAAACAAATGGATATAAACGGACTAGCCAATAAAATAAAAGTAACTGTAACAACATCGGTTAAGAAAATATGCTCAAACACGAAAACGGCCAAAACATCCAAACTCCAACCTAATACAATTAAACTACTCCAAGAAAGACGAAACAGAACAGATCGAACTTCGGACAGCTTCAAAAGTTTAAACAAAAGCGTGAAGAAAAAATAAGGAACGATCATAGAAACTATACTAACAATCTAATAAAAGATATAGTACAAGATAACTGCAACATGAAAGTACTGAAAGCAAAAAACTCAAGCAGTATAACCAAAATCATAGAAATAAAAAATGAGAAATACGTCACCGTCCAAGACAAGCGAGGAAAGGAAATAAGCGAGGCCATTGAAAAATTCTACAATATATTATACTCGGTAAATACACAACCACAACAACGACGCACTGAACGAACAATAATTAACATCGGTTCAGAAGAAATACCGGACATAACCGACTATGAAATAAGAATGGCCCTAAATCAACTACAAACGAATAAATGTCCAGGAGAGGATAAATTACAGTTGAAATGTTGAAAATTGGTGGCAGAAAAATGGAACAGGTATTAAATATTTTATTTGATAAAGAAAAGATTCCTCAAGAATGGTACAACTTCGAAGTCATTCTACTATTCAAGAAAGAAGACAAAGCAAACATCGAGAATTACCGACCAATATCCTTGCCATCGCATTTGTATAAGTCACTAACTAAAATCATAACCAACCGCCTAACACATAAGCTGGATTTCTATTAACCTATCGAGCAGGCTGGATTCAGAAAACATTTTAGTACGATAGACCACTTGCACACCGTAAGAATACTGATAGAAAAATGCACCGATTATAATGTTCCAATTCATATGGCGTTCGTCGATTTCCATAAAGCATTCGATTCCATCGAATTATGGGCAGTGCTTAAATCTCTAGAAAATGCACGTATAGATTCAAGATACACTAACATAATTAAAAATATATATGAAAATGCCACCATGCTGATAAAGCTGGACGAAAGCACAAAAACTAATCCCATAAGACTACAACGGGAAGTAAGACAAGGAGACACCATCTCTCCCAAACTATTTACCCTTGCTCTAGAAGACATTTTTAAGAAACTAGAATGGAACAACAAGGGTATCAACGTCGACGGATCATACTTAAACCACTTGAGATTCGCAGATGACATAGTTTTAATAGCCGATAATATCCAGGAACTAAATGATATGTTACAACAATTGAATGCAGTTTCAGGAGCGGTAGGCTTAAAAATGAACTACAACAAAACAAAAATACTGAGCCGAGACCAGACAAATATTACAATACAAAATCATAGCATAGAAAATGTTGAATGTTATGTATATCTAGGTCATGTCATCAAACTGGGAAAACCAAATCAAGATGCTGAAATTAAAAGAAGAACACAAATGGCATGGGGCGCTTTCGGCAAACTAGCATATATCTTGAAAAACACCTCCATCCCTGTAAGCTTAAACAAAAAGGTGTATAACACATGCATACTACCAGTTTGTACCTACGACTTGGAGACCAAAAAATCTGCTAAATAATTAGAAACAACACAAAGAGCAATGGAACGAATCATGCTTGGACTATCACTGAGAGACA
Source organism: Diabrotica undecimpunctata (assembly GCF_040954645.1). Classification (NCBI taxonomy): domain Eukaryota; kingdom Metazoa; phylum Arthropoda; class Insecta; order Coleoptera; family Chrysomelidae; genus Diabrotica; species Diabrotica undecimpunctata. Next base: position 50,397,669 of record NC_092804.1, on the reverse strand, counting down.
AGATTAGAAACACCGAGATAAGACGTAGAACGAAGATTAGAGTAGAGACCTACATTCAGGAGTGGATGGAAAATGGTTGACAAAGAGAGAAATTAAAACATTTAGATATTTTTCTTAATTAATATTCAAACAGTCCTGGTTGATTATTAAATTGACAGGAAAATAAAAATTATTTTTCTAATTTATTCTAAAATTTATAAATATAATACATAGACCAATACCTTTTTTTCTTGTTTTAGAAAGATATAAAAATATGGTTTACAGAGAAGACGGTATGCCCTAAATAAAGCGCTTCTAATGATGAATTAGAAATAAATGTGAAGTGCAGGAAAATCAAATGGCTATTATATACTAGCAAGAAAATAATAAAAACACCAGAGAGAAAGTATACAAAAAATAACATAACAGCACACAAAGAAGATAGTTCATAGCTCCAAAAACTCGTGGACAATCGCAACGTACAGCATGGGCCCAGTTGCTTTTAAGTTGATTATCATTATATTATTATATTATACATAATATAGAGTATAAATATACACTAATTATGATTTTTTGTTTCAGGTAACCTACCACAAAAACCAAAACAATACAAAAAAAAACGGCCTCGGCCACCAAAAAAACGGCTCAAGTCAAGAGACTTGAGGCCCAAGTTAGCAATTTTAGTTCGCGGATAAGCCACATCTAACTCTAAGCAATGAATTTTGTTTGATAGAGTTTTTTTATTAAGTCAGTACTTTTTAAGTTATTTCCGAGTGAAAATATTCATTTTTCAAAAAAAAATCACGTTTTTAGACGGTTTTTCACAAATAACTCAAAAAGTAAGCATTTTATCAAAAAAAAAAAACAAAATTTGTGTATATATGAAGTATGTAGATCAAGTAGAATTAGAATTGTAGGTAGCTCATGAAATGTAGGTTCTTATTTGTCAAATTCCAATTCTAATATTTCAACGTAAAATAACCAAAAAATGAAGCTCTTTCTGGGAAACACTCACTAAAACTTTTTTAAAGTATTTAAAAAAACTTCATTTTTGTTTTTTTTTTTGAATTTTTGGCATTAAAACTAAGCGAGTTATGTTTAAAATAAAATAGGTCTCTTTTTTTGGTAAGAAAATCAAGAAAATCGCCTAATTAACATCCCAAATAAAATTAATTGTTACCGCTTTACAATTTACGTTAATTATGTATTGTTTATTAGATATGTAAATTTGACAGGTCTAAAGTGCTTATTTTTGAAAAAGAATTCGAAAAAAATACAGCTAACGGCAAAAGTCCAAAAGTGTTCATTTACTGGCCTATATGGAGATTGGTCGACTGCGTGGAAATACTTTACAAAAAATGTTGGGAATTAGTAATCTGAGGCAAGTAAAAAATTGATGGAAAATCAAGGAGATAATCCTAGGTTAAAATTAGCATCTTAAAACAGGAGAGTGTGTAAAACTTCTACAAGTTTAATTAAGTAAATGAAATAATAAAAAGATTTAACACAATAAAATAAAAAAATAAAATAAAACTTATCACCATAATAATTGAATGATCACCATAAAAAGCATTAACTAAAGAAAAACGGTATCGATAATATAAATTGTGTGATAAATTGGTGAACTACTATTAAAAACAACAAAGAAGCTAAGGGTGAGTAGTCCTTGAGATCTCGTTGGTGATGGTGGAACAGTTCTACGTGATGATGTTACGTAATCTATAAGCTTGGTCATCGTCACTAGTTGTATGAGATGAGCACAAATAATAGCGTGGAACGAAAAAGCATCAAATACCGGATTCTCGCATGCTAGAAAAAAAGAAGAATAGAACGGGATCAAACAAAGAAACCAAACAAGAAAGAAGACCAACCAAGTTGTAATCATTTGGAAACTATCAAACTGAGTCTTCTTATGGCTATATGTCCAAAGATAAAGGAAAACTACTAAACCGCAAACAGAAAAACCGAGAAGCTTAGTTACAAAACAAAAAAATTCCAGTGAGCAAGCACGGGCGCCGTAGTGCTAAAACAGTTTTAGGCCTGTTAAAGAAAAGCTTTAACTTAAACAAGGCTTAAAAGTAGGCTATATCGCCCATCATAAAGACCCAAATATAGATGTAGGGTATACACAAAATATTTTGCACGAAAGTCGCAATGCAGAAAGGTCTATGAGGTAAATCGACTCATTTATCTAAAATCTACAAATTGATTACCAAGAAAATAGACGTTCAGTATGATATAAATTTGATTTCGTCATTTATATCTTACTAATACTATATGTGTAAATTTAACATTAAACAATGTATAGGAGTTATAAAGTTTGATAGTAATATATTCCTTAGAAAAAACATACAATATACTTGTTATTGACATCAGAAACAGGAGTTCAAATTATAGAAAAAAAAGAAAAGGAGTAAAATCAGCAAAGAAAAAAACTTTAAAATTTAGTTTTATTTAGAAGTTTATTAAGGAAAATATAAAACAAGTAAAAAAAACAAGAAATTTACTACCTGAACTCATCAAATACTGCCCAAAAAGGCTTTTCTGGATTAAATGTTTCAACGAGCTCTAAATACAAAACAAGGACCAGAAGAAGGGTTAAGAGATCCTTGGACTTAGGGACGAGGGGATAATATTTTATAAGATTTAAATGCCATGGGAATACAAGATTGGAATGTAGATACTATGACCGGAAGCAAATGGCTACAAATCGTACAGCGTCACAGACGCAGGAATGTTTGTGAAGCTGCAAAGAGACAGAGAAAGAAACGGGAAAGGGAATAGAGAGGGAAAGAGAGAGAGACAGATAGATAAAGACGAGTTTTTTTAAGGCATAACATATATTCTATAATGCAAATAATAAAAAATATAAGAATGGCAAGCAAGCAACTATTTTAGGCTTTATGGGAAGATAACGCAAAAAAAATAGAAATATATACTTTATAGTAAGTTATAAAACAGAATATTATAAAAACTAGATTAGCTGGTTAGAATTTTTTGACGACACGCTTTTTTCTCAATTTGGATAAAAAAAAACTTGAAAAATAACGAATAGCGAATAACGAGTAACGAATAAATTATTAGAAGCCATCGATATAATATACTAAGAACGTCAATAATTTAATGTATTCTTTTTGGTAAATTAATAAATTCGTTAAATTCTTAATATTTTGCATTCAGTCACATCAGTGGCGTGCCATGCGTAACTAAGTACCTGTAAAATATGGATATATTTTGTATGGTTTTATGTTATAAAAATAATATTTTTTTAATTTTATAATGTTACACGTCATTATATCTTTTATTCAAATGTAAATAACAACGAAAATAAGTAATATTGTACATATATATGTACCAAAACATTTTTTTCGTACACCACTGACATTCCGGAAACAAAATCGGCCATTGTTACTAGCTACTTTGGACGCAAGTATTTATTCATAGGCCATCCTTATTATATAATAGCAATGTTAGAAGATGGCAAAATGTTACAATAGACCCATATACCTTTGAAAGAGTGGAGAGTTTTAAATATCTCGGAGCAACAATCACTGCAGATAAAGATATCGCGGAAGAGATTAAAGGAAGAATTCAGGCAGCAAACAGATGTAGGTATAGCCTCCACAATATTATTAAATCTAAAAGCCAAGCACGAACATCAAAGACTAGAATATATAAAACGGTGATTAGACCGTTGCTCATGTATGGATGTGAGACGTGGACCCTGACCAAAGAAACTAAAAGAAAACTTAGATGTTTTGGGAGGAAAATCCTCAGAAGAATCTTTGGGCCTTATCACGACATTAATAGTAACCAATACCGAATGAGAACAATTGCTGAGGTCAAGCAGATGTATAGAGCGAGCGATATAGTCCAAGAGATTAAATTCCAACGTCTAAGATGGGCTGGTCATGTCCATAGACGCCCTAATAACCGCCTTGCCAAGTTAATATGGGAGGAAGCTCCCACAGGAAGAAGGCCTTTAGGATGTCCACGAATGCTATGGAGAGACAATATATGGTCAGATCTAAGAACAATGGGGCTACCCACTGACCCAACTATTATGGACGACCGTTCAAGATGGAAGCAAGTTATGCAGTCAGCCAAAACCCACCCCGGGTTTTAGTGTTACTAGAAGAAGAACAATGTTAGAAGAAATAGGAACAGCCTACAAATATAATAATGTAAAGATAATTACAAGTCAGAAAATATACGTTTCAAATCACAGAGGCATTCTTCAGACATGTTGACGTCACCTAATTTATTAAAAAGTTTCTTTTGAAAAGTTTGAACACTTGTTCTTCTTAGTGTACCTTATCCTTTAAGGACATTGGCGATCATCACTGCCCATTTTACTCTGTCTGCAATAGTTACGAAAAGTTCTCCTGTCATTTTTCTACTCCATTGCTTTAAATTGTTCGACCAGGACGTGCATCGTCTCTCCAGTCTTCTTTTTTCCTTTCACTTTCCCTTGTATAACTGATCGCATCAACTCATATTTTTCATTTCTTAGTATGTGACCAAAGTCCAAATTTGTCTTTCTTTAATAGTGTTGTGTATTTATTTTATCATCTTTCTTGTTACGTGTTATGTCCATGATATTTTCCACGCTGTTCGATAATATCTTAAAGCTAGTTAGTCTGTTTTCAGAGGCATCCGTAATTATCCAGGCTTCAGCTCCATACAACAGCACAGAGAATATGTTGCATCTCAATACTCTAGTTCTAACGTCCGTTACTAGTTTCCATTGCATTTCACTGGTTTTATCTTATTAAAATCGGTTTTTATTTCAAGGCTATGGTCCCATTTTTTATTTAGCTTACATCACAGGTAATTGTGTCTTAGTACCCTCTCTAAAGTTTTTCTTTTAACGTAGATTTTTTTGTCTTTAATCTTGTTCTTAATAACATACATTAATTAATAAAATTATAAAATACAATAAATTACCGGAAGAATGGAGAACGAGCGAACTATTTCTACTATTCAAAAAGGAGATAAAAAACAGCCAGAAAGCTACAGAGGTATAAACTTGTTAAATACTACGCTAAAACTTTCAACTAAAATTTTACAAGTGGTAATAAATCAGAGTATAAGTAGCAGATTAACAACAGGGTTTTCGTAGTAAAAGATCGTGTACAGATGGTACACAGTGTACAGAGTGTACAGGTATAATAGATCAGCATTTCTGTGTCTGATTGGCCTAAAGAAAGCGTTTGATAGAGTAAGACTCAAAGATGTAATCCATCTTCTGTACAATAGAGAAGTTTCCCTAAATATTATAAAAACTATCGAAAACATCTACCAAAACAACAAAATGGAAGTCAAAATAGATGGACAACTTACAGAACCTATAGAAATAGGTAGCGAAATAAGATAAAGGGATTCATTGAGCCCCATGCTCTTCAATTTGATTATGGATGAAATTATCAAAACAGAGGAAGAGGAATTAACAAAGGAAGAGGATACAGAATAGAAAACAAAGAAATCAAAATACGCAGATGACGCAATATTGATAGCCCAAGATAAAGATAGTCTGCAAAGACTGTTCCACAGATTTAACATAAGAGCAAAAGAATTTTGGACGTTAAATCTAGACACAATGAGACGACTTAACGTCTTTGAAATGTGGACCTATAGAAGAATTATGAGGGTTTCCTAGGTAGATAGAGTTACGAACAATAAAGTACTGAGAAGAATAGGTAAAGAGAAGGAAGTTGAACTTACAATTAAAGAAAGAAAGCTACAGTATCTCGGACATGTGATGCGGGTGAGAAGTATGGTATCCTGCGACTCCTAATGCAAGGAAAGATAGATGGCAGAAGAAGCATCGGAAGAAGACGAATTTCATGGCTTAAGAACCTGAGAGAATGGTTTGGATGCAGCTCAAAACAAATATATGGAGTGACAACCTTCCATAGAGGTATTAATCCGCCAATGAGCAAGCAGAATTGCTTATTAAGAAGAAGAAGAAGAATCTTGTTCTTACTGACAATCATGATGTTTGGTTTGTGTTCGGAGCCATTACATATCTTTTGTAGTAGTGCTTAGTGCAATCAACCAAAATTTGCAGCCCTTCTCTGCTGTCCGCAAGGAGTATTGTATCTGCATATCTGAGATTATTTACTACTGTTCTGGTAATTGATATGCCTTTATTTACGTCTTCTATTGCCTCTTTAAACATCCCTTCTGGGAACATATTAGAAAGTAAAGATGATAGTACACATCCTTGTTGTACTCTTCGTCTTACAGGCATCTATTTAGATGCTTATGGTTTTCTGATATCGGTATAAATTGGTAATGATTCCCATATTCTGTCATCTATTTCTGAGTTTTATAATCTTTGCTAATATCTTAGCAAACCTTCTATACTATTTTTCTCGAAGGCTTTCCTAAACTCAACTAGACATATAATTTGTCACAGTTGACATCTTGACATCATTTTATTAGTGTTTTTACAGAAAATAATGCCTCTCTAGTCCCCACCCGACACTAATAGACGCAGACGGTAACCTTATATCAGACGACTTGAAGCTCATTGACACATAGAAAGATTACGTAGAACGACTTTTTAACGATAAACGCAGAGCGACAGTGGACCAAGATGACGACATGACTGGACCCGAAATACTAAGGTCTGAAGTGGAAAAAGCCAGTTCATCGCTAAAAAACGACAAAACACCAGGTCCTGACAACATACAGGGCGAGATCATAAAACTCCTATGCGAAATGGATGACCACTTCCTCGATTTTCTGACAGGCCTTTTTAACACCTTTTACGACAAAGGGGAGATTCCGGAGGAATGGCTTCGATCGACCTGTGTAGCCATACCTACCAAGTGCAAAACACTGTGATCAACACCGCTTAATAAGCTTGATAAATCATGTTACCAAAGTTTTCACCAAAATCATAAACAATAGAATATATAACAAATGCGAAGCAAATATATCGGAGTCACAGTTAGGATTCCGAAGCGCATTGGGCACAAGAGAGGCGATCTTCAGTCTGCAAGTTTTAATTCAAAGATGCAGAGACATGCACAAGGACGTTCACTTGTGCTTCATCGACTTCTCCAAGGCGTTTGACAAGGTCAAACATGATAAACTCATGGAAATGCTCAGGAAGATGCATATTGATGGCAAGGATCTGCGCATAATAACCAGTCTCTATTGGAACCAAAGTGCTGAGATAAAGATGGGCAACTTACACAGTGGGAAGATAGATATTAAAAAGGGTGTACGACAGGGATGCATCCTCTCGCCGCTCCTGTTCAATATATACTCTGAACAAATCTTCAGAGAAGCACTGGGAGAAGTTTCGGAGGGTATCAAAGTAAACGGAGAGGTAATCAATAATATTAGATATGCTGACGACACAGTTATTATCGCAAATGATTGCAACGAGCTTCAAAGACTCATGCAAAGCATACACACAGCAAGTCAAGAATATGGTTTAGAACTCAATACAACCAAAACTAAATGCATGCTCATCAGCACAACACAACAACCTCCGATGCAATTGACATTAAACAACCGAAAAATAGAACAAGTGGAGACATACACATACCTTAGAACCACAGTCAACACAAAATGGGACCAGTCAACAGAAATAAGATCACGAATTAAAAAAGCGCGAAACGCGTTCAACAATATGAAAAAGTGGTTCACAAGAAAAATCTCAATGGAACTAAAATTAAGACTGGTCAAGTGTTATGTCTTCCCGGTCTTGTTCTATGGAGCAGAGGCATGGACCATAACGGAAGCCACCCTGAAGAAACTAGAATCCTTTGAGCTGTGGATATATGGCCGTATTCTTTGGATATCCTGGACAGACCACATCACTAACGTGGAAGTAATGCAGAAAATAGGCAAAAGCAAAGAAATAATCTTCACCGTAAAGAAACGGAAGCTTGAGTACTTCGGACATGTCATGAGGCATACTAAGTACCGGCTGCTACAGTTAATAGCCCAAGGAAGAATCGACAGTAGGAGGGGACCGGGAAGAAGACGACACTCATGGATGCATAACCTGCGACAATGGTTCGGACTAACATCGACCGAACTGTTCAGAGGTGCCGTATAAACAAAGTCAAAATAGCCTTGTTAATAGCTAACGTCCGAAACGGATAGGGCAAAGGAAGAAGAAGTGCCAAAGTCTTTTCTAAGTCCCAGTTGGTTTCCTGTTATTCAGTCCAGTTTTTGTAGACACGTGCATGTATCATTCGCAAGAACACTTCCAAACCATGGTTCAATAAGCTGATCGTTATATATTCTTCATCTTTCACTACGTTGTGTTGTTTGGGTATTGGGATGAACACAGATATTAGCGATCCTTTTGGTATTTCTCCAGTATTAAAGATTGCATTAAATATTTCTACTAGTATATTAATGTAGTCTGTTAGTAGTCTTAAGATTTCTGTAAGCATTTCATCTGGTGCGATGGCTTTATCGTTTTTATACATTTAAGTGACTTGCCAATTTCCTCTTTAATAATTGCAGATCTATTTCTTCCTCTTGGTTCTACTGTTTCTATTTTTTCGTCGTCTTGGAACAGCTGTTTTATATATTCTTCCCATTTATTTATTTTCTCTGCACATTTAATCATTATTTTGTTATTTTTATCCATTATGTTTACAATACCTCTTTTCTTGTATATGCCAGCTGCTTCTTTAGTTATGCCGTACATGTCGAAGCTGTCATAGTGTCTTTCTAATCATTCTATTTTTCACATTTTCTGATAGCCACAATTCCACAATTGATTGTTTTATTTATGTTTTTGTATTTTTGTTTGTTTTTATTCTTGTATTTTCTCCCTTCGATATCATTGCCTTTATTTCTTGTGTCATCCATTGTTTTCTTTTGCGGTATGTATCTTTTTCCAGTTGATGTATGATGTTTTTCAGGATCTTTTATAACTCTCTCCATTTTTCTGAATTAAGATGTTCTTGTCTTTCTACTTTCTAAACGTCCTTGCGTATTTGTTCGATCTGTTTTTATTTTCTTTGGTTTGAGTTTTATGTCATTAAAACAAGATTGTGGTCACTTGCTATATCTGATTCTGGGTAAGCATTTGTCGATACTATGGCATTACAAAATCTTTGGTTTATAATAATGTAATCAATTTGGTTCCTGAATAGGTTCCCACTATAATCTCTAGGGGCTTTGCAGATCTATATTTTTAGGACTAATAGTTTTTACTGTGTGTTCTTAATTAAGATTTCGTTGTTCTTGCAAAACTGGAGTAGGGTTTCTTCTCTCTCATTATGTGTTTCCAGTCCAGATTCGCCTACTACTTTTAAGTATCTTCCTTTACCTACCTTCGATTGAAGTGGCCCAAAATAGTATTAACTTCTTCTTTTTTGATTTTGTCTAATTCATTGTAAAAGTTCTCTATTTCTTCCGCAGTTCTATTAGATGTCGATGCATATTTTGTTTATTATCGGTATAAATCCTTTAACTGATCTTTAGGTTTCTTTGTTGATGAGAGCCGCTACTCCATCGCGATTTTATTGGATGTTATCTCTAGAGCAATAAAACACATGTTTGTACAAGCTTTACAAATATAAAATAAAAAAACTTGAGGGTATGGGAGTACCTGTTGGATATCTTATTCCCTTAACTTCACCAATGACCAAGATTATAACTCTGTAAAACAAACAAGATTTAACTAGAAAGTACGAGAACTAAAAACCAGCCAAGATCAATAAAAGTCAATCGTCAATTCTTTTTGGCAGAATTATTGTGTACTTTTTCTATGAAAGTTGATATTTTCTCTTTTTAATTTTTTCGCATTGGTATTCAAATTAAAAACCAGACCCACTTGGACTTTGTTTGGTTGTTTTATACTTTAATGTTAATTATGTCACTCTCGAAGAATAAAAGAAGAATAGAAGAATAAAAGAATATTGTTTTTTGAAAGAATTTAATTAATGCATTCTTGAATTTAGTTATTTGATTTTCATTTAATAAACATTATGATATCTTTATCATTTAAATATAAAGTTTTTTCGACAAATAACTAAACACTGACTATTTAAATTTTAGGGAGTTGTTGAACATCTCGGACGGTATTTTTGGTCACGTAACTGATTCGAACCATAAGCACAGTTCCCACCGCCATACATTAATAATTACCAGTCAAATTGATATTTATATTTCGCCCGACTACCCCACCCTTATCATATGGCTTCATCTTAATAACAATTATAAATCTCATAAATGTAAGGTTAAGCATAGCCTTTATTTTAATGCAAACACGTATGTGGTATTTATTATTAATTTATGTTATGGGCTGTTCAAAAAAGAAATAAAATATTCCCAACGCTTACACGGATGAATTAAAATCAAATTGATATGGTTGAATAAAGATATTCCCAAGTTGGATTTATAAAGTGTTAGAAAATTTACATTTTATTTACATTACGAGATAAAGATACTAAAAAATCAAAGATATCAAAAATGAAAAAAAAAAAAAAAAAGTTGGAATGTTTCAATTACGAGATCTTTCCTTGGACAATTTTATTCTGCGATATTGTTTGAAATAGGAAGCTCTCGCAAAAACGATGTTGGTAGACGTATTTGCAAAAAAGACAACAATTAAAACCGATTATTTTGTTTATGATTATTTTGTCTACATTAACAACATTTATCTAGGAATTGGGTTGACGCCAAATATTATTGATTTAGACGATGAATTGAAACAGAATTTTTAAGAAAGATGCAGGCGTTTCTTGATTACAGTTTGTATGATTACAGTTCTTGGTTACAGTAAAAATAGAAATGATTTTGCAGATCCAGTGATGAGTAAGATATGCTTTATAAATAAACGTAGCCTTAGCAGCTACCAAAGTCTTTTACCACTAATGTCAAAATTGGCCTGAATTTGTAATCGTCAAGACCTAAAAATAATGCACAAGATGGATGATGAATGAAGGAAACTTCAAAAATACCAGGATATTTCAATAGATTTCGAAAATCTGGGTGAATTATATGTTAAAATGGGTAAAATAAAACATTGCTAATAATTGCTAATTTGACCTACTTTGCATGGTCTGTATTAACTTTACCTTATTCAGAGGAAAATTCCGAAAGACAATTTTTAAAAGTAATTTTAAATCTTAAAATTTATCTTCAAAAGGGTTCGAATTTTGCTTCTACTACAAAGTTAACCAATGCATTGTAAACATTTTTATTAAAATAGGTGACAAGGGTTAAAACATTGGCTGGTAGAGAATGCAATTCGGGTTCGGTTATGCATTAGATACTCGGGAGGTACTTTTTGCAATACGAATTCTATTTTAGCAATGTACAGACTTTTATTGTAATATATATGAGTTTTTTGCCGATTATAAAAAAGCGTCCGATAGAATAAAATATGACGAACTGATAGAAATATTGAAATTACTTGGTTTTAGACAGCAGGGAACGTCATATAGTAAACAATATCTATTATACGAGGCATGTTTTTTAAGTAAGTACCGTTTTGCGATTCCGCCGCCGCAGCGCTACGGTCGGCGTTCCGCGCATGAGCGCTGGTTACCTACATCTCTTGTCTACGCACTGACGCCATTACAGTCTGATTCTTCATTGTATACTTGTTTACTCCAGTGTTTAAGATGCCTCCAACAATCGTGAGTCACGCTGATTGTGAAGTACGGGCTGTTATACGATTTCTTAGTGCTAAAAGCGTAAAACCGATCGATATTCATCGTGAGATCGTTGAAGTTTACGGACAAAACATAATGAGTGATGGAATGGTAAGGAAATGGGTGAGACCATTTAAAGATGGCCGCACAAATGTGCATGATGAAGAACGGAGTGGGTGTCCTTCGGTCGTTAATGAAAATTTGGTGCAGAAAGTGGACGAAAAGGTGAGAGAAAACAGACGCTTTACAATTTTATCATTGTCCGACTGCTTTCCTCAGTATTCTCGTAGTGTTTTGTATTGCATTGTTACCGAGAACTTGAATTACCGGAAATTGTGTTCACGTTGGGTTCCAAAAATGTTGACGGATTTGCACAAAACCCAACGTTTAGGCAGTGCATTGACTTTCCTTGAGCGGTACCACAGTGAAGGTGAAGATTTTTTAGACCAAATTGTTACTGGTGACGAAACGTGGGTGGCCTACGTCACACCAGAATCGAAACAACAATCCAAGGAATGGCGACATTCATCATCACCCAAAAGAGTGAAGTTTAAGCAAACAATTTCTGCCCGGAAAATCATGTGCACAGTTTTTTGGGACAGAAAAGGAGTATTGCTAGTGGAGTTTATGCCTCGTAATGAGACAATCAATGCAGCGTCTTATTGTGAGACATTGAAAAATCTGCGTCGTGCAATCCAGAACAAAAGACGTGGCAAGTTGAGTAAGGGTATCGTTTTGCTGCATGACAATGCTCGTCCACATGTGGCTAATCAGACCAAAGATCTCATCAAATCATTTAAATGGGAAACTCTAGATCATCCTCCATACAGCCCTGATCTGGCGCCCAGCGACTACCATTTGTTCCAGCACTTAAAGAAACACCTGGCGGTCAGCGTCTTCAAGACGATAACGAAGTCAAAACATTTGTGATGCAGTGGTTAATAAGTCAGGCGGCAGAATTTTATCAGGAGGGTATTCAAAAACTGGTGCCACGTTACGACAAGTGCCTCAATATTCACGGAAATTATGTAGAATAGTAAATTAAGATACAGGCTTTCATGTAAAAATAAAATTATTGCCATATCTTTGCACGTCTTTTTTTAATTCCAAAACGGTACTTACTTAAAAACACGCCTCGTAAATAAACTGCAGCTATTAGAGTTAAGGTTCATTCTAAAAGGCGACAGAGATAAAAAGAGGTATGCGGCAGAGATATATACTGTCCTCATTATTCAATATTATATTCAGAGCACAATACAAACTTAGCAATAACTGATATAGACGAGGGAATACTTAATAAATGGAGAACAACAGAACCACATAAGATACGCTGATGACACTTTTATTTTTGCAGACAATCTGGAAGGTCCGTAGATGCTTGTCTTAAGGATAGCAAAATTAACTAGTAGGTTTGAGCTTAACTTCAAGCCAAAGAGGATAACATAGAGACAGTTAGTAGTTTACCAATAACCGGTATCACAAATCACCAACTTTTGCAGTGGGAACACTCAACGAAAACTAAGATGAGCATCGAGAAGATAAGCTTTTACCAAAATGAAAACAAATTAACAGTCCCAATAGAAAATTCGAAATAATAGTTTATTACATCGAATATAGTCATGGAGCTTAACTGAAGAGTTACTGAAAAGACTCGAAGCATTTGAAATGTAGTGCTATAGACACATGTTGAGGATTTCCTAAATAGACATAGTTACCAACAAAGAACTTCTACATAGAATGAATAAAGAGCGCGAACTAGCCATGACCATTAAACTCTCAAACTAGAATATCTGAGCTATACTTCACGGTATCCTGGAATATCAAGGAATAAGCTGATTGCATAACTTACGAAAATGTTTTATCTTGTGCACTACCGGACCTGTTGGGGCAGCAGTATATAAAGTAAAAATAGCCACGTTAGTTCATTTTGCAAAGAAGCAAACAAGCTGAATTTTGCCGAGAATATAAATTATAAACCGCCAGAAATGATGCAAAAAATTTACCACCTTAACCCCCGGGTTTCCCCAAAACACCCCTCGTAGGAGAGTAAAAACGCAAAAAAATCGATTTACAAAGAATATGTACGCCGTAGAAAAAAATGTTTTAAATAACAAATGTAGCTGAGATAATTTTGAACAAAAATGTCTATTAGCACTTTTTGCGTAGAATGAACCGTTCTCTCAGAAACAAAGCTTGAAGCAAGCGGATTTTGAATGTCAGTTTCGCGGGCGAAATCAATGTTAAATAAAATTTCTATCAACCTGACGGTAAAAAATCAATATCTTTTGATCAGAGCGGCCTATCAACCAAAATCAAAATGAGTGCAGCTTTCGTATGCAATTTTTCTATTTTGCCGCAAATGAAGTCAGTTTCTATAAAGCTGTTCAATATATAAACTTTACTCGTTTTTTTACTTTTACTTATATTACTATTACTTTTATTAACCGATCGTAGTGAAATTTTCATTGATGGAGACTAGTCTTCAAAACCTATAACATAAAAAATCGATTTTGATTTTTGTCAACAAATATTAGGCATTTGAAATATGACTAAAAACGCAGAATTTAAACTTCTACATTATAAATAATCGCACGTCACGAGAAATACCTCCAAGAAGACGGTTTTGGGTGTAATTTATAGCAGAAGTGAAGTATTTTTGAAAAACGTACTCGTATAATTAAAAATGAGACGTTTTAGATCCTTTTTAATGTGCATACGAAAGTTGCACTCTTAACCTTTAAAATGCATCTTGATTTTTGTCCATAAGATACTTGGATCAAAAGATATTAAATTTTTACCGTCGAGGTGATACAAATTTTATTGAGCATTAATTTCGCGCGCGTAAATGACATTCAAAATAGCCGATCGCTTCAATCGTTGTTTTTGAGAGAACGGTTTATTCTACACAAAAAAATGCTAATAAACGTTTTTGTTCAAAATTATCGTAGCTACATTTTTTATTTGAAATATTTTTTTCTATGGCATATAAATTCTTGGAAAATCGATTTTTTCCGTTTTCCTCCTCTACGTGGAGGGTTTTAGCTTTTTAGCTAGTCTTATCTTTTTTAGCGTCATAAATTTGACATTTTTGGCAAAATTCAACTTTTTTGTATGATTTTTAGAGATTCAGTGGCATTCTCTTCTCTGACGAGTGGAGTATAAGAAATCATTTTAATTTTATTTATATTCGACAGGTATTATTTATGAGGTTGTTTTGAAAATTTTAAACATACCAGTTAACACGTTCATAATTATGATCATATGTTCACAAAGATTTGTTTTTATTTTTATAAGAATAACCATTTAATTTATAGCCTAATTTTAAGATAAATATGTCGCTAACTTACATATAAACCGCATATAAGCCGATTTCTGCTTAATTTTTAATGAAACCAGTTTTTATGCTTATATGTAACACTCTATCATTGTCAAGGAATTAAATTTTTTAACAGGTTGAGTTATTTATATGTTAAAAGTCCGCTAAGTACAGTAACAGCTGGTTAATTGCAGAACTACAATGTGTTTTCTGTAACAAGCACTTAATTTATATCGGTGTTAATTAGGTATGCGCGTTTTATTGGCGAAGATAAGATGCATGTTGTGCCATCTTGCAGCTAATTTATGTTAGAAAACTAAGTGTGACTATTTGTATATGATTGTAATTATCAGATAAAGTTTAATCTCATTTTGTATGCTTTAATTTTCTAATTTCCTTATTTTGTAATCATTATTAATATTAATTTCACTCTCGTTTCTCTGTTAGCGCACAGAATGTTTTACAATATGTTAAAGTAAGCAAAACCAGCATGGCGTCATATTAGTAAAAGTACAAGTAAATAGGATAAAAACATATCAGAGAAGAATTCATCTTCCCAAGGCAGAAGAAAAGCAGACGCTGGGACTAATTGAGTCTATTGTTATGTTATTATAAGTCTAATTTATTGTTTTTATTTATTATTAAAGGTTCTATTTATAACACTTACAAATTTATTAAAGTCTTTATTACTAATTTATTTTACACTAATAATTATATAATTTATGATAATACGTGCGTTACATTTTAAAACGCGGCGCGATCTTCAAAAACTAACTGTCCCTTTACAACAGAATTCCTTCTTTAAATATAAAATCCCGTTATTCTAGAATTGCGGCGAAACCCCATCGAAGAGCCCAGAAGGTTGCTCAGACTAGTTTTATTCGGCCTCCTTCTGGAAATTTCAAGTCGTGGGTGACTCATCATAATTCAGGTGAACAGGTCTTTCAACTGAGCGCCGAAATAACTAGAACAGAAAAGAATTAGTCATAATATATTTACAGTTTTATAGGCCATGATATTTATCGTAACACTATCCACTACGTCATCTGCCAAAGAGAAAACTATACACGTGGAAGTTATCAACAAATTAAAAAGAAAGAATTGAAAGAAATAAAATAGACTGTGTATTAGTTAGACAAAGGAATATATACAAGAACTCAATTATATCAGCGAAAAGATATCCGAGTAGCGACATAGGATCAGAGGTCGTATTTTCGAATTCATTCGAGCATATTTCGGATACGAAATTAGAGAAAGTTCGCTCGAAATCCAGTTTTTTGGCGTATACAAATTTTTTCATATACGGCGGCACGAATAGGTCTGGACCATTCGAATATGCGGATCTTTGTCCTTGTAGTATACTTGCCAGATCTCCAAACAGGGTTGAGCATGCTGAATGCTTGTTGAGCTTTTCGTAGCCTCATACGAATATTGTCCTCTGTACCTCCGCTTTCTTTTATGACACTTCCAAGATACGTAAAGTTTTCCAAATTTTTAATCTGCATATTGTTGATAGTAAATAGCGTGTTGTTTCTTGCATTTACCCTCATGGATTTGGTTTAACTAATATTGGTTTTTACACCTACTTTATTGGCTTTAGTGAAAAGTGTTTCCAATTGATCAGCCACATCTTGGAACCTTTGTCCTAAAAGGCAGATATCGTTGGCGTATTCCAGATCGCTTAGGCATGTGGTTAACGTCCATTGTATCGCTCTTGTGTCGGAGTCTAGTTTGGAGAGAACATAGTTTACTGCTATGGGAGAAAGCACGTATCTCTGTCTGACTCCAGTAAGTATCTCAAATTCGTCGCTGTTGATTCCATTGTGTGTCACGCTGCATTTCGCGTCAGTGTAGAGTGACTTTATAATGGAAATTATTTTATGCAGGATAATTCTTAGCTCTAAAATTTTCCATAAAGCAGTATGAGATAAGCTGTCAAAAGCACGCTTGAAGTCAACAAAAACCATGTATAGGGGTGTGTTCCATTTAAACGATTGTTCCGTTATTACATTCAGAGTATAAATGTGGTCTATGCAGGAGGATTCTGGTCTAAAGCTTGCTTGATCAGCTCGAAATTCAATCTTGTTTGTTAATCTTTTATTTATCATAGCCGTGAAGATTTTATTTATTGCGGTAAGCAAGGTAATTCCTCTCCAATTTTTGCACAGTGTGAAGTTGCCCTTTTTTGGAAGCTTAATAATGTTAATCCTTTTCAAGCCCGCTGGAATGCGGTTTGTTTCCCACACCTCTCGGATTATGGGAAGCAAAAGTTCAGCAGTTAGATGCGGATCAGTTTTAAGTATTTCGGCAGCAATGTTATCGATTCCCGGAGACTTGTTATTTCTCAGAGATTTGTTAGCTGTTATTATCTCCGTTTTGGAAGGGGATATACGCAAGTCTTCATTCTGCGGGTTTTCGACAATTTCATCTGCGTTTTCCCTAGGCGTGCCTAGCATCTCCTGAAAATGCTCTTTCCATCTCTCTACTTGGTCATTACTAATTCGCCTGTCTTGGATCTCACAATGTTTGAACAGTTAGGCCTATTTTTTGTTAGTTGTCTAGTAATTTGGTATAGCTCTCTAGTTCTGTTGTGTTGTGCAGCTGTTTCAGCTTGTTTTGCCAGTTCTTCAGCCGCCCCTTCTTTTGTCTGTTCTTGCATTTCTTTTAACTACTTTATTTATTGTTTCATATTCTTGTTGTCGGTTTGCCCTTTCTTTTACAGTTCTTGCTTGCAAAATATCTTTCTTTTGCTGTTTTCTTTCCTCGATAAGATTCCAAGTTTCATCTGACATCCATTATTTTCTATATTTCTCTTTTTTACCCAGTTTATCTTCAGCTATTTCTGTCAAAACATCTGCAAATCTTCCCAGCTATTTATTTTACGTTCTCTTGTTTTAAGTTTGAGTTCCTCCCCAAACATGTGTCGTCCTGGAGCCGTTTTTAATTTTTCTAGATTGTATGTTGGTCTGTGTGTGTTTCGCGTGATTTTGTTTTTTGCCATCTTGATTTTAATGGTACCGATTACGTGATGATGGTCACTTGCGATGTCTGCTCCTCTTTTATTAAGTACATCAAGAAGAGATGATCTTTATCTTTTTAATATGGCGATGTGGTCTATTTGATTTTCTCTTATATGACCCGGTGCAGTCCTGTAATCTTGTGGATATTTTTATGTGGGAAGATAGTTCCACCAATAACTAAGCTATGATTAAAACAAAAATTTGTAAAACGCTCTCCGTTTTCTTTCATTACTCCCAGGCCATGTTTGCCCACTACGGTTTGTAAGTTAATATTGTCTTCTCCAACTTTATCGTTTATATTGCCCATCACTATTAGTATATAGCCTTGGTTTACTTTTTGAAGGTGGTAACGACATTTCTGAAAATGAACGTCACATGTTTGTTATTTTTATTTAAATAATTATTTTACTTTAATTTATTTTAATTTTATTTATCTAATATTTTTATCTGTGATTTTACTATTTTTATTTAAAAATAGTTGGTGCTCAACTTTTAATACAACTCTTTGATCAACTAAAAATATTCTATTTAATATTTGTTTTTGATTTTCAATGCTTATTTATTTCAGTTATAATTCCTTTATTCAGACCCGATTATGTTCTGTGAGATAGAATGTATATAAATTTCTATGCCTCACTTCAACAGACACTATATCAGAATTTGGTGTTTACTTTGACACCGTCCCCAACTCCTTCATCAGAACACATCTTTGAATTACCAAAAACAAAGAGAAAAAGACTAAATTAAACCAAGAAAAGAAACCAAAGAAGACGCTAGAGGAAATGCTGAAACCAACAGAAGAATTATTTAGCGACCACATTTCCTATTATCCCTTAAACTATAAACAACTAATAGATTTCTTCAAAAACTGCACAGAATCTTCGGACCCACTAAGTATTGCAAGAATATATACCAATGAAATTTCTGAAGTCACAGATCTACTGAAATATGCTCTAAACTAAATGATAGAAAAATTCAAAGTAGATGCACCCGAATAAGAAATAAAATTCTTCGACAAATTGATCCAAACTTCCATATCGAGGCAGACAGCGATACCTCTATAGACACATACTAACATAATAATAACATTTAGCAGTTTAATTCAATGGAATCTAAATGGGTATTACACCCATTTAGAAATGTTGCAAATACTAATCTCAAAATACAGACCAATGATTCTATGTCCATAAGAAACTAATTTTAAAAGCAACACTGTACATAAACTAAAAAACTTTAATTGCTCTTTAAAAATCGACAACATGCTAAAATAGCCAGAGGGTTAGTAGCGATATACATAAAGAATGACATTAATAGTATAGAAATACCATTAGAAACAAACCTCGAGGTAATTGCAGTCAGAATCAAAGACGTAACTACCTTTTCTGTATGCAACATATACATTCCCCCCAACCAAGAACTTAACCATAACGAAATATCGGACCTCTTAGATCAAATACCTACTCCACGACTAGTTGTCGGAGACTTTAGCGCACATAACCCTGTATGGAGTTCAAAAAAATTAACGAGTCTCGGTAGAAAAATAGAATCCCTTCTGGAAAAATTCAACTTAAATCTATTTAATGATGGGCAAGACATCCGTTTCGCCATAATAACGGGTGAAGGTTCTGCTATTGACTTATCTATATGCGAACCATCAATAACGCATATGATTTCATGGTATGTATTACTGGAGCCATACGATAGTGATCACTATCCTATAATATTTCATAACGAAGAATCATTTACGGCTATACCAGAAGTAAAATGGAATTTAAAAAATGCGGATTGGAAGAAGTTTCAAAACCATATCCAACACAACTTGCATGTTATAAATCAAAACAGTAATGTGAATGAAGAATTAGATTTTATTACAAATCTGATAATAGATTCAACAGACAAAAATATTGGGAAAATTAACTTCGCCAGTAAATTCCATCCAGTTCCTTGGTGGAACTATAAATGCAAACAAGCAATACAACAATCCAAAAAAGCGTTTATTAAATTCAAACGACAGAAAAATGAACAAAACTCTTTAGAATTCAAACGACTACGAGCTATAGCCAGATTTACTATCAAAAAAGCAAAGCGCGAATCTTGGATAACATACGTTTCAACAATTGACAGTTCTACGCCAATGACAACTATATGGAAAAAAGTAAAAATAATATATGGTACAAAATCACACAAGTCGATAAATCTGTTTTATCAGAGCAAAATAATGTAATATATAAATCTCAAAAGGAAATATCAAATATAGTGGCATTAGGTTATGAAAAAACTCAAGCGATGCAAACTATTCACCAAACGAAGAAAAGTAACAGTGAAATAAACTTTCCAATATCGATGGATGAATTAGAAACGGTAATGAAAAACTGTAAGAACTCGTGCCCTGGGCCAGATAATATACCCACTATTTTTCTAAAAAACCTCACCTACCTATCTAAAGAATACTTACTCAATATGTACAACCTAATTTTCTTGGAAAATGTATTTCCAGAATCCTGAAAAAATTCAATAATAATTCCTATTCCTAAACAAAGTAAATCAAAATCAGATCCCGAAACATATAGGCCAATATCTCTTACTTGTAGTATGGGCAAAATGCTAGTGAAAATAATAAATAGCAGACTCATGTGGTATCTGGAATCAAAGAAACTAATTATACCAGAACAAAGTGGCTTCCGAAAGCGTCGTTCTACTGTAGAAAACCTCATTGATATAGAATCGGAAATACACGAGGCTTTCGCAATTAAACAACACTGTATTGGAATATTGAACTGAGTTTATTAGTCTAATTTATTAACTTTATTTATTATAAAAAAATATTTTAACACTTAGTTTATTAAAGTCTTTATTTCATTTATAAATACAATATTCTTACACTTATCACAACTACTTTAATTTATATTATTTATTTACAATATTTATTTCCGCGTTACAATTCGAAACTCGACCCGATTATATTTTCAGACTGCCTCACACAATGAAAGTTCCGCTATATATATCAAACAGCCGTTGTTCGGGAATCCCTTCGAAGCCTACGGATGGTGACCCTTGAATTGTCTCGAATGAAGGGGAAAGCCAGATCGGTTTCTAGCGCGTCGTAGAAAATACTAGAACAAAAGTGAGAATAACAAAATGTTTACAGGTTTTTAATATGACTCATATTTATCGTAACATTGGCCCCCTCTTAAAAGATGGTTCCACCTGGAACCTTGTCGTAACTGGAACTGGAACGGTATGCTGGTATCGGCAACTGGACCCTCTTTTACAACTTCCAGTTGTATAAAAATGACAAGGGACGATTTTCTCTATGCGGATTGTAACAGACTAACACCTGGACTTCGGTGTCTTTAAATATTACCTCCACCATACTTCGGATAACCCTCCAATCTAATTGGGAGCACTCTAACTTTGGCATCTCTAACTTTTGCACGTCGCGACGCGTCGGACTCTAGTACGTGCTCCCTCAATTGAAGTAAGGCTTCCCATACATCTCGGTAGGTAGGTTGGTCACGGGCAGTGTCTTTTGTTACCAGGTAGAAAAGGTAACATGATGCATCTTAGAGTTTCAAGGCTTTCCCGGGAGCTGGCACTTGGCATTGAAGTTCTGCAACTCGACCGAACTTCCTTCGAAAGACGGATGCTAATCCTGGTGTGTCTTTGATACTGGCTGGGAGGGTAAGGGCCAGTTAGTAGTCATCGGGAAGCGCGAGTAGATCTTGCTTTTCTTCAGTGGTAACACCATGTCGTGCTTTACCAGTACCTCCATAGGCCCCCATGAATTCCTCAAACGTGAGGTCAGACACATCTTGGACTTGGTTTACTTCCACTTTTTGGCGTCTACGTCGTGGTCACCTTCGAAAGACGCCAGCCGATTATGGTGTAAATCGGCTTTCGGCAGATTATGGAGCCAGACTTTGTCGTTCTTCTTAAAGCACCCCTTTTTGACTTGCGTATCGTACCATTTCTTTATTTGGTCGCTAGCAACCTGAAGATGGGAACGGACCAACTCGTGTACATCGTCCATTCTTCTTCGTAATTCGATCACATAATCTTCACCTGCTACACCTTCTCCAGATCGACACCCAAACTCTAGATCACAAGGTAGTAGCATCTCTCGTCCGAATAGGACCGAATAGACTGGCTGGTGTCTGGCCTGTTGATTCGTTAACAGCAGATCTGTAGGCCATTGTGAAGAACGAAAGATATTGGTCCCAGTCTCGCTGATGATCGGACACCATCTTTGTCAAATACTTGCCAACTGTCCTATTCATCCGTTCTACCATACCATCCGATTGCGGATGATATGCTATAGTTCTTGTTTTCTTCATGCCTAGTCTATCACATATTCATTGGTATAGATCGCTTTCGAAGTTCCTTCCTTGATCACTATGGATCTCCAAAGGTACTCCAAATCGGCTGATATATTCTTGGATCAACTTATCTGCAATGGTGGCGGTCTTCTGGTCTGGAAGTGAGTAAATCTCGACCCACTTAGTGAAGTAATCCATTACTACCAACATGTACTTGCCTCCATTTTCACTTTCTGGAAATGGCCCAGCAATGTAGAAAGCTATTCTTTCAAACGGGCTTCCAACATTATAATGTCTCATAGGAGCTCTCCTTTTCGGTAAGGCCCGTTACTCGTAGCACAAATAGTACATTTCTTACACCAGTCTTTTACGTCGTTGGAACTGTTCATCCAATAAAACCGTTCCCGAATTTGATGAAGGGTTTTTTTTACACCGAAATGCCCTCCTGATGAACTGTCGTATAACTGACGAAGTACTTCGGCTATTCTGCTCTTTGAGATCACCAACTGTCTTCTCTTCTTTGAACCGTCATCATTTTTCAGTACTCGTTTGAGCAAGCTATCTTCCATGATAAATGAGTCCCACTGGGCCCAATACGTCTTAACTACTGAGAATAGGTTTGATATTTCTTGCCAAGGTGGTCGACGGTTTTCCTCTTTTCATTTTCGAATTTTTTGTACAACTGGATCTCTCTCTTATTCTTCCCTTATCTTAGTAGGCGTAAAATCGTCGTTGACCATCGTTGTTCTTAGCACTACTGCTTCCTTGGATTCCGTTTTGTTGCAGTGGGAACACTCTGCTCGGCATGGTTTTCTGGAAAGAGAATCAGCGTTTCTGTGGCTAACTCCGGCCCGGTGCTCAATCTTGAAATCGTATTCTTGGAGTCGTTCGATCCATCTGGCTATCTGATCCTCTGGATTCTTAAACTGCATCAACCACTTAAGGGCGGCATGGTTGGTTCGGTTAAAAACTTTTTTCCATAGAGGTATTGATAAAAGTGCTCTTCTGATTTCACTACCGCTAGAAGTTCTCTTCTCGTGACGCAATAATTCCGCTCAGGTTTTAAACTTTATTAAAATATCCAAGGACTCGTTCCTGTCCTCCTTGAATCTGAGATAGCACTCCTCCAATTCCCACATTACTTGCATCTGTATCTAAGATGAACTCTCCTTCTGGCAGTGGATATCCTAAAATTGGTGCTGTGATTAAATGCTTTTTCAAGGTCTCAAAGGCATTTTGGCAGTCTGTATCCCAGCGGTAATCACTTGCTTCCTCTTTGAGTCGTGTTAATGGCTTAGCGATATCTGCAAACTTCTTAATAAACCTCTGGTAGTAAGTACATAGTCCAAGAAAACTTCTCACTTGATGTTTGTCCTTGCATGTTTTCCAAGATAACCCTCTCAACACATTTTCCATAATCCTTCCATAATTGTTTTAAAGTTATAAGCAACGAAATTACAAAAAAATCGGTGTTTTTAGTAATTTTTAAATATTTTAATTTTTTCAATGTTCCCGACTTATTTGAGGGGGATGATAAGTCAATTATATATGTAAAGTTCTCACACAAGTTTTTCTGCAAAAATCAGAATACACCTTTCATATCCACCTCAAAACAGATCCGTCCTTGTCTTATAATACACTACATACTTTCGTCAGCATCCCCAAAAAAATATTTAAACTATGAATTATGACTTATGTTTTATTTGATGATATTTATGGAATATAATACTATAAATATATAATGATGTAATACTAAAGATAATAATGCCATGACAAAAAAACAACAACGGGATTTAGCAGTTCAAATAAGAAAAAGGTTCGTAAATGTACATAAATGTTCATTGATTATTTATGTGATTATTTTTATATTTTTGTTTAAACTTTTACAACTGATTCTATACCTGACTTTATGATGATGTTAAAAAGTATTACGAAATTAAACCAATTTGATTAGAGAGAGAGAGAGAGAGAGAGATTACGCCTGAGATATTCATTAGACTTCTCATAATAATATATGACAATTATATAATTATATAATTATATAATTATTATCCTAATCACTTTTTGTGCTATCTAACGTTCTTAAAAGTGTCTATTTACCGTAGCACTTTATTATCACTGTTAATATGATTTTATCTCTTCCCTCGTAGAGAATACTTTCTCAATTACTGTCATATATATTTACATTTACACGGTTTAATGTATTTGCGTCTAACCTCGTATATATTATTCTGCATGCGAACAGCAGGATTACTCATAATTCTGTTAGTTTATTATCCCTTTGGTATCTCGTGGCATGGGAATGTGCTCTCCGGTGTTAAAGAGGCGTCAATGACGCTATATTATCCAGCTAATTGGTCTTCTAACTCTCGGAATCTGTCGAGAGAAATCGTTGAAGTCATTTTTAGTAAAGGTTATGTTTCAGTCATAACTTTTGACACCTTAAGGTTGTCAATCGATATAAAATAAATTAAGTGCACATGAATATTTACTTAAATGTACTTCTGATGTATCAATAAAACTCAATTATTGATGCTGGCAATTTAGTATAAATTTTGCAACTTCAAAATATTAACAAATTTTAAGCATACATAATTATTAAAACTAAATTAATTACAAATATTATGTAATACTTCTCTGTTAAACATAAAACAATAAACAAAATAAAAAATATGCATATAAATATTATATGTATTTAACCTTGTGGGAGGTTTATCAGTTCTCGTCGTAGTATTAAGGGTAATGGATTTTGACCAACGCTGCTACCTTGAATTTGATTACGCAGAACTAACTGGCCATAATGCATACGATTATAAAAATAAAAACTAAAAAACTCTGGTCATTCAATGGTTCTGAAAAATGATTTTTTTAATCCAAGCGAAGTAGGTTATAAATGGCATTATAATTTTATTGCAAAATATAATTTAAAACAAAAATTCCTGAGGTGTATTATTATCAGGTATAACGATTTTTATTATAAATAAATAATTAAATTAGACAAATATAGTGAGTTAAATTACTATACTTGAGTAGAAAATAATCGACTCAAAATTATTTTGCGAAAGTACGTCTCAAGTGTAAAATATTTAGTGTAAAATCATTAACCTCATTATTGAGTTTTAGAAAACTTTTGTTTTTAGGTGAATCGCATCTCTCTTTGTCAACCATTTTCCATCCACTCCTGAATATAGGTCTCTCCCAATTGCATCCATCTTTCTCTATCTTGCGCCAATCTAATCCACTGTTTGCCTGCCACTGCTCTTATGTCATCTACCCATCTTTTTTGAGGTCTTCCCATGCTTCTTGTTGTCGTCCTTGGTCTCCATTTTAGAATTCTCTGTGTCCACCTGTTGTCATTATATCGGGCTACGTGACCTGCCCAGCGCCATTTCATTTTTGTAATTTCTTCCACAATATCCCTAATCTTCGTTCTAGGTCTTATCTCGGTGTTTCTAATCTTGTCTCTCAGTGATATTCCAAGCATGATTCGTTCCATTGCTTTTTGCGTTGTTTCTAATTTTTTAGCAGATTTTTTGGTTAGGGCTACTGTCTCCAAGCCGTAGGTACAAACTGGTAGTATGCATGTGTTATACACCTTCTTCTTTAAGTTTACAGGAATGGAGGTGTTTTTCAAGATATATACTAGTTTGCCGAAAGAGCCCCATGCCATTTGTGTTCTTCTTTTAATTTCAGCATCTTGATTTGGTTTTCCTAGTTTGATGACATGACCTAGATATACATAATGTTCAACATTTTCTATGGTATGATTTTGTATTGTTATATTTGTCTGGTCTCGGCTCAGTATTCTTGTTTTTTTGTAGTTCGTTTTTAAGCCTACCGCTCCTGAAACTGCATTAAATTTTTGTAACATTTAGTCATTTAGTTCCTGGATATTATCGGCTATTAAAACTATGCGAATCTTAAGTGGTTTAAATATAATCCGTTGACGTTGATACCCTTGTTGTTCCATTCTAGTTTCTTAAAAATGTCTTCTAGAGCAAGGGTAAATAGTTTGGGAGAGATGGTGTCTTCTTGTCTTACTCCCCGTTGTAGTCTTATGGGATTAGTTTTTTTGCTTTCGTCCAGCTTTATCTGCATGGTGACATTTTCATATATGGTTTTAATTATGTTAGTGTATCTTGAATATATACGTGCATTTTCTAAAGATTCAAGCACTGCCCATAATTCGATGGAATCGAATGTTTTATGGAAATCGACGAGCGCCATATGAATTTTAACATTATACCCGGGGCATTTTTCCATAAGTGTTCTTACGGTGTGCAAGTGGTCTATGGTACTAAAATGTTTTCTAAATCCAGCCTGCTCGATAGGTTGATAGAAATCGGGCAAGGGTGATAGCAAGAATATTGGTCGGTAATTCTCGATGTTTGCTTTGTCTCCTTTCTTGAATAGTAAAATGACTTCGGAGTTGTACCATTCTTGAGGAATAATTCCTTCATCAATTACTTTATTAAATAAAATATTTAATACCTGCTCCATTTTTCTGCCACCAATTTTCAATATTTCAACTGTAATTTTGCCCTCTCCCGGACATTTATTCGTTTTTAGTTGATTTAGGGCCATTTTTATTTCATAGTCGGTTATGTCCGGTATTTCTTCCGAGCCGGTGTTAATTATTGTTCGTTCAGTACGTCGTTGTTGTGGTTGTGTATTTACCGAGTATAATTTAATGTAGAATTTTTCAATGGCCTCGCTTATTTCCTTTCTGTCTTGGACGGTGACGTTTTTCTCATTTCTTATTTCTATGATTTTTGTTATTGAGTTTCCTTGAGTTTTTTGCTTTCAGTACTTTCATATTACAGTTATCTTGTATTACATCTTTTATTAGATTGTTAGTATATATGTAGTATATAGTTTCTATGATCGTTCTTAATTTCTTTCTTCACGTTTTTGTTTGAACTTTTGGAGCTGTCCGAAGTTCGATCTGTTCTGTTTCGTCTTTCTTGGAGTAGTTTAATTGTATTAGGTTGGAGTTTAGATGTTTTGGCTGTTTACGAGTTTGAGCATATTTTCTTAACCGATGTTGTTACAGTTACTTTGATTTTATTGGCTAGTCAATATAATTTTTTTGTATAACATCTCACCCCCTTCGTTCCTGTTGTCCAGCCCAAAGAAACCGATATATTGTGTATCGCCCTCTTCTTTTGTTCCAATTCTGACAAGAGGCGTCAAGTTTATAGAAGGATAGGAGAGCGATTTGCTCAATGTTGCTTACGAGAAATTGTGTCATATGGAAGCGGTTCTTGTATGTTTTGGGCAGGCATTTCCATGGATGGAAAACCAAGTTGGTTTTCGTGCCTGGAGGACTTGGAGGAGGTTAAACGACGGATCGTTACATCAAAGACATTTTGGAGGATTCATAGGCGGGATTTATTGGTGATGCCTTTATTTTAATGCACGATGCCATACCGCACGAGTCAGCACCACCTATCTGACTGAGATCGGTATACCTACAATAAATTGGTCTGCGTTGAGCCCGGACCTAAATCCAATAGAACATGTTTGAGATGAACTTAAACCAAGGGTCCAGGACAGAAATCATTCACCAAGGAACATAGTGGAATTGAGAGCAGCGCTTAATCATGAATGGGGAGTAATTCCTTAAGAATTTATTAGAAAAGTCATTCAATCCATGCTAAATCGATTAAAAAGTGTAATTAGGAGTAAAGGTGGTAATATTAAAAACTAAAAAGTAAAGAAATTTATTTTGTAATTGATGATTTCTCTGTTCATAACGTCTTTTCTCGGCTAGTTCCAATGATAATATTTAAGAAACTCTGTTCGTATTGCATATTGTTTTTAATGCGTCTTCCACATAATGCAATAACAGTTTTTGTAAGTTCAATAATAAAGATATTGTTTGCACATTACATCTTTTTATTTTCATACTTCTTACATTGAAACAGAAGGTTTAATTTCAAACATAGCTTTTAAGTCGATTGTTATGTACTTAATGTAGCTGATAATACTCAATATTTACAAATAAAATGTTCTTCTATTTTTTTTCTTTTGTCTGTTTTTCAATATGCCTTCATTATGTTGTCGTTCCATCGTTTTCGTGGTCTTCCCACTGATCGTTTTCCTATTGGGGAACCGTCTTTTGCCGTCTTTACCACTTTATTTGTTGTCATTCGGCTTATATGATCGTTCGATTCTACTCTTCTATTTCTTACCTAGTTCTTGATGTTCTCCACCTTGTATCTACGTCATATGTCTGTACTTCTATCTTTGTCCAATAATGTTTTAACATTAATTTTTCTAAGTGTTTTCATCTCTGCTGTTTCTAACATCCTTTTTGCCCTGTCTCTGCCAGGTCCTGTTTCTGCCGCATATGTCATTATTGGTCTGATGACTTTTTTTTTATAAATTCTGCCTTTCATTTCTTTCCCGATATTTTTATTTCTCCATCTTGTTTCATTCTGACAGCCTGCGGCTTTGTTTGCTCTATTCACTTGAGCATCCACTTCAGTTTTGAGCTTTCCGTAGCTAGATAATGTGATGCCTAGACATGTAAACTATATCACTTAGTCTATTATCTGACCTTCCAGCTCTTATTTACATCTTAGTAATTTTGCTGGTGTAACCATACATTTTGTCTTTTTTGGGGAAATTAACATGTTAAATTTTCTGGCGGTTAAATTAAATTGGTGCAGCATACGTTGTAAATCGTCTTCACTTTGAGTGTTGCGTCTTTTAAGTTGTTTTTCTCCCATTTGGTTTACTTTTTTAGTTCCTACGTTTTTATTATTTCATCCATAATCAGGTTGAACAATAGAGGACTCAGGGAATCTCCCTGTCTTATCCCATTGCCAGCTTCAATAGGGTCGGTTAGTTCTTCTTCCACTTTTACTTTTATTTTGTTGTTTTGGTAAATATTTTCGATAGTTTTGATTATTCCTAGAGGTATCTCTCTTGCGTACAATAAGTGGATGACGTCCTTTAATTTGACCCGATCAAATGGCTTCTTAAAGTTCACGAAACATAGATATGCCGGTTTGTTGTATTCTAATGATTTCTTTAATTTTAATAAAATGTTAAATATTGCTATAATATCTAATTGCCTTTTTCTACTTCTGTGTTAAAAATATTTTAATCATATAATATAAAATTAGGCCTAAGTAGGTATTGATTATATTCAAAAAAGTAGGGCTAAAGGGAACTACAACGTTAAAGGGGTTTTATTATTTCATATGGTCAATGGATCCCCAAATAATAAAAACTGCGGAGTGCTACCATTTAAAGAAGTGCGTTTTTGAGAAAGGGCTGAAATTGTTACTATGCACTAGAGTGCATTTGGGTAAATTCTGTGCAGTTTTTTTACATATACATCTACAGAAAAGTTGTTCAGAATTAAATTTCCTATCAAATGTCACCTTTAAATTCAAAAATATTTTTTTTACAAAAATATATTTAAAAAACGAAGCAAAAAAACAAAAACACTTTTTCTCAAGGGGGTATAGGTATGGGCATTGTTTTACAGTAAAAAACTTTTATCTTTTCTCTTCAAAATGACGTTTGGTAAAAGTATTTACGATTTACAGTATCCCAGATACCATTTTCATCACACCTATTTAGCAATTTCTCCTATTTTTTTCTAGTTTTTCGCAAACATTGTTCTATAACTTTTTTCTACACAGTTTTAGGTAGATGCAGTGATACATTTAATTGAAATAAAGATCAATTACCTTTAAAATGGTCTATGGTAGAAGGTTTTAAAACTAATTTTAAGTAAGATACGGCTCTTCAAAATTTTCTACTTTTAACGATTTTTGCGGCTATTTTTTTAATTTCTCATTTCTCAACTTTTTTTGTACATTTAAGGTATAATATGCATTACAAATTAAAGAAAAACTTATTTTCTGCATTTTAAAATAGTCTTGATTGTCTGAATAGTGATACTTGCAACGGTTTGTATACTCGTATATATAGCGGTACAAGGAAACAATACTCAGAGACGAAAAAAAAAACGAAAAAGACGAAAGTTTGCCACTCTATCCCCGGTATTTCCCCTAAAACGGCCCAAGGGGAAGGAAAACGAAAAATTATCGATTTACCAAGAATCTGTACACGGTAGAAAAAAAATGTCTCAAACAAGATATGTAGCTGAGATAACATTGAACAAAAATGTATATTAGTACTTTTTTTGTAGAAATAACCGTTCTCTTGTTTTTTATTTCATTATATAGTAATAATAATGTTTATTTAGGAAGCTCACATTATAATATAGATTACAAGAAACAAAAAACATACTAAATACTAAATAAACATAAAAACTCATTGAAGTAGAGCTACCAGGTGAGCTTATTAAACTGAAACCATTCCTGAATTGTAGCAAAGTCTGTTTCGGCTTTTTGTTTTAAATGGCTCCACATATTTGAATAGCAAACAACTTAAAATAATCTGCTATGCAGACGACGCAATACTACTCTCTCAAAGTGAAGATGAAAATTTACAGAAAATCTACAGAAAATTTAACATGTTAATTTCCCCAACAAAGACAAAATGCATGGTTATAACAGCAAATTTACTAAGATGTAAATTGGAGCTGGAAGGTCAGATCTTAGAACAAGTGATGGAGTTTAAATATCTAGGCATCAGATTATCTAGCTACGGAAAGCTCGAAACCAAAGTAGAAGATCAAGTGAATAGAGCAAACAGAGCCGCAGGCTGCCTAAACGAAACAATATGGAGAAATAAAAATATCGGGAAAGAAACGAAAGGCAGAATTTACAAAACAGTCATCAGACCAATAATGACATACGCGGCAGAAACAAGACCTGACACAGAGAGAACAAAAAGGATGTTAGAAACAGCAGAGATGAAAACACTTAGAAATATTGATGGTAAGACACTATGGGACAGAGCTAGAAGTATAGATATACGACATACATGCAAGGTGGAGAACATCAAAAACTGGGTAAGAAATAGAAGAGTAGAATGGAACGATCATTAAGCCGAATGACAACAAATAGAGTAGTAAAGACGGCAAGAGACGATTCCCCAATAGGAAGACGATTAGTAGACAGACCACGCAAACGATGGAATGACAACTTACTGGAGGCACATTGAAAAACAGACAGAGTCATGTCTATATAAAAAGAAGAAGAAGAAGAAGAAGAAGTATTTGAATAGCTGTGTTATGTGCAAAACTTATTATCTTACCAGTAATATTCAGTATGAATAGATCATTGATGTAGATATTAGAGAATTGTTCCTAAGACTGTTCCTTGTGAGACTCTATAGGATATAATTCTTTCCTTACTAATTTCTCCATCTATATAAACATGATTTTGCCAGTTTAGAAGATAACTTTCTATAGTTTATTTTTATGAACGAGAGAGTAATTAGCATAATTTTAACTGGTAGCTCCGACCACTCCATGGACGTGCTCAAGATTAATTGAAAAATTACTTTGAATAATTGTAAAAAATAAATGAATTATTTCAGTGTTATAAAGTGTTATGTGTATGTAAACAAAAGTGACCTCTTTTATCACACACTATATTAGAACTGACTGGCCTACATTAAAAAGGGTTTTAAAAAATTCACATTTTTTTTAATTTTTAAAAATTACAAAAGAGAAAAAGAGTTTTTAAAACCGTCTAAGGTATGTTAAATAGATGAATAAAAATATTAATATAAAACTTACAGCTACTTGTTACAAATCCAAATCAGATTCAGAAGATGAACTTTCAGAACCAAGATTTATAATAACTGGCTCGATCATTTTATCAGTAATATTGTCCAGCTTCCACATTTTTTCCTCTTCTTTAATAGTGTGATTTACTGCCTTTTCCCAGTTTTCAGGTTTTACATTATTTACGGCCTCCAAAAACAACTGTTTAACATCATGAATTTTAAAAGTGGTATTTTTTCTTGAAACTTCACTCTTTATCTGTGCCCATACCAGTTCAATCGGGTTTAATTCACAATGATATGGTGGGGATCTAAGTACTGTCATTCCACGATTTTTGGCAATTTCATCAATTTCGTATTTTTTAAATTTTTCTTTATGAAGGGCACACAACGAATAAAGTTCCTTTCTTATAGATCCGGGATGGTACGTAATATTTTTTGAACTCAGCCAATTCTGCAAGTCTTTTTTTAACCACTTGGTTGTGGGCAGTCCTTCTATAAGTCTGGAGTGATAACTTGCATTATCCATTACTATTACACAGTTCTTAGGAAGAAGATCTATCATTTGTTCGAACCATTCTTGAAAGACATCAGCGTTCATGTCTTCATGGTAGTCACCGGTACGAGTTGATTCAAAAGTTAATAAACCACCTTCAACAAAACCGTCTGAACTGCCAATGTGTACTATTATCAGCCTGCGTCCCTTTCCTGATGGTGGGTTTAAACCAGTAGATAAGTTATTTACAAAAGCGTGCCTTTGACTTGTAACAGTTTTATCCTGCCAAAATGTATTTGGTGTATGACCCTCGTTGATCCATGTTTCATCAAGATAAAATATTTTTCTTTTTTGGTTTCTCATTTCCTTTATGGTTCTTAGAAAATGTCTTCTCCATATGACAATATCGCTTCTTTCTAATAAAATAGACTTTCTGGGATTCTTTTTCCAGCGGAAGACTATTTCTTTTAAAAGTTTCCATAACGTACTTCGACTCATTTCTGGGTAATCCTTATCATCTCGAACTGAGACAAGAACTTTATCCAATGTTGGAAATTCTTGTCTAAAGAAGAATTCATGCACTTTCCGTCGAAGTCCTTCTTTAAAATGATATTCTTTTTGAAATTTTGGTTTCCCTGGAGCATTACGTGGCATTTGAAAACTACCACATTTCTCTTCTTTAATAACTCTGTAAATCGTAGATTTCCCAACACCAAGTGTACTGCTAACTAACTCAACGGTCTCATCAACACTTTCACATAAACGTTTGTCTGTAAATGATTTAAAACAATTAAATATTAATGTTTTTTCATTAACTGTTAGAGGACCAATTTTTCGGCGATTACACGGCACTTCCAAATTTTCCATAACACTAGTATACACAATAAACTGCACCTTGCAACTGAAGTACCTACTTTTAGTGAACTGTTAAGAATTTTGAATACGCCACTTGGACCTTCCTATATACAAAATGGAAAAACCCACTATCACATTTTCTGTGGAATAAGTTTAGAAGGTAATTATCTAGTCAATTACTGTCGTAGATTCCTGGAATTAAAGAATTAAATGTTTGATTGTTGAAACCCTTACTTCGTGGAATGCACTCATTTCAGATAAAATAAAACGTTTTATTTTATCTAAAGAATTAAACTTTATTTTGCAAATGGGCAAAGAATTAAACTTTATTTTGCAAATAGATAAAATAAAACGTTTTATTTTATCTAAAGAATTAAACTTTATTTTGCAAATAGGTAGGTACTTATTAAACTTTTATTGGTTAGATATAACCAATAAAATAAACATCTTACATTTCTTGCAAATTCATTAGTACCTGTTAACCTCCATCACTCCGACACTGGCAACCTTATTTAGGGATTAGTAACCCTCACAACTATTGTATTCTATTCTGCTCCAACCTTTATACCTGGTGGTCATACTCAATTTAAATTTCCTATATACTTCTGTAAACTTGTTGACAAATATCTGTTTTTCATTGAGTCACCCGTATCAACAGTTTAGGGATTTGCATACATAATTTATTGTTTTATTACTCTCTCATACATAAAAATACACTATAGTATATTATATGCAAGCCCTCGAATTTTTTTTTGAGTTTATTTAGCAATAATTTATTCGAAAAAGTGTCAAATTTCTTTGATAAATCTACAAATATACAAAGAGAGAAAGAGAAATCTACAAATATGTAAAAAGAGCTTTGTATGTTAGGTTATAGTGCACAGACTGCATCTTCAGTGGATTTTCCCTCTTGAAACCCATGCTGACATTCAGACAGTATATTCATTTTTTTTTTTAATTTGTTAGTCTTATTTTAATTATTTTTTCTTATATTTTGCCTATGTTTGAGATTAGGGTGATATGTGTATAATTTTGACAATATATTTCTTCGCCAGATTTGAAAAGCGAATTAACAATATATACGGAAAAATGCCTAAATTAAGACATATATTTATTCTGTATGTTAAGTGTTTTGAAATCTGTTTTGTTATTTCTTTTCAAGTTTCAGATCTAACATTATTAGGTCCTGGTAACTTTTTATTTTTTAAATATTTTCCAAGTTCTTTATTGCCAAACTTTATTTGAATCTCTGTTTTTTATATAGTCTTTGTGTTATATTCACCCATTTCTCTCTAACGGGCATTTTTCTCATTACTTCCCATAGTTGTTTTCTGGGCGGGCTTGCATATGCAAGTCGATAATGTGATACGTGTTTCAATATTTTTTTTTCTTTGTTCTTAGAATTATACCAATTTAAAAACTATGTTCAATCAAATAAAATGAACTAAGAGAATATTCTTTTATATAAAACAGTCATATGGCCAAGTTAAAATTTATGCTATCAATTAGGTATGAATATTAATTTATTTTAAGTCTATAACGTAATTCATAAGAATCTTTTCATGAATTGCCTAATATAAATTCATTACATAGTTGTGTCGTTGGCTTAAGACTTATACACACGCATCGTAGGTCCTTGCAAGGTTCTTGTGGGGTCCTTATCAATATGCTGAGGACGGAAATAGTTAACAATACAACCATTAGCAATAAATTAACCACCCTCACAAAACATATTTGCTGGAACATCACGTTACATGATGAAAAATCTTTCCTGTAACTTTTTGATATTCAAGAGAGTTCTCTGTTAGTAAATTCTTTGATAACTCATGCGTAATTCATGGTTGCGTGGTGTCTCTACTGTAATTTGTAACGATTATTTTTATTATTTAGCTTCTGGATATTACAAACGTTTAATTAATATTGATGGTGTTTATTCAATAATTTGAATAGGTCCCAACAACATAAAAAAAACTAATTTAGAAAGAGTCACATGCAAATATTTATAAGTTTGACATACTTGTCATAAAAATTAGTATTTCTTGGGTTTAGGTTCAATGAATTATATTCAATTTGGAACTAGGTTTTATTTTCCTTAGAAATCAACGTTTCGGCAGGAAACCCTTGCCTTTGTGAAAATTCTAAAATGTACAAGATTAAGAACAAATAGTTATTGTAAAATATACAAAACTTATCAAAACGTAAAACGGGACACTGACATTAATGAATAATTGACAAGTAAAGGTTGATATCTCTGATATCTTATGGTTTATTGTCATTAGTGTAAAGAAAGGAGTAAATATGTAAAGATTGAAAGAGACATGTATGAGGGAGTAACAACTAGTGTTAGGACAGGTGTAGAAGAGACTGATAAATTTTGTGTGAAAATAGGATTGCACCAATTCTCGGTAGTAGCTCGGAAAATTAATAGTTTCAAGTACCTAGGATCGGTGTTATAGGGTAATGGGGGAATAGATGGAGATGCATGCAATATAATTAGGGTTGGATCGATGAAGTGGAAAGACCCGAGTGGTATGTTTTAAGCTTTCAATGCTTGAAAACAAGCGCGGAACATAAAGAAGAAGATGTTACAAGGTTGTATGGCGTCAATAAAACGATGGAAGGGGAAAGGGCACTTGTAAATGACCTCAGTGTGTAAACAACACGTGATGCGTCCGTTTGTGTGCACGTAAAGACATTTTATGAAATTGAATAGTTATTTTATTTACTATAAATTCTAGCCAGCGTAGTGAAGATTCAGATAACAGTTTTGAGCTAGATGTATCCGGGACATCAAAAATTGATGCTAAAAGTGAAATGTTATCAAGTGACTCAGATTCCAATAAAGATGATGACAGAGCAACTGTCTTACTTCAAGCAGTCCGGCAATTGGTTAGAGTAAATGTAGACCAGCCACGCCCGGTTAAATCGAGGTTTCTTTTTTACTGGGAAATCGGCGTTTCATTTCGATATACAGGATGTTGAAAATAAGGTTGAGTTTTTCAATATATTCTTCGAAGATGGACTAGTGGACAAAATTGTTCAAGAAACAAATCGTTTTGCTAATCAGAAAAGGCAATCAGGCTTTTGCAGAGTTATAAAAGAACAAATAAACACCAACGGGTAGGGATAAAATGCGAGTACTTTTTGTAATAATACTACTGAAGAGCTTGGTAAAGAAACCAGTGCACTTTTTTTATTGGTCCAAAAAACAAATAATTGAAACGGCCTTTTTTCGTAAGAATATGAAATATAAATGGTTCCCCACTATAAAGCAATACCTGCATTTCTCTAGTAATGAATCTTCCGACAAAGATACTGACTTAAGTCCGAAACTGTATATGATCTGAAAAGTTTATGAATACCTGAATGCTAAGTACAAATCTTTGTATAAGTTGGAAAGGGATGCACCAATTGACGAGAGCTTACTTCTCTACAAAGGCAGACTCTGATGGATTCAATACATTCCAAACAAAAGGGCACGATTTGGTATAATGAACTACATACAGTCTGAATCCTTTCTCCGGTTATATTTGGCATAACATAATTTATACGGGAAAGGATACAAAGTTTGACGAACAATATAAAGACCTTTCAGTATCAACACGTATTGACTGTTTGACTACAGACAACTTTCATACATCCCCTGAACTAACTAACCTTCTATTAGCAGTTTGCACAGGCAATAGGAATAAAGTGGAAGGATAAACGGGAGATTTGTGTGCTGTTAAAGCTGCATACTGCCGAAATAGTTACTAAAGAAAAGCGGGAAAAGGATATAAAAAACTTAGGATTATTTAGGACTACAACAATACTATGGGTAACCAGGAAGCTTGGAAAGAGGTATTACAAAAAATATTCTTCCACCTTTTCGAACATGCTGAGTGGAATGCTTTTGTGTTGTACAAGAAAAGCGGAGGCCAAGGAATGCATCTAGAATTTGGAATGGGTTTGATTGGCAACTTATTGAGGTTTGCTACAGAGATAGAGGTGTGTCAAGAGGAAGACCTTCAACGTTTCCAAACCCATTTAGACTTACCGGTCGACTTTTCCCAGCAGTTGTTCCTGTCACAGAGAAAAAAAATCATCCAACTATAGTGTGTTCTGTGTGCAGTAAGGCGAAGGATGTACCCGGAAAGAAGTTGAGGAGCAAATCAAGGTACCACTGTCCTGATTGCGATGTGGGACTTTGTTTGTCGCCCTGCTCAAGACGCATCGTACGGTAACTAACTTTTAGTTTCTCTTGTTTGTGTTCATTATTATAAAAATATAAATACATATATCCATGTCTTTTTCTTCACATAGCGTGCATAAAAAACTTTTGTTGTCTAGTTTGCTGGGAATGGCTTTTAGATGAAAAGCGAACATACAATGCTCTAGGCAAGGAAGACAACAAAACCTTTTGTCCGCAGGTTTTATTTATCCCACCAAAAACTTGGCTTAAAAACATAAATGATTGGACAAACCTCGATGCCATGCAATCTTTAGAGCCACACAAGATCGAGAGGAGCATGCCAGAATCGTTGCCAACATCCACTAATTGGATAGGGCACCATAAGAAGAAGAACCAAAAACTCGTCAACGAGATATCTCGGTATAGTTATCTTCAACCATTAAAAAAATAAAAAAACAAAGTAAAAATCAACATTGTATAACATGTTGTTGTATAACTTGTTCGTTAAGGGGTGTTAAGGGTTCGTTAAATGAAAAATCGACCTATTTTAGGATGTTTGTAAAAAGTAGATTGTTATATATTATGCATGTGAATTACTGTCGAAATGTGTACTATTCATCCCCTATCTACTGTTATACTAACCATACGAAATAGATAAATCAAGCAAATTACCTGGCGCCTCCTAAAACAGTTTACTAAACAACCACAAGTAGTAATAATCATTTAAAATTACCTGGTAAAAGAAACTAAAACCAATATATTTTGTATTCTGTAATAAACTTTATTGTTAATCGTGGATTGGGCCCTTCAATACCTAGAATCCTAAAACCACCTACAAAGAACGATGTGCTAGTACATAAGTGCATGTAGTGGGTGGCGCTCTAATGTCGAAGTTACTCAACCTCAAATAATTTGTATTCAGACTAGAAGAGTTAAGTTATCGATAATTCCAGGAAACTGTAGATCGTTGCGGCCATGGGCGTCCGTTTCTAATATGTTTAAATATACCGTAATTATACTATTAACCATTCATTACAGTTTGTATGTTACTTATCTCGACGATCTTTAATAAGTGACCAATTATTGTCGATATTATGATGCTAGTCATCATAAGGATTATTAAGAGGAAGCGTAGAAAAAAGTTAATATACCATTTTACTACAAACTGTCATTTTGAAGAAAAACGTTCTTCATTTTTTTTAATACTAATAAATATTTCTGTAATTAGTTACTAACAGAGGTATTATAATCTGTAAGATGTTACCTTGATATTAAATAAAATGTTGAATTTTGTCCAGAGCATCTTTGTACCAGAATCTTTTAACATGTATGACAAATAATCGCCTTACATGTATGACTAATAAACCCAGGGCCGCCGCTACAGGGGCCAACAATAGGGGCGGCCAAAAGCAGTCTACTGATGATAATACTTTTTTAAAACAAAAATAAATTCAAATATTTAAATAGTAATGAGATAATATAATATAATTCAGATAATTCTGTGAACTCTAATATTCTGAACAATAATAATTATTCAGTACGTGATAATACTCAAATGCGTTTCATTTATCATGTATACTTCTTTTTTTTCATCCTAATCTAAAAAAAAAAGTTAGAAAATATTATTTACTGTATGAACTGTAGCCATTTTGCAGGTACAGTCATAAAGCAATTTCGGGAATACTTTTTAATTCAAAGCGGCTGGCGGCTTTCGGACTTCAGTTAATTGGGATTTCACACGTAGATACTTTACAAGAATTTAGGCAAGTGGTTGTAAAGTTATAATATTGTTCCTATGGTTATGTTTATAGATGGGTTATTATATCTTATGTTCAGTCTTAGTTGAGAATTCGATGAATTTAGACACGCTTTTGATAAACGATTTTGTTTGTAAAATATAGTAGTGTACCCGTTTCTTTTGCACAGTAGGTACTGTATTTCGAAGTAACGTCGAGATCAGAGCAAATTTTATTCGTATACGCGTTACGGCTACATA
The DNA here is from genome assembly GCF_040954645.1 of Diabrotica undecimpunctata. Taxonomy (NCBI): domain Eukaryota; kingdom Metazoa; phylum Arthropoda; class Insecta; order Coleoptera; family Chrysomelidae; genus Diabrotica; species Diabrotica undecimpunctata. The sequence continues at coordinate 50,358,221 of NC_092804.1, read as the reverse complement.
TTATTTGGAGAAACATTATTTAGACAACTTATTTGAAGTGTTTTGGATTTATTTTGTTAAATTCGCCCGGCTTCGTTCTTAAGTGATAATTTCAAAATATCCGAAAGAAAAAGAAAACGACTTTCAGGCTTTCAATATAGAAAAATAAAAGAGGCAAAAACTGAGGAGAAAAAAAACTTAGCGGTGCACTGGAATCATTTTTGATGAAGAATATACATGAACATATAGAAGACTCGGATATAAATTTAGGACTTTCAACTTCAAACAAAGTCCAAACCATAGAAAAAAGTACCAAACAGTTGAATATTCCTGCGGATAGAGACGGAGGATTTGATGACAATAATAGCGATAGTGCCAGTGCTGATGCTGAAACGCCTGAACCTGAAACCACCAACATGCAGTAAAAATAAGTTATAAGTCAGTGGAATTTTTTTTAATACTGTACAGGAACTATATGTATTTTTTTCTTCTTCCAAATATTAGATGGAACATTTTATTAAAGCACCTCCCAAAGTTGATATTAAAAGCATTGTCGGACGCGCGATGGGATAGTCGGATCGATGCAATCGCACCATTAAAAACCCAGATTAGTGAAATATATGATGCTTTAGAAGAATTGCGAAATGATAACACAAGGGATATGAATACTGGGACTTTAGCAAAATCCCTTAAAAATAAAATTTGGAAATTCAAATTCATGTGTTCTGTTGTAGTGTGGCAAGATATTTTAAGTAAAATAAACGTCGTTAGCAAAATTTTTCCTAGCAAAAAAGTCCAAAATTTGACATAAAATCTTCACTTGATGCACTTGATAATTTAAAAAAATATTTCATAACCAAACGTTCTGATGAACATTTTCAAAATTTTGTAACCGAATCCAGAATAACCTATATTATCTCCGGAATTGTCATTTAAAATAAATTTTTATTTTAAGAATTTGGATGCTTGAACAGCAATTGAAGAACGGTTCCAATTACTTCAACAGCACACAGACATTTTTAGTCTAATATATAACCAAAGTTAAAAACGATGATGAAGTTAAAACTATTGTGAGAAAGTGAATCAAGCCCTTACAGACATAAACAGCTCAGAGACTGACATTAGTGCAACCGATTTATATGAAGAAATTAAAGCTATTCAACCATTTTATTCCACAGAAAAAAGTCCTAGTGATATTCTTGAATATATTTACGAAAATAATCTTGTATCAACATTGCCCATCTAAACTATAATAGTAATACGTATTGTTACTGTAGCTACGGGTGAGCGGTCGTTTTCAAAACTTAAGATTATTAAACTATTTGCGATCCTCAATGAAGCAAGATAGACTTTCTGCTTTAGCAATGTTATCTATAGAACATGAAGTGTGTGCGACATTAAATATATTGTCAAAAAGTTTTCCGAGACGAAAGCCTGAAAAGTGCGTTTTTAGTTTTTTTATGTGTTTATGTTTCTATTTGGTTTATTTTAATTAAATGGACATTTAAATTAGGATATTAGGATATACATATTCTGGACGTTGGATCATGGTTATTAAATTAGGATAAAGGACGTTTAAATTAGGATATTAGGATGGGATATTAGGATATACATTAGGATAATATATGGACGTTGGATCATGGAGATTAGTCTAAATGTTCAAGTAAGTATTTATTTATTTACGAATTATTATTGTTATATTATGCATCTTCTGCACATTTCTTTAAATAATAGTATGTATGTCTTAAGTGTTGGAAGAGGGGCGGCAAATATTAAGTTGCAGACGGGCGGCCAATACCTTAGCGGCGGCCCTGAATAAACCATGAGTCCTCTATTGTTCAACCTGATTATGGATCAAATAATAAAAAACTAAAAACTAAAAAAGGATACCAAATGGAAGAAAAACAACTTAAAATAATTTGCTATGCAAACGACGGAACACTACTCAAAGTGAAGATGATCAATTTAATATTATAATCGCCAGAAAATTTAACATGTTCCCAAAAGGACAAAATGCATGGTTATAATAGCAAATTTAATAAGATGTAAATTGGAGCTGGAAGGTCAGATAATAGAACAAGTGATAGAGTTTAAATATCTAGGCATCACATTATCTAGCTACGGAAAGCTCTAAACAGAAGTGGAAGATCAAGTGAATAGATCAAACAGAGACGCAGGTTACCTGAATGAAACAATATGGAGAAATAAAAATATCGGAAAAGAAATAAAAGGCAGAATTTACAAAAGAGTCATCAGACCAATAATGACATATGCAGCAGAAACACGACGTGGCACAGAAAAGACAAAAAGGATGTTAGAAACAGCAGAGATGAAAACGCTTAGAAAAATTGATGGTACGACACGATGGGACAGAGCTAGAAGTACAGATATACGACGTAGATGCAAGGTGGAGAACATCAAGGACTGGTTAAGAAATATAAGAGTAGAATGACAATCATATAAGCCGAATGACAACAAATAGGGTAGTAAAGTCGACAAGAGACGGTTTGTCATTAGAAAGACGATTAGGAAGATCACAAAATCGATGGAACTGGAGGCACATTGAAAAACAGACAAGATCATGTTTACATAAAAAAAAAAGAAGTAAAGACTGTCTGAATCTCTTTTTATATAATATTTATTTTATACGCAAATAAGCAAAAACCATAAACCCAAAAACTTTTTACCATTTTTAGCAATCTCTTTATTTGCCACAAATTTTCGCTTGAACAAATTTAAACATAAAAGAGAAGGCGCAAATATTTCGATCAACCCCGCGCCAATCTCCACGTCAACCTCCGCACAAACTACGTCACCATCGACGGTATAAATAAACCGTCCGCTGTTCCCAGTAGCAGTAATGCAGTGATTAGTGATCGATGTAGTAGTGTCTGGGTGCTCGGGAGACTGAGACCCAGACGTTCTAAGGAAGACATCAGAGAGAATGTCAAAAGCTCGGAGCAGTGACAATCGGCGCGGTTCAACTCGGAAGCCTGTTAATTTTCTATAGAAAAATAGACTAATATGGTTAAAAGAGCATAAAGATTGAACTCAATCGCAATAGGATCCAATACAATGGAGTGATGAGTCCAGATTTGGAGTGTGTGTTAGAGACAGTAGGAGTCGCGTCATTCGCAGGAAAAATTAAGCTCTCCATCCCGACTATCTGAAGAGAAAAGTCAAATTTCCTGCATCTGTCATGATCTGGGACAGCATGTTGTCTATCGATGGGATTGTAAATACGGACAAATATTTGAATATTTTAGAAGAATCTCTATTACCGATTATGGAACATCGTTTCACATCAGCGAAATATTTTGTCTTCCAACAGAACAGCGTAGGTTGTAATATCTCAAAAAAGAGTTTAAAATGGATTGAAGGCCATGGCATACTACTCCTGGAATGGGTTTCTAACATTCCCGAATTGTCCCCGATAGCCCGATAGAGACTTTGTGGAGGAAATGAAAAAAGCTTTGAGAAAACATCCTGCCAGGTATGTCAACGAATTGAAGGAAAAATTGCAAGAAATATGGGATTTGTTTATATTAGAATTTTGTCAAAAAAACTATTCCTCGAAGAACTGTGGATGTCATTAAAAATAAAGGGGATGTAACTCAGAGGTAAACTTTCACATTTTTTTTTATTAATATTAAATATTCCATGCGTTTTTTATATTTTATATATATATATATATATATATATATATATATATATATATATATATATATATATATATATATATATATATATATAAATATATATACGTGTGTGTCTGTGTGTGTATTTAAATATTTCCAATATTAATCGTTTGTAATAAACCGCACATGTCAAAGACCGTATGTGTAGATGCACACATTGTCGTATTGTCAAGAGACATCTACGATGAATTTCAATAGGGATCAAGCGTTTTATAGTTCCTTGTAATATCAGTTTTAATATCCGGTGGACGATTGGAATACGAATGTTCATGTCAAAGAGAAAATTACGATTTGTCGCTAAATAAGCATATGCAAATCATTTTTAATATCGAGAAGGAGTTTATCGATGTGAGGAATTGTGACTCATCAGGCTCTTCCTATAAGGCGTTAGTGTTGTAATAAATAACAGATTTTCGTTTCTATTCTTCCGGCAATATAGTGTATCCTTATATCATTTTTTTTAAATTACTTAGTAACTTAATTATAATTTTCGTTTAAAAATAATATTAATTAACTGCAACATTATTGCAACAACTGTTACAAATTGGAAAATTTGCAACAAAGAATGGGCAATGAAAAAAAAACATCTATTATAGTTCTTTTCAGGGATATCATTTCTTCAATATTTTAAACTGAAAATGTATGTTATAATCAATGACACTCAAAACTAGAAAGAGCCAATTAACATAGATTAATCCAGTAAATATAGTTTACAAAAATGCGAATTTTACTCTTTTTTCACTATTTCTTTGGTGAGTAATCAAAAATGAGTTGTAACAAAATAGCAATCAATATATAACAGTCAAGCTATCACCTTATAGACCAGAGAAATAAGCAAAAAAATTACCCTGTTTGTGACACTGAACCTGCCAGGCAAACGACAGTTTTTATGAGTTGTATGGACTTCTGTAACAAAAATCTATATGTTTCCTGCAGTTGAGTTTTTGGACTTAATGAATTATTAACAAAATAAGGTCAAAAATCCAAATCCAAATTTTTCGTCTACCAGCAAAAAGTACAGCATTTGAAACAAATTAAGGAATAAGAAACTTATGTCATATAAAAACCTTTAAAATGTTCCTATTCTTATTTGTTGCTTAGAAAGTTGCAAAATAAGTCAAAAATTTCGATATTTTATAAATGTTAATAACTTTTTTTTAAATAAACTTATAACCTTTATATTACATACAACGTTAGATCTTGTGGTGCTTAAAATATGTTTAAAGTCAATCGGTTAAATAGTTTAAAAAGTATTTTGATATAAGGTTGAATGCTCGAATAAATGAACTCTGAAAAAATTAAAGGCAAATATCGAGCACAATTTTAATAATCAAATCTTGCCCAAGTACTTTCGCTTTCTACAACATCATCAGGGGCATTTCGTCAAATTTGGGCTATCCAGCAAGCGCAGAATGTAATAAACATGAATTTAAACATAAATTGTACATAACACTACACTAAAATAAGGACAAACAGTTTAAAATTATTTAAAAATTATTTTACGCTACATTCTTGTCGACAACAGGAGAGCGAATCCCTCCTGTATACAGTTATCTACTTAACATAACAATATAGGACCAACTCTCTTACTTAATTTAGGTTATGTTAGTTGTTTGTTGATTGTTGTTAGTTGTTTTCTTGATTGTTTTAGTGTTATTTTAATCTTTGTATTATGTGTTAATTCTTTGTTTCCTGCTGTTGTTCTTTTATCTTTTAGTTTTTGTTAAAAACAAAGACCTATGAACTGAAGCCTGATGATAAGGCACATATTGTAAGCCTCTAAACCAGTAGCCTAGAAATTCTACTACATATAATAAAAACTTACCTAATATTATAAAGATTTTGCCACATTGACAACCTTTTCATCATTTTATGATCATGTTTCAAGCATGCTTACTATTGTGCGTCATGTTCGTTTTACTTACTTCATCATTTATATTCTTTGGGGTATTTTTCCATTATGTTTTTTTGCTTCCACATTCAAATTATATATGTATTATTATGGACTTCTTTAGAGTATGTGTTTACAGGAGGTTTGTTTTACAAGCTCAATGAAGAAATAATTGTTTTCGGGAATCCGTGCTATTCTTTTCAATTGAGCTTTCAATTCGTCAGTTTTCTCACAGTAGCATGTTGCGTATTTGGTACAAATTTCTCTTAAGACGTTCTAATAAAGGTGCGATCCAGGTTCTAGCCTTCCTCTTATATTTTGCTTTGGAATGAATAGGGTAGTTTTGGGTCGTAAAACAGTGCTACGTTGTTTTGTTCAGCCAAATATTTCACAAGATCTCCATTTTTGTCAGTTGACGCATAGTCCCAATGGATATTATGGCTATTGTTTTCTTCGAGGATGAATCTGGTTTTGTGAGATGCGAAATTGTTTGGGAAGGGAGACCACAAAATCTCTTCGGGCGGGTTAGTGTAGACTTGTAGAGAGATAACTGTATAGGCTCATACTTCGACAGTCAGAATTTTATTGTCGTGGTGGCGTATTTTTTAGCTAATGTCACAGCAATTCCGCACTAGGATGCCGCTTTCATGTTTGGCATTTGAGCATTCTATGGTAAGCGGCATTTTCTCAACGTTTAGGTCTATGTGCTGATTGGTCACGGTGAATCTCTTGTATATGTTACGAGCAAAGCCCGAAATTGGACAATCCTAACATTGTACACAAATTATTGTCCACTTCTAGCATTGTACCCCCAAACTGTACAATGTCCGAAATAATCAAAATAATTGTCGACACGCTCATCGGTTCAAATCGATTATTATTGACAACCGACACACCAAATCAAAAATTAAAAAATCGAATCGAAGAAGAAATTGTTCTACAATAGAGATATTGTTAGTGAAACATTTCAAAGCTTCAAGAGATAGATACATCACTATAATATTATTATTATTATTATTATTATTATATTACAAATAAGGGCAAAGGAGCGAGCTCCTATTATGCCCAAAAATCAAAAATAAAAAACATCCTTATAAAACTAATACCAATTATAAAGTTAAGTAAACATAAACAATTAAGTATATCGTACAAAAGTTGAATGGTGAGATAATAAATAAATAAATAAATAATGCTGTCAAAGAAAAAAAATCCTATAAATAAAATAAACCACTATCGAGTTTATTTTTAAAGATGTTAACACTAGTTGCCGATATGGTGTCTTGATCCAAATTGTTCCAGATATTAAAGATTCTATTTGGCAAGAAGTTCACCCTGGACCTTGCAGTAGTTTGTTCCCTTTTCAATTTGTATCGATGGCCTCTTAATCTTTCGTCTTGATTCAAAATGAATATGGTGCTTAAATTCCCAAAGTTATGTTTTAAAATACAGAAGGACATAATTAGATCACCTCGAAGACTTCGCTGCTCGAATGTCGTAAGATGAGCCATGGATAATATATTTTCATAGTTAGGTCTTACACGACCGTATGCCAGTCTTGTAGCTTTACGCTGAACATTTTAGAGTAGGATCTTATCGCGAATGAGATCTGGATTCCACACTGGTCCGGCAAACTCAAGAATAGGTCTAACGTATATTGAGTAAAGTTTACTAACAGAAGTTAGAGATATACGTGTAAAACATTTACGGATCAAAAACAGTTTCGAGTTTGCACGTTTACACACCGACACTATGTGATCAGACCAATTTAAGTCACTATTAATTATCACTCCGAGATCATTGTGGGAGGTTACCGAGTTTAAGGGATGTCCATTAATAAAGTACGGTAGTGATGGGTTATTTTTGCCGATATGTAAAACAACGCATTTTTCAATGTTAAGCGGAAGTAACCATTCTGAGGACCATTTCAATATTGCGTCAAGATCTTGTTGAAGAACATGTTGGTTAATAGTTGGATTCACATATAATTTCGTGTCATCAGCGTAAATGGAAACCTTACTGGATACGATGAGCGGAAGATCACTAGTGTAGACACAAAATAGTAGCGGTCCAAGTACTGATCCTTGTGGGACTCCACTCTTGACTGGCTTATCTAGTGAGTGGTCTTCCCCAACACGAACCCTGAAGTATCTATCGGATAGAAAATCTTCAATCCAAATGTTCAACTTTCCGCGGATACCATAGTGATCCAATTTAGCTAGTCTTAGATTTTCAAAAGATATGTATGATAATTTAAAATAATTTAATTCTACGAATCCAAAAGTCAAAAACGCTGGTTAATTATAGATTTATAACCTCAATTGATGTTTGTTTGTCGTTAATAACAAATGGGGAATAATCGTAAAAATCGATATGAATCGATATCTGATATATTATCTCAAACTTGAACGCATGGCTACTTATTGAAATTCGAACATTGTATAGCAATTCTTTTATACAAAGTCCGACGATTATATATATTTCGGAGATTGTACAGTAAAGGGGTACAATGCTAGAAGTGGACAAGATTTTCTCTACAATGCTAGGATTGTCCAATTTCGGACATTGCTCGTAACATATACACAATATATCACATTTGTGGATTTTACACAGTTCAAACAAAATTTCGTGCTTATTGGAAGTAATTTCCTCGACTTTTATGGTTATGATTGTAAATGTAGTCTCTGAGAAGAGCCGTTAATTTATTTTATTTTCTGGTTACATTAATCCAGTGGTGGAAGGTTTAGGCGTCCAAGAGACGTTTCCAGGGAGTGTCAGTGATATTTTATTTTGCTCTTATAATATTACTTGTGAGGAGACTCCTTACGTGCTCCTTTTATACATATATTATAAGATCAGAATATTTGGAAGTTTTGTAAACTCGTTTCAAATGAAATAGGTTTATGGGACTACAATAAATAAAAACATATTAATGTTTTGTCTTGAATTACAAAATTCAGACTAACCTTTACTTTCAGTAATTTGTAAAGATTGTCTAAACCGCTTTTTTATTCAAATAATTTAGTCCACGATGTGTAGTTATGATAACATATATTTTAGTAGTAAAATGTTATCTCCGCATTTTTTATACTTTGATATACATTTTCAGACTAGTACCTCCCTTTTTAATGCTCTTTTTAATTTATATACTCAAAATGTATTTGTTAAACATAATACAGGTATCTGCACATCCACAATAAAAAGATAATTTTCGTCACACAGCCACCTAATATATTCCTTTATTCCCACTTAATTTATTAATCGAATTTCTATTGTCCGTGTCTGGGTACAATGGAACCAATAAAACACGACTCATAGATCTTGAACAGCGATTTGACAAATAATGTTTCACTCATTGTCAACCTATTATTACCTATTCAGTAAGTTTCTTATTCTTTTCAGTCGTTTAAAAGTCATATGCGATTGCTGTATTTGGTAGATATACATTTTCAGGGTCGGCTTGGGATTAAAAAAATAAATATGACTATACTCCTAAATAAAAACGTGAAGAAGAGAAAAGATAAATTAAGCAAAATCGTCATCTTTAGGCATGAATTATTTACCTCAAACATTTTCAATTTCTCCTAGTTACTATATGATTAGCATTCATTAACTGATTAAAGCAATAAATGCTTCTAAAACAATATTTGCAAAAATACAAACCATAGTAGATAGGCTATGTATTTCCTGGCTCATCCCCTAAATCGCATCCCCTAAAATCGCAACCCCCGGTCGTAAGTTCCAAACGGCTTAACGTAGGATGACGTACGAGGGCTCGTTGGAAAGGGGATGAAAAATGGGGTTGAATGCAGTATGTGCCGTGCGCATCGGAGCATGCCAAAAGGTCATTACGTCATATCTTTGTTTCTATTGGTCCGATCGTGACGTACGAGGGCTCGTTGGAACGGGGAGGAGACGGGGACACAAAAAACAAAGATGGCAGCATTGCCAAATGGGCGCTAGAATGTATCTTTGTTGCTATTGGCATGATTTTGACGTATGAGGTGTCAAATGAAAGCGTAGGTGACACAGAAGCCATGTCAACGATTAGTATGAACATTCTTCTTCTTCTTCGTCTTCGTCTTCTTCTTCTTGTCCGTACAGTGCCTAATAGAACGTGACATTCGACGTAGAACGTGAAATGTCGCGTGAAATGACGTGACATTCGACGTAGAACGTGACAGTTATGTGACATTCAACGCAGAACGTGACATCCGACGTAGAACGTGACATTCGACGCAGAACGTGAAATGTCGCGTGAAATGACGTGACATTCGACGTAGAACGTGAAATGTCACGTGACATTCGACGCAGGACGTGACATTCGACGCAGAACGTGAAATGTCACGTGACATTCGACGTAGAACGTGACAGCTATGTGACATTCAACGCAGGACGTGACATTCGACGCAGAACGTGAAATGTCGCGTGAAATGACGTGACATTCGACGTAGAACGTGAAATGTCACGTGACATTCAACGCAGGACGTGACATTCGACGTAGGACGTGAAATGTCACGTGACATTCAACGCAGGACATGACATTCGACGCAGGACGTGACATTCGACGCAGGACGTGACATTCGACGCAGAACGTGAAATGTCGCGTGAAACGACGTGACATTTGACGCAGGACGTGACATTCGACGTAGAACGTGAAATGTCACGTGACATTCAACGCAGGACGTGACATTCGACGTAGAACGTGACATTCGACGCAGGACGTGACAGTTATGTGTTAGTCAAGATGTTGCTTGACATAAAATGTGACATTCTACATAGGATCCTGGACACACATATAAAAAGCATGGAAAACGGAAAGTCTACCTTGGACAGTGGAGTCCTGTGGTGGACATTTGAGTCAACCTTGGACGAAAATTCAATACAAATTAAATGAGTCAATTCTCTGTTAGACATGATACAGTCTAGCTTGGACTGAGCTATTCTAAATAAAATTGCAATGATTACCACATTAAAAACTGTTTTTTTTTGTTATTAAATAAAATACCAAAATGTTACGTATTATTTATTAAAAATTATAATAGATCTAACAATTTTAAAATAGTTTCTCTTTGCAGTTCGGCCTTTTTGTTTAAACCTAAATTCATTAGTTCTGCAATTATGTTACGTTTTTTAACCATTTTTTCTTTGTAAGATTTTCGTATTGCCATCCCACGTTCAGTTTTGTAAAATTTTCTTCTCTTTTCATTGGCTTCATCTTTTTTTCTAATACCTTCCTCACCTCTTTCACACTTGCAGGTTGATTTTACGTGTAGTTCATGCTTTGATGTATATTTTTCTAAATTGTTAACGCCTCTGCTCGCTAAGGTAGAAATTTCATTACGTATACCTGCACAGAACTTTCCTCTCGAATGCAACCATTCTAATTTAAATACTCTTCTCTCGTAATGGGAGTGAGGTTTGCCCAAAAGTCCATCACCATCTCGACGAAGGGGTTTTTGACCATCAGCACAGGCAATGTATCTCAAAACACCAACACAATGATCCAAACAAATAATTTTTCTAAATGTAGTTTTTGGATGTAGTCTTTTCCCTGCACGTTGTATTTTCTTCTTGTAAGCCAACATTGTAGATCCACCTGTAAAGTGAATTAATGCATGGAGGTGTTCGTGTGCAGTACTTTCGTCGTCTGCTACTAAATGGCATCGGCAAATGGAATACCATTTTACATTAGGAGCACATACTAGAAGAGAAAAGTCACTCTCATTTAAGAGTAAATGATACCATTCCCTTGGTGACTCTTCGTAATCCTTTGCCATCTCCTCTGGCGAAAGAGCATTAATGTCGTTGACACTCAAAAGAGCCAGATAGTCGCTTTTTGACAAAATAGACATATTTTAACTGAATGCTTAAGAACAAAGAACTGAACTCTCGCAACTGTCTCACTAGACTAAAAGAGTCCTTACGAAGTCGTTAAATTTATCTACCAGTACAGCTTTCCCCACCCTAATTGATTATTTCACGCATGCGCTACTAACACGATCAAAGGTCAAAGTGTGCCTTAAGATGGTAAATGTATTAGGTTAGGTTATCTCTGAGTGTCTCTGCGTACCTCTGTCTACGTATCACAGATGGCTCTGTGTGCCTCTGCACGTCTCTGCGTACCTCTGTCTATGTGTAAAAACGTCACACGTTACGTAAAAACGTCACACGACTGTAAAAACGTCACACGTTACGTAAAAACGTCACACGACACAAAAACGTCACGTTTTTGCACGTTCGTAGTAAAGGGGCAACAAGAGTTCGGCGTATTTTCCCATGTTAAATCCCATAAGAAATCGCTAAGGTTCATTCTGGTCATTTTTGACGCTTTTTTTGGTGGAGGCGCGACGGCTCGTCGGATCGTGACGTGAAGGGTATCGTTGGAAAGCGGAGGGGACGGGGAACACATTTAGATAAAAATCAAATGTCAAGACTGTGTCAAAACGGCGCTATATCGTATCTCCATTGTTATTGGTTCGATTGTGACGTACGAGGGCTCGTTGGAATGGGGAGAGGGTAACGAATATGTTAACACAAAAATCAAACGCAAAAGTCAATGCCAAAAGGACACTAAGCTTGTAACGTCCAAACGGCTCAACGTACAACAACGTGTGAGGTATCCATGGAAAGGGGAGAGGGTAACGAAAATGTTAATACATAAACAAACGCAAAAGACAATGTCAAAAGGACACTAAGCTTGTAACGTCCAAAAGGCTCAACGTACAACAACGTGTGAGGTATCGATGGAAAGGGGAGGTGCTAGCGAATATGTTAAAGTAAATAACGAAACGCAAAAGACAATACCAAAAGGACACTAAGCATGCAACGTCTAAACAGCTTAACGTGTAAGGTATTGATGGAAAGAGGAGGGGGTACTGAATATGTTTAGATATAACTAATACATAAACAAACGCAAAAGACAATACCAAAAGGACACTAAGCATGCAACGTCTAAACAGCTTAACGTGTAAGGTATTGATGGAAAGAGGAGGGGGTACTGAATATGTTTAGATAAAAACAAAACGCAAAAGACAATGTCAAAAGGACACTAAGCTTGTAACGTCCAAAAGGCTCAACGTACAACAACGTGTGAGGTATCGATGGAAAGGGGAGGTGCTAACGAATATGTTAAAGTAAATAACGAAACGCAAAAGACAATACCAAAAGGACACTAAGCTTGCAACCTCGAAACGGCTCAACGTGTGAGGTATCGATGGAAAGGGGAGGTGGTAATGAATATAGTAGCATAAAAAGCAAACGCAAAAGACAATGCCTAAAGGACACTAAGCTTGCAACGTCCAAACGGTTCAACGTACATCAACATACATCAACGTACAACAATGTGTGATGCTAAGATAAAAATAAAACGCAAAGACATCGGCGCTACGTTTGTAATGTCCAAACGGCTCAATGTGTGAGGTATCAACGAAAAGGGGAGGGGGTAATGAATATGTTAAGATAAAAAAAGTCATATCTCTGTTGTTATTAGTCTGATTACTACGTGTAATACGTTAAATGAAAAGGGGAGGTGACGGGAAATATGTTAAGATACAAGACAATGACTAAAACGCCGCTATATCGGATCTTTGTTTAGCATAATAGACATTTGAGGAAAGTGAGGCTAATAGAGAATCATCGTCAAAAAAACAGTGCTATATCAAATATTCAACATAGTTTGAATGAGATTCCACGTCTATTACAGTTCATCATCTCGTCACGCCATCTGTCAACCACATCTAGCACCTGACATCGTAAAAAGACACACAGCCTCTCTCTCTCTCTCTCTCTCTCTTTCGTGAAACAAAGCGAAAGGTGACGCTGAAAACGATATAACGTGTGTGGTATTACTAGAAATAGAACATGATGCATTGAAGAACATATATTATTCTTACAGTATGACCAAACCAACAAATAGTCTCAATATAATCTTATCTGATTAATTACTATACACCACTATTATTCTGTATAGGATCCTGGACACACATATAAAAAGCATGGAAAACGGAAAGTCTACCTTGGACAGTGGAGTCCTGTGGTGGACATTTGAGTCAACCTTGGACGAAAATTCAATACAAATTAAATGAGTCAATTCTCTGTTAGACATGATACAGTCTAGCTTGGACTGAGCTATTCTAAATAAAATTGCAATGATTACCACATTAAAAACTGTTTTTTTTTGTTATTAAATAAAATACCAAAATGTTACGTATTATTTATTAAAAATTATAATAGATCTAACAATTTTAAAATAGTTTCTCTTTGCAGTTCGGCCTTTTTGTTTAAACCTAAATTCATTAGTTCTGCAATTATGTTACGTTTTTTAACCATTTTTTCTTTGTAAGATTTTCGTATTGCCATCCCACGTTCAGTTTTGTAAAATTTTCTTCTCTTTTCATTGGCTTCATCTTTTTTTCTAATACCTTCCTCACCTCTTTCACACTTGCAGGTTGATTTTACGTGTAGTTCATGCTTTGATGTATATTTTTCTAAATTGTTAACGCCTCTGCTCGCTAAGGTAGAAATTTCATTACGTATACCTGCACAGAACTTTCCTCTCGAATGCAACCATTCTAATTTAAATACTCTTCTCTCGTAATGGGAGTGAGGTTTGCCCAAAAGTCCATCACCATCTCGACGAAGGGGTTTTTGACCATCAGCACAGGCAATGTATCTCAAAACACCAACACAATGATCCAAACAAATAATTTTTCTAAATGTAGTTTTTGGATGTAGTCTTTTCCCTGCACGTTGTATTTTCTTCTTGTAAGCCAACATTGTAGATCCACCTGTAAAGTGAATTAATGCATGGAGGTGTTCGTGTGCAGTACTTTCGTCGTCTGCTACTAAATGGCATCGGCAAATGGAATACCATTTTACATTAGGAGCACATACTAGAAGAGAAAAGTCACTCTCATTTAAGAGTAAATGATACCATTCCCTTGGTGACTCTTCGTAATCCTTTGCCATCTCCTCTGGCGAAAGAGCATTAATGTCGTTGACACTCAAAAGAGCCAGATAGTCGCTTTTTGACAAAATAGACATATTTTAACTGAATGCTTAAGAACAAAGAACTGAACTCTCGCAACTGTCTCACTAGACTAAAAGAGTCCTTACGAAGTCGTTAAATTTATCTACCAGTACAGCTTTCCCCACCCTAATTGATTATTTCACGCATGCGCTACTAACACGATCAAAGGTCAAAGTGTGCCTTAAGATGGTAAATGTATTAGGTTAGGTTATCTCTGAGTGTCTCTGCGTACCTCTGTCTACGTATCACAGATGGCTCTGTGTGCCTCTGCACGTCTCTGCGTACCTCTGTCTATGTGTAAAAACGTGCAAAAACGTGACGTTTTTGTGTCGTGTGACGTTTTTACGTAACGTGTGACGTTTTTACAGTCGTGTGACGTTTTTACGTAACGTGTGACGTTTTTACACATAGACAGAGGTACGCAGAGACGTGCAGAGGCACACAGAGCCATCTGTGATACGTAGACAGAGGTACGCAGAGACACTCAGAGATAACCTAACCTAATACATTTACCATCTTAAGGCACACTTTGACCTTTGATCGTGTTAGTAGCGCATGCGTGAAATAATCAATTAGGGTGGGGAAAGCTGTACTGGTAGATAAATTTAACGACTTCGTAAGGACTCTTTTAGTCTAGTGAGACAGTTGCGAGAGTTCAGTTCTTTGTTCTTAAGCATTCAGTTAAAATATGTCTATTTTGTCAAAAAGCGACTATCTGGCTCTTTTGAGTGTCAACGACATTAATGCTCTTTCGCCAGAGGAGATGGCAAAGGATTACGAAGAGTCACCAAGGGAATGGTATCATTTACTCTTAAATGAGAGTGACTTTTCTCTTCTAGTATGTGCTCCTAATGTAAAATGGTATTCCATTTGCCGATGCCATTTAGTAGCAGACGACGAAAGTACTGCACACGAACACCTCCATGCATTAATTCACTTTACAGGTGGATCTACAATGTTGGCTTACAAGAAGAAAATACAACGTGCAGGGAAAAGACTACATCCAAAAACTACATTTAGAAAAATTATTTGTTTGGATCATTGTGTTGGTGTTTTGAGATACATTGCCTGTGCTGATGGTCAAAAACCCCTTCGTCGAGATGGTGATGGACTTTTGGGCAAACCTCACTCCCATTACGAGAGAAGAGTATTTAAATTAGAATGGTTGCATTCGAGAGGAAAGTTCTGTGCAGGTATACGTAATGAAATTTCTACCTTAGCGAGCAGAGGCGTTAACAATTTAGAAAAATATACATCAAAGCATGAACTACACGTAAAATCAACCTGCAAGTGTGAAAGAGGTGAGGAAGGTATTAGAAAAAAAGATGAAGCCAATGAAAAGAGAAGAAAATTTTACAAAACTGAACGTGGGATGGCAATACGAAAATCTTACAAAGAAAAAATGGTTAAAAAACGTAACATAATTGCAGAACTAATGAATTTAGGTTTAAACAAAAAGGCCGAACTGCAAAGAGAAACTATTTTAAAATTGTTAGATCTATTATAATTTTTAATAAATAATACGTAACATTTTGGTATTTTATTTAATAACAAAAAAAAACAGTTTTAATGTGGTAATCATTGCAATTTTATTTAGAATAGCTCAGTCCAAGCTAGACTGTATCATGTCTAACAGAGAATTGACTCATTTAATTTGTATTGAATTTTCGTCCAAGGTTGACTCAAATGTCCACCACAGGACTCCACTGTCCAAGGTAGACTTTCCGTTTTCCATGCTTTTTATATGTGTGTCCAGGATCCTATACAGAATAATAGTGGTGTATAGTAATTAATCAGATAAGATTATATTGAGACTATTTGTTGGTTTGGTCATACTGTAAGAATAATATATGTTCTTCAATGCATCATGTTCTATTTCTAGTAATACCACACACGTTATATCGTTTTCAGCGTCACCTTTCGCTTTGTTTCACGAAGAGAGAGAGAGAGAGAGAGAGAGGCTGTGTGTCTTTTTACGATGTCAGGTGCTAGATGTGGTTGACAGATGGCGTGACGAGATGATGAACTGTAATAGACGTGGAATCTCATTCAAACTATGTTGAATATTTGATATAGGATCCTGGACACACATATAAAAAGCATGGAAAACGGAAAGTCTACCTTGGACAGTGGAGTCCTGTGGTGGACATTTGAGTCAACCTTGGACGAAAATTCAATACAAATTAAATGAGTCAATTCTCTGTTAGACATGATACAGTCTAGCTTGGACTGAGCTATTCTAAATAAAATTGCAATGATTACCACATTAAAAACTGTTTTTTTTTGTTATTAAATAAAATACCAAAATGTTACGTATTATTTATTAAAAATTATAATAGATCTAACAATTTTAAAATAGTTTCTCTTTGCAGTTCGGCCTTTTTGTTTAAACCTAAATTCATTAGTTCTGCAATTATGTTACGTTTTTTAACCATTTTTTCTTTGTAAGATTTTCGTATTGCCATCCCACGTTCAGTTTTGTAAAATTTTCTTCTCTTTTCATTGGCTTCATCTTTTTTTCTAATACCTTCCTCACCTCTTTCACACTTGCAGGTTGATTTTACGTGTAGTTCATGCTTTGATGTATATTTTTCTAAATTGTTAACGCCTCTGCTCGCTAAGGTAGAAATTTCATTACGTATACCTGCACAGAACTTTCCTCTCGAATGCAACCATTCTAATTTAAATACTCTTCTCTCGTAATGGGAGTGAGGTTTGCCCAAAAGTCCATCACCATCTCGACGAAGGGGTTTTTGACCATCAGCACAGGCAATGTATCTCAAAACACCAACACAATGATCCAAACAAATAATTTTTCTAAATGTAGTTTTTGGATGTAGTCTTTTCCCTGCACGTTGTATTTTCTTCTTGTAAGCCAACATTGTAGATCCACCTGTAAAGTGAATTAATGCATGGAGGTGTTCGTGTGCAGTACTTTCGTCGTCTGCTACTAAATGGCATCGGCAAATGGAATACCATTTTACATTAGGAGCACATACTAGAAGAGAAAAGTCACTCTCATTTAAGAGTAAATGATACCATTCCCTTGGTGACTCTTCGTAATCCTTTGCCATCTCCTCTGGCGAAAGAGCATTAATGTCGTTGACACTCAAAAGAGCCAGATAGTCGCTTTTTGACAAAATAGACATATTTTAACTGAATGCTTAAGAACAAAGAACTGAACTCTCGCAACTGTCTCACTAGACTAAAAGAGTCCTTACGAAGTCGTTAAATTTATCTACCAGTACAGCTTTCCCCACCCTAATTGATTATTTCACGCATGCGCTACTAACACGATCAAAGGTCAAAGTGTGCCTTAAGATGGTAAATGTATTAGGTTAGGTTATCTCTGAGTGTCTCTGCGTACCTCTGTCTACGTATCACAGATGGCTCTGTGTGCCTCTGCACGTCTCTGCGTACCTCTGTCTATGTGTAAAAACGTGCAAAAACGTGACGTTTTTGTGTCGTGTGACGTTTTTACGTAACGTGTGACGTTTTTACAGTCGTGTGACGTTTTTACGTAACGTGTGACGTTTTTACACATAGACAGAGGTACGCAGAGACGTGCAGAGGCACACAGAGCCATCTGTGATACGTAGACAGAGGTACGCAGAGACACTCAGAGATAACCTAACCTAATACATTTACCATCTTAAGGCACACTTTGACCTTTGATCGTGTTAGTAGCGCATGCGTGAAATAATCAATTAGGGTGGGGAAAGCTGTACTGGTAGATAAATTTAACGACTTCGTAAGGACTCTTTTAGTCTAGTGAGACAGTTGCGAGAGTTCAGTTCTTTGTTCTTAAGCATTCAGTTAAAATATGTCTATTTTGTCAAAAAGCGACTATCTGGCTCTTTTGAGTGTCAACGACATTAATGCTCTTTCGCCAGAGGAGATGGCAAAGGATTACGAAGAGTCACCAAGGGAATGGTATCATTTACTCTTAAATGAGAGTGACTTTTCTCTTCTAGTATGTGCTCCTAATGTAAAATGGTATTCCATTTGCCGATGCCATTTAGTAGCAGACGACGAAAGTACTGCACACGAACACCTCCATGCATTAATTCACTTTACAGGTGGATCTACAATGTTGGCTTACAAGAAGAAAATACAACGTGCAGGGAAAAGACTACATCCAAAAACTACATTTAGAAAAATTATTTGTTTGGATCATTGTGTTGGTGTTTTGAGATACATTGCCTGTGCTGATGGTCAAAAACCCCTTCGTCGAGATGGTGATGGACTTTTGGGCAAACCTCACTCCCATTACGAGAGAAGAGTATTTAAATTAGAATGGTTGCATTCGAGAGGAAAGTTCTGTGCAGGTATACGTAATGAAATTTCTACCTTAGCGAGCAGAGGCGTTAACAATTTAGAAAAATATACATCAAAGCATGAACTACACGTAAAATCAACCTGCAAGTGTGAAAGAGGTGAGGAAGGTATTAGAAAAAAAGATGAAGCCAATGAAAAGAGAAGAAAATTTTACAAAACTGAACGTGGGATGGCAATACGAAAATCTTACAAAGAAAAAATGGTTAAAAAACGTAACATAATTGCAGAACTAATGAATTTAGGTTTAAACAAAAAGGCCGAACTGCAAAGAGAAACTATTTTAAAATTGTTAGATCTATTATAATTTTTAATAAATAATACGTAACATTTTGGTATTTTATTTAATAACAAAAAAAAACAGTTTTTAATGTGGTAATCATTGCAATTTTATTTAGAATAGCTCAGTCCAAGCTAGACTGTATCATGTCTAACAGAGAATTGACTCATTTAATTTGTATTGAATTTTCGTCCAAGGTTGACTCAAATGTCCACCACAGGACTCCACTGTCCAAGGTAGACTTTCCGTTTTCCATGCTTTTTATATGTGTGTCCAGGATCCTATACAGAATAATAGTGGTGTATAGTAATTAATCAGATAAGATTATATTGAGACTATTTGTTGGTTTGGTCATACTGTAAGAATAATATATGTTCTTCAATGCATCATGTTCTATTTCTAGTAATACCACACACGTTATATCGTTTTCAGCGTCACCTTTCGCTTTGTTTCACGAAAGAGAGAGAGAGAGAGAGAGAGAGGCTGTGTGTCTTTTTACGATGTCAGGTGCTAGATGTGGTTGACAGATGGCGTGACGAGATGATGAACTGTAATAGACGTGGAATCTCATTCAAACTATGTTGAATATTTGATATAGGATCCTGGACACACATATAAAAAGCATGGAAAACGGAAAGTCTACCTTGGACAGTGGAGTCCTGTGGTGGACATTTGAGTCAACCTTGGACGAAAATTCAATACAAATTAAATGAGTCAATTCTCTGTTAGACATGATACAGTCTAGCTTGGACTGAGCTATTCTAAATAAAATTGCAATGATTACCACATTAAAAACTGTTTTTTTTTGTTATTAAATAAAATACCAAAATGTTACGTATTATTTATTAAAAATTATAATAGATCTAACAATTTTAAAATAGTTTCTCTTTGCAGTTCGGCCTTTTTGTTTAAACCTAAATTCATTAGTTCTGCAATTATGTTACGTTTTTTAACCATTTTTTCTTTGTAAGATTTTCGTATTGCCATCCCACGTTCAGTTTTGTAAAATTTTCTTCTCTTTTCATTGGCTTCATCTTTTTTTCTAATACCTTCCTCACCTCTTTCACACTTGCAGGTTGATTTTACGTGTAGTTCATGCTTTGATGTATATTTTTCTAAATTGTTAACGCCTCTGCTCGCTAAGGTAGAAATTTCATTACGTATACCTGCACAGAACTTTCCTCTCGAATGCAACCATTCTAATTTAAATACTCTTCTCTCGTAATGGGAGTGAGGTTTGCCCAAAAGTCCATCACCATCTCGACGAAGGGGTTTTTGACCATCAGCACAGGCAATGTATCTCAAAACACCAACACAATGATCCAAACAAATAATTTTTCTAAATGTAGTTTTTGGATGTAGTCTTTTCCCTGCACGTTGTATTTTCTTCTTGTAAGCCAACATTGTAGATCCACCTGTAAAGTGAATTAATGCATGGAGGTGTTCGTGTGCAGTACTTTCGTCGTCTGCTACTAAATGGCATCGGCAAATGGAATACCATTTTACATTAGGAGCACATACTAGAAGAGAAAAGTCACTCTCATTTAAGAGTAAATGATACCATTCCCTTGGTGACTCTTCGTAATCCTTTGCCATCTCCTCTGGCGAAAGAGCATTAATGTCGTTGACACTCAAAAGAGCCAGATAGTCGCTTTTTGACAAAATAGACATATTTTAACTGAATGCTTAAGAACAAAGAACTGAACTCTCGCAACTGTCTCACTAGACTAAAAGAGTCCTTACGAAGTCGTTAAATTTATCTACCAGTACAGCTTTCCCCACCCTAATTGATTATTTCACGCATGCGCTACTAACACGATCAAAGGTCAAAGTGTGCCTTAAGATGGTAAATGTATTAGGTTAGGTTATCTCTGAGTGTCTCTGCGTACCTCTGTCTACGTATCACAGATGGCTCTGTGTGCCTCTGCACGTCTCTGCGTACCTCTGTCTATGTGTAAAAACGTCACACGTTACGTAAAAACGTCACACGACTGTAAAAACGTCACACGTTACGTAAAAACGTCACACGACACAAAAACGTCACGTTTTTGCACGTTTTTACACATAGGATCCTGGACACACATATAAAAAGCATGGAAAACGGAAAGTCTACCTTGGACAGTGGAGTCCTGTGGTGGACATTTGAGTCAACCTTGGACGAAAATTCAATACAAATTAAATGAGTCAATTCTCTGTTAGACATGATACAGTCTAGCTTGGACTGAGCTATTCTAAATAAAATTGCAATGATTACCACATTAAAAACTGTTTTTTTTTGTTATTAAATAAAATACCAAAATGTTACGTATTATTTATTAAAAATTATAATAGATCTAACAATTTTAAAATAGTTTCTCTTTGCAGTTCGGCCTTTTTGTTTAAACCTAAATTCATTAGTTCTGCAATTATGTTACGTTTTTTAACCATTTTTTCTTTGTAAGATTTTCGTATTGCCATCCCACGTTCAGTTTTGTAAAATTTTCTTCTCTTTTCATTGGCTTCATCTTTTTTTCTAATACCTTCCTCACCTCTTTCACACTTGCAGGTTGATTTTACGTGTAGTTCATGCTTTGATGTATATTTTTCTAAATTGTTAACGCCTCTGCTCGCTAAGGTAGAAATTTCATTACGTATACCTGCACAGAACTTTCCTCTCGAATGCAACCATTCTAATTTAAATACTCTTCTCTCGTAATGGGAGTGAGGTTTGCCCAAAAGTCCATCACCATCTCGACGAAGGGGTTTTTGACCATCAGCACAGGCAATGTATCTCAAAACACCAACACAATGATCCAAACAAATAATTTTTCTAAATGTAGTTTTTGGATGTAGTCTTTTCCCTGCACGTTGTATTTTCTTCTTGTAAGCCAACATTGTAGATCCACCTGTAAAGTGAATTAATGCATGGAGGTGTTCGTGTGCAGTACTTTCGTCGTCTGCTACTAAATGGCATCGGCAAATGGAATACCATTTTACATTAGGAGCACATACTAGAAGAGAAAAGTCACTCTCATTTAAGAGTAAATGATACCATTCCCTTGGTGACTCTTCGTAATCCTTTGCCATCTCCTCTGGCGAAAGAGCATTAATGTCGTTGACACTCAAAAGAGCCAGATAGTCGCTTTTTGACAAAATAGACATATTTTAACTGAATGCTTAAGAACAAAGAACTGAACTCTCGCAACTGTCTCACTAGACTAAAAGAGTCCTTACGAAGTCGTTAAATTTATCTACCAGTACAGCTTTCCCCACCCTAATTGATTATTTCACGCATGCGCTACTAACACGATCAAAGGTCAAAGTGTGCCTTAAGATGGTAAATGTATTAGGTTAGGTTATCTCTGAGTGTCTCTGCGTACCTCTGTCTACGTATCACAGATGGCTCTGTGTGCCTCTGCACGTCTCTGCGTACCTCTGTCTATGTGTAAAAACGTGCAAAAACGTGACGTTTTTGTGTCGTGTGACGTTTTTACGTAACGTGTGACGTTTTTACAGTCGTGTGACGTTTTTACGTAACGTGTGACGTTTTTACACATAGGATCCTGGACACACATATAAAAAGCATGGAAAACGGAAAGTCTACCTTGGACAGTGGAGTCCTGTGGTGGACATTTGAGTCAACCTTGGACGAAAATTCAATACAAATTAAATGAGTCAATTCTCTGTTAGACATGATACAGTCTAGCTTGGACTGAGCTATTCTAAATAAAATTGCAATGATTACCACATTAAAAACTGTTTTTTTTTGTTATTAAATAAAATACCAAAATGTTACGTATTATTTATTAAAAATTATAATAGATCTAACAATTTTAAAATAGTTTCTCTTTGCAGTTCGGCCTTTTTGTTTAAACCTAAATTCATTAGTTCTGCAATTATGTTACGTTTTTTAACCATTTTTTCTTTGTAAGATTTTCGTATTGCCATCCCACGTTCAGTTTTGTAAAATTTTCTTCTCTTTTCATTGGCTTCATCTTTTTTTCTAATACCTTCCTCACCTCTTTCACACTTGCAGGTTGATTTTACGTGTAGTTCATGCTTTGATGTATATTTTTCTAAATTGTTAACGCCTCTGCTCGCTAAGGTAGAAATTTCATTACGTATACCTGCACAGAACTTTCCTCTCGAATGCAACCATTCTAATTTAAATACTCTTCTCTCGTAATGGGAGTGAGGTTTGCCCAAAAGTCCATCACCATCTCGACGAAGGGGTTTTTGACCATCAGCACAGGCAATGTATCTCAAAACACCAACACAATGATCCAAACAAATAATTTTTCTAAATGTAGTTTTTGGATGTAGTCTTTTCCCTGCACGTTGTATTTTCTTCTTGTAAGCCAACATTGTAGATCCACCTGTAAAGTGAATTAATGCATGGAGGTGTTCGTGTGCAGTACTTTCGTCGTCTGCTACTAAATGGCATCGGCAAATGGAATACCATTTTACATTAGGAGCACATACTAGAAGAGAAAAGTCACTCTCATTTAAGAGTAAATGATACCATTCCCTTGGTGACTCTTCGTAATCCTTTGCCATCTCCTCTGGCGAAAGAGCATTAATGTCGTTGACACTCAAAAGAGCCAGATAGTCGCTTTTTGACAAAATAGACATATTTTAACTGAATGCTTAAGAACAAAGAACTGAACTCTCGCAACTGTCTCACTAGACTAAAAGAGTCCTTACGAAGTCGTTAAATTTATCTACCAGTACAGCTTTCCCCACCCTAATTGATTATTTCACGCATGCGCTACTAACACGATCAAAGGTCAAAGTGTGCCTTAAGATGGTAAATGTATTAGGTTAGGTTATCTCTGAGTGTCTCTGCGTACCTCTGTCTACGTATCACAGATGGCTCTGTGTGCCTCTGCACGTCTCTGCGTACCTCTGTCTATGTGTAAAAACGTCACACGTTACGTAAAAACGTCACACGACTGTAAAAACGTCACACGTTACGTAAAAACGTCACACGACACAAAAACGTCACGTTTTTGCACGTTTTTACACATAGGATCCTGGACACACATATAAAAAGCATGGAAAACGGAAAGTCTACCTTGGACAGTGGAGTCCTGTGGTGGACATTTGAGTCAACCTTGGACGAAAATTCAATACAAATTAAATGAGTCAATTCTCTGTTAGACATGATACAGTCTAGCTTGGACTGAGCTATTCTAAATAAAATTGCAATGATTACCACATTAAAAACTGTTTTTTTTTGTTATTAAATAAAATACCAAAATGTTACGTATTATTTATTAAAAATTATAATAGATCTAACAATTTTAAAATAGTTTCTCTTTGCAGTTCGGCCTTTTTGTTTAAACCTAAATTCATTAGTTCTGCAATTATGTTACGTTTTTTAACCATTTTTTCTTTGTAAGATTTTCGTATTGCCATCCCACGTTCAGTTTTGTAAAATTTTCTTCTCTTTTCATTGGCTTCATCTTTTTTTCTAATACCTTCCTCACCTCTTTCACACTTGCAGGTTGATTTTACGTGTAGTTCATGCTTTGATGTATATTTTTCTAAATTGTTAACGCCTCTGCTCGCTAAGGTAGAAATTTCATTACGTATACCTGCACAGAACTTTCCTCTCGAATGCAACCATTCTAATTTAAATACTCTTCTCTCGTAATGGGAGTGAGGTTTGCCCAAAAGTCCATCACCATCTCGACGAAGGGGTTTTTGACCATCAGCACAGGCAATGTATCTCAAAACACCAACACAATGATCCAAACAAATAATTTTTCTAAATGTAGTTTTTGGATGTAGTCTTTTCCCTGCACGTTGTATTTTCTTCTTGTAAGCCAACATTGTAGATCCACCTGTAAAGTGAATTAATGCATGGAGGTGTTCGTGTGCAGTACTTTCGTCGTCTGCTACTAAATGGCATCGGCAAATGGAATACCATTTTACATTAGGAGCACATACTAGAAGAGAAAAGTCACTCTCATTTAAGAGTAAATGATACCATTCCCTTGGTGACTCTTCGTAATCCTTTGCCATCTCCTCTGGCGAAAGAGCATTAATGTCGTTGACACTCAAAAGAGCCAGATAGTCGCTTTTTGACAAAATAGACATATTTTAACTGAATGCTTAAGAACAAAGAACTGAACTCTCGCAACTGTCTCACTAGACTAAAAGAGTCCTTACGAAGTCGTTAAATTTATCTACCAGTACAGCTTTCCCCACCCTAATTGATTATTTCACGCATGCGCTACTAACACGATCAAAGGTCAAAGTGTGCCTTAAGATGGTAAATGTATTAGGTTAGGTTATCTCTGAGTGTCTCTGCGTACCTCTGTCTACGTATCACAGATGGCTCTGTGTGCCTCTGCACGTCTCTGCGTACCTCTGTCTATGTGTAAAAACGTGCAAAAACGTGACGTTTTTGTGTCGTGTGACGTTTTTACGTAACGTGTGACGTTTTTACAGTCGTGTGACGTTTTTACGTAACGTGTGACGTTTTTACACATAGACAGAGGTACGCAGAGACGTGCAGAGGCACACAGAGCCATCTGTGATACGTAGACAGAGGTACGCAGAGACACTCAGAGATAACCTAACCTAATACATTTACCATCTTAAGGCACACTTTGACCTTTGATCGTGTTAGTAGCGCATGCGTGAAATAATCAATTAGGGTGGGGAAAGCTGTACTGGTAGATAAATTTAACGACTTCGTAAGGACTCTTTTAGTCTAGTGAGACAGTTGCGAGAGTTCAGTTCTTTGTTCTTAAGCATTCAGTTAAAATATGTCTATTTTGTCAAAAAGCGACTATCTGGCTCTTTTGAGTGTCAACGACATTAATGCTCTTTCGCCAGAGGAGATGGCAAAGGATTACGAAGAGTCACCAAGGGAATGGTATCATTTACTCTTAAATGAGAGTGACTTTTCTCTTCTAGTATGTGCTCCTAATGTAAAATGGTATTCCATTTGCCGATGCCATTTAGTAGCAGACGACGAAAGTACTGCACACGAACACCTCCATGCATTAATTCACTTTACAGGTGGATCTACAATGTTGGCTTACAAGAAGAAAATACAACGTGCAGGGAAAAGACTACATCCAAAAACTACATTTAGAAAAATTATTTGTTTGGATCATTGTGTTGGTGTTTTGAGATACATTGCCTGTGCTGATGGTCAAAAACCCCTTCGTCGAGATGGTGATGGACTTTTGGGCAAACCTCACTCCCATTACGAGAGAAGAGTATTTAAATTAGAATGGTTGCATTCGAGAGGAAAGTTCTGTGCAGGTATACGTAATGAAATTTCTACCTTAGCGAGCAGAGGCGTTAACAATTTAGAAAAATATACATCAAAGCATGAACTACACGTAAAATCAACCTGCAAGTGTGAAAGAGGTGAGGAAGGTATTAGAAAAAAAGATGAAGCCAATGAAAAGAGAAGAAAATTTTACAAAACTGAACGTGGGATGGCAATACGAAAATCTTACAAAGAAAAAATGGTTAAAAAACGTAACATAATTGCAGAACTAATGAATTTAGGTTTAAACAAAAAGGCCGAACTGCAAAGAGAAACTATTTTAAAATTGTTAGATCTATTATAATTTTTAATAAATAATACGTAACATTTTGGTATTTTATTTAATAACAAAAAAAAACAGTTTTTAATGTGGTAATCATTGCAATTTTATTTAGAATAGCTCAGTCCAAGCTAGACTGTATCATGTCTAACAGAGAATTGACTCATTTAATTTGTATTGAATTTTCGTCCAAGGTTGACTCAAATGTCCACCACAGGACTCCACTGTCCAAGGTAGACTTTCCGTTTTCCATGCTTTTTATATGTGTGTCCAGGATCCTATAATTTTTAATAAATAATACGTAACATTTTGGTATTTTATTTAATAACAAAAAAAAACAGTTTTTAATGTGGTAATCATTGCAATTTTATTTAGAATAGCTCAGTCCAAGCTAGACTGTATCATGTCTAACAGAGAATTGACTCATTTAATTTGTATTGAATTTTCGTCCAAGGTTGACTCAAATGTCCACCACAGGACTCCACTGTCCAAGGTAGACTTTCCGTTTTCCATGCTTTTTATATGTGTGTCCAGGATCCTATATTACGTTTACAGATCGATTATAGCTAATAATTATAAAAGCACAATACTAACCTACAAAACATAATATTGCCCGAACTGTCGTAGATAAAATATAGTATACAACTCACCATTTGTATTCGCTAATTTTGTATATCACCCGAATTGTCATAGATTAGTATGCAACTCACAATACAATTGTATTCTATAATTTTTATAATATTACTCGAACTGCCGTAGATACGCATATACAGAATAATAGTGGTGTATAGTAATTAATCAGATAAGATTATATTGAGACTATTTGTTGGTTTGGTCATACTGTAAGAATAATATATGTTCTTCAATGCATCATGTTCTATTTCTAGTAATACCACACACGTTATATCGTTTTCAGCGTCACCTTTCGCTTTGTTTCACGAAAGAGAGAGAGAGAGAGAGAGGCTGTGTGTCTTTTTACGATGTCAGGTGCTAGATGTGGTTGACAGATGGCGTGACGAGATGATGAACTGTAATAGACGTGGAATCTCATTCAAACTATGTTGAATATTTGATATAGCACCGTTTTTTTGACGATGATTCTCTATTAGCCTCACTTTCCTCAAATGTCTATTATGCTAAACAAAGATCCGATATAGCGGCGTTTTAGTCATTGTCTTGTATCTTAACATATTTCCCGTCACCTCCCCTTTTCATTTAACGTATTACACGTAGTAATCAGACTAATAACAACAGAGATATGACTTTTTTTATCTTAACATATTCATTACCCCCTCCCCTTTTCGTTGATACCTCACACATTGAGCCGTTTGGACATTACAAACGTAGCGCCGATGTCTTTGCGTTTTATTTTTATCTTAGCATCACACATTGTTGTACGTTGATGTATGTTGATGTACGTTGAACCGTTTGGACGTTGCAAGCTTAGTGTCCTTTAGGCATTGTCTTTTGCGTTTGCTTTTTATGCTACTATATTCATTACCACCTCCCCTTTCCATCGATACCTCACACGTTGAGCCGTTTCGAGGTTGCAAGCTTAGTGTCCTTTTGGTATTGTCTTTTGCGTTTCGTTATTTACTTTAACATATTCGTTAGCACCTCCCCTTTCCATCGATACCTCACACGTTGTTGTACGTTGAGCCTTTTGGACGTTACAAGCTTAGTGTCCTTTTGACATTGTCTTTTGCGTTTTGTTTTTATCTAAACATATTCAGTACCCCCTCCTCTTTCCATCAATACCTTACACGTTAAGCTGTTTAGACGTTGCATGCTTAGTGTCCTTTTGGTATTGTCTTTTGCGTTTGTTTATGTATTAGTTATATCTAAACATATTCAGTACCCCCTCCTCTTTCCATCAATACCTTACACGTTAAGCTGTTTAGACGTTGCATGCTTAGTGTCCTTTTGGTATTGTCTTTTGCGTTTCGTTATTTACTTTAACATATTCGCTAGCACCTCCCCTTTCCATCGATACCTCACACGTTGTTGTACGTTGAGCCTTTTGGACGTTACAAGCTTAGTGTCCTTTTGACATTGTCTTTTGCGTTTGTTTATGTATTAACATTTTCGTTACCCTCTCCCCTTTCCATGGATACCTCACACGTTGTTGTACGTTGAGCCGTTTGGACGTTACAAGCTTAGTGTCCTTTTGGCATTGACTTTTGCGTTTGATTTTTGTGTTAACATATTCGTTACCCTCTCCCCATTCCAACGAGCCCTCGTACGTCACAATCGAACCAATAACAATGGAGATACGATATAGCGCCGTTTTGACACAGTCTTGACATTTGATTTTTATCTAAATGTGTTCCCCGTCCCCTCCGCTTTCCAACGATACCCTTCACGTCACGATCCGACGAGCCGTCGCGCCTCCACCAAAAAAAGCGTCAAAAATGACCAGAATGAACCTTAGCGATTTCTTATGGGATTTAACATGGGAAAATACGCCGAACTCTTGTTGCCCCTTTACTAACCATATCGCGAATAAAACTGTTGTAGTTGATTCTAGCCACAATAGATCCATTAGGTCAAGTTAAAGGATGGCAAAGCGCCTATCCCATATTGAATCTATAACCTGCTTGAATATTGAAATATAACCTAGTTGAATACTAAAAACCATTAGAATAAGTTTCTTTGATTTTGCATAAGATAATCAAATGTTTTTGTTAATTGTCTGTGTAAATTAAGGGAGTACTAGAGGGGTCCGATAAGGACTTAACCTACAAAAGAAAAACTAAAATTTTGGTCACACGGGGCCAAATTTAGAAAATATCGTGGATGGGATATCATCCCATCATTTTGGGAGAGCACTTTTTTCTTCGCTAAATGGAGTTGTTTTTTCTGCATTTCGGCGTCGAATCGTCCCAATAATTCAGCGTAGTAGATCCCTGTGAACGCTTTGCCATTCTCCAGGTAGTCGACGTAGATCACCTCTTGTGAATGCCAGAAAATGGTGGCCATCATCTTTCCGGCCGATAGGATAGTCTTGGCCTTCTTCTGAGCACGTTCGAAATTGATATTATCGACAAAATTTAGCTTGCTCGTATGATTTTTAGGGGCCAAATCTCTGACGACTGGACTAGGCAGAGTAATTGGATCAGTTCTCAATTTGTTATAGAAAGCTGATATGGCTGGAGGGCATAACATCCATCAGTGAGATTTATGTAAGGTACATCAACGCTTGCTGCTCACACAAATCTAAATACTGCTTCACAACCGCTTCAGTGAAATTTTGACAAAATGTAGATTTGATTAAAAAACCGGCAAATTAACGTAAATGATTTTTTTCCACAAGGAAACTAAGTTCCTGTAGCTGGCTGTATACCATGTATCACAAAAAATTTATTTAAAAATTTCTTTATAAAAGGTATATATTTAAACACCCTATCGGGCTACATCACAGAACGTTTTCGGAATTAGCCAGATAGCACTGATGATGGAATATTAATTCCGAAAACGTTCTGTAATGTAGCCCGATAGGGTGTTTTAATATATACATTTTATAAAGAAATTTTTAAATAATTTTTTTTTATTATTGTGTCAATTCATTGCCTTTGCAAATAATCGCTTATTATATTCGAACGACTGTCGTACCTCGGGTAAGTAACGATGTGATAAAGAGATTTTTTAAAAAAAATTCTCGGCAGGGATCTATCGAACTTACGATCCCTGAGTTGCTACAGAAACGTATATAGGTAACGGAAAGGAGACATGGGCCCTTCAGCCCATTAGTATCACTAAATGACTAAAACTAATACAAAAAGCTGTTTGTAAAGTTTGAATAACATATCTGGGCCGTACAAAAACCATATACATTCTGGAAACAATCGGGTCCTTAGGTAAAGAAATTAAATAAACAGTAAGCTAGAAACTGAGTCCATTAATAAATTTCTGCTATATAAATCAATCATAAGCCCGCCACGAATTACAAAATATAACTGTGAGTATTTGATTTAAGATTTACCAATATTATATTAAATAGGTATTCTACTTAAAACGTATTCTGTATTTTAATAATTGTACCCTTGTACAAACATAATACATTCCCTAAGTGAGATCTTTGATAAACATAAAGAAAAAATTGTCACCTGCGGATATTGACACCAACAGGATAAGAGATGTCTATCGGTTTTAACTAGCTAGTGGTGAACGACATATGAGGATGAATGTCATGTTGAAATATAGACATAGACGTAAACATTATCATTTAGCCTTCTGCATCCAAATTTGCAGATAACTGCAATATCTGGGACATGTCATGAGCAACGAGCGTTATAACTTGTTGCAATTAATAATGCAAGGAAGAATACAGGGTAGAAGGAGTCGCGGAAGAAGACGCATCTCCTGGTTAAACAATTTGAGAACTTGGTTTAACTGCACCTCTGCTGACCTCTTTAGAGTAGCGGTATCGAAAGTGCGAATTGCCATGATGGTTGCCAACCTTCTTAGAGGAGATGGCACATGAAGAAGAAGATCCAAATTTGAACATAGACCTTATAATTCTACCGGTCTTGAACTTCCTGCATTTAGTTCCCTTTTATTTATTCTGGTCACACAACCCACCCAGTTCAGGCATGCTATGTGTCCTGTGATATCTGTGACGCCTGTCCATCTTCTTATTTCCTCGTTACTAACCATGTCTCTGAGAGTCATTCCAAGTAATGACTGTTCTATTTTTCTTTGGGCTACAACAAGTTTGGTTAATGTGGACTGCGTAAAGGAAAGTATTTCAGCGCCGTTGCAATTCATGACTGAGAGTACACATTGATCGAACGTCTTCTTTTTCAAGTAATTTGGCATGTTAATCTTAAAGATGTCTGATGGAGCTCTTTATGCGGCCCATCCTAAAGTGATTCCTCTTTGCAGTTCAATGGTTTCTTCTTGCACCATCCCCTTTCGAAGGTTGGCGATCCAAATGGCACTTGCAGCTTTTAAAACTGCTACACGAAAGATTTCTGTGGATGAGCGGTCAAACCATCTCCTCAGGTTTTTCAGCCACAAGTTCTGGTGTCTTCCAACTGATCTTTTGCTCCGCACTTTACCTTCCAATATGATTTTGGGTAATTCATATCTTTCACCTCTCAACACATGTGGTGGCCGCCACATGTGCTGCCAAACTACTCTTTAGTGGTTTGGTGACACCTAACTCAGTAATCATAGTTTCAATTTCTTTTAAGTTATCTGTTATCAAAATTATGTCGTTTGCAAATCGTAGGTGAGAGAGAAATTCGCCGTCGACATTGATTCCTTGGGCATCCCACTCCAATTGTTTGCAAAATTATCCGAACTGCCGTAAAGAGTTTTGGAGTTAACGAGTCTCCTTGTCTGATTCCACCTTTGATTTTTATACATGCTTATCGTTGTGTAATCTTACGGCTATTGTTGCATTATTGTATATATTTTCGATCAGTTTGGGAGTATCGATAATCTATATGACTCTCCTCCAATGCTTTTACGCTGTTAACTTCTATTGTATCCAATGCTTTATGAAGTCCACGAAAGCCAGGACCAATAGTCGGTTGTATTCGATGGATTTTTCTAAAATCCCTTTATGCAGTGGATTGGTGCCAATCTTTTCCCTAACAGACCGTCTGATTTTGCGACGAAGTTCAGTCACGATTTTATCACTTTTGAATTTGAGAGTACTGAAGGATGGAATCAAGGAGAGTAAAACATGTGAAAAACGGTGAGGTTTTCGAGGGAAATTTGCTTAAAAAGTAAATTTTCGTGTGCAAATAAAATATTTTTTTGTAAAAAAATTCTCCCCTATGCCATTTTACGCATCGAGTATTGATTCTATTTTTAAACATTTTGACATAACGGCTACTGGTGCTCTAAATGAGTTAATTATAACCTACAAAAAAGGCAGAACTGCAGGTTTTGAAAATGATAAATTTTATCTTGAAAAAATTGCCGAAAATTAGGAAAATTCAAAATTTAGAAAAATGCATCCTTGTTCAATTCTAAGTTTTCTTTTTATGTGCTCATCTCATGTGACATTTTTATATGGGTCAGTAATTCTGGACGTCGATTGAATCGCTCTTTTTATGTGTTAAAATAGTAAGTGCACTTTGCCATCTTGTAGTCATTTCGTTTTGAGCTAGATAAAAGTTGCTGAGCTAGACAAAAATATTCTCCAAAAGTCTTTAACATACTACAAACTTAATCACAATGGCGAAAAGTAGATATTATTACAGATATAAGTTTTACAGACTAGGACAAAGATTGACAGATCAAGATATGCTACTCTTCTAATCTTCTAACACATTCAACTTTACCATTTGTTATAACATTATAAAAAGAGAAAGAAGACACTAAGGACCGTCGTTTTTACGTAAACATGAAACCAAAGAAACTTTAAAACACGAATTATCGAATAAGTTCCTTTAGATTATCACTCTATAATATAATACAAAAAAATTATCAGATTTAAGTAGGGAGAGGGTGGTTACCGTACATATTAGCAATTCAGTATAAACCGAAGAAACGTACAGAGGGCAGATCGTAGGCTACATGCGACCATTGGTTATTTTTCACAGTCTGCATGCAATTATATTAATTGAGAGCACCGCGGTAGAGCTTCGTGAATTTAGACAAAAGCTGATAGTTTAAATATACGTTTTAAGACACAGTAATTGAAAACGTTAAAAAAAATTTAAAAACCTAAAAACGTAGGCTTCAAAAATCGAGATTCAAATTAAGAGTCAAACCTTTCATTTCATTGTTTATTAACTCTTTGCATCAAATGCATATGAAACAGCAAACTTACAGTTTTTGATTTCTAATATGATATAGAAATGGGAAATACATCTTGTGAAAAAAGTTTATTAAAGTATTACCACCCTATTTTTAAAAACTTGTATGTAACTAAAGACAAGTAAGGAATCACTTAATTAGTGAAAAATGTAATCGATTTTAAAATACGAGTTGAATATGTTTTTCAACTTCTATTCTTTGAAGATATATTATATTGTAATCGTTGGTTTGAACTTTTTTTTTTGGGACATAAACAATTTTTGTTTTAGCGTTGTTCATTATCATAATTCTAACTTTACAACCCTGGGTGGGTCCTAGCATTCTCAAATATTTCTCTTCAGTCGTACAGTCGTCCATATCCATCGCCTTCCTCCGCCAAGTATGTATTCCCATAGGAACCAAGCAACCTTGTTCTGGGTCTTCCATTATGCTCCATCCGCATTAAATGCCCGGTCCACCTCAGACGTCATATCTTAATATGTTTTACGATATCTGGTTCCTGGTATATTCCATAAAGTTCGAAATTGTATCGTTTTCTCCACACTCCATTGTCATTCACTGCTTCATAGATTAGCTTTATTACTTTTCTTTCGAAGATGTCCAGGTTTCTGAACCATATTTTACGACTGAGCATATTATTATTTTGTAGAGTTTTATTTTTGTATTTTTCGATATAATTGTGGATTTAAGAAAGAGATTGAGTCAAAAATAGCATCTGTTGGCCGTGCAAATTCTGCGGATTATCTCTGCTGTAGTATTATTTTCAGTATTAAGAAGCGCTCCCAAGTATACAAATTCGTTCACTGCTTTGATGAAGTCGTTTTCTATAACAAGTGGTTTGGTGTTTATTATTAAACTTATTTTTGTAGCTGATTCTTTTAATGCTACATACGCCTCTCTTGTTAGACAAAAAGACCATTGGTCTTGGAATGGAAGGAGTTGGGCTTGCGTCCAAAAATAGACGATAGAAGGCTAACAAGAAGACAAGAAAAACATTGAAAAAATAAATAAGGTGAGTTAGGGATTGTATTGTGGTCAAAACTATATTTATCTGGGGCTGTTAAACGTGAAGCTTTAATTGCCAATACCAACTCTAACTCTTCTAATTGGATTGCTAGTAACAAATGGGGACGTGAAGCTCTCACACAGCTTTTTCATTAGGTCCGTTGATACAACAGTTTTGTTATTAATTGTATTTTAATTGATATTATTTTAGTATGCTTATTTTAGTATATAAATAGAATAATGTTTATTTACCGTATTTACAAAATATTTTTGTTTTTGATTTTTTTGGTTTTGATTTTTAAACATATTATGTTTTAGCTTTTATATTTAATAAAAATACGTTTCCTTAAATCAACCATATGGGAACATTTTTGGTCTATTATGTATATAGATGTTGAATTTTTTCGGCTTAGTGGTTTTTTTACGAGGCATAGATAAATGTGTGGTTGATATCAAAGTTTAGATCAAATATTGTAATAATTTAGGTGGGTTGATGTTGTTAAATAAATCAGACTAAACTTAAAGAGACATTAGCAAATTTCATAAGAACCGAAAAAATGTTTTGCCTGAACACGTTCTATAAAAAACAAATACAAAGAAAGTGGACATGGCGTAGCCCGAACGGCCAGGTTAAGAATGAAATAGATTTTATCCTTTCCAGTGATAGATCAATATGTAAAAACATCGAGGTGCTGAACAAATTTAATACTGGCAGTGACCATAGACTAGTTCGTGCCGATATACATATTAACGTAAAGAGAGAAAGACGAAAACTATTAACAACAAACCCTTTACCGACGGCAGACATCCTAGCCAGTAATAAAGAGAAATATCAAGAGGAATTAGCACGAAATCTAGTAGCAAATACCTTTGAGCACAAGAATATAGATGAACTAGCTGAGAAAATAACTAAAGACATACAAACAGTCACTAAGAAACTTTGTTGCAGAATAAGAAAACAAAAAGAAGCTAAACTAAAACCCGAGACTCTAGAACAGATAGAGAAAAGAAGAAGAACGAACAGAGATAACCCGGACTATAAAGCGCTCAACAGAAGCGTTAAGAAAAATATTCGAAAAGACTTCAGAGCTTATAGAACAAACCAGATTCTTAAAACCATAGAGAACAATAAGAACATGAAAGTACTATAAACATGTAAATCCGCTGGCAGGAATAAAATCATAAAGATAAAAGACGACCGTGGAACATTGTGCTCGCATAAGGAAGAGATCGTTAGAGAAATCCGAAAATTTTACGAGAAGCTGTATACTTCTACTATTCCGAACCCCGGTATACCAACAAAACATATCTTAAACGTGGGCTCAGAGGATCTCCCTGAAATAATAACATCAGAAATTAGAGCCGCCCTAAAACAAATGAAAAATGGGAAAACACCAGGAGAAGATAAAATTACTTCAGAGATGCTAAAAATGGGAGGCACTGCATTAGAAGAGGCAATGAGAGCATTACTGAATAAATGCCTATTGGAAGGACAAATACCAAAAGCATGGAAAAATGCGGAAGTCATTCTACTCCATAAAAAAGGAGACGCCGAAAATATAGAAAACTACCGACCAATAAGCTTGTTGTCACACCTTTACAAACTACTAACCCGAATAATAACAAATAGATTGACAGCTAAGCTAGATGCATACCAACCGGTGGAGCAAGCAGGCTTTCGTAAGGGTTTTAGCACTATCGATCACTTGCAAACAATCCGGACAGTTATTGAAAAAACAATAGAGTACAACATACCACTACATCTGGCATTTGTCGATTATCACAAAGCATTCGACAGTATCGAGAAATGGGCTTTCTTAACAGCATTGGACGACGCCAGAGTAGATTCAAGATATGCTGCCCTCCTTAAGAATATATACGATGATGCTACTTTTCACGTAAAAATAGATGATGATCTGGAAACTATGAAAATAGACCTTGGCAAAGGCGTGAGACAGGGTGATGCCATCTCACCCAAGATATTTACTTTGGCATTAGAAAATGTCTTCAAAAAACTAAATTGGGTCGAAAAGGGATTAAAAATAGATGGAGTATATCTTAACCATTTGCGTTTCGCAGACGACATAGTACTAATAAGCACAGATATCCATTAACTAAAATCAATGCTACAAGATTTAAATCACAAATCGAATCAAATAGGATTAAAAATGAATCTCGACAAAACAAAGATATTAAGCAACAGCCTAGAAAACATCACGATAGATAACATCAATGTAGAAAAGGTAGAACAATATATATATATATCTAGGACATGCAATTAAAAACGAAAAGGAAATCAAACCCTAGAAATTAAAAGAAGGACACAATTATCATGGGCTGCTTTTGGGAAGTTGAGCTTCATTTTAAAAGACAGAAAAATCCCAATACACTTAAAACGAAAAACCTATGACACTTGTATACTACCAGTTGCAACTTATGGATTGGAAACTATGGCAATAACAAGAAAAATGGCAGAACAATTAAGAGTAACTCAACGGGCCATAGAGAGGGCCATGTTAAATATAAGCCTCAGAGACAAAATTCCTAACACCGAAATACGTCGAAGAACTAAAGTAACCGACATCATGGAAAAAATAGCGACATTGAGATGGCAATGGGTAGCACATGTAGCAAGACAAGACACCAACAGATGGTCTCATAAAGTGACATTCTGGAGACCTCGAGAAACAAAAAGAAGCGTGGGAAGACCCAAAAAGAGATGGATAGACGATATAACAGCTGTAGCTGGAAAGCAATGGATGAGAATTGCAAAAGATAGGGAAGCGTGGAAACAATTGGAGGAGGCCTATGTCCAACAATGGATGAATGAAGGCTGAAGAAGAAGAAGAAGAAACTTAAAGACTGAACTGCTTAGTATATGCTATAATATTATAACTTTCCATTTTTTAACCAAAAAAAAAAATGTCAGGATTTAAATTTCGAGTACGTTGTTAATACATAATTTTAATTTTTCAGTATTTAGATACTTTATAAGTTTAATAACACGAGTATATTATATTGCCTTCGGCCTATCCTGTATTAGTACGTGCAAAAAGAACATTAAAATGGTCTCTCTAACCGATAAATAAAATTGAAATCACCTTGTGAACCAGACAATAGGTTAGCTTGTATACAAATGGCTTGGCACTCTAGATCCAATTGAAAAGTTTACAAACCGTAAAATATTACCGGCTGCTTTGTTGAACTGATTCGAGATTAGGCGAAAATTGTTGAGAACCAACAGAGGTACCACCGACACCTTTATAACTCAGAGGCGGGTATGTAATTAATTGTTAATTGTTTTATACATACACAGGTACACACATTATACAGCTTATAGGTGCATTCGAAACTTACTTCCTCGATAATTTAAAAATTTACTAGTTTTTGTGTATTGAAATGTTTTGGACTTATTGTATTTGTAAAATTAGTACAATAAAACTTGCATCAAATCAGTAAAAAGAATTAAAGTATAACAACATAATTTCAAAATTATAGAGGTATTTTAAAAATATAGCAGATCACACAAGTTTACGCAGATTAATAATAGTAACACTATTATTATACTTAATTAGAAGAGAAATAAGTTTTACTGTTAACCAATGATACAAAGTCTGGTGACAAGTGGCAAGTAAGTCATCAGTCATCAACAAAAAGAAAACTTATTGCCAACATACACAAAATAATTATAGTACTGAGTTGTACAACAACACCCCTTCTCAATTCTTTAAAAGTACAAATTAATTAAGTACAAACTCTAAACAAAATAACAATAAACTAATAAAATGTAAAATTAAACATTAGCTTTAGAAACATTCAAACAATTTCTCAAAAATTCAAATTGAGTATCAAGTAATATGGTCATAATATCATCTAACTGTTTGTAGAAACATACTTAATAACAAAATTTACTTTATTCACCATATATCTTTTACGAAATAATGTTTTACATCAACATGTTTTGAATGTTTTGTATAATAAGTTTGATCCATTTTTATGCAAACTTAGTTGTCATCAAAAATTTTAATATGATATTGAAAATAAAACATTCCTTTTAAAAGTTGACTTAACAACGAACACTTAGTTATACACGCAGACAAAGCAAAATATTCACCAAACATATATTCACCATATTTTGGTGAATAAATTCACCATATTTTGTCATTAACATCGCTTGAAAAATCTGAGTAAGCATATGCATGAATATAAACTTCAACATTTTTAGTAAATTTATTGTATATTATTCCCAACTCGTTAGTATAGCTCAAATATCGAATTAATTTTTAAGGCGCTTCCAATGATTACTATTAAAATTATTTTGAAATCTTCCAAACAATTAAACTGTAAAACAGAAGTCTGTTTTACAGTTTAATTTAATTTAGGTTCCATTGGAATTTTACTAAACTTGCAAATTACCATGTCAAAACTATTGAAAATTTTCTCTCACAATTGGGCTACTTTCTTAGCCTTTCTTGACTATTTTGCCAGTAAGCACTATTTATTTTTATGAAGTCTA
The DNA here is from genome assembly GCF_040954645.1 of Diabrotica undecimpunctata. Lineage (NCBI taxonomy): Eukaryota > Metazoa > Arthropoda > Insecta > Coleoptera > Chrysomelidae > Diabrotica > Diabrotica undecimpunctata. The sequence continues at coordinate 50,319,165 of NC_092804.1, read as the reverse complement.
ACATGACTTCCAATTGCTTCCTGGTTGTTTTATTTTTAATTGAAGCCATTAGTTTATTTTATTATAATTATAAAAAAAATAGTAAATTGTTTCCACAAATTACATACAATAACATAACCTAACTAAGAGCTAAAACGGCACCTAATTTTAGACAGCTTAAAACTACACAAAGATAAATTACATATCAAGGTAGGCAACCCATTATACGTAGTTCTTACATCATACCGATTTGAAAATTTTTACATAAATGTGTTAAAATCGAAGTTTACAGCATGTAATTATTTCACATAAATTATACATCATAGCCCTCATTAAAGTACAAATCTGTATTGTTTTCGCTTTCAGAAGGTACGTTTACATAAAAACTATTTAAGGACTTTATCATTTGCAACTTTTTTTTTACAAAATGCATTTAACCGAAAGTGATAGGATTGAAATATTAATGATGATTGGTTTTTTTCCCGATAAGATGCGGACTCAACAAGAAGTATGCCGACTTTTTCATGAAAGGCACCCAGATCGTGAATCTATTTCACAATATACGCTAAGCAAAATGCACCAGCAGGGATGCAGCAAAGCACGGTAGGCCAAAAATTAATGAAAATATTCAACAAGATATAATTTTCACGGCAGCAGAAAATCCAAACGGTACAGTCAGAGAATTGTCTAGAGATTTTGGTGTTGAAAAGTCTTCAGTATCAAATGTTTTTAAAAAGGTAAAATACCACAATTATAAAGTACGCCTTTTCCATGAATTAGCTTAAGACGACTTTGAACGAAAAACTGAATTCTGCAAGTATATGATGAACCAACCTAACAATTTTATTGATAACGTTTTATTTTCGGACGAGGCAACGTTTTATTTGAAAGGTCAACGGTTAACCGACAAACCACCCGTTATTGGTCTGATAAAAATCCAGACTGGATGCAAGTGTCCCATACGCCAAGACCACAAAAACAAACGTATGAGCTGGTATTGTGAGAAATACAATTATTGGTCCAAATTTGTTTAATGAGAATTTAACAGGAGGATTATATCTATTAAATATATTAATTCCTAATCTGATCCAGCTTTTTCCTGATATTCAAATACACACTAATTTAGACCGCAGAATCTGGTTTTAACAAAATGGTGTATCGCCACATTTCGCAGTAACGGTGCGTGAATTTTTAAACAGAACTTTTCCACAACGGTAGATAGGAAGAAGGGGGCCAGTGTAATGACGCCCTAGATCACCTGATTTAAACCCATTAGATTTCTTTGTATGGGGATATTTAAAATCTAAAGTCTATACAAACAGATCTGATAATATTCGTTAACTACAAGACCAAATTAGACAAGAAATAAAGAACATAACACCCGCTATGCTACAGAATGTTAAAGACGAAAGTAATGACCGGTTCAGTGATTGTCTCACGATCAATGAGACCAATTTGAACATTTAATGTAAATTTTCGTTTGTTTATTTTTGTTAACGTATCACAGTAATTGCATAATAGTAAATTAGTTGTATAACAATATGTAATTTAATTTAATGTGTTTATTACGTTTATCCTTAATTTATTATTTTGTAGGTAACTTGGAATTTTTGCCTCCCTATACCAATTTGAAGCAACGTTTTATACATTTTTGGAATCAGCTCAGCAAATAGTTCAGTTACTGAGGCTTAAAATATGGTAATACCTCCGAATTTTTTATAACTGCATCGATTTCTTTGAGAATTTCAAATTAAGCTTATCTTACCCTCCACTTTAAAAGTTATATACGCTCTAGGTGCGCTTTTTGTTTTTAAGGGGTGAAAACTACCCCTTATTGAAGAAACTGGGAAAAACACGGATTTAATTATTTTATGCACTTAAATCTTGTTTATTCGCCTAAGGTAAATATTGTAATGTGTTCTCTAATATAAAAATTATTTATTTACAATTTTCAACCCTTACAACCCTTTAAAAACCCTTAAAAGCTAATACTTTTTATAAAAATAATATAAAAAAAAAGTCGTAGAAGCTTGAGACATTTTGAGTGAAAAAATTTCAACTCTCGAAAAGGGGTGGCAAACACCCCCAGGGTGGAAGCGCACATCGGCACTATATAACTTTTGTTCCTTGAGTAATTATTTACCAACACACAAAATTTTAAATGTTCAGTTATAAAAAATTCGGAGGTAAAAACCCTCAATAACTGATCTAAAAGGAAATAATATAAATTGAAAAAAGGAGTTCGTTTAAAAAATTGTGATGACTTCATCATACGAAAGTGGTTCACCCTGTATATTAGATTATAATTTGAAAAAATGGTAGATTAAAATCAAAAATCGACCTGTTTCGGGAATTTCTAATAATGTTGTTTATTTAGCTTATAATGAATTTGAGCATTACTTTATGTATAATTATACAAAAATTATAATTATATAATAATTATACATAAAAATACAAAAACAGTGGCATTTAAAAATAAAAATTTATTAATAAATCATGTTTATTAAAATTAAGAATTATTTAAAATACTTAATTGTATTGTATTGCTTCGCTTACCGTGAATCAGGGACATATTAAAAATACATCAAACATGTACATAATTTATCATGTGACTTTCATAATTACAGAAACATTTTTTCGTCTCATATACAGTTTATAAAGTTTATTCTACTAATTAACTGTCATCTAATAAAATCTAATTAATGGTATGTCATACTGGTTATTAAAGTTACTAATTTATTAATAATAAATTACCACACAAAGTCTACCTTCCTGGCAACTATAATTGTCTCTTTAGCAACAGTACAACTGCATAAATATAATTAGTAGGTATTTACTAAATACAGTAGAATAAACTACATAAGTATTGAATTACTAATCGTAGTAATGATTGCGACTGAATACACTGCTATTCTCCGTTCATAAATTGTTAAGAGCACGAAATGTGCCTCAAACTCATAAAACGGTCGTAAACCATAGGCGTTCCTGAGGTGTTTATTTATTAAATAATAATATAATATTTTGTAATACTGTTATGTATATAATATTAATAATATTTTAATACTAATATATTTAGCAAAAAAACAATTAAAACTTTCACGGCTAATGTTATGTAATTATATTATATTAATAAAAATAAGAATTTAACCATTAACAATTTTGTAAATAAGAATACCTTATCTCTTTGGATTTTTCAATACTAATCTTCGCGTTTAATCACTTTACTAGAAAACCTGGAATTCATATCCGAAGGTACTATTCGTTGCAAGATAATTAGGATGGAATTCTCCAGATTTTTAATAATATAATGGGTATGCTTTGGCCACGTGCCTCGTTTGTTCAGTTTATATTCGAAACTTAACTTAAAAGGGTGAAGTTATTACGAACGAAAACAATTTTTTTGTTTAGTACGTTTTTGATCGCATGTAATTTACGGCTCGTCGGTGTGTCCGCGTCTACGACAGTAATTAGCGTCTCGAATATTTCTTTTGTGAATTATATGCAGTGCGTGAGTGATTTTTTATTTTATATACCTACGAACATATACATACCTTTCGCTCGTGCTCGTTTTGTTGGATTGTTTGTGATGGCTTCATCATCAACATCATCAAGTTTTACACCGGTACTGTTGCGTACAGTCAGTAAGTCTGTCTATTCACCAAGAGAGAAGACTATTGTCCTAAATGTTCACGATGCTCTGGTTTCTCAGAATCCCACAAACACTGTTCGCAACATAGTCGAAAGTTGTGCCAACATGACTGGCGTAGGAGAGTCAACTATATATAGGTTCCTATCAGAAAGAAAAAAACACGGTATAGCTAACCCAAACACAAACGAACACTTAAAGAGAGGGAAAAAGCCTATTGAAATTGATGAATCTGCCAAAAATGGTATTCGAAGGAAAATTTATGAATTTTTTTTTCAAAAAAGAAATACCAAACCTCAACAAAATTTTACAAGAAGTTAGAGACGACCCTGATTTGCCTCATATCGGACGAACTAAATTGTGGCAAGTTTTAAAAGAATTAAATTTCCGGTGGGAGAAATCAGACCGAAAATCACTTTTGATTGACCGGGAGGAGATAATATGTTGGAGAAGAAATTATCTAAGATCCATACAAAAATTCCGGGCTGAAGGAAGGCCCATCTTCTACCAGGATGAAACGTGGGTAAACTCAGGTCATACTCTAAAAAAAATTTGGTCAGATAAAAATATATTAAGCTCCAGGCAAGCCTTTATGGAAGGTTGGTCTACTGGTATCTCCCCACCTTCTGGTAAAGGCAGTAGATTAATAATTTTTCACATTGGCAGTGAAAAAGGATTTGTTAAGCATGGTTTGTTGGAATTTCAGTCCAAAAGCACAAAAGACTATCACGAGGAGATGACAGCTGATGTTTTCAAAGAGTATTTTGAGCAGATGATTGAACACATACCACCAAATTCAATTATAGTATTACATAATGCACCTTATCATTCACGACTAGTAGAAAGACTTCCAATGACTGCGTGGAAGAAACAGGATATTCTTGACTGGCTGCGGAATAAGTATCTGCCTTACGAAGATGGAATGGTAAAAGCAGAACTTCTAAAAATTGCCCGGCAACACAAATCTAAGTTCAAGGAATACGTAGTTGACAAAATGGCGGAAAGGCGAAACATTACAGCCTTAGACTTCCACCCTACCTCTGCGAAATAAATCCAATTAAACTCATTTGGGCACAAATGAAAAGTTATGTGGCTAGAAAAAATACGTTATATAAAATACAAGTTGTACGTGAATTGTTATACGAGTCTTTACAATATATTACAGAACAAAACTGGAAAGATGCAGTAGGGCATGTAATAGAAGAAGAACAAAAAATGTGGGATCTTGATAACATAATTGATGCGACCGTAGAGACACAACCGCTAATTATTAACTCTCAAGATGACTCGGATTCCGAAGTTGATCCTATTTATTTTGAATTTGAATATTTTTCTAATCGTAATTATATAAGGTAAGTAATAATAGTTGTAATCGTAAGGTATTAAAGGGGAAAGGAGCAAAATCTCGCCTGTCAAAATGTTCAATGTGTTTTAAATGTATCCATTTTTTTTTTCAAATCCTGAGAAAACTAAACAGCATTTTTGAAAAATTTAAAGGCAGAATGAAATATTTATCAGAATAAATAAAAAGTTTCTTTTGCATGCAATATTTTCAATTAAAAATTATACTATATTTTCTCTTTTATTTTCAACCCTGTTACATAACATATTAAAATAAACATTGTAGAAGTTTTCAGGGACTTTCTGCCCTCAGTAATAATGTAATCTTTCATTCTGCGTTTAAATTTTTCAAAAATATTTATTAGTTTTCTACGGATTCGAAAATAATGGATACATTTAAAACACATTGGAAATTATGCCAGGCGACATTTGGCGCCTTTCCCCTTAATTAAATAAATGTATCTTTTACAAATGGCAAGAAACTTTAGAAGTTTTATTAAAAAATACAATTTACATAAGTACAATTTAAAAAATATATTTATTTAGTTCAAAAAAATGTTTCAATCATATACTCTACGACACTGGTGTAACACATCTGTAACCATTCAAAATACCCTCGTAATAGGATTATAAGGTATTGTATTCCTTCAGATACAAGGTGGGTTAGTCGAAAACATCTTAAACCGTCAGTTTCATGTTGGTTTTTACTATTATATCGTATTACCTATCCTCTCTGTATTTCAACTCTCTAATTAGGGTTAAACTTGTAGTGAGCTATCGACAAATTGTAAACCGTATATAGGCAAGGAAACTGTACAATTCAATTGTTTATAATTTTTTTGGAAACCATCTATTATAAACCGGTGATACTGCAGCCAATTGGATTATTGTACATTTTCCATTTATTCCTATGTCTTATTCCTCATAATACTGGAACTCTGTACCGGCTTGTACAAGTCCAGTGAATGAGTATACCGTATGCTTTTGGAGTCACTTGGTAGGCTCCAAAAAGTGTTTGCAACCTGCGATCTAATTGCTCGTAGGACCTATATAGCTCTATAAAACCACTTTAATCCTGAGTCCGAATCGGCTCCCAACCCCATATGTAAACAGGCTCCCGCTCATTACGAAATTCCCAGAAATTGAATATTCTTCTGAAACTGATAATAAATTTTCTCATATTTTAAAACGGGTACACGTAAACTCATCACTAATTAGCATAAATACCTTTGTAGATAGTATAAAAGCATCACCGTCATAAAAGTAGGAATTTTAAAATAAGCCCGGAGAGATTGGTAAACTCCTCACTGGCCTATCTGCACCTCGTCGCAGGTATAAACCATAAACCCCTTGCAAACCGCTAAGATTTGGTAATTTTGGCATGACGGACTGACTTAAAGAATGGAAAGCTATGGATACAGAGGAGCCATGATAGGTTTAATCTTATCGTACTTAAGTGGCCGGAGGTTTAGGTCATGTTTAAAAAGAGAAGAGAAACCTCAGATGAACAGCTTACAGTACAAAGCAACCCCGTCGAATGGAGTAGAGAAGGAAAATACCTAGGAACCATAATGGATCAAGGACTAACCTTCACGCAACATGTGGACCAAACCATCCAAAAAACAACCACAGCCAGAGCAGTAATAAGAGGTTTGATAGGGATAGGATATCGTGTTGGAGTTCTTGTATCCAGGACTTTCACACGATAAGCACTTTGCTGATAGTTGTGCCCCTATCGCGCATCAGATATGCTATAGGAGCGAAAGGGATGGTCTGGAGCATTGGGGCGCGGTGGAGTGCCTACTGCGTACAAGAGTTAATCCTCCTCGCACCAATAAATTGTAACATCCAAGTGTAATTTTTAAGGGGTGTACACTTCTCACAGTCTGGGTTAAATTAAATTGCTTGCTTGCTTGATTTGGTAATTTGACATAATAAGTCTAAAATAGGTATATTAAATGCAAATGCAATTCACTAGTTTTTATTTGGGAATTCTACAAAATTCTGTTGATAGCTACCTAAAACTATGCGAAAAGAAAAATTTCTATTTATTTGCCCTTGTTCCTTTAACATGGATAGTGAACTGCTCATGGATTACGTTTTTAGCCAACGCTGACGAAAAATAATAGATATCAATAATTTCAATTGTGAAAGACTCTAAAATCGAATTGCGTTTTGTGGACTTGTGCGACGAGAGGGTGTAAGGCTAAATGTCATACAACTGGTAAGTAGATTTTATACCGTTTTTGTTTAGTTGTTTCGCACTGGTGGCGGATCATTCTGATCAAACAGAAAAAAATTAGCTTAATTAAGTTCTTCAGCTGGTTTCTGTGTAGAATTGCAATTGTATTCTTATAATGAGTTTTGCAATACCAGCTGAAGATCCAAATATTTTTTTGACTTAACCATAAATGGATAAATTTTTATAATTCAACAACGTAATTTTTCATATGAAATGTAACAATATACAAACAACTTATTAAAATTTTAAAACTAAAGAAGATTTTATGTTATGGAATAAAGTTCAGTTGTCTGAAAATGACCAGTATGTGTTTATATTTCTATAATTATTTTAGTTGCGGAAAATATTCTGCACTGCGACTTGGGACACAATCATGTAAACGACCTTCGGAAACTAATCCGTCAAGTCATCAGCAACTCCTGCAAGATAAAAGCTCAAGAGGACTTATCGGAGAGGCCATAAAAAATCATTCAACAAAAGATTGCAGCTTGTTGTTTCAAAGAACACCTGACAACAACGGACATCTCTTGTATTCGGTCTAGTATGAGCAACGATCGTTTGCCTTTTATGCCACCTATACCGAAGACAATGGAAAAGCGCATCAAGCAATCCGACAGATGAATTTAAAGACGGACCGTGATAAATGTTTTGTGTTACAAAACGATTTGCAACAAAATATTATTATTTTTGGCATTCTTGAGAATTATTTACGTTATTTGGCGAAAGCAGAGGCATATTACATAAATAGTTCATTTCAATATTCTCCAAAATTTTTCTTACAATTATTTTCCATCAATAGTTTATTAAATGGACATTACGTGTCTCTTATATTGTTTCTTCCCGACAAATGCATAGAAACCTACTTCACGGTCTTTACTCAATTAATTTGTTGCCCCGAAGAAGTTAGTGTCGTTTTAAGTCCATCAAAACTTGTGGCTGATTTGGAAATTTCGATTGACAAGGCCGAAATTGCCGTTCTGCTAAGCGAATTGGGTGTTTATTTCACTTGACTCAAAGTTGGTTTCGCAAAATCCAAAAACTTGGTTTGATAACCACGTACAGGAGGGAATATTCGAACGGCAAGTGGCTGCACCACTTATTTGGCTGCCCATTTTTGGACCCAGAACGAATTGGCGATTGTTTTGTCAACGATTTCATGCAGATATCCCCAACCTGCCTTGATTTATGAAAATGGTCGATTATATGGTAGAGAACTACATAAGTGATAAGTCTCTTTTCCCTCTAACTGTTTGGGAATCCCAGTCTAGCCATATACATTTCACCACAAATCCATGCGAATCCTTTCATTCCCATTTTTCCAACCGTTTTCACCATTCTCATCGCAATATCCTTACTTTTGTATCTACGCTTCTACAGTACTAAACAACGGTGTAAATAAAACGCGCAGAGTTTACGTCTACCTATCCTTACACTCATTAGGATGATAAGCAGGCTGAAGACGTCTTATGTGGAAAGTTAGAAAAGTTGAGTAGGAACGAAATTTTCAATTCCCAATTTGTGAAATTTGTGTCATACAGATATCATAAAAACTTGTAAAAGTAAATTGGGACAAAAATGCTGGTGATCAGTTTACCTATCTGCGGTGATGAGCTTACCTATCTTTAAAGGATGCCGGTGATTTTTACTATACCTCGGAGGGTATAATAATTTTATGGGGGAGGGGAGGGGCTATACAGTGATTAGTTCGTATAGTTTATTTCACGAAAAATGGTTGAGTGCTTAATGATTGCAATAAAACCCGACCGCAAGTACCCCAGCTTAGTCAACATCAGTTGAGCAGGTAAGTATTCAGGTAAAATTGAAGCTACTGTGGAGTGTCGTTATCTTGTTTGTATAATAAATTCCTGGTAATATAAAAACGATTAAAAAATAGTATAAAGTTATAAAAACGATTAGAATACATTTTATTTCATAAAGTTGTGAACATTTTAACAGTGAGTTTCACTATCAATGGTAGATCTTTTAATGGCCACAATAAATTTGTTGATCGTTAAGTATTTCCAGGAATAATTATACAGGTTGCCTCTATTCTGTATAATTTGTAAAAGTATATAAAACCGATGAGAAATTTTTAAATATACATTTTGTTTCATTTAGTTTAAAGTGTTACAAGTGTTACCAGTGTAATACCTATTTATACCTATAAAACAGCATTATGTGGCGTCCGTGGAAAAACATTGATGGTGCTTCTTCCAGTGTTCCAGCAAAGAAAAAGCATTTATCTGCTGACGCTAGAGAAATCGTAAAAACAATATATAGTTCTTTACTTACAAGAGGACTTACTGCTAATACTGCTGCCAGTGAAATATCCGATTTAACGAAATACCTCTAACCACAGTGAAAAGAATTACATCAAATCCCAAGTCAAGAAGGAAGCGTAAGGATGCCGGTTCTACCAAATGTATTGACGAAAGTGATAAGGACTTAATAAGACGAAAAATTTACACAATGTACGAAGGGCAACGGATACCTACATTAGATGCTTTAAAACAACGGCTTACTAATGATGATACACAAATAAACTGTAGCCGCATTAGTCTTAGGAGGATTTTGTCTAAAATGGGCTTCAGATATCGTACAATTGACAAAAGGCAAGTGCTTATGGAGTCCCATCGTTTACAAAAGTGGCATACTGAATATATAACTTCCATAAGAAAGTACCGTACAGAAGATCAACCAATAATTTATCTGGACGAGACATGGTTTGACACTCATGAAACACCATCCAAAGGATGGTCCGATTCTTTCAACAGGTGTCAAACAAAAGCTCCATCAAACAAAGGGAAAAGAATAACAATTTTACATGCAGGATCAGAAAATGGTTTGGTCCCAAATGCCTTATGGCTTTCTGCAAAGAACATTAAAGACTCCTGCGTGGACTACCATGAGGATAAACGGCAAAGCTTTTTGAGCAATGGCTTAAGAATTGTCTTATACGTAACCTTCCTCAAAATAGTGTGATAGTAATGGACAATGCAAGTTACCACAGTCGTCAATTACATAAATCTCAAAGTGCAAATAACACGAAAATTTAAATTCAAAACTATCTGTTAGAAAAAGATATATATTTTGAAGAAAGTTAGAACTGTTAGAAGTGTTAAAATCATTTTCTATTAAAAAAGTATATGTTTGTGACGCATTGGCCGAGGACATGGGACATACAGTGTGACGGCTTCCGCCCTACTATTGTTTATTTAATCCCATAGAGCATATGTGGCACCAACTAAAGTCAAATGTTAGGTCACAAAATGTTTCTCCGACTTTAAGTGGTAATGTAGTCGAATTAATAAGGAAATGTGTTGATGATATCTCCCCAGAAAGTTGGAAAAATTCAGTACGCCATGTAGTGAACGTAGAAAATTCATATATTACTTTGAATCACATAATTAAACCAATTGTTATTAATCTTGAAGAGGATAGCGACAGCTAAACAGAATTAGGTATTTAGGAATTCATAAATATATTTTGGTTATTTTGGGTATTTTTTTTGTAAATTATTATTATTAAAATATTAACTTGTATATATTTTTCTATATTATTTTTTCAATTAATCTACTTTTTGTACATTATGTATTTGTTTGTATGTATATACAGTAAATAAAACTATTATTACTGTACATTTTTAACGATATCCGATTAGGAAGAGCAAAAACTTTTAAACACGCCAGTTTTTTGCTGACAGTCCTAAGCCTGTAAAAAGTGTGAAGGAAAGTACCTTTCTGAATTTAGATCCATATACTACAATTATTCACGTAGAACAAAAAAACTACTTTCTTCATGTTAAAAATTGTTCAATTATCAAGTATATTCACTTGAACAACCTGAAAATACCATATGAAATAATTTAATAAATTTTTATAATCGTGTATTACACAGCTACCAATGAAATATATTAAATAACAAACTTTCTGAAGTGCGACCCTGTGTACTTCGGTAGTTTATTGAGAGACTCTTGTATACACAATAGGATCAACTCAGGTAACCATTAAGCACTCAACCATTTTTCGTGAAACAAACTTTACACGTCCTTTAAAACAAGAGTTATTATAAAAATTTAAAAAGATGATTTAATGTTGTTTACTTCTCATTTATTGTTTATTTTTTGTTTTTTTATTTTGTAGTTTTTTTATACAGTTTTTAATGACTAGACTAGAAACGAACTGATGTAAAGTAGTGAATCGATGTCAATAACCGCTATGTGACGACGCCTTCTCATGGCGCTAGTTTCGTGACGCTCGCCTCAGCATTTTACTGTAGAGAAAAAAGTATTAAAATGCCAATAGAGAAGGTTTTCTTAAATAAATGTATTATTAAGTAAAATTTTTAGAATAATATTATCTAAAGGCCTAAAAAATGTTTCTAGTATGATATTTACCTTCTCCTTTCTTATAATGTATCCGTCTAAGAGTTAAACCAAGTTATCAATTGCAGAATACATATTTGCTTTTTAGTTTTTAGCATAGTAGCAAGTTCACTTAAATTACTATTGACTATATATTATTATTCCAGTTAAATTACATATTGTACAAAAAATTGTACAACGTTGAGATAACTAAGCTACTGGTTCGACTTTTTACCTGCCACAACAATACCACGACAGCTAACAAAAGCCGTCAGAGGTGACAAAAGACACCTCGATTGTTAGTCGACACATAAAATTGAATACTCTATCGTTCGGAGATCAGTTACCGTGAAAATTATGTTTATAAAATAAATATTTTTCTTTAATTAGCTTCCGAGCAATATCATTACCCGGCTCCCGAGCCATCGATAACATCCAACGGAGGATATTGCGAGGATATAGTGAGGATATTACTTCCTTTAACGTCCTCTAACCGTCAACTAAGCTGGGAGATATGAGATTTTTATATAAAATCTATATGGGAGATAATACTTTATTGGTTTAGGGAGTGTTATGAAAGGGTTGTTGGTTTAGGATCACAAAATATAGTATTAAAAATAGAAAAACATCAATTTGTAGACAAAATTAAATTGGTTCTCGTTACTTGTTTGGTAAGTATGTAATATCTTTAAACAAATATTACATGATGAAGTAAGTAATTTTTAATACTATGAATAACATCACTATTAATGGAGGATCTAAATTTGTTGATTCTTAAGTAAGTAACAATATTTGATAAAACATGAAAATAAGTACATTAGAAAATAAATTACGACATCACCAAAATATCGGAACGAGTTTTTTATTTTGTTAATACTAATACTGATGGTCTGTCTTCACTTATTATTTTAAAGTTACATTTAGGTTGCATTTTTTTGAGGACGCAATTATATTTTTTAGTTGTGTAGAGGATTAAGTATAAGCTTAAGTTCCTGTCCCCTGCGGTTGACATCTTGGACAAAGGGGTGCAAAGGGTTTCCGTGCTGTATCTTGTAAACTAGCCACCCTACGACAAATTTTAGTAGACATTATTTGTAACGAATTAAATTGTCTAAAACTTTATTCTTGTTACTTTTTATCGTAAAATGGAATCAAAAAAAAATTTGACAAAAATAGCTAAAAATTTTTGAACAAATTTTTTTTGGGTGTTTTTACTCTTTTTGTAATCTATTTACAATAAAATGCCATCAAAGAAATATTATAGACGTTTTTCTTTGGTTTTTTTTTAGATGGTTTGTCATTACATAATCTCCACTAAAAATTTATTAAATGTTATTAACTTATCTGGACTTTATAGCGCTCCAAAGTTGACTGAGTTCTTGAATACTTGCACGAATACTATAAAAACGAACAATTAGGCTTACTTTTCTATTATATATTTTTTATTCATACCATTTTTAATTAATTTATTATTTTCCTAACATTCGTAGGCTACAAATACTTTATTATTGGCCCTTTTCCTACCACAAAACTTAACCAACCTCATGCGCTTACCTCACACGAAAAAGCACCACTCGACACAGATAAAGTTTAGTAAAAGCACCGTACAAACATTATCCTAAGGCAAACTTCTTGGTGATAAAAAGAACAAAACAAACTTAATATCTTCATAAAACTACTCTAGCAGAAGTGGGTTTTTGGTGTCGACAGGCTAAATCAGATGCTGATACAGTATCATCCGTTATGCACATGTTGCTTCCCATTCTTATGATTCTGTGACTGTCTAGGTAGAAGAATTTGACATTCTTGTCTTGCTCACGGCATTAAAAAGGAAGCAGTTCAATGTATTTTTTTTTAACCTTCAAAAGAGTGTAAGTCGGATCAATTACACTGTTACACTTTTCAGTTTTACATATGGCATGTTATTGCAGAGAATTTGCAGGTTTTCCATGCTTTTTCAGGATACGATACAACATCAGTAATTTAAAACATCGACAAACTGTTTTTATCTCTATACAGTGATGAGTGCCTTAAGAACCGGCAAAATACCGCAAAAGATAGAAAACATAATACGTTGTGAAATAAAAAGAGATGAAAGTAGTAAAGGTGGGAAACTATCGATAGAAACCTCTAATTTACATTACATTATATTAGGACTATCGATAGTTTCCCACCTTTAGACGTTAGCTTATGAGCTAGTTGACTTCAGTCATAATATTACAAGTATGACGTCGAACATTAACATTTTTTAAATTTCGCATAAAGTATAAACTAATTGAAGGCAATAAAGCAAATGTAAATAAACAGTTTAATTAGTAGTAATTCTGTGTTAACGAATACAGAATAACAAGCTATGATAATTCTGTATTGAGAAGAGTGTATGCAACGTCTCAAATCATAGTTTATTATTGATCAATACTTTAATTTTGGATAAAAAAATACTCCTACTTAAACTATTTTTACTTACATTACGTGATACGTATTACTATGACTAAAGTCAACCAGCTCATAAGCTAACGTCTAAAGGTGGGAAATTTTCGATAATTCTAATGTAATGTAAAGTAAATTATAGGTTTATATCGATAATTTCTCACCTCTACTACTTTCATGTCTTTTTATGTCACAACGGTATTATGTTTTCTATCTTTTGCGTTATTTTGCAGGTTCTTAAGGCACTCATCCCTGTATATGGTGAAAATAAAAATTATTATTTGAACAGCAAACGATTTGAGATACAAACGATTTGCCAAGGCAGCGACCAAAAATACATTTAACTTATCATCGCTTCCTCCAACACAAGATGCAGCCCGTTTTCACAGTCTCCTAGATTATCACCAAATTCAGTCGTCGCTCGACAAACACTGCAATCCGAAAAATTAGGGCTGGAGAAAGTATGAAAAAATTTGGATACCAATCCATACTTCAATACTCCAACATCTCGCAAACTTCTGAAATTAATTTTCTGCAGATGCAAGAGCTGCAAGAAAATTTGGTTAAAGATATAGGTCTGTAAGACTCAACCTTGTTATCTGGCTTTCCTGGTTTTTACAGGCGATACCATATAGTTCCTCCATGTGTTGGGAATTAAATATTAAATATTAAATTTTCGTTTTGCCATATATTGTTAGAAATTTGTAACAATAATAATTTGTATTCTCTAGGCAAAAAATATAGCTTAGAGTATGATATACAATCCATGCCTGCAAATAAACTATTGTTTTGTTTGAATCCATAATTTAATTTTCTCAATTCAAATGGTTTCTCCAAAGTAAAATTTCGTTGGATACGCTGACGGTAGCTTCGTTTATTTGACTTGTAAGCCAAGGAGGTGAAATTTTGAAGTGGAAATCTTCTATCCACGCAGGTTCGGAGTTTATTGGACTAATGTCAATTTTTGTAGCAAAGTACTATCTTTTAGATCTTATTTGCAGGTTACACTAATAATTTCTTAACCCTTGCAAGACCGAGCTTTTAGTAGAAACTGCGAGGACCATGATGGGTTAATAAATGTTCACACGTATATTAATCAAAAACATTAAATGCTTCTTTATTAAAACTAATTCAAAAATAACACTTTTACAAATAAAAAAAATTATTCCTAGACATTAATGAAACAGTTAAAAAGATAAAAATTTATAATTTATCCGGAGTTTTCTGCTTCAGTGGAATTGACATCATCGCAGAGTCCACAAAAATTGGACTTTTTGCTGTGCTTACCGCATACTCCTGGCATTTTGAACAATCTATGATTGTTTTTGACAACTTTTCTCTTTTAGATTTTGCTAATTTGAAACATGAATGGTGTTAAAGGTACAACTTGGAAAAGTTTGCATTCGAGTATAATTTCCATAGCGTGCAGTACAAAATGTTGAAATCCATTTAAAATTGTAGCTTTTTTTATAAGAGGTAGCGTTAAGGCAAGTCCCAATTCTTGAAGAAACAAACGACGACGGTTGCTCTTATTTTCATTCCAATTTAGAAAATTGAGAATAAATGAATAAAACGCGTTGATTGATGCAATATCCAACAAACTCAATAAAACTGAGAGTTTTTTTTTTTGAACTGAGAACTTTTTTTTTCACCATCTAGTTTAAAGTATTAACACCTTTAGTCTTGAAAAAAGATTTTTATCTGGTTTATTTTTGTATTCGCCACTTAAAACATCATCAGAATGCTGGGTTCATAGAAAGAGAACTATCTTTGAGGCTTCTGACGTGTTAAATAAAAAAAAAGACTAACTAGTGGGTTTCCACACTTTGGATCTGAAAATGCAAACATATTTGAATACAATTGCCCTCCTTTCGTTTTCTTAACTACTTCCGGTATACGCCTGCGATTTTGTTGGAGAGTGCCAACAAAATCTAGACCAAAGTCTTTGTGGAGATCTTCTGCAAGCTCCACAGAAGTGTAACATCTGTCCGTCGTTACGTTACATCCAGAAATTCGAATCGGAGGCAACAATTTTACTATTCCCTGTGAACCCTAGATGCTGGTATGCTGCCTTCATATTTTCCTGCATAAACCTCCATACACAAAACGTAACGAGTTGAATAATCTGCAAGTATTCGTATAGAAACACCATATTTACCAGGCTTTTCTTTCATAAAAACTTTGTACGGGTATCTGGTTCGAAATAAAGATAACGTTTCGTCTGTGTTTTGTTCATACTTGGTGTAAAATATCTCAAAAATAAATAGTTCACCAAATCAAATATTTTACGTAAGGGTGCAAACTTTGGTAACTTTATTGTCTTCTTCTTCTTCTTCCTCTTTATAAGCAATTCTGCTTGTTATTTGGCGGATTAATATCTCTATGGAAGGTTGTGACTCCATCTTTGCGCGGTCGTCCGATACTTCTGCCGATTGGTGACTTATCTCTTGCTATTTTAACGACACGGGTCTTCTCCATTCTGCTTAAGTGGTTATTCCACTATTTTTTTCTATTTTGTGTCTATTTATTTATACACTGTACGTTACATTTTCTTCTAATGTCTTCACTTCTCTTTCGACCTTGCAGCGTATTTCCCGTAATTCTTCTCAGTACTCTCATCTCTGCCGTTTACAGTAGCCTTTGAGTTGTGGCTGTGTCGGGTCTTGTTTCTGAGGCATACATCATTATTGGTCTTACACTTTCTTTATAAATTGTTGACTTCATCTCAGTGTTAATGTGTCTGTTTCGCCATATAGTGTTATTAAGGCTTTAATGTCGAATCTTAAAATTTTTGTCACTTCTCGGAATATGTTTCAAATAATCGGGACAAATACGATGGTCTGCCGAATTTTTTTGACAACAATTCGTAATAATCTAATTTTGTGTCATGATTAGCTCCCATCGAAATAAAAATACCAAGTAAAGTCAATATCTCGGAATCATCTCTTTTTGGCATGTTTGTACGTTCAGCTTTTTCATTGTACGCTAAACAAGATTTTGTAGTTTTTCTGGAGTAAAGAATTTTTGGAACGACTGCAATATATTTTCTACTTTGCCTTCGTTTCGAAGTCCTTGTTGCTCACAAAAAATGTTTGGTACAGCTCGCCGCATAGGGCGTGGTGGGTGAATTAAGTCCATGGCTGATCTAGACAATTATCTTGGAGGAACTTCCAACTTGGGCAGGAGGACTTCCAATGAAATACCAACCAATCAAAAGATATAAAAAAGATAAAACCAAACTACATAAAAGTCATAAATAATAGGTTTTCTTTAATTTTGGATCTTCTTGGGGGGAAATTTCTCTTTTTTCACCTCTCGTGTATACGCCCCTAAGGTAAGTGAATCCTTTCTGACTTTAATTTATATACATGTGGTATGTCACATGTAATATAAATCACATGTGGTATGTCACAGACCAATGCAGTTGTTCGGAGTGTGGCACTTAGAGCCATAAGTGAGAAATAGGTGTCTTATGAGGACCAGTTATCAAGAACCATCTCCGGTCTATGACGCTCGATGTGGTCGTTCCGATAAAAGGAGCATGTTTCAGTCTGGTAAAATGCACAATGGTATTCAAGAAATGAACAGGTTGAATATCGATGTACTGGGTATCAGTGAAGCCAGGTGGCCCAATTCAGGTTGTTTTTCAACAGATGAAGCCACACTATATTATTCCGGTAGCGAGAATAACTAACACAGACACGGCGTGGCAGTAGAAAAATCTAATAGAGCGGTGTAATGCTATTTCCTTATCTCAGAAAGGGTAATGGTACTGAAGTTGGTGACATCTCATGTCAAAATGAATTTAATACAAGTTTATGCACCTACGGCGAATGCCGACGAAGAAGAAATGGAATTATTTTACCAAGATATCAAAGAGGCACTTAGAATAACGAAAATAAGAGAAATCACGATAGCCCTAGGTGATCTCAATGTAAAGATTGGAAAGCGACACAGCGAAAATTGTATAGGAAACTATGGTCTGGGAAATCGAAACGAGAGAGGAGACCATCTGTTACAATTCTATCAAGAGCAGAACTTGACAATACATGGCGTTGGCCCGCAGATACATCGGAGAAAGTAGTCAGGAACCAGATAGACTACATTATGATCAATGAAAGATACCGTAATGCTGTTAAAGCCGCGAAAGCATATCCTGGATTAGACGTGGCCTCAGATCACAACCCACTTATCGCCAAGATTACACTCACCCTTAAAAATATTAAAAGACATCAAAGAATCCTTACAATAGACACAAGAAAACTTAAAGAACCTAAAGTAAAAGAATGCCTACAACATGAACTGCATGTGAACTACAGCAAATTGAACACAAACACCAATGATATTGACGAGTATTGGGATTGACTAAAACATTGTCTACTGGAACCCTGTAAAGAAATACTAAAGACTTCCGCAATAAGAAAAGAATAATGGATGAATGACGAGATACTCAATATGATGGAACAACGGAGACAATTTAGAAACAAAGACAACAATAAATACAGATAGATAAACCACGAGATTAGGAAGATGATAAAGCAGGCAAAAAGAAAATACTTTGAAGAGAAATTTAAAGAGATCGAAGACCTTCAAAATAAATATGATCTGTTTAATATACACAAAAAAAGTTAAAGAACTGGCAGAAGTAAGAAAACAAAATTCAACTCGTGCAATTCTGGATAGACACGGGACTACTATAACACATACAAACGAGAAAGTACAAAGATGGGCAGAATATATCGACGAATTGTTCGATGATGAAAGAGGAAATCTGGAGCACATAGAACTTACGTCAGAAGAAATAGGTCCATATATTACAAAAGAAGAAATATTACACGCATTAAAAACAATGAAGAGTGAGAAAAGCCCTGGACCTGACATGCTTCCTATAGAAATCCTAAAAATTCTAGATGAGAAGAACATTGATGTTTTAGTGAGACTTTTGAAACAAATTTATAGTTCAGGCGTATTACCCAAAGAGTGGTTAACGTCGATTTTTATTTGTGTCCCCAAAAAGAAAAACGCAAGAGAATGCAGCGATTAACACACCATTAGCTTGATGTCTCATGTGCTAAAGTTACTACTAAAAGTCATCCATAACCGAATATATCACAAACTGGACATAGACGTTAATGATACACAATTTGGTTTTCGCAAAGGACTAGGAACGCGTGAAGCTCTTTTTTCACTTAATATACTGATACAAAGATGCCTGGACGTCAATCAAGATATATACGTATGTTTTATTGACTATAATAAAGCATTCGATAAAGTACGACATAAACAATTAATAAATGTCCTGAAATCAAAGAAGATTGACTACAACGACCTCAGGATCATATAAAATTTATACTATAAACAGCGAGCAAAAGTAGGTGTTAACGAACAGCTGTCAGAAGAAATTGAAATAAGATGTGGAGTGAGAGAGGGATGCGTATTGTCGCCAATTCTTTTTAATGCCTACTCCGAAGAGATCCTGAAAAACGCTCTTGAGGGTGAAACAGCTAGAATAAAGGTAAATGGAGTTCCCATTAACAACATTAGATATGCGGACGACACTGTGATCTTAGCCGAAAATATTGAAGATCTTCAGAGACTGGTGACTAGAATAGTGGAGTATGAAAAAGAGTATGGTCTAACAATGAATGTCAAGAGGACGAAATTTATGAGAATATCGAAACCTCAAAGAAATAACGAGAATCTTCTAATAAACGGAACCAACGTCGAACAAATGGATAAATATGCATATCTGGGAACAATGATTAACTCCACAAATAATTACATTCAGGAGATCAAAATCAAAATAGAAAAGGCTAGAGCGAATTTCAACAAAGCTTCAACAAAATGTGAAGAGTGCTATGTACAAGGGATTTAAAATTGGAACTAAGAGTTAGGTTGGCAAGATGCTATGTTTTTCCGACTTTATTTTATGGAATTAAATCTTGGACCTTGAATGCGACATCAATGAAAAAACTGGAATCATTCGAGCTATGGGTGTATAGAAAAATTCTGAAAATATCGTAGACAGAACACGTCACAAACAAAGAGGTTCTGAGAAGGATGAATAAAGAAATAAAAATTTTAAATATAATTAAAACAAGAAAATTGGAATATCTCGGACATATTATACGTGGAGAGAAATACACCTTGCTCCAACTGATTAGGCAGGGAAAGATCCAAGGAAAAAGAAGCATAGGGAGGCGTAGAATGTCATGGCTGCGCAACCTGAGAGAGTGGTACGGATGTACATCAAATGAACTTTTCAGAGCAGCCGTCTCAAAAATCCGAAAAGCTATGATGATTGCCGACCTCCGCCGCGGAGATAGCACTTGAAGAAGAAGGTATGTCACAGTTTTCATCAATTGTATCGAGACTGGAACTATCCTCAGTTGAATTTTCAATGTCGTCGTCTTCGTTGAACACTTCAATATGGTCTTCGTTTTACGTCCGAGTCACTGTTGTCCGACTGAACCTCAAATTTAGAGAGGTTTACTTAAAATGAGAGAGGTACACTATATACAAAAAAATGCTTCAAACTGCGCTAAACAATATAGAAGCACTAGATGACATCCCCACACGGCAGAGGCAGTTCAAATACTGCAAAATATAATTTCGACGTAACTGTTTACTCGTATTTTTCAGCCCTAAACTACCAAGCAGTCTAGATAACTGTCAGTTTCATGATGGACCAAGGATAATTAATTATAGTCTACCGTAAAGTTTTTATAAAAGTAAGAGAAAATAAATTAAAATATACAAATGCTAATTATGGCATCTAATAGAACAGTAGTACACCGGCAAATACTAATTATTTGATATTTTTAGCAACAAAGTTACTTAGAAAATCAGATGTAATACAATGTTGTGGATACTTTTTAACCCACCCTTTGTTCTTCTAGGGTTAATTTATAAATTTTTGTGTATACAATTTCCTGATTGAAGTTTGGGAGTTTGAGAAAAATTACTAAAAAAATTGTCACTTTATTTATCTGCATAACTTGATTAGAAAAGATTGAAAAGATCATTATCATATCTAATTATGTAAATAGTGATATATTAACTTTTATATTTTATTACTACTTTAGATGCATCAGTTTAAAATAGATAGTAAAAAATCTAACGAAGATAAAATAATATATATTTTTATGTCTGTCACAACATTTGAAGTTTAATTGTTTGTGCATTATCAACTCATAAAAGGCTACGGTACTTGACAAACACAAGCTCAATACCGTTTTGTTCTCACATATATAATGAATTTTTAATTAGGAAAATTAATTTCGATGATTTATGTTCCAACAACAAAGAATTAGGCAATGGCCGTACTAAATTCAAAGCTCTTCGCTTCTAAATATTAAATACCTTCCACAAGTCATAAGTTGTAATAAATAACGCGTCTAATGGGCCAATTTACTCACATTTATATTTTATTTGGCGTTATGAATAGTCCGGGTGCTTGTTACTTAATTTCTTAATTATTGTATATTATTGTTAATAACATTGTTATTAACAATAAATACAATACATTTTGGAGACGGCTATCGCCGTATTACCGTTCTCCTCCGCCAATCCTCCCGGTCCAAGGCAAGCTCCTCCTCCAAACCTCTCGATTCCATCGCTCTTCTAATTCCTTCATTCCATGGGCGTCGTTGTCTACCTCTTTTTCTTCTTCCAGGAGGCTTCCATCTGTAAAGTTTTTGATGACTGTTTCTGTAGCATTCATATTATTTCTTATAGATTCGTTAGTCTTCCTTTCCAGCCTTGATATTCAACAATCTTCTCTTCAGGTCTGCGTTAATTGTCCATACTTTAGAGCCATAACAAAGAACTGATTCAACCATGGTTTGACCTATTCTTTTTTTGTTCCTTTTTTAAATGTTGTGATCCGGCCATAAGGACATTCGGACATTCTACAATTGTACGTCCCTGATTAATTCGGTGTTTAATTTCGGTTTCTTTCAAGCCGTTCTTATCAAGGGACGAATTGATAACTAAATATTCTGTTTTCTTCATGCTGACTTGTAACCTCCATTTTACATATTCTCTGTATAGACGCTTTATCATAAATTCTAGATCATAAAAATCTTGAGCTAGGACGACTTGCCTCAATATATAAATTAAACAGTAACGGTGATATACTGCGTCATTGTCTCAGTCCTTTAGTTACTTTTATTGGCTCTGATAGTCTATTTACGATTTTTAGGTAAGTAATGTTAATCCTGTATACTTCTGTGATTATTTCTAAAAGGTATGTACTAATGCCGAGTTGTTGTAAAGCTGGCCACAATTTAAGTCCTGGAACTGTATCATACGCCTTTTCTAGGTCGATGAAGGCTAGATGTACTTTGGTACCAACCGCTATTTTGTTTTCTATTAATTGTTAAAGTATAAACAAGTTATTAGTGCAAGATATACCAGGCGTAAATTTGCTTTGGTCTTCACTGATTAAATATCCTTCATCATCTTGTATTTTTCCATTTATTATCTTTCCAAACAATCTCCCGAAAGTAGGTAGGATACTTAATCCTCTGTAGCAGTTAGGATCTTTTCGAATAACATTTTTAAAGATGGACACTTGGTGAGCGGTTTTCCATTCAGACCGTACTTTAATTTGTTGGCAGCATCGATTCTTTATTAATGTGGCTCGTTCTATTGGAAGTGGACCTCCTGCTTTAAGGAACTCTACAGCTATATTGCCAGGTCCTGGAGATTGAGCGTTTTTCATTTTAATTAACGCAGTACGGACCTCGTTAGTAGTATTAATGTTACTATTTGTTTGGCTCTCCATACTGTATTCCTTTCCCATATATTTCAATCTAAACTCTTGGAGTAAATTTTATGGGTGTTATGGGTGATTTTCTTTAGATTGGTGATAGTTCTCCATGCTTCCGTAGTCTGAGAACCACCAATTAAATTTTCAACTTGGACACATTTTTGTTTCCAGAAATTGTTTTTTCTTGCTTCTTTTATTTGATTGCGTACTTGTTCCTTTTTTCTTTGATATGTTAATGTTTTGCTAGATATTTTATTTGTTAGCCATTTCTTATATATGTTGTTTTTTTCTTGTATCATTTCTTTTACGTTTTCTGTCATCCATGGTGGTTCGTGGTGTTTTTTGTCGTTGTTCTCTGTTCCTAATACTTTATAAGCAATTTTTTTTATTATCGTTTTGAGATTGTTGTATTTTTGTTCTACATCCATATTTCTTTCCATCTTATTTAGTTCCATTTCTAATTTAGATTGAAAAAGATGTTTAATACTTAGTTGGAATAAAAAGTGCAATTTGTATCTCTCCGTTTTGTACTGTGTAGTATTGTTTCTCTCACTTTTGGTGTTCTGTTTGTAGTATTGTTTAAAGGGGCACAAAAGATTAGCTAAAAGAAAGTAGTGATCTGTCTCACAATTAGATCCTCTTTTTACTCTGTAGTCTTGGCACTTTAATTTTAATTTCTGTTTCATTATTATATAGTCTATGATCGACTTTTGTTGGAATGAAGGTCGTTCCCAAGTGTATTTATAAATATCTTTATGTTGGAATTGGGTATTCACTATTTTTAAACCAAAAAGTTTAAGAACTCAATTAAGCTGTTCCCTGAACCATTTTTAAATCCGTGCCGTCCCACCACATCATCGTCTATTTAAGAACGCCTTGCCTATTTAGGTCTCCTAATAGTATTATTTCCTGATAACTCTTTATTTTATCACAAATGTTTGATAACTCTTCATAAAAGGAATCTTTAAATTGCTAATTTGAATCGTCTGATTTCTTTCAGAGATGTACGCATAGTCTGTTATATATTTTTTTAACGATTTTTTTATAAGAATTGAGACCCCTGAGACTTTTTATAAGTACCGAGTACGTGTCTTTAATCTGTTCATTTCCTTGGCCTTTCTTTCTGGTTCAGAGAGCACTATGATGTCAATTATTTGCTTCGTCGTTTCAGTTAAAATTTCCATTGTCTTGTGAGTCATGCCTTGAGTGTTCCAAGTACCAATTTTCAAAGTAACAAGTGCCTTTTCTCTACCAGGCGTAAGTTTCCATCCATGTTCCGAGGCTCAGCGTTAGAGTTTTTAGTCAAAATAGTTTTTTCCAGATGATGAGGGACTGGCCCATCTCTACAACCCCCAAGCTTGGATGACCAGGATTTTCTGTTGGGGTTTCTTCCCTTAGTTGACATGTTCCAGTTTTAAAGCGCCATTGTTAATAATATTTTTAATACCTTTGCTCGCTAGTGACTACTACCAATAAAACAAGCGAAAAAATTAAAAGACGATTTAACCTTACAAATAGGGCATACTGTGGACTCTAAAAACAATTCCACTCAAAAAATATCCAAAGAAAAACTAAAATTATTATGTACAAAACACTGCTGAGGCCAGTCCTCATATACGGGGCGGAAACATGGACTCGCCGAAGAATGAAAGACTTCTGGGAATATTCGAGCGTAGGATACTCCGCAAAATATTTGGAGCTATAAACAATCAAGGGCAGTGGCGCAAAAAATTTTATTTCGAATTATACTAACTCTTTAATTAACCAGATGTCGTAACGTTTATTAAAACACAGCGACTTGGATGGGCCGCACACATAATACGAATGCTAGATAACATGATTGCTAAAAAGCTAACGACAGGAACACCTATAGGAAAAAAAAGATGAGGCTGACCGCGAATTAGGTGGTTAGATGGAGTTAATACCGACTTAGGGATACTAGAAATCAGAAAATACAGCACGCTACCAGAAACCGAAGAGAATGGCGATTAATCTGAGAGCAAGCCAGGATCCACAGAGGATTGTCGAGCCAAAGATGATGATGATTGTTTATAATTACAATTAGCAGATTTTTATGCGATTTACCCCACGAACGAATTGAGAATTATAATGAATTTTTCAATCATAAATTGTAACATAAGTACACGTTTGAGAATACAAGACGACAAAGACCGATGATATAGACATCCACAGAGTAACATAAACAAAACAAATATTAGACATGAGAAATAAAACTTCGGCAACCATAGGAAGTGATCAATGATCAGTATAAACTGCTTTGATTATGTTATCGGAGAGTACAGAACTGCAAATACTAACTGAAAGTTAAACTAAAAATATAGAATCTCTAGAAAGAATTATTAAAATTAGTTTGGTCCTAAATATGGTAACACAAACTATGTTTACATTTCAGTCTTGCAAAATCGGCCTTTTCAAAGTAATCTATATGGAAATAAACAAAAGCAATAAGTGATCGTATATAGTGTAGCTACGTTATGGAATAAAACGTTGAGTTATTCTTAGTTTATATATCAAAAACATTTCAGCATATACCGTTTGTAAGGTTAAGTATCGGCCGAAAGACCTTTATTAAATTTATCAAATAATATTAGAATAGACCTTAAGTATTTCTCAACAGTCATGACTAATAATTAAAAATCTTAAAATAAAACGTCACACTTTGTTGTGCTTAATAATACTTGTATTCAGTTTCCTTCTTAAAATCAAGCAGTTTTATTTAATGTGCTACCTAATGTGCTACGTAGTACTTTCACGGAATATTTTCTTTTCATCAAGATTATCAAATAACAGAATATGTATCTATCTCTCCAGCAAATTCTTGTTTTAAAACTTTATTTCCAATCCAGCAGAAATAACAATAAAGGGCGAAAATCTAATATCCCGAAGATTAATAACTCCGAACAAAAGACTGTTACTATCTAATATTTGCTTTCTATTCCACATACTCTAACAGAAAATGAGTTAATTAAATTCGGTTTTAAATTAATGTCACCTTTAACCTTTCTTAGAATAGGTTTTTAGAAATTCAACACGTCTTCACTTTTATAAGACAAACATATATTCAACCACTTGTAGATATAGACCTACCTGCTTCCTTTTTAATAACATATGACCAAACTTTATATCGCATATTTTTAAGTTAAAATAAATCTTCATGTTTTATCTGTAAGCAAACAGATCGCATTGCTCCAAATTGTTCAAGTCATAATCCCCAAAATGGTTCTACTCTTATCCACTACCAACCAAAATAACCAATACACCAACAACCAAAAGAATCCTTATAGTCTACAAATCACCCTTAGAAAAGGAACCAGTCAGGAGTTTCCAGTCAGTAATTCTAGTAACGAACATATACGTAACCAACATACAGATACGAATTTAATACCTTCCATACTTATGGAAACCAACTGTATATCTATAAATCAGTCAACGACAAACAAGAGAACCTCTATCTCCCACTAGAGAAATAAATAAAGAATTTAAAATCTCAAAATTAATCAAAAAGAAACAAAAAAGCAACCTAAAGCTACCAAATCAATTCAGAAAATAATGGTGCCAACAAAAATAATATTTTACGATTTATCAAATAATTTTAACTTAACATATGAACAAACTCTTGACATTTTTGAGAATTATTTTAGCTCGTCTGATCCCCTGAGCTTGCCACAAACATACACAACGGATGTACCCAACTTTATAAATATCACACAACAATTATCACAACAAACAGAAAAAAGTATAAAAACCAAATGCACTAAAATAATAGATAAATAAATGCGAAAATGCTTAACCCAGAAGATTCCACTAATCATTTTCCTCTTCTAAAATTTTTCGCTTCTGTATGTCTGTTTCGGTAATGAATATTAATGCATGTTTTCATTGTACTCTGTACTCATTGTCTCAGGCATGCTTACATATCTGTGATCTGTTGAAATCTCTGTTTTTGATGTATGTTTCATGCTCGTTTATCCTAACGCTTAGTGGTCTTGAGATTTCTCCCACGTAAACATTTTTGCATTCACGGGATATTTTAAATATCGTAGTTATTTTATCTCTTATGCGTAATGTTAGATTTGGTTTTGGACAGAATAGATCTCAGTGCATTGGTTGTTTTAAGTGTTGTTGTAATATTATGTTCATTTTCTATGCTTTTTATATTTCCTGATGGGTCATTTACGTATAGTAGTTTTGTCATCTTTAAATCCCTTCTTATGAGCGTTTCTGGACTGCTTATGGTGTTTTTGTGTATTTTTAATTGGTTCAATATTGTAAAATTTCTTGTTTATAAATGATTTATGGGTAATTATTTTTTGTTAAAACCATGGTCAGCAGAATGTTTTCCTGCTGAAGTGCATTTTCATTGTAGCATTTTTTTTGGAAAATAATTTGACAATTTTTTTAATATTTATATTGTGGCCTTAGTGGTAATTTAAATATCTAATAGTGTGAGTTGGTTTTCTGTAAACTTTGGTTTCATAACTTATATTCTATATAATATATATATATATATATATATATATATATATATATATATATATATATATATATATATATATATATATATATATATATTCAGGGATTCTACAGTATTCACTGCCTTCCCTCGCTCAAACGTTTCCCTCTCTCTATGTTGTTCCATTCTCCATCGTTTAGGTTTCTCTTACTCATGGCGTCGTCTACTTAGTTCATCCAGGATTTTCAGGGTCGTCCTCCTTTCCTCCTTCCTATGGGGCTCTATTCGGTTATTTTCTTTATCTATCTGCTGTCGCTAGTTCTTTTTACATGTCCATACCACTTTAGTCTTTTTTGTTCGATATATGTTAATATGTCTGTTTCTATTGATGTTCTTTGCTTAATTTCGTCATTACTTCTCCTATCCATTCTTGTTACTCTGCAGCATCTTCGCATGCATTCCATCTCTGTTGTTACTATCTTACTGCTGTTTTTCTGGTTTATGATCCAATTTTCAGCCCCATATGTTATAATACTTCGCACTAATGTTTTATAAATCTGTGTTTTTGTCTTCATATTTAGGTGTCTTTCCCACCATACTGAGTTAAGTTGTCGGATTGCTGTTCTTGTTTGTCCTAATCTTTGTGTAATTTCTTCCTCTGTTCTTGTCTTTTTCGTGTTTATAAACCACAAGTATTTGAATTTATCCTTTCCTTTGATTGTTACGTTGTCATTAATCAATAGATCTTCAAGTCTTCACACACCCAAAAAAGTAAGTAACTTGTTGTTTTGTTTTTCCTGAGTGAATTTGGTTGCGTCTTCTTTGCTGTCGATCTCCATTAGAAATGTCTTCAATGCTTCTGGTCCTTGAGCCCAAATGGATAACACATCATCTACTTACCTTCACCATACGGTGAAGATAGTTTTGGTTTTGTTTATACACATTCTTTTTAGTGGAACTCCTCCATGAAAATATCTGCTAATAATAAAGAGCTTATGGCTAATCCAAAAACCATTATCTAGGTGAACATAAGTGTTGTATGTGTATAGTGTTAGTAGCTCCATTGTAGCTATTATATTTATGTTGGTTTTTGTTGTCAATTTAACATGGCTCTTTAATTTGACTCTTGATATTTTTAAGGTTTTCTCTAAAGGCATATTGGTGTAAAGTCTGGTGTTACCTCAACAATATGCTAGTCAGTTTTAAAAATAATTTATGAAAATAAATATGCACCCGAAAATTTTTATTTAAAATAAAACATAGGTAAAAAGAAAACTAAAAAAGTGTTAATTACTTTTTATTTTTAATAAGCGTCCCAACTATAATGTGTTAAATGCTGCCAACATTTTATATTTTATTTGAATGCATTAAACATAAATAAACGATTAAGATGTTAATTTCTGATGGATATATCTTGTATTTAGTGTCTTAATTTGGTATACAGGTGTATCGTGATAATGTTATATAGAGTGTGGAGTGTACCCGCTGTTTTAGAGGCTAGCTTCATTTTCAAACTATGTGGAATCATTACTCATCTGTGCTTGATTGATGAGTATAATATTGAGTAAATGGAAATATTGAAGTGTTTGTATAGTTGCTCTTTCATCTTAATAGCTCTACTAACAAATTTTATTCCATTACTGATAATTTAAAAGAGGTACCTGCAGACCGATTGAAGTGGTAATTTGTACATTATTAAATTTCTACATTAAATTGGATATTTTTAAATATCGATATCCCTTTTAATATCCGTTTACTATTTTAATATTAATAGGACTACATATTTTGAGCTAGTATTGCGTCATCAACACTCAACTAAGCACATTAACATCCATTCACAAGCCGACATGTTTTTTGGTGTTTTGAGTTTGACTCGATTACAAAAATCCATAAAAAGAAGACCACAAAACGCATTTTTCATGAAAAAATTGAACATTTTATTCAAAAAAACCAAATGTCGTCTTACATAAGTTATACTCTTTTTTTTAGCAACTTAATTTTGCAGTGTATTTTTGTATTAAATAAAGTTTCAATAAATATTTTCTCAGTATTTTTGGCAGTTTCTATAAAAAATTTCAAACACTCTTTTCTTGAAAACCTCATCAGCTAAAAAAAAAACTAAATACGGATTCGTAATCAGCACATCCCATTTACTATGAGAAACCCATTAAACTTAAAACACTTTTTCATGAAAAAAAAATGTAGGCCTGTGTTATTTATATTTTACACGTGAAATCTTACCGTTTCAGCTTACTCTTATATAAAGTTTTAATTGCCATCTATCATCAGTGGTCATTTCATCTTATTATCTCCTATAGAATTATTAGTCCAACATTAAGCGCCTCCTCAGGTGACGGATAAGGGAGTCATAAATTTGGGTGGAACCGGAGAAATGAAATAATAGGGTAACAAAAAACGAGCATTGAGCGATGGTAGCTGGTTGTCTAAAAACTAATTACAATTAAAGTACTCCAATTTCTGTTTAGTTGTAGAATAAAAAACAAACTAATTTAATGAGAAAGACAAGCGGAAACCATCTTATTATTTTATTACTCTTCCGTAGTAAAAACCATAATGCCACAATCCATTAAAAGTGAAACCCTTACAAGAAAAAAAAAATAGATAACTAAAAATAAAGTATAAGGATAAACACAGGGAATGTACGAGCCAGAAAAAACACACCAGTTGTTGAGGTTCGTAAATGTACCATATACTATATACATCCATAAAATATCTTATTTCGGAGAACAAGACAATCACCAATAAGTTTTTATATCTTTCACTTAATTATTTTACATAAAGGACTCTTTCATTCAATAAGTCACCCAACAGCATAAAAGATGGTGATGGGAATCTTAGCTCGGAGCCATCAACGATCTTAGAAACATGAAAATCATACATATAAAAATTATTTGCATCTGACAGGACTGATGATCACCTATATGGAGAAGGAGAAACAGGACCTTCAATTCTTAAATCGGAGATAGAAGATGCCATTGCAGCACTAAAAAACAATAAGTCAGCAGGTCCGGACAATGTACCCTGCGAAATATTAAAGATCCTATGAAAATCAGACAAACAGTTCCTTGATAATCTAGTTGAACTTTTTAACAACATATATAATAGCGGTAAAATCCCGGAGAACTGACTGCAGTCAACATTTATTACAATCCCGAAGAAACCAAATGCCCAGATCTGTGATGACTACCGGCTTATAAGCTTAATCAATCATGTCACCAAAGCGTTCACTAAGATCATTCATAGAAGAATATATGATAAATGTGAGTCAAATATTGATAGATCGCAGTTTGGCTTTCGGAAAGCACTTGGAACTAGAGAAGCAATTTTTGCTCTCCAGGTGCTTATACAGCGGTGTAGAGACGTTGATAAGGACGTGTATTTGTGCTTTGTGGATTTTAAAAAAGCATTTGACAATGTCAATCATGAACAATTGATAGATATTCTGCGAAAGACAGGTATTGACGACAAGGACATTCGAATTGTGGCAAACCTATACTGGGGTCAAACAGCAAGAGCAAAAATTGGCAACGAACTCACTGAAAGTGTGCAGATCAAAAGAGGTGTCCGTCAGGGGTGTATATTATCCCCATTCCTATTCAATATTTATTCCGAAGAAATATTTAACAAATGTATGGAAAATGCAAATGAGGGCATAAAAATAAACGGCGAGTTAACGAATAATATAAGATATGCCGACGACACGGTGATCCTTGCCAGTACCAAAGACGAATTACAGCAGGTAATAGAAAGAGTTTATTCAGTTAGTGAGGAATACGGCCTGAGCCTCAACTTCAAGAAGACAAAGTGGATGCTGATAAGCAGGAAGCAACAGCCTGCTCGACAGTTACGGATAAGTAACATACTAATTGACCATGTAGAATCTTATGTGTACCTTGGCACCAACGTAAATGCAAAATGGGAACAGACCACAGAAATTAAGGCGAGAATAGAACGAGCTAGAGCAGCATTTAGCAATATGAAAAAGCTCCTCGCAAGCAGGGATTTGTCTCTTCCCCTAAAACTACGTCTAGTTAAATGCTACATTTTTCCGATCTTACTGTATGGTGTGGAGGCCTGGACGCTGACGAAGACGCTCACAAGAAAACTAGAAGCATTCGAAATGTGAAATTCTTCGTATATCCTGGACCGAACATGTCACCAACATAGAGGTAATCCAAAGAATCGGAAAGGAGAAAGAAATCGTGAATACAATTAAACAAAGAAAGCTAGAATATCTAGGCCACATATTGAGACACGATAAGTACCGTCTACTGCAATTGATTGTCTAGGGAAAAATAGACAGTAAGCGATGGCCAGGCAGGAGAAGACACTCGTGGCTCCAAAATCTGAGGAAGTGGTTCGGGCTCACATCGGTCGAACTATTCAGAAGCGCCGCAAACAAGATCAGAATTGCCATGTTAATAGTTAACGTTCGCAACGGACAGGGCACTTGAAGAAGAAGAAGAAAGGACTCTTTAAGGGCGGATCCAGGACCGATTATTTTCGGGGGGGGGGGGGCATGAACTTTTTGTGGGTGGTAAAGTGGTGAGTTTTAAAGCAAACTTATCGTTATTAAAGTATTTTTATTTGTCTAGTAAAGAAAAATCAGCACATTTTAACCTAAAACCCCATGAATTCGAGCATTCCAAGTGCAAAGAAAGAAATGTAGTTTAGTTTATGAAATTAAAATAGCACAAATAAAAAGCGAATAATATTGGTCAAGTTTAGAGATTCACGCGAGACGTCACTTTTTCCAGCATTTTGTTCTGAGGGAATGAACGGGATAGCGATTTTTGCTGTGGAACGGGACCGTGATTTTTCTGCGGGTAATGACGAAGAAAGCAATCTTATTAAAACTTTCTTCGCAGTAAGATCTTCTATCTTTTAAAGATGTTAAAAATGTTGTTATTATGTATGTATTTTAAATTTGGAGACAACTATAAACTGCAACTATTTAAATTTATATTTTCTTTAATTCTCGGAGGGGAGGGGGGCTTGGCCTCCATGGCCTCCTCCTTGGATACGCCCTTGGGACTCTTTTATTTTATTACATCTGTACTATAAGTTACATATCTGTTATATTGGTGCAATTGAGATCAAAATCAGTAAATATTATTCTGGTTAAAACTTATGAGCCTACAACGAAACAGTAGTGACCATAAATTAGAAAGATATTATCGCATAAAGAGCGTAATTAATTATTTGAAAAACAAAATCTATTATAATAGGAGAACTTCAATCCCAAAATGGGAAATCTACGTAGAAAACAAATTTTGTGCGATAAATATATTTTTCTAACTACTTAAGTTACCTAGACACAATACACATAAAGATCACCTTCTTCTTCTTCTGGTTCCTATCCGTTTCGGATGTTGGAAATCATATTGGCAATCATGACCTTGCTCGCTGCGGCTCGAAACAGCTCCGTTGAGGTTTTGTTAAACCATGTTCTTAAATTCCGCAGCCATGATATTCTCCTTCTACCGGGTCCCCGCTTACCTTTGACTTTACCTTGCAATATAGACTGCAGCAGGGAGTAACGGTGCTGATTTCTCATAACGTGTCCCAGATATTGCAATTTTATGCGTTTGATCGTAAACACAATTTCTGGTTCCTTCTTCATTTTTTCTACATTCATTCCTTGCTCGTGATCCTTGCTGTCCATGATATTCTCAGCATTCTTCTATAAAGCCACATCTCAAATGCTTCAAGTTTTTTAATAGTGGTGTCTGTGAGCGTCCATGCCTCCGCCCCGTACAACAACACAGAGAAAGCATCTCAAATGTCTCATTTTTGTATCTAGGAATATGTTGTGACTTTTGAAGATGGCGCTCATTTTGTTAAAGACCGTTCTTGCCTTTCCTATGCGGCACTTTATTTCCTGTACATTGCTCCACTGTTCGTTTATAATAGTTCCCAGGTAGCAATACTGTTTTACTCGCTCTATCCGCGTCCCATTAATGTATAGATGAGCCCCATTTATATTCTCCTTGCTGATAATCATTTGTTTCATTTTGTGGGTATTAATGTTTAGTCCGTACTGTTAGCTTGACTGTTTAGTCCGACTGTACTCGTTTATTCTGTCCATTAGCCTCTGAAGTCCCTCTAAAATATCTGCTATCACCATGGTGTCGTCGGCATATCTAACATTGTTTACTCTTTCACCATTTAGAAGGATACCTTCGTCTATTCCGTAAAGAGCCTCGTTAAAAATTTTCTCTGAGTACATATTAAATATCAACGGCGATAGGATACATCCCTGTCTAACTCCACGTAGTATTTTTATGTGATCTGTTTCTTCTCCGTTAATTTTCATGTATGCGGTCTGATTCCAGTATAGTTCTGAAATTATTCTGAGGTCTTTGTCATCCAGGTCTGCTTCTTTTAAAATGTTTATCATCTTTTGATGTTGAACTCTGTCAAATGCCTTTTCATAAAGATCACCAGCAGACACGAAAGAAAAGATCATAAGATACCAAGTCTATTATTTCAAAATTAATGAAAAATATCGAAAATCAGTCAAGCTAACTAAAACACTACTTGAAGCAGTTGTCCCATCCGATGATACTGGATTTTGGTATTAATGGCTTGGGTTAGGAATAATTAGCCAGACTTTGTTGAATTTATGAAATGATATGGGTGAAAAGTAAGATTTGAAAGAAAAAAATTTCAAAAATCGACTCATAGAATAAACACGAAAGACATTTAAAATAACAGCAAATAAAGCTATGTAAGAAAAATCAAGCAAAGAAATCGAGCCAAAAAATCGAGCAAAAAATCGTGTCAAGAAAACGAGTCCAAAGATCGAGGCCACAATTATGTAGCTTAATTTTGTGGCTCAATTTTTTGAACCTCTTTTTTGGCTCTCGACTTTTTGACTTGATTTTGTTGGCTCTTTGTTGGACTTTTGGCTCTCTTTTTTGGCTCGATTTTTTGGAACGATTTTTAGCCTAATTTTTTGGTTAGATTTTTTGGTTTGATTTCTTAACTCAATTTTTGGCTCAATTTTTTGGCTCGATTTTTTTTTTCTCTTTTAATTGGTTCTATTTTTTGGTACTATTTTGGCTATCTTTTTTGACTCTTTTGTTAGTCTCTTCCACTTCTCTCGCTAGCTTGGCCCTCCTAATTTCTTGCTTAACTCTTCTTTTTACTCTTTTATTTGACTCTCTTTTGGCTCTTCGTTTTGCTTTTTTTTCTTTAGCTCTTGCTTCTGTCTCTTTTTTGGCTCTTTTTTCTCACTATTTGGCTCCCTTTTTGGACTCCGTTTTAGCTTATTTTTTGCTCCCTTTTTTACCTCTGCGTTTGGCTCTTTTTTGGCTACCTTTTTTGGGTCAATTATTTTGCTTTTTGGCTTTATTTGTTTTATTTTTAGCTTTAATTTAGAGCTCTATCTCCGACTCTCTTTGTTTGTCTCATTTTTGCTTAAAATTTTAGTTATTTTTGATTTTTTGGCTCTCTTTTGGACTCTCTTCTCTCTTCTTTTGGGCCTCATATATGGCTCTCTTTTTTGTTCAACATAGTGCCAATGTTGGCATTCTTTTTTGGCTCGATTTACTGATTCATTCGCTTAGTTCTCTTGTTTGGCTTTTCCGCTTGGCTCTGTTTTTGGCTATCTTTTTGGATTTTCTGCTTCACTTTTTTGTGATTTATAGCTAGTTTAATTTTTGATTCATAGTTTTATTTCATAAGGTCGAGAAAGAAAAATTCGTATTTTCAACAAAGTTATATTAAGTACTCGTAACCTCAAATATTTATTTATTATCTTGAAACACAAAATATTTAGCTTAACCAGGTATATAGGTTATCTTTTCCACTATTTTTTTAATAATAGTTTTTAAACGCTGATATTTAAACTCCCTTCTGTAAATCTTGTCGTTCCAGAGTTACAATGAATAGTAATTACAATGAAATATATCACAAATAAAAAAAAATAAAAAAAAATGGCTAAGCTATAAATGCCACGATTTATCAGTACCCATAAAAATCAGGTTACTACGATGGTATATCTTTCCTATATTGTTGTACGGAGTTGAGTCGTGGACTCTCACAGACGCTATCTATAAGAAAATTGAGACTTTTGAAATGTGGCTTTATCGTAGAATCCTGAAGATATCCTATACCGACCAGGTTAGTAACCAGGACGTTTTATTAAAAATGCAAAAAGGAAAAAAGTTGTTAACCACAATAAAAACAGCCAAAATTAAATACCTCGGTCACATCATGAGGAACAGCGAAAGATATGGGTGGCTGCATTCTCCAAAGAAAAGTAGAAGGAAAACGCGGAGCAGGAAGGCGAAGAATCTCCTGGCTAAAAAATCTACGTGCGTGGTTCAATACAACAATCACAAATCTTTTCAGAGCCACAGATTGTCATGATGGTCGCCAACGTGCAAAACGGATAGGCACTACCAAAAAAGATATAACAAATAAATACAAATAAAATACAAAGAAATTATTAACAAATAAATATGTATTACAATATGTAGCGGATATACCATAAACTAAAATTAATACAAGCAACATTATATTTTACCAGTGTATCTATGCTTCATTTCTCTAACGTAAATAATAAAGATTTAAAATAGAACCTGGTACTGAAACTATTTGTTTGTTGTAGCATTAATATTATAATAAAACCAAAGAGATATAATGAAGCATATACAAATCGTTTACCGTAAATAATTAAACAATTAACTACTTCTTACAATTTAAAGTTCATAATTTCGTTTTCATCGTCCATTATTTGTTCTTCATTAATTTCACCTTTCGAAGCTCCATTACTGTGCAGCGAGAAGCGAAATAAAAATTTAGTTATGGTCAGAAAACGATTATCTATATCTCATCCGTTGTATCAAGATGTCAAAGTAAAGAAAATACGATGCCAAGCGAACTCGCATGTAGCCCAAAACTACGATCAGAAAAAAGAAATTAAAAAACGGGAGTGGCTATTTAACCATAGATGCAGATATAATCAACGTATTAATAGAAACATGCATGTGCATTACTCTATTAAATATAGTCTGTCTAGAAAGTATCCGGAATTTTATATTTTTCCTAATTTTAATATATTTTCTTTTTGTAACATTTTAAGACAAAAGTAATGCATCAAGTAGGTTGTGCCGATAGTAGGTTATGGACAAAATCGCTTGACAACACCATCTGTCAAATATTGTTGTTTGTAAACAGATTTAAGATTCGTGAAATAATGTTGCAAGTAGAAAAAAGAAAAGTGGTGGAATATTTGTATAGAAAGGATGTCCGAAACGTTAAAAAATTAGTGCAATTGACTGAACTCGGAAAAAGTGCAGTGTATAATAAAGAGAATAAAAAATGGCATAGATATAAGACATAGACCAGTTTCAGGTAGACCGCGTAAGATTCGCGGAAACAATTTAAATGCTTTAGTGGCTTTAGGTCGACAAAATCGCGCCTAGGGTTTCGAAAATTAGCGAACAGATTTGGAAATCAACGAAGAATAAAAGTGTGCCCAGAAACTGTCCGCATGTCACTGAAAAAGCAAGGCTACATATCAAGGAATCCAAAAAAAATCCCTACAAAGACACCTCTGCAAAGGCAACGAAGAATAGATTTTTGTCAACGTTTTCGAGAAGATAATATTTGTCTTTATATCTGATGAAAGTTGTTTCCAGCTTGGTGCAAATCATCTAAAAATCCTATTAAGAGAAAATGTTACCGTTCAAATTTCCAAATTTTCCACTAAAATAATGGTTTGGAAAGCAATATCTCAGCGTGGTGCTACACATCTCTGATGAAGATTGAAGTGGAACGAGCAGCGCCACGAGATAAAGAAGGTTTGATTCGGTCAGGTTTACAGGCCTTGACCTCCATTGGAACTTGGAACACCATTACCGAAAATTATGACCTTTACCTCGTTTCGGGTGTACCTGGACGTTTAGTTAAGTGTTTAGATTTAAATGGAGGTTGTTAGGTAAATCAGATGAATTATTTGTTAAAATTTTATATATCAAGTGATAAAAATAAATATCGTAAAATTATAATTCTGCTTTCTTTTTTCCGGATACTTTCTAGACGGACTATATAAATATATGTATATATATATATATATATATATATATATATATATATATATATATATATATATATATATATATATATATTTTTATAGCCCTTTTTCTATCCGAATTGTCGAATAAAGGCCTCTTCCATTTCTCGCCATTCATCCCTGTTGTGTGCTAGGCGTTTCCACATTGGTCCTGCGACTCTTTTGATATCATCGCTCCAGCGCATTTGAGGTCTTCCTCTTGGTCTCTTTGCATCGTACGGTCGCCAGTTTCCGACTTCTTTGTTCCATATATATATATATATATATATATATATATATATATATATATATATATATATATATATATATATATACATTTTATATGTATATTTGTATCATCAGATATAAATATCTCTCATTTGACATAGGTCTAACTTTAGTTCTCCTTTTAATCGAATTCAGCATTTCTTTTGACGTCATTTAATCTCCTAACTTATGATCTTTCCTTCTGTACCAAATGAAATTGCTTCTTCTGGACTCAAGTCAACACAAATTATATAAAACCCCCCAAAAGAAATTGTTTTTCTCAAAAGCATATTTGGTGTGTCTGATTCTCTAATTCTTTGTCACGATTTTCATTATCACTAAACTGTAAATTGGCAGGCAAGTAATAATTCAAAACGATTACACAACATACGACACTTTACTTTGTTTTCATATAATAGATTGTTTGACCAATATGAACACAACTTTGGAAATCTTTGCAATCCCATCCAGACAAGAATGACCAAAAATAATTTTATTTCTTCGGTATTTGTATCTTCTCATTTATGAATTCTATCTTTTGCACAGTGACCACCTATATTCAACTTGGGATGTGCATATCGATTAGTTTCTTGCACAATACACTCAATAATATCGCCATTTAAAAATACTTAAAAATAGTCGTGGGGTTTTTTATCATACATCTCAAAAAACTCATCTTTGATACCAAAGTCATAAACACTGAATGTAATATTTTTCAAGTTCTCACCATCTGCATTCTTCCATATCACGGGAGTGTTATGACCAAAAGCTTCTGCTCATATTGAGAACTGATAAGACATACTGTACTACCTCGTCCACCGACAACTAACTAATAAGAACACGTAGTGCATTAATCTAGCGATTGTAACTTATAAAATAAACAAGTTACGACAGCTTCATTCTTGATTTATACAAGAAGCAAGTGTGCATTACAGCTCCATAAATCTAAAAGTTATTTGTGGCCCCGAGATGCACATGTGCTTCTCAATTAAAATAATTCTAAAAAACAATAAAAATGTAAGATTTTGTACTCGAACTAAAAAATAACTATTTAAAATGCACAAACTAATACTGTAAACGCGTTTAATATTTTGGTCTACTTAACTTTTTTTTTTACTATGAATTGTGGCGTTTAACGTGTTAAAAAGATCTTCAATACTGTAAGTAAAAAACAAACAAAACACAGGTAAAAACACAAGATTTATCTCTAATAGTAAGACTGATATAGTACATTTAGCTCGATTAATACAGAGCATTCCACCCAGACGAACCGTAATGTCAATTTGGATTAAACATAAAACAAAACTTACATATACGAATGGTGTTCATGAGGATACTAAGTATTTGGCGACCAACTGGTAACAGTTTTCAATGGGTATGACAGAATATAATAGGGTATAAGTAGAGTAGCAATAGTGTTGATAAAGAACATCCCAGAGGTACTTTTCAGTGCGTCATTAATTATTACGCCATAGAATGAATTAGGTGTGTCGAGAATTATTTCATATAATTATTGCAGAATCTGACAGATGCCAGGATCGTACTTAGCCACAGGTGAAAATCTTGTGGAATTACTAGTATTTTTATTGCAAGGTTATCTGAGTAGATTTGATTATTACGAAATATGTTAAGATATATTTTTTTTGTAATGGGGGTAAACCCGTATAATAATAAAAATAAAAAGTAAACAATATTGTTTATTAAATTTATAAATATGGAAATATTTAAAATTGATGACAAAACGATTCATTTAATAAATTTTTGTATCTACTTATTCTCAAGGGCTGTCTGCGCGTCGAAAGTTGGCAATCATCACAGCGATTTTTAATTTTAAGACCGCGGCTCTAAATAAGTCGTTATTACAAGTTACGTCTCCTTCCTATGAATCTTTTTCTCCGGATTTTCCTTGCATAATGACCTGGAGTATTGGATATTTATCTCCTCTCATCACATGACCCATATATCCCACTTTTCTCCTCTTAATTGTTAGTACTTCTCTTTCCTTATGCATACGTCACATTACCTCAACGTTGTTTATTCCATCTACCCATGAGATCTCTAGTACTCTTTGGTACATCCGCATCTCGTATGCCTTCAGTCTCCTCACGTCAATTTTCTTCAGTGTAAACGCTTCCATCCCGTATTATAATACAGATAGCACATAGCACCTCAGCAGTCGTATTTTTTACTTAAGGTTTAAGTTTCTACAGCAGAGAAGCCTCTGTATTCTTGTAAATGCGCTTCTGGCCTGTTCGATTCTGATTCG
The DNA here is from genome assembly GCF_040954645.1 of Diabrotica undecimpunctata. Classification (NCBI taxonomy): domain Eukaryota; kingdom Metazoa; phylum Arthropoda; class Insecta; order Coleoptera; family Chrysomelidae; genus Diabrotica; species Diabrotica undecimpunctata. The sequence continues at coordinate 50,279,300 of NC_092804.1, read as the reverse complement.
TATTTCTTGAGAGCTGTCATTATTTTCATTAATAGTTGTATATAGGTATTTGAATTCTCTTACTATTTAAATGTCCTGAGTTGTCTTAGTTATTATCATATATTTCTTGCTCTGTGTGTGATGGTCCATATTCTTCTTCGCTTACTGCGGTCACCTAATTAAGAAGTATCTGTAGGTCTTCATGAAAGTCGGCTAAAAGAACTGTATCATCAGGTTGTTTATGATCATGTCATTAATTCTAATGCCTACATTTCGTTAATCCATTGCCTTACTTAATATGTCTTCCGAGTATATATTAAATAATACTGGTGAATGTATACACCCTTGTCGAATAACTCTTTGCACCTCTCTTCATTCTGATGTAATGTCTTCTATTCTCACTACTTCTTTTTGGCCATAGTATAAGTTACACAAAAAAGACTGTTTTTAAAAATTTATTAGGTAACTTATAAATTAATTACATAAATAAAATATAATTCTAATCATAAAAACTATTTATTCACTAATGCGTAATAATAATAGTTTATTGAAAACACTGAAAAGTACAATTTGAATATCAGTGTAATAGAACATTATAGAAAAATACTGCCAGTGGAGAGTTTCCTTAAAGATATATCCTTAGACGAATTCATGATGAAATATTTCGGCCATAACTTAGCAAAACATTAATTAGAGAAGAAATTTCTAACGCATCAGCAACACGCTGAAATAAACAGTAAATAAAACAATTCTATTTTCAGGGTAATAAAATACTTAATTAATAAACAAATACTTCACGAACAGCAGAAATTGGTAATAGTGTTTGTCCAGCTTCCTTTTCCAATTGAAAATATCTACGTAATTTTAATATTAGTACTTGTTCTTTTTCCGTATATCTTGTCATCTTGGACCTACACAAATACAAAAACTAAACACCTAATACTATGTACAAATACTGACCTGAACGACAGCCGTAACTTGCTGTTCGACACTTCGAAAGAATGGCCAGTATGGACGAGGTTTTACGTCAATTGTCAGTAATAGGCGTATTTGATTGACTAGAGAAAGCGCGCATCTAAATATCAACGAATCAGACGTAGGTTAGGAAAGAACCGCTTATGTATGTAAGCTTATTCTAACGCTGCAATATAGTTCTGTTTAATCACGGAACTACCGCTTTTTACGTCACACCTAACTTAATGCATTAGAAAGAAATCGAAAAACTGTGACGCACTGAAAAGTACCTCTGGGATGTTCTTTACCACATTTTCTACGGTTAAAATACCGTTATGTGACATCCTCCTTAATAATTTAATTTTTTCTCATTATTTTTAACTTGTTTTTTATAACGATAAAAAGAATAAAACAGGAAAAAGACAAAAAATAACAAAGGTTTTTTCTTTTATTTAGTGACTTCTTTAAATTTATTAATATGTTCAAACTCATACACCAGCTATCCTTGAAATGATTTTTAATAAGTTTTTCGTTTTATGTATTAGTAGACACTACTAGAAAAAAGAATGAAAAAACTCTCGCCCGACGACCTGCAGCATCCGAAGGAGATGTATTATGTAGATGCGCGGCGGGGGGGCAACCCATGAATAAATAAACGCGTGAATTTTACACAATTAACATGTAAAATAAACAAAAAACACTATTAATTTCCCGGCAAACAACCAATCAAGGTGGAATTTGATGGGCGGGTGCCAGTGGCGCTACGACACAATGTTATTAAACAAAATTTACATTTTTGGATCACTGTTAATATATCACTGTTATCCATAATTCGCCGATAAACAAGGCTGAACTTCAAATTTTTACACTGAAATACTAGGTTTTTTGATAGAATTTTAGATTGTGTGATAGAGTCATACGAAACAAGATATATGAAGCAGTAAACTTCAGAATTCAGAGCCATGGCTGAGCTGGGGAGGATAATGCCCAATATCGGTAGACCCAGATACAAAAGGATGAGTACGCTTCACAGTGTTATGCAGTCTGCCATCCTCTACGTGGTTCCAGTCTGGAGTAAGCGGTAGAAATACCAACTTACAAGAGGCTCATGGTACGCGTCGACAGACTAAGCTGTTGCGGGTAGCATGTGCCTACAGGACGGTGTCAGCTGCCACTTTATGGCTGATCACCGTCTGTGTTCCCTTACAAATGCTGTCAGGAGAGAGGACCACATTTCATAGTCGTACATGGCAGAACATTGGAGAGAAAGAGGTGAGTGAGATGAGGCAGGCCGAGAGATTAGTGTATATATTTACCAGTGGCAGGAAGAGTGGGAGACGACGCGTGATGTAGTGGAGTGAACGAAGACACTAATCCTGAATCTTCGAAGCTTTGTGGACTGTAGGCATGGGCAGCTGGAATATTACCTGACGCAAATGTTTACAGGCCTTCGCAGCATAGCTCCTTTGTACAGTTTAGGAGGACACAGTCCAATTAGTGGTTTTACTGTGGCATTTTGTATACTGTGACACGTACGATGTTATAGTGCGTGCATTGGGTGAATAAAAAAGAGAAGTTTGAAAGAGAGTGTAACTAACTATAGAATGTTTGATTTCGTGAGAGAAATGGCGGAGAAAATAGATCCTCAAATTTTTCAGGTTGCATGCCGAAATAGGGGAGCATGGGAGAGGAGCAACGTGAGTAAGATGGCAGACTCTAAGGTAGCGGGTTGAAAGTCTATACTGGTTTATGTGGATGTGGTTTTCCCGATGAATGTGTGGGAGAAAAATAGAATTCAAGTAATAGCAAGGCATTGGGAGAGATATTACGCCTGAACCATTAGTTTCATCCTAATGTCAGGAGAGACAAAGGAGAGGTTTTTCGTTGGACATTGAAAATCTCAGAGTGAAGACGGGACGAAGTGTCAAAGGTCTAACCCCCTTGGGTATCTCGTCCTGGCACAACTTCGTTAGGGTAATAGAAACCCAACGCTACTTGAATCGCAGGTGTCTGTATGCAAATTATTCTTTTTCTCTTTAAAGATGTAAAAAAATATTATTGATATTAACTGTACTTTTTAATGCAGCAGAGAATATAGGTCAAATATTCAAAAAAGTGAAACCAAGCTCATAGTATAGCAAAGACATATCAAACAATTAGAAATACGAGACAACATTTTAACATCAGTGACAATTATTTAAAATTGTTTAACAAATCTATTATCTGGGAAACTTGAGAAGCATTACTCACAAACCTGATATCGAAAAGGGGATATTATGGACTAACCAAACACAGTTATATTCACAGTTTATATACTAGAGTGAGACATGGGTACTTTCTAACATAGATAATATTCGAGAGAAGTCCCGAAAAATACTAGGTCAAATAATGGAAAACGGAACTGAATGTCGTCAATATAACTTCCAGCTATGCATTCAGTAAAAAGAAGTAGCTGAAATTAAAGAATATAGTCGCTGCAAGAAAAATCGGATGCCTATAGCGGGCAGGATATCCTTATATGTTCTTGAGCGATCAACTGACCTACCATCGGGCCTTTTCCAAAAGATTTTAGTGGAGTCTTTCATTATTATATCCCAGTACACATCCTATCCATCTTATACAATTTGTCATGATATAGAGTACTACGTTTTCATCTCCATTGAAATCAAATTTAGATTACTGAAAAACTAAAGTACTAAGAAGAAGAACAACAAAGCGAATTTCGTGCGGGTCATCGTGTAACTGACTTCTGTCTCAAATAACTCATTGAGAAGAAAATTCCAACTAATAGAGAAATACATGTAACATTTATTGATTTACACAAAGCATACGATCTAGTAAAACTATGGAAAGTCTTCAAAGATTAAAATATAAATCACAATCTTATTACAGCTAAAGAGCAGATACAAAATGTGTACGATGAAAAAAATCAAGTTAAAAAATTGAAAAATATATATATAAATATATATATATATATATATATATATATATATATATATATATATATATATATATATATATATATATATATATATATCGGATAAATTCTCAGTAATTAAAAGTTTTAGTCAGAGATATTTTATATGGAAACAAAAAATTTATAGAATGGGAATAGAACTTGAAAACACAAGCCTATTATGTTACAGTTTGCTGATAACCAAGGAATTATATCAAGTGATAACGAAGATGTGAAATACACGATCCGCAAGTTTGAAGAGTGCAAAATCTGGGTTTATGCGTCAATATACAAAAGACCAAATATCTCTGTATTTGCGATGACTCTAATGATCTAACATTGAACAATGGTTAAACAATAACACACTGTAAAGATTACAAATACCTGGAAGTCAATTTTGACCCAACCGGAACGGACAAGAAACAAAGAAATATGAAGAGAAAAGAAAGCCGAATAACAACAGCGAAAAAAAGCATTATGCTGGCTTAATAGCATTTTATGAAATAAAATTATTAAAACAAATAAAAAATTTGACATATATTAAATTTCAGTAAAAAGTAGTTTGTTGAATGGATTAGAGAATTGGAGACTAACAGAAAAATAATAAAAAAATATTAGAAGCTATTGCAATGGTTACATTGAAAAGTTCACTCAGAATTTCAAAAAAAGGCAGAGTCAGAAATGACACACATTAAGAAATGATGAGTATTGAAGGAACCATTTCTGAAGACATAAAGAAAAAACAATTGTATGGGCAAATTCAAAGGATATCAGAAACAAGACTCCCTAAGCAAATAATGAACCAGATAGATTCATATTAAACTCACCATGCTTCCAGGTTGAACGGCGTTAATTCTCACTGATCCGAGATTTCGAAATTCTCTTTGATATCTTCTTCAGAGCTTTCGTAGTCTTACTCTCCTGAGCCTCTAGACACTAGTCCGTTCACTATTTACTGCACTACTGCTGCTGAGGACGACGGTCGGTTCATTTATACCTTCAATTATGACGTTGTTGACTGACATTTTCTTTGGAGCAAAGATTTCTGATGAGGGAATTTTGTTGGTAGGTAGAGCGGATGATGTTTTATTTAGGAGAGATCTCCAAGTCGAAAGTCATCGGGTGCCGTCATTTGTTTTATTGAGACAATTTGGACGTTTTTTTAATGTTTATGGCTTCTCGGATAATTCTTGATTTATAGAAGCGGGATATGTTCTATGGCCCTAGAGTTTTCAAAATCAATTTTGTGACGAGAACATGGTTTGACCTAGAGCTAAAATTGAATCAGAATTGCGAACAGAAATGGAATGTTCATAAATCTGATTTTGGATTCTACGACTGGTTTGGCTTATGTAAGATCTGGGATCACAAGCACAAGGAATAGATCACATGCCATAAGTCAGTTAAAAAATATCCGTAAGAGGCGCTTACGTCGAAGTTTTCAGCCATATTTTCACAGTGTTAAAAATTTGTAAAATTAGTGAGTTATTTAATTTTTAGTTTGAACATTTTTGGATAATGGATATTATATGTAAAACTAATAAAAAAACAAATGCTGTGCCACCAGGAATTCAATTGATCAATATAGGTAGATCTATAGATAGGAAAATAATTTTTACAAAGTGTTACTTATTCTATTTTTAAAATTACAAATCATAAAACAGTTATAAATTATTTCATTCATTTATGGAAATAATTTAGAAGAAATTCTATCTTTCAGTATTTTATGTTTTTTGCCAATCCTATAATATTTTCAACAATGATTTTACGATTGGCAATGGCCCTTGTTTTTATTATTTCTTCTTCTGGTAACCGAGCTCCTTTTTTAAATGGGGGTATATTTAAATATATTCCTTTTTCCTCTAAAATATCTGATATATCAAAACCCCTGTCCGCTAAAATAAATTCTCCTTCTTCAATAAGCCTAAAATTCCGCATTCTACTCTAATTTTCCTATCTGAAATACTGACTTAACATCAGATACATATACAATTTCACCTTTTTCAGATCATGCGATTAGTATTTTAAAGGTATTGGTTTCATAATATGTAGAATCTGTTGCCTGTTGTATAATAGGGTCATTTCTTCGGTCTATAGGAATTTCGGTACGGTCCAGAATAATTTTGTACTGGTTTTCTGAAGTTATTTTAATGTTCCAAAAGATAATTTTTTTAAGCAAGTGTAAAGATGCTTGGTCCACTTAACAATATTTTTCGGACAGTTCGAATGTCTAGTGTCTCTGTTGAACCACACTTTTGGGTATCATTCATAACTGTTGGTAATAATTTTGTTTTTGTTTGCTCTTTTTGTTTGTTTGTCCTTCACTGGAGTCTCCAACTTCCTTTTGGTAAATTTACGGAAGGTGCTGCATCTCTTTTAAGGATCCTCCATTGTCCTAGAAAAACAAGGCAATGAGAATGCAAGAAATTGGGATAAGTATTTTTTAACTTACTCAAACTTGTAACGGTATAACTTTCATTTGAAAAGTTCCTGGAACAGATTTTTGTGTGCTTGCTGATACTTTTTTCAGACTTGATAGCGATCAACCATGGTTTTTGTAAAACTTTATTCAAGAGGAATTTATGAAACTTAATATTGTCAGTTTTATTGGAAACTGGATTGCATTATGGCACAACGCAATTGTACGGCATACTGTAAAGTTTTAGTAAAAGTGTCTAAACAATTAAAATGTCGTAAATAGCTTATTAAAACTAACTTAAATCACTTACAAAATTGCATGCCAATTAGGAAACGAGTACCAAACAATGTAAATAAATGGCAGAATAAAATAAGGTTATGTTTTATTATCAAACTCTGACGCCAGCACCACCTACATGCATGTGATCTATTTTATAAAATCTGTAATATTCATTTGCAATGTTCTCTTTGATTGATTGGACAAAGTTTTTGATGGGGGTAAATATTCTATTTATTCCTTTTGAATTTAGGATTTTGTCAATTTTGTCAGTGACACTTTTGATGTAAGGAAGATGAAGCTTTCGTATGATAAGGGTCTAAGTTTTTGAGTTAGGATTGAGCTTGATATTGATGCCTGTGGATGCTTCTAATGATGTGATTTTAGCGGTAACCATTTTGATGGGGGCTTGTTTTAAAGAGCAGAATTCAGCGGATCTACTTGCATAATAGCAAAGGTTTATTGATCTGACAACTGCTCTATACAACCATTGGCAATATATATTGGCCAAAATTTTACAACCTTTTGCCGAAAATAAGAAAAACATTTCAAATTATTTTGCTTAGAAATCTGCTATGTCGTTATTAGATGTTACTATCTGTTTATTTTCGCATATGAATGGAATCCTTTTATAGGTATTGCTTCCAGATATTTTTCTGACATTTGTTTTTCTGTTTTTTTTTAGTTATATATCTAGCTTGAACCTGTGATTACTTATAATCTATTATATTTTTAGGTGTTTTGTGACGTTTTCATTTGATAAAGAATTTTTTATATTTTTTTATAATGTCTATATAAATGTTTAATATAAATGAATTTAGAAGTTCGTATTTATGATGATTTGCCGTGACTTCTTTTAAGGAATAGCAGTTCGGTTGGATATTATTTTTGAATAAATACCAATCAGCTGTCTATTCCATTTTAAAATTAGAGTTGTATTAATGTCTTCAAAATTATTATTGACAGAGTCATTGATGGGATAATGATCACTTCTATATAAAAACGGGATAACATCCCATGAAAACTTTGGTGATAAAACTGGATTACACAATGACAAGCAACTTCTTAAATAATTCCCTATCTCACCCGCAGACATTCTAACAAATTTCGTCATCGTTTCACTTTTTACAAACATTTCTATAGACATTTCTGAAAACTAAATAGTGTCCAGCAAGACAACTTCGCTCTCATTAAACATTGCATGTCCAACAATTATTTTATATTCCAAAATAAATTTTACAGACCAATAAATAGTACCCCAATGGGCTCCCCACACTCTCCAGTAATTGTTAATATCTTTATGGAAGAGTTTAAGACTCGAGCACATCAATAATAGTCAAATCCACATGTTTGCTATGAAAAGTTGACAATACATGCCTCATTTGACCCCATAGCAAGGATGCTTTGGTATCTTTTCAAATCGACCTAAATGGTATATAACCTATGTATCAAGTTGGTAAAACAACAATTATCCAGTTTATGATGGAGATGTAAACTGATTTATTCCTACCATTGCGCGACGTTCCTTAAGGAAAACCAGTCTTAAGGTTTTCCTCATCTCTGAACATCCATCTTCACAGATTAATTCAGTCTGTTTGGGAAAGTATGTACTATTTCTTTTTATATTTTAAAATTTAATATTTTTCTTTTAGTGTACTATAATGTGATCTAATTCAATGCTGTATTCTAACGACTTTGTTAAAATATATTGCTTCCTGTTATTTCGTAAAATTGTTAAACTGGCTATCTCATTTATTATGTTTTAAGTGCGGAGAATTTGGCTTCTCTTTTATATTTTGGGTCACAAATATAGAAACAAGTGTACGGTTTCGTATTACCGTGACAATTAACTTAAATTATCGGCACTCAAAATCGCAATACAATAGAGTGATTTATTGTTGTACCCACTTGGTATACAGACTACCAAGGTAACGGTTAGAGGGTTCTTTTCTGACCGTCTTAAGTCTCAAATCACTTCATCCCAAGACAGCGAACCAAACGGACCTAGTGTGATTGGTTCTCGTCCTATAGAGCCTCGGCGGCGGGCGTCCCGACGTGGTACCAACGAGATTCCACTTGCTCAGAATACGACTTCAATACTTCAAAGGGTAAGTCTATGTTCTTTGTACAGACAACAATAATGAGTATGGCTAGTTAATTTCGTAATTTATTCACAGTTGTATTTGCTATTTTTCGCTAATTTATTTTCAAACAAAATATTGCATTTTTTCTTCATTATTATTTATCTAATATCATTTAACCAGCGACTTCTTAAGTTTTATAATAAACACAGTCATTACTACCCTTTTGTCCACATGAATAAGTCTTTCTCCTTTAAAACAATCACTCATAATCCTGATTTTTTTATTTTAATTAACTGCAGTAACTACTAAAGTTAATAGCAGGGTAATCATTTTTGTGTAGATGTATTTTTATGTTTATGTGTGAGTTAAGCAAATGCATGCTTACTAAGTAAAGTCGTTTTTGTCGTCTTAATACACATTCGATTATTAAGTCAGACTGACCACGGTACTCGATCCGACAAAATTGAGATTTTTTTATAAACATTTTGAGTTCGGACCCATGAATCCTCAAAATTTACACTCAATAAGTTAACGCTTTTCCACTGCGCTACTGAAGTGTTTAATCTGCTGAAATAAGATTCGTTAAAAACGTCATTTAGGTAAAAAACACTTTTACCGTTTTCATTTTCAGGTCCTCAATTATGTAGATATTTTTTCATTCACCTACAGCACTTAACGGCAACAAATAAGGATTAGAGATAATTAAATTTGTTTTATTTCTTTAACATGATGTTACAAAACATACTTTTTTTAACATTATGTTATAAAACCATTTATTTATTACTCTTAAATCCATGTCATGCAACGAATTCTTTTGAGATTGTTAATCTCATGTAATAAGCGAAGTAAAAATAATAATTCCTATACCAATAAAATACTAGGCTAATCGTGCATCGATTTTCTCTGGCTAATCATAAAATAAATCGTAAATAACCATTTGTTTCTAAATTAAAGGCTCATTACGGAGATCCATAAAAATCTCTAAAATTACTAACTCATTCAATTTATATCAAGCTAATGCCAACAAAATGCCAGTGTATAGCAAATTTACCTGTCGCTTTCGGGGCCCATCATAACTTGTTTATAATCCTCAGTTTATAGCAGCAATACTCGATATGAAACAATTTATTATTGTATTTATATTCTAGAAAGTAAATTTATATAAACAATATGAAATTTGAGTTAGATGCACGTACAAATTGTAACTGAAATCACGGCACGTTGTATATTAATGGACGGATAAATTGATGTGTTTTATGTGAAGGACTCTGGTTATTTAAGTACCATATAAAGATTACAAAGTGGCGTTAATTGTTTGCATTAATTTTCAGATAAACACAATAAAGTGGAGGTCATCACGGAAACTAAGAAGGTCTTGTATAATCGTTTGTTATTACCAGAAAAGACATGTATCACCAATGATGAATTATGGTTTTTTAAAAACAATAAAAAATTCTTCATTTTTGTATAGAATGATACTTTTTTATTAAATTTACATCTCATCACCAATGATGAATTATGGTTTTTTAAAATCAATAAAAAATTCTTCATTTTTATATAGAATGATACTTTTTTATTAAATTTACATCTTTAAAAAACCTCCAAGAGGTGGTACAGAAAAAAATACTCTTACAAAGTCTTAAAAACAGATAAAGTAGATAATACCAGCAATAGAACTGGAATTAATTCAAGACATTGGTAGCGGGTGGATACTTCTCTGCGATCTCGGCAGTGAATGGATCTCTCTCATGGATCAACCTCCCATCCCTATTAAAACCTTAGAATTTCTACATCCACCCTTTTCCCTCTCCACATTTAAAACAACTCGCCAACACGCACTTGCCAAGCTTTGTTTCAGTGGCTTAAACCCGCAAAAGGTATTTTTCATAAAAGACTAAACTGAATGACCCTGAATCTCTGGAGGCTCTAAGAGTCCCATCCAAGTTAGCGGTTGGAACAGGGTTAAAGTAGAAGGTGCCAAGAATCCTTGGAAAAGATCAGGCTACCACAAAGAGCGACAAGTTCATATTACTTTGTGATGGGTAGCTCTTTCGGGGCGACAGACTCAGTAAAACACAGGTTTGAAATAAAAATAAATCTATTAATTTAGTATATCTACAATAAATAAAAATAAAAAGGAATTCTACGTTGTATACTTATACAATGAATAAAACTAAAACGAATTCTACGTCCCCGTCTGGATCCCGCGATGAACGAAGTCGTCGGCGAACGTCTATAAAAGAAAAGAAATTAATTAGTACTACTAATAAGAAACGAAATGGGGGAAATCGATCGCGCGCAGATTTATACTCGCTTTCGCTTCAATTCAGTGAAAGCTCCGAATATGCTCGCAAACAAAATATTTAGCTGTGCAGACCCATGGCAATGTTCAATACACAATGCCGACGGGTTCCGCTTGGCTAAGGACAGAGCATAATCCTCAATACGGAAATCTCTCTGTCCCGGTTGGTTCTGTGCAGATCCACGGTAATGCTCAATACGCAATACCGATGGGTTCCGCTTGGTTAGGGACAGAGTACGTTCCTCAATACGGAACTCTCTCTGTCCAGAATGGCTCGCAGGTTCACTACACCGGCGAGTCAGGGAGCCTAGAGCGCTAGCTACAAGACTATCTAATTCCGCTATTCACACGCCTTAAATAGCCGTTCTGATTCCCACTTCGCCGTCACGTTGTAGAAGTGGATGCGCAAATATCGACACTCCCACGGTTCGAACTGTTAAACGATCAGAGCATCGTTACAACTTTATACAATGTGAGAACTCTTATGTGAGACCAGAAGAAAATGGAACTGGAGGAAGATCTAAAAATAATAGAATGGGACATCATCAGCTTCAACGAAATTAGATAATAAAAAGGAGCTCAAATTACTCTTAAGTCGGCTATTTTATTTTAGAGGAGAACTGAGTAGGATTCATTATGCATAGAAAATACACACAAAATATAGGTAAAATTAACAGCATAAGCCCGAGAATTGTCTTCATCTTCAAACGAAACGCAAGATATAATCTTAAGGCAATCCAGACAAATGCTCCAACGATTACCCACTCACATAAAGAAATTATACAGATAACGACATTGTTTTGTTGACCATTGGAATTAAGATTTATTGCAATCCCATCTCTAGAGTATATTTATTATAATGCTCTAAAACTAATTTTTGGGTTGTTTTTTAGCCTTAATAGCAATACAAATAAATAAGTAAGTAAATGATTTATATGTTTTATTGTCACTGAAAATTGTACAAATTTTATGGACAAAGCTTAAAAGAATAAGACAAGAAAGAAGAAAAAAAATCAAAATAAGAATCGTGTGTACTTTTAAATAAAAAAAAAACAATAAAATTCTTCCAAACTTAAACATAAAAAATACTACTTACTTAAGAACCTACAAACTTCGTAAAATGTACCTAACAAAAAATAATAATTAGGAAAGCAGATTAATGAATTAAGGGCTCAAATATTCCACCCCTTGTGCTAAACAGTAACCAAATCTGTCATACAGATTTCTCCTCATATTTCAAAGTAGGGTTGGTGTAATGCTTGCAGATAAATGAAGTATTTTTGCCCTTAATTCGACTAGGTTTGTGGCCCTTTCAATCTGATGCCTATAAATTTTTCTTTTAGAAAACTCCAAAAAAAAAAAACGTTAGGCGCTAAGTCACAGGATCTAATAGGCCATTTAATTATACCCCGTGTACTTATCAGTCGATCAGGAAACGTTTGATTGAGGAAGTCAATAGTTGCTCTAGAGTTGTGAGCCGAACACCCATCCTGTTGGAAATAAACCTCCTGAAAATTAACGGGACGGTGTTGAACTGCCGGAATGATCTCATTCTGTACAAGTTGTAAATATTTGGGCCCGTTTAGGTTTCCATCGATAAAAAATGGACCGACAATATGGTCGCCTAACATCACAGTCCAAACATTTAACTTTTGCGGATGCTGCGTTCGCACTGCAACACTGAGGTGCTTATTCTTTCCGAGAATAATACCTTGCGACGGATGGATTGTGTTTTTTATGTAATGAAAATGAAGATTTGTCAGAAAATAAAATATTTTTTAAAAAGTGTACATTTCATTCTGTTTATCTAACATAAATTCATAAGACTTCATCTGCCTATAGTTATCTTCCGGAAACAGTTCTTATGTTGGTTGTATCTTAAAACAGTGATATCCATTCCTTTTGAGAACTCGCTGGACAGTTCGAGCATTCATGTTAACTTCCCTAGCAATTTACAAATAGTGCAAGGTTCACTAGCTTCCAAAAAAGCACAAATATTAATATCCCTGTTTTGACGCTCCTCATCGACAGGTCTAACACGTGGTTCATTACCTTCATGACACTTTTTACAACTGTTTACACATCCTGAAGTTTGAAAATGTTTAATGGTATTTTTAACTGTTGTAACACTTGGTGAGAGTCTATTTTCGAAGGCAACAATAAATAAAACAATTACTTCGCGTATCGAACGACCCTGAAAGTACCAAGTTACAAGTTGCACTTTTTCTTTGACAGTAAACAACGTAATAGGCATTTTATTAATTATTTGTTTATTCTTTCAGAACTCCGTTTGAAATTTTTAATGTCAATGTGACAATTACGACAATTCGTACCTACTGTGAAGTGAATATAGAGGTGGAAACGTGTAACATCACAGAGATTGACATTGTGTTGTATGGTCAATAAAACAATGTCGTGATCTGTAGAGTTTTATACAGACTTAGAAACCGCATTACATGCTATACCAACATATTACATAAAAATAATAACACGATGTTTCAGAACGAGCCATGGGCACGTATGGATATAAGGGAAGAAATGAGCGAGGGCAAAGCATGTCTTCTATTATTTATTAGACAATCGGGGCACGATTGTCTTATATTCGCTTTTCTGTGATATGTTATACCGGCTTGTTTCCTTATGTCATAGTCCCATCTTAAATTTTGACGTCTTCTTCTCCTTCTTACTCCTCTTGGTGTAATTCTGGTGGACTATTTCCATTTATGCTTTGTGTATACCGAGTTGAGTGAACGATTTTTAAAGATTATGAGATCACTATCCGTGGAGCCGCTGTCAAGGGCAGTTGGTTCCGGTGTTTAGTCCGAATTTTCATTAAATTCGTAATGTTTTTTTATTTTTCGTCTTGTGTAATGGGAAAACATGTAGTATAGAAGCAGTGTGGAGTTTAAGTGCAGTTAGGGTGGTTAAGTTAAGTGTTGTTAAAGTTAGGGTTAAGATCTTGACGTGTAAAGAGCTGGGTGTATTCTTCAACAAGCCGTTAGATTTTGTTGGTGGAAAGGTGAATTCAATCAAATGCAAATGTGGCAGTTTTGCTGAATTAATCACCGATTTGTTATATGTGTTGTATTGTGTCCTAAATGGAAGATTTTTAAGCAGTCATACAACGATATAAGGGGTCCACATGTTTTCAAGGCGTGTTTGAAAAGTCAAGCTTTGAAGATTGCAGTTTTATTAACCCGAAGCCCGATAATCCTGTGCCCAACTTTGTCTATTTGTTTTCCCTGGTTATTTAAGACCAAATTGCAGCTTGTGGGATGCATTGGTGTCATTTTGCAGTGTTTTGTATCCAGTTTCAACCCCAAAAACTTTTAAAGGAAATACATCAGTCAGTGATATCAGGTGCGTTTTTTTGTTAAAATAGACGTTTTACATTAATAATTGCTTTCACGACAAGTTAAAAAATTGCAATAAATAAAATTATAAATTTTAGGGATTGGCTAAATGTCATATTAATTATTCTCATCTTATTTTTCTTTTAAATGCAAATAATTTTAAAAGTTTAATGTTTCAAAAAGGCAAAAGTTTTAGTATTTTTAATCTTGACATATGACAGTTAGCAATATTTTCTTCTGACATTTGGTACATAACCCATACATTTTGATTCGTTTTATTTTAAAAAGTCAACGTCTAGAGATTTTTGTAAACCGATAGCACCATTGTAAGTCGTTTCTGTATTTTATTATTATTATTTGTGTTTGTAACTGTTTATGGTGAAATAATAATAAATATGTAATATTTTTCCCTAAACTAAGAGTAGTATTATTTCCTTTAAAAAGATTCTAACCCTTTTAATGTATTTTTTAGAAAAGAAAAGCCTTTCTTTCAATCCAGCATCCAAGCAGGAAGATTCTTGTAAACGGCGTTCAAAATTTAATAGTTTAGGAACCTTTTTGTGTTGTGTTGACCAGAAAATCCATGTTAATACTTATTATGATTTTCTTCCTTTGTAGTTACCCCTTTCCAGTCCCCCGTTTTATTTACTTACCTACGACTCAGCTCTCCAATCAAACCTAGACCGTTCGCAAACGTTCCGGTTTATTTCCCCTATCTCCAGTCTAGTAATGTATATCCCCAATTTCAACCCCCTGTAAGTGATCCCAATGTGGTAGGCAATATAACGGCTACAAGCAATTAGAACGATGTGGTCTGAAAACCTTAGATGGATAGGGTATTCTCTAGATAAATATGTCTGCTAATGTTTTCTAGGTTTTTTTTGCCAGCGTATTTAACCAGATTCAATGTTTTGCCATTTATTCCAGTTGTTTTACAACTTTTTATTTTTCTAATTGTCGATTCAGCAAGGACTTCAGGTACATCTTCTTGGTTACTGATTGCTTATTTAAGTGTTTCAGGGGTTTTGTATAGTTCGCTGAAGAATTTAGTCATGAGTTGTATTATTTCATCTTTGTCTGTAGTTCTTGTGTTTTCGTTTGTTAGAGCAACGATTTGCTTCTTTCCAATGATTAATGCTCTTCTTGTTTTCTTACAATTTTTCCTGTTTTCGATTACATTTTCTACCAGTCTTTCATTGTATTCTCTTATGTCTTCGCATGTAAATTTCTCAATACAAAAATTATTTTTTGATGATAATTTCATTTTTAAATAAAACAAAAACACAACAAACTCAAAATAAACAATATTGCTAGGACGAACTCAAATGCCTACTAAGATAATAGGTACAACAAGAGGTACGTGGAATGGAGTGATACTTTAATACAATTTAAGTAGAACGTCGCTAAGTTGAAACCCGACTGATTTTCAAGGATTAAAAGTTAGACAAATAAAGATTACACATATAAAAAACATAACACAATACACAATAAAAAGTTCTAGAACCTTGAAATTAACAATAAATATAAAGAATATAATGTTTTGGGATATTATAGTGTGTCTGCGATTAGATGTAAATATTTACCGGTATTGTGATTGTTTCAATGTTTTTTTATTTTGTGGAATTTAAATCAAAGAAAATTCCATATAATATTTAATTGTTTATCAAAATATTAAATTATGAAACTACTGAAGAATTAAATTATTTCTTCTTCGCTTTATGGATTATGGACAATTGCATATTACAGCATAAAGCAAGCACACATAAATAAGCTACAGTCATTTGAGATGTCGTGATATAGAAGGATATTAGAATAGCATCGACACAGAAGAAAACCAACACGTATATATTACGAGAAATGGTCAAAAAGTACGAACTGATAAAAATAATTAAAATAAGAAAGTTACAATATCTGGGATACGTAATGAGGGGACAACGATATGAAATGCTAAGATTGATAATACAATGAAAAATAAGAGAAGGAAGGAATATCGGAAAAAAGAGTATGTCATCGGTTGCATTTTTTTTCCAAATTGAGTCTCACCATTTGCCTATACGTATTTTGTGGTATACCACTCATCATGGAGAAGATTCGAACTAAACATAATCGCTGTGTCTACCTAGCAGTTACTGTAAGATAATATACCAATTTACGCTAGTACCGACCTCCATATGGAGGATTTTTTTCTTGGATTTCTTTCTAATTCGAGTCTTAGCATTATCCTATACGTATTTAGTTGATATGCTCCCTACTAGGTCTAAAAACTTTCTATAAGCAGACGACTGGGCACTTGAAACTCAAAACTCTTTAATCCAAAACTCCGAGGATATTCGAACAAATGATCTTAAAAGACTGGTTAAGTACTTTAAATAATGGAGACTTAACATAATTAAAATAAAACACTTAAACAACAAAATGACCCACACGCAACTTTAGGTGAACATTGACAACCAACTGCTCACGCATAATTATTAACCCAAATACCTGGGCGTAACTTTGAATAGAACACCCCAATTTAAGAAACACTTGGAGACCGCAGTAAAGCTAAGAAATCGCAGCAATATTATATAGAAGCTCTACGGGATAACATGGGGATCATCAGCAGGTACATATCGGTGCTCAGCTCTTGCATTTGTATACTTCACGGCTGAATAGTGTTCTTCTATATGGCTGCCACTGCTAGATCACGTACCTCTTCTTTATCTTCGTCGTTAATAGGTTTTGCTCAAAGAATTCCAAAAATTACCGATTAACCCATAATTATGAATACACAGAGACATGGCTTGTGCTCCAAAAAACCACCAACTAAAGATGCAATAAACTTGAGATCTAACAATATCCAAATGAATCCTCAGTAATAAAATATGCAGAGCGATAGGCCGAACCCAATTATAAGAAACATACCATGCATTACCTAAACTCCACCAGGTTTTTACCTCGTCCGAAAATCATGGTAACAGAATACGAACGGGACACAGAGTTTGCGCAAACTCTTTTTACAAATGGAAATTGAGAGTCTCTTCTAAATGCTGTTGTCGCATCAAAATACATATCAACCAGCATGTAATTGCCAAATGCTCTATGAACTACTAACCTTATCTATACAACACCAGAGTCTTTTCATATAATTTAATAGTATTGACGCATTAGCCATATCTACTTAAGAGCTTCTATCAAAGAGACTTTCTGGAGCTTTTACGAGACAGGACATTACTCTTCTTACCTACCACAACTTTTTTTAGTTTCTTAAACTCATAGATAATTAATATGTGATAATGTAATTCCTTGTATGTCCTGTGTAAATGTTCAACTCTTGGTAGGTAGTCTCAGGATCGGCATTTATCAATTCAAGCTAAGTCTAGTAGATTCCTTGAAGGTAGATGCTGACTTTCTGTAGGCCGCAAGTATGGTAAAAAACTAAATTCGGTAGGAAGCGGTATAAGTAGCCCCCTGATGCGCCGAAAACTGGGTTATCACTATCGTCTAATTAGGATATTAGGGATAACTTGCAAAAATAATGATGTTTATAAGCAATGAATTTTATAATATTATTTTAGGGGTTGTTGACTTATTTTGTTTTTGTTACTTCTACTATATAAAATTGAAAAGTCCAGTATTAGTCAGTCCTTCCTTATATAAGCTCAGTTTTAACCATAATTGTTACCATTTCTTACTTTATCCATGTAACTTTACCAATCTTCACCTATACTTTACCCCTACCGCTTCTGATACCTTCTATTTGGTAACTTATCCACGATACCGATTCCAGTATTCTGAAATTCTGTACCAGCATGTATAGTGTTAGTCGATGGTACCATATATCTTTAAAATCCCATAATGGTCTTCAAAAAATTTTTGCCGCCTGCGATCTGGTACATCGCAGTCATGCACGATATGTTTGACTGGTCCAAGTCCAAAAAAACCTATTATGAATCTTAAGGGTAATTTCTGCTTATTTTTCCAGTACTTCAGTATAATTAACGTAAGTCCGTTGAATATACATTTTGCCATGACCATGATGAGGTCTACTTTCTTAGTGAGAGCAATGTTGTGTTGGGATTCAGGCTTGTTAACTATCCCTAAGGGTGTTTATTGGCGCTCTTAAGGCCGTTTATATAGCGAAACAATATGTCAGGAACCGCTCCTAGAGCAAAATATTGGTATGAACATTAACGGAGAGTTAATTAATTAATTAATATACGATACGCTGATGATACGCTAATAGTAACAGATAATACAGAAAGAGTAACATATCAAGATGTTCTGCTGAAAATGGGGAAGGAATGCGAAGTCATAAAAACCATACAAACGAAAAAATTGGAATATCTGGGCCACATAATGAGAGGACTTAGTATAGTATAGGATAGTAGTACTCTCTGCTTAGACTCATAATCCAAGGAAAAATCTCGGGAAAGAGAAATGTGGGACGTAGGAGGATTTCCTGGTTGCGAAATTTAAGGGAGTGGTATGAGTGCAGTTCAATATAGTTGTTCAGAGCTGCAGCCAACAAAGTAAAGATTGCTGTGATGGTACCCAACCTCCGATAGGAGACGGTACTGCAAGAAGAAAGGCCGTCTTTGTACCAAAGTATTTTGTATCGATTTAATTACAGGAATATGCAAAATACCTATGCACGAGTTAAAAGTAATTATCAGAGACAGAGATCATTGGAGACAGAAAATAAACGAATCACAATGACCACTACACTCCCTCCGGGGGAATCAGGAAAAAGTGAGATTGATCCGCGTAAGTTCAAAAGCCCTGATATTAATTTCTTTTGAACTGTTTATTGCTTACTTTTAATTATTTTTGATATTAACTTAAAAACACCATTTTCCATACTTCTTACTTATTTTAGTACCAGATGTTCCAGTTTAAGTTGCATAAAATATGTGTCATTCTTGATCTCAATTGTGGCTTGTCTGAACAAATTATCTGTGTTTGTAACAACAACAAATTATTTGATATTTTTTTTATTTAACTATTTTAAATCTATATCACACAACGCCAACATCTAAGAACGTATAAAAACGAATAAATAAGTTACATTTAAAAATGTGTACATCACTTTAGAACAAGATGAAAATATTATTCATTACGTAGGTAGGTTTAGTAGGTGTGACTTTTCCGAGAATTCTTTAAGCGTTATAAAGCAAAGAGTAGGAAGTCTGGACATCGTAAAGCACATTAGTCTAGACGCACGCTGTATCCCCTTCTACCGCACCTCTCAAAGGTCATTACCAACAAAATAATAAAAATGAGTGTATCGTTAACCACAAAACGTTACAAATTACAGTAGAGATGCCTAGAGGATATGAATAACTCATGAGACTCGAGGAATATAGGTACGCGGAGACCAAGTTTGAATAACAACTAGATATATGAAAAATGCAGAGGTTTCGTAAATGTAAGCGATTATACTATATGAAGAACAATATATATAATATATATATATATATATATATATATATATATATATATATATATATATATATATATACATAAATAATTTTGTAGTGAATTACAGGTATGAGGTCTATTGTATATTTGTAGCTTTGTTAGCTTCATCGGGAGAAACCACGATATAATTTTAAATTTCCATCTTCAAAACAGTACTGACAGACAATATCACTTGAGTCTATAATTACAGTTAGTTATTAAAAAACATAAAAAGCAAACATAAATAAACACAAGTACATATTTAGAAAAACAATAGAAGTAGTCAGTTTTATACATGTTAAAATTATACAGGATGGTTAAAATGTTTTATTGTTTATACAGTAAAATTAATTTAAATGATTTTGAATATTACAGTAGATATTGCTCAATTGTCCCATGTCTGCATTGTAATTTATTGACTCTTTTTCGTTATTGATGTGGCACATTTCCAATAACAATCTTTTTTGTAACTATTTTCTTGTCTTAAGACCCTAACATTTAGGTAGTCAAAATTGTCCAGTTTTTAAATTTCCGATATCAGTGGGACCGTCACAAATATCCGACTTTAATATCAGTTTTTTGAGGATATGTTTTGGTTACCCATTATTTTCATTCATTTGAATCATTTTAATGTTCTTCATTAAAAAATTTGTAGAGGACCTTTTGCAGTAATAAGCAGACGTCAAATTTCATTAACCCACATAATAATAAGGCGCTATAAGAGGTATTCACTTCTCTCAGCACTACTCAATTGCCACGCACCGTTTTTATTTTTTAAAGTTAATAAGTGACTGAAGATGTCAATTGATTGGATCTTCTGTCGCATACGTTGGGCAAAATCACTAGTACTGGTTAAGAGACGATTTGAGAAAATCGTCTTTTTAGTGAAAAAGCGATATATAATTTTTAATTGTTATGAAATGTGCAATGACTAAACAATAGCAGGTTTATTCGTAAATACGTAACACCGACAGCTAAAAATGTCAATTGCTGTGTTTTCTAGGAGTTGTTTCCCATGTAGAGGGGCAGGTCCTACAAATATCATATATATGAATAACAACAGATTAGGAAGTACCACAGCGTTTCATTTTCCTACAAGACAAAGATACAAAACACTCTTCGCGAGATTGTTTGAAAATGACGTTTGAGTTTGGCGTAACCAAAGCAATCCTCAGTAGTAAAATTTGGATTAATCCTTAGTGAGCCTTAGGGACTAATAAGTGGAAAATGTTACATTTTACATGAATTTAATAAATAATCAATAATTTACTTATTCTTCTGAGCATAGCGTAATGCTTATTTGTCCGATCCAGGCTGATTTCGAGTATCTTCTTTCTGGTGCAATAACTGAACATTTTTAGGCATATCAGTGGCAAATTAAGGAAGGGCTGTACAGTTTTTGGTGTATATTAACCACCATGGGAATTTATTACATAAAAAATGCATTATTTACCTTTTTGCAGTAACTTTAGCATGAGTCGATAGAATAAGACGAAAATTTTAGCATATCTCAACTTTTCGTGGTAACGTTTGCGTTAGCGAATAATGGGGTAGTTTTTGGAAATTGGTCAATGCACAAATCAACAGCAATTAATTAGCAATAAAATATGCCACCAATATGGGCCCTGTAGTCCTTTTCATTGCTAAGATATAGCTATGGCTATGCTAACTTTACCGTAAAGTTAACATAATCAGTGTCTCAGAAAAGATTGAAGCAATAAATTGTTTCTTGGCGTAAAATGTTGACAATAAATTAATAATTAATTTCTTGCGGTTCATTTTTTTGGTCGATATCTCGGTTTTTCGGAGGTGTGTTCTGAGCTAGGGGATGATGGGGTAGCTTTTGGAGATTTGTAAATATATCAATCAACAGCAATTAATCAGCAATAAAATATGTCGCCAAAATAAGCCCTGTACCCCTTTTAACAGTTCTTTTAACCTGTTCGTATTACCATGGGACAGACCTTTTTGGGGAAACAAAATAAGAAAAGTACTGACGGATATTTAAACCCCTGATAACATTTCTTCCTATCCACAAGGAAAATGAATTCCTGTAGCTGGCTGTATACCATAAATCACAAAAATTTGTATTAAAAAAAAATCCTTTATAAAAGGTATATTAATATAAACATCCTATCGGGCTACATTATTGCTTTCTAGGTTTACATGTTTGAAGCCACTCAAGACATGGGTAAAAACTCTTTAAATATAATTAAATTAACTTTAAATTACATATTTGATGATAAAATACTAGGATGTTTAAGTTATGTAACTTAAACATCCTTAAACGCTTAGTATGGGATGTACCTACATAGAATTTTCTTGTCCTTTTTTCATTATCTTTCATGTACAGTAATGCACAAGCAAGTACTCTTTTGTAATATAACACGATGACACACTGAAATCTCCTATGCAACTATCTACTATATGCGCACCCTACATAACTAAATATGTAGTTTAGTCGAGAACAAA
The DNA here is from genome assembly GCF_040954645.1 of Diabrotica undecimpunctata. Taxonomy (NCBI): domain Eukaryota; kingdom Metazoa; phylum Arthropoda; class Insecta; order Coleoptera; family Chrysomelidae; genus Diabrotica; species Diabrotica undecimpunctata. Next base: position 50,257,066 of record NC_092804.1, on the reverse strand, counting down.
TCCCAATATCGTTACGATTTGACTAAACTGTTTGGTCGTAAATAAATCAAGTGTATGCAGGGCCCTAAAACTAGCATACCCACTTTTTTTCGGAAACGGCTACAGAACTAAATTTTGTCTTTCCCTAATAAATTACAATAAATGAAAGTTTTCTTTGTCACTCAGAGAAAAGAAGGTTAGTTCAAATATTGTTATCAATATCTTCTTTCTTTTCAGTTAAATAGTCTGATTCTATGTTTTTACTTTCTTACTGATTTCAGTAACCAGTAGCCGTCTAGATCTGTGAACCCACTTCCCAACGCTCCAAACTTCCACTTGGGTTAATTTTTACGTTACCCAAAATAGTACTCAACTTCTCCTCCTTTATTCCCATACAGATTTATTTTACGTTACAATATGTGCCCAAATTTTAAATTTCTTTGTATTTATTTGGTTTATTGTATGCATTTTAAATATCTCTGTTAAAATTAAATTCATGTGTTCTACGGAGCTGTTTTTTTACGTTTTATCAATAGACCAGGGCGGATCTGTAAAAAATCGAGGTGAGAGGTGGCATTTAGATTTTTACAGAAATAGTTAGGTGATAGTTCAGTAATATTAATTGACTTATCATCACTATCAAATATGTCGGGAGCATTATTAAAAAAATTTAAATATTTAAAAATTACCAAATACCTCGATATTTTCTACTTTTCTTGTTTATAACTTTAAAACTATTAATATTGGAGCAAAGTCGTAATAAAATAAAATAGCGAATGAATTAAATTTTAATTTAATTTAATTTAATTATCGAATTAAATTTTCTATACGATAAGGCTTAAAAATATTTCGATTTATTATCCTTGCCACAAAATAGCAATAAATACAAAAAAAGAAGGAAAAACAAGCCTTTTCTTATTCAATGTATTTCAACCACTTGTATAACTCTGAGCACCTTCATAATTCGCCTAGAAAATTTTTATATCATAGTCAAACAGTCCTTCAAATTTTATTACAATCGATTTAACAGATTTCACATAATAATTTTGCAATCTAAACAGTATTATCTTCAAAATTTTAAGTCTCTTTCATTTGGGTAAAGGGACATGCTGGTATCTCGGTTAACACCAAAGCAGATTATTTTGCTAAAGAAGCGGCTTCAAAATAATTAGAAATTATTTTGCTCAATAGAAGTGATTTAGTACCGCTGCGTGAACAATAATTAAAACAAATTACTATTTAAATGGGAATAAGCTATAATTGTGGCTTATTTCCATTTAAATAGTAATTACTTTAACATACCACAAGAAAATAGCTTTAGAACAATAATAATTAAAAGAAAACTGTGAAATTGAATGGAATGCTTTCTGTAACAGAAATAACAACCTTTATACAAAAACTCACTCTGTTTTACCTACTGCGCCTTTTACTGCAAGAAGTGATCCCAATAGAAGGGTATACTAAATGTTTGTTAGATGCCTTGTTAATTCTGATACTGTGAAAGAATATCTACATAGATTTATTTTAAGTGAAACAGAACTCTGCGATTGTAATGATACATTTACAATATCAATTATTGGATGTTCGAGTGCTTATAAATGATGCTGCTATTAAGTATCTTTTGAAAAAACTGATAAAAGAACAAATACCTCTTTCTCAGAGTCAAACTTCTTTTTTATATATCTCTTGTCGTAATATTAGGTACAACCAAATTTTTTGGGGATATTTAAAAAGGACTAAAAGAAAAAATGTGTAATGTGAATGTATAAATCTAGCTTTTTTCCCTCTGTCTATCCTTATGTAATTAATAATTTATTTTCTAGCCGTAACCTGTCTTATCCGAGTGAACGGTGAATACATCAATAATATCCGCTACGCCGATGACACTGTGTTAGTAGCAACCAGCCTAAACGATCTGCAGGACTTACTAGACCGAGTGCGAACTGTGAGTGTATCATACGGACTGAACCTTAATATTAAGAAAACTAAATTCATGGTTGTCAGCCGTACAAATTTAGATCCCGGGGCACTAATGGCAGGTAGCGAAGAGATCCAGAGAGTCGATAGATTCACTTACCTCGGAACTACCCTCAACGTACAATGGGACTACGCTCAAGAGATTAGATCCAGAATTGAAGTGGCACGGTCTACATTTATTAAGTTGAGATCCTTGCTGTGCTGCAGTGATCTCAGTTTGGGAACCAAGATGCGGATAGTGAGGTGCTACGTTCTTCCAGTGTTACTATATGGAGTTGAAGCCTGAACACTGACGCAAGCCACTGAAAAACGAATCGAAGCCTTCGAGATGTGGATATACAGAAGAATACTAAAAATATCTTATGTGGACCATGTCACCAACGTTGAGGTCCTACAGCGCATGACAAAAGGAAAAGAAGTGCTTAATTTAATTAAACAACGTAAGCTTGAGTACCTCGGCCACGTGATGCGGAACGAAGAAAAATATCGAATTCTTCAACTTGTTATGCAGGGTAAAGTATTTGGCAGAAGAGGACCGGGACGCCGTCGTATCTCGTGGTTGAAAAATCTCCGACAATGGTTTGGGATGACCTCAGCGGAGCTGTTTCGCAGAGCAGTCAACAAAACCATGATAGCCTTGATGATCGCCAACATCCGGACCGGATAAGGCACTGAAAAAGAAGAAGAAGAACCTGTCTTATGTTGTACTAAAGTCGCTATGAAAGGCACCTTAGCGTAAAAAGTATCCCTATATTATGTATTCCGTTGTTCGTACTAAATATTCACTTTAAATTGATTAGGGCCCTGAATGTAACGAATGAAATTATGGTTTCTTGTCAATCTACTAATTCTTGTAATACTGATGTTTACAATATATTTGTTTAATTTACCTCTAGACGAAGTACTATTTTGTTAATAAATGCAATAGGTTAATACATCATTAACAAATTCAAGTAGTCAAATACATTATCGTGGCTGAATGGATCTAGTTGTTTGTGTTTATATGACTTCTTCTTGTACCATCTCCGCGACAAAGGCTGGCAATCATTATGGCTATTCTGAGCTTCGAGGCAGCTGCTCTGAACAATTGCCTTGAGCTGCAACCAAACCACTCCGGCACGTTCTTCAACTAGGAAACGCGTCTTCTTCCTACGCTTCTCCTGCCCTCTACCTTTCCTTGAATTATGAGTCTCAAGATGTTGTATCTTTCGCCTCTCATCACATGTCCGAGATATTGCAATTTCCTTTCTTTTATTATATTTTCCATTTCCCTCTCTCTGCCTATTCTCCTTAACACTTCTGTATTCGTGACTCTATCTACCCATGAAATCCTTAACAATATTCTAAATGTCCATATTTCAAACGCGTTAAGTTGATTTATTGTAGTCCGGTTTAATGTCCATGATTTAGCTCCATAGTAGAGTACACTGTGTACATAGCATTTAATTAGCCGTATTCTGGGGGCCAATGTCAGATCTTTGCGGCATAAAATCTTTTTCATTTTCACGAAGTTGGCACGTGCTTTTTCAATTCTGACTCTTATTTCTGCAGTATAATCGTTATTTTCTGAGATTATCGTTCCCAAGTAAGAATATCTTTTTACTCTCTCAATCTGCTGGCCGCCTTCCGTTAATATTTCGTTTGTATTATTGTTCTTGCTAATTTTCATGAATTTGGTTTTTTTGATGTTAAGAGAGAGTCCGTATTCTCCACTATATCTTAATATTTTGTTCATTATTCTTTCTAAGTCTTCCAAGTTGTCGGCTATTATGACTGTATCGTCGGCATACCTAATGTTGTTAATTATATGATTGCGAACACTAAATCCCTTCGCCAATCTTACAATTTTTACTCATTTTTTCATTAGTCATTGTTTCGTATACAATCTTATCATAAATCTATTACTAGTATTGATCTCTAATATATAGTTATTTTTTTGTTAATTTGTTTCTAGTTTTTGTTCTATTAGGTGTTTTTTAGTTATTTATACATAAAATAAGTGATGAGGTCCTCAGAGTTCCACAGCAAACTCTTCTGCAGCTATTTACTTAATTCAATAGCTACTTTACTATGGACTGTCCAAAGTTATGGATCTAGTTATACAAAGCCATTAATTAAATAAAAAAAAAATGCAATCTTAATTTTTTTTTAAAAATCAATTTAAAAAAAAAATTATATAGTAAAGTTCTTATGCGAAATCTGTTAAATTAATTTGAATAAAATTTGAAGGACGATTTTACTATGTTATAAAGATATTCTAGACGAATTTTAAATGTCCTAAGTGTAATTTAGTGGTTTAAAAACATTGAATACGAAAAGACTTCTTTTCCTCCAATATTTTTGTATTTATTTCTATTTTGCAACAAAGTTAATAAATCAAAACATTTTTAGCCAACCGTATCTTAAAGAAAATTTAATTGTCGTTATTTTATTTATTACGACTTTGCTACAAAATAAATTATTTTAAATTTATAAGCAAGTATATTTTTACGATGTTTTTAGTAATTTTTAAATATTTTAATTTTTTGAATAATGTTCCCGACCTATAAGAGAGGCAGGATAAATCAGTTATTATTACCGAAGTTATCACCTAAGTATTTCTGCAAAAATCCGAATGCCACCTCTGACACCCGCCTTAAAATAGATCCGCTATGGTCTACAAGAATTTAAAATATGTACTTCTTTGATTGTTGTCTATTTATTAAATTATTTTTTTAATTTAGGACATAAAAGAAAAACATTATATAGCGGCTGCTGTACATATGGTAAATGAAATAAATATTTAATTTGCCTCCCATTGGCTATAATAATTTTAAATAATTCAAGTACTAGCAACATGTGTTAAAAAATATGCATTTGACTATAAAATTTTTCATTCGTGTGAAATCAGGTGCAATGTATGAAAAAAGCCAATTTTACATTGTGAAACATAGAGGCAATAATAATTTGGAATGTATAAGCATTGTTATCGAGGTAGCCGAGAAGACACACTTATCTTGACCATTGTATCTAAAAATGCATGAAACCTATTTAGAGCAACAAAAGTGATGAAGTCAGCTGGTAAGAAACAACTGAATAACGCCAACGATACTCACTTATTTTCACATTTGGTGTGAATTCAGCCGCCCAATTTCTTTATGTGTTAACTACAAGCTCATTATTTCTGAATAGGTTGATATTTTGTCTACTCTATTGATGTATTGGATATTGATCTCTTTTGTAAGTTTCTTAGAAAATAGGTGAGACGGGCACTGTACTTGACAGATGACAATTCGGCCTTTCAGTTTCGCCTGCGGGGGTCCTGACGTTTCGTTACAAATTATCTTACCTGTGTATTTCTATGGATATTAATTTCTTTTAAAGTTTAAATAGGCAGTTAACTTTAACGAGTGTTTTATATTTGGACTATTATTTAGTTTCGGTGCGTGTTGAGGATATCTTTGTTGCCTGGAGGGTTCTTAGAAAGAGATTAGAAGCAATTTTTATGAATACGTCTTAATTTCTTCTTTATAAATTGTGTTGATTTGTTAAATTTTTTAAGAGAGAGATTTATCATAGGATAATTTTTATTAGACTGTTGCCATGGGATATAAACAAGTCTGTTTACAAAAATAATTTAATTTATTATGTTTACTGAGAATAAGTCACACTTTTACTTAAAAATAAATTTATTTTGACATTTCTATTTCCACTTCGGAAATCGGATATTGAGAACGATTTCATAAGTGGAAATTAAAACTTATAAATGCACACCCATACATGAGCACCGGTCTAATCACCGTTTTATATATTCTAATCTTTGTTGTTCGTGTTAGGCTTTTAGATTTAATAGTATTGTGGAGGCTGTACATACATCTGTTTGCTGCCTGAATTCTTCCTTTAATCTCTTCCGCGATATCGTTATCTGCAGTGATTTAAAAGATATTTAAAACTCTCCACTCTTTTAAAGTTATATGGGTCTATTGTAACATTTTGCCCTATTCTATCACGTCCCTTTTGTCTGTTGATGCACATGTATTTGGTTTTCTCTTCGTTTACCCTTAAACCAGTTTTCTTTGCCTCTACCTCCAATTTATTAAAAGTCTACTTCACATTGGTGACTGTGTTTCCCACAATGTCAATGTCATCTGCGTATGCTAGTAGTAATTTGGGTTTATTTACTGTCAGTAATTCTGTTTTAAGTTGTGCTGCTCTTACTATTTTCTCCAGGATGATATTAAAGAGGAGAGGTGACAGCTCATCTCCTTGTTTCAAGCCACTGCTAATTTAGAAAGATTCTGAGAGTTTGTTACCTATCCGCATTCTGGATCTACAGCTATTCACACATAACTTAACAAGCCGGATAAGTTTTTTGGAACTGAAAGTTCTGCCATTGGCAAGTACGCTTGCCGGAAATCTATGAAGAGATCATGGATAGTTCTATTGAATTCCCATCCTTTTTCAAGCAGCTGTCTTAGAGTAAAGATCTGATCTATGGTCGGTCTATGTTTTCTGAAGCCGGCTTGGTATTCCCCCATGAAATTTTCTACAAACAGTGTCAGCCTACTTAATAGGATGTTCGATAATATTTTATATGCCGTATTAAGTAGGGAGATGCCTCTATAGTTAGAGCACATGGTTTTGTCTCCCTTTTTATGGATTGGGATTATTACACTTTCGTGCCATTTTGTTGGTATTATCTCTCCGTTCCACATAAGTGTTATTAGTTTGTGTATTTGTCTACGTAGAGTTTCTCCTCCGTACTTAAGGAATTCAGCCAGTATATTTTCTAAGTCCAGACACGCATCTAGGTCTGAAGCCTTTGTTTTCGTTTGACATTGATTTGTAAAATGCTCGACTATTTGACTGTTGCGTATTCCTTTCCATTTCTTCATATTTCTGTTGCTTGTACTTCCTTTTTTCTCTCTAATTAATTTTCTTGTGCCTCGGCGTGAAGTTGCATAGTTTTCTTTACTTTCTGCTGTTCCTTGTTAAAGCATAATGTTTCGCTTTAACTGTCTGTCGTGTAGTTTTTCTTGACATTCTCTATCAAACCATTTCTTGTTCTCTTCCTGCTTTTTCCTATGATTAGTTCTGCTGACTCCGCAATTGATTTTTCCATTTGTTGCCACAGCCTTTTGACATCATTGCTCTGGTCTACTGTATGTAGATGCTGTTTTATTTCTTGTTTGTAATTTTCTCGGATTTCCTCGTTTTGCATTTTCTCGATGTTCCACTGTCTCAATGCTTCGTTGGCCTCAGGTTTCTCTAAAGATTTATTTCTTATTCTCAACCTGATTTTTGCTCTTACTAGGTGATGGTCTGTATCTCTATCTGCTCCCCTTAGGCTTCTTATATCCAGCACATTACTTCCATGTCTAACATCAATAATTACGTGGTCAATTTGGTTCCATGTGGAATGGTTATTAGAGACCCAAGTCTGTTTATGAATGTTTTTATGTTGGAACATAGTAGACTTTACAAGCATATTGTTAGCCGATGCTAGCTCTACGAGCCTTTGTCCATTGTCGTTTGAGATATCGTGGAGGCTGTGTTGTCCTATTGTCGGTCTTAGGTTATGTTCTTTGCCAATTTTTGCTTTGAAGTCTCCACAGATTATCTGCATGTCTTGTTTGGGGATTTTTACAAGCGTTCTTTCGAGTTGTTCATAGAAGTAATCTTTAATATGTTCGTCTTTATCTTCTGTCGAAGCATGTGCGGATATAATTGAGATATTCTACCATTTTCGTTTTAGTCTAATTTAACAAATTCTTTTACTAATGAGCGTGAAACTTATAATACTGTTCAGGTATTCTTCTCGTACTACGAAACATATGCCAAATTCTTGTTTTCCTATCTGGTTTCCACTGTAGAAAATGACCGCCTTGGCGTTGAGCGTTTACACTTCAAAATTAAGAGTCTCGCTAAATCACTCTCATCTTCAAAATTCGCACTTCTTAAATTTGTATAGAATTTTTTTACATTATTTGGTACAAACTACGTCACCGTTTTAAGATCAGCTATTTTTTTGTAATAATAACTTCCCGCCTGAATAGAGTTTAAAAAGTTTTATGCAAAAAAATTATTATTAATATCGGGGTTCTGCCTATGGTAACATTTTTTATATTTATTTCTTTAAATTCTTCACTCTCTTTGTAAGAATATTTCATAGAAATGGACTGAGGATGGGTCTTTATCTAACATTATTAGCTCTAGCTTTAAGCAACTTTATTTTTTCGTTGTTTGTATTTGTTTTTCTATTAGTTATAGATTTTTTAATTTGTGAAGTGCCAAAGTCGTACTTTGTCATTTCACATGCAATGAACTTCTTTTTCTTAGAGCAATTCTCTTAGATTTGTTTAAATTCATTAGGCGTATACACGCGTATTTGGTATTTTAGCGATTTTTCAATTTTGCCAAAATCTGTGTCATTTAAAATGAACCATCTATACTTTCTGTCCATATAAAGCAGTATGGTGTGTTGTTTGATCCTACATGTACTCCCTCATGGTGAAAGTTTTCGTTTATAATACACCAAATTAGTTGGTAGTTTTGGTAAACACAAAATCCTATGTTACAACTTCAAGTTTACGACTACTTTTTGCTTGCTTCAAATCCCATTTCATTGTTTTGCGTGCATCTTTTGAGTTTAGTAGATGATTTTCATGCACACGTTGCGTTTTGTTTAGTGTCAGATCTGTGGTCAAAATCCTTGTGTCTGTTTCATTCCTACAGTAATGTGAAATACATGTTGGAAATTTAGCTATTTGACTTATAACTTTATTTTTTAACTGTTTTTTTTTCTTCCGTTGCTTTCTTTGTTTCTCTTTCTTTTTATGCCTTGTTCTTTTATTGTAGCAGTAATACAGGCTCTTTGGGCATTATAGGATTCAACTCCCCAGAATTGTTGAAATCATTTTTCTTTTGTAGGAAATAAAATGGCATTTACACTGAAAGTCGATACATTTTTTGGTTCTTTCAATTTTCCTTTCACCATGTTTTTACAACTTTTTCTGGTCAACTATTAACGTCTTGTCTGTGTTGAAATTATAATATTTTGCTCCACATCCTCAATTTTTTTTTAAACTTACTGGATACCCATGTTTATTTGGCTGCTTTTAAATTCTATATAATTTAGATATTTAATATTCCTTAATGTCTAAGTTTGTGCTTATTTTTATTATATTTTAAGTACTTGTATTGTGTTATTTTATTAATTGATTACTTGGATATATTTTCTTTTTAAATTTTTAATAGGGTTTTTAGTGTTTTTGTAGATATTTTTGTAATATTTGCTCCTGATTTGTGTATTAAGGATACATTGTTACGCTGAATTGACTCCTTATCAAAATTCTATCTGATTTCTTATCAGAAGGAGCTTTATATATATACATATATATATATATATATATATATATATATATATATATATATATATATATATATATATATATATATATATATATATATAATCGTTAGATGGGTATCCATTATTTCCACGTATCAGTATCAGCTTTTTATAAAAGCCGAAAATTTAATTTAATTTTGAATTAAATTAAAGTTCATTTACAATAACACGACCCAGCTGCATTTACTAAAAATGAAGATATATGGTAAATAACTATAAAAATATTTAAATCTAACAGAATCTAATTGAAAATCAGAAATGTCTTCTTTCACATACTTCTTGTTTGACTACGGACAGTGTTCTCAGTGATCATCCCATCTTAACTAATATCATTATCAACTTCTATCTGTTCACTAATCGCTCTACAAAAAGACCAAACCTCAAATTAATTATCATAAAACCTGTTATAACAAGCAGCTAGCGACGATTTTATTACCTAAAGTTAAGCTTCTTATGGTTCTTTTAGCAGATGCCCCATAATTTGGGCCTATTCTTTTAACAAGATACCACGTAATTTGTAGTTCGGTTTTGTATATCGTGTTGTGGTAATGATTCAGGTAGAAACAGTGAAGGAGATTTTTTACGACCATGCCGAAGAAGTTAAACGTATAGGATAAAAAATACGGGTTTTATCCAGAAAAATTTGATAACTTTGCAAAATTGTTTTTAAATACAAATAAAAAGTAAATTATTTATTAAAAATAAACTATGATTTATTATAATTTTTTAATATATATAAACACACAAATAGTGTATAAATTAATTAATTTAAATTTTTATTATTTGTAATTCAAGAATTAAACCATGTTTTCATTCCCTTTTTTGAATTGAATTAAAAGAGATTTTTTTGAATTTTGCCTCAGGAATCTGTATAATATTCCACCCAAAAAACTTTCTAGTAGCTTTCTAGTAGCATTAAGACAAATACTTAAGGTTATTAAGCAGTGGACACATGAAAGTGAGACGGAAACTACTAGAATTCTGAAAAAATACAAAGCAACAATTGGCATCAATTTATCATAAATATTGAAGGAAGAAAAACATATACATAAAACATGTACAAACTTAGATATTAAGAAATATTAAATACATAAAATATATAGAATTTAAAAGCAACCAAATAAACATGGATATCCATTAAGTATCAAAAAAATTAGGGTTATCGAGAGAAATATTACAATTTCAACACTGACAAAAAGCTTTAATAGTTGACTAGAAAAAATTATAAAAACCTCAATACTAAAAAATACAAACGACACCTGCATTCCATAGTGTTTTACCATTAATGTTTTTAAGTATTTTCATCCCTGCTGTTTCTAACATCCCTTTATCCTCTGTCAGGCCGTGTTTCTTCCACGTATGTCGTTATTGGTCTGATGACTGTTTTGTTAATTGTGCCTTTCATTTCTTTCCCGATATTTTTATTTCTCCATATTATTTTATTCAGGTAACCTGCTGCTCTCTTTGTTCTATTCAATTGATCTTTCACTTCTGTTTAGAGCTTTCCGTAGCTAGATAATGTGATGCCTAGATATTTCAACTCTGTCACTTACTCTATTATCTGACCTTTCAGCTCCAATTTACATCTAAGTAAATTTGCTGTTATATCCATGCATTGTGTCTTTTTTGAGGAAATTAACATGTTAAATTATCTGGCGGTTACATTAAATTGGTGCAGCATACGTTGTAAATCATCTTCACTTTAAGAGAGTAGTGTTGCGTGGTCTGCATAGCAGATTCTTTTAAGTTGTTTTACTCCCATTTAGTAACCTGTGTTCTTACTTTTTTTTAATATTTCATCCATAATAAGATTGAACAATAAAGTATTTAGGATATCTTTCTATCTTATCCCATTGCCAGCTTCAATTGGGTCAGTTAGCTTTTCTTTTCTTGTGGTGTTTTGGTAGATATTTTCAATCGTCTTCATTATTCCTAAAGGTATCGCTCTTGCGTAAAAGTTTAAAAGGTAAAATGTTATAAGCAAAAAGTATTTTATGACAAGAAAGTGGAACAAGCAGAATATGATTAAAAATAAACATAGAAACAATAAATACATATCAAATTCAGAAAAATACAGGATAAAACTTTAGTAAAACTATTAAAATTAATAAAGAAGAAAAAATTTTGTATATCTGCAACACCATATATAGACGGGAGATATTTCTAATACCAACTTCTCAATTTTTGTAAACGAAACTATTTCGAAAACAATATAAACAATTAAAAAATGCACATAACTTAGCCACAATCAACTCATTCTAAAATAGATAGAGTAATAAGATGATATAAATACTTACTGCCGTGATTAGCGCGTAGTCCAGTCATCAGAGACGAAAATGCCACTGAACCTCTCAAAATTATACAAACAAGCTGAATTTTGCTTAAAATGTCAATCTTGGGACACCAAAAAAGATGCAAAAAATTTTGCCACTACTGCTACCGGGCTTCCCCGTAAAACCCCCTATCTTAGGAGAGAAATAAGGAAAATATCGACTATCTAAGAATCTGTACGCCGTAGAAAAAAATATTTCAAACAAGAAATATTTCTGTAGAAATTTATTAGCACTTTTCTTGAACCATTCTCTCATAAACAAGCTTGAAGCAACGAATTTATATCAATTCAATGGTAAATACTCGATATCTTTTGATCAGAGTCTCCTATCGACAAAAATCAAACTGTATATTAAAGTTAAATAGTTCAGTTTTCGTCTGCAATATTTGTATTTTATTGTAAATGAAATTAGTTTCTACAAAGCTGTTAAATAATTAAAATTTGCTACTTTGCTATTTTTTACAATTCTCATGAGATCAATAAAATGTGTCACTTCCATTGACCGGTCACTATTGAATTTCTACTGTTAGAGTCTAATCTTCAAAATATATAACGTAAAATTTTAATTTCGATTTTTGGCAACAAATATGAGCCATTTGAAATATGCCTAAAAACGCTGAATTTAAATTTTGCATTAGAAACGATCTAAAGATGTAAAACAACTTATTTTTGATTGTACATTTTTAGAAATTACATAATTTCAGCTACAAATTCCACCCGTTACCATCTTCGTGGAAGAATTTCCCTTGACATGAAATAGTTTGTAATTAGAGACGCACGCGAGAAAGAGATTTTTCTGCGGGATGGAACATGGGACGTTCCGCAAAAACTTCTTTTGTTATTATCGGAATGATTTGGTATAATACAAGTATCTGCGTTATGTTTGCTTATAGACAATAAAAAGTTTTCTGTTTTAATAATTCATATTGATGAAACATAATTAATAGATTTAGAATAACAGAAAATTTTAAAATTTTTTGAACAAATGTTTTCGATTTATTGCGATGCACGCCTGGCATGCTAAAATTATTTTGGTTTAGGTCCATCTAATAAACCGACACCCCAAATTACGGCGACACCACCAGATTATGATTACTTTTTTCCATACTTGCTTGTGTGTCAGTAATTCAAAATTATTACCATTCAGAATCCAAGAAGAAGAATGGGATTTACTAAAAACATCAAAAGGTTTCTTAAAAAAACTGCAAAAAGTTACAGACTTATTAGTAGGGAAAAGTATGTCACGCTTCACAGTGCGGTCATGTCCCTAAATACAAAACATATTAAAAATTAATACTGACCAAAACCAAAAGAGGAATGCAATTGAAAAAGCTCTTTTGTATCAGCCAAAAATAAGATAATCCAATGTAAAACAAATTGGTGGTACTGTATTTTTTAGTAATCGATCTCCGCCACAAATTGGAAGCTTTCGGTTTATCAGAATGGGGCCGTTCTTTGAAAAAAAAAATACAGGCAAAACTGGAAGAAACAAGCAAGTTATATCTTCTTCTGGGTCCTCTAGTGGCGATTTCTTGGCGAGAAGACAACCAGAATAAATTTCCTATCATATCTCGTTTAGCCAGGGATATCCTATTATTTACAGCATTGTCCGTCCCAGCAGAAAGGCTCTTATATACAGTGTTGTTAAAAAGTAATGCATCACCTAAGCGCTTTGTAGTTTTTGAGGTTTAACACAAGTTTTTTGTATATTTTCGCTAATTCATTTTAAGTTTGTGCTTATAATTAGCATTATCGGTATACTTACCAATGTTTTTTTAAATTACTAGCTCAAAACTCTACAGAAAAAATTAAAATAATCTGATTGAAGAGATTTCCCATAATCCGAGATAATTATAAGGTGATTATTAAGTTCTTAAAGTACTATTTGCCACATATTTTGACTATATACACGCTATAGTTACCCTAACACATTTATTCGCACTTTAATTTTTGATAAAAAGGTCAAAATGCCATCCCAGAACAAACAAACCAAATTATCAGAGGAAAAGCGTTTTAAAATTATTTTTCACCATAAAAACGACCAATCTAGTCGCGAAATAGCATCCGCAATAAACTGTAATCAATCTACAGTAATTTGAGTCATTAAGAAGTAGGCTGAACAAGGAAAAATCGACGACAGACCGCGTAGTGGCCGACCAAAGAAAACTTCTGTTCGGGATGTCGCTGGGTTGAAGAAAGAACAAGTCTAGCAGACAGAAGCCCTAATTCCACCCAATTGACGAAGCTGTGGTCTGAATCTTGAGGTGTAAGCGTGTGCACTTCCACTGCGAGAAAAAGACTGTAAAGCACGAAAGAAACCGCTGCTTTCAGAAAAGCAAGGAACATCGAATCTGGACAGCAGAGCAGTGGCAGAGTGTACTGTTTAGTGATGAATCCACTTTCAATATTAATAATCATGCTGGAAATGCCTACGTCAGAAGATGTCCTGGTGAAGAATTTTCTCCAAAATGTGTTCTTCCCACAATGAAACATCTAACCTCCGTTATGATATGGGGTTGCATGTCCACTCGAGGAGTCGGTCGCCTACACGTTGTCTCTGGGATAATGAATGCTACCAAATACATTGAGGTACTACAGAATAAGATACTGCGTATTGGAAGAGACCTGTTTGACGAAGAAAAATTTATTTTTCAGGATGTTAATGCTCCTTGCCATAGAGCAAAATTGCTTACAGCTTAGATGGAGAGTAATGAAATTGGTAGGATGGACTAGCCAGCGCAACCCCCGGACCTCAATCCCATCGAGAATTTGTGGCAAAGGATACCAAACATCATTTCCAAAAGCAAACTCACAAATAAAACAAAATTAATCGCATCTCTAATCCACGCTTGGCATCACTGTATTTCCATGGAGGAACTGCAAAAATTAATAAACTCCATGCCAAAAAGATGTGAACTAGTTAAAAAAACAAGCGCTGGCCAATTAAATATTAAAATTAGTTTAAATTACTTCAACGTGATGTACAATATCGTCTTGATGTAAATGGTATAGTTTTTGTAATATTGACTAAAAAATTTTCCGAACTACATTTTTTTTATTAATCAAAATTTTTGCTTGTTTTTATTTTATAATATTGTGTTTGAGTGCTTGTTTGATGTAGATAGTAAATGGTTAAAAAATATTTAAGGTAAATGCCTTAAACTTCTATTTTCATGTATTTGGTAAGGGGATGCAGGACTTTTTAACACCACTGTATGTATACAGTGCTTTTCAGATAAAACTATCCACCTTAAATAACTTTTGAACTTCTAATTTTATTTTTAGAAAACGCAAAAACACATATTAAGCTTGCTGGGAAAGGCACCCTGTCACCCCCAGTATCATCTTTTTTAAATTACTTTTACCTGGAAAAGCAAGAAAGCGATTGAAAAAAAATATTTTTTTAACAATTTTATTACAAACATTTATAATGAACATTTCACTACCAAAAATGTTTACAATAATTGTTTAAAATGACTGTTATTCACTTCCATACAATACTACAATGTATTTTAAAATTCTTATCTGACATTGCTTAACACGTCTGCATTTAATTGTCGACATTCATCCTCTATTCTTTGGCGTAAATCATTCAGAAATTCTGGTTAAGTAGCATAAATTAAAAAAAAACGTAAAAAGAAGTCTAGCGGTATTAAATCCGTTGACCTAGGTAGCCAATTCATTATCTGTAATCTTCTACCTATCCAATGAGCGGGAAAAGTTTCGTTTAAAAAATTGTCGCGCAGGTAAAGCAAAGTGTGGAAAAGCTCCATCATGTTCAAAATACAAAAAATTTTTTAAAAAGGTGATCATCATTTTCTACTATTGTTCTATATATATATATATTCGGTTTTATAACGTCTTACGACGTTGTCCGACTCCCAAACGCCACTGTATTCTGTCTTGAGTTAGGTCTTCGTCCAGATTTCGAGCGCTAATCGCTTTCCTAACTCCCAGGTTCCAGCTCTGTGGTGGTCTTCCTCGTTTCCTCTTCTCTGGGGGTTGCCACATCATCGTTTTTTTAGGCAATCTTTCGTCCTCCATTCGGCTCACATGCCCATACCATATGAGCTGTTTTCTCTCAATATCCTCAACTATAGTACCCTCTATACCCATTTGTTGTTTTATCACTTCATTTCGTATTCTGTCGGCTCTTGATATTCTCATCGATCTTCTGATGGCATCCATTTCCGTGGCTTCGACCTTTTTCTTATATTTTTCGGTTATTCTCCATGTCTCAGCTCCATAAAGTAGGCTAGTTTTAACCGTTCGTCTTTTCCACTACGGTCGAAGATGACGCCCAGGTATTTATATTCGTTGCATGGATTTATTTTTTGATTGTCATCGATATCGAGTTGTTCTGCTTCAGCTCCAATTGAGAGGTATTTTGTCTTTTCTAAATTGATATTTAATCCCCATTTCTGGTATTCTTCAATTAGTTTTCTAAGCATGTATTCCATGTCATCTTTGTCATTTGAGATTACCACCTGATCATCTGCAAACTGTAAAGTATATATGTAATCCTGATCGTTTAATTGTATACCCATTCCTTTGACTTTCCTTTTCCATTGTTTCAGAGCTGCAGAGATATAAATCTTAAATAGAGTCGGAGAGATACAACATCCTTGTCTGAGACCCTTAGTAACTGCAAATTTTTCAGCTAAGAGGTTTCCGAATTTCATTTGGGAGTTTGAACCATAATATAGATCTTTGAGAGCACTAACCAATGTTTGATGTATGTTTGATGTGCCCAGGACTTCCCACAGTTTATTTAGCGGGACTGTGTCATATGCCTTCTCAAGATCTACAAAAGTCATATGTAACTCTCTATTTGTCACAATTTTCTTTTCTATAATTTGTTTAAGACAGAAGATGTTATCTGTACATGAACGACCTGCTCTAAATCCTCCTTGTTCTTCGTCTTCAGACGATTGATAATCTTCCTCTATCAGGTCCCGTAGTATTCGACCGTATAGTCGACTCATTGAACTTGTGACCGATATCCCTCTATAGTTTTTACAATTTCTCCTGTCACCTTTTTTATATATTGGGGTCATATATGCTGTTTTCCATTCATCTGGTGTTGGATGTCCATTAATATATTCGTTAAATATCACCGTGATCATTCTGTGTAATTTCTCTGAGCCATTCTTTATTAATTCCGTAGTTACTCCCTCTGGTCCACTTGCTTTCCCATTCTTCATCCCTGCTATAGCTTTTTGAACTATGTTGATATCTATGGTAATATGCTCTCCCAGAATTTCGATTCTTGATGAATTCATATCTTCTTTAAATTCGTCTCTGTTCTCATTTAATAGATGTTTGTAATAATGTGTCCAATCCTCGGGATTTATGGGATTTAGAGTCACTTTCTCGTTAGTCGGCTTCTTAACAGAGTTTATAAACTTCCACGCCTCAGTGCATTGTCGTCCTCCAATATAAGATTCTATCTCTCTGCACCTTCTATCCCATATCTCATTTTTGGAGGTCATAATTATCTTTCTAGTTTTCTTCTTCATTTCATTGTATCGGTCTTTGTCTGCGCCATCTTTTGTATTCAACCACTTATGGTATAATCTTTTCTTTTCTGTTACCGCATTTTCGACGTCTTCATTCCACCAAAGCTTGTTACTAATTTTATTTTGTTTGATTCCTAAGACCTCCTGTGCTGTTTTATGAATACTTGATATTATGTTCTCATATATGCATTTGGTATTTGTTAGTGTTTCGTCAAGTTTGGAGTCCATTCGAGTCTTATATAGTGTGCGGGTGCTCTCATGAATTAAACTGGACAGATTGTATTGAGGAAGATCAATTCTTTCTAAAAGTTGTTCGTCTTGGCTTGATGAGACACTGTCCTTTAATCTATATGGGAAAACAATTTTTGCCCTGACCATGTGGTGATCTGATCCGCATACTGCTCCTCTCATAGCTCTAATATCTCTAATGAGTATTTGTGAATTTTGTTTAACTATCACGTAATCTATTATAGACTTAAGATTCCTTGTTGGTTGAAACCATGTATATTTGTGTATGTTTTTGTGACAGTAATATCCGTTAGTTATTTTGAGTTCATTACTTTCACAGAGATTGATTAGCAGCTATTGACAGCTATTGTTCTATTGCTTTAATATTGTTCTACTACCATTGTTCTAATACGACCAACCACTTGCCTAAGAAACTCAAGATACGATGCACCATTTAAGTTTCTAGTAATAAAGAATGGTCTGATAATGTGATCACCTAGGATACCACACCATACGTTTAACCTTTGCTGTGTGAAATTCACGCACAATACGTGGATCATTCTCAGCCCAGTATCGGCAATTATGTCTGTTCACCAAGTCATTTAATGAAAATGAGCGTTCATCCAAAAAGCAAATATTACTTAACAATTGTGGATTATATGGATGAAATTTATGGAGGATTCGGAAGGCTGCAGAAGGTAACCGGTAGCTCTGCTTATTGTTAACAGTGACTGTGATTGCTCAGCTTGTAAGTTAACTTGCGCTAAAATGACTATTTTATTTACGAGTTTCATTAAAAATTCTACCAGCGTCTTTTGCACAATTAATATTTTGTAGTATATACCTACAACTTCAATTCTTTCTAGCAAAGAGTGAACCATTTAAGCGATCAAATTGCACACTTACCAGAACACTCTTGTATAAGTTATAACAAATTGTCATTGACTAGCCCCGATTAATATATATATATATATATTTCCAAATATCGAAAACCTTTGTTAATAATTTAATAAAAAGTAAAGTTTTTTGTTTCTTGGTTTTGAAGGTAGTACAAATAGTAACATACTTAAACAGTTTAAATTAGGCTACAACCTATTTTGTTATTGTCAATTAAGTTGAGAGAGATCCTATCTTGTTAAAAAAATTGTCTATTTCATAAACTAATCCGTTTAAGCCTAATGTATTACACATTTTTGAAATCACCACAAAAAGGAAAATCAAAATATAAAATAAAAAAGGGAGAAGTAATTAAAAAAAAAATAAAGGGATAAGAGGGTGCTTTTTCCAGCAAGCTTATATGACATTATGTCTCTTCCTTCAAATATTAATTGACTAATAGTGTTTTTGCTCTTTTTCTAAAAATTCATTCCTCGTATATATATGTCTATATATATATATATATATATATATATATATATATATATATATATATATATATATATATATATTTTTATAATTTTTTCCTAAATAAAGACTGTTCAAATCGTCTGCCATAAATACTGTGTTATCATGCGTTTCCAAATCATGTATAAAAATAATATTTTCTTGTATTAACACGACCACCAAGATTTTTTCTTACAAAACCCCAATAAGTATTTAGATGCTGTTTAACAAGCTTCCCCTAATCCCTTTCTACAAACAAGATATTAGTGTAATCCTTTAATTAACATAGACTCATACTATAAAGGAGCTTTAAAAATCTCAAAAGTCATCTTGGTAGAATTTTTAAGTTCGTTAAAAGCAACCACCTTTGTAGTTACGCCTAGAGTCGTACGAGAAAAAAATTTAAAAAAGGGTTAAATAAAAAATGTTAACCCCAAAACCACAAATATTCAAATTAAAGTTTTATTATTAATATTAGCACTACTATTAGGAAATTAAGTTTTTCGTGTATTTTAATCATCAGTAATTTCGATTATCAGGTTTGCATCGGTTTTTAGAACAACAAAATATTCAATATCTTTAAAAGGTCTTCCTAATGGTTGATAGTGGATTATACGGGTTATAGTAGGTTTGTTTCCAAGTACAGCTTATACCAATATATTTCTAATGATTTTCTATATGGTCATACCAAAAGCAATGTCGTTTTCTCTTAGATGTAACTACATGCTACGTTTCACATGTGTTTTTTTCGTTCCTTCCTCTGTTCCTAAGAGCACTGCCATTTTAACAGTCCTTATCTTGGCACATCCTTAAACATTTTATCGTTTTTGCTTTTGATACCTGAAGTAAGTATAAATGTTACATGCTATGTGCTTTACATTTTCACTTTATCCTGCATATATTGTCATCTATTTACTTCTAAATTATATTTTAAATTTTATTCCTTTTAAGGGATTATGGCTGTTAAAGGTGTTTGTTCGTACAACTGCATCACTTGTTTATTATTTTTGCCATCAATTTCGATTTTACATCGCAACGGCTCTTATGGAAACGTCATGCTCTTGGTTTTATACCTTACTATAATCTTGTTGTACTATACTGATGACCGATGACCGATAAACGTTCCTCTGCAGATTATTTTTAACATGAGCTATTATTGTCGAATCATCTGCATAGCATATTTAAGGTATAGTAGTAGTAGATAAAGAAGGTCTGTTATTAAATTTGTGCAAAGACTACGGTGTCGATTTCCTGCGGGTCCAAGAAACCGATTGAGGTATTGCAAGCTGCAGACGAAAAATTGGGGGAGCCTATTCGCTCAGTATTGTACGGCAGATGACATTGAGATCCCCACAATCGACATAACCTCCTGTAAAGTTTGTGTAGGAGTAAATGGTTGACTCCAATTACTATCGACTATAAACATTCAGGTAAGAATGGTTTACCTAAGGTACAAGGTCTTAGCAAAGAGCCAAGTCAGATAAATTTAATAATATTTACGACCGCACTAATTGAAGTCAACCATTTTCTGCTTAACAAACTTGACAGTAGTTTATTTACAAAATCAGCCGAATGCTGACTTCTTCTTAGGGGAACCGGAGAACTTTCATTTACAGGCAATAACATTTTTACGCATTTATATGCGTTTAAAGCATAAACCTAAAACATAGCGGAAGACGAAACAGACATGTCAAACAGTTAATCATCATCATCATCATCCAGCCCCATTTTCACATCCATTGTTGGATATAGGCCTCCTCCAAACGTCTCCAGTTCTCTCTATCTCTAGCTGCTGCAATCCAGTTTGTTTCTATTCTCCTTAGGTCGTCGGTCCATCGGGTGGGTGGTCTGCCTCGACTTCGCTTGTCGGCTCTTGGTCTCCACTCCAATAATCTCTTCGTCCATCTTCCGTCTTCCATTCTAGCAACATGTCCAAACATATAGCAAACAGTTAATACACAGACATATTTATCAGCGACAGGATTGCAAACCGGACAAAAAGGGTTAAACGCTCCTCCCAAAAACACAATACAGATCAGTAACTGACCTTTCCAACGCGACAATCAGATACAAAAACTGTTCTTTTTTAGGGATTGTTCTTGAAAAATCAAAATGTAAAAATTTCGAGTTAAATGATAAGTTTTACAAGTTGTAAAATAAATACCAAGAAAGTATATCCTTAGAGCTTGTGGAATCGAATCAATAGCAGGTCTCAAGGAAAAAAAGAATTTAATGGCCCACTTAGAAGATATAACAAGCTATATCCGAACGAGCCTTTCTCGGGAGCAACAATACAGGTTGGGGAGGAGGTGTTACATGCGACATCCGTCAAATAAACGGACACGTGGTGCAAACTGGCGATGGGTCTTGTAACGATGGCATCATCACCGCTTGCCGGCAGCCAGGCCCACCGTATTTTTATGCCCGTATTCCTCTCAACAACCCGCCACTACCTTCGATACGAGCTGAAGATAAAACACCAGCAAAAATATAAACCACCATGAACCACAACAGAGAACCGAAATCGATCCGGAGTATTGATCTGGTAAGAGGTCCTACCTCAAGTCTTTGACTATTGATCAGATTGTAAAGACCAAAATAATGTCACAGCAAGCAGAGTTATTGCAGTTAAACCCTTAATCTCGCCCAACAAATTGAGGATGGTTTTAAACAGAAAGAAATAACAGGGGTGGTGTTTATCGACCTCACTGCCGCCTATGACACAGTTAACCGTTAACGGCCGCTAGCAAAACTACTTAATCACAAGGGATTTTCGACTCACAAGTTTGGTGAAATGCCTTCTTTGGAATAGACGCTTTTACGCAATACTCCAGTCCAACAACAGTCAGTGGAGGAACCAAGAAATGGCTTCCCTCACGGAAGATTCTTTGCACCGATTTTATACAACATATACATAACCAATTTAGAAATCAACAAACAAAACAAACAAAAACTAAAGAAAAACTAGCAAGTGCTCGAAAATAATTAGCTTTATACTACGATGAAAGCTATCACACCTAAAGAAGACAGGGAACCAAAAAAGAAGAAGTAAAGTAATGATTCATTTATTCTTGAATGGCATCGTCTATAACTACGACAGAATTTATTGGTAGGAAATGTAACATTTGACCAAAATAATCTTTGCAAACATCAGAAGTCATTTCTTCATGGTAGTCATTTGTTTGTTAAAACAAATTTTAACAAACCTTTATCAACAATTCCTTTATCTTCTCTAATATTACTGATAATTAATTGACGACTTTCACCAGTTGAAAATTTTGATAATTACAATAATCGCTTGACGAGCATTTGTAACCTGTTTAGCTAACAAACTTTTTGTTAGAATGTTCTTTATCAATCCACATTTCATACATATACCTTTTGTATTGTGCTTCTCTCAAACGAAGTCCAACTCATTTAAATTTTTCCACAATTTGTATCTTGTGTTGTGTCTGTAAAAGTTATGTCATTATACTGTGACTCCATTATGAAACAACATATAACTACTATTTACTGTATGATTCGTTTCCTTCTATACATATAATAGGCAGGTCTTCTACAACTGGTGCCGTCTGTCTAATTTCCAGCCTTTTCTATCGAAAGAATCTTCAGTTTTTAAATATCTAGCGATTATTGCATCTTCGACATCTTCTGTTTATAACCGTCTTGGTCTACCTCGTGTCCTTCTAGTGGGCGGAGTCCATTTTTCTGTTTTTTTGGCCCTCTATTTTTGGCCATTTCCTGCAGGTGTCCATACCAGTTTATTCTTTTGGCTTTGATAGTGTCTATTATGTATATGCCAATTTTCATTTCTCTCCTAATGTCCACGTTTCTCACCCTATCAAGTTTAGTGAGTCGGCAACATCGTCTTCGATAGTCCATTTCAATGGCGGTAATTTTGGATTTGTTTCTGTGATTGATTTACTTACAATACTTTCTATTATTGTTTTATAAATTTTTATTATATTTTATTTTGTTATTGTATTATTCCGCAATAGTCCATGTAGCTGTCTAGTGGCTGATCTTGCTTGGCCAATCATAGAATGTATTTCTTCGTTACTTCTCGCTTTTAAAGTATTTAAAGGTTTCAGTTGATTTTATATTCCCACTTCAATTTGTAGGCTTTCTGGTTTTCTACTGCTACCAAGTACTCGGTTTTTTGTAAATTAATTGTAAGACCCCACTTGTGTACTCATTTTCCAGCTTTCTAAGCATATAGTTTTAATCACTCTCGCCTTTAGCTAGAATGGCTTAGTCGTAAAAGAAATGTATGGCGTATAATCTCTCGTCTTTGATTGGGATGCCTTTGATATTGCAGCACTTTCTTCTCCACACTGAGAGCGCCTCATTCAGATATATTTTGAAGAGAGTAGGTGATATGCAGCAGCTTTGCTTTAGACCCTTACTAATAGCACTCTTTAGTTAATTTGTTTTTAGTTTTAATGTTTACAGTTATTATTGTAAAGCTGTTCTACAGCTTTTATATTTTTTTAATTATTCCTTGTTTTTCCATTGCTACTCAGAGCATTGAAAGTGGTACACTCTCGTATGCCTTTATCAGATCTACAAAACTTAAAAGGTTGGGGGCTAATTTTTTCTAAATATTAGAGAAAATATGGTGTCTAGACAGAATCTTCCTCGACGAAAGCTATTTTGTTCTTCTACATCTGTCATCTCCTTCTCAATTTTATTTTTTATTATTTTTCCATAGGCGTTTGAGAGTGAATTTATGATACTTAGCCCACTGTACTTTAAACAATTCTTTCCATCCCCTTTTAGTAGACGTCAGGTCATTTATAGAATTAGGTGAAAACATACGCTAGTAATTTCTGCAATACTACTTGTGGGCTGTGTTTTAGTAATATACGTTCGGTATACTTTGTGATCCGCATGCTTTTAGATTTTTTAGATTTCGTATTACATATATGATTGCCTGTACTGTTATTTTATCGTCTTTATCGCATTCCACTTCATATGTTGTAATGGTGTTCGTGAATTGCGGTCTTGTTTCAGTCAGAAGTTATGACTAATGTTCAATTTAAGATCTTTCTTTTATTAAATGTATTCTATTTACTTCTTTTCCGTTTCTTCCTAAATTTTTACCATTTTCTATGCTTCTCTTGATCTTGTTGGCCCTATATATTTGTTGAACTCTTTGTATTTAAAATGAAAAAGACAGTCAAGATTTGATTTCACGTAATTATTGACAACAATAATTGTGTTTCGAAACTATTTTACGGATCTTTGTATTTACTTTCCCAGGAAACATTTTTTGCTTTAGTTACTAGATTTTTTACTTCTCTCTTTAATCTTGCGTATGCTCTTCTATCATCTGGGTCATTTGTTTGCAGCCTGTTCTGATATGCTTGTTTCTTATTGTGTACTGCATTAGCAATGTTATTTGTTCACCACAATGAAGTATCCTTTTTGTTACTTTAGATCGTGAAGAGTGCTTCCTAAGCTGCTTTATTGACTTTATTTATTATCTCTCTATCTATTTTGGGCTGAGGAGTAGATCAAATCTGTTAATTTTTGGTTAAGCCGTAACTTATATAAAAATGATATTTAGTCGTTTTGCAGCGCATCAATATTTTATTTGGGTGGATGTTTCCTTGTTGAGTTCAAATATTCTCCTTTTTCCTTATTTCGTTGATTAAGCCAAATATGTTTTTCCCAAAACTTCGTACACTTGAGCTTAAACAACCTGATCACCAAAAGCTTTTGTTATACTCTTTTAAAAACTGTAAACAAAGTGTACAGCTTAATTTTCTTTGTACTGTGTTTTTTACTGTTTGCTTCCCAAAAACAGTTTTAATATTTATGTCCTTTTGTTTCACAAAAGTTAAAACAGTAGATTTTGAGTAGAAAACAATAATATTTAAAGCATTTTAGCATGTTTCAAAGTACCATTTTTAACTGCGTCAGTGCCTATACACGATACTCACTGTGCTACCGCCCTTTGAAAAGAAATAAGAAGCACGACCTTGGATATAGCCATAGACAAAGATACATCATTTGAGGTGGATTAAGTTGTCCTTTTTCGTATTTAATGCCGTATTTAGTGCTGTGATTTATGAGGGAGTTTAGTATTTCCTTTGTGGTCTTAAATGGTCATAATAAATATAGATTATGGTCGAGAGTACCAACCCATCTTATCCCTGGAACTTTAAATTACAATTTTTGTAAGCGTCTCTCTAATTATTTATTTTAATTAATTTCATGGGCTGTCAAGTTTATTACCAGTTCGTAAATTGAACCTTTATAGTAAACATATATTTATATTCATTATAGACTATATTCATAAAACAAAAACATATATATCATATCAGTGTTCCCCTTTGTGTTCTTTTTTTATTGGCTTTGTTTATTTGGGAAAGAGCGGTACTCTCCTTTTTTATATTTTTTAAGATAAAATAGAAGAGATATTACTTTGAACTATAAACTATAAAGGTGATAACTGGTAAAACCCAAAATAACAGGAAGAGAATTCAAAAACTGCCTGTATATCAACATAATCAGGATTAGCAGGATTAGTCTTTCTAACCTATTCTATTATTATATTTCTTTAAGTGCCATTTCCCAATTGGAGGTTAGATATCATCATTACTTGAGACATATGCAATAGAAAGCAGTGTAAATATGCGCACAGGGCACGTCTGGAGCCAGCGCTGGACATAACAGCATGCAGGACGTCGGTGGCAGAGGTTGAAGAGGCGGGCATCACTCATATATCTAGCTACAGCCCAACAACAACAACCACAAGCGAGCCAAACAACAACAAGTGCCCCACTCGCTGCTCGAGCACAAGGTACTATTCTGGAGCATCAGCTGGCGCTGACTCAAGAGGGACGACCGAGGCAGCGCATGAAATGGACTATGTCCATGAATGAAAATATTTTGCGCTTTTATTATAAGGTGACAAACCTCGGCCAAGAAACGATTGGCTATCGACAACATTATGCCAAATTTTGCAGGAAGTAACCAGAAATCCAGATGTCTGAACAACGAATTTTTTTTTTTTTTTTTTATAGCCCTTCTTCTATCCGAATTGTCGAATAAAGGCCTCTCCCATTTCTCGCCATTCATCCCTGTTGTGTGCTAGGCGTTTCCACATTGGTCCTGCGACTCTTTTGATATCGTCGCTCCAGCGCATTTGCGGTTGAACAACGAATAGAAGACCAATATTGGGTAATTATAAGAAACAATCTAATCCCAGAGACTAGACGCAATACTATCAGAAGCAAAGTCGAAAGGTAGATGTATAACCAAGAAGCAGCTATATTAAGTCCCCAATGGAATACATGAACATGAACAGATTCCTGAAGTTGCCACACAAGAAACTCAACCTAATATAATAAACATCAGGATAACAACTTGCTGCACAAGACTTAAACAGAACAAACTTCTTAAGCAAACTACCGCTACCAAGAAAAAAGGTGCGCTGTTATAAATTTTAAACTTTGAAGTCCTACCCAATTATGTGGTAGAAGCTCACACATTATATTATTTTATTGTATATTTTATTGTATGTGCAGCAATAGCAAGTGCTAATGTTATAGGCATTAACATACTAATAACAAAAGTACTGGTAACAGAATTGCACCTTGGGAACAAAGACTGCTGAGAAAGATTGAATTATTGCATGCGGATATGAACAAATGACGGAATACATTTAAGAGTGAGAAATAGAAGAGTAGACAAAAGCTGACGAAATATTGCTAAACACTTCAAGACACTCACAACATGATCTTGAAAATAACACAGCTCAACAATGCCTAGACACATTAAAACAAAAACTCTCCACTTATTCAGGCCACCTAAGGAGATACAAAGTTAGTAACAACCGAAAATGCGACAATATACTTTTTGAGCATGTAGAGAAGGCGTTTTATAGGAAACTTAATTCCTCTGTAGAAAATGAAAATAAGTTATTCACAGGCCAAAAATAAATTCATAAGTTTTGGGGATATAAACTTTCAACGCCAGCTACTTATAACACCAATGATTGATGGATTAAAGACACGATGAACTTTCAACATTATAATAATATTCCTTATGAAACTTCTACCACTAAAGAAATCTTTAATAATATCAAAGAGCTTTATAACTGGAAATCTCTTGGACCAGACGGAGTTCAACATTTCTGGCATCACACTTATTTTTTACTTCACACTCGAATCTCAGAAACCCAAAGCTGTTTTTTAGCAAAAAAACAGAAAATGTGAATATTTGATGGATTTGGGAGAATATCTAATCTTAGCAGAATGTGTAGAAAAAAATTTAACCATGGTGTGGTATTTCACAAAGAGATATATTTGTTGAAATTCAAAAATAACATAAAATAATATTCAAACATAAAACATTGTTATTAAAACAAATAAACATTAAATTGAAATTATCATCTACAAAATACATCTGTATAACTATCCTTGTAACAAAAAAAATAAACTCTTTTGGTAATATAAGTCTTAGTTATTCTTAGCCAGGTCTTCAGTTTCTTGGATCTTGATGTTCGCATTCACAGCATAGCTGGGCTCTATGTTCCATGCAATATGGTCTGCTACACTCAGTACACGCAAAACTGGTTTTTCTATCTTTTCCTTTTACAATTCTGTGGCTAAAGGACTAGTTTCCAAGCCAACTCACCAAACACACACACATATCTTTTCCTTTTGCACAAAAGCAGCATCTAACTTTTTTTTGTTAAATGAACATAATGTTGTGGTGGGGGGACTTCAATTCCCAGAATTTCAGAAATTCGTTGCCGCAGTGTTTTTTGTAAAGTAGCCACAGTCAATCGTTCTTGTAACCATGGTTCAATTAGACTCATTCCTAACTGCTTTAGAAAAGATTTTCGATTATTGTTTCTACTTTCCTTCCAGTGGGGAAAAAAACTCGTAGCGGCCAACGTCTGGTCTTCCGTGAGGTAGTGTAAGAATGGCAGAGCTGATCAAATGTATATGTTCCTCCCTTCGTTTCATTATACGAATGTATAATATTGGGCTTACCCGTAATGGCATTAAGAAAGTCATCAAAATGCAATGTTGACAGCAAAAGAACAATTTTGTTTTGTTTAGGAGTATATGAAACAAGAGTTTTATTTCTATCAAAAGCAAATAGCGATGTACCTACTTCTTTTTTTTTTTGAGGAATGTAGCAGGTATTTCTCTCTTATTTTTTCTCAAAGTACCTAGGAAAGTTAATTAATACCGTTCTAACATTTGTTCAGCTAAGGGAATTGACGTAAACCAATTATCAACAGTGAGGTTTCGGTTAGTTCCATGTATTGGTTGTGAAAGTTTTCGAACATAATAAGCCGGTACTGATTCATTGTTTTCTGTGGTTACTCTTCCAACGTATGGAATAGCATTGAGCATATAATATGTTTTTGAATCATTTAGCATCATTATTTTCATTTCATACTTATCAGGCTTACTAGCCATGTAGATTCGAAATGGACATTTTCCTCTATATCCTACAAGCTGTTCACGTACAGTACAGTATTCGTATGGTGTATAGTACGATTTACAGTTATTTACAAAAATGTCGAATAATTCTCGTATAGGTGCAAATTTATCCACTAATTTTCCTTCTGCTCTACTGTCCTTACTATCAAACCTCAGACATAAGGCTATAAATTGGAATCGCTGCTGTGACATCGTCGCCCGAAATATTCCATTTCCAAATTTTACGGACCAAAGTTCATCTAAGTTACAGTTAGATACTCATAATGCACCTGCTAAACATAACAGCCCAATGAAAGCATTCACTTCTGTTCTAGTTACTGGTCTTGTGTAACTCTGTTGTCTAATATTATTGCATTTACGAATGACTTCTTCATTTGGGTGCAAAACAATAACGTCTATCATTTGTTCGTTGAACAACAAATTCCAAGATTGTTCAGGAGATTGAACTGTACTCGCTTTTCCTTTGGGGCCAGGTAAATGTATTATAATGTTTTCTTGTACGACCCTGTCTTGCTGCTGCTTGTGTGCTCCACCGATGACCATTTTTCCTCAGTAAACTAGGAATATTTCTAACTGGTTCATCCACTATTTCGTCTTCATTGTCGCTTTGTTCACTGTTGCTCTCTGACAGTTGCTCTTCAACGTAATCTTCATCAGACTCGTCCCATCCAAACATATCGTCTACGATGTCGTTTTCACTCTCATTCTCCTATAAATTGTCTGCCTCTCTCTGTAATTCTACCTCAGTTAAAGGACGACGATTTTCTCTGCTAGTTGATGCCTTTACTCGACTATTTTCTCCACTAGTTGACGCGATTATACTAAAATAAATAAAAATAAGTTAAAACAAAATTATTGCCGTAAACATCACCCTTGGGTCCGGGGTACCCATGCTTGTACTTCCGGAAATATCTTACCTCGTTGTTTCACTAAAATGCAGCGGATGACCCGTATTCTAACTCGGCTTACGACAGACTGAATTTACATAAAGTGACGACACACATAAACCACTCATGCGCATGTCACATTGCAATGAATAACTCTCTGGGTTTCTGAGACCTAACAGTGCAGTTCCAGGGTTAATTATTCGTGTTATCTCTTATCCGCAGGAAATACCATTATTTTCTACTCAGAAAACCATTTATTTATTACCGATGATAAAATATCACCCAAGATCTAGCTAAGTACCACCTAATTACTTGTCTTTTAACTTTGTATAAATTGGTCACATACACAAACTTCATATACGACAACTTCAATTTGCATAAGAAGTTAAAAAACTAGTTGGAATGAGAAAACGGAATATCTCAAATATACCACTATATAGAAACGGAAATATTATGGTATAAAGAAAGAACAGGTGATATGGTGATACAGTAGGCGATACTGTAGACTGCCACGTAGCTTGGTACTAGGTTTTCTTTATTTTTAAATTAAAATAATCTTTTTAAAATTGAATAAAGTAATTTTTTTTATGATTTTACGATTTTTTTTACAATCTTCGATTTACAAAGTTTATTTATTTATTTTAACAATTTTTTGTACATTTAAAAGTACATCATTGGTACAGATTTCAATGAAATTGAAAAAGTTGACATGTTGTATAATGGACTCCCTTCGTCGCGTAAATATTCTCTTGCAACTATTTCGTGACGCTACTCTCATGACGCTCGTCTCAATATTTTACTATAGAGAAAAAGTAATACAACGTTAGTATAGAAGCTTCGCTTCTAAATTATCTTAGTTACATTTCTTGTTTGAAACATTTTTTCTACAACGCACACAATCTTGGTAAATCGATGATTTTCGTTTTTCCTCCCTATGAGGCAGATTATAGTGATAAGCCAGGATCAAATCTCTGACGACTGGACTATAATGTGTAGAATATATAGAATATAATAAAAAAAAATTTTTTCAGAAGAATTGGTTGACAATTAAATAGATAATTTAAATGACTCCAATCAAAGAGAATATTGTAGAGATAAAAAAATAGTAAAAAATGTACAATTTCGGAAACCTTTTTATAATGTATATGCTGAATTTCAAAACAATTACCTTGACATAAAGAGAATACAATAATTTAAATCAAAATCAACTCTTAGTTGACTAGATGTTATTCCTACTGTCTGGATGTAGTAGAACTCGTTCGAGTAGGGACTTACGCTCCCGGTTGGCAATCTAATGGCATCGGCATTCTGTTATACAATTTAACACTTTTAAATATGGTTTCATCCATCTAAGATCAAACACTGTTTGGTTTCTTTTGGTCTTTTAAGTACTAAAAAAGTTCACTAAAGATGAACTGATTTAAAATTTAATTATTAATTACAACAGAAGTGTTTTACTTCAATGTTAGAGTTTTTTAAATTATATATAATTTATTAATTACGCAAAATAACAAAAAAAACTATTATTAAATAGTACTCTTTTCAGCAAGAATCTTTTTATTAGCAGAAGGTCAAACACGATTGTTAAAACCTACACATCTTCCTAATTGTAAGCTTATTACAAGTATTTTCGTCATACTAGATTATGTTTATTGAAAGAAGATTAATTTTTGTTAATACTCTTTGTTATATTGTAGGACTATGAATTAAATATTTAAATTTTTGGTACATACTTCCATACTTAAATACAAAGTAAGAAATACACGTGTCCATTATATTATTATGTTTTTATCGAGTAATGAAACAAATGTATTCATGACATCTGTTGGTCTATTCGTAACAACACCATTTTTGTTATAACTATAAAGATTAGAGTAATGATGTAATATTTATATGGGAGAACATATAATAAATGGGAGAACAAAAAAAAATGTTTTCTTACCACTTACAAACAGGAGACGACAAAGTTTCATGTTCTGAGAAATTCAGGCCACTGCAAATAAAAACTACTTTTTCCTGATAAAGAACTAATAAATAAAACAAATTTAATACAATACGATCAGCTAAGATCATTTAAGAACAGAGACATACATAGCTATGTACAAAATAGTGGACAAACAGAAAAGAAATAAGATTAAAATTATTCGTTATATTAAAAATATTTTATATATTATACCCCCTACGACTCCAGATGATACGAAATTAAGAATTGTGAACGTTTTTGCGTCTATAACACCAAAGATGTTAAATAATGTAGTAAATAATTTGAAGATGAAATCTCTTGTTGTATTGCACAACATGGCAAAAAAGTTAAAACAAAAAACTAGTGTTAATTGTTGATGTAGATAAGTGACTTGATTGATAATTGATTTATACAGTTATATAATGGTTTGTAGGTATTGTTTATTTAATTTTTAGCTATATCCCTGACTTATGCCTGGCAGTTTGTGTATTAACACGTTAATCGCCATGTGACCCGACATCTGAATCTCAATAAAATTATACCACCAGGCCATGTGACCCATATACATATGTGCTTCACGACTTGTTATCGTTTTCGACTCTG
This sequence comes from Diabrotica undecimpunctata, assembly GCF_040954645.1. Classification (NCBI taxonomy): domain Eukaryota; kingdom Metazoa; phylum Arthropoda; class Insecta; order Coleoptera; family Chrysomelidae; genus Diabrotica; species Diabrotica undecimpunctata. Next base: position 50,225,341 of record NC_092804.1, on the reverse strand, counting down.
TGAACCGCCGTCTAGTTCTTGCTTTACATTGCTTCATGTGGGATATTAAAATAAGGGCCTGGCCGCCCCAAACAGCTTTTGGCCTGGGATTTTTCTATTTTTGGTTTGACTCATATGCATAACAAAATATTCGCAAAAAAAAAGTTTTTAAGTTTTTTATTAGTGTTTAATGTAATATCAGAAATTAAGTACAGCTAATTTAGGGACTGAAACATGGTATCACATGAACGTCCAAATATAAACAACTAAAAATAAGTACAAACATTATTTTTGACACTTATAAACGTCGAAAAAACATGACAAATAGTAAAATTTGTTGCAAGCTACACAAGAAAACCTCGATTTCTTTGCCTTTAGCTGTGCTTGTTTTCGACCTTCATTACTGCAGATTTTTTCGTAGCAAATAACACATCTACGGCGGTTTCTGAAGTCGGTTTCCTCTAATGCATGTTGTTCTGTGTGGCTTGTGTTTTCTACTTCCATGTAATTCAGTTTCAATAAACTCTGAACCATTTCTTCTCTGAACTCTGTTATAGATATATGTCCTTTTGTTACCGTCTTGTAAAGAATATTTGCCTTTACTATAGAAGTTCCTAATATCAGTTCAAACACAAGCTTGCGATACCACTTGATTCCATTCCTCAAGGGCGTAGAATACGACTTCAGTTGATCAGATGAATTAATGAACGATTTACTGTCATTGTAATCGCATATTAGTTTGGGTTTGTCAATTTCTTTACCTCGTCATTGAACTTTGGTGGTTGTGTTTGCTGTGTGACAAGTACTCAGAGTAAGTACCTTCCGTTTGTCTTGCCACTTTAGGACAACCACTCCGTTATGTTCTCTAGCAATAACCTCTCCCTTTTTCAGCTTCTTGGTGGTCACTTCTACGGGATTGAGCTTTCTGTTTTTTCTGAGGGTGCCAACTAGGTAAGTTTCTTATTTTAGAAGCTCCTGTGCCAAACCAACGCTAGTATAGTAATTGTCCGTAAAAAGAATCCTGTCTTGGCGAAGAAGTGGTTCCATAAGTTCGAGGACAATTTTTGCTGATGCGCTCATATTTGGATCCTTGTCATTTCCAGTGTAAACTTTTAGGTCGTATGTATATCCTCTTTTGCAACAAAGCTTGTACAGATTTATTCCGAACTTAAAACGTTTATTTTTTGTATACTATTTGAACAGTAGGCGACCTCTAAATGGAACTATACTCTCGTCTATGCAAATTTCTCGTTGCGGAACATAACTTTCTTTGAATTTGTCAATAATTGGTGTCAGTAAAGGACGTAATTTTGCAAAACGATCACCAGGAATAGCTTTTTCGTTATTGCTAAAATGCAACAAACGCAGCAGCATCTCAAAACTATTCCTGGACATCTTTCGGAAGAATTTATTTGAATACAGTAGGCTTTTTCCCCAATAATCTGTAATTTTAGGGTACTTTGCTAAGCCCATTCACAAACAAATTGCAAAGAATGTGGTAATTTCTTCCGCATCAGTGTCTTTCCATCTATGCAATCTAGAATGTTGCGTAATTCCTTTACTGATGCTTTGTTGCGCATAACGATTTGTTTCGGTTACTATAAGATTTACTACATTTTCATTGAAGAATATTGTAAAAAAATCGACAGGGGTCTTACTCAGATAGGATTCCCCAATCTCATCAGAGGGGCCTACGGAACCTACCTTAAATTTCCTTAGAGATGTTCCCGTAACTGCAGACCAAGTCGCATCTTCTGTTATTACATTAGGATCATCATTGTCTGAGTTGTCGTTATCGATCGTGCAATATTTCATAACAACTGCCTCTATAGTATCTTCTACAGACAAATTTATATCCGGCGGTTGAGAAATTTCTTTGGATGTTGAAGGAATGGCTCCATCATGAACTTGACTTGCTTTTGGCTTAGATGTCAATGAAATACTTTCTGGCCTAAAAAATAACTTAGATAATACTACGTAAAAAAATGGTAAATAATTTGTGCATATAATACAGTTAAAAAAATCCATCATATTTTTAAAGAGAAAAAATTAAAATGTTACCTTTTGAATCTTTTATGCGGCCTAAAATCTTTATCTGAAGAATATTCATGATTAGATTCAGGATTGTATCCATCTGATGACCCACCTTGAAAAGGTTCATCTTCCGATTCAGACAAAATTTCACGCCAAAGTTTTTGTAATTGTGCTTGATTTTTTTCGTAATCACCACTCATTTTCACTTTCAATAGAGCGTCCTCTCAGTATCAAATAAGAAAACGTAATAAACAAGTGACGGTGGCGACACACGTATGCTGTTCGAGAGTATAAATAAGTCAAAACAAGTCAGGCAAAGCAAGCCTGAATAATGCGTGAACCCGCGTTTGGGTATCAGGGCCTCACAAATACATAGGCTCCGAGAAGCGAGAACCAAACGTTGGTTCACATTTTAAAATTATTTTTTTTTTATGTGAAAAAGTATCTCAAAAAATTTTTTGTCAATTATTACATAGTATTTTAAAGTTATCAATATAAATATCTCTAAAGAGAGTTTTGACCTGAATGGAAAAATTTTAGTATTTGACGTGGGCGATTAACGTGTTAAACTTAAAATGTTTGTAGTAATCATTTGTAATCCTTTCATGTAATCATTTATATTTTTCTTTCTTTGGGTTTACTTTACGTACTTTACTGTATCTATTTAGGGAGTATTATTTTTTAAATAATAGATCAAAACGAATCTATTCAAACAACCAATTAAGGAATACCTAACAAATGCCTATATATTAAATATCTTTCTCGATATGCCTCTGAAAACCAGTCAACCATAAAAAGACCACATTGCCCTTGCCTTAAAATTAATCATCTCTAAACCAAAACTCGAACATTGTCCTTCCCACATTGAAAAGGAGCAAAACGATAATCAGCCCTCTGATCTTTAGCCCTTCCAGATAGACACTTTTAGAAATGAGTTTAATCAGGCGAAAAACGACATTGAAGATATACTAGAAATTCCTTCGGGATCATCCGCAAAACATTGATTTAACGTGGGTGGTCTCGAAGCGTTAAAAAAATTGAATTGGCCCAGATTCTCACACCTGGATTTCAGTAGCGTCCTATGAATGATTTAATTTAATACTTCACTTCAAACAAGCAAGTAACGTGTAATATTTACAAACTTTCTTGTTTTTATCGATATTGTAGATTTATATTCCATTTTAACATTTGCATACAGTTCCAAGTAAATAAATAAGTTTTTTGGACAAAGAATATTTAATTTGATCAACTTACCTAAAAATAAATCATTTATTTGTGACTGGTGAGTGGTGTTATACAGTAAGCCAAAAAAGTAACTTACTATTGACAGTGGCAACATTTCGTTTTTTTTGTTGAATTTTTACATTGGAAAACCATTAATTGTCCCATGGCCCAGTTTTGATAATGTCACGCATACTTAACAGTCTTCCGGGTTGAACCGCGTCGATTATCATTACTCCGAGCTTTCGACATCCTCTTTGATGTCTTCTTCATGACTTCCGAGGTCTCAGTCTCCCGAGCCTCCAGATACTACTACACTGATCACTAACCAATACATGTAACCAATATGTACTAAACTACAAACTTCGTGCGCAAGCGGCAACCGGCGATGTGCATGTAACCGCGCCGTATTTGAAATAGGGGGTCCATCATAGGCAGGGGTCCAACATAGGCACACTTCCCCTACTAGAATCTTCCGCTATTGAACACTTATTATTCGTCTGATATATTAAGTACTTTTGTCAGTTTATTTGTTATTACTTTTATCATGAGCTTAAGGATGCTACTTAATAGATTTATTTTTCTATAATAATTATTGGGGTCACTTCTGTCATTTTGTTTTGTGTTATTTCTATTAATTTGTTTGATATTATTTATGGTATTTCGAGGGTTCAGTTAGCTTTCTTTATTTGCCTTATTTATTTAAGGTATGCTATTTATTCATCTTTGGTAAAATGTTTCGCTTTTATCAAGTTGTTCGTTGACCTTATTTGTCATATTTTAGAAATCTCAAAAAAATGTAGTCTTAAATAAATATAGGAACACTCTTTATACATTGAAAAAGTATTCCTTTTTTATTTTTAATTTCATATAATACTTTACAATTTGGACATATTTATTGCGATGGTACGCTACTGTCAAATATAAAACCTTTCGAAAGTGCGCTCTAGCGAAAAATTCAATTATAGTTTTCTATTTAGCACAAAGAGAAGTGAGGTTTTGGCCTATTTCAGCATATTTAAAGTCAAGTATCCCTTTCGACTTTTCGGTATACTTTCTAGCTGTTTATTTAATCTGCATCAAGTGGTCTTTTGTTAACATTTTTAACTTTCTCTCAAGCCGATTTCTATGGTTAAAATACCACTTAAGTCGTGAATAGCTTCACTGGAACTTCTAGATAAACTATGATTTTGCTCTATTACCCACCTGGGATTTTGGATGTGCCTGAGGTATGTTAAAAATAACAATAAAATCTTTTGGATTAGTAACTTTTATTTAAAGTAAAGTACTAAGTCTTTTAAGCACTGAAAATTGTGTTTATACTATGCTAGACTATACGGATATTTCCCACAAATATCGTATTACTATATTTATGTCAAAGTAGTTTTTGTATAAAGCATAATCTGTGCCCCAATCATTATAACAATGTTTTAAGATATTGAAAATGCAACCAAATTATACACTGCAGAACAATAACTAAGTATACTTTAAATATATGCGAATTTTATATTTAAATATACTTTGTGGCATTTAAAATAGGTATAAACAAATATAACACTTAATAGATATAAACAAATATTTTCATATATTTTTAATAAACCAAAAGCTTTACGTTATTTAGCAATGATTAAACTTCCAAAAGTTCTTTACTCTTCCAGGTATGAATAATGTTTTTTGAGAAATATTTCCTACGTAATTTGATCTTTATTTCTTAGGTAATGTAAGTCCAGTATTAGCTAGCAAGTTGACCCAACCTTCCACCTATAATATTGTATACATGGTTAGTGCACAAAAAATAAAGTGATCTCGTGAAAAATGGTAACTCAACTATCGAAAGAAACTAGAAGATAAGTAATGACTTCTTATTTTTGTGTAAAAATGACTCTGTCTGTTTTTCAATGTGCCTACAGTAAGTTGTTGTTCCATCGTTTTCGTGGTCTTTCCACCGATCGTATTCCTATTGGAAAAGCGTCTCTCGCGTTTGTTGCCAGGCGGCCTATATGATCTTTCCATTCTACTCTTCTATTTTTTACCCATTCCTTGATTCCATTTTCCACCTTGCATTTCCGTCGTATTCCCGTACTTCTGGTTTGTCCCATAGTGCCTTACAATCGATTTTTGTAAGGATTTTCGCCTCTGCTGTTTGCTCTGTTTACTTGATCTTCCACTTCTGTGTCGAGCTTTCCGTAGCTAGATAGTGTAATGCGTAGATATTTAAACTTCATCATTTGTTCTATTATCTGACCCTTTAGCTAAATTTTATTCTTATTAGCTTTGCTGCTATAACCATGCATTTTGCCTTTTTTGGGAAATCAACACGTTAAATTCTCCCTGTCTTATCACATTGTTAGCTTTAATTGGGACAGTTAGTTCTTGTTCTACTTTTACTTTTATTGTGTTGTTCTGCTAGATATTTTCGATCGTTCTGATTATTCCTAGAGGTATCTCTCTTACGTCCTTTAATTTGATACTATCAAGTGCCTTCTTAAGGTCCACGAAATGCAAATATGCCAGTTTGTTTTATTCTAATGATTTCTTTTGCACTTGCCTCATTATAAATATAGCATCGGTCCATAATCTTCCCGACCTAATACCTTGTTTTTCTGTTGGTGTTATAATTTCGTTTAGTATATTTGTTATCAGTTTGGTTGTTAATTTGAGTGTTGTGTTTAATAAATTAATTCCTCTGTAGTTCTCTCGGTCCGATTTGATAAGTGATTCTGTTGCTACGTTAATTATGTTATTTTTAAATGTTTCTTAGCTATCATCGATGTTATCGTTTTCTAATATCTCGTTCTCAGCAATCTTCTCTCGTATATTTTTTTTGTGTAAGTATTCCGAGGATTCTGTATTTAGTCATTTAACTATGATTTTTTTTGTATTGGTGTCGCTCTCTTGGGTGTGAAATTTTTTATAATGATTCTTATTTTAAATAATACTATAAGGCTATGGTCGCTGCCTACATCTGTTGAGTTGAGGCACCTAAAGGTGCAGTCTCTCTCTTATGCGATTGTCGCATGTGTTCGACGTAAGCAGCAGTCGCAAGTGACAAGCGACACGCTGTGCACTCGTCAAATGGTAAACTTAATACAAGTTGCCTGCCTTATGCGCCTGATGCAAGGATAGCAGTATTTTGCAGCAAATGAATGCGTTCTATTCACAAAACTCCAAAAAATCGAGCGTCTTTAGGTTGTCGACACTTGAATTTATGTTTGTTTTTATTTTAAAAATGCAAGCTAACAACGATGTTAGACTTCATGGGGTTATTTTCGGGGAGACCAGAGCTCTAATGTCTCACACATATTGATCTTAGGGATCTAAATATAAGGAAAAACGCGTGGGAAATAATAGTGCCAGCTTTGGCACTATTATTTTCAACACATATCAAAATGCAGAATACCCTAATCGAAATGAAACTGTTCCCAATTCTCAATGAGCGAGAAATAGAGAAAAATTTAAAATGCTTGTTGAATATTTTTACACTAAAATAAATACAAAAAAAGCTTCTCAAATAATCACAATGTAAGCTTTAGAGGTCGATGGAGGTTCAATATGTATATGTCGAATTAACCTGCTAATTCTCTCATAAAAATTATGTGCTTTAAATGCCAGAAATAATTATTTATACAGTGATCACATTAAATTTATTCTAGTAAAGGTTCAGATAGTCAGGGCTTATCATCAGAAGAAACAATACCTTTGAGTAAGTAAAGTAAAAATAGTTATTGTAAAGGCATAGAGTTGTGCAAGCTTAATATACTTGCGTAAAGTGTAAATAGTACTGTGAGTAAATTAGTACCTAGTACCTATGAAAATATACTTCTTAATATAGGTCTTACTTAATTAAACCATAGTTCTTACAATGACAAGTAAAACAGTTTAGGTTAGAATAAAACTGCTCGTTGATTTTCTTGATCAGATTGTAGTACAAAGTACTGAAGTACCAAAGTATCAAGTACAAAGTACCCAAGTACAGCTTGTTGGTATAAAAATAAAAAAAAATCTTAACAAATAGAGAAAAATGGGTAGCAAACTCATCAATAAAATGTAGCAGGCTTTGGTTGCTAATACTAAGAGAAGAAGTCAGTAATAAAAATACACCAACACTAATGAGTTAGTAGATGCAATCATATAAAACAATATTTAATGTTTTTGATAATTTTTCTTTTTTAAAGATGTCTTCGAATGCTTGTACCAAAGGTGAAATAAGAAAAAGGACTTGGCGAAACTAATTTATAGAAGTATTATTTGTAAAAACAGGCATATCTGGAAATATATTGCAAAGCTATATTTATGTAAGAACGTATATCACCAATAGTCTTAAAAACGATCTAATTTTTAAAGAAGTATTATAGAAATTCATATTGTCTTTTTTAAAATATTCGATTTCGACATAATTATATATTCAATGATATAGATACACCTAAAACATGTTAATCTAAATAAATAAAATTAATTAACGGTAAGTGACGTTTTCAGAACTTCCAAGAAGTGTGCCATATCGGTAAAAGGTATCTAGGATTATGATTAATCACCTTTAATTTAGAATTTGTCGAATTCCTTCGATTATACACCTTTAGTTCCCGAGAGAATAGACATCCATCTTAAACATGTCAGTAAATCAATGTCAGACAATTAAAACATATTTGAGTTCTTTTATGTCGTCATGGCGTTACGAGAGATACCTAAAATATTTTGCTTACCTTGCGGGAATACGGCAGTCATCTTCAGAAAATATTAGAAATAGAAGCCACTTGGGAATTCTCAACAAAATCAAAGTTTTCATCCTTTTACAAGCAGGTACAAGTGTAATGTACATTAAATATTCTTATAGGATAATAGAAAAAGTGTTGGTGTCAACAAAAATAAGATATTCAAAATGAACTTTATAAGATCTATTGTAGATGTAATGGTCTATTAGTTGGAATCTAAACGTATACAAATATATATATATATATATATATATATATATATATATATATATATATATATATATATATAACTGTTTTGGATGGGTTGGAGTCAATAATAGGGCTATTGGTTAACTATTTTTTTATTCTCGAGCTTTCAATTGTGTTTACAATTATTATCAAGAGCTAAAAAAGACAAAATACTTACAAGGTTGAACTAAAAAGAAAAAACAATTTTTGTTAACTTACCAAATAAAAATTAGTTTGGTAAGTAAAAATCACTGCTTACATGTTCAAAATATTTAATACAAAAATGTATTTAATACATAATTTTGTGGTAATTGGAAATTATTAATGAAAGAACTAAAATCAAATGAATCTTTAATGTAAAAATTGTTGTTTAAATTATAAGCATTAGTTAAGATGTCAGTGAGGAGCTGTGCTATTGGTCCATTAGGAGGGCATAAAGATGAAACAATTGGTCTCATAGATAAAGTTGGTTTATGTATTTTTGTATATATCAGCTCTCTTTATGCCCTCCTAATGGACCAATAGCACAGCTCCTCACTGACATCTTAACTAATGCTTATAATTTAAACAACAATTTTTACATTAAAGATTCATTTGATTTTAGTTCTTTCATTAATAATTTCCAATTACCACAAAATTATGTTTTAGTTAGTTTTGATGTAACATCTCTTTTTACTAATTTGCCTTTAGATTTAATCATAAGTAGTGTTGAAAAACATTGGAATGAGATTTCACAACACACTAATATTGACTTATTACATTTCAAAACACTTATCAACTTTGTTTTTGATTCTAATATTTTTATATTTAATGGTGTATTTTATAAACAAATTTTTGGTAGTCCTATGGGATCTAGTCTTTCACCCATTCTAAGTAGCTATGTCATGGATGATGTTATCAGTGATTGTATCAGTAATTGCACTTTTTTCATTCCTTTTATTAAGAGATATGTAGATGATTTAGTTTTGGCACTTCCTAAACACAAAATTCATGAAACAGTCAACATTTTCAACAGTCATAATCAACATATACAATTCACAGTTGAGGAAGAGGTAGATAATTCTCTACCATTCCTTGACATGAGAATTGTAAGAAATACAGACAATATGTTGAAAACCAGATGGTTCAGAAAACCCATATGTAGTAATAGATTTATAAGCTATTACTCTCACCATCCAAATAAGATGAAAATGAACCTTATAACAGGATTAAAAGAACGTGTTTTAAAACTTTCTCATCCAGATTATCTACAGGAAGATCTTCAGTTATTAAAAAATATTCTAATTGAAAACTCTTATCCTCCAGATATGCTACATAGGATGCTTTTTTCTAATATTGGTAATATAAATAATTTAACACCATTTTTTGCTCAATCTCAAAACATTGTATCTAACAATCAGAACATCTATTATCATTCACTACCTTTTATACCATCATTAACACCTAAATTAATACAAACACTAAAGGTTATTGACAATATAAAAATAGCAACAAAGAACATCAAAACTATTTCATCTTTATATTCTAAAACTAAATATCCTATAGACAAATTTGAAAAAACGAATTTAGTATACAGCATTAGTTGTACTCAGTGTGAGGCTGAATATGTTGGTGAGACCGGAAGAAATCTTTCAAATCGCATTATTTCTCACAAAAGTGATTGCAGAATTAAAAAACCATCTTGTGCTTTGGCAGAACATGTAATCGATAAAGACCATATTATGGATTTTGATAACATTAAAATTTTATGTAGTGAAAGTAATAAATTTAAAAGGACTTTTTTGGAAATGGTTTGTATTAGCAAAAATGATAAGAGTTTAAACAAAAGATCTGAAATTCAAAATTTAAGCAAAATTTATAATTATATTCTTTCTTTATGATTTATATATAAAACTTGTAAAATGTCATATTTAATTCTCCATATATCTATCACATTCTTTCAGACATCTGTCAAGGGTGAATAAATCTTCTTCTTTTTGTTACCAAACAAAAAAGAATGTTTAAACGAAGTTTTACTTTTGGCAATATAATTGTCAAAAATAAAAATTTTATGTTGGCATTTATGACATTGAGGCTATTTGTAATTGGTTGCTATTTGAACTTATTTATAAATTCAATTATTCTTATATTAAAAAAAATGTTTTCAAAATTATAAAAAATTTTTTCAGAGAAACATTTATTAGATAAAAACATTTTTGTATTAAATATTTTGAACATGTAAGCAGTGATTTTTACTTACCAAACTAATTTTTATTTGGTAAGTTAACAAAAATTGTTTTTTCTTTTTAGTTCAACCTTGTAAGTATTTTGTCTTTTTTAGCTCTTGATAATAATTGTAAACACAATTGAAAGCTCGAGAATAAATAAATAGTTAACCAATAGCCCTATTATTGACTCCAACCCATCCAAAACAGTTATATATTTGTTCCAAACGAGTCACAAGTACTTCTTTTTTCTTATTCTTATATATATATATATATATATATATATATATATATATATATATATATATATATTCTTATATGTATATATATATATATATATATATATATATATATATATATATATATACATATATAAGAGTAAGAAAAAAGAAGTACTTGTGACTCGTTTGGAAAAAATATATAAATGTTTTGGATGGGTTGGAGTCAATAAAAGGGGCTATTAGTTAACTATTTATTATCTCGAGCTTTCAATTGTGTTTACAATTATTATCAAGAGCTGCTAAAAAAGACAAAATATCTTACAAAATTGAACTAGAAAGAAAAAATTCCTCCCCAAGAACTCCCCAAATAAAATTAGTTTGGTTAATAAAATTGCTGCTAATACATTTCAAAAAGAATTACTACAAAAATGTCCTTATCTAATAAATGTTTCTCTGAAATTTTAATATAATTTTGAAAACATTTTCTTAACACAAAAACAATTAAATTTATAAATAAGTTAAAATAGCGACCAATTACAAATAAGCCTCAATGTCATAAATGCCAACTTAAAATTTTTATTTTTGACAATTATATTGCCAAAAATAAAATTTTGTTTAAAAATTCTTTTTTGTTTAGTAACATGTTGAAATATTTTTTAACAATTGAAGATCTTCTTGTAGATAATCTGGATGAGAAAGCTGTAAAACACGTTCTTTTAATCCTGTTATAAGGTTCATTTTCATCTTATTTGAATGATGAGAGTAATAGCTCATAGAGTAATAAGTCAATATTAGTGTGTTGCGAAATCTCATTCCAATGTTTTTCAACATTATTTATGATTAAATCTAAAGGTAAATTGGTAAAAAGAGATGTTACATCAAAACTAACTAAGAAGATTCATTTGATTTTAGTTCTTTCATTAATAATTTCCAATTACCACAAAATTATGTTATTTTCTATGGAAAATAAAATCTAGTTCCACATCTAATATAATTTATTGAACCTAAACCCAAGAAAAACTAATTTATATTATAATATATATATATATATATATATATATATATATATATATATATATATAAATTATTATTAGGAATTAAACGTTGGTTTAGGTATCGGAGGGGTTGTTCTTTTGCTGGTAAGAGCAAACCATTAAAATCTCCTCTAATTGACTAACTGATTGTGACGAATGAGCCACTGCTGATCTTAAAAGTCAACCAGCTCTGCCAATAAATCCTACCTTCTACGTCCACGAAGACATATGTCCTGTAATCCCCAGTAATATATATCCTATTATGGGAGTACGTTATATAGCAGAAGGGGGAGAGTGAAAGGCGCGTTTCGGTGCCTTATAATCGAAAAAATACACCAGCGAAACCTTACCAACCCGCACTAAGGAAACGTGGTAAGATATCTCTCACAACCCCTAACATGAACGAGGCATTCAAATCATGGCCCTTATTCTCTGTAGACTCAAATGTCCCTTATATTAGTAGCTTTCGGGATCAAGCCAGAAGAGCAGAGGGTGTTAAGAATCTTTTGAGACTAAACCGCTACCCAAATAAAACAACAGCGTTTTATATAGCGACATATAACTGCCGCTCATTATCAAATCAATCCTACAATCCCGAAAACACATCCTACTACTGAGGAACATCCACGAAAAGAACAGGCGATATTGAATTTCTAATCAACAAGAAATTGAAACGAAGACTAGTAAAAATAACTAGTATCTCGGAGAGATACTAGTTATTTTTAAAACATGCTAATTGCAAATACAATCTTTAAGAAATAATCAAACAGAAAATAAACTTGGTAGCACCAAATGGAACCACTAAGAACGAAATTGAATTCACTCTAACCAACAAAATTGCTACAATAAAAGAAGTGTAATAAATAAATTTCAAATAGGCAATGACCATAGACCAATCAGAGCAAAAATTGTTCTAGATCTGAAACTAGAAAGAATAAAATTAATCACAAAACCACAGTAACCGGTATAAATATTAACAATCTAAAATAAAACTCAGACCACTAGCTAATGACACTTGATAGAAGATTACGTGACCAACTCAACAGCTCTCAATTAATGGAAATAATCCTTGATATTGCCAAAAAAATTGGAGGCTCGCAACAGTAAAATGTACATAGTAAACTGTCTAATAAAACCAAAATAATGCTAAAACAAAGAAGGGAAATGAATGTTAATACCAACATACAGAGAATACAATACACAGAACTTTGTAAGACAATAAGGAAAAGTATTAAGGAAGGCATAAGAAATTACAATGAAAGACTAATGAAATACAAGCTGCTCTATACAATTGCATTGAGCTGCAACCAAACCACTCTCTCAGGTTCTTCAACCAGGAAACGCGTCTTCTTCCTACGCTTCTCCTATCCTCTACTTTTCCTTGAATTATGAGTCTCAAGATGTATCTTTCGCCTCTCATCACATGTCCGAGATATTGCAATTTCCTTTCTTTTATTATATTTTCCATGTGTAACACTTCTGTATTCGTGACTCTATTTACTCATGAAATCCTTAACAATCTTCTAAATGTCTACATTTCAAACGCGTTAAGTCGATTTATTGTATTCCGGTTTAATGTCCATGATTCCGCTTCATAGTAGAGTACACTGTGTACATAGCATTTAATTAGCTTTAGTCTGAGGGCCAATGTCAGATCTTTGTTGCATAAAATCTTTTTCATTTTCACGAAGTTGGCACGTGTTTTTTTAATTTTGACACTTATTTTTACAGTATAATCGTTATTTTCTGTGATTATCGTTCCCAAGTAAGTATATGTTTTTACTCTTTCAATCTGCTGGCCGCCTACCGCTAATATTTCGTTTGTATTGTTGTTCTTGCTAATTTTCATGAATTTGGTTTTTTTGATGTTAAGGGAGAGTCCGTATTCTCCACTATATCTTCTCCACTATATCTTAATATTTTGTTCATCATTGGAAAAAAGTAAATCGTTGCTCTAACAAACGAAAACATCTGAATTATAGACAGAAATGAAATAATACAACTCGTGCTTAAATTCTACAGCGAACTATACAAAGTCCCTGAAACACTTAAGGAAGCAATCAGTAACCAAGAAGATGTACTACAAGTCCTTTGCTAGAAAATTAAAAAGTGCATTTGTAATGCACAATAAACAAAAAGAGGAGGCGCAGAAGTTGAGTAATATTTTGAGTAACGTAAAAATTATCCCAAGGGGATGTTTTGTCTTTGAATTTGGATTAAAAGAAAAAACTTACCTTTTAAGACGTTCACAATTCTACCTGCTGCTAGGTGTTTTGAAAGACACAACGGCGAGCATTGGGAAGTCCGTTAAAATATCAAGATTGGTGATACCGAAACAGTTTATTTAAAACCAAGTCAAAAAGAAAGTAAAAAATCGTACCAGCTGAACAGGAAGTAGATTATAAGGAAAATCTAAATATATAGAAAAGGGTTATCTTTTCTCTGAGAGACAAGGAAAACTCGGAATACATCAAAATAATGAATTTGCCGGAAATAACAGATCCCTACGTGTAGTAGCTAAAGATCATTTTAAGATCTCATAATTTACAGAATTATAAATATGGGTAAAACACACTGTTTAAAATTTTGCTTCTGATACTATATGCTAACATAATTAATAACCCTTTTAAATGTAATCATTTAGTTTTCTCATTAACTTTCGATAAACCATACAAGCGGACATAACCATAATTGAAATTTCACAATAGAACCTTGTTAAAATGTTATTCTAGAGAAACTATAAAAAGGCCAAAACTCAGAATTAAAGCTGTAAAAATAATCGTTAATAAAGGCCTTTAATAGACTATATATTGTGTTTAATAACCATTTTAGTGAAAACCGGCCTAAATGGTTGTTTATTATAGAGGACCATTAAAAAAACCCATATATTATGTGCTTGGGCTACGACCATCCTCGGCTTTTGGGCTATTAAAATTATGTTGAAATACGTCTAACGTAACGCCTTCTCATAAATTTTGAAATTGTTGTGAAGCGCCAGAAAAGCATAAAAGATAGAATGTGTAATGAAGAGAAAAACAAGTTTGAAAGAACTCATATTTGCCCTTCTCTTAACTTTTTGAAGTGTTTTAATTAGGGTTAATATATTTGTTAAGAAATTTACAAGTAATAATAATAATTATTCATAATATTTATATAAAGAAGAAGGTTATTCAATAATTACACCAAAATACTTGACTAAATATGTAAAAATGAATAATATGTCCAAACTTAATATGTATACCATTCCCCTTTATTCTAATGCACATTCTACTGTTTAATTCTAATTCAAAGTTTGATTACTGCTCTCAACTAATGTGCAATATTCTCCTATAGCAGCGTACCTTAAAAGATTCGAGTTTTGTAGCACAGTATTATCTATTTAAATGCAGGTTTCTGCTCTTGATAGTACGAAAAGTACAGAATACTATAGTATTTTATAATTTTTAAAATTATTTTTCTATATAAGCATATTAACCTTTGAATTGTAGAAGTACAGTACTTTACTCTGAGCTTGACTTGTGTCTCGTCCACCACCAGACTAGAGGAAGTTGCAGCGTCGAGTATGACGATATTTTTGGAATATTCTCCGGTTTCGTATTTTAGCCAATTATCGTTTACTTGGGCGTCCCGTTAATTTGCTTCCAGTGAGTGATGCTCTCTTCCAAGGTTTTTTGGTCTTCCCCTTCTGCATCTTTTAGTGGACCTCCAATATAGAAGAGGAGGACAAAAGAAAACCCTAAAAGAGAGCAAATTTAAACAGCAAAATAATAAAAATATTGAAAAATATAGAGCTTTTCTATTCTCGCTATATTTTAACCTAATATATCCGGCTGGGGACAGCAAACAAAACTTCACTGTAGCGCCTATTATTAAGAAATATCAAGAGTTCACTACGACTGAGTATTAGTTTACATTGTTTTTTTTTTCTTAACTTTAGAGCTGATATTTATCAGTTCGACCAAGGCAACAGGTACAATTTTAACAAGCTCAAGCCTTTGTCTGAAAGAGAGGTATATGGTTTTAATACAAGACAAGTAAAAAAAAATATTTGTTAGCAGTGCTTATTATACTTAAACGTGTAGTTGTGAGTGTAAGTTATTGTGTTTTCAACACATTTTTTCGAGTTTCTGAGTGAAATTGTAGATTACATAAGTTAGATCTCCTCGTGTGGAGACTCTGGGCGGAAGCAGTCTATATAAAATACATGTGATTAGTTTTGCAATACCTATTTTTATTTCAGTTTGTTATGGAACCAGAAAATTTAGCACCAATATCTCCGAACAGTTTTTTTGAAAGGAAGTATCGTCATTTGGATGCTGTTTTAGAAGATGTTGCCACAGCAACTATTGAACATTAAGTAGATATTATCGTACCGCCCGATGCTGACCCACAGACCGATGAAGAGAACTTGGACGAACATGATTTAGAAGATGTCGAAAATATATTTCTTACAGACGTAGTCGGTGAAATCAATTTGCATAATATAAACAGCAGTGATGAAGAAGGAAGTGAGGACAAAGACAGCTTGCCACTGTCTGAAAGGTGTAGTCAAAAATGGACTAAATATTTTGTTGACACCAGTATGCCAGCAACTTCCGGTTGGGCTAACCGTTGAGAAATTCTAAAAAATAAACTGGAAAACTGAACTCCAATTGAGATATTTTAAAAGTTAATCGATGACAAAATTTTTGACTATTTGATGCATCAAACAAATTTGTATTTATCAAAAAAATACAGACACAAATTCTTTGTTTCAAAATCTGATCTCAATGCTTTTGTGGCAATTTTATTCCGAACAGGCTATCACAAACAAACAAGCGAACGTAATTATTAAAGTCTTGATGAAGATTTTGGAGTGCCTGTGATCGCAAAAACTACGTCAAGGAACTGATTTCAGGAAATTAAAAGGTATATTCACTTAGTAGATAATGATAATCTGGATACGCACGACAAAAAGGCTAAATTGCGGCCACTAATGTTACTAAATTTTAACACATTTTGCATAAAAGTATTACTGGTGTGAAGTTAATCTATCCTTAAGTGAACGTGCAGTCTGCCCTATGTAACAAGTGTTACATTATGCACAAGGATTGTGTTACATAACATAAATTTGTTTAAGAGAAGACAAATCAGTTTTAGTTGAGGAAAACTGCTTTGTCTGTGCAAGGTTGACTGATACATTTCTAAACATTTTATTAAACTAATCTATGATTTAATTAAAGTATGGGAAGGATGAATAATGCGAATAATGCATTGACGAGATCAAAGAAGAAAAGCAGTCCCATGTGTTGTAGTTTGCAGAACTGTACTATCAATTATACTATTTGAGACTGACCTTAATTGGCCACCGTTGTGTAGGTCAATAATTAATAAACCATATCCGTTAGAGAAAAAAATTGTTAATCAATGAAGGGGGATAGGAGTGTTCAACAAGAATACTTCTTAATAAAATATGTGATGTGGCATGATAAGACATGTGTTAACATGTATAACTTAAAACTAAGGGCTTAAATGAGATTGTTTTTATATTTAAATGGATGACAAGAATGGTAATTATAACACCTGTTGGAAGCCATTGGTTTCCTATACCAACTTGTAACGAAGGTGTTGTCTATCCTCCTGAGGATGCACATATTCAAAAATGGTATGCTATTGGTGTTTGAGTTCTCTCATTCACAAGTGAATTATAGATAAGGATTAAAACTGTTGAACAATGACGGGGTTCCCGAAGTCCTGTCTAGTGGTAATGCTTGAATTAGGTCATCCACACAGCGCTTATTTGAAGGGATTTGAAAATCTACCAACCTTAAACGGATAGATATTAAATCATCTAAAACAAAATTTACAAGGATAGGTGAAATATAGGAACCATGTTAAAAAGAGAGAGGCAGTTATAAGACAACATATGCAGTGGAGTATGTGCTTTGGAGTAATACAGTAAACAAAAATATAATATTTAGCATCTTGTACTCTATTAAATGGTATAAAAACCATAGTAGATAGAATAAAACATAAAAAGATAACAAACAATAAAGGTACAGTCATTGCCATTGTTATATTAACACATTACAAGAAGATTGGAAATATTCGTAAAAAAAAGAAGGAAACTAGAAAAAAATCGAAGGAACTGGTGTAAGAAAATAATGAAATATTGGGATTAAAATAATTAATTCCTTTTATCACAGTGCATTTACAGTTAGGATTAATGAAATAATATTTCAAATATAAGAACAGTAACCCTTGGTTTCACAGACTGTATATTATGTGAAATCATCTTTTAGCTTGTACACAGACATTTATAATCAAGACATGACCAACAATAACGAAATTACAAAAACTTCAAATCGTCTAACCATCTCCTCGGAATACGAAATAGCTTAATAATGAAGTCAAAAAGATATAAATCACAACTAATCTCAAATTTCCTTTCTTCTGTCTTAATATTCCCCACAAATGACAGATTAGTCTTCAGAGCACGTTGTATACCCTCATTATAATTTACGCCAATTTTCAAGATGGCGCCACAAAACGTTTAATAGGCACCATCGAAAAACACTGAAGGTATAAACGCCCAGATATAAATCGTTTTGGAAATTATATTTGTTTAATGCTTCATTTGACTGTTAGACTGTGATTGTTTTGGAGATGATGAATTGGTTACTTGTACATTCTGAGAAAGTTTTTTGAATTATTATGGTAATGTAAAGGCGTATACTGTTTGAGAATGTAAATTGACATCAAGAGAAAAATAGTATAGGGGCTTTATGATTTGTAAATAAGCTTGCCTTTTATAAAAAAATATCGACAATGATTTATTATAGAAAATCAGCAAGCTTCTTACTTTTTACTTAAATAATTATAGAAATCCACGTCACGATAATAAATTTAATACACACAATTAGACAACCGAAAATAACATGAAACTGTGGCATAGATATTATTTAAGAATAGCCCCTTATCGATTTATGTATTTTGAAGTCGTTTCTATTTATCTCCATCTTTCGTTTCTTTTTTTTAACCCTACAATATTAACCTTATTTTTATCTTTATTTGCACTAACAATCGTAAAATTTACTACGCTGAAAAAAAAAATGTGGTCGCTGAAAAAGTATTTTATTTATCTTAATTTTACAAATTATTTTGAAAAAAGATATGTTCACCACAAAATGGACGTGGGCAGTGCTCGCATTGATGGGTTGTCATTCGACGGACTCGCATTTTTAGACGGACAAAATTGACACATGGCACGTTTTGACACAACAGGGCATATTCGTTCTTGCTGCGGCTCCAGATTTAAAATATTTTCAATACGCAACTTTACCGAGCCGTTCAAAATTGGACCATTTACACTATGCTGTAACCAAGGTTTCACACCAATCATACATGAGTTTATGCAAGCTATATTTATCATGCCATAGAACAGGCAAAGAGGCCATCTTCTTGTTTATCTGGAGATGTTCGTGTTTCCGCACATTTGGTCAATTGTGTCTACTCAGTACTTATATGCCTTATAAAATTTAATGATATCTGGCTTTCCAGTTGGATTACATTCTAGTGGACCGTTGTGGATTGTCGACAGAAGAACCACAGACTTATTTACTTTTGTCTTATACGATACCATTGTTTTTTCACTATCGAAGCAAAATAAGGAATGATCAATTTCACGATTTTTGAGACTTATCATCTTGGGAGGTATTTCTCTTTCATTTTGCCGTAGAGTACTAACTATACATAAATTGTAAGGAGGTTCCCTTTCCTAAATACAATTGCATCGAACATATATTTGGTACCTACATCACACAGCATTACTATTTTCAGTCCATATTTGGCTGGCTGGTTTGGGATATACATCCCAAACCAGCCTAGGTAGGTACCCAAAGGACATCTTTCCCTAAAAGCCAGTAGCTGCTCATCGATTGTTAGGTATGATCCGGGCTTATAGGACGTTTTGCAGTTTTATATAAAATCATCCCATATTTAAGAATGGCTGCTAATAGGTCTATTTCTTTTCTGTCTGGTCTAGACATTTTATCATCAAAACTTAAACATTCTATAAGAAATTCAAATCTTTCCCGGCCCATAGTTGCTTTATATGTCGCACCAGAACTTTTATCATCAAACATTTGTCTTGTCGCTAAATGATTGTCTTTTTGTACAGCAGCAAAAATAAGTAGTCCTAAAAGTGCACGCAATTCGTCAATATTCACTTTTGAGCTTGTAAGTTTTTTGACTTTATACTTTTGTGCCCTAACAGAAATTTCAGTATTTTTGTATCCAGTTTGCTTCTCTTTAGCTGCAATTTCTGGAGATTCTTCTTCGTCTGATGGAGTTTGCTGAGCAGGACATTTCTTTTCCTTGTCGATTTTAGAGCCATTACTTTCTTTTCTTGAAAACATTGAAGTAAACTGTTTTTCCAACTCATTACTCTTTTTAGATTTTTTTTCTTTTCTTACTACTAGATGGCAAGTCATGGTCGGATTCTGAGTTATTTTCGCTTGATTGTTCGAACTCTTATTCAGATGGACTGAATGCTTCTAAAACGGCATCTTCTATTTCAGATCCACTTTCTTATTTATCAGAATTGTTATCCGATTCATGTGGCTAAAGTTCTTCCAGGTACACAACTCAGCTTCTAACTCTCCCTCCGTGAGAGGTCTGTGCATGTCTCTATTTTTCTATTTTTGAGAAACTGCCAGTGTTCCTTTTTTATTTGTCTAACTAAAGTATTTGTTTCTGATAGTTCGTTATTCGTGCAGAAGTTGATCATCAGTTCTCCATTTTTGTTTTTAACGAACGAACTAATAAAAACAAAACACATTCAGAAGTTAACATGGGTAGACTACTTTCGATCCCTATTTAATAAAGGTGACGATAATAAACAACCAACACCAAAGGTGGCGACAAACGAAGAAATGAATATTGAGGATGAAGAGGTAAAGGAAGCATTAAGGAAATTAAAAAATAGAAAATCACCAGGAGAGGACAGAATACCAAACGAACTCCTAATGTACGGAGGACCACATCTGACCAAACAACTATTAAGAATAATCCAAATAACAATAGAACAAAACAGAATTCCTCAAGAATGGAGATCAAGCATCCTAATACCTCTCTTCAAAAAGGGAAACAAATTGGACTCGGAAAATTACAGAGGAATTAATTTATTAATCACAACGCTAAAATTAACAACCAAAGTGATAACAAATAAACTGAATGAAATTATAACACTAGCAGAAGAACAACAAGGTTTTAGGTCGGGAAGATCATGCACCGACGCTATATTTATAATGAGACAAGTGCAAGAGAAATCATTAGAATACAAAAAGCCGGCATATCTATGTTTCGTGGACCTTAAGAAGGCATTTTATAGAGTCAAATTAAAAGACGTTATCCACTTACTGTACGCAAGAGAGATACCTCTAGAAATAATCAAAACGATCGAAAATATCTACCAAAACAACACAATAAAAGTAAAAGTAGAAGAAGAACTAACCGACCCTATTGAAGGTGGCAATAGGATAAGACAGAAAGATTTCCTGAGTCCTCTATTGTTCAACCTGATTATGGATAAAATAATAAAAAAAGTACGAAATAAAAAAAGATACTAAATGGGACAAAAACAACTTAAAATAATCTGCTATGCAGACGACGCAATACTACTCTCTCAAAGTGAAGATGATTTACAACGTATGCTGCACCAATTTAATAATCGCCGGAAAATTTAACATGTTAATTTTCCCAAAAAAGACAAAATGCATGGTTACAACATCAAATTTTCTAAGATGTAAATTGGAGCTGGAAGGTTAGATAATAGAACAAATGATGGAGTTTAAATATCTAGGCATCACATTATCTAGCTACGGAAAGCTCGAAACTAAAGTAGAAGATCAAGTGAGTAGAGCAAACAGATCCGCAGGCTGCCTAAATAAAACAATATGGAGGAATAAAAATATCTGGAAAGAAACGAAAGGCAAAATTTACAAAACAGTCATCAGACCAATAATGACATACGTTGCAGAAACAAGACCTGACACAGAGACGACAAAAACGATATTAGAAATAGCAGAAATGAAAACACTTAGGAGACACTATGGGACAGAGCTAGAAAAAAGTACAGATATACGACGTAGATGTAAGGTGGAGAACATCAAGAACTGGGTAAGAAATAGAAGAGTAGAATGGAACGAACATATAAGCCGAATGACAACAAACAGAGTAGTAAAGACGGCAAGAGACGGTTTCCCAATAGAAAGACGATCAGTAGGAAGACCACGAAAACTGGAGGCAAATTGAAAACTTACTGGAGGCAGGAAAACTTACTGGAGGCACATTGAAAAACAGACAAAGACATGTATATATAACAACAACAAAAAGAAGAAGAAGAAGAAGAAGAAAAGGAAGAAGAAGAAGAAGAAGAAAAGGAAGAAGAAGAAGACGTTTTAACTTCAATAATTTCATACATAAATATTAGTTATTGTAACTGTAATGCAGCTGTTTGTAAAACAGTTACGATGACAACCAAAATGGCAATATGCTTAAAGAAAACAACTTATTCTGAACTGTTTACTTAAATTAAATGTCGAGATATAAGTAAAAAACGCTAAAGCAATTAAAATATATTACGTCTAACAGATTTTTTAATTAAACAGCATATCATCCAAACTCATTTTTTTAAGTAACGTCTTAAACCCACGGACTATAATGGATGGTGCTTGGGCCTAAGGATAGAGACAGAAAAGTTGTTTATTACCTGAAGCTTCAGCTAACCAATTATATGGTGTCTTTTTTGACAGCTTTAATGTTAATAGACGCAAGAATACCTTGTTAATATGTAATAAGCTTTGTCCATACAAAAATTTCACTTGAATGAATTATCCAGCGATTTTGTTTACTCAAATATGGCGGTTGTTCTTGATTAATGATCGCGGCTGCCCGTCGAATGCTGATGATGTGAATGCTTTGTGTGTATAATATGACAGACACGATTTTTGCACGATATTTATTTTAGGATTATTTTCAGAAGACATCCATCGTGTACTGCTACAAAATACCAATAATAAATGCTTTTTCAAATATGTCTTCATTATATTTAGTGACTTAGCTAGGTTAGCATTAAGATAGATTGGTATATATGGCACAAGAATGGTATACTAATGGACCATAGTCTTATAGAAAAGATAACGTGCACTAATTTCTAATTGAAAAATATTATACGAATAACCTAGGACTGAAATAGGATTTTATATAGGTACAAATTATTTTTTTTACTTTGAATCTGAAATTAATGAAGGATTTGGATGGAGGATTATAAAAATTATTCCTTCTTATATACCGACGCATCCAAAACTTGAGACAGCTTAGGAGCGGCAATTATAGATTCTAATCAACACCACAAATTCAAATCATCAGCATTCAATACTATTCACACGGCTGATATTTATACCATCCTACAAGCGTTAATAAATATAAAGAATAACTATAGTAAGGCAGTAGTTTCTTTAAGCTCCATTCTGACAATACAGCAGCTGTATCCAAAACATCCAATACTGAAAACTGAATTAGATATTTTATACCAAAAAAAAACAAGAACATCGTAATACTTTGGGTCCCATCGCATGTCGGTATTCGAGAAAACGAAGAAGCGGATTCCTGTGCTAGAGACGCAGCAAAAAACAAAAATTCAACAATTGCAAGTGAAGTGGCAAAAGAAATTAAACCGTCTATAAAAATGTGGAGGAAACTAAACACAAGCAGGGCCAACCAAGTTAGAATTGATCGATTATGTTTAGGTCATACACGTCAAGATGGGAAAGTAACAGGATGCGATGAAATACCAGTCGAATTTTTAAAAGTTTTTAACGAAAACAACCTGAATGTAGTATTAGAACTGTTTAATAAGATATACCATACTGGTCAAATTCCATCGGACTGGTTGAAATCTACATTTGTGCCCCTTCCCAAGAAATCGAATTCTAAGACGTCACACTCTTAAAGTATTCTTGCGTATTATCCATTCCAGAATACGAGCAAAATTAGAACACAGCATAAGTAAAACACAGTTCGGTTTTAGATGCGGTTTTGGAACTCGAGAGCCGCTCTTTGCAATACAAGTCTTGATTCAAAAATGTCTGGATCAACAGAAAGATGTTTACGCCTGTTTTATCGACTATGAGAAAGCATTCGATACTATCAAACATGACAAACTCATAGAACTATTACATCTTACAGGACTTGACACTAAAGACATCCAGATTATAAAAAATCTATATTGGAATCAAACAGCCCACATGAAGAATGGCCATATGGTGAGTGAAAACGTAACCATTTCGAGAGGAGTTAGACAGGGCTGTATTCTTTCGCCACTGCTTTTCAACCTGTACACGGACAAATATTTCTAGAGGCACTGGAAGAGTACAACGACGGCATCAAGATTAATGGCGTACCAATAAGTAATTTTCGATATGCAGATGATACTGTTATACTGGCCGATAATACCGAAGATTTACAGATGATGCTAAATAGAGTAAATACAATTGGCAACCAATTTGGACTGAAGATCAATAGAAAGAAAACTAAATTTATGGTGATCAGTAAAAAGAACATTCAACATACCGACCTGAATATTGAAGCCGAACGTATTGAAAGAGTACACCGATTTAAATATCTGGGATATACAGTAAATGATAAGTGGGACCCAGATGTAGAGATTAAGATCCGAATTGAAATATCAAGATCCAAATTCATCAAAATGAGAAAGCTCTTAAGCAACCGCCACCTAAGCGTTAACCTCCGATGGCGCGCCACGAAATGCTACGTACTCTCTACGCTACTTTACGGAGTTGAAGGGTGGTCGTTAACAGCAGCAACTATAAAGAAGTTAGCGGCTCTAGAAATGTGGCTGTATCGACGCATACTGAGAATACCTTGGGCAGACAGAGTGAGCAACACAGAGGTATTAAGACGAATGGGTAAAGAGATGGAATTGTTAACAACTGTTAAAAGGAGGAAAGCGTCATACCTGGGCCATGTGTTCCGTAATGATAAGTACAGTCTGCTACAGCTTATCGTGGAATGCAAGATTGAAGGTAGAAGAGGTTTGGGTAGAAGGAAGAAATCCTGGCTGAGAAATTTGAGAGAATGGTTTCAAATACCAGAAGCCGCGAACATAATACATACGGCACAAAACAGAGAAACCTATCGTTTGATGGTCGCCAACCTTCGGTAGAAGACGGCGCATAAAGAAGATACACGTATAACGCATTCATTTTTATTTGATGGAAAGAATCAACCGGTATGTGATAGATATAAGACAACTCTAAATGTAAAACACTTGTTAAACTGTACAAAATATATTCAAGAAAAGTTCAACAACAATCTTTCCAATGATCTAAAAGCATTATTAGACGAAAACTGTAACATGAATAATATTGTAAATTTCCTTAAAGAAACTCAACTTTTTCATCTACTGTAAATTAAGTAAGTATTGTACCTCAATGTAACATGTAACTAATAACCTTAAGTAGTTAATGCGACTGATATTAAATTAAAAAAAATTATTGTTTTATATTTATAAAATATAATAAAAAAGATTGTTAAAATTAAGATAAACAAGAAATTCCAGATATTAAAAATAAAAGTAAATTAAATGTTGATATATTCACAGTCTATGTAGATTTTTAACTATACTATATTTGAAAATTATTGATATTGCGGCTTTTATATAAAATTTTCAATCGACATCAAATTTCACATTTTATTTAGGTGCGTAATAAATTTGTGTTCCTATATTAATTATAAATATTATCCGCCATTGAGGCGTACAATTCTGGCTGGCTTACATGCATTCTATGTTATTATTTTATCGAAGTTTGTCACCGGGGGTCATACTATTTTTATAAATAATAGTACAAAACTAATAAAAGAAGGATCGGTATTTATAATTTTTCTACTTTGAATAGTCCTGCATAAATTCCGTTAAATCTTCTGCCATAAAAATTATACTGTGGGGAATTTCCAAATCAAGAATTTTAACTCTCAACCGGAAAGGTCATATGGAGAGGTCATATTTGAACACAAATGGAAAGGTCTCGTGCCACAGATGATTGTATATATTCCATAATATTTATTTTTGTCATTTTAATGTAAGATATTATATTAAAAAAAATGATCTTATTCAACGTCCTAAATATGATAAATAACATTCATTGTTAAAATATCCTTAATTTATAAAAAGAACACAATAAACTGCAAAAAAAATTGTACCGTTTTTAAGTATTGACAAAAACTTGTAAAAAACTAAAAATTAAATTATGTTTTTATAAGTACTAGATAAGTGTTGAATTAAAAAAGGTAAATCCTACATATAAAATTTTGAAAAAAAAATTAAAGTTGTGGTCTGCAGCAATCACTGACTTTATTGACTGAGTCATTATTTGCTGGCTTGATAGACATATGGAGCACATTTTACGTTTCTGTAGAATAAGTGTCTCAATATCGTCGTTAAAATTTGAGGTAGGTAAGTCAAGAATTTATAGTATAATATTTCGCACTTTTCTCTGTCTCCCTATATGTGTCTCAACTAACGTAGCTGGGGGTCTCTTCTCAAATGTAGATTTTCCTTGAAATATTTCACAATTTTTGAAGCATGGTGAAGATTAAATGAGTTAATCACTAAAATGTCCAGTCATCATCATTATCATCATTCAGCCTTCATTTATCATGTCCACTATGGGACATAAGTCTCTCTTACACCCCTCCATTTTTACGTTTTTTTGCTCTTTATTGCCAATTTTTGGTGATACGCCTGATATCGTCAGCCCAACGTGTAGGTGATCATCCTCTACTACGTTTGTCTGTTCTTGGCCTCCAATTTGTAATTTTGCTCGTTCATCTTGAGTCGTACATTGTCGCTACTTGGCCTGCCCAGTTCCATTTCAGTTCCGCTATGCGTTCCACAACATCAGCAATACTCGTCCTTCTTCGCAGACCTTGGTGTCTTATTCGGTCCCGCAACGTCACTCCCAGCATA
The DNA here is from genome assembly GCF_040954645.1 of Diabrotica undecimpunctata. NCBI lineage: Eukaryota > Metazoa > Arthropoda > Insecta > Coleoptera > Chrysomelidae > Diabrotica > Diabrotica undecimpunctata. The sequence continues at coordinate 50,198,680 of NC_092804.1, read as the reverse complement.
GACCGTTCCATTCGACTCTGTGCCACTCTCAATTTCGAAGCTGTAGTCTTGATTAGAGTCAGAGTTTCAGCACCATAGGTCATGAACGGTAATATGCATTGGTCAAATACTTGTCTTTTGAGGCTAATTGGTATGTTGGCCTTAAGTGTCTCGCAGTTTTCCCAAGGATGCCCACGCTAAAGTAATTCGTCTTTGGATTTCGCATGTTTGGTTATCCCTGCTAATTCTTATTTCATGACCCAAATACGTATATTTCTCCACCAGTTCTACCACTTTGTCTTGAATAGTTAATGGTTATGTCCAGTAAGCGAAAAAAAGTAACCAAAGGCCGTAATTTTTCGTCCGTCGTGTCAACATCACGTTTAGTTGAGATATAGTTAGCAGTAATTTCTGATTTCTGAGCGTCTGGCTCAATGTAAATTTTATCATGTAGTGACGACCCCAAGATAGTAGCTTTTCCTTTATTTCCAATATAGAAAATCATAATCATTTCCTACTATTCTGTTTTTTTATGGTGAAAAGGAATGAGGAATATCAAGTTTATTCTTTTTTCAAAGTAGGTGCCATTTTTCTGTAATAAAATAAATAAATAAATAAATAAATAAATAAATAAATAAATAAATAAATAAAAAAATAAATAAATAAATAAATAAATAAATAAATAAATAAATAAATAAATAAATAAATAAATAAATAAATAAATAAATAAATAAATAAATAAATAAATAAATAAATAAATAAATAAATAAATAAATAAATAAATAAATAAATAAATAAATAAATAAATAAATAAATAAATAAATAAATAAATAAATAAATAATAGCTTTATTACCCAACAGTTTCCCATTTCTAGGGTAAAAATTTAAGATACATTTTTAATTAGTATACAATCATTAGTAGGTGATACAAAAATATCAAGTAAAAAAATAAGTGCAAAAAATAAGTAGGTGAAAAAACAAAATAAAAAAAGAGAACAATATAGTTAAACAAATCACTACGTATATAAGAAATAATAAAAAAATTAACAAAAAAAATCAACAATCTAATGTACTCCATGAACCAGTGCGGTATCAACCAGATGATTAATTGAGCATGAGAAAATATCACAATGGTTGCATATTTTGTTATAATTATTGCACATAATATAAATGGGTGACTTCAGTAACATATTAGTTTTCGCACGTGGACAAGTAAACACTATAGTCGACCTGGAAGTAATTCTTGGCACATTCAATCTAATTTGACCTAATATATCACTGCAGTCAATACAGTTGTGTAACAACTTATATAAAAATGAAACCGAAAATATAATTCTTCTTAACTCTAAACTTACAATATTAAACCTGTTACATAACAAATCGTAATCATAACCATGGACAGGATATACTCCATCAACCTTAAAAGCTAAATATTTTAACAGTTTCCGTTGTACCTTTTCAATCTGTTGCATATAACATTTATAAATGGGATACCAAATTAAGCTACAATATTCTAGTTTTGTTCGCACCAGCGATAGATACAGCACTTTAATCGGTCTTATATCGCTACAATTTCTACAGTTTCTAATGATAAAACCGTACATTTTCATAGCATCGGATACTTTCTGCTTAATATGGTTGTTAAAGGTTAATTTTGAATCAAATATAACTCCTAAATCTTTAATGCTATTGCATTTTTCAAGATCTGACCCCTGAATTACATAATTAAAATCAACCTTATTTTCCCTTCTAGAGTAACTTACTACTTTACATTTATTGACATTAAGAAAAAGTTTGTTTTTTACACACCAAGTATCTATATAATTTAGATCGTTCTGTAAATCTATACAGTTAGCAATTGTTTTAATTTCACAGTATATTTTAAGATCATCCGCAAAACACAATTTTCTGTTATTAATATCTAAAAATAAATCATTGATATATAATAGGAACAACAATGGACCTAAATTTGATCCCTGTGGAACACCGGATGTAGTACAGATTAATTCTGATATGAAACCATTATAGGATACAAATTGGTTCCTACCTATTAAATAGCTTTCCAGTAACTTTAAAATGTTTCCAGCATATCCCAAATTTGATAATTTAAAGAGAAGGTATTTGTGATCAACCTTATCAAACGCTTTAGAAAAATCAGTATATATCACATCTACTTGACCTTGTACATCCAAAACATCTGAAATATATTGAGTTATTACAGCCAAGTTTGATACAGTAGAACGTTTATCTATAAAGCCATGTTGATAAGGTGATATCCATCCCCTAACAGAAGGGTAAATACGGTTATATAGAGTTACTTCGAAAACCTTTGAAAAATAGGATAACAAAGATACCGGTCTGTAATTGGATACATCAGATTTCGATCCGTTTTTGAATACAGGGCATATTTTTGCATTTTTCCATAACTCGGGATAAGTTCCCGTTTTTATTGATAAGTTAAAAATTTTTTGAAGTGGCTTTACAAATACCGGAGAACGATCTTTCACTAAAAATGCTGGAATATTATCCGGTCCGGACGACATTTTATTTTTAATTCTCTTAAAGGCTACTAAAATTTCGTTTTCTTGAAATTCGTTAAAATTAATAGTGGGTAAGTAGATATCACTACATTCTTGATTATTTAATACATTGTTGTCGACAGGTAAATAAACTTTTTCAAAAAACATCTTAAAATCATGGATTATATCGCGAAGATTATTAAATGTATCGCCGTTGTAACACATTTCACCTGGGATTCTAGAAGTTTTATTCTTTGCATGAACATATGCCCAGAAATTATTAGATTCGTTAGAAATACTATTCTGAATTTTTTCAAGATAAACGTTATATTTGAGCTTTAATCATTTGTTTAATTATTTTTCGCAACCTTTTAAATTCATGCATATAAAGTATATTACCTGTTTTCTTATAATTTGTGATATTTTTTGATTTCAACTTTATCATTCTAATTATTTCCGCATTGTACCATGTAGGATATTGATGTTTATAATTTCTGTATATTGGTACACACATATCAAATAATTCATATATCTTAGCATAAAATAATTCTAGGACTGTATTTACATCATCAGACATATCTAAAAAATTCCAGTCGCAATTAAGAAATTCTGAGTACAGTAAAGGAAAATTTGCTTTTTTAGAATTATATCTTTTATTTTTAGAATGAGCCACAAAACTGGTTTCCTTTTTCTGAAAATCATTAATATTTATCATTAATGCTGGATGATGTAAATCTTCTTGAACAAGTGGTGCATTATCGCGACTTACATGACATGTATCTGATGATATAACTAAGTCTAACAATCGATTTAAATTATTTCCCACCTGATTATACTGATTTAAATTAAACAAACACATGAAGTCTAGCACTGCCGATGTCTTCACAATGTTTATAAGTTCTATAGCTTACTTTGGTTTTGAAAGTCTCTTTTCTTCTGGAGTTAATCCAAATCCATCAGATTCTTTTTTTCAGTATATATAATAATATAATAGTTATGTATAACTAGTGCTCGAATCAGGAAGGAGTGGGTTCGTTCGGAAAAATATTTCCATGAGATTTTTTTGGATAATCACTCTCATGTGATACCCCAAAATAAGGTTCAAAAGGTCGCTCGGGCGAAAAGTTCAAAATTTTTTAAACAAATTGTAACAATAAATTTTTTCGGTCCGGAAAATTTTCTGGACCATTTTAAATAAAACAGGTTTCTTGTAATTTTTCTGTAAACTTAATCGATGTTATAAACAATTTAAAACGAAAAAAAAAAAATGCAAAATTACGATTTTTAAGACTCATAAACACAACTAAAAAATATTATTTTTGAATTCACCAAGAACCTAAATTTAAGTTCAAACCTTTTTATATCATTTGCCGATAAGTATTTTGGGCTTATTTATTTTAAAAGATTGTTCTTTATTCTTTAATGAAGTGCTTATGACAGGACGGGCACTCGGACTGCTTCGTGTATAAGAGAGAGAAACAAAGTCTATAGCACAAATTTTTGTTGGTTTTCATTGTACAAATGAGCACCCGCCCTGCCATGCATTTTTAATATTTCGTTACTATTTTTTTTTCTTATCTTGTCTTCTTTTTTTCAATTTTTTAGAAGCTATAAAGAAAAAAATCGGTGGTGCCATTTCGGCAATAAGATTGTCATTTATTCCTTTGTTCTTTTTATTAAATATTTCTGGTTTAGCTTTAGTAGCTATTATCTTTTATTCTTGCCTTTTTGTTCCCCCCATTTCTACTTTGGCCGTTATAACAAAGGAAATATCCAAAGAACCACGCCCAAATATCTTCCGATTCTAAGCAAGGCGCCCTCGTTCATTTTGTGTGCTCAAACATCTCCAACATTTGTGTTGCTACAATGTCGTGAGATCAGATACAGACAATATGAAGAGAATAATTATTTAAAGGAAGGTAGAAGGCCGAAAAATACAAGAATGATATCTAACAAAATGGATTGACCAGATCATCGCAATCTGCAAAAGACCAATGTACGAATTAATAGAAATGACAAGAGACAGAAATATATGCAAATTACTAAATCAATAAGAGACTCCAAAACCAGCAACAAGAACAGAAATATAAAAAATTTGCGTGCATTATCAAAAGAAGAGCAGCAACGGTTTAAAACAGAAAATATTGCACGAATACAGTAATCATTTTAACAAAATTAAAATTTCAGGAAGCAACTCAGGAATCATAGAAAAGGAGGATATGTTGACGAAAAAATTCGAATTTTTTCTAAAGGTCCTATCTTAGTAAACTTAGTAACTTAGTAAGTAAGGTACTATATCCTAATCCTAATAATTCTTTCAAGCTATTTATATTGAATCGCATTTAAATATTTATTTTGGAATGTATTATGTTTTTGTTGTTTTCTGTGTCTAACTGATAACATGAAATTAAAACTAAAAATCCACTTCCACTATATGTAAACCTGTCAAAATTTTTTCTTTTTCATCTTTTTCTTTTTTTAATTAGTATTTTTATCACTGCTAAAAACAACATAAAGCTACACTAAAAGTATCTTATCACGTTCGGATTTTGGGAGAGATACCTAAAGGCTATTAAATATGACAAATGTCAAACAGGCGCAGACGATGACAAAACTAAGAATCATCGAAATTAACCGCAAACTCGTAGGGTGGTCTGTTATTCTAATCAGTTCTGATGTTAAATCTCTTTGGCCCATGTAATTGGTTTCGAAGATGTAGAGTGTTCTAGACGAGAGGTATCGAATTGCAAAAGTCAGCCTGTCACATATACCATAAGCGTACAATAAATAAATGACATTAATACGTTGTCAAATTGGTATTAGAAAAATCATTAAAATATCACATACATAAATATATTATAATTTTTGATTTTTTCTGTCTACAAAGTTTAACAAATATTGACATGTGTATAGCTAATAATACATTATAAATAATACTATTTGTCGTAAAATCCACAATTTTTATACTCATAATATCCTTGCAGATATATTGTATCTATAATAAGTCTTCTGCTTAGTTGGCTAGTTGTTTGTTCTTTTATTAAATAAAGATATAATATTGGATAGCAGAGTGATGTTTGGTAATTGAACATTATTTGGGTTTATTAAATTTTTATAGATTGTCTATATTCTATATTAATATTGTTGAGGTTCAAATTTATTTTATTTATCGTATGGCAATTACAACACATTTAGAACAAAATTAGAAACACTAGTAATATAGGTATATGACAAACTCTAAATAGTTACAAACAAACATCAAGTGTATTAATATAATCAATTGACTCTGAAGTTGCAAACAGGAAGTCTACATTGTAGGATCTTGAGGGACACTCTTCAATAATGTGGTCGATGGTTTGGTTCTCCCCACAGTGACATTGAGGAGACGGGTTCTTTCCCCATTTATGTAGCATGTATGCACATCTGCCATGTCTGGTTCGGATCCTATTTAGAGTGGACCATGTTTTGCGTGGAAGATCAAAACCTGGTGGCTTGTGGGTAATGCAGGTCATGTTATTTTGCCATGCGTTTTATTCTTGGGACCATGCATTCGTGATGTTGAACTCCTCATGTATCATTCTTGCCGTTTTCATTGGTGGTTTTCTAGAACGGAGAAGGGTATTTCGTGCATCCTCGGTATCTTGGTGGATCGGCAGGTTTATATTGTTCATGATCTTTTTGTATTCACGTGTAAGTGCGTTAACTCGTCGTAAATGTGGAGGTGGGATGTGATTTAATGTCACATGAGGTTCAAATGAGGTCCAGAATCAGGACTGAAAAGAGCGGAAGAAATGATCCATCTAGAAATAGGAAGCTAAGTTATGGGCTAACAACCTATTCCTTGTAAAACACTATTGTTACTGAAGCTACAGTAAACAAAATAGGAACGAACCTAAGGAGACGACATGGCAAACGTAATAAGGATTTGAGAATAAGATCATGAAATGTGCGGACGCTATACCTAATAGGCGCCTTCAGAACTGTTATTGAAATAACAGATCCCTAAAAAACTGGTATTGCTTTAAGTGGGCACGACAGGGAATCTTGGAGTAGCAAAGACATACGCTGTACTATAGCTGCCATATCAGAGAGTACGTTTTTGGAGTGGGATTTCTTGTCAATTAGAAAATCAAACAACTCATAGTGGGATTCAGAGCAAGTCTGCTGTATGCGTACACAGGGTCAGTTCTGTAACTATAGTATTATAAACGAACATACCTCGACGGAGCAAAAAACAGCGTTAGAAAAAGAAGATTTCTATGAAGAGCTGAAAATTGCATATAAACAATGTCCAAGAAATGACTGGAAAATAGTAATGGGAGATATGAATTCCAAAGTGGGTCAGAAACGAGTCTTCTTTTTCTGATTATTTTATTTTTGCAACGTTACTTAACATGACAATATTTACTAAATGGTTTCAAGGCAAAAACATACACAAAGTAACATGAGTGTCAAGACGTAACAGATGGATGTACAAGAAAGCAAATCAATCATTTTTTTATTAATGCTTGGACGTCATGGGTTTTCGCAGTTACAGAAAAGCAAATATGGACTCCGACTATCACCTTACAGCAAAGATACGGTAAGAATATCGAAAGCTAGAAAAGAGAAGGGAAAAAAGCAAATGAAGTCTAACGTTAATAAACTTACGAGACTGATAAGGTCGATGCCCTTTTGATCAACCTAGACAGATGGCTAACACAAATCCTTCGAAATGTACATATCTGCCAATATAAACTAATAGTGGAACAAAATAAGATATGTAATATAACTGATCATGAGCAACATTTAACATGAGGAATGAGCGGCTATGATTTACAACGCACAGAGGTAATTAGAAATTGAAAACGACAATAACACATAAAACACTTATAAGGATAAGAGATGGCTAGAGAAACGCATACTTAGAGCGAAGAAAAGAACTTTTTAAGAACTACATCAACAAGATATCAAAGAAATGAATTACATAAATTAATGTAAGAAATTTTATTAAAGAGTCACACAAATCACATGAAAAAAATATACTAACCTACTAGAACAACACAATGTTAAAACCAAACTGGAAATCTCATTACAAACCAAACACAAAAATTATCCTACATATACTGATTACGTGGTGTCCTTCACCAATGACTGGATTACCGGCATAATTTGTACCGTACACAAAAAAGGTGACATCGTCGAATGCGCCAACTATAAATTTCCACGCCATGGTAACTACTGGAGAAAACAAGGGAGCTAAACATAGAAACGTATTACCTGTTTTGTGTAGATTAAGGCTGCTTATGAGCCAATCAATAGAAGCACTTTGAAGTAATGTAGGAACTAGGAATACCAAATCATCTGGGGGGAACTCCTAAAGTAATCAATGAAGAATCACCTGTCACTAGTTTACCATAACAGTTTTTTTAACTATGTTTTCTCAAGTATTTATTAATAATCCTTGTATCGGCATGTAAGTACTAATATTTATTTATATAATTTTAATTTTACTAGATCGTTTTTCACTTAATTTTATTTATTTAATTTAAATTCATATTTAATAATCATACACATAAAATATTGGCATAATTGCTGTATATTCTGTATCAGATAGCACCCTAATACGGGTTATTATATTTTCAGCATTTAGTTTACCATATACCGTTGACCTAAAGATGCATTGACAATTATAGTATGCAAAACCGGTCGTTGTGGTAGAATAAATTGATTGTGGGTAAGTCTTATTCTTATTTCTTTTTATCTATTTCTATCTTTTCTTTTCACTTGTCGTAAGGTCCAAGATTCACATCCATCCATCACATGTCAGTATTGGGAATATTAAGCAGTTGATCAAACTCATTATGAGTTCGTGAAATTTGGGAGTCCTTCCATATTTTAGTCATCTTTTTATTTGTAAACAATACCGTGTATTTATGTTCAATGATCCCAGATATAAATATGATCTCACAACCTCAAACCGATCAAAAGGGTTAACAAAGGAAGAATATATAGAATGGGAAACAAAGTAATAGAAATACTCTGTTACGCAGGAAACTAAAACAATAGTAATCAGCAAACAAACAACCAGATGTAAAATAGAAATTAATGGCATTACTATTGAACAAGTAATGGAAATAAATTACTTTAGAATTACACTGTCCAGCTATGGAGATCTGGACAAAGAAGTGAGAGATCAAGTACAAAAAGCAAATAGATTGGAAGGATGCCTTAATAACACTATATGGTGAAACGGACCCAATAACACTGAGATGAAGTCAAGAATTTATAAAGCCAGTGTAATAACAATAGTGACATATGCCTCAGAAACAAGACCCGACATAGCCACAATACAAAAGCTACTGAAAACGGCAGAGATGACAGTACTGAGAAGCATTAGAGGAAATGGGCTGAGAGATCGAAAGAAAAGTGAAGACGTTAGAAGAAAATGTAAGGTACAGTTTATAAATGAATGGACACTTAATAAAACAAAAGAATGGAATAATCACATAAGCAGAACGGGGGAGACCTGTGTCGTCAAAATAGCAAGAGATAAGTTACCAATCGGCAGAAGAAGTATCGGACGACCGCACAAAATATGGAGTGACAACCTTCCATAGAGGTATTAATCCGCGAATGAACAAGCAGAATTGCTTATAAAGAGGAATAAGAAGAAGAACCTCAAACCGGTCAATTGTGGTTATGTGTGGATGTGAATGTTATGTAGTCTATCTACTTTTATGATCATGATCTATGACTTTAATATGTTTAACTGCACAAATATTCGACTTTCATTTTTAATTAGTCGTATGAGATCAATTAACTCTTCTTAACTATTTAAAGAAGGGCTGTGTCGTCTGCAAAAAAGATGTCCTTTTCCTATCCTTAGAGCACCCTTCTCATATAATATGCTCCCTATACATATTAATCCATAATTGCATCCTGGCACCTTGTTCTGGATGAAATTTGTTTGAGAGTATGTCAAGCACTTTAACTGTTTCAGTAATGTGAGTGTGTATGAACAAAGAGAATATTAGAAACTAAAAGAGTAAAGAAACGAAACAAAGAACGACCAAGAAAAAATTGGATACATAAAATTATAAATGTAGGTAAAGCCAGGGGGATTAACTACACAGAAATTGGAATGATATCGAGAAATATAAAAAGAATGGAAAAAGAGAATAGATACCAACACAACAAAAAAGACGACGTCCTAGGAAGTAAACGGAGTTAAAAAAAAAGAAGAAGAGGACATTTATTTCTTACGTGTTACGATTATTAAGTTACCACTACATAAAAACGCCAAAAATTTACAGTTTTTTTTTTTAAACGAAATTCAATTATTACGTTTTGTCTACAGCCGCAGACGTCTCAGTTAAACGCATAAACTGCAGAGCTAAATTAAAATTGAGTATTCCTCAATTTTCATAATCAAATAAGCGAAGTCATCGAGTCGTAACTCATAATCTCATTTAATTTGTTTACCTTTGCCATAGAATAACCAATTATATTCTTAAATTGATTTCGTGAATTCGATTCGCTTTTTCAGAGTACATAGATCTGTCTCGCTTGCTCTTGCTATGAAAGAGGACACTTTTCTCGTTAGAAATTGATCGTGAAATAAAAAGGGAATTTTGTTTCGTGGTCTTCAATATCTTTAATTCGAACGTGAGTTGTTTAACGCCTCCCGCTAAAACCAGAAAATCGGTCCATACAATTAATCAAGTTTTAAATGGGAAAACTGATCTTAAGAGCTATAAAATTGAAAATAAATTTGCAGGCAGACTGTAATCTAAAATCATTTTTCTCAAATTCGCCATCGTTGTTATAATCATGGCAATCCAGCAAATATGCGAATTTGTCACGTTATGGAGTAATAAGAAAATACTACCTCGTAAAATCCTATTCTAAAAATAAAAAAAAGATATGAGCATTTCACAGAATACTTCGATAAGATACATGAAACAGAGAAAATACGAATAGTATAATTTAGTATATCGTATATAATACTATTATTAGGTACTTTAATATGCTTTATAGCTTATTACGGGAAAAAATGTAAACACTACTAACTAGCTTAATCTATAGATCAATTATTTTTTTTTGAATTTAGTTGAATTAGTATTACAATCTGTTTAAAGTATGACAATGAGTAATTTGTTTCTAGCATAAATTGACAAATATTTAAACGTTAATTTCTACACTTATTTCTAACTCAATAGTATTCTCTTTTTTTCTTCTTCTTCTTCTTATTCTTTTCTTCTTCTTCTTCTTTTATGTTGTCACTGACTTTGTTTATTTTTCAATATGCCTCCAGTTAGTTGTCGTTTCAACGTTTTCGTGGTCTTCCTATTGATCGTCTTTCTATTGGTAAGCCATCACTTACCATCTTTACTACTCTATTTGTTGTCATGGCTTATATGATGACTGTTTTGTAAATTCTGTCTTTCATTTCTTTCCCGATATTTTTATTTCTAAATATTGTTTTATTCAGGCAACCTGCAGCTCTGGTTGCTCTATTCACTTGATCTGCCACTTCATCACGGTTTTCTGCTCAGAATTCTTTTTATATGCATAGATTTTAACCGCCACAAAATTTATCATGTTAATTTCCCCAAAAAAGGCAAAATGGATCGGTATTACAACCAATTTATTGAGATATAAATTGGATCCGAAAGGTCAGATGATAGAGCAATTGATGGAGTTAAAATATCTAGGCATCACATTATTTACCTATGGAAAGTTTGAAATATACTGCGCGGCATAAGTTAGGGATATTGCCAATATAATAATAATGGTACTTCATTATGCATCAATTATTTGTATGTAAACAATTAAAAATTATTACAGTTTTTAAAACACATGAAAATTTTGACCTTATAAACAAGAATCAGATCAAAAAACATTTTAAGTATGTCAATACTTAAAGGCACCTGTACAGCCATTTGAAAATGACCTTTGTTCTCTCAAATGGGATCTTTTTCTTCTTCCTATGCCGTTTCTATTAACGGAGGATGGCGATCACATTTCTAAAAGTTTCTCTGTCTTTTGCAACGTGGAATAATTCGTCTACAGTCATGTTTATCCACCCTCGAATATTTCGCAGCCATGTCTTCCTCTTTCTACCTATACCTTTTTTGCCATCGACTCTACCCTGCATGATGATCTGCAGAAGACTATATTTATCATTCCTCAGTATGTGTCCAAGGTATGCAGTCTTGCGTACTTTTATTGTTCTCAACAATTTTTTGTCTCTACCCATCCTTCTCAGCACTTCCTCATTGGTGACCCCGGCAGTCAATGAAATTCTCAACATTCTCCGGTTGAAAGTTCAAAGGCTTCAAGCTTCTTAACTATTTGCGCTTTTAACGTCCATGTTTCTACCCCGTACAATAGTTGGGACCAGACATAACATTCAACAAACCGTCTCAGCGCAGTATTCAGATTTTTGTCACAAAAAAATTGCTTGAATTTTAAGAACGCTGCCCTTGTCATTTTTATTCGTACCCTGATCTCTTGGTCTGCATCTAATTGTGTGTTAATGTAAGCTCCCAGATATTTATATTTTGTCACTCTCTCTATTTGCTCTTCACCAAGGGTTAGTTGTTCATTATTTATTGGACTCCTTCATAGTATCATAAATTTGGTCTTATCTGTGTTGATGTCAAGTCCCATTTGAATGCATTCACTATTTTAAATGGGATAAATCTGTTAAAAAACTACTTAACTGATTATGCCCATCTTTAGCAAATAAAGTAACTACATAAAAACTCACATTCTGATATATGCTTTAAATGTTTTTTTGTTTATTTTACTAATTATAAACAATTGAAATGCTTACTTTCGGATTTAATTTGGAACAATTTTTTTGTTCATAAACATTTTTTAATTTAGATAATCTCATTTTAAAGAGAAAGTATTTTCAAGAAAGTCGTGTATTGAAACAGAATGTCCAGAATGCCTAGTTTTTTCATAATATTGAAATGAATGAAAAAGTCCCTTTTTTTACTTAAATGTTGCTCTCTATTTACTTCCCTCGGATATTTCAGATAAAAATAGTATCCAGTAATTTTTAGATTTTCTTAGTGATTTTTCGACTTTGTTTTATGGGGTAATATACTACAAACAACTAAATTTTATTTAATTATTTATTTCTCTGAATAAAAAAGGTGATCGCGAATAACTCCAAACATTTAGATTTTATCGAGAAAACTTAGTGGATATAATATTAAGCTTATAAGACAGAGTCTTGTTTTTTATTATTACCGTAAACCTTGCATTAACAAAGTTATGGCTGTTCGAAAGTGGACTTTTATTCATCGAATACAAATACAAATATATGATATAAACAAACTTTTTTAAAGATCTTATAAGAACGTAAAGGTAAGTTATAACTAAAATAAAATATCTGGGTGGGGGGACGCTTTTTTCTGCGTAACGAAAAATATATGCGGGCTTGTTAGTTAGTTAGTTTTACCTTACCTCAATTTTCATGCAAATTGCTTTTACCAGTGGTCATTTTAAAAGTTATTTTAAGATCTTTACAAAAGTTTTCTATAAAAAACTTTTGTAAATTGCTTTTCGGTTATTCAACATCAGATATGTTTGGATTTTTGTATTCAATTAATAAAAGTCTACTTTCAAACAGCCATAACTTTGTTAATATTAAGTTTACGATAATATTAACCTTCCGCAGATAACGTAAAAAATTTTAAAATTTTTGATAACGTCGGTCTAACAAACCGACTTTTTCTAAATTAAAAAAAAATAGGAATTTAGGTGTAGGTGATAAATATTTGTAATAATATAATTGTGCATATTATATTATGAAATTTATAATTTTTTTGTTATTTAATAATTTTAAGGGGGTATTAAAAAAAGTGTCATTTTTATGAACAGGCTTTTAATAAAATCAAAATAATTATTACAAAAAAAAATAAATTCTGGTTCCACTAAAACATAAATCAGTTACTTGTATGTTAATAAACAGGGAAAATAAAATTTTACTCTCAAAATTTACACAGATTACTGAAACTATTCCAAATTTTGGGCACCATAATTTTCAAAACAATGCCTACATAATCCCGTCAGATGTTCTAGACACAAATATTTTTTACAGTTTGCACAAGAATATCTTGTTCTTCGACTTTTTGTAGTGCTGCAGTACGTACATCGTCCATGAGTTTGATTCTGGGGAGCAATATTCTCAGTTTCTATACCACATATTTCAGAAAGACGTAAACGGATTATCCTGGAATGTTTGGCTGTTGTGTTCGTCGACGAATATGTGGGCTAAGTAACTGAAATCCTAAATTTTCTAACAATTTTCTTCTATCGATTTTTGTTTGTGTATTCGAGGTGTAAATGATGTAACTATTTATTCCAGCAACGTTCATGGCACTATAAAAAATGACCATTGGCCAACGACGAGTTGCACGAGCGCAATTGTAGGCTTCGCACATTTTGTCAACAACGTCGACACCGCCTTTTGTTTTGTTTCAGTCCATGATTATTTCCGATTTGCCAGTTTCCTCGTCAACAGCATCATCGTAATGCATAGTCGATACTAACAGGATATTTCTTTTTCGTTTTGGAGAATACGAAACTAGCGTACACTTTTCTCTAAAAGCAAACATAATGGATTTTTCTGCCTTAGTATCTCCGTCAGAGGTAAGCTGGTAAAAAAGTTGTCAAGCGTGACATTTCTATTTGAACCAAGATAAGTGAACATAGACGAGGCACTAATGCTAAATTCGAAGTATCCCGTTGCAATGGTCCGGCAGGCTGTTTCCCTATGTACATTTCCAAATTTGCAGTGTAAAACATTTGAGCGTCCACTAAGGCATATATTTTTATTCCGAAGCAATTCGGTTTTTTAGGCATATAAATTTTGAAAGGACATTTACCTCGAAATGCTTCGAGTTTTTCGTCAATCGTGGTGAATGATGACATATTGTAATGTTGGGACAAATTGGATACAAACTCGTCGTAAATTTCCCTCATTGGAGCTAATTTGTCGATTTGTACTCTTTTTTGCCAGGTAGCTTTATCTTCGAAACGAATATGTTTCAACAAAAACTCAAATCGTATCCGGGACATAGTAAGTCTGAATATGTCCATAGCCATTCCGTCTGTCCTAAATAAATCTTCAGCGTTTCTCCGGTTATTTTTACTAGCACCAGAAATATATAAAAGTCCCAATACTGCTTTTATTTCTAATAAATCAGTCGGTCTAAAAGAACGATTTTGTGAAACGACATAGGCTTGCATTTCTATAAATTTGTTGGTGTAAGTAACAATTTTTTCCAATATGTTTGGAGAAAAGAAGCATTCCCATATTTCTGAAGCTTTATTTTTATGCCTTATATCTTCCTTAGGTCCAGGTAAATGTGTGAAAATATTTTCAGCGCGTGTTCGAAAATTCCGTGCTGATGCAGGATATGTTCGCCACCTGGTAGTTCCATCTTTACCGATAAGGCAGGGTATTTTTGAGGTACAAGGGGTTTCTTCAAGAATAGGTAAGTTTTGTTGATTTTTAAACTCCTCTTCCGAGTCTATATTCTCAATAGTTACTATAATATGGTCGTCTATCAACTCACATCATTATCATCTGGCCGCAACAGCCATTCTTGTTCCCTCTCGTAATTTATTATAAACGTATGCCCTAAAATATAATATAAATCAATACCGCAAACAAAAAATCAAACAAATTAGTCTTACCTCAAAATATAACGGCAACTATAACGTCGGTTTTTGGAACCGAATCGTGTATAATATTCAAAATTCTTATTAAACGATACACGTTGTCTACTTGCTAAACTACAACTGAATAGATACAGGCACGTTGGAAAGGTACTGTGAGGTGCAGATTGAAATAAAAATTAGCAGCGCTTAAATCGAGAAAATTTGGATCAGTCGGTGCGAGAGACATAATGTTATCAGCCGAAGGTTAAAAAAAACAAATCTCTAAGCTTTATTTAATATCTAAACAGTTTTCCTGATAAAATCTAAATTTTTGGAGTTACTCGTGAAAAACCCTTAAAAAACATTCACGAATAACTACAAAAATATTGGCTTTTTAAAAAAATTCTGTCAAAAAACATTTTAGTCTTAAAATTTACTGTTCTAGCGGCTATTATTGTTTTTTTATACACTTTTTCCACACCCGGGTTGGGGTAGTAATTACCCCCAGAGGAAAACTACATATTGCGATAGGGCAGATTTTGATCTTTGAGATATTTTTTAACTAGTGTCAAAATTTCAAGCTAATCTATACATACACAAAAAATTTAGAGGTAGTCTACTATTTTTACTGTCATCCTGGACTATTTCAAGCTTTCCATAGCTAGATAGTGTGATGCCTAGATATTTAAGCTCCATCTTCTTCCTCTAGTGCCGTCTTCACTAATGAGGGTTGGCTATAACCATTGCAAATTCTGTCTGTTTAACCCGGCCCAGTGGTGAATGTTTTTCAGCCAGGGTATTTGTCGTCTACCAGGATCCCTTTTTCCTTCGATTTTACCCTTCATAATCAGCTGCAACAACTTGTACTTATCATTTTTAAGTATGTGTCCGAAATATGCTGTCTTTCGCCTTTTAATGCTCAAAAGTTCTCTGTCTCTTCCTATTCTGTGCAACACCATTTCGTTCGTAATATGATCGGTCCAATATTCTCCAAATTATGGAAAAATACATAATAGATATCCTTGCCATGTAAGAAATAAAACAACTAGGAAATAAAATAACAAAAATAGGAAAGAGCATACTGTTTAAGAGTGAAGGAACTAAGAGATATTTTGTAGTAGAATTCATTACCTCCAAGAATGTAAATAAAGCAGTTGTTGCTTTTCAACAAATATCAGACAATACTCAGCAATTTCATTAGGGTAATATGCTCTGAAAGATCTTTTTTCTATGGTTAGAGTATTGTGTTCCATATTGCTCAAGCCATGAAGTACTTTCGTGGCTTGTTTCTTCGTGCAATTTTCATTGCTATAGCTTTCATACAATTACCACCTTAGCTTAACATGGACCTTTACAACTCTTAATAGTCTCTTCTTCTAAACTTAAAGTCAAATCTGAAACCTCGGATCCAATAAACAAGTATTTGATCTTACA